>NC_139222.1:25496297-26759310 GCF_055691185.1 Crinia signifera | reverse complement strand
TCTTGTAGTGCAGGTTCCATACTGAACGTGCGGACATAATGTGAGCTCGCGTTTCTCTTTCTAAAGCCCTCCCCGATTATCTTTCATGCTAGTTATAAACATAGTAAAGATTCCTTGCACGGAAATAGTTTACTGGCGATAATGAGTACTGAGGACAGTTTGCCATTTTGCAGGCGAGAGCGAAGGTAATAAGAGCCATTGAGCAGTGCAGGAAAGCGGCGGCCATTTTTCCGTAGTCCACTGGATAAGGGTTAGAAGGGATTATTTTAATGTCAGAAAGTAAATGGTAAAGCAATAACTCCCAGAGGCCTCTGGTTTATCTGAAAACACTGATACAATTCCCAGCCTACTAGGATTATTATTATTAATAATAATAATAGTGCTCAGATAGTAGTCTGTCTTATTATAAATTAGCATATCCTTTTTGCAAAAACTGTGTGGGGTGAGATTTATATGGGAGATAGGGTAAGAACCGGGACACCAGACGGGCTCCCTCTGGAACACCATTATACACAGGATGCCCATTATACACAGGACCTGGGTTTAGCCCTTTTTTAACCCGTTTTGAATTGCCAGGTTGGTTGACCCTGGTTATTCAGTTTGATTCTATCGACCCAGCAACAACCTGGGTTATAAGTGCAGTGTGAAAGGGGCATTAGTGGATTATTCATAAAGTTCTCTCATGTTGCCCAGCCCAGACATGGCCGACAATGCTTCACCTCCAACAGTAATCCAATAGGCTGACAGCCCTCAGCTGGCAGCAGACTGAACCAGCAATAATTTGACCTATTTAACAATAAGTGATAAAACGAATTGTGAAGGTTAAAACCTACTGCATATGATAAATGGTTCTCTTGCCAATCGGGGGAGCGGGCCAAGAGATTTGCCCATGGTAACACCAGCGGTTCATGGGCGTTCCCGTGAAAATGCCCGGTGACGCGGGTGCGGGCAGCTGACATCACTGGATGTCAGCTGCCCGCTCTGTTCCTGTCGAGTGTGCACACATATCTAAGTGATCTGTAGGGGGGGGGGGGGGGTGTCACTGCTTTCCAGGAGAATACATCTGCACAGCTAGTAATGGAATCCTGAATAAATGTAAATAGGGTTAGTAACCTTAAATGACTTAGGGGGCAGATTTATTAAGCTCGGTGAAGTGATAAAGTGTCTGTTTTTTATCACCGGCCAATCAGCTCCTAACTGTGAAGTTACAGGCTTGGTTTGAAAAATGACAGGTAGGAGCTGATTGGCCGGTGATAAAAACCAGACACTTTATCACTTCACCGAGCTTAATAAATCTGCCCCTTAATTTGATAAGATCGCTTAGAAATGAAACACGCATCGCTGTGTCTGTGTACAGCCCATAGCGATGCACTGCCCTGCGCTTCACTATCGTCGGGAGATAACTAGCCTGCTGGATAATTCTAGTCAGATCACTTAGAGAATGCCCCCATATCACTATGTGTGTAGGGCCCATTACTTGCTTAACTCAAATCTCCCAAGCTTAATCGCTGGGGCACACCACTGGCACTTTCCCAGTGATCTAGATCATGTTGAATCTCTGGCACAAATCTCTGCGTGTGTAGGGTAAGCTGCCCTGTAGTTAGTGCTCTGTTTAGTGTTTGCATTAACAAACAAAAAACCTATATGTGTATATACCATATACCACATAATATGTGTGGTGTGTATATATATATATATATATATATTTCTATGTAATGGCTGTAACAGGTTATTGTAATACAATCTTAGGGATATGATCGCCATGTTCTCCTACAGGGGCAATAATTCATCAGAGCAATAATATATTTATAATATATTTGAGTCAAAAGCATTGTTTAATAAGAGAGCAATAATATTTATTAATTATATTAAATTAATATTGTTAATAGTTTAAAAAAAAAAGCAGAAAACCTTTGTATGCACTGCAATAATATAACACTACCTGTCTGTCTATCCTGGTCCCTGTCTATGTAGATGGGAGCAGAGTATGGAGTTCCGGTGGGTCAGGACCAACAAATCCTTAGGAGTATTTTAACCCTATCCCTAACTCAGCCCTCCTGAGTCCTAATCCTGAACTTCCCCCTAGTGCAGGCATGTCCAAACGATGGCTCCCCCAGCTGTTGTGAAAATACACATTCCAGCATGCCTTGCCATAGTTTTAGCATTCCCTAATAGCAAAACTGTGGCAAGGCATGATGGGATTTGTAGTTTCACAACAGCTGGAGGGCCATAGTTTGGAGATATCTGCCCTAGAGCCGAAGCCTAATGCTCCATCGGGATCCTATACATGTAAGGCTCTGTGGATTCTCTGGTGGACGCGAAGGTTGGACTTCTGGGGTGAACTGCTTCCCACAGCTGGAGCACTGGTACGGCTTCTCCCCCATGTGCATCCTCTCGTGCTGCAGGAGGTGAGACTTCCGCGCGAACCCTTTCCCGCAGTCGGAGCAGGCGAAGGGCTTCTCCCCCGTGTGAGTCCTCAGGTGTTTCACGAGGAAGGATTTATACGCGAAGAACTTGTTGCAGTAAGAGCAGGGGAACGGCTTGTCGCCCGTGTGATGTTTCTCATGTTGGAAGAGATTGGATTTCACAGCGAAGCACTTCCCGCACACGGCGCAGGAAAATGGCTTCTCCCCCGTGTGGGTTCTCTGGTGCCGGAGGAGGTCGGAGCTGCAGGCGAAGCATTTCCCGCAGTCGGCACACGGGAGCCGCTTGTACGTTTTAACAACCAAATCGGTGTCTGTGTTGTGCGTGACCATATCGGCATGGGTAAGGAAGCAGTCCTGATGTGCGCGGTGATCGGCTGCTGGTTCTGCTCGGGGCTCCTGCGCTCTATCTTCCACCTCACAGACTGGAGATACGACTGCCGGCCGCTCCGAGATATCACGTCTCTGCTGCCCATCTGTTAAAGCAAATGTACGTCACTTTTTTTTAAATTCAATAAACTTTATTGGTTTTTCAAGAGAGAACAAAACAAATAAAATGTAAGTCACTTAATTATTTACGAAGGCCCGGTGTTACCACGATTCATACATGCACATAGCTTGGAAAAGCCCAATACACAAAAGGTTATAACTGGTTATGTTATCAGGCTACGCCAGGGGTTCTCCGGTACCACCAACAGGCCATGTTTTCTGTATTTTCCTAATCACACATAGTTGACTGAATTCAAAATGGTTCTTATCTGCTGTTATGTGAATCTGTTTTGCTGGGCCAGAAATGAGAAATCCTTAATACATGACCTGCTGGGAATTCATGAAGGCTGCAGTGAGAATGCTGGGGTTACATAACTCAGAATGAGTACGGCAGCAGTTCTGTGCCCCACCCCTCTAATACACAGAGAGCATGCAGGTGACCAGGAACTGCCTACACACTGCTGCATAGTGAAGGCAGGTAACATCTACCACATCTGTCAGCACAATATAGCTTTCCTTTTTCTTCCCCTCAATAATTGCAGCCATGCTAGAGACAATAAGCCAACAGACATCGCAAAACAAACAATGGAAATAAAAATGTAACATTAAAAATACGATTACCTGCTAAATCTGTTTCTCTGAGTCCATGGGGGACACTGGAGCAATTGGGCATAGTAGCCTGGGAAAGTCAGCAGTAATAAGTTGAAGGCTCCTCCCCACTCTACAATGGACTGAATAAAAATATTGTCGTGCCTAGACGCTCTCCCACACTGCTATACAAATTGTTGGTCCAGTGTCCCCCATTGGATGACAGATAAAATAAGTTTGAACAAGATGTAAGCTACCTGTGACACTCCAGCTGCTGTGGAACTACAAGGCATGTCACAGGATTTCTGAAAGGGCACACTGGTATATGTAGTTCAACAGTAGCTGGAGGGAAACGTATTGCTCACTCTTGATCTAGAGTCATTGAGGAATAGTCACAGCCTATTACATTTACCCCACTGAGTGCTCGGATACCAATAGTGTACGGAACATGCAAGACTTAGGGACTGCTCTGATGTACAAGGAGGTTTGTAAAACATTTCCCCCTATCTGAACACGGCTACAGTTTTCTCACCTGTGTGCACCCTTTGGTGCTGGAGGAGGTAGGATTTCCGGGCAAAGCGTTTCCCACAGTCAGGACACAGGAACGGCTTCTCCCCCGTGTGCGTCCTCAGATGTTTGGTAAGGAAGGAGTTATAGGCAAATCGCTTGCCACAGTCGGGGCAGGGAAACGGCTTGTCGCCTGTGTGACCTTTCTGATGCTGGACCAGGTTGGATTTGACGGCGAAGCACCGGCCGCACTCAGAGCAGGCGTATGGCTTCTCTCCCGTGTGGGTCCTCAGGTGCTCCACAAAGATGGACTTAAATGCAAAACATTTCCCGCATTCAGAGCACTTAAACCTTTTGCTATATCTGTTCACTGTAACCGTGCTCTGTGCAGCCATGTCCGGGGTATCAAGATAGCCTCCGCCATGTGCAGGGCAAGGAGGGGATCTGGCTGCACTGTGGGGTACTGGATGGCTATTTGTGGCCACGTCTCTATGAGACACCCGAATGTTGTCCCCCATTCCATAATCTGGAGATAAGACTACAGGCCGCTGCGAGAGATCGCTTCCGGGCTGTTCATCTGTGAAGCATAAAATAAATGTACGTAAGTCTGCTATATGGTGGTGGTGGTTGTGGGGGGGGAGGGCAGGGGACCCCTTTGATAACCACACTGACAAGGGGGTAGGTGTATAAAGCAATGATAAGGGAAGAGAAGTGAGCCAGAGGAGAAGTGGCCCATGGCAACAAATCAGCACTGAAATACCATCTATAATTTGCATAATGTAACATTATACAGAGCAGCTAATTGGTTGCCATTGTTAAAGTCGAATTGCATACACGCCATTTTAGAATGGTATGGCCGCCATTTTGGTTCGCAGAGTTACGCAAATAAAGTATAATACACAGGTTCTGTGTAGCAAAGCGACCCTTGAGTGCAGCCATACTAATACACATAAATTCATATCCCACACTTACACGAAATAAAATATAGTTAAACGAAGGCTTAGTTCACAGCACATAGTTTAACCAATAATACACGATTGTCTCTGTACATGTTTAGTATCTTTATGTTCCGCGTCCTATGCGCAGCACTCCGGTCGTAGCGAAAAGTTCGCAAGTCCTAATGTCTAATAATTACGGACAAAATCCATAAAACGTACTTTTTCCATATGAACTGAGGAAGACAAAGGATCAAGTTGTAACCGGTTCTTGTGGTTGATTTACGACCCCCTATGACGATACCAACAGACAAAGGACACCAAAGTACACTCACCCTGCACCATTCCACCTTAAGTGCATTTCGTTTGCTCCAATCCACGAGGACCTGACTTTTGAACCCTTGACCAATGGAAACTACCTTTGACCCCTCTTTGTGTGGACACTATAAAAGTAGCGATCCCTGGCTGGCTCGGTCACTTCTTCACTGCTTTCCCCCCCTTCCATCCTGACCGGGCTAAGTTCTATTTGAACCTAGCGAGCTCGACCGGACTGCGCTGCGCATTTAGATGAGACGGTAAACGGTTGCATTCCTTTTTGTTTACTTATATTGTTATGGCTGATTGTATTCTGTATCTGTTTCTTTTCCCCTAGTAGTGTAAAGCATATTTAGTATTGTTAAACCAACTGTATCCTGTGTTATATTGTGTTCTTCTTTCTGTACCCCCTTGCTGTCCGCTAGGGACTAAATACATTATTTGGAGACTCTATCTCCTTACTTTGAGTTAAACCCTTGCCTGGACTCTTATTCGCATTTAGCGACAAAGGTGTAATACGGACATTGTCCTTAAAGGTGTACGCAGTTTGGGTACTAAGTACTGCGAAAGGATACTGAATTACAAGTATCTGTCTAGCGTGTATAATACACGAGAAAGGTCCGCTATGCTGCGCTTCGCTTTGTTCGCACGTAGCTAGGAGTAAAAGGGTCAGCAGGTTACGTAAACTGCGCACTTCACTTGTTATTCGTCTGGTCATATTTATATCGGTATTAATACCATAGGCCACGTCTCCTCCCTTATCACTGCTTCATACATCTACCCCTAGGTTAGAGCACCACACGCTCCACCCTTGAGAGGCCAATCCTGGAATAGGATTTGTGATAGCTCTAGTGACCCGTGGCACCTTTAGCATTTCTTCCATCTCACCAGGCAGTAAAAGGTAGACTGCTGCCAACTGGTGCGGCCTAAAGAACTATAATGACAGAACTGGGCTCAGCAATCCAGATTACCCACTTGTGCAGGTCTGTTTCCTGCTCTCCTCCTTATATGGCTGATCACATCTCATATAAAGGTCTTCTTCGTCCTCCGTAGTTTCACCTCTAGTGTCAGCCGGATCTTCACTCTATAGAGTGCGAAAAGCAGATGTTCAGATCTGGCAGTGTCTGCACAGACCATAGAGTCTACATACACGTTGGAATCTCCATGCGTGGTCATCTACCTGATAGTCTTCTTCTGGGACTTCCACTTTAATAACCAGCAAGTCTTCACTCTGAGCGGCAAACAAAGACAGCGGCCAACAGTGGTCTCAGTGAATGATCCTCGGAAATATTTATACATGAAAATACTAATAGCCAACCCAAATATTACTCTCTTTGCACCGGTTACATCTGCCCCACCTGCAGTGCAGCATGGTTTTGTCCAATTGCTAACAAAATGTGCTTTGTGATCTGAATTAGGATCATGAACCTCCCTATTTACAGCGCTGTGTAATATTCTGTCAATTTGAAATATATTAATAAATGATAATTATTATCACAGCCCCAATGCATGTATAAATTCATGTCGGTAGGTCTATTTTCCATCTACCTGAGAGTCCTCTTGGAGGTTATCCTCTTCCTCTGTACCATCCTGTGAGTGAGGCAGACTGGGAGACCTCTCTGGTGTGTCTATGTCACTGGACCCATCTGTAGGACACACACAGTGACTGAGAACATCACTATATTATTACCATTATTTATGTGTGTATTAGACAATGGGATGGATTTTCAATACTACAATTAACTGAGGTCTCCTCTTACCCAGTGATGTGAGTGGCCAGTGATCCTCCACCATCATGTCCTTGTACAGATCCTTGTGTTCCTCTACATACTCCCACTCCTCCATGGAGAGATAGACAGTGACATCCTGATGCCGTATAGGAACCTGACACACACAGTGATACAGTCATTACCCAGACACATCCCCTGGTGTTACTGTATAATGTCCCATTCCCAGCAGTCATCACCCAGACACATCCCCCGCTGTTACTGTATAACGCCCCATTCCCAGCAGTCACCTCTCCGATCACATCCCCCGGTGTTACTGTATAATGTCCCATTCTCAACAGTCACCTCTCTGGTCACATTTCCCTGGTGTTACTGTATAATGTCCCATTCCCAGCAGTCACCTCTCCGGTCACATCCCCCCGTGTTACTGTATAATGTCCCATTCTCAGCAGTCACCTCTCTGGTCACATCCCCCGGTGTTACTGTATAATATCCCATTCCCAGCAGTCACCTCTCCGGTCACATCCCCCCCCGTGTTATACTGTATAATGTCCCATTCCCAGCAGTCACCTCTCCGGTCACATCCCCCCGTGTTACTGTATAATGTCCCATTCTCGGCAGTCACCTCTCCGGTCACATCCCCCGGTGTTACTGTATAATGCCCCATTCCCAGCAGTCACCTCTCCGGTCACATCCCCCGGGGTTACTGTATAATGCCCAATTCCCAGCAGTCACCTCTCCGGTCACATCCCCCTGTGTTACTGTATAATGCCCCATTCCCAGCAGTCACCTCTCCAGTCACATCCCCCGGTGTTACTGTATAATGCCCCATTCCCAGCAGTTACCTCTCAGGTCACATCCCCCGGTGTTACTGTATAATGCCCCATTCCCAGCAGTCACCTCTCCGGTCACATACCCCGGTGTTACTGTATAATGCCCCATTCCCAGCAGTCACCTCTCCAGTCACATCTCCCGGTGTTACTGTATAATGTCCCATTCTCAACAGTCACCTCTCTGGTCACATTTATCTGGTGTTACTGTATAATGCCCCATTCCCAGCAGTCACCTCTCAGGTCACATCCCCCGGTGTTACTGTATAACGTCCCATTCCCAGCAGTCACCTATCCGGTCACATCCCCCGGTGTTACTGTATAATGCCCCATTCCCAGCAGTCACCTCTCCAGTCACATCCCTCAGTGTTACTGTATAATGTCCCATTCCCAGCAGTCATCTCTCCGGTTACATCCCCCGGTGTTACTGTATAATGCCCCATTCCCAGCAGTCACCTCTCCAGTCAGCAGCTGGATGATCTTGTTGGTGAGTTCCAGGATCTTCTGCTCATTGTCTTTCTCATATGTCAGTGAGTGAGGTGGAGGCTCAGTGACGGGGCTCTGGGTCTTGTTAAGTGCTCTTGACAATCGGGAGCCAACACTCATATATTCAAGTGATGTCTTACTTAATACTATGTAATCCTGTGGTTTGGGGGGGGGGGGGGGGGGAGAGGGTGCAACAAACAAGACAAAGTTCACATATTGAAAGATGAAAAATACTTCTGAATGCTCTAAGCATTCCAAGAATCTCACCTCCCCAGTCAGCAGGTAGATGATCTCCAGGGTAAGGTTTAATATATGCTCAGCCATGTGACTCCTGTCCTTCTCCATCCTGAGTCTGCTCTCTGCTGTAACTGATCAGAGGGGACCACTACAATAAAATAATAATAATTCTACCTTCTAAAAGCAAAACAAAAAAAACACAGCAAGATAAATCACGGCACTGCCCCCACTACTACTTACCTGCCCTCTCCCCTGACTCCCCTCTGCCTGCTCTCCCAGCACTGCCCCCACTACTACTTACCTGCCCTCTCCCCTGACTCCCCTCTGCCTGTTCTCCCAGCACTGCCCCCACTACTCCTTCCCTCTCCCCTGACTCCCCTCTGCCTGCTCTCCCAGCACTGCCCCCACTACTCCTTCCCTGCTCTCTCCCCTGACTCCCCTCTGCCTGCTTTGCCAGCACTGCCCCCACTACTCCTTCCCTGCTCTCTCCCCTGACTGCCCTCTGCCTGCTCTCCCAGCATTGCCCCCACTACTCCTCCCCTGCCCGCTCCCCTGACTCCCCTCTACCTGCTCTCCCAGCACTGCCCCCACTACTCCTTCCCTGTCCTCTCCCCTGTCTCCCCTCTGCCTGCTCTCCCAGCACTGTCCCGGCTACTCCTTCCCTGTCCTCTCCCCTGACTCCCCTCTGCCTGCTCTCCCAGCACTTCCCCCACTACTCCTTCCCTGTCCTCTCCCCTGACTCCCCTCTGCCTGCTCTCCCAGCACTGCCCCCGCTACTCCTTCCCTGGTCTGCCTGCTCTCCCAGCAGTGCCCCCACTACTCCTTCCCTGTCCTCTCCCCTGACTCCCCTCTGCCTGCTCTCCCAGCACTGCCCCCGCTACTCCTTCCCTGGTCTGCCTGCTCTCCCAGCACTGCCCCCGCTACTCCTTCCCTGGTCTGCCTGCTCTCCCAGCAGTGCCCCCACTACTCCTTCCCTGTCCTCTCCCCTGACTCCCCTCTGCCTGCTCTCCCAGCACTGCTCCCACTACTCCTTTCCTGTCCTCTCCCCTGACTCCCCTCTGCCTGCTCTCCCAGCACTGCCCCCACTACTCCTTCCCTGTCCTCTACCCTGACTCCCCTCTTCCTGCTCTCCCAGCACTGCCCCCACTACTCCTTCCCTGCCCTCTCCCCTGACTCCCCTCTGCCTGCTCTCCCAGCACTGTCCCTGCTACTCCTTCCCTGTCCTCTCCCCTGACTCCCCTCTGCCTGCTCTCCCAGCACTGCCCCCGCTACTCCTTCCCTGTCCTCTTCCCTGACTACCCTCTGCCTGCTCTCCCAGCACTGTCCCCACTACTCCTTCCCTGTCCTCCCCCCTGACTCCCCTCTGCCTGCTCTCCCAGCAATGCCCCCACTACTCCTTCCCTGTCCTCTCCCCTGACTCCCCTCTGCCTGCTCTCCCAGCACTGCCCCCACTACTCCTTCCCTGCCCTCTCCCCTGACTCCCCTCTGCCTGCTCTCCCAGCACTGACCCTGCTACTCCTTCCCTGCCCTCTCCCCTGACTCCCCTCTGCCTGCTCTCCCAGCACTGCACCCACTACTCCTTCCCTGCCCTCCCCCCTGACTCCTCTCCTCCTGCTCTCCCAGCACTGCACCCACTACTCCTTCCCTGTCCTCTCCCCTGACTTCCCTTTGCCTGCTCTCCCAGCACTGCCCCCACTACTCCTTCCCTGCCCTCTCCCCTGACTCCCCTCTGCCTGCTCTCCCAGCACTGTCCCCACTACTCCTTCCCTGCCCTCTCCCCTGACTCCCCTCTGCCTGCTCTCCCAGCACTGCCCCCACTACTCCTTCCCTGTCCTCTCCCCTGTCTCCCCTCTGCCTGCTCTCCCAGCACTGTCCCGGCTACTCCTTCCCTGTCCTCTCCCCTGACTCCCCTCTGCCTGCTCTCCCAGCACTTCCCCCACTACTCCTTCCCTGTCCTCTCCCCTGACTCCCCTCTGCCTGCTCTCCCAGCACTGCCCCCGCTACTCCTTCCCTGGTCTGCCTGCTCTCCCAGCAGTGCCCCCACTACTCCTTCCCTGTCCTCTCCCCTGACTCCCCTCTGCCTGCTCTCCCAGCACTGCCCCCGCTACTCCTTCCCTGGTCTGCCTGCTCTCCCAGCACTGCCCCCGCTACTCCTTCCCTGGTCTGCCTGCTCTCCCAGCAGTGCCCCCACTACTCCTTCCCTGTCCTCTCCCCTGACTCCCCTCTGCCTGCTCTCCCAGCACTGCTCCCACTACTCCTTCCCTGTCCTCTCCCCTGACTCCCCTCTGCCTGCTCTCCCAGCACTGCCCCCACTACTCCTTCCCTGTCCTCTACCCTGACTCCCCTCTTCCTGCTCTCCCAGCACTGCCCCCACTACTCCTTCCCTGCCCTCTCCCCTTTGCCTGCTCTCCCAGCACTGTCCCTGCTACTCCTTCCCTGTCCTCTCCCCTGACTCCCCTCTGCCTGCTCTCCCAGCACTGCCCCCGCTACTCCTTCCCTGCCCTCTCCCCTGACTCCCCTCTGCCTGCTCTCCCAGCACTGCACCCGCTACTCCTTCCCTGTCCTCTTCCCTGACTACCCTCTGCCTGCTCTCCCAGCACTGTCCCCACTACTCCTTCCCTGTCCTCCCCCCTGACTCCCCTCTGCCTGCTCTCCCAGCAATGCCCCCACTACTCCTTCCCTGTCCTCTCCCCTGACTCCCCTCTGCCTGCTCTCCCAGCACTGCCCCCACTACTCCTTCCCTGCCCTCTCCCCTGACTCCCCTCTGCCTGCTCTCCCAGCACTGCCCTGCTACTCCTTCCCTGCCCTCTCCCCTGACTCCCCTCTGCCTGCTCTCCCAGCACTGCACCCACTACTCCTTCCCTGCCCTCCCCCCTGACTCCTCTCCTCCTGCTCTCCCAGCACTGCACCCACTACTCCTTCCCTGCCCTCCCCCCTGACTCCTCTCCTCCTGCTCTCCCAGCACTGCACCCACTACTCCTTCCCTGTCCTCTCCCCTGACTTCCCTTTGCCTGCTCTCCCAGCACTGCCCCCACTACTCCTTCCCTGCCCTCTCCCCTGACTCCCCTCTGCCTGCTCTCCCAGCACTGTCCCCACTACTCCTTCCCTGCCCTCTCCCCTGACTCCCCTCTGCTTGCTCTCCCAGCACTGCCCCCACTACTCCTTCCCTGCCCTCTCCCCTGACTCCCCCCTGCCTGCTCTCCCAGCACTGTCCCCACTACTCCTTCCCTGTCCTCTCCCCTGTATCCCCTCTGCCTGCTCTCACAGCACTGCCCCCGCTACTCCTTCCCTGTCCTCTCCCCTGTATCCCCTCTGCCTGCTCTCACAGCACTGCCCCCGCTACTCCTTCCCTGTCCTCTCCCCTGTCTCCCCTCTGCCTGCTCTCCCAGCACTGCCCCCACTACTCCTCCCCTGCCCTCTCCCCTGACTCCCCTCTACCTGCTCTCCCAGCACTGCCCCCACTACTCCTTCCCTGCCCTCTCCCCTGACTCCCCTCTACCTGCCCCCCACAGCCAGAGTCTCAGGGTACATCATGGTGTCATAATGGGATCTCTGGATAAATACTTAATTTGTAGTACACTTATAAACCACTTCAATGAACAAATGTGAAGTTTTACCTGCTCCCTTGTGTGACTCTGGAAAACCTTCTGCTTGGGGTGTGTAGTTGTTTTGGTCACCCGGGACAGAGTCAATTTCCCCGTTTTGTGCGGTATAAAGAAGTTGGACAAGAGCCGCAATAGCAATGACGCAGCCAGATCTGGGGACCGGACTAACGATCCTCCCTAAACAGCTGATATATGTAAAACAAATGAAATAAAATTTGATATAATATATTTTTTTATGAATATCAAGTATATAAAAAAAAAATTCTAAATAATACAAGGTTAAATAACACAATCTGCATCAAGTGAAAACCTCCAACTCATATTAAGCTTAAGTAAGAGAAAATTAGTTTGTATTTGAAGTTTTTAATTACACCCTCTATATATCATTGGTTCCCAATCTCAGACTTCAAGGAACCCCAGGTGTTATGACTGCGCATGGTTAAACACACGTGCGATTGGGATCAACGCCGGCGTGGGGGTACCCGACTGAATTCTGGCATTGGCAAGTTCAAAAACAATTGCCAAAACCAGTAGCGTACAAACTGGGCGATATTATGAACAATATAATTTAGAAGGGCCAAAACAAGTGATATAATTTATTATATCGCCCCAGTGTTTACGCAGCTTTACAGTACAAGTGTTTGTGATATCCGTGCGTCCACAGCCTGTATATCACTAAAACCAGCCCTGTTCGTGTGCCTTGAGGACCGTGGTTTAGGGATGCCATAGACGATTCATAATCATTGATGGTATATGACCGATGTAGAATAATTTTGCCATCTACGGGGAGGACTGGATGGTTCCCTTCCATCGATGACAGAGCATAACCGAATCGTTTATTTTTTCCCCCAAGATGCCAGGACAGAAAGCATAGCTCCACCCCTGACACCCTTGAAGCCATGCATCCAGGTTCTGATTGGCCCTCTGGCCAGTCAAAGAAAAGCGATAGCCATTGACAGGTAAAACCATCAACTCAGACATCACATAGTATGCAACCATTGATGTTGATAGTACCAATGGATATCCCTACCGAAGTTGGGAATTCCTGCTTTATATACTATATCCTACCTAGACCAGTCCTGGCCAACCTGTGGCTCTTCAGCTATTGTGAAACTAAAAGTCCCAGCATGCTGTGCGGCAGTTTCACCATTCCCTGATAGCAAACGTCTGTCAGGGCATGCTGGGACTTATAGTTTAAAAATAGCCACAGGTTATCCAGTCCTATCATGATACTCATGTATAGCATACACTATAACTATATCCCGTATGTCACTGTGGAGCGGCCAGAACCCCTCTCACCTCCGGGGACACATGAATGCATCATACAGAAGAATTAACTGAGTTCTGTTCATCCATTCCTGCACAGATCTTCTGTTCCTATATTTACAACGACACTTCCGGTGTCTGGACCAACAACACTTCCGGTGTCTCAGCATACTTCATGCAGGTGGAACGCACAAGTATAAAAGTTTGGAACGCAAAACACGGAAGTGGCGTCTGACATGCGCTGCCACAGCATGCTGCAGTCAATGTGTACACAGCTGGGAGAGCAGCTGTTCCGTAGAATGATCAGTATACGTTACAGTGCGGGAGAGAGATCATTATTATTAATCAGCCGTAATGAATATTCAGTGGGATGGAAGGGGAGTGTAGTGCTGCCATTTCCATTCACCTACTGCCTTCTATATCATTATCCAATGCGTAACTACCCCATGTGTGTTACATACCTGTCATTCCTACAGATGTATATATGATAAACTCATTCCTTCGCTATATTTAATTGCATTCTTTGTACAACTTCTATGGCATATATTAATTAATTCCTATACCCTATATGTTATTTATTCAAATCGCTTTCTTATCGCACCCACTCATTTGGTCCTACACCTATTATATTGTCTCCACATTCATTCCTACACCTACTGTATTATCCCATGCATTCTAATGCCCATTATATTATCACCATATTCATTCCTATGCCCATTATATTATCACCACATTCATTCTTATGCCCATTATATTATCACCATATTCATTCCTATGCCCATTAAATCATCACCACATTCATTCCTATGCCCATTATAATATCACCCCATTCATTCCTACACCCATTATATTATCACCACATTCATTCTTACATCCATTATATTATCATCTCACTCATTCTTACACCAATGATATTATCAACCCATTCATTAATACAACCATTATATTATCAACCCATTCATTCCTACACCCATTATATTATCATCTTACTCATTCATACACTCATTATATTATCATCCCATTCATTCTTACATCCATCATATTATCATCTCACTCATTCCTACACCCATTAGTTTATAACCCAATTAATTCCTACACCTATTATATTATCACCCCATTCATTCCTACACCAATTATATTATCACCCCATTCATTCCTACACCCATTATATTATCACCCCATTCATTCCTACACCCATTATATTATCACCCCATTCATTCCTACATCCATTATATTATCACCCCATTCATTCCTACGCCCATTATATTATCACCCCATTCATTCATACACCCATTATATTATCACCCTATTCATTCCTACGCCCATTATATTATCACCCTAGTTATTCCTACGCCCATTATATTATCACCCCATTCATTCCTACCAGTATTATATCAACACCCTATTAATTCCTACACTCATTATATTATCACCCCAGTTATTCCTACACCCATTATATTATAACCCCATTTATTCCTACACCCATTATATTATCACCATATAAATGTTTACACCCATTATATTATCATCTCACTCATTCCTACACCCATTATATTATCACCATATTCATTTTTACACCCATTATATTATCATCTCACTCATTCTTACACCCATTATATAATCATCTTCAGGTCTATGAACAAGCATCCAGATTCCTCAAGCACAGAGCCGGAGCTGTAGTTGGGGAGCGTGGGAGACACACAGGGCCTGAAATGTTTCAGCTTATATTGAGCGGTTAGACGGCGTTGCCTAGCCGGGTACACTAGATGCACCAAGCGGTGGGGGTCTCAGTCCCTGCACACGCAGGTGCATGACTGTACACCAGGGAAGGACAGGTAGTGGAAATGGGATAAAGACGCATCAGCAATTCCGGCAAAGAACACACACATACATCCAACACAGAATCATGCCCAAACACTCTGAAGTCACCCCACCCCTACATATACAGTGTTCATTCTAGCTCCTTACATCTTTTAAAACCCATGTAGTTCCACTTCCCTGCCTGGGGTTGTCTCTCTATGCTGTGGTGCTTGTAGCACAGTGTGGTGTGTATTTCAGAACTGAAATGCAGACCAGACCTGTGCTAGAAGCACCACAGCAGAGGGTGACACCCCAAGCAGGGAAGAAGAACTGCATGGGTTAATTTTAGACAAAAGTAATCAAATAAATGGTGTCTGTGTGTTTTTTTGTCTATATTCTTACTGCCTAGGCATTATCTCCGCTTGGCGGAGATGTTTCCAGTCATAAAAATAATAATTAAGCATGTTAACCATTTGAACCTGTTGACCGTTTGACCACGACGTACCTGTTCACCTATCATCTGGAACCCTTCCTGACCTTGGACCTTGGGCCAGATGCACTAAGCTTCAAAAGTGATGAAATGGAGAGTGATAAACAGCCAGCCAATCAGCTCCTACTTATTACATTATTCAAACCCAGCCTGTGACATGTCAGGTAGGAGCTGATTGGCTGGCTGTTTATCACTCTCCATTTTATCACTTTTTCACTGGAAACATCTCCGCCAAGCGGAGATAATACCTAGACAGTCAGAATATAGACAAAAACCATGTAGACGCCATAATGTTGTCAGGTACAATATTAGCCAATTCCACAGACAGTTGGGAGCCCAAAATGGAAACAGGATCCCTCCCTCTCTCTCTCTCTCCAGGTGCTGAGTGTTGCAGGGTCATATGTTCAAACTAAAAGTTAGTCAGGCTGGAGTTGGGTTTTGGAAAATAATGGGGTATATGAAACCAGGCAGTAACCGCAGTACGTGTAATGTTAGCTGGACTGTTCGGAAAACCTCCATGTACGGAGTGATCTGTTAATGTATCTGCACTGTGTATTACTGGATGGGTACTTGAGGTAATGGCGTCTTCTCTGGGAGGATCTTGCATTATGCTCTATTCTATCTATCAGGCTGGAGATAAGACTTTCGGGCCGCCCCAAGATATCACATCGGTGCTACTCGTTGGCCCAGTATAAATAAATGTATGTAACTAAATGTTAGCAGTCATACCTGACACATGTTAGCATACTTCCCAATTGTGGCACTTTTCATGGGACCATCCCGGGTTTCTGGGACGTTACCGTGTCCCGTCTGGGGCCGGCAGTGTCCCGTGGTAGGGGGGGAGTTGGGAGTCCCCCACGGTCACAGGTGAATAGATGCATGCGCACAGCTTCTATTCCTGCAGCCTGAGGGGCTGGGCGCATGGTCAGCAGCTCACAGAGCCGCTAGTCATGCCCACATAGCGACAAAAATGGGGGCGTGGCTTTGTCTAAGGATTGCAATTATAGGCCATGCCCCCTTTCTGCTAGGCCATGTCCCAAAGTTTCAGGTGCGCACCTCTGGCGCGGAGTGTCCCTCCTTTGTGTGTTCTAAAGTGGGGAGGTATGTGTTAGGGTTCAGGTAGAAAGTGACAGTTATTGAACCCGGAATTAGAAAACTGTCGTACAGTCCAGAGTGTGCTAGAATCACCAGAGCAGAGAGCAACACCCCCGGCAGGAAACAGGAAGTGCATGGGCTGTGACAGGCATGGGGTTCTAGAATGAACACAACCTTGGCCGACAGCATGTGTGGAACGCAATACCTCCTCAAATATCTTTGAATGCATTCCAGGAACTATGTAGAAAAGATACAAAATGGAGACTGTACGGGCAATGCTAGGTTTAGATTTATCAATAGTAATGAGCAATACTGAATATTCAATGAGTTGGGAGGTGCTTGTGGGAACTGCAGAACTGGCTGTATTCCTGTCCAATTTATGCTTTGCAAGTCTGGATTTAAATACATTCTTCCTCTCCATACTCCCCCCCCCCCCCATATCCCCCCATACCCCCCCCCCCCCTCCCAGGCCCTCATGTATTCCCCACTGTGCATTCCCTATTGGAAAGGTGGCACAGTGGAGCAGTGGTTGGCATCATTGACACACAGCAATAACGTCATGGGTTCATCTATATATGTGTGAAGTCTGTATGTTCTCCCAGTGTTTGCATGGACTTTAATTAATAGTGTGTGTCCATGTGATAATAAATATAGATTGTAAGCTCTACTGGTGCAGGGACTAATGGAAATGACTAAATAGGGTCTGTATAATATATGCGCTATACAAATAATTGATAATAAAACAATAATAAAGTAATAAAATAAATTTGCCTGAAATAAATGTATAGAATTAAGTCAGGCTTATTTGAAATGCTTGACAATAAACAAAAACATGGAAAAGTCCCAAGGAGCAGCCAGTCCCTGCAGCTACAAATCCAAATGGGGGACCACAGAATAATCCTCACTAGACAGTATTCCGAAACAAAAGATGGAAATGTTGGCGCTAAACTTGTTTGTCTTCGAATCTCAAGTGTTGTCAGGGGGTGGATTAAAAATGTATTTCTCTATGGTAGTCAGGATATAAATGTGAAAAAGAAAAAAAATTGTCGGACACAATACAGAATGCGCAGATGCAAAACATCGGAGATCAGAATAAGGTCCCAAGTTAACGAATAACTTCCACAAATCTAGGTCTGGTGCTCTCCTGCAGCTATAATTTGTACTGTTTCTGATATGTGATACTCTGCTGCCATCTACTGTTGATTGAGGAGGTACTGCAAAGCTTAATGATAAAGTATATTCTGCTGCCATCTGCTGGTAAAATATGAAATGATCTATAAATACACAAAATTGGACAAATACAGTAGGTGCATTTGCGAATAGTTAAACTGTCATATTTTTGTGCAGGGCTTCAGTCACAAGCCGTAGTTGGGTGACCTTGATAAAGCTGGCTACATACCTATACAATCCATGGCGTGATCATCCGACAACTGTATAGGTGAGTATGCAGGTCCATTGCAAGAGTGTTAGCTAATAAATGACTTAAAAAGGTCCTTCAACAGTAGGAATCAAGTCACTTATCAGAGGAGCTGGGACTTTGATTAGGTCAGGGGACAGTGATGTCACATGAAGGTTCCTATGTTTAACCATTATAATGTAACCAAGACAACAGGGGTTATATTGAGGTGCATAGCAAAAGCATCAGACTTCTGTCTAGAAGCGGTATGTATCACTGAGCTGAATGATATACATGAACCACATGTAGGTAAGGTTGCAATGTTGGTTGGGAAATTATTCTAACAGAGCAGATTCAGAGTGACTGGCAACCGGACAGACTTTATTTGCAGGCATGCAGTGTGTGGATAGGTTGACACCTATGCATACCCCATCATCACACCAATCACTTGCATGGCAATTATTCCTAGCTCCACCTGCACTATGAAAAGGTGGTTTGTATAAATTATATTGTAGTGACATTGCCATGCCATTGTATGATGATGCCAACATGCAACCACGCACAGAGTAATATGTTTCCTGACTAGTTCTACATTTGTCTAAACATTTGCGTTCCACTTGACTTCCTGGTAGTGCGTTCCACTCGACTTCCTGTATGTGTGGTCCACGCGTCTTCCTGGTTGTACGTTTCACCCTACTTCCTGGTTGTGCGGTCCACCCGACTTCCTGGTTGTGCGGTCCACCCGACTTCCTGGTTGTGCGGTCCACCCACTTCTTGGTTATGCGTTCCGCCCGACTTCCTCGTGCTTGTGAACCGGATATATACTCTCATTGCCGTACCTGGACTCGGAAGGTGTACACTGGAAAAAAGACCCCCCTGCTGGACACCGCATCTGGTGCATCGCAGAGGGCGTGCGGGTGTCTAGTGGCTAGCTTGGGGTGAGTCTGTGTATGTGATGCATGCGGCTCCCTAGTGTCACCTGCATACACCATTCTCAGCTGATTGCAGCACCCCCTTAGTGATGTCATTGATAGCAGCTAGGGGCATGTGTGCAGTCCTGTGGGTCTGAGCTGCTGGTGACCAATTTGACAGGATCATTAGTAATAATATAGGAGTAACAACCTTTCACCACATTAGTGCAATTTTAAATAGTATTCTTCAAGGTGCTGGCTGCTTCACAGGGTGGCACATGGTACATACCAGTGGTGTATACCGCAGGATGGCATATCATGCACACAGGCAGTATATGCCACAGGCTGGCACATCATGTCCCTGACTGGAGAGGAAGTCAGGCTGGGAGTAGGGGAGGGAAGACAAGATAATTGGGCAGGTTGGGCATCAGGGGTGATGTGCTGGGATTCCTTCATTAGACCAGCCGGCTATATGAGAGCAGAGAAAACTGAATTGGTCATTTCAGCACCAAGGACAGCGTGAGTGTCAGTGCAATACGTCAGTCACCTCTGCAGTATGTCATTATCTGTGGGGATTGTCAGTAATATGTATATTACAGTGACCGAGAGGAGACATCTCTCTCTTATCTCTGGCTGTCATAGCTTTTATAGCTAGGCGTCTTTCTTGTCCCTTCTCCTGATTGGCTGTAACTGTAACCAGCAGTCAGCCGGCTCTGATAACTTCCATACCTGATTCATATTCTCTTATACACGGTGGTTCACAGGATTGAGGAATTATAGAGTAATGCAGGGTACACACCAGAACGACAAGGGCCCAATCCCATCAATCTAGATCCAATCCCGACTGATTGTAGGTAGATTGGGCCCTTTTTTGCCTGTTCTGGTCTGATCCCGATCCAATGCGCGGCCCTGTGGGTTGGTCGGTCGTAATTCAGATCCTACCTGCAGCAGGTAGGATCTGAAAATGACCATTCACCTGGGTGCGGGTCACGATCGGATCGAAACCCGCTCACATCGGTTCCACATCGTGAGCAGGTCGCCCTGGTGTGTAATGGGCATAACACCGTGGGAGGTGACTGCTGGGAATGAGAAAGTAACACTGGGCGGGAATGACTGGAGAGGTGACTGCTGGGAATGGGGCATTATACAGTAACACCGGGGGATGTGACCGGAGAGGTGACTGCTGGGAATGGGGCGTTATACAGTAACACTGGGGGATGTGACCGGAGAGGTGACTGCTGGGAATGGGGCATTATACAGTAACACCGGGGGATGTGACCGGAGAGGTGACTGCTGGGAATGGGACATTATACAGTAACACCTGGGGATGTGACCGGAGAGGTGACTGCTGGGAATGGGACATTATACAGTAACACCTGGGGATGTGACCGGAGAGGTGACTGCTGGGAATGGGACATTATACAGTAACACCGGGGGATGTGACCGGAGAGGTGACTGCTGGCAATGGGACATTATACTGTAACATCGGGGGATGTGACCAGAGAGGTGACTGCTGGGAATGGGACATTATACTATAACACCGGGGGATGTGACCGGAGAGGTGACTGCTGGGAATGGGACATTATACTATAACACCGGGGGATGTGACCGGAGAGGTGACTGCTGGGAATTGGACATTATACAGTAACACCGGGGGATGTGACCGGAGAGGTGACTGCTGGTAATGCGGCATTATACAGTAACACTGGGGGATGTGACAGGAGAGGTGACTGCTGGGAATGGGACATTATACAGTAACACCGGGGATGTGACCGGAGAGGTGACTGCTGGGAATGGGACATTATACAGTAACACCTGGGGATGTGACCGGAGAGGTGACTGCTGGGAATGGAATATTATACATTAACACAGAGGGGATGTGACCGGAGAGGTGACTGCTGGGAATGGGGCGTTATACAGTAACACCGGGGGATGTGACCGGAGAGGTGACTGCTGGGAATGGGACATTATACAGTAACACCGGGGGATGTGACCGGAGAGGTGACTGCTGGGAATGGGACATTATACAGTAACATTGGGGGATGCGACTGGAGAGGTGACTGCTGGGAATGGGACATTATACAGTAACACTGGGGGGATGTGACCGCAGAGGTGACTGCTGGGAATGGGGCGTTATACAGTAACACCGGGGGATGTGACCGGAGAGGTGACTGCTGGGAATGGGACATTATACAGTAACACCGGGGGATGTGACCGGAGAGGTGACTGCTGGGAATGGGACATTATACAGTAACATTGGGGGATGCGACTGGAGAGGTGACTGCTGGGAATGGGACATTATACAGTAACACTGGGGGGATGTGACCGCAGAGGTGACTGCTGGGAGTGGGACATTATACAGTAAAACCGGGGGATGTGACCGGAGAGGTGACTGCTGGGAATGGGACATTATACAGTAACACGGGGGATGTGACTGGAGAGGTGACTGCTGGTAATGGGGCATTATACAGTAACACCAGGGGATGTGTCTGGGTGATGACTGTATTGTGTGCGTCAGGTTTCTATAAGCTTTGGGATGTCACTGTCTATCCATGGAGGAGGGGGAGTAGATAGTAGGACATGAGAGTGGAGCCATCAGGAGCAGGTGACATCCCTAGGTAAGATCAGACTCTGTATATGTTTATTATTAAAGCCGCCAGACCCAATCCGTATAACTAGTTCTTTATTTCTGCATGAAATGATGACTTATTAAATCTGTGTCTGTTGAATCTACCACATAAGGCAATGTGCTTGATTTGACCTCTCTTGAGTAGACAACAATATCAATTCTATGTTTTGGTGCTGATGAGGCCTTAAATGACCATTTTTCTTATTTTCTATTTGCGTGTATTTATGTCCAACAGATTTTCCTGCACAACACTAAAACTGGATTACTCTCCGAAAACGCAGAATCTGAGTGAAGGTCAAGTTTTAATGAAAACCAAATTGCAAGCAGTCTAACAACGAAGGACGTGAAATGAATAACAAAGAAAAAAATATCACAGACACTGACATGAATATACAGACAGATCCCACCCTATATTCACCTACTCGTGTTAAGGAGGAACCGGCCTCTTGTGACGGAGGAGACCTCACACACACTGACCTATATACTCCCACGGGTCGTACACAGTATACAGCTACTCATATTAAGGAGGAATCTGTCTTTTATGAAGAAGACAACGTCACAGACATTTGTACACCCACAGATCACACAGGATATTTATCTTTTAATATTAAGGAGGAATCTTTCTCCTCAGAAGAGGGAAATGTCACAGACACTGAGAATGATACACCCACAGATCATGCACCGTACACGTCTACGCGGGTAAAGGCGGAATCGGTCCCCTCTGAGGGAAATGACACAGACGCTGACCTTTGCACACAAGCGGATGAGGACCCTCCACTAGAATTTATCTGTGTAAAAATCAAAGAAGAGTCCGCTTCAAGTGAAGAAGACGCTGAAGTGGATTCGCCCGCCCGCCATTTTCCCGCCAAAAATGCGTCTAAACGAAAGAGGCAGAAGTCCGCCGCTGCGGAGTCCCACAGAACGTACAACTGCTCCAAGTGCGAAGAAGCCTTCCACAACTACGCCGATTTCACAGCGCACCAGGCCGCGCACCCAAAGACGGAGATCTCTTGTTCCGAGTGCGGGAAGCTGTTTCCGTACAAATCGCAACTCATTAGACACCAGCGGATTCACACGGGAGAAAAACCTTTCCCTTGTCCCGAATGTGGGAAATGTTTTACCTGTAAGTCGGAAGTTGCGAAACACCAGGTGACTCACACGCGAGAAAAGTCGTACTCGTGTTCCGAGTGCGGAAAGCGGTTTATGAGACAGTCCAGCCTCATTAACCACAGGATTACACACACGGACGAGAAACCCTTTTCCTGCTCCGAGTGCGGGAAGTCCTTTAAGTGGCAGTACAACCTTTCCTTACACCAGAGGATACACACGGGAGAGAAGCCCTACGAGTGCTCCGTATGCGGGAAGTGCTTCACCTGTAGGTCAAACCTTATTTATCATCAGAGGACTCACACCGGGGAGAAACCTTTTACGTGTTTGAAATGCGGCGTATGCTTCTCGTTTAAGCCGCAGTTGACTAGGCACGAGAAAACGCACTTATGAGACCGGCCGTATTTGTATTCTGAGTGTTGACGTACAGATGTATTCGTTACCTGGACATCGTGTAACGGAGATGCATCGCAGTGCAGCCGGGCAGTCTCTGAGGAACACGCCTCAGTGATGTCACTCGTGCCAAGTGGACCACTGACACAAAATGGCCGACTGGTTGCACTGCGAGGGGCTTTCTACGGAGTTGTAAATCGAGATATGTGTGTAAACTGAATAAAATAATGTTACGTGTCTGTAAAAATAATAAGTTAATTCTAGGATTCTCTGTTCTTATTCACAAAACAATGCAATTATCAGACCTTGTCCTGCATGTTAAAGGTTTCGACATCCATGTGACCTTCTACCTTCACACTAAATATATCTGTCAGTGTGATCATGCAATGAGGCATCGTTATTTCTTTGTATTGTATACAGCGCAGTCCAGTATTCCCATTGCCGACCTTCCAACCCTGTCCACTTTAGCCATGTTGACAAATTTCATGTGTCGACAAATTTCATATGTCGACTTTAGTGTTGTGGCAAACGCAGGATTTTCAGAAGGGGGTTTCCAGAGGGGCGGAGCAAAGCACGAGAGATGGACACTTAGGTGACCCAGTATATGCCGGATCAGTTAAAGTACACACACACACACACACACACACATATATATATATATATACATACAGGGTCGTCAACAGCAGTGTAGACCCCTGGGCACAGCAATGTATTGGGGCACCTACCGATCCTCCAGAGGTAGGGGTGGGGGAAGCTTTGATGTCCCGCGGGTGGTAGGGGGTATTATATCAACCACTCAGCATGTAGGGCCTGGATCAGTAATTTCCACTAATTACCCCTTTACTGCACAGATGGTGGGAGATGGGGTGGGAGAAGAGGGCATTGGGCTGAATGAAGGGGCCCTGATACATAACTTCCAGGGTGGTAGAGGATGTTTAATATGCAGAGGAGGGGTGTATAGTGGAATGGGCTTATTATTCATAATTTTCTGGTGGGAGGACAGCTTGCTTGACTGCAGATATCTCCAGTTCCCGGAAATAGATTTCTAAGATTTTAATGGAATTAAAAACGAGAGAATCCCACCTACCAAATGGTATTGGGGACTAGGGGATCAGAGTTCAGGAGGCAGAGCAATCTGCCAACGAGTATATAAAACTACATACCAGGTGTGTAGAGGAGCTGGAGCAGTAACCAGCTGCTTTAAGGCTGATATCTCTGGTTCTGGGAAGAGTAGAGAAAAGCTACTAGTGTCCTTCAAAGGGGGAGAGTCTCAGCTTTTGGAATATACCCTCAGAAAAACTCTCAGTCAGACAGAACCTGAAATATCTGACTGGGAAGAGCAATTAACAGGCTTGGATGGGGACCACTGCTTTGAAGTCTGATATCTCCGGTTCCCAAGGGCCGATTTTTAAAATTCTTGTACCCATGGAAAGAGGGGACCCTCAGCTTTCAGCCTAGGGCCCTTAGACTCCTGGGGGGGGTTCTGGGTACTCAGAACCCCCCCCCCTGCGTGCGCTACTGACCTAGCCACCATATCCCCTAAAAATATCAGGCCATATGTAATAGGGTCTGATTTTTCTGGCGTTGCGGAATGCCGGACCATCTGGAATTTTTTTTCAAGCGGAAATCATTTACGAGGCATGCTTTTGCGAGATCGCCCGGCAAAATCAGATCCTATTATTACATATAGCCCATAGTGCACCGGTTCTCAAACTCGGTCCTAGGACCCCACTCAGCGCATGGTTTGCAGGTCTCCTCACAGACTCACAAGTGAAATAATTAGCGCCACCTGTGGATCTTTCAAAATGTGTCAGTCAGTAATGAGTGCAGCTGTCAGGTGACTTGGAAAACATGAACTGTGTGGGGTCCTGAGCACCTGAGTTTGAGAACCCCTGCCAAATTGTACTTAATATAAGTCTTAGGTAGACGTAAGGTGATAAATGTCTTAGAAGTTGGGAAAATCTGTCCATCCAGGGCCTGATTGGAAGCAACTAAAGCTGGCCATACATTTATGCGATTTTGCCTGATTCTGATGTATCAGGGCAAGAAATGGGGTGAAAGTGGCAAATCGCATGTGTTTTTAATTCCAATCCGTGGCCCCATGCACGTCGGATCGGAGGTCACTAGTGCTGTGCTAGAGATTTATCGGATCCGGTGGCACTTTCTGGGGTCGCGTATGATACATCATATGCAAAAGGACAGCATGCGGTGTATCGTATGATCGTATACGATCCTGCCGCCTGAGAAGCTGCTGAGCGGTTCAAGGGAGATCGGCTGCAACGTCCCCCCTAAGAGAAGTCGCAGTAGTGTATGAGGGCCTTAAGGCCCCACGCAGCTTAATCTGCCAAATTTTGCAAACTCCTCAGACTTTTCTCTCTGCCTGGGAAATAGGCTTCCGTGCCTGCAGCCAGAGCTGCACCATATTCTGAGGGCAACTTCCCTTGCACGCAGCATGGGGTAGGTGTAAGTGCACGTACAGCGGAGATGGCGCGGGGGGGGGGGTGGAGCAGCCGCAGAATCTCTTATATATTTGGCTACATCTGTCACTCAAAGTGTGTCTGGAGCTCTAACGCTGGGTGGAGCCTCTGACTCACATGACTGACTCACATGACAGAGAACCAGCCCAGTGAGCCCACAGACAGTGCCAGACACCTCTGCCTCTCCATGTTACACAGCAAAGACACAGCTACTCACCAGACACACCAGGTGAGCGCCCCCACACCTCCATACCGCCCAACATGACCCTCTCCAGGAGGGACAGAATGCTCTGTTTCTGGACTTCCATCTTAATTTATGATTGTCATCACCTGTTTTAAAAAGGGTAATTGATAAGAAAGGTGTTTAAGCACAGGTGATGGTAATCCATAAATTAAGAAGAAAGTCCAGAAACAGAGCAATGTGTCCCTCCTGGATAGGGTCATGTTGGATATGCACCTCCCCCCCCCCCCATTCAGGGCATCCCCACGATAAAATGGCACATGCAAAACACTGACATGGCTATGGTCGACAATGAAAAAGGCTGAAAAGATTTATGTTTCACTTTTTCAATGTTTTCATATTAATTCTCATGCGTCGACATGGACACCAATGAAGTGCCACACTTATGTCAACATTTACATGTGTTAACCTTTCTGTGTTGATTTTTTTCTTGTGGCGATTCGCGGCACCCCCCGCGACCCCCCTCCCTCGATTTGCAGCACACCCCTCACCTCCTCCCTCCCCCCCCCCACCCCTGCGCGCGATTCACACAACCCCAGGATTAAATGGCACATGCACGGCTATGGTCGACAATGAAAAAGGTTGACATGAGTTTTTGAAGATTTATTTTTCTTTTTTTAATGTTTTCATATTCATTCTCATGTGTCGACATGGACACCAATGAAGTGCCACACTTATGTCAACATTTACATGTGTTGAACTTTCTGTGTTGATTTTTTCGTGTAGCAATTTTTTTCCAGTGACAACTATAAACTATGTGCACGTCAACCTACACATCATCAACCAATTCTTTGTATAACATATAACACCTGTTCTGTTTTACTGTAGGTGTTTTAAGTCAGATCTTTTACTGCTACTATTACTGTTTATGTAAATGCATTCTGAATGACAGCAACATCCTACCATCCTTCTACAAGAATATATAACCAACTAGGTGATTCACGTGCCCCCCCCCTCCCGCAATTCACGGACCCCCCGCGCACCCCCCTCCCGCGATTCGCAACCCCCCCCTTGCGCAATTCAAGCCCCCTCCCACGCTTTGCGGACCCCCGCCCTCTCCCGCGATTCGCCGACACCTGCGCCCCCTCCCTCCCTTGATTCACGGCACCCCCCGCGCCCCTCCCGCAATTCACGGCACCCCTAAGCCCCACTTTAGTCCCCCGTATACTCACACACCCCTATCACTACCCAGCTTCCTGCTCTCCTGAACCGTAACTTCCACCACTGGGGAGTCGCTGACGCTGTTTTGCCCACATGCCCCTATCATGCCTCATAGCCCAGCCTCCTGCTCTCATGCACCCGAACTCCCACCCAGTAGGAGGAGACGCTAACTAAGGGCCACCATCCTGTACTGCCACACTGGACCCTCACCCACTGGCAGAAGCTGCACAGTATCTCCCACCCTCCTCTTTAGTCCCCCTTATTCCCACACACCCCTATCACTACCCAGCCTCCTGTTTTCTTGTGTCGTGACCTCCGCCAGTGGGGAGCCGCTGACTCAGAAACACCCTACTATACTATTGCACACACACACACACACACCTAAACAACATGCACACACAGCCCCCCCCCCACACCCACAAATGTCACTGTACCATCCACACTATCAATGTACATCTTACTCTGTAACCGCTTTTTAATTAAACAAAACAATACACACCCCCTTCCACATCATATGCTCTCTATTTAACACATTTCACCTATAACTCAAGTTGCAATACAGGCATCTTTCATACAATTCTAACCATCATTCTCATATACAAATGTTCACAAATTAAGGGGGCGCAGCCCCTTACGACGGTGTGAAGAGCGCCCGTAGGGCGCGATGAATCACCTAGTACAGCAATACTTACCTCAGCGCTCCATTTGTGTCTTCCTCACAGAATTATCTCATTGTCATGTCCTCTGTTTGGCCTTGCGCATGCAAGGTACGATTCGTACACAAGCGCAGAGGTTCGATAATCGTTGCCGTGCGAATTCGCACAGCAGCATTCAGGTCTGGATAACCTTCATAGTCCGTTTCCTAAAAAAAAAAAATAGAGTGAACAGGACTCTATGTTCAAGCTTACGATACAAATGAGATAACCTTTTACTGACAGGGAGCCAATCAAAAGTGATCTTTCATTCCTAGAGCGCTGGGGATCAAGCTTTGCTCTTCCACTGTGTCGCTGCAGAGAAATGTCCGTATAGATGATGCACAACGTGGGGCCTCCGGGAGGCAGAACCTCACCCTGAGTCTGCTCTCCGTCCACCCTGCCCTGGCAATATGATCAGGACGGAGATCTCCAGGAGGTGATAACAATGACATGCACTGGTGGGGTTCCGTGAGGGCTGAGTTTGGGAATCGCTACTCTACCTGGGCCCACTGTTAGGAACGGGAGCGAAGAGGGGGTTCCACCAGAAATGCTCCATAGCAATGGCCACCAATGGGTTTGGTAGAATTTTGCATAAACATCCATTTGCAGCTTGTCGACAGCTATTAAATGATTTCTACAGCGCTGGCAGATGTGAGATACCTCTCTGGTGTCTCACATCTACGAGCGCCCTGTGCGGGAAGCGAGCGGTCAGCTGACATCCGCTGCCCACCCCCGTACCCGCGTCATTGCACCATTTTCAAGGGAACGCACATAAATGTTGGGCTTCCTATGGGCGCAGCCCTCCTGCCCACACTGCTAGGTGCGAGCGGGCAGAGCGAACTGCGTGTTTGGCTGCACATGTGCATAAAAGTATAAGCGTATGTGCAGTCACAAAACATTGCTCCCGCGTGCAAATAATAAGGTCCTATATACTGTATGCTGCATCTCATGCACAACTTACAGTGTTCATTCTAGCACCCGCTATCTTTGATAACCCATGCAGTTCCTCTACCCTGCCTGGGGTGTCGCTGTCTGCTGTGGTGTTTCTAGCACAGGCCTGGTTTGCATATCAGTGCTGATATACAGACCACACTGTGCTAGAACTTATTTGTACTGTACTTATTTGTACTGTACTTATTTGTACTGAATTGCTCTTTAGTGCTTCAATAACATAAAAACGTATATAAAAAAAAATCAGTTTTTTCAACCATTTTCATCCTTCGTACCAACAATATCTGCAATGCAATTGATAGGTCCTGAACCCAGGAGACGGCCTTCCCTGGGGGTCCAATCACCCGACCTCCTAGATGTCAGCCCGCCACTACAGAACGGGGTAACACCTCTGGTTGAGAACCACTGGACTAGACTGTTGTCATCAAACAAAAACAAAAACAAAAAGGTTCTCACCATGAAAATGGTGGACGTGAGTGACTGCCGACCTAAAGTCTGGATACCGTTTTGTGCCTTTATTGCTGTGCTCAGAATGTATTCCTTACTATCCTGTAATCTGATCCAGATGAAGGAGCTGGGAATACACCAGCTGCAGGCATTACCGTAGCAAGAAGTGCTGCAGCAGCTGCACACTGTACACACTTCTCATAACTGGGTTTAACTACAGATAGGGGGAGATGTATCATACCCTCATAAGAGGCAGAGTAGAGATGTTACCCATGGCAACAAATCAGATTGCAGCAATTATTTAACTAGCTATAATATTGCAGAGGCTGATTGGTTGCTATGGGCAACTGTTCCACTTTTCTCTAAGGTTTGATACATCCTCCTCACAGGCATGACTCGGTGCATAAGACATACTTGCCTACTTTTGAAAACTAGGTTCAGGGAGAATACAGTTGGTCGTTGAATTTTGCACAGCCCCGCATTGAGGGGGTGTGTCATGCTCCTCCCAAATGGCGTGTCTATGGAGAGATTGTGAAAAGAGATTGTGAACATGGCACCTGGAAGCGTGGGTGTGTACTACTGTGAGGAATCTTTTTAAATGACTTATATCCAAATGTAGATGAGCCCCAAAACAGTTAAGAGCTACTATACTTGGTAAAGTGCTGGGAAATGGTGCAGATAATTCAATGTAAATGTATCTGTCTCTCATTCCTTTTTCCCCAAAAAACTAACCAGTAGGGATGGCCATCGTTGCCATTGCCATCGATGGTTGCCATCGATGGCAATTCTGCAACTGGCCATCAATAGTGTTAAACTATGCAATGGATGACCATCGATATTTTTACATATCGATGGTCATCCATTGTGTTTCACTGATTGGCCTGTGGGCCAATCAAAATGTGGGGGGGGGGGCTTCGCGGGTGTCGGGGGTGGGACTATGCTCCGTGTCCCGGCACTTTGAAAAAAAAAAAAATGAAAACAGCAAAACATTGTTCTGCTGTTCCATAGATGTAGGGAAACCATCTGGTTCTCCCCCATCGATGGCAAATGTATTTGACATCGGCCATGGACGATCGATAATTTGGAATCATAGATGGTCGATGGCCATCCCTATGTACCAGTGTAATGTGGGCTAGGTGACATGAGGGAGATTGCTAGACTGAGGGAGAGAGGGAGATTGCTGCTATTTCAGGGAGTCTCCTGCAGAATGCAGGAGGGTAGGCAGCTTCGCTATGGCATAAGAATGTAATAATATCTGATCCATAATAATAATAATAATAATGTCACAACGATCACCTATTCCAAGAGACTCGCTCAGAGCCATGAAATCTGCCAGCACAATAAATAAATAAACAAATGAAAATTGAAGTTGTCTTCTGGCAAACCACGACAAAATGGCCGCCGCAGGTTGTTTTCATTGAAGCGACACCTGGCGGCGGCGACGATGACGAGTGATCACTGTCGGACACAGTAGTCATTCCCTAGCGATGAGGCTGTGAACCAATTAGCGTTTGGAGGAGGAGCGTGGCCTGGGCTGGTCAAGTGCGCGAGAGTCACCTGCTCACGGCTAGAAGAGCAACGGTGGACCGCACAACTCGAAAATCGCGTGGGACGCAAAGCCCGGAAGTTAGGTGGAACGCACAACCCGGAAGTGGATTAATGACTTTATTTGGAGGGGTGGGGGTTACATTTCCGGTTCCTAGACAGCAAAGAAATAAGGATTGTTGTGTTTGAACAAGGATACAACCAGGTAATGGCATTCTACATTCTCATTTATCCTTTCATGTTTCTGCCTTATTATCCTATTCCACAGTGGAGCCTCCTGTGTCCTATATTAGTTATATGAGGGCTGCCATATTGCAAATTCTCTGTGAAGCCTCTTCCTACAATGAAGAATAAAAGCCCCCTTGTCATATCTACTGTACCTGCTAGCTGGATGTCCACTGCATTTCCCGCTGCTCCCAAGTGCAGTACCCTGGCCCTACACCTTAATTCCCTACCATGCAAACACACGCTAAAGCAGGCCTGGCCAACCTGTGGCACTCCAGATGTTGTCAAACTACAAATCCCATCATGCTTTGCCACAGTTTTGCTATAAGGGAGTGTTAAAACTGTGGCAAGGCATGCTGGGATTTGTAGTTTCACAACATCTCGAGAGCCACATGTTGGCCTGTCCTGCGCTAAAGGCTGACATGGCAGAAACATGTGAAGGACATGCAAACTTTGCACAGAAGCTAAGTCTAAGTATATATAGATTAGGACCACCTGCCCATTTCATATAGCCCAGATCTTAGCACATGTATCCCAATAGCAGGCGTAGAATAATATAACACCCTAACGATGAGGATTTCCTGTCATATCCACCATAGAGCACTTAAGATCAACCACTTTAGGATTCTAAACCTGGGTACACACTATATGATATATCGTGTAATATTGGTACTTTCCATCAATCAACCATATTGGCATTCACTGCTATCGCTTATTGAACTGTCCCATTGGATGTGCAGCATGACCAATGGGATGATTCCATGTCTGACGCCGTTTCGTAATGACAAATCCCTACATTGCTCACTGTGTTTGGGTGTTTGCGTGTTCCCATGGAAGCTACTGACGGACACTAGGTTTGATGTACTGCCCATCCAACCTAGCGGTATCACTGATATCCTTGTGTTTGCTTACGAAGGACGGAACATAATTGTTTGGTCCTTCCCAAAAAAATTGTTCTTATGTGTACATAGAAGTTAGGTCCAAGGGCATTTGTTTCGGCATCGTAACGAGCCCCCCTCCGTCCAGTGTGTGCCAAGCTTTAGGATTACTGTTAGGTATTGAATACTCACCAGGGTCCGTGGGCATTCTGACTGCCGGGATCTTGACTGCTGTCATTATTAATGCATTTGTGTCTTGGCAAGAGTCACTGCAAAGCAAATGATGATGTCAATGTAGACGACACCTCTGTTGGAGGACCAAACTGCGTGTTGATCTACGTCAGTGTTTCCATGGTTACAATGCCAAATCAGTCACTTTGGCAGATCCTAGTGGTTTATTGGTAATATTCCTTCATAATCATCTTTCTTTTTATTTCCCCAGACAGTCACAATGCCGAGCTGTATCATCCGCTCGTGTCCGTACCGAACCGGAATGAAAACCTTGCACCCGGACATTATCTTGCACGTCTTCCCCAAAGATAAGCATCGGATAAAGATCTGGCTTCAGAGGACCGGACACGTCTTCAAGGACATCGATTCCTTCGCCGAGAGAGTGTTAGAGACGAAGAAAAACGATAATTACCGTCTCTGCTCCGCCCACTTCACAGACGACTGCTACGTGCACGCCGGGCGCACCAAGGTGCTGAGAGTGGACGCCGTGCCCAGCATCTTCCCTCCCGGCAACAAGCTGATCGAGGAAACGTTTCGGCAGCGCGCCAGCCGCAAGACTCGAATGAATCGCATACTAAACAGCCTGAATGCTTCCAAGTTGTGCGTCGCTGGAACCCCGACTATAAATGTGCTCAGCGCCGATAGGAATCCATCTAAGACGACGGATGATGTTGGAAAGCCAACAGAGAACTTTCTCTTTACCTGTGATCAAGGTGTTCAAGTGCCGGAGTCGGCTTTCCAAGAGACCGGGATAGGGCAACAAGACTTTCTGTGTGGTTCTTCCGAACATCTATTGCAGCGGCGTAAGTAACCAATCAAAATCGTTATGGGCATTCTGTTTAAGCGTTACTAATGTTCTAGCACAGTTTGGGCTGTCTGTCTTTGTTGAAGTACAGACCAGAATGTGCTAGAAGCCCCACAGCACACCCCAGACAGGGAAGTGAAACTGCACTGGTTTTGAAAGGTGCAGGGTGCTATAATGAACACTATACTAGGATGCCTTAGTTGACTTACGAAGCTGCTATGTGACCTAAGGTTGCCCATAGACCATCGATAGCCCAACAGTGAGAGGTTTCACCATCGATGGACTGTCACAGATGTTAAACGTCAGTGGCTGATTCACGAAGGTACTGCTCCCGCTATGCATACGTGCGGGCACTGTCTGTGCACACATAGTGTTCATTCTAGCACCTGCCATCTTTTATAGCCCATGCAGTTCCTCTTCCCTGCCTGGGGTGTCGCTGTCTGCTGTAGTGCTTCTAGCACAGTGTGGTCTGTATATCAGCACTGATATGCAAACCAGACCTGTGCTAGAAACACCTCAGCATACAGCGACACCCTAGGCAGGGAACAGGAACTGCATGGGTTTTCAAAGATGGCGGGTGCTAGAATGAACACTACATACACATACTATCGATCGCTTCTTACAGATGTTTGAAACTAATTGATAATTGATGGCAAATCTGTCGATGAACATCACTAGTGTGGTCACAATATACATTGAACCCCACACATACTATACGGGCAGTACCCTGGGACTCTCTGAGTGAGCGGAGACAGGGATGCAGACATGGCCTAGTTCCGTGCATTCATATCCTGCTGAATATCTACTTAGGCTTTCTCTGCTGCAGTAAACACTGTGTGGACTGCGATGTCCGTAATTTCCATATACCCAATTAGAGTTTCTAGAATAAACTATCCCTCTTCAAGCAGCCGATAAAACATTTGCTTTGACCAGGGATGGGGAACCTTTGGCACTCCAGTCGTTGTTGAACTACACGTCCCAGAATGCCCTGCAGCAGTTTTAGCATGGCCAAGTAGCAAAACTGTAGCAGGGCATGCTGGGGATGTGTATGCACATACAAAAGTAGTGTTCACCACGGGGGGTGCACTAGCTGCTAGGCAGAAGATTACCAATGGAGTTTCTTCGGTTCTCCAAAAACAATCAGACAACACAAAAAAGGTGGAATCAACCTTCACCAGCTCTAGAGATTTAAAATAAAGGAAAGGGTACTTCCCTTGCTATTATGCGTGTGATAATTCTCCTCAGTGGGGCAGTAAATGTGATAAAAATGTCCTCCTGTGCGTTAATCATGTTTTACCATAGAATTGCACATGTAAGAAAACACACATCTAAAAAAACACAAGGATTTTCCAATAGGGATAAAAGTCTTGTCACAAAAGAAGCACATACACAACGTAAACAATTTAAAGTGGCGAATGCAAAGGGAAGGTCTGAGGATAATTACCAGATGGTAATGAACTGTCCAATTACAGTTCAAAAACAGCATGCAAATTACAGCCGATGACCGGGGCATAGCCAGGAATCGGCACAGCATGCGGCAAGATATCCCAGAAAGCCCCCGGGCTTCAAATCTATCCGTGTGTACCCAGCTTTAGACCAAGACAAAGAATCCAGTTCAAATTAGCATCATCTAAATTTCAAAAGGAAGTTGCTCAGGTAGGGTGAATGGAACTCAGAATTCAGAGTATCCCAAAGTAGGTCTGCTCCCTGATAGTGTGCCCAAAGACCATTTTGTGACTCGCGTATTGTTTGGCTTCCATGAATAAATTGTCTCTGTTCTGTTATTTCAATTGTTCTCTGCTTTCCACTCTAGCAGCGATGTCAGGTGATTCGCTGAGAATGGACAGTGACAGGAGTCACATGACTGAGAAGATATTACACCTCACACTGGAGATCATCTACCTGCTGACCGGACAGGTGAGGGCTTCTGGGAATGTCACAGTGACATCACTCCTGTAACTTTAAACCCTTGCAATAAAATTTCCCATGTATCAAAATAGGAAGAGGCCTTCTTCTCCTTATCAGGTACAGTCTCCACACAATCCCTTTAAAACCTAAAGTTATGTTACTCTTTATATAATTGAAAAATGAAATAAGGTTGGCTGTATCTATTCTTGTAAAAAAAAAAAAAAAATTGCCACAGCACTTATAGCTAGCTTTAATTTCCTGGAGTAGGTCTCCGGCCCCTTGGAAAAATACCCAGCATGCACCACTCAGGTGTAAAAGACACTAAATTGACTAGGGGGCCTGTTACCCTTTTATTTGTGTGCTGTCTGTTGATCTGTTGTCCTGACACACGTTCGCAATGCTTTTATTTCTCCTTTTTAAAACACCCAGGATTACACATCTCAAAAGTTGATGTCTGGTGACAGTGTCTTACACACTGATCTGTCAGCAGGACGGAGCAGGATCTGGAACTTAATCACTAAACCCACAACTCAATCACAGATATATGACAGGGACAGTGAGCAGAAGATCCTAGAACTCACCAATAAGATCATCCAGCTGCTGACTGGAGAGGTGACTGCTGGGAATGGGGCATTATACAGTAACACCCGGGGATGTGACCGGAGAGGTGACTGCTGGGAATGGGGCATTATACAGTAACACCCGGGGATGTGACCGGAGAGGTGACTGCTGGGAATGGGGCATTATACAGTAACACCGGGGGATGTGACCGGAGAGGTGACTGCTGGGAATGGGGCATTATACAGTAACACCGGGGGATGTGACCAGAGAGGTGACTGATGAAAATGGGACATTATACAGTAACACCGGGGGATGTGACCGGAGAGGTGACTGCTGGGAATGGGACATTATACAGTAACACCGGGGGATGTGACCGGAGAGGTGACTGCTGGTAATGGGACATTATACAGTAACACCGGGGGATGTGACTGGAGAGGTGACTGCTGGGAATGGGACATTATACAGTAACACTGGGGATGTGACCGGAGAGGTGACTCCTGGGAATGGGGCATTATACAGTAACACCGGGGATGTGACCTGAGAGGTGACTGCTGGGAATGGGGCATTATACAGTAACACCGGGGATGTGACCTGAGAGGTGACTGCTGGGAATGGGGCATTATACAGTAACACCGGGGATGTGACCGGAGAGGTGACTGCTGGGAATGGGACATTATACAGTAACACCGGGGGATGTGACCGGAGAGGTGACTGCTGGGAATGGGACATTATACAGTAACACCGGGGGATGTGACCGGAGAGGTGACTGCTGGGAATGGGGCATAATACAGTAACACCGGGGGATGTGACCGGAGAGGTGACTGCTGGGAATGGGACATTATACAGTAACACCGGGGGATGTGACCGGAGAGGTGACTGCTGGGAATGGGACATTATACAGTAACACCGGGGGATGTGACCGGAGAGGTGACTGCTGGGAATGGGACATTATACAGTAACACCGGGGGATGTGACCGGAGAGGTGACTGCTGGGAATGGGACATTATACAGTAACACCGGGGGATGTGACCTGAGAGGTGACTGCTGGGAATGGGGCATTATACAGTAACACCGGGGGATGTGACCTGAGAGGTGACTGCTGGGAATGGGGCATTATACAGTAACACCGGGGATGTGACCTGAGAGGTGACTGCTGGGAATGGGGCATTATACAGTAACACCGGGGATGTGACAGGAAAGGTGACTGCTGGGAATGGGACATTATACAGTAACACCGGGGGATGTGATCAGAGAGGTGACTGCCGGGAATGGGACATTATACAGTAACACCGGGGGATGTGACCGGAGAGGTGACTGCTGGTAATGGGACATTGTTCAGTAACACCGGGGGATGTGACCGGAGAGGTGATTGCTGGGAATGGGACATTATACAGTAACACAGGGGTATGTGATCGGAGAGGTGACTGCCGGGAATGGGACATTATACAGTAACAATGGGGGATGTAACCGGAGAGGTGACTGCTGGGAATGGGACATTATACAGTAACACCGGGGGAGGTGACCGGAGATGTGACTGCTGGGAATGAAACATTATACAGTAACACAGGGGGATGTGACTGCTGGGAAAGGGACATTATACAGTAACACTGGGGGGATGTGACCGGAGAGGTGACTGCTGGGAATGGGACATTATAAAGTAACACCGGGGGATGTGACAGGAGAGGTGACTGCTGGGAATGGGACATTTTTCAGTAACAACGGGGGGATGTGACCGGAGAGGTGACTGCTGGGAATGTGACGTTATACAGTAACACCAGGGGATGTGACTGGGGAGGTGACTGCTGGGAATGGAACGTTATACAGTAACACCAGGGGATGTGACCGGGGAGGTGACTGCTAGGAATGGGACATTATACAGTAACACCGGGGGGGGGATCTATCTGGGTGATGACTGTATCATTGTGTGTCTCAGGTTCCTATAAGGTGTCAGGATGTCACTGTCTACCTATCCATGGAGGAGTGGGAGTATTTAGAGAGACACAGGGATCTATACAAGGACGTCATGACGGAGAATCAGCAGCCCCTCACGTCACCAGGTAAGGAGAGGATTAATAATAATGTTGATGTTTGGCAGTAGTTAGGGAAAAATAGTATTAAAAATATCTAATCACAATGTATTTCCTTTCAATAGACTTCTCTAAATATGCTGCAACTCATTCTCCATCGACTTATATTAAGGAGGAGTCTGTCTCTTATGAAGAAGGAAATGTCTTACACAATGACAATTATACTCCCACAGGTCATACACAGTATAAATCTCATAGTAAGGAGGAACCGGTGTCATGTTTCAGAGGAGACCTCACACACACTGACCTATATACACCCAGAGGTCATACACAGTATATAGCTACTCATATTAAGGCGGAACCAGCATCATGTGACGGAGGAGACCTCACACACACTGATACCTCTGTACATATGGAAATCTGTGCACCTTCAAATCACAAGATGGATAAAGAGGACTGCACTGGAGATACCAATATAAACTCCACAATAGCAAGCACAAAGGAAACGACAATATCATCCAGTTGTCAAAAATGGTTCATCAGTAACTCTGGTCTTCAAAATCACGAGGGAGTTCCGACGCTGAATCAATACTTTGTCTGTTCTGTATGTGGGATGGCCTTCACTGTAGAGTCACAGCTTGTCATACACCAGGACACCCACACAGGAGACAAACAACTTTCTTGCCCCGAACACGGCAAATGTTTTGCTGCAAAGTCAAATGGAGTTAAACTTCAGAGAACTGTCACTGGGGGGAACCCATATTATTGCACTGAATGTGGGAAATGTTTTCCTGAGAAATCCAATCTTTCCAGACATCAGAGAACTCACAAAGCAGACAATCTGTATTCTTGCACTGAGTGTGGGGAATGTTGTACTAAGAAATCCCATTTTACTCAACATCAGAGAAATCACACCATGGAGAATCCATATCGCTGTGCTCAATGTGGGAAATGTTTTACCAAGAAATTGCACCTTGCTGGACATCACAGGACTCACACTGTGCCATGTTGTTCTAAAAGTGACAAAGGTTTGCCCAATAAATCAGATTTTGTAGAACATAAGATAAAGCACATTGCGGCAACACCACAACCCTTGAATGAGCCTTGAAAGTGGGAAAAGCTGTACTAAGAAATTATAACGCACTACATAGGTCAGAGAACCACTGTACTTCCTCTGGGTAAGGGAAACTGTTTTGTAACCACTCAGATCATGTTAATCATGATATAATTAATAAAAAAGTCTTTGAACCTCCGAATATGAGAAATGCAATATTAGGAAATCCAATGTAGCTATACATTAGACCATTCTATCTTTTGCACTGAAATTATTATTTGGTTCATATGGTTATACCTGTATCAGATAATTCTGGGAGAATTTAAACCATGTGCGTGCTATGAATGTTGGAAATATTTAGCCAATCAGATTGAGTAATGGTAGTTATGGGCCTTGCATCTGCAGTGCCAACCACCCAGCAACTGCCCCTGTCTCACCCACCCCCTTCCTAGCACTCTATGTTCCCCCCACACACACACATACCGTTTCCTTTCTACGCATTACCCTCCCACTCTGTCCTCTACCACCCACTCTTTGCCCTCTCCTACCTACTTTGACCTCATCCTTCCACTATCCTACCTACTCTGCCCTCACCCTCCCACACTCTGCCCTCTCCCACCCACTTTTTGCCCTCTGCTCTCACCCTCCCACTCTCTGCCCTCTCCCTTCTACGCACCCTCACCTTCCCACTCTCTGCCCTCTTCCATCTATGCACTACCCTCTCCCTCCCACTCTATGCCTTCTCCCAACCAACTCTTTGTCCTCTCCTACCTACTCTTCTCTCTCTCCCTCCCTCCCTCCCTCTTCTGCTATTGGCCCTGATATTCACCCTCATCCAATCCCGGCCCTCTCCCACCTACAGTGGGAGCTGTGGCGCCATGCATAATGTGGTGGTCTGTAAATCTCTTAAACTCAGTACTCTTAGATATTACAAAAAAAAAAAAGATTCAGTAGATTTCTGTTGGGCCAATCAGATATCTGTGCAGCGAATATTTGAGTCATTGGTTGTTACTAATAAGTCAACTCTTTTAATTGTTCATTCTTTAAGCAATAAGGAGCACATTTACTTTTATTAATACAGACGTGTCTTTCTTCAAAATCTGTGATATATATTCACAATATTAAATAATGTTTTGCATTAATTACGATCAGTGATCCATTAGAAAGCCTGTCTGGGTGGCGGCTAAATTTGCAGTGATCAGGACTGGATCAGGCCCTTAAATCGGTGTTGGAATAACCCATAACTGCGCTATGTTAAGCCGTCTGCCTGGGGATGGTATGTGACGTGCCAAATGGCCCTGTTGTATCTCTACTCAAGCCAGCACAAAGTGAGATTCTTCTGCGGTCCATAATATTTACACATTGGTACCAACAGCTTGTTTATAGTCTCATTTATGCTTTTAGTAGTCAACACCAATAACAGTCTGCTGCATCTACTTTCCTTCAGCATCTACTGCTGGAGCACAACACTAAAATCCCCCTTTTCTAGTAACAAGTGGTCCCAATTTACCAGACCTGAGTAGTAGTCAAAGTAGCAGATCCATCAAATAGATATTTCCCCCAACGGATCGGTGGTCCAAGATTGGAACTTTTTTCACAGGAGATTCCAGTATTTGCAAAGCAGATGTTTTAAGTATTGCACAAGTCTGCTAAATCCTCTACCAATACACCACTTTATAGAAACATTTGATGGCAGATAAGAACCTTTTGGCCCATCTAATCTGCCCCTTTTGCATTTATTTTTTTGACATCAATCCAAATTATTTAGGTTTGTGTAAGAATATTCATATTCCTATTGCAAACATGTTTAAATTGCTCTACTGTCTTAGCCTCTATCACCTCTTTCGGGAGGCTATTCCACTTGTCCACTACCCTGACCCTACCTCCTCCCCCCAGCTTCAGGATAAATGATAAAAGATGAGCCCATCGTAACCATGTCTTGTCTGCTTTGGACACAGGTGATTGTATCCTATTTAGTCCTCTTTGCAAACTGGCCAGGCGAGGGTGTTGTAGGGGATTACCATATGCCATAACACACCAGCTTATAACAGTACTTTTATGAGCGGTCATTTTCCTGGCTGGCTATGTACTCTCTAGAGCAGGGGTGGCCCAACCTGTCCTCAAGATCCACCAACAGTTCATGTTTTCCAGGCCACTTGTGGATCTATAGTAGGAATGAATGCAGCAGGTTTAAAAAAAATGTGACAGTTAGTATTGACTACAGCTGTGCACCAGCTAGGTGATTTGGAAAACATGAACCGTTGGTGGATCTCGAGGACCCTTTTGGCCACCTCTGGTCTAGATGCAATCCACACCCTATTACTGTACCCTGGACCTGACGGTTCTCAGCAACTATCTCCAAGAACCACTACAGGCCATACTTTCAGGATTTCTTTCTGTGAAAGCATGTGAGATATTTGTAGAGGTCAGTGGATGGAGGGGTTATAGTACATTTAGAAGAAACTTTGATGTTTACAGTTAATGATAAATCATTCGAATTTATTAATATGTCCTCGAACTTTTATCCATAATATATGGGATGCAGTTAAGATCCCGGCGGTCGGGATCCCGGCGTTCAGAATCCCGACGCCGGAATCCCGACCGCCGAAATGCCGACACTTTCTCCCTCCTGGGGTGTCCACGACACCCCTGGAGGGAGAATAAAATAGCGTGCCGAGCGTAGCGAGGCACCGGGCCCGCTGCGTGGCGAGCGCAGCGAGCCCGCAAGGGGGGGCGATCCACGTCCCCCCCTTGTCGGCATTTCGGCTGTCGGGATTCTGAACGCCGGGATCCCGACCGCCGGGATTCAATACTGAATCCATAATATATATCGGTGTCAATATGCCATATCACTTTCATTCATTAAAAGAAAAAAAAAATTGTTTTACTCACCTATGCATGATAAAAGAGATCCTGAAAACATGACATGTTGGTGGTATCTGAGGATTAGGATTGACAACCCCTGAAATAAGACTTTTATTGCCTTCAGGCTTGGTTATAATAATATGGTGGCAGACATTAATGTCGACACTGACATTCATAATTTATCATGTAGACACTGATGAAATGTCTATATGTTATAGTATCAACATATCACCCCTGGTAGCCCAGGGGTGACTTACCTGTCCCTGGCGGCTGTACCATGTCTTCTGGTTCTGGGTGGTCATGTAGCATTCATGTGAATATTTAAGTTTGCAAAATGAGTGTAATGTATGGTTTATCAATAGGCACAAGAGATTGTTGTCAGTATCTCTTGGCTGTCACAATGGAATCTGCTCACAGCCCAGCTAATTGAATAGGAGCCCCCACACACACACACACACACACACACACACACACACACAGGTAAATGAGGAAAGCTGCAGACGATTTTCAATTTTTATTGCTGTAACAATGTCACCGGATCCTGGAATTCAGGTCACCGGCTTGTTCATGACCTTAGTATATTTCATCACAGAGGTAGTCTATTCTAATACTCTATTACAATGTAAGCACCAAAAAACAAACATGCATGTCAAAGAATAAATTATACAGTCACAAAACGTGTTCGGGAACACAAGGCCGGATTCAGGGGTGGGTGCATTTTCGATTTTTCGTAAATAGTGACTGCGTCATCTTATGCAGCAGGTTCGAGCCACAGCCCCTTATTTAGGACGGACATTCTGAGCGACATTACGGTGCGATCGATGTCTTTACAAAAGGTGGCGGCTATAACAATTGCGCGACTTCTCAGATCCACTACGTACGGCTTCGAAACGGCGACGGGCACTGCGTCCACCTCTGAATCCGGCCAACATTGGAAAAAAAAAATCTACAAACGTTACATTAAAATACATGCAGATCCACCATTGGGTAAATATCCAGCCACCCCCACCTTAATCTGAGTCGAAGGCGGACTCATCTAGTGGCCGGGGGTGTGGGGCAGTTAATCTGCAGCTGGCGCCTGGCCATCGAGTAGGACTCAGAATCAGGAGCCATAGATCTGCAAACTGCCCAATCGTACCACGGCTTGGAAATCCTATTAGGCAGTCTCAGAGCTAATTAGATCTGTTGTTCCCAGACATTCTCGGTCCACAGTGCCCACAGCAAGCGCTTCAAACCGCCCTCGGATAAATTAATTGCCTAAATCAGGCCTGGCCAAACTACTGCCCTTCCAGCTGTTGTGAAACTACAGATCCCAGCATGCCTTGCAATAGTTTTAGCATTCCCTAATAGCAAAACTGTGGCAAGGCATGATGGGACTTGTAGTTTCACAACACCTAGAGAGCCATCGTTTGGCCAGGCCTGACCTAAATGCTCAGTTTAATAAGTAGCTGTCCCAAACAACTTAATACTTAATCAGAAGGGTAACGCAGCATCCAGATTTCTAGTGCAATCACTTTGTACCGGTAGGGGACACTGTCGGTCAGAAGTCTGACGCGGCATCTGGATGCACTGAATCCCGATACCCGATAGGTGGGTTTTCCAACCCTCCTCCTGCATCATACCACCGCCTTAGTGCCCAACCCTAACCGCTCCCCCCTGCAACCTAATCCTAAATTCCCCTATACTTCCTAAACCTAACACCCCCCTCTCCCCACAACCTATCCCTAACCACCCCTGGAATACTTACCTCAGGATGCCAACAGTCGAGATACCAACATCGGCATTGGGAGCGGTACCAGTGCTGGGATTCCAGCATCGGAGTTCCAACTCCCGGCATCCCAAACGCCGGTTTGCCAAACATATTCCCTACAAATATAGTAGGAACCCTTGCACCTCATAAGCTTATTAACTCTCGCAGACCCAAAGCCACAATCTGGGTAAACAGACTCTCGCCACTGCAATCTATTTTAAATGCTGCTGCTAGGCTGATCTTCCTAGCAAGATGCTCATCGTCTGCTGATCCGCTCTGCCAGTCCCTCCATTGGTTGCCTGTATCTTACCGTATTCAATATAAAACACTTCTACTCGCATATACAGCTATTAACCATACTGCACCAGCATATATCTCCTTACTTATCACAAAATATCTCCCATCTCGGCCACTGCGCTCTGCACAAGATCTGCGTCTCTCTCCTGCACGGATCACTAGCTCCCATTCACTATTGCAGGACTTTCATCGGGCTGCTCCCATCCTATGGAATGCCCTTCCACGCACAATAAGACTCTCCGCTAGCCTCCAAACTTTCAAGTGTTCCCTGAAAACTCCCCTCTTCAGGCAAGCCTATCATATTTATATACCACACGCGTAACCCTCTGAGGCACTTATGTATTATATAGTTTCCCTTCTGGACTTGTAACTTGGTGGGACTGCTATGCTATTACTGGGGCCTGTCCTTGTGTTTCCCCCCTATGTCCCTATAGATTGTAAGCTTGCAGCAGGGCCCTCCTACCTCCAAGTCTGTCTGTTGTTACCCAGTTTGTGTTATCTCTGTCTACTATTGTAAAGTGCAACAGAATCTGCTGCGCTATATAAGAAACTGTAAATAAATAAATAAATATAGCAACACATAGCTGTTGCTACCTAATATCGTAACATTTAAACCTCTCATTGGTGTGATGCCTTCAGGCGGTTGAGTTGGGCTCTGGCCAGGGGGGAGGGGGGGGGGGGGGGGGCCTGGACGTGAACCCACCTGGTCAGAGTTGGTTTTGCCCATTAGGGCAGCAAGAGGAATTCTTGACATACAAAGGAACCTAGAGAGGGTTCCATAGACATACAAAACACTATAGGTCACAACCTCTCCTTACACCATGGGTCTTCAAACTGCGGCCCTCCAGATGTTGTGAAACTACAAATCCCAGCATGCCTTGCCACAGTTTTGCTATAAGGGAGTGGTAAAACTGTGGCAAGGCATGCTGGGATTTGTAGTTTCACAACATCTGGAGGGCCGCAGTTTGAAGACCCATGCCTTACACTATAAACACATCAATACTAGTGGAGGACCTGTTGCTATTAGTATCTGCACTAAAAGACCTGCTCACACCCTAAAATATGCTCCCTCTAAATTACACTTAACTACTTGGTTATGGTCACCTACCATCTGCTCTTCCAACGCATAGAACCTTTCAAAGTCCAACTCTCACTGTGGGCCAGATTCTCTAAGCTTCAAAAGTGATAAAATAGACAGTGATAAACAGCCAGCCAATCAGCTCCTGCCTGACATTTTTCAAACACAGTCTGTGACATGGCAGGTAGGAGCTGATTGGCTGGCTGTTTATCACTCTCCATTTTCTCACTTTTGAAGCTTAGAGAATCTGGCCCTCTGTACTCTGTAGTAACACGGAGCCACCCACCCCTCAGTGACTGCTCCGCAGCTCCCTGCTCCCCCCCCCCCCCCCCCTGTCCTATATTGGGTTTACTTGCTTAAGTGCCACGGATCCTACAGCCACACTGGGTAATTAGGCTCGGTCCCCAAATCACACTAACAGTCCGGGTTATATAATATCTAGGCAGTGGCGTAGGAACAGCACCACAGACCAAGCTGTCGCTTAAGGGCTAGGGCGCCTGTTTTATGCGCTCTAGCCCGTCCACATGGAATCTGCTAAAAATGGCCGACTCCTAGGAGGAGAGGGAGGCGGCAGGTCCTACTGGACCTCTAGCATCTGTCAGTGAAGTGCATATAGAGTTACCAGCTGAGCATGAACCACTCCCCCTGGCAATGAGAAAAAAACATGGCAACGAGCATTGAACCCCTGGCAACGAGCAGAAACGTTGTCAGGGGAGTGCATAATTGTATCCAGCCTTGAGCGCAGACTGTTAAATCAAAATAACTGAGGTACTAAATCAGTCACCTGTGCTCAAGTCAGGCATAGTCTTAAAACCTGGACTGTAGTACTCCTTGAGGGCCATCTCAGAAGCAAATGAAATATAATACAGTTGTGTCCAATAAATAGTTTCCTATGCCAGTAATACAATAATCATTAATATTATACAGGACTTTAAAAATGTTGTTCCAAGGCCCACTGTCGTTTGTACGGAGACTGAAGACCATAAACAGAAAACCGTCCGTGGTTATCATAATTCCTGATAAGTGCTTGTCATGTGATCACAGTTTAAAGTAACAGACTGTTCCAGCAGAGCCCAGAGCAACCGGTTTCAGCTATACTGACTGATCAGTGTGTCCTTTCGATTGACCTATCCTATATAATAAAAGGCTGATGCTGCTCCTCACCTCTATGGGAGAAATTCAAGTGTTGTGCACACTGGTGCCACTAGATGGTGCCTGACTGAGAAATTCAAGCATTGCTCCGTTCGGCCATTTTGTTCTGTCATTTTGACGGTCCGGAAACTAGCTTAGAGATAATCAGACATAATTAAAATATGTAACAAAGAATAATCTAATAATAATATAAATAATAATAATAATAATAATAATAATAATAATAATACTACCACCAAACAATATTAGGGCCATATACCCACCAATTTTTTTTCCTTATTAGCTATGGTGATGCTGGTACTGGAGACTGCAAGCTTAAGGGTGAGTATATATTTATAGCATTATTATTTGTTTAGCAGTTTCTGACATGTAGGAGCCTGATGTCACATGGTGTGTGATGTCACTGCTGGCCACAAATCCTGGCCAAATCAGAACATGTATGGAAAGAACAGGCAGGCCATTTTAGATTTGCGCCAGTCTACTCTTCTAGGACTGAAACGGCTCTGCTACCTGCAGCTAGTAACCATGTTAGCAATAGGGGCTCCAGCCCATCTCCAAGGTGACATGTCCAATTTTTCTGTATATAAATAAATAAATAAATACATAACTACATTTAAAAAAGCCTCTTTGCCAACCAATGGAAGTGCTCCTACTGCACCCCCACGTTGGTAATCTCATTCTTCTCATCGTGACTTTTGAGGTGTTTTCTTAAACAGGACTTCTTTTTAAAAGTCTTCTCGCAGGCCGAACAGTTAAATGATTTTATCTGCGCGTGGGTCCTCTGGTGCCGCGTTAGTTTAGAGAGGCGGTTAAAACTTTTCTCACATTGAGAGCAAGCTAACCGCTTCTCTACCACGTGAGTCCGCCGGTGTCTAACCAGATCTGATTTATCGCTGAACGTTTCCTGGCATTTGGAACACGGGAACGATCTCTCTCCGGTGTGAAGTTTCTGGTGGCGGACGAGGCACAACTTCACGGCAAACGATTTCCCACACTCGGAACAGGAGTACGCCCTCTCCCCCGTGTGAACTCTGAGGTGTCTGACCATGTTCGACTTGATGGAAAAGGTTTTGCCGCAGTCCGAGCACGCAAACGGTCTCTCCCCGGTGTGAATCCTCTGATGCTTGACAAAACTCGACTTTTCGTTGAAGCTTTTACCGCATTGCGTGCATGAAAACCGCTTGGTGTGTCGCCTCTGATGTGCGAGTAGACGCAATTTGCTAACGAACGTCTTTCCGCACAGCGAACACGGAGGCGGCTTCTCTTCCACGTGGCTTGTCCGGTGCGCCTCCAGGTCTGACTGAGTGGCAAAGTCTTTTCTACACTTGACGCACGGAAACACTTTAATCCCGGTGTGGCGCCTCTGGTGTGCCAGAAGATTTATTTTCCGCTTGTACGTCCTCCCGCAATCCAGGCAGTTGAACGGCGTTTGGGGCTGGTGAGTTTTACGATGCCTATTAAAGCCCGATTTATCGCTGAAACCCCTCCCACAGTCGGGACACGTAAAAGGCTTCTCTCCCGTGTGTGTTCTGGTGTGTGTCGCGAGGTGAGCTTTATTAATAAAACATTTCCCGCACTCGGGGCATTTCAGAAGGTTCTCGCCGGTGTGCATCCGCCTGTGTCGGTCGTAGCTGACGATGTTACTAAAGGTCTTGCCACACTCGGAACAAGAAAACAGCTGGTCGGTGTGGGTCCTCATGTGGCTGTAGAGTTCCACTCGCGTAGGAAAAAACCTTCGGCATTTGGAACAGCAGAAGTGCTTCCCCCCCGTGTGTTTTCTCTGGTGTACGACAAGATGGCAGTTTTGGGCGAAACCTTTACCACAGTCAGGGCATGAAAATTTCCTCTCCCCGGTGTGGACTTTCTGGTGGCGGATGAAATTCGACCGGTCGTTGAAGGTTTTACTGCACTCCGAGCAGGAGAACGGTTTCTCTCCTTTGTGGATTCGTCGGTGTATGACTAGATGCGAATTGCTGTAGAACCCTTTGCCGCACTCGGAACACGGGTACGGTTTTTCCCCGGTGTGACTTCTCTGGTGCGCGGTAAGCCTGGGTTTGCTAATGAAGCGAATGCCGCATTCTGAGCAGGGAAATGGCTTCTCTCCCGTGTGACTTCGCTGATGTAAAGCAAGGTGGGATTTGCAGGAAAAAGCTTTGTCGCACTCAGAACACTTCAGCTTATTTTTGCTGGCGGGATTTACATTGTCCGTTCCAAACCGTGAGATGTTGTTTTTATTTTTAGCTTTTTTTAAAGAATCCGGCTTTACTTCAGCTCGGGGAATTTCCGCTTGATTGTCCGAGTCTATGCTGGCTTTCACTTGGCGCTTCGTGAGGAGGTCATGACCTCTTTCTATGTCCGGTCTGACAGAAGAATTCCTCTTCTTTCCTACATATTTTTTTTTTCCTGTAACATTAAGGATTTAAGAAGAAAATACAAGTGAACGGCAAGTACAATTACAACTTATGCCAAAGACAATTTCTAAAAGTTGCTCACCCATTGGCGTTTATATAATGGGTGTAATCACCGCCAAAATGGCGCATTAGTCTCCGGAACATGGTGGGGAGCCATGTTTCTGGAGACCTGCACATGCACAGTAGACTCTAGCACAAAGCCAGAGCCTAATCTACCATTGTTAAAACTCCCCTGTGCTCGCAGCCTACAAAACAAAGATGGCTGCAAATTTCCGTTCTGTCCCCTATTTTGTGTCATCTCTTCTAGGTATTGCCTGTTCTGCCCAGTGTAACCCTATCTATATATATATAATATGCCAGCCACTCAACCACATGAACAAAGTTTGGTACTCCGACAGAAGACTTTAATCAATCCTGAACCACCGATTTTACAGAGTAGGCCAATATGGCGGAATGGGGGCCGCCATATTTTCTTTGAGGTAGAATGTCACATGCGATTGCCTTTTTGGTAACCGGTAACGACATACTGCACATCTGCAGCGGAAGTCCGCTCCCTTCCAAACCAAGTTAGTCACAAAAATTAAAAAATAAATAAAATAGCAATAAAAAAAGGTGTATAACTAATAGACATTGTTAAGTCTCCGGATTTCTCTAACAGGTCTTGCCCGGCCTAAGTTACCCGTTTTCCATAAAAAAGGCCCATTTTGAATTATTTGTCTACCTCATGAAGCAATGTCATCGTAAACTCCTGTGCTCCTGAACCAAAGGAGATATGTGGACATAAAAAGTTTATATTTCTTTCCTGACCTTATACAGGGAGTTCAAAAAGTTCCCTCCGCAGAGAGTTGTGCCACTGGCCGCCCAGAGGCGGACAACACTTTATGTAGATAAGAACATAACAAATTATATTTTATTTCATAAAAATAAAGGGTTTAAAAAACGATTATTTTGTCATATTACTTTGCTTGTTGCACCGTCACTGAGGTCATTAATTCAACCTGAACGCCTTGTACGATAACAGAGAAGGCAGGTTTACTCACCTTTCTTCTCCTCACTCGGCTGCTTACGCCTGGCACCCAGGTCTTCCCCATTCCCAGCCTCTGGTGTTTTTTTTCCATCCTGAGGTAAATAAAGTTCAGACATAACATGTAGATTACAGCAGATATTCTGACACCTTCCATGGTTGAGGTGTCTCACGGTGCAGGGGGTTCCCCTTAGTATGTTTTTGTGTAGTAATTTAATAAATTATATTTAAAAAAAAATGTATTAAATACTAGTTAAAAGCCCATGAAAAATGATGGCTATGTGCATATCTGCCGCTACTTCCAATCCCTGTCTTCACACTCCATGGGGCTGATTTAATGGAGACTGACTTTTATTTGCGGCTGTAAAGACAGGACGAGTGGCTGGAGTCATATGACATCAACCGCCTGCCCCCGTCGTCATGACTGCATTCCCATGGGCAACCCGCCCTTGGCCCCCCCTAATCCGATAAACTGCGGTAAAGCCGTTCACAAAGGGGACCTGCGCATGTGCATAAAAGACCATGCCAGTCCCCCAACCATCGGAATGGGGTCGAATTCGCCCCGTTCCGGGAGGAATTAGAGACACCCCCATATTCAGCACGTTTTAAAACAGATTGTTTTGCTTTCACTTCCTGTCAAAGATGAATTTGGTCAGTTGAGTGGCCTCTAGTGGTCACTGATGGTACTTCATCTCAAAAAGCTGAGGCGTAGTTAGGTGATAGATTTACAGGCATAATTGGGGGGGGGGCTGAAGAAAGTGCAGACTATACCATAAAGGTCTAGCGGGTTTTGTTACCTCGGTTACTGCTGTCTGATAATCCCGAGGTCCCTTGCGTTCTACCTCTGAACAATCCCGTGATCCCTCTGGTGTAGATTTGTTACTGGAATCATCTGTAGGAAGACATAATTAATGGATCACAGGTGGGATTTCATCTCGCCCTGTACCCCAGGTCATCTTAGTACAATACAATCTAGGCAGTACGGACGGTGTAATGGTTAGCATTACTGCCTCACAGCGCTGAGGTCATGGGTTCGATTCCCAACATGGCTCTATACGGGTGCAGGACGGCTCCCGGACAGTCGGGATTCCGACAGTCATTCCTCCGATGTCGGAATCCCGACTGCTCCCTCGTGGGGGTCGTGGCGAGCCCGCAAGGGGCTTCATTGCGTTCCCCCCGCTGTGCAGTCGGAATTCCGACGATGGAGAAATGACTGTCGGTCATTTATACCACACCCCTCTATACTGTGCGGAGTTTGTATATTCAGAATCGGCTTTCTTGGCCAGGTATACCTGCATATACTAGGAATTAGTTTTCGGTTTGCTGTGCAGCAGCCAGGTGGGTGACAAGTAAACAGCATACAGTATAAACAATAGACAATATAAACAGGTGGGGGAACATGTACAGTCATATACAAAGTTATTCCGAGGGGACACCGTGTTAGATTATGTGCGAAGGGTTATTTATCTTTCCTCCCACATTCCAAAAATATACTGGTAGGCTAATTGGCTGACAACAAATTAACCCTAGAATGTCTATGTACATGTGGTAGGGAATATAGATTGTAAGCTCCACTGGGGCAGGGACTGATGTGAATGTTCAAATATCCTCTGTACAGCGCTGTGGAATATGTGTGCGCTATATAAGAAACTGGTAATAAATAAATACTTCCGCTGTACAAGCCGACGGCACCCTTTATCATATGCAATGAGTTTTAAATAGCTAAATCTCATTGATAAATGGGTCCCATGGTATCATAAATCGGGGGAGAGCCTTACCAGAGCGAGAGGATTTGTGTACTTGTTTCTGGTGCAGGTCCGGAGCACGGGTTGAAGGCACGTCTCCTAAAACACACAATTATATCAATTTCACTCAGAACACAGGATAGTCCAAGTTAGAGAACATGGGTGCCAATTTCTGGGGAATATAGCGGTGCCTCCTGTCAGCTGTTAAGAAAATGTGCCACTAATGGAGTGATCAGCCAGTTTCAACATGGCCAAATGTTCAAACACCCAGAAACGCTTGGCTTTGTCATTTTGTCCAAAATTATAGCAGTGTGTAGCTGGCTTTAGTCCTTATGCATCGGTGTCTGGACACGATATAGGATTTTGTCACACACATTGTTTATAGGATTTATCAAGGTATCTAGATCGGTCTCTTACCCAGTGATATGAGGGGTCGGTGGTTCTCAGTCAATATTTTCTTGTACAGATCCTTGTGTTCCTCTACATACTCCCACTCCTCCATGGAGAGATAGACAGTGACATCCTGACATCTTATAGGAACCTGATACACACAGTGATACAGTCATCACCCAGACACATCCCCCGGTGTTACTGTATAACGTCCCATTCCCAGCAGTCACCTCTCCAGTCACATCCCCGGTGTTACTGTATAATATCCCATTCCCAGCAGTCAGTTCACCGATCACATTCCCCGGTATTACTGTATAATGTCCCATTCCCAGCAGTCACTTCTCCGGTCACATCCCCCAGTGTTACTCTATAATGTCCCATTCCCAGCAGTCAGTTCACTGATCACATCCCTCGGTGTTACTGTATAATGTCCCATTCCCAGCAGTCACTTCTCCGGTCACATCCCCCGGTGTTACTGTATAATGCCCCATTCCCAGCAGTCACCTCTCCGGTCACATCCCCCGGTATTACTGTATAATGTCCCATTCCCAGCAGTCACCTCTCCGGTCACATCCCGTGTTACTGTATAATGTCCCATTCCCAGCAGTCACCTCTCCAGTCACATCCCCCAGTGTTACTGTATAATGCCCCATTCCCAGCAGTCACCTCTCCGGTCACATCCCCCGGTGTTACTGTATAATGCCCCATTCCCAGCAGTCACCTCTCCAGTCACATCCCCCAGTGTTACTCTATAATGTCCCATTCCCAGCAGTCACCTCTCCGGTCACATCCCCCGGTGTTACTGTATAATGTCCCATTCCCAGCAGTCACCTCTCCGGTCACATCCCCTGGTGTCACTGTATAATGTCCCGTTCCCAGCAGTCACCTCTCCGGTCACATTCCCCCTGGTGTTACTGTATAATGTCCCCATTCCCAGCAGTCAACTCTCCGGTCACATTCCCCCTGGTGATACTGTATAATGTCCCCATTCCCAGCAGTCACCTCTCCAGTCACATCCCCGGTGTTACTGTATAATGTCCCATTCCCATCAGTCACCTCTACAGTCACATCCCCCAGTGTTACTGTATAATGCCCCATTCCCAGCAGTCACCTCTCCGGTCACATCCCCTGGTGTCACTGTATAATGTCCCATTCCCAGCAGTCACCTCTCCGGTCACATCCCCCGGTGTTACTGTATAATGTCCCATTCCCAGCAGTCACCTCTCCGGTCACATCACCCGGTGTTACTGTATAATGCCCCATTCCCAGCAGTCACCTCTCCGGTCACATCCCCCGGTGTTACTGTATAATGCCCCATTCCCAGCAGTCACCTCTTGTCACATCCCCCGGTGTTACTGTATAATGCCCCATTCCCAGCAGTCACCTCTCCTGTCACATCCCCCGGTGTTACTGTATAATGTCCCATTCCCAGCAGTCACCTCTCCGGTCACATCCCCCGGTGTTACTGTATAACGCCCCATTCCCAGCAGTCACCTCTCCGGTCACATCCCCCGGTGTTACTGTATAATTCCCCATTACCAGCAGTCACCTCTCCGGTCACATCCCCCGGTGTTACTGTATAATGTCCCATTTACAGCAGTCACCTCTCCAGTCACATTCCCCCGGTGTTACTGTATAATGCCCCATTCCCAGCAGTCACCTCTCAGGTCACATCCCCAGGTGTTACTGTATAATGTCCCATTCCCAGCAGTCACCTCTCCGGTCACATCCCCCGGTGTTACTGTATAATGTCCCATTCCCAGTAGTCACCTCTCCGGTCACATCCCCGGTGTTACTGTATAATGTCCCATTCCCAGCAGTCACCTCTCCGGTCACATCCCACGATGTTACTGTATAATGTCCCATTCCCAGCAGTCACCTCTCCGGTCACATCCCCCGGTGTTACTGTATAATGTCCCATTCCCAGCAGTCACCTCTCCGGTCAGCAGCTGGATGATCTTGTTGGAGAGTTCCAGGATCTTCTGCTCATTGTCTCTGCCATGTATCAGTGAGTGAGGTGGAGGCATCGGGATTAGGTGCTGGCTCCTCTCCCGTCCTATCCATTCATGCGGACCATTGCTAGTTGTCACATTATCACTGAACTTCTTCACTATTGTGTAATCCTGTGTATTAAGAGTTATTCATCAAAATAACTTAAATATAATAACATAAATATAATTTAAAACCGCTCAGATCACCAGACAATGGGGCGATTCACTGCCTCCGCTTCCTCAAAATGGCCGCCGGAGCTCCTCTGCCTAGGACAGAACTCTGCACCAGAGATGCAGACCCCGGCTCTGAATTAGGCCCAATATATGCAATGTGGTGGGAGCAGGGTGGCTGGTGTACTGCTCCCATCCCCCTTTTTAGCAACTGACAGCTGACACTTGTCACCATGTACATGGAGAACCGGCCCAGCCAAACACACACACAGTTACATAGCAATAGCTGTATGACCCCCTCCTGTACCCAGTTAACCCTGAGGGTATTGTATAGTTGTATAGTGGTTGGTGAGGACAGTGTGTATGCAAAGTATGGAGGACAGTGCAGTGTGTTATACACTACTATGGGAAGCATTCGACAGCATAGGGCAGGCATGGACAAACTGCGGCCCTCCAGCTGTTGTGAAACTACACATCCCAGCATGCCTTGCCACAGTTTTAGCATTCCCTAATAGCAAAACTTTGGCAAGGCATGATGGGACTTGTAGTTTCACAACAGCTGGAGGGCCATCGTTTGGTAATGCCTAGTAATATAGATTGCATTTGTGGTAATGCCGCAGTAGTTTTGGTCAGTGTATAGACATCAGCACGAGGACTGTGGGGACGGTGTGTGAGGTGTCACATGGGAGGCTATAAATATGGTTCTAGGAGAACACTACAGAGACTTTGCTGTGACCCAGCATTAAGGGATGTACTAAACTGTTCACATATACAATGTTAGCAGTCAACACTGTTAAAATGTCGACATTGGCCATGATGTTGACATGTAACACACCATCGGTTTAGAGTTAGGCACTAGTGCGAGACACTAGCCCAAGGCTTGGCCAGAAGCCCTCATCAGCTGACCACCAGACCTGCCGACACAAGCTTGCCACCACTAGACTACCATGGATGTTTTTTCCACATTCTAATGATACCAGTGGTGAATGTCTACTGCCGACGCGATATACCCCACCTCAGCATTAATATAGCGCGGTCACTGTGTACAATAATGCGTGGATAGAGCAGTGAGTGCAGTTTGTGCTGTGGGACGATAGCGGGACAATGTGTGTGACATATGTGGGCCTGTAGGACATGAAAAACAAAATGGAGGACAGTGTTGTTAGCGAGACACTGTGGTGAGAGATAAAATGGAAGGCAGTGTGTGATTGATGCTGTTTGTAATGGAGTTTGAGACCCCTTATGTGATGTTATATTGCACAATACAGTATGTACTAGACGGTTCTCTGTAATGTAATTGCTATAATAGTAGATGTAGCGGCGGTATGTGGGCTATAGGTATCACCGTCTATGAGGTACAATGCATCCGATTGGACGTCCTTCTGCCTCAGGGCTGGATGATACATGGCATCCGATTGGATGTCCTTATGCCTCAGGGCTGGATGATACATGGCATCTGATTGGACATCCTTATGCCTCAGAGCTGGATGATACATGGCAGGCGCTGGCCATATCTGTTTGCAACATAATGCGCCAAGTACCACAACGAGTCACTAATATTCTTTTCACACCGCAAAGGTCAGGTCGCAACCAGAATTTGGACATGGGTCTGTCCCGGGAGAGACCCAGCATTTACAGGGTTAAGCTCCCCGCAGTGATCCGGCAATTAGCAGAGGCCCTGGAATCACTGAGGGGGAGGGGGGGGGCGAGGAGGCAGAGCTTGGAGTCGACACTAACTCCTCCCTATAGTGTGAACGAGGACCGGGTTACACGTTCATAACTGCCCAGCAACCCGGGTCTGACCCAGATAAAACCCTTCTTTTAACCCGGGTCTGGATATGTAGAGAGGGAGCTGTAAAGACAGAGATTGGAGGTAGGAGAAGATAGGGACTTGGTGTAGGGTGGGGAGTTAAAAAAACACACAAAAAAAAACTAAAAACGGTCACAGCTCGAAGTGAAAGGAAAACTGTCACAGCTCAAAGTGAAAATATATATATATATATATATTGAATGAAAAACTTGAGAGTTGTATTGGAAGTTTTTATGTAATTTGAACTATGTGGCGCCATTGGGCTAAACACACTTACATTCCCTGTCAATGTTGATCAATTTTATATCAAACTAAAATTGATCTTTAGTCAAATTTACCCCCCCCCCCCGCCGCTCTGACGTCAATCTGCCAATCGTCAGCCAGATGTGTCCTGTCTGACATCACAACTGGGCGGGTATTTACATGCGCCCACCCAGTTGTAGTGTCAGTCACCAGCGGTTTCTGCAGCAAGGGTACGGGCGGTCATTCCCAGACATATCAAGGGTACACACCCGCAGACGTGCCCACGATATATCAGGCCTGTCGGCAGTCAGGATCCTGGCATCAGTACTGTAAACACCGGCAATCCCACCGCCGAGTTAACTGAACGCATCCTAAACCTGGTTAGCTTGCAGGGTTGGTCTCAGTTTCCTCAGCAGTGTGAATGTGTAACCCATGTAATCCGACCAGGGTCCAATTCACAGCATTGGGAGAACCGGATGCCGGATCTAGCCAGCAGTGTGAATGGGTTCCAAGCCTCTATGACACAGATTGGAACCCGTGTCCAGTGACCTGGGTTGGACCCAGGAATGCAGTGTAAAAGGGGCACAATAGACTTTTGCCCATTTTTGGTGACTCGTCTTTGCCTTTTGAGAAGACATTTTCAAACGAATGCTATTTTCAGGATAATATATCATTTGCGTGGGTACAGCAAGAGCAATGAAGGATAATGTCAGAATGGGACCAGCCCGAAAAAGTGACAGAACAGGTTCAGCAGCGGCGGAGGGGTTAAACTGCAACAAATCAGTTTATTTTGTATACGGTTGTGTATAATCCGTCTGCATCTAATTATCTTCCTCCGCCTGCAGGTCAAACAGGTTCTCCCACACGTCTTGCATAATCCTGTATCACACTGCTTATTAAGGGCCTTATTCTAGTTCACTCTTAGAGGCAAATTCCTTCTTAGCTGGACAAAACCATGTGCACTGCAGGGGGGCAGATGTAACATGTGCAGAGAGATTTAGCTTTGGGTGAGTTATTTTGTTTCTGTGCAGGGTTAATACTGGCTGCTTTATTTTTACACTGCAATATAGATCTCACTTTGACGTAAAACCCCACCCAAATAGAACTCTCTCTGCACAAGTTACATCTGCCCCCTGCAGTGCACATGGTTTTGTCCATCTAAGAAGGAATTTGCCTCTAAGAGTGAACTAGAATAAGGCCCTAAGTCACAATGACATACTTACTGCAGGGAATCTACATTATTGCCCTTATTCCAGAAGCTGAATTTCAGGTTGACATGGTGGCCTAGCCCTTTAAGGTGTGGTGGAGACCGGAGACTGAAATCTATCACATACAGTACCTACTAGATTGACAAACTCATGGCACCAGGTTCTAAGGATAACCATGCTTAAGCACAGTTGACTTAATTAGTATCTCATCAATCGGTTAGAATATTTCAACTGTCCGCAAGCAGAGATATCTTTAAACTGACCATGACACTAGACAGCTGGTTCCTAATTAGACCGTTATACACAGCTGCGGAGTCCCTGACACGCTCTAGAACGGGCATGTCCAAACTATGGCCCTCCAGCTGTCCCATCATGCCTTGCCACAGTTTTGCCATTAGGGATTGTTAAAACTACGGCAAGGCATGCTGGGATGTGTCGTTTCACAACAGCTGGAGGGCCACAGGTTGGACGTGCCTGCTCTAAGAGATTAAGGGCAGATTCCACCTCACCTCTCCGGTCAGCAGGTAGATGATCTCCAGGGTGAGGTGCAATATCCGCTCAGTCATGTGACTCCCATCCTTGTCCATCCTCAGTACAGCAGGATAGGTTTCTGGTCCCGGGACAAGGGACTAAGTCCCGACAACACCTATAAAAGTAGAGATAGAATTTAGAACACAGAAAACAGTTGCAATAAAAGAGGCCAAGTGCAATTTGTAGGAAAATCTGGTCAAGGAATCAAAATTGGGGTATGGGTCATAGGTCTGCAAGAGGAAGGTTGATCGGATCGGATCAAATCTCAAACACATGCGATTTTGGCCCGATTTATCGGCCCAAGCGCAGAAATCGCGTGGAATCGGTCCAAAATCGCAGTGTATGGGGGCCTTAACTCTATGCTCTGGTGCTTCTAGCACACTGCGGTCTGTAGTTTGGCACTAATATACATACCAGAGAGTGCTAGAATCACCAGAGCGAAGGCATTTGCCTACATCTTCTGATACAGGGACCTGTGTAGGACGAGACTCGGAGACGCATAGCACAGCTTCACAAGGGATAGCTTGGTGAGGTTGTCCACTAATCAGCATCTGTCACGTTATAGACTGTACGAGATAGAGGATTAGGGACTGGATGAGGGTTTGCGACAGAGATAGTGTTATCGCTACACATGATTGGTTAATCATTAGAGAGTGCATGGTCTACATCAGGAGTTCTAAAACTTGGTCCTCAGGACCCCACACAGTTTACGTTTTCTAAGTCACCCGACAGGTGCATTCATTACTCAGACACATTTTAAAAGATCCTGGTGTCCTGACGACCGAGTTTGAGAACCTGTGATCTAGATAGATAGATAGGACACTGCTAGTGTATGCATGAAAATGTACCACTGTAATAACAGCATTGCACTCTAGAAAACACACCCCAGTCCTGTGCTTTATCACGTAACATGTATAAGGTATCATTCAAATGCACTAGAACAGAGTCTGGAACCTGAACCCAAGAGGAGGGGGTGGGCACACACTGGCAATGAGCGAGAGATCCTCTGTCAATGAGTATGTAACCCCTGGCAATGAGCAATAAACCTCTACCAATGAGTATGTAACCCATGGCAACGAGAATGTAGGTAAAACCTAATTAATGGGGGGAGGGGGGTTTAGAAATTTCTAATGATGCCATTGGTGGTGGGTTACAGGATGGGGTGCTGCTGGAGGACTGTATTCCTTTTATTGCAGCACTGATCTGATGCAATTGCCTACATATTGGCCAGCAGCCAACATATGCGACAATAAAGCACTAATCCAATTCGTACACAAATGATTGGCAAGCACAGCTGGTGGTGCAACAACACTACTACTAGAGTTACAAACCCCGCGCAGCCCGGCAGAGTAACACTGCGGGTGCGAATATGTCACTGTATAGTCTCTATGGAGACAAATAACATCGATACTGACCTCAAGATGCTGCAGCTCTATCAAACTCCGCGATTAAAAAGGCAGGCCTTCACAGCTACTTCCGGGCTTGCGTTCCAGACATCACTTCCGGCTTGCCAAGCGCAGCACTCTGCTTCCGGGGTTGCGTTCCAAACGCTTTTCAGATTCATTCCTGCAGAGTTCTCATGGGCTGCACAGTACTGTGTCTAACAGGGCTTCTCTCTTGGGGTCATGGGCAGAGGGGTACGCCCTGTAGCAGATACTGGCGCCGGTGCCAGGGGTTGGTACACTAGCATTGTGGGCCGGGGTCTGCCTATAGCTGGGGTGCTATGGTGGTGTGTACTTAGTCCATGGTTGCCTACCTGACCCTCTCCTTCAGGGAGAAAATGCTCTGTCCCTGGTAATGTAGGATTGCCGTCACCTGTGGGGAGCTAGGTAATTGATAAGAAAGGTGTTTCCCCACAGGTGATGGCAATCCTACATTACCAGGGAAGTCCAGGAACAGAGCATTTTATCCCTGAAGGAGCGGGTCAGGTCGACAACCATGCATTAACCCCTGGTAACAGGTGGCACCCTGTTTCTGTATTACTATACCCATCACTGGCATAAGTTCAATGGGGGTCGGTTCTGAGTTGTGGGCTGCTGTGGCTGCTTTTCTGTTGGTACGCATCTTATGCTAATATCAACTAAAATCACCAGGAAAATGGCCGCCAGGTGTGCCATAGTTGCCATAACGTGGTGGCGCCATATTTCCGGAGACCTGCACATGCGCAGTTGTCTGCTGTAGAGAGGAGGGGCCCACACGGAGTCAGCCCACGTGCCCCCTCCCCCATTTACCTGCCCCCAATCTTGGCCTTAGATGGGGCTACCGGGGGGGGGGGTACTCTTTACCCATGCCTGTTGAGGGTTTAAGTCATTGGGTCAACGGTGTTTAGGTAGACATGCATCGGGTCGATCACTGAAGGGCCGACAGGTCTTAGGTTGATACTGAAATAGGTTGACATGGCTAAGGTTGACACCAGCGTTAGGTGGACAATGGAAAAGCCGACAGTCAAAAGCCCCCCCCCCCCCCGAATGTCAACATAGTTGACATGGACACTGCCTAAGTGTTTGATCTGATAGTAAGAATGGGGGCCTGGCCACACCTCCCTGAATAGGCCACACCCCCTCCAAGTACCACAGCCTTGCAGAGCTCTCGGCAGCCCTGGCATCAAACTGTTTGCAACCCCTGCAGAGGCAATAGATCTTCTGCTGCATGCAAGTCCCTGGCCATCTGTGACAATAGGGAGTTGGGACGGGTGTGCTATATTCAAATCGACACCAAAAGGTCGACATGAGTTTTTCACTTCGGGGTATTGATGCCGCACCTGAGCACGTGGACATCCGGTTTGTGTACAGTGACATTCTCGACCTATCGTCCGGATCCCAGTTGGGACTACATGGTCCTAATCACCAGGCCATTTACTGATGGTTAGGGATAGCAATCTAGTATCTATGGCAACAAATGATCGATGGTATGCTTCCGATGGTGATGTTTTAGAAGTCGATGATGTAGTTCCCATACTTTGGGCTCCGGTTAACAATTATACTAATTACTAGCAGAATATTTTGTTGATGTTTCTAACGAATATGCCTCCAGTATCTATATCTATGGCTAACTGCTCCTCACCTCTATGAGGTGAAGTACCGCCAGTGACCACTAGATGGACCAAATGACTAATTTGTGTGCTAAAAGATGGCATTGCAGAAAGTAAAAGCAATTTTTGTAGGGAAACTGATCTGATAAAAACTGTCACAGCTCAAAGTGAGAGTACATTGCAAAAGCCGTCATTTTGACTGGGTTTTAACTAGTTAAACATAACTCTCCGGCAAGGTTCTTCTGTGCCCCCCTCTTCAGTGATGCCCTCCATTGTGTTGGCAGCAGCCTAACACCAACAGCAATGGGATACTGAGCAAACTGCAATTTCCATGTGTGCTAGCAAATTGTACTTTCACCCAGCAACAGTGGAAGGCTTCCCTGAAGATGGAAAGGCATTGGGCCAGATGCACTAGGCATCAAAAAGTGATCAAGGCGATAGTGATAAACAGACAGCCAATCATTTCCTACCTGACATTTTCAAACACCGTCTGTGACATGGCAGGCAGGAGCTGATTGGCTGGTGATTTATCACTTTGCATTTTATCACTTTGGAAGCTTAGTGCATCTGGACCATTGTCTTCCCCCCCCATTGCTGGCTAGTGGAATGTATATTTTGCAGACGTGCATCGTGCATTGATGACCGGTGATCTGTCAGAGGATTGGGGAAATTTCCCTTCTACTCCACATGAGGTTTCTCTCCTCCCTGAGCTCTCCTTAGGACACCTGCATTAGGGATGCAGTCAAAATACCGACAACCATTGACCGACGGTCAAAATCCCGACAAGGTCAAAATACCGACATTTAAAATCCCGACAAGGTCAAAATACCGACATATAGAATGTAGACAGGTGAAAACGTCAACATGACTTTCGGTCAACAGGTCGCGAGGTCGACATGGGGTTTTTGGTACTTGTGGAGTATCACGGCTCCCATCGTATGGCATCGTATGCCATATGTAGTGGCATACGATTGCATACGATGCAATGCGATGTTTTACCGATTTTTGAGCATTTTTGCTCAAAAATCGTATGCCATCGCATGGCATCATATGCCATATGTAGTGGCATACGATGTCATACGATGCGATACGATGTTTTACCGATTTTTGAGCATTTTAGCTCAAAAATCGTATGCGATCGCATCGGATGCCATACGATGGCATCCGATGCGATGCGATACGAAATGCATCAGAATGCATTGAAATGTGTATTAAAGTAGTGAAATGCCCCCAAATGCCATTTTTCATAGTGCATCACCCCCACTATCAACGTCAACCCGAAGCGTGGCGAGCGGCGGCGGTACGCGTCCTACGACCTTTTCATACCCCCACTATCCACGTCGGCGTGGAGTTGAGAATAGAATAGTGTGGCGAGCGTAGCGAGGCGAGCGGACGCGGATACCTGTGAAGCCCGCGAGGGGACGCGTATAGCTGTGAAGGTATCCGCGTCCCCTCGCGGGGCTCGCCACGCTTCGGGCTCGGTGGCTCGCTGCGCTCGCCACACTATTCTATTCTCAACTCCACGCCGACGTGGATAGTGGGGGTATGAAAAGGTCGTAGGACGCGTACCGCCGCCCCTTGCGAGCTCGCTGCGCTCGCCACGCTTCGGGTTGACGTTGATAGTGGGGGTGGTGCACTATGAAAAATGGCATTTGGGGGCATTTCACAAGTTTAATACAGATTTCAATGCATTCTGATGCATTTCAATGCAAAATCGGGTGCGATCGCATACGATTTTTGAGCTAAAATGCTCAAAAATCGGTAAAACATCGTATCGCATCGTATGCCACTACATATGGCATATGATGCCATGCGATGGCATACGATTTTTGAGCAAAAATGGTCAAAAATCGGTAAAACATCGTATCGCATCGTATGCCATCGTATGCCACTACATATGGCATATGATGCCATGCGATGGCATACGATTTTTGAGCAAAAATCGGTAAAACATCGTATCGTATGCCATCGTATGCCACTACATATGGCATATGATGCCATGCGATGGCATACGATTTTTTAGCAAAAATGGTAAAAAATCGGTAAAACATCGTATCGCATCGTATGCCATCGTATGCCACATGCGATGCGATGCGATTTTTAGCATACGATCTGCATACGATGCAGGTCGTGGGAGCCGTGATACTCCACAAGTACCGGTTTTTTCACTGTTTTTTGACCCGACATGTGCCGACAGGCGGTATTTCATGCCCTACCATCCACTAGGGTGGGAGAATAAAATAGTGGTTCACTTCCAACTGTGTCCATGTCGACTGTGTCGACATTCGGGTAAAAAAGGTGAAAAACCCACGTTGACCTTGCGACCTGTCGACCGAAAGTCATGTTGACTTTTTCACCTGTCTACATTCTATATGTCGGTATTTCGACCTTGTCGGATTTTAAATGTTGGTATTTTGACCTTGTCAGTATTTTAAATGTCGGGATTTGGACCGTCAGTCAATAGCTGTCGGTATTTTGACCGTCAGGATTTTTACCATCGGGACTTCATACCCAATCCCTGCGTTACGGTTTGACAGGTGTACCACCCCAGTTAAAGTCCCCAACAGATTCCGAAAATGTCAGATTCTGCAAAAAAAAAAAAAATACTTGATGTGGTGCAGATACAGGCATGGTAGGGCAGGACTAATCTGATATATAATGAACGGAGACATAAATGACCAGGTTTATAATTTCTCTAGAGAACATTGTTGGAATGTGGACTTTTTTTTTTTTTTATCACAGTTTAATTACCCCTTAGTTGGTACATTCACTTTTTCACTAGGTATAAGAAAACAGGCCAAGGTTAAAAAAAAAAATATGGTGCCCGTGAAAGTAAGTTCTCACGTGCAGGGCCCTCTCCCCTCATGTGCTTTCCTACACTTATTTAAACCATCTTCTACTGCATAACTCCCAACTTTTGACTTGAACAAATAGGGACACTCACGCGGCGCGACCTCATTTTCATACGAGAATAGACGCTGTGCGCATGCGCACAGCGTCTATTCTACTAGATTGGGGGGTCTCCCAACTGCCACCCCCCGCAGCGGGACAATGCCTGCCGCGGGTGGGACAGCGGGACAGGACCCGAAAATCGGGACTGTCCCTCTAAAATCGTGACAGTTGGGAGGTATGTACTGCATACTCCATGAGATGGCATCAAATCCCTCGGTTTTCTGGCACCCTCTTAAGTTTATATACCCTGTACTTGTCCTACATTTTCTTGAACTGTAACTCACCTTGTTCTTGTGTAGGAATTCATGTATGTCCAAACTGTGGCCCTCCATCTGTTTTGAAACAACACATCCCAGCATGCCTTGCTGGGGGATTTTAGCATCCCCTAATAGCAAGACTGTGGCAAGGCATGATGGGACTTGTAGTTTCACAACAGCTGGAGGGCCATAGTTTGGACATGTTTAGGTAATCTGTAACTGGGCGCTGTGGCGCCATATAAATAAAGGATAGTAATTATGAAGGAACTGAAGAGGCTATGTACATATGGTTGTCATTATTCCTCTTGGAATAGGACACTGGCCTGATCTTGCCCCAAATTTGTGGATATTTTTTTATGCAGCCCTAATAGAATTGACCCTATCGATTGACACCGTATAAAAGCTGTCCTTGTATGATTATAGGACTCATTGCAGGTTTACAGACTTAGAAGAGGCAATCACAATGCACCTTGGGATCTGTAGTTCCCAACACAGTCATAAACAGTGATTAACTGGGGACGGAATTTAACATGCAACCAGATTTACCTACAAATTGAGGCAAAAGTACACATGGCCTTGTCAGCATTACGCTCTTGGAACGCAAGCTAGAAAGTGAACTGGAACGCCAACCAGGAAGTAAGCTGGAACGCAAACCGGGACTTGGAATGGAGCGGAAACCCGGAAGTCAGGTGAAACACAAACCCGGAAGCGAGCTGGAACGCAAAAACAAAATCCCGGAAGAAAAATGGCGTAAATGCGCAATTAGCTACTTCTGCATTGTATGAACAGTTTCCGGTGATGTGACAGGGTAGTAGAGGAATCTCTGGAGGTGAGAACTGATCCCGTACATGTTATTAATGTATTGCACTTATTTACAACATCATTTCCTTCTTAAGCACTAGATGCACACTAGAACAGGTAAATATGGGGTTATCCATGTACCCCACTCAGCTACATGCATTTACAAAGATTACTAGAAAACTTTTAATGTAGCAGGGTGATAGAGCCAATTGTAAATAAGCTTTATGACTTTTATAACTATTAAACCTGTCACTGTATATGGGGAGGGCACACTAGACGAGGCAGGGGGTCTTTATTCCATTGATGGTATGATTGGCTGATCCCATGTTACTGTCAGATAGAGTTAAAAAAAATTTGTTATGATTAAACAGCGCCACCTACTGGCCAGATTTCCATAAAGTAGTCCTAACATTAAAGTGCCGCTCTGCATGTGCTTGTCATCCCAACACACGGTGCATGAAGAGGCTTCGGTATCTTGGAGCAACGGGCATGACCCAGCTTCCTTTTCCTGTATGGACGTAGTGTCTAAGCTGTAGTCAAACAGGTTATTGGAATAATATTGCTTACGATTTAATGAAGTATAATTCAATTTTGCTCAGTGTAATTCAAAATGTTATTTTTGTCATATACCAGGACCCCTTTCCAGAAGAAAATGGACAAGTTTAGTAATCGGGTGACTGAGAGGATATTAAATCTCACCCTGGAGATCATCTACCTGCTAACGGGAGAGGTGAGGGAGTTTGGGAATGTTTAGGTCGTCATTTCTATGTTCACCCTTGTAGTTGTGTTTTTCGTGACGAGTAGTGAAGAGGACATGTCTCTGTAAAATGTATTGATATTTGTCTGCTGACTAGAACTATGAAGTGGTAAAGAAATCCAGTGAGCACGGAACAGTCAGCAGCAACCCATATTGTGTATCAGGAGGAATGAGCAGGACCCAGAGCCCCATCACGGAGCCTCCACCTCACTCACTGATACATGGGGGAGACAATGAGCAGAAGATCCTGGAACTCACCAACACGATCATTCAGCTGCTGACCGGAGAGGTGACTGCTGGGAATGGGACATTATACAGTAACACCGGGGGATGTGACCGGAGAGGTGACTGCTGAGAATGGGACATTATACAGTAACACCGGGAGACGTGACCGGAGAGGTGACTGCTGGGAATGGGTCATTATACAGTAACACCGGGGGATGTGACCAGAGAGTAGACTGCTGGGAATGGGGCATTATACAGTAACACCGGGGGATGTGACCAGAGAGTAGACTGCTGGGAATGGGGCATTATACAGTAACACCGGGGGATGTGACCAGAGAGTAGACTGCTGGGAATGGGGCATTATACAGTAACACCAGGGGATGTGACCGGAGAGGTGACTGCTGAGAATGGGACATTGTACAGTAACACCGGGGGATGTGACTGGAGGGGTGACTGCTTGGAATGGGGCATTATACAGTAACAGCGGGGGATGTGACTGCTGGGAATGGGACATTATACAGTAACACCAGGGGGGGGGAGTGACTTCTGGGAATGGGACATTATACAGTAACACTGGGGGATGTGATCGGAGAGGTGACTGCTGGGAATGGGACATTGTACAGTAACACCGGGGGATGTGACTGCTGGGAATGGGACATTATACAGTAACACCGGGGGGAAGTGACTTCTGGGAATGGGACATTATAGAGTAGCACTGGGGGATGTTATCAGAGAGGTGACTGCTGGGAATGGGACATTATACAGTAACACTGGGGGATGTGATCAGAGAGGTGACTGCTGGGAATGGGACATTATACAGTAACACTGGGGGATGTGACCAGAGAGGTGACTGCTGGGAATGGGACATTATACAGTAACACCGGGGGATGTGACCGGAGAGGTGACTGCTGGGAATGGGACATTATACAGTAACACCGGGGGATGTGACCGGAGAGGTGACTGCTGGGAATGGGTCATTATACAGTAACACCGGGGGATGTGACCGGAGAGGTGACTGCTGGGAATGGGTCATTATACAGTAACACCGGGGGATGTGACCAGAGAGTAGACTGCTGGGAATGGGGCATTATACAGTAACACCGGGGGATGTGACCGGAGAGGTGACTGCTGAGAATGGGACATTGTACAGTAACACCGGGGGATGTGACTGGAGGGGTGACTGCTTGGAATGGGGCATTATACAGTAACAGCGGGGGATGTGACTGCTGGGAATGGGACATTATACAGTAACACCAGGGGGGGGAGTGACTTCTGGGAATGGGACATTATACAGTAACACTGGGGGATGTGATCGGAGAGGTGACTGCTGGGAATGGGACATTGTACAGTAACACCGGGGGATGTGACTGCTGGGAATGGGACATTATACAGTAACACCGGGGGGAAGTGACTTCTGGGAATGGGACATTATAGAGTAGCACTGGGGGGTGTGATCAGAGAGGTGACTGCTGGGAATGGGACATTATACAGTAACACTGGGGGATGTGATCAGAGATGTGACTGCTGGGAATGGGACATTATACAGTAACACTGGGGGATGTGACCAGAGAGGTGACTGCTGGGAATGGGACATTATACAGTAACACTGGGGGATGTGATCAGAGAGGTGACTGCTGGGAATGGGACATTATACAGTAACACCGGGGGATGTGACCAGAGAGTTGACTGCTGGGAATGGGACATTATACAGTAACACCGGGGATGTGACGGGAGAGGTGACTGCTGGGAATGTGACATTATACAGTAACACCGGGGGATGTGACCGGAGAGATGACTGCTGGGAATGGGACATTATACAGTAACACCGGGGGATGTGACCGGAGACGTGACTGCTGAGAATGGGGCATTATACAGTAACAGCAAGGGGGGGGGGGGAGTGACTTCTGGGAATGGGACATTATACAGTAACACTGGGGGATGTGATCGGAGAGGTGACTGCTGGGAATGGGACATTATACAGTAACACTGGGGGATGTGATCAGAGAGGTGACTGCTGGGAATGGGACATTATACAGTAACACCGGGGGATGTGATCAGAGAGCTGACCTCTGGGAATGGGACATTATACAGTAACACTGGGGGATGTGACCAGAGAGGTGACTGCTGGGAATGGGACATTATACAGTAACACTGGGGGATGTGATCAGAGAGGTGACTGCTGGGATTGGGACATTATACAGTAACACCGGGGGATGTGACCAGAGAGTTGACTGCTGGGAATGGGACATTATACAGTAACACCGGGGATGTGACGGGAGAGGTGACTGCTGGGAATGTGACATTATACAGTAACACCAGGGGATGTGACCGGAGAGGTGACTGCTATGAATGGGTCATTATACAGTAACACCAGGGGATGTGACCGGAGAGGTGACTGCTGGGAATGGGACATTGTACAGTAACACCGAGGGATGTGACCGGAGAGGTGACTGCTGGGAATAGGACATTATACAGTAACACCAGGGGATGTGACCGGAGAGGTGACTGCTGGGAATGGGACATTATACAGTAACACCGGGAGATGTGACCGGAGAGGTGACTGCTGAGAATGGGGCATTATACAGTAACACCGGGGGATGTGACCGGAGAGGTGACTGCTGAGAATGGGGCATTATACAGTAACACCGGGGGATGTGACCGGAGAGGTGACTGCTGAGAATGGGGCATTATACAGTAACACCGGGGGATGTGACCGGAGAGGTGACTGCTGAGAATGGGGCATTATACAGTAACACCGGGGGATGTGACCGGAGAGGTGACTGCTGAGAATGGGGCATTATACAGTAACACAGGGGGATGTGACTGTATCATTGTGTGTGATAGGTCTGTTTCTTCATACAGGAGAACTTATATGGAGATAAGGAATGTCAGAAGGAGGTGATGATGGAGAATGATCAGTCAGCTAGCTCCCTAGGTAAGACTAGACTTCCTCTACTTATGAATAGACTCAATTGGGTTAGTTTTACATTAAATACAGCTTGTCCTAATCTGACAACAGAGCACATACGTGTCCTCATGCACCATGCAAAACAGCTTGGTGCGACAGAACTACTGATCCGTGTAACGGCATCTTTGTACATCAGTGTGCCAGCGAACCTGTCTGTGCAGTATTCTGATACAGTGAATTTAGTTTTGGTTCATGACAATTTTTTTGCAAATAAGATGAACATTTAAAGCTCCACCTCTCGTGTATGGGTGCTAGTATACACATTGGGGGTTATTCTGGTTCACTCGCAAAGGCAAATTCACTCTAATTAACAAAACCATGTGCACTGCAGGTGGGGCTGATGTAACATGTGCAGAGAGAATTATATTTGGGTGGGGTTTGTACTTCAAACTGATAATCTATATTGCAGTGTAAAAATAAAGTAGCCAGTATTTACCCTGCACGGAAACCATATAACACCTAAATCTAACTCTCTCTGCACATGTTACATCAGCCCCACCTGCAGTGCACATGGTTTTGTCCATTAGAGAGTGAATTTGCCTTTCGCAGTGAATCAGAATAACCACCATTCTGTGATGTATTCTGTGATGTATACTGTGTGGTCATTGTGTCCGGTCACTGTGTACGTTTCACCACAGATGGATCCAGTAACAGAACCAGATGCCCCAGTCCTCGTTATTCAGAGGAAGATCGCATTACCCCACCGGATTATCAGGTAACAGTATAAATGGGTCACCTTTCAGTATTCTGTATAATCTCCCCTACAGCCATACCACATTTATCCCAACAAGCTCGCCATCAAAGAGCGATCGTGCGTTTATATCTTCCCAAACACCCAAATCACACCGCATCGGCTGTCACTGTTTATGTAGACGGGATACGCTCTGATTGGCTGTCACTGTTTAGGTAGGCGGGATACACTCTGATTGGCTGTCACTGTTTAGGTAGGTGGGATACGCTCTGATTGGCTGTCACTGTTTAGGTAGGCGGGATACACTCTGATTGGCTGTCACTGTTTATGTAGACAGGATATGCTCTGATTGACTGTCACTGTTTATGTAGGCGGGATACTCTCTGATTGGCTGTTACTGTTTAGGTAGATTGGATACGCAGCATCGGGTAATGTGATAAAAAAATCCAACTTTTGGAATCTTTTATCGCCCATAGGAAAGGCTTCCCGCACTGACGTCTGTCCCATCAGTTTTCAAGCAACCGGTGACCATTATTTAAATGGTCCTGGGCCTTTTTTGACATCCATTGCATTGAAATTATTAACAGCGCTTTACAGAGTTTATACATTCATCGACCCAATGGCAGTTATATTCCTTACCACATGATGGACCCATTCATTTATGATCCACATCAATGAACCTTGGCATGGGTAGAACTTCTTTGTGAGAAAACAGACGCAGCACAGGGAGAACATACAAACTGTACACAGAACAAGCCCTGGTTGCCATCGAGCCCATGGCATCAGAGTTCTGGTTGCTGGTTTACTCGTAGTGGAAGTCAGATTGAGAATTGATGAAGTCAACTCTACATTATACTATGATCATTAGTAATACTATTAAATGTGTGACATTCCAGGCGAGTTCCCCGGCTGAAGTTAAGGTGGTTGTTATATCCCAAGTTGTGGAGAGTGAAGAGGAGTTTACAGGCCAGTGTAAGGAGGAAGAAACCCCTGTAGTCATCAGCACCAGTAAGTAATAAGATCTGCCTTGTTCTGTCACTATTATTGGGTACGCTTGTGGATGACGGCATCTGCATGGGAGACTTTGGACAATGATATAATTATGCTGGGAAACCTCCTCCTGTTAATCAGCATGTATTACTTATCGCCAACAACTAGATTTTCTTACAAACTAAGTGTATTTATTGTTATATTTTGGCTCTAGATCACGGCAATATGGACAACGACATGAACCAGACTAACCCCCTCAACGCAAGAGAAACGTCCGATACAGGCCCTGGCCTTGCCGAGTCATTTAGCTGCTCTGAATCCGGACAGTCCAAGAGCTCAGACTGTGAGGCTGTTAAGAACGCCGCTAGCGGGCCAAAGCTGTGTGTCTGCTTTGAGTGTGGAAAACATTTCCCCAAACTCTCTGCTCTGTTGAAACACCAGGCCCTACACACCGGCGAGAAGCCGTACGCTTGCTCCCAGTGCGGTAAGCGCTTCATCCAGAAATCCAACCGCGACATACACGAGAGGGTGCACAATGGAGAGAAGCCCTTTGTGTGCACGGAGTGCGGCAAGTGTTTCATTCACAAATCGGCGCTGGTGACGCATCACAGGAGTCACACGGGGGAGAAACCGTTTTCTTGCTCCGACTGCGGCAAGTGTTTTACCCAGAAGTCCAACCGCGACAAGCACCAGAAGATCCACAAGGGAGAGAAGCCGTATGTCTGCTCCGAGTGCGGGGTTGGCTTTTTCCACAAGAGCGACTTCCTCCGACATGAGAAAATCCACACGGGGGACAAGCCGTTCGCCTGCTCCGACTGCGGGAAAAGTTTCATACGGAGGGCCAACCTTGTTTCGCATCAGTGGACTCACCTAAACGAGAGGCCGTTCACATGCTCCGAGTGCGGCAAAGGCTACACCCAGAAGTCCGATCTGGTTGCCCATCAGTTGATTCACGCCGACGATAAGTTATTCTCGTGTCCCGAATGCGGGAAATGTTTTCCGGGGAAGTCGTCTCTCGTCCGACATCAACGCAGGCACACGGGAGAGAGGCCGTTCTCCTGTGCGGAGTGCGGGAAGAAATTCAAGCGGAAAGAAAATGTTACCAAGCACCAGGTCATTCACAATAGACATAACAGGTAATACGGCCTGCCCGGTATGCTGTGGCTCCACCTACAGGCTTGTCTTGTCATTGCAGCCCCTTACTGATTGGGCTTGCTGTCTAGCCCTGCATCCCAGTTCTGCAGAGGGACCTGACATCTGTATTATCTATATATTACCACGACTGTTTCCGTGTAAGGCCGGTGTGGACCCCTGACGTTCTTGAGTTGCGGACTCCAATGAATGTGAAGTCTCCAGGCAGCAGTGGCCAGTGACTTATTTATCCACAGATAATCCTTAAAGCACTTTAAGCTGTGCAATGGTATTTAGCTGATGTTTAGAATGTTACACTGCACCATTGTACTGTGAACTGATTATATAAGAACAGATGAGACCTATTAAATGCTAATAAGAATTCAGCGAATGCTACCTGTATAGATTTTAGTACAAAGTGAGGAGAAATTTCCCAGGTTGGAATAGGCAGCGGTTGACTTGCCGAATTCCCCCTCCCCCCTATCCGGACCACCGGGTCTTCGACAGACAATTGTTTTGCTTGGGGCTCTACTAGTTCCATAATTGGCCATCGGCAAATCAGTTGGACAGGGGGTGTGACTTTGAGCACCAATCAGAAACGGCAGTTTCTTGATTGCAGCCTGCGATTGGATGAATGGCTCATTCCCAGCTCCACTGCTATTTCCCGTAGCTGTAGGACAAGAGTCTAGGGGAAAAATGGCATATAACAGTCTGGGCTCTGGCAGGTGGTAGGGCAACTTTAATACCATGGCATATTTATAATGGGTGCAGCGACCCCGGGGTTCAAACACCCTGCACCTAGTGCCCAGAGTCAATAGTGCTGCAAGGTATTGAACAGGGGGCAAGGTATGGAATTCAGTGTGCAGTTCTGGGCTCCACACCATAAGAAGGCTATTATTGAACCGGAAAAGGTACAGAGAAGGGAAACTAATACCCCTTTCACACTCGCAAGAATATCCCGGGTTTTTGAGCATCCTGTGTTGATCCCGGAATCTAGCCAAGTCAGGACCTGGGTAGAAATGCCGGAATGCTCATCCCGGTATATTCTTTGTAGACCCTTTCACACTGTGCTAAATCCCGGGTTGATGCGCGTTCATGTGCATCAAACCCGGGATATTTTTGCGAGTGTGAAAGGGGTATAAGCCAGTCTGGAGTCCTAGAGCTACGAGGGAGAGGTTAGCCATGGTGTACTTGAACAATATCTACAAATATACCAGGGGTCAGTATAGGGAACTGTCAGGAGCTCTGTTTACCTTGAGGACTATGCACAGGACACGCGGGCACCCGTTGAGATTAGAGGAGATTTTGTACCCTCCCAAGGGAGGGATTCTTTACAAACAGGGCAGTTACACTTTGGATTCTCTGCCAGAAGAATGGGAAGATTCAATAAATACATTCAAGAGAGGGCTAGTCAAATTTCTAGTGGAGAAAAACATACAGGGTTACACCCCTCAGGGCAATGTACATAATGGGGACTGAATACATTGGCCAAAAAAACACGGGGACGTCTAGTTTAAAATCAGTTAGACTCAATTAAGTCGGGTATTTTAAATATAGGTTGAACTCGATGGACAATTGCCCTGGTGATGAAATAAGAAATATAAAGTGCTGGGCTTTCACATTTTTCCTGGCAGACCTTTGGGACTGCAAACAAAAACCACTGCCTTTGCCCGGTTTGGCCCCTCAAGCAGCAGTCTAACCGGGCAAAGGCAGTGGTAGAGGCCTATACCTAAGGGGTGTGGCTAGCCACCATCAATCTATGGTCAACCAATGGAGCGGACATAGCCTGCAAACAACATGGATACCACAAATATGTTTCTCCACAGTGGGGCCCACTGTGGATTTCCCCCGTGGACCAGTCCAGTCCTGGTTTCAACAAAAATTACCTCAGCAATGTGCCGAAAGACTTCATCAGTTCCTACTCTGACGCGTCTAGGTGGATAATGCTCCTGATAAAAGGCTTTTATGGAAAATCATGTGAAGTTTCATTCTAATTACAAATATAGGACATTAGGCCACTTTTATTTGTATACTTTTGTGAAATCATAATAAAAAAATTCTGTGCTTTTTCTTTTCACGAGAGAAGTCTAAGACCCACCCCACCAGGGCGCGGTGAGTCAGGCTTACAATGAAGCAAACTTAGGGCCTGATTCTAGTTTGCGTTTGAGATGCCGCTCGCCGAGGGGATGTGGAACGAAAAACACCACATCCCCTCGCAGCGGGATGAAGGAGGGGAGGGGTCTGGCGCCTGTGACATGAGCCACCCACCCCCAGCACACATAACCATGGGAACGCCCAGCAATTTTCATGGGGACACCCATAAAATGATGGGCGTTGCCATGAGCAACCCCTGCCGCCATCCACCCCGATCCACATGCGCATAATATACCATGTGCAGGGACCCAAATATCAGAACGGGCGCAAATTCACCCCGTTCTGCATGAATTAGAATGAGGGTCTTAATACGGGATGCGGTCAAAATCCTGACGCGGAATCCCGAAACTTTCTCCCTCTGTGGGTGTCCACGACACCCATAGAGGGAGAATAAATTAGCGTGCCAAGCGTAGTGATGTACCGGGCCCGCAAGGGGGGGGGGGCGATCCACGTCCCCCCCTTGTCGGGATTTCGGCATCGGGATTTTGACCGCCGGGATTCCGACCACCGGGATTCCATAATATACGTACGTGTCATTATGTAATTACATAGTATGACAATATAGCAGCCAGCCAAACATAGCAACACCAATAAAAAATGTATACAAATGATTGACGTTGAGAATTAAAAAATAAGCAGTCACAACACCAACCCCAACCCACCATGTGTGACCATCTTCCTGAGGTATACCTAGATCCCAACCTAACTAAACAAAAACATTCAAAGCATCCGGGAGCTTAGAAATAAAAACCAAAGCTACTCCTATCATAGTACTTCTGTAGGAATAGAGTATTACTTGGTAGAATACCAAACATAAGACAAAAGGAAGTAAATAACCACACCCTTCAAACAATATTTAAGGTGCGAAAATGTTATAGAGAAATATGGTAGTTGAACAAAGGTCACACTTCCAACGTGTAGCCTGAGGGTGACGTTCCTACCAGTCCTTGGCATCATGTGGGCTGTTGAAGAGGTGGGTAGAACCCTCATGGATCACCCAATGGTGAGACGGGAAAAGCATAGAGTATTGAATTTGGCAAACCCAGAGCTTCCATATAACCTGTAAAACCTGCAAGCAAGTGGTTTTGCACCTACATTGCCAAGTCCAGGTAATCAGACACAGAGGGGGAAATTTACTAAACGAAATTTGTAAAAAATAGGTGTATTTGTATTTAGAAATACACTTATTTTTGACATTTGCTATCCCGAAAATACGGCAATTCGTATTCTTATTGATGTGCTATCAATACGAATACGAATTGCCGTATTTTTGGGATAGTAAATGTCAAAAATAAGTGTATTTCTAAATACAAATACACCTATTTTTTACAAATTTCGTTTAGTAAATTTTCCCCAGAATGGCTGTCGTACTTGAGTGGACCCTGGAGATGGGATAACCGAAGAACCGTATTTCAGTCCTTAAATTACAGGAGAGGAGCAATAGAAGTCCAAGATGGAGCAGGCTATGAGGGGAGACAATGAGCTTGTTCCACTGCAAACCGGGGACTTAAAGCCTCTCTGGTGTACAGCTGAGTCAACCAGTCCTCCAGAAAGTTCTCCAGAGTGGAACCCTCAACCCGCTCAGGGAGCAACACAAGAGGAGTATTGTTGCTCCAGAGCCAACCTTCCATGTCGGATAGTCTTCGCTCAACAGGTGAACGATCCATAACTGTATCTTTCAAGGGCGATGCCAGGTCCTGGAGGCCTCAAATGCAATGCTCAGATTCTCCAACCCTCAATCACCAAATGTTATCTATGACACTCTGCTCAGACGTATTAATAGCCTGTAAGATATGTTGCATGTAGTGAGGGAAGTCCTCTGGAGTTGCGCCACCTGACTATTCTGGGGACAAAGGAGGATCATTGATGGGAGGATATACACTAGCGGAGGGGTCTGAGACAAGTGGTCAAATTTTGTCTGGTTTCCCCCATAGTAGCGGTAAAATGTCCCATAGAAGCTCCGGCACTGTACACGCGTTCATGGTGAACAGCGCTGATCCGGGAATAACCTGGATCGGCGCAAGGGTTTAAAAGAAGTGTGTCTCGGGTCTGACCCAGTTTGGTGACTTCAATGGAAAAGTAGCATGGAAGGTATATGAGTCTTTGCAACCAATCAAATTCTACTTATTTATTTAGTGCCTTCTAGAAGATAATTTATAAAATCTGATTGGTTGCTATAGGCAACATCCCATCTTCATCATAGACTCCCATCTTAATAAATTTACCCCTTAGAAGGGAAAGGACCCCACATCAATTCTAGTAACGGCAGCACTCGGAAATTAATAGTGATAAGGCCACTCCCGATCAAACTGGCTTAGTAAATAAAGGTGGGTAAAAAAACAATAATAAACGCGTGCACTTTAGTTATTCACCAATAATAATAGCATTCTGCTAGCAAGTATGAGCAGCAGAGCTGATAAAACACGATTACAATCATTTGGAACGCACAGCCCGGAAGTCTGGTGGAACGCACATCCCGGAAGTCCAGTGGTCCGCATTGCCCAGGCGCCGTGTGGAACGCATATCGGATAGCCCAGCGGTGCGCGCTGTAACCCGGATGTAAGGGCAATAATGAAGCCTTGAGCCCAGTGGACCGCAAAGCCAGGAACTAAATTGACCCAAATAACTTCCTATTCCGGTGTGCGAGCACTTGGGTGGTAGAAAGGGGCTTTTCACGGTAAGTGCTGCTTTTCTGTGCAGGTTATACAGGGCGCAGGGGGGCGCTGTGCTGGGTATTTATGAGCAGGATGTCCAGCCTATCATTGTGCACCCATTGTGCATGCAGTGTTCAATAGGTGCACAATTAGCAATGCACACTGAGTAATGCATGTAATATGAATATCCACATTATACTCAGTACAGAACACAATCTCCTTAGCAGAATAGTGCATGCATCCTTACACTTGGTTAATGAAGTTTATTGACCATACTGAAATGTATTTTGCATTGTATTTATATAAGGCACACATACTACTGCCTTTATATGGCCATGCAATTCAGTCCCTGAAGCCAGGAGCTTGTAATCTATAGTACAAACACACAAGGGTTAATTTTTTTTTCTATTTGCCAAAATCCAGTTCACCTACTAGTATACATACAGACTGCACACTTATTTATACCCCTTTAACATCACATCTTAAACCCAGATGGGTTGCTACCTCGTCAAGCTAATAACCCGGGTCGCCCGGTCTATAATGGGGCGACCCGGGTTTAGTGTGAATGGATCGGATCTGTCTTTGTGATTGTGAAAGCGTTATTAGTGGTCTACTTGCTAAGATGGAAGTTCTATTGAAAATGGATGTTGCTATCGGCAACCAATCTGAGAGTAATGATAACCACTACGCTAACCGCGCCACTCCAATTGTAGCTGGCAATAGTAAGCAGCCAATGTGGTGTGGTACAGTTGGAACTAGGACCGGGTGAGTGGGAGACCCAAAACATCAACCAGGCTCATGTTCAGGCTACTAATCCCTACTGCGTGTATGCGGCAGCCATTTTGCCAGTGACGTTTGCTGCTGCTTCAGCGCATTTGCAGGACTTTAGAAAGGTAAGTATTTAAAACTGGAAACCCTCATCTCAGGCAGGAGGCTTGGGTAATGCTCTTCTTTTACATTCAAAGACTATAGTTGACATATAGCCATGCAGCGTTGGTTCTCTAGTAGACAACTCACACCAATCACTTTGGGTATTGTCCTAGACTTTGTGTATTTATGGAATTGCTTAGTAATCATTTCAACTAGATAAGCTCTGATTTTCACACACTTTCCATTATACTGCTCTCCTCAGAGGCTGTCCCTACGGCCGGGACCATAGGTCGGTCTCAGGATGGACAAGGAAAGGAGTCACATGACTAAGCAGATACTGAAACTCACCCTGGAGATCATTTACCTGCTGACTGGAGAGGTGAGGGGGGTTCTGGGAGTGCCCCAGTGGAATGCATTGCCTATATCATGTCTTATCTCTTTGCAGATAATTAATTTGTGTCCTTCCCATTACACAGGATTACACAGCAGTACTGAGGAAGAAGTTTGGTGAGCATGTGACCACCAGCAGCAACCGCCCCCGGGTGTCAGGACGACTTAGCCGGACCCAGAGCCCTATCATGGAGTCCTCGCCACACTTACTGATACATGAGAGAGACAATGAGCAGAAGATTCTGGAACTCACCAACAAGATCATCCAGCTGCTGACTGGAGAGGTGACTGCTGGGAATGGGGCATTATACAGTAACACCGGGGGATGTGACCAGAGAGGTGACTGCTGGGAATGGGACATTATACAGTAACACCGGGGGGATGTGACCGGAGAGGTGACTGCTGGGAATGGGACATTATACAGTAACACCGGGGATGTAACCGGAGAGGTGACTGCTGGGAATGGGACATTATACAGTAACACCGGGGGATGTGACAGGAGAGGTGACTGCTGGGAATGGGACATTATACAGTAACACCGGGGGATGTAACCGGAGAGGTGACTGCTGGGAATGGGACATTATACAGTAACACCGGGGGATGTGACAGGAGAGGTGACTGCTGGGAATGGGACATTATACAGTAACACTGGGGGATGTGACCGGAGAGGTGACTGCTGGGAATGGGACATTATACAGTAACACCGGGGGATGTGACCGGGGAGGTGACTGCTGGGAATGGGACGTTATACAGTCACACCGGGGGATGTGACCAGAGAGGTGACTGCTGGGAATGGGACATTATACAGTAACACTGGGGGATGTGACCAGAGAGGTGACTGCTGGGAATGGGGCGTTATACAGTAACACTGGGGGATGTGACCGGAGAGGTGACTGCTGGGAATGGGACATTATACAGTAACACCGGGGGATGTGACCAGAGAGGTGACTGCTGGGAATGGGGTGTTATACAGTAACACCGGGGGATGTGACCGGAGAGGTGACTGCTGGGAATGGGACATTATACAGTAACACCGGGGGATGTGACTGGAGAGGTGACTGCTGGGAATGTGGCATTATACAGTAACACCGGGGGATGTGACAAGAGAGGTGACTGCTGGGAATGGGGCGTTATACAGTAACACCGGGGGATGTGACCAGAGAGGTGACTGCTGGGAATGGGGCGTTATACAGTAACACCGGGGGATGTGACCGGAGAGGTGACTGCTGGGAATGGGGCATTATACAGTAACACCGGGGGATGTGACCGGAGAGGTGCCTGCTGGGAATGGGGCGTTATACAGTAACACCGGGGGATGTGACCGGAGAGGTGACTGCTGGGAATGGGGCATTATACAGTAACACCGGGGGATGTGACCGGAGAGGTGCCTGCTGGGAATGGGGCGTTATACAGTAACGCTGGGGGATGTGACCGGAGAGGTGACTGCTGGGAATGGGGTGTTATACAGTAACATTGGGGGATGTGACCGGAGAGGTGACTGCTGGGAATGGGACGTTATATAGTAACACCGGGGGATGTGACAGGAGAGGTGACTGCTGGGAATGGGACATTATACAGTAACACCGGGGGATGTGACAGAAGAGGTGACTGCTGGGAATGGGGCATTATACAGTACCATGGGGGGGATGTGACAGGAGAGGTGACTGCTGGGAATGGGACATTATACAGTAACACCGGGGGATGTGACCGGAGAGGTGACTGCTGGGAATGGGACATTATACAGTAACACCGGGGGGATGTGACCGGAGAGGTGACTGCTGGGAATGGGGCATAATAAAGTAACATCGGGGGATGTGACCGGAGAGGTGACTGCTGGGAATGGGGCATTATACAGTAACACCGGGGGATGTGACCGGAGAGGTGACTGCTGGGAATGGGACATTATACAGTAACACTGAGGGATGTGACCGGAGAGGTGACTGCTGGGAATGGGACATTATACAGTAACACCGAGGGATGTGACTGGAGAGGTGATTGCTGGGAATGGGACATTATACAGTAACACCGGGGATGTGACCTGAGAGGTGACTGCTGGGAATGGGACATTATACAGTAACACTGGGGGATGTGACTGGAGAGGTGACTGCTGGGAATGGGACATTATACAGTAACACTGGGGGATGTGACAGGAGAGGTGACTGCTGGGAATGGGACATTATACAGTAACACCGGGGGATGTGACCAGAAAGGTGACTGCTGGGAATGGGACATTATAAAGTAACACCGGGAGATGTGACCGGAGAGGTGACTGCTGGGAATGGGACATTATACAATAACACCGGGGGATGTGTCTGGGTGATGACTGTATCACTGTGTGTGTCAGGTTCCTATAAGGTGTCAGGATGTCACTGTCTATCTCTCCATGGAAGAGTGGGAGTATTTAGAAGGACACAAGGATCTGTACAAGGACGTCATGACGGAGGATAACTGGCCAATCACATCACTGGGTAAGTGGGGTAATCTGCTATAAAGGAGAAAGCGGTTAGTAGGGGCCTATCCACTTAGATAACCCTTTCATGAAAACAATCCGGATAACATTGTTCTGTGTGTGTGTTCACTGCAGATGGTTCCAGTAATCAGAGTACATTGGCGATATGTCCCAGTCCTCTCTATTCACCGGTGTGTACAGAAGAGCATGTGAATATCCTGCAGGACTGTAATGAGGAACAGGACTACCACAAGACACGTGCTGAGGTACTACAGGAGTACTTTGTGGCTGAGGTTCATGAGTAGTGTTCATTCTAGCACACTCTGGTCTGTATGTCAGTGCACACAGACTTAACAATATCGGCAGTGACATTAAAAAAAGGACTATCCGCGGTTAAACACTGAACAATATAATTCCGTGTCGTCACCGGGACCCACGCCAAACAAGCAGTCACTGACGGTCTCTTCAGATTGGACCGCATGTTCAGGTGATCGGCCTTATCGTTAACGATCTGCGGGAGCGCGCATCATTAAGAATATATTGGCTACACACTCACCGATATACACAATGATTTTGACAGTGTGTACCCAGCTTTATTGTACACCTACAAAGACGGTATAAGGTCTCCCTGTTTCCACTGAATACAATCTGTTCTATATATTGAATTCTTGTTCTATGGGCCCGATTCCACCTTTTTTGCATGGCTGCAAATTTGTACAGTGGCGGATTATCAATATGCTAGGCATGGGCATGGCATCGTTCTAATCGATAGTTGCAGAAAAATAATAACAGTTTTATTGTCATTATGTTATTATTTTTCTGCAGAAAAATGCAGGTGTGCCTAGGAAAATGCTGGGAGTGTCCGGGAAAACAGTAGGCGTGCCTGAGCGTTTAAGGGGAAGGGTGTGTGACGTCAGCTCCAGGTCGGATTTGTCCGTTTCCATCGCACCGTTGAGTGTGTCCAGGGCTACGCAGCACCTGCGATGACTGGTGGCCAATATCATTAGACCTGTTACGATGGTTTTTGGACATATTTTTGCAAGGTGGGATTTCACTCTAGTGGAGCAGCGTCTTCGCGCCCGTGTGATCACATCTCTGAATTGGGCCCAATGTGCGGTAGTTACTGCATTTGTGTGTGTGACTTAACTGAGCAATAGTTTTCAGGCCGAACGTGCCGACCGTCATATAGTATCACGATATATTATATAACACCAATGTAAGGATCAGCATTTTGAACTTATTTTTGTGTGTGTGACATTTAGGATGAAGACGTAAATAATTGGCCAGCCGACATTATCCCTCTAATTAGGGGCGAAGGAACGTACGTGATACCTAAACAGACGTGTCAGGACCCGGGGTCCCCTATAGATATTAGCACAGGTGAGTAATCATCGTTAACCACAGAAGATGGGTCACGTTCTTATTCCGCGCTCCTATTGGACCAGCTCCATGAGGTCATCCCACAAGCCATGCATTGACCCCAGTAAGCCCCGTCCATTCGAGGTAAAACACTACATTCCTTTTTGTAAGCCAGTAAATAGAGGAAAGAGGATTGAAAAGGGCTTTCCCTCTTCCAACATGGGGCTCAAAGACTCGTGGGCTACTCTTGTTGGAAACATAGAGGTCACACAATGATCAGAGGATGCCCTCGCGCTGCAGGGATGGGGGAATGGGGCAGATGTATTAAGCCTTAACAAGAGATAAATACAAGGGTGATAAGGAGAGATAAACGTCCAGCCAATCAGCTCCTTACTGACTTTTTCAAACATAGGCTGTAACATGGCAGTTAGCAGGTGATTGGCTGGATGTTTATCTCTCCTTAGCACCCTTGCATTTATCTCTTGTTAAAGCTTAATACATCTGCCCCATTATCTCTACTGGTTCCAAGTTAAAGGAAAGTTTCTGCTTTAGCTCTAATTTTGGGCCTTTCATATGTAAGTGTGAGTTGTCTGCACTGTACTATCAGGATGCTGTAATAAGTCGCTGTGCGTGTTTCCCGCAGATGAATCCAGTATCGCTGGCACGCCTGAGAGATGTCCTAGTCCGCCATATACAGAAGAACGTGCACCCAACAGAAAGGCCTACAAAAGACACAGTGAGGTAAAATATATCTCTAGTACATGAAAGAAAAATGCAGGTCCTCTTTTTTTTCCTCTGTCTTGCTCTCCCTCCACCTCTTTTCTCTCTCTCCCTCCTCCTCCCCCCCCCCCTATTTTCTCTCCCATTCTCTCTCCCTTCTCCTCTCCCCCCTCCCTCTTTTCTCTCCCCTCCCTCTTTTCTCTCCCCCTCCTCTCTTTTTTTCTCTCTCTCTCCCTCCCCTCTTTTCTCTCTCTCTCTCCCTCCCCTCTTTTCTCTCTCTCCCTCCCCTCTTTTCTCTCTGTCCCTCCTCCTCTTTTCTCTCCCCTCTTTTCTCTCTCACCCTCTTTTCTCTCTCTCTCACTACCCTCACCCTCTTTTTTCTCACCCTCTTTCACCCTCTTTTCTCTCTCTCTCACTACCCTCACCCTCTTTTCTCTCTCACCCTCTTTTCTCTCTCTCTCACTACCCTCACCCTCTTTTCTCTCTCTCTCCCCCTCACCCTCTTTTCTCTCTCTCCCCACCTCACCCTCTTCTCTCTCTCACCCTCTTTTCTCTCTCACTATCCTCACCCTTTTCTCTCCCCCCTCTTTTCTCTCTCCCTCCCCTATTTTCTCTCCCTCTCTCCCCCCCTCACCCTCTTTTCTCTCCCCCCCCCTCACCCTCTTTTCTCTCTCCCCCCCTCACCCTCTTTTCTCTCTCACTACCCTCACCCTCATTTCTCCCCCCTCTTTTCTCTCTCTCCCTCACCCTCTTTTCTTTCTCACCCTCTTTTCTCTTTCTCACCCTCTTTTCTCTTTCTCACCCTTTTTTCTCTCTCACATCCTCTTTTCTCTCTCACATCCTCTTTTCTCTCTCACACCCTCTTTTCTCTCTTCTCTCTCTTTCTCTCTCTCTTTTCTCTCTCTCTCTCTCTCTGCGGTCCCTCTCTCTATCTCTCTCTCTCTCTGCGGTCTCTCTCTCTCTCTCCCTCTCCCTCTTTTCTCTCTTTTTCTTTCTTTCTCTCTTTCTCTCCCTCCCCTGGTGGGACCAGACCTGAGATTTGTGTGTAAAAGAGCTATAACTTGTTAATGCCTCTGCCATTGTGCTCTGAAAAATGTAAACTCTCCCTGTGCATCACCATGTGACCTAATACATGTGGTCTGGAAACTGTGGTAGTAATTTGCAGCCACCCACTAAGCAGGGATACTAATGGGGGTAAATGTTCCACTAGGCAAACACCGGGCACACTGGTGGTGGAGCTTTACTTGCTTTGATTAAAGAATTATAGAAACCATGTTTTACACACTTTAACGCAGGCCCTCCAGCTGTTGTGAAACTACACATCCCAGCATGCCTTGTCATAGTTTTAGCATTCCCTAATAGCAAAACTATGGCAAGGCATGCTGGGATGTGTATTTTCATAACAGCTGGAGGGCCGTAGTTTGGACATGCCTGCCTTAAATCAAAAGGTGTTACATTTCCTATGTCCTTCTGCTGTTTGCATGAGAATCTCTTCAAGATTTTCTTTTTTATGTGTTTTTTTTTTTTTTTAGGAGGAAAATCTGAACATTGTCATAATTGATATAGAAGAGGAAGATGAAACCTACATGAGGGCGAATGAGCAGCCTAAGATGGCCGCTGCGCCCACAGCTGCCCGAACAGGTGAGACCTAAATGCTATGTACGGAGGAGATTTACACAGCGCTGTGACACAGCAATGCTAACCCCTGTGCGACCATGTCGCCGTATCTTTTTTTTGCAGTCGTATATATGTTTTTTAGGGGATTTCACCCTTAAAGCCCGAGAAATCATAACCCGTGGATTTTATTTCTGCAGATGTGGAAAACAACGGACATTCATCTGGAATACATCGCTTCCCCACCGCGCCTCCTAATTACCAAGGGAAACAAAACGCCATTTACCAGAGTCGTCCTACAGCCGGCAGCTATAACTCGGACAGGCACCCGTTTGTCCAGAATGCTGCTTTGAACAACTACCACTTGAAATATGGCCGATATGTGAGAGACGCGGCCCCCGCGCCAAAAGTCCAGATGTACGCAGAGGGTAGGCAGCACGCGTGCGTCGAGTGTGGGAAATGTTTTACCAGTAACGCTCATCTCCTGAAACACCTGAGGCTGCTCCACACAGGGGAGAAGCCCTTCGCCTGCTTAGAGTGTGGAAAAAGCTTCCAAAGTAACTCCCACCTGGTGACACACCAGAGAATCCACCGAGGAGAAAAGCCCTTTATCTGTTTGGAGTGCGGGAAAAGCTTTAACGACAAGTCGAATTTTGGCCGCCACAAGCGGATCCACACCGGCGAGAAGCCCTTTACGTGCAACGTGTGTGGGAAAGGCTTCAACCGCAAGGCCAACCTCCTAATCCACGAGAGGACTCACACCGGAGAGAAGCCTTTTTGCTGCACGGAATGCGGGAAGTGCTATACCAGCAAGGCCGAGCTCGTCCGCCACAAGGCGTTCCACACGGGCGGGAAACAGTTCGGTTGCCCTGACTGTGAGGAAAAATTTATTGACAAATCCAGCCTCCTCGTCCATCAGATGACCCACAAAGGCGAGAAGCTCTATTCCTGCTCCGAGTGCGGGAAATGCTTCGCCAACAATTCCCTGCTCGTGACGCACGAGCGCATCCACAAGGGAGAGAAGCCGTTCATCTGCAACGAGTGCGGAAAAAGCTTCAACGACAAGTCCAACTTCTTACGGCATAAGAGGATACACACCGGGGAGAAACCCTATGCCTGCTTGGTGTGCGGCAAGGTGTTTAACCGGAAAGCAAACCTCTTGCTCCACCAGAGAACTCACACAGGAGAGAAGCCATTTTGTTGCTTGCACTGCGGGAAATGCTTCAGCAGTAACTCAAGCCTTGTGGTCCACCAGTGGCTTCACACCGACTAGTCTTTCACTTTCCCGAGACAAGTCTTGGTGAAATATATAACTCAACGTACTGTTATGTGGAACCGCAAGTTGGTTGCACTTGCAATGATATTAACCTGCTCTGGGTGGACGGTGTGGGCCAGGCCAAGCCTGTAATTTAATATGCACCACCGGCCTTTTTTTAAGGACACCAGGACCAGTGTGTGTGACACTTGGCCAAGGCCATCTCCAAATGAGAACGGGGCCTTTAAATTGAAAGGGAAATGGTTCCTGCATGGTTAAAGTAATGTTTACTTTCTCGTTATTTCTCTGTAACTTAATTCAAAGATATTGGTAGGAACTACCCTGAACCGATTGGTAGAGACCAGTGACTTCTCAGCCACCCAATCAGGACTCCAGACTGCTAGTTACCCTTGTTTGGTTTGACCAATCATGGGAATATTATTGGTGTACGCGGTAAGAGGTATCCAATGATGTTGCTTTAAATGTTTTATAGGCCTAGAGGGCAAGGAAGGCATTGACCAACTTGGTTGGACAGGTAATGGTAACATAGTTCTAGTGCGGTAGAGAATCTAGTTGCTGTGGGATACTAACCTTAGACTTTGCCTATCCTTTGCATTTTTTGGGGAGTCAGATATGAAAATAGGTGGCAGCCACATTTGCCACCCTAATAGTGAAGGAGAACTGTGGTCACGGGTGTTTCTATAATGGGTGTGGTGCACAATGCACCTATGTTTTATTACTTACCTAGTCAAAGCCCCGTGACATCGCTGCAGCTGCAGTAGAAAAGAAAATTTAAGGCAAAATGGCTGCCACGCACGGGCAATAGGTATTTTATCTCCGGCACATGGCAGGCGCCATGTTTCTGGAGACCTGCACATGTTCAGAAGCCTCTGACACAATGCCTCTGTGAGGAGGAGGGGGCCCACCCAGAGTCTACACACAGACCCCCTGCTCTATTAAAACACCCCTGGCTGCGGTGTTGCCCCAGATGGGCAGAATGTACAGAAACTGATCTGTAGGAATGTTTTTATAAATGTTTTTATCCCTTTGGCTATAGCATATGGAAAACCTTTAAATCGGGGTTAGTGTGTTCTTAGTAAAGGTCACTCAGTATAAATAAGTCTACTCATAAATGAAACATAAAAAGGCCTTATCCTTTTTGGGAGTTTAGTATAGTTTGCCTTATTTGGCCCCTTTCCGCGTGTTTGTGTTATTCCTAGTGTTAGTGACCAGGAAACAAGATGGCCGACACTGAAGCAGCCCATTACCATGGAAGTCAGCTGTGCCACGCTGCTGGGTATCAGATGAGATTTGAATATTTCAATAGTATTGATGGCAAACTAAGGCTGGGAACAGACATGGCCGACCCGCTGTCAAATGTTGTAATCGGTAAGGCCTCTCCCCCCTCTATGTCTGCTAGCAGACCATATGAATATGCATATACCCACTTGTGACATATTATTCATTGGATCCTGCAGCCGATATACATCGGTCAGTTGATGTGTTGCTCATACACACAGGCAGATGTGCCGATATATCGAAATCGGCAGGACCGGCCTGATATGTCTTCGAACAGCGTCCTTCAAACATATCAGCTGTACACACCAGCCGATATATCAATCGTCTCATGTACGAGTGATCTATTGGAAATTGTGTATCCAGCCCATGTCCAACATTCAGGACAGAAGTCAGTATTGCAAGGCAATTTGCCATTAATGTGATTACCACACTACAAATGGATACAATACAATAGAAACCTATCCGTTTAAGCATGATGTAAGTATATTATTTCTTTAACATACTACAAATGACATATTAGGTTCCGTTTGCATTGCTGTATTATTTGAGCTGTATTTTGCATTGTGTAATAATATGAAATTGCAAATAAAACTTTTTTTATTAAATTGTTAAATTTTTTTCTTTTAACAATCCTATACACAGCAAGCCAAAATGGTAACCAAAAAATGGGGTTTATTCCCAGCATGCCTTGCTACAGTTTTGGGTACTTGTGGAGTATCACGGCTCCCACGATGGCCATCGCACGGGAAAAAATCGCATCGCATGCGATCTTTAACAGAAAAGCATCCAAATGCATTGAAATTAGTAAGAAACATGTTCAATGGCCCCCAAATGTAATTTTTGAGGCTGTACCACCCCCACTATCAACGCGAACCCGAAGCATGGTGAGCGCAGAGAGCCCGCGAGGGGCGGCGGTACGGGTCCTATGACCTTTTCATACCCCCACTATCCACGTCGGCGTGGAGTTGAGAATAGAAAGTGTGGCGAGCGCAGCGAGCCACCGAGCCCGAAGCGTGGCGAGCGGACACGGATACCTTCACAGGTATACGCGTCCCCTCGCGGGGCTCGCTGCGCTCGCCACACTTTCTATTCTCAACTCCACGCCGACGTGGATAGTGGGGGTATGAAAAGGTCGTAGGACGCGTACCGCCGCCGCTCGCCACGCTTCGGGTTCGCGTTGATATCGGGGGTGGTACAGCCTCAAAAATGACATTTTGGGGCCATTGAACATGTATCATACTAATTTCAATGCATTTGGATGCTTTTCTGTTAAAAAACGCATGCGATCAAATCGCATGCAATTTTATCAAAAACCAGCAAAAATCGCATGCCACTATATATGGCATGCGATGGGAGCCGTGATAATCCACCCAGTTTTGCGCTACTTGTGTAGTTTCACAGCGCCACCACGCCCACACTCTGTGTTTACTCTTTCTTTGAAACTTGGCAGCTTGCCAGACTGCCTTACTGTACTAAGCTAGCGCGCGCTCACTCTGTGTGCACTCTGTGTTACTGTACAAAGCTACGTTATCTACGAAATAGCGCCTACATTTTTGCGTAGTCAGAAATAGCGTCTAGTTGGCCGTAGTCAGAAGTAGCATCCCAGTCACAAACAGCGTCTGTAGTCATAAACAGCGTCTAGTTCGCCGTAGCGTCCCAGTCACAAACAGTCTAGTTGGCCACAGTCAGAAACAGCGGCTATAGTCAGCTAGCTTAGTTGTGTAGTTTCACGGTGCCAGGTTGAACTGTGCCAGCTTCAAATAGTGGAACTACAGGTGCCATAATGACCTGTCAGCATAGCTCAGCGCTTTACAGGTTGCTACGTTACTTGTGTAGTTTCATGGCTCCAGCGTGAACTTCACTGATTATTTCTCTGTGGAACTACAAGTACCTCAATGAACTGACGGCCCAGCATCAACTGCACTGACAGTTCCTTGTGGTACTTGTAGTTCCACAGAGAAATAGACGGCTCGGCACACCATTAAGAAAGGGGTTGTCAACCTGTTAATAATGACACCTGTCGACGTAACAGCTGTGGACCTTGTTTATTCCACTATCAACGCCACCCCGAAGCGTGGCGAGCGCACGCGATACACGTCCTACCGATTTTTTTCGTACCCCCACTATCCACGTCGACGTGGAGTTGATTTTATATAGTTTGGCGAGCCCGAAGCGTGGCGAGCGCACGCGGAATACATGTGAAGTAATCCGCGTCCGCTCGCCACGCTTCGGGCTCGGTGGCTCGCCACACTATATAAAGTCAACTCCGCACCGGCGTGGATAGTAGGGGTATGAAAAGGTCGGTATTACGTGTACCACGGGGCTCGCCACGCTTCGGGGTGGCGTCGATGGTGGAGCTGGTTCAGGAACACATTCACACCTGCAAAATCATACACCTGAGACAGTAAGGACGACATGTTTTAACTGTTAACTGTTTTTTAGTAAAAGATAATGAAGACTAAGGAAGAAAAAATGATTCAATAACAAGATAATTAATTGAAGGAACAATAAAATCTAGAGAGAAGTCATTCTTAATGAAGTGCAGTGCCATCATCACCACCACTTGAACAGGAAGCAGCTGCTGACGTGGATGCTGTCGGCTCTGCGTCGTCATCTTTGTCAAGTTGGGGGAGCCGGGTCAGCGCTTGCAGGATGCGCTTGAATGGGTCCTCTGCACCTACACTCATCCTCCAGATAAACTCCTGGAGGTACGAGTATAGGTGATGATGTGCGGTCATTGCGCCACTAGCAAGCACCCCACAACCGTTCTATGTTCTGGGTGTGAACCCAGGTGTCAGGATCCGCAAAGTGGTACCTATGGTTGACCTTGGCGTGGTGGTACCCAGCCTGCTCCAAGTGCTGCGTGTTATACGCCCTCGCAGCAGTCGCTGTAGATAGTGGTACCCGGTTCCACGTGGGCCTCAATGGCAACCATTAGAGTGCTGGCATCCCGCCGCTCCACTGCAGTGATGAAGAACTGGCCTGTCTCCCTCGAGATGCCCCCAAACACCCACTGCTGGGGCAACATGCGGCCAACATGGCTCTTTCGCTGGACGTAGAGGCTCTCGTCCACCTTCACGATGGTACCTGGCCCACCAATGCGCTGTTGAAACTGCGATAGTAGATCCACTGTGCAGGCCTCCCTCATCAAGTTACCGTACATCACAGTTGTCTTCTGTGATATTGAGGTGACGGTCACAGTACTTGATGCTGGTCAGCTCTTCAGCAGTAGACAAAGCGGATCAGGGTGACAAAGCTGAGATGACACCCACTGAGCCATTTAGCGGACCTGACGCTGATTGTTTTGCAGCAGCTGCGGATATGACAGCGCCACATCCGCTCCCTCACTCAGCCTCATGGGGTGCCCATTGGGGCAGGTCTGGGTGTGTGGCAGGAATTGGTGGCCCTGCAGGAATGCCACCTCCTCCTCCTCCTCCTCCGTCTGGGGCAGAGAAAATAGTCAGGTTTGCCATCATACATGTCCGTCTCTCACACAATCCTACTACTGACTGACTACGTTACAATCCTACAGCTAACAGCGTAACGCTCAATCTAACTAACTTAGATGCTGTTTCTGACTGGGACGCAACTTCTGACTACGGTTAACTAGACGCTGTTTGTCAGTAATCACTCTACCAATAAGCTGCGGGTATATTCCTGGTGGTATTCGATAGGTCAATAATCTATGATGTAAGGGTCAACTCTTGACACCGGTACCAAAGTTCGACACTTAAAGTGCAGGGTTGAACTTTTTGTCCTTTTGCCTGTAGCCCCTGTAGGGTCAGATGAGCTCAACCTCCTGATCCCTACTCATGGTAAGCGGGCATTGGGGAAGGTGGGCTCAAATCATGGTATTGTATCACAGGGAATAACATCTCTACCCCTGGAGGAACATAAAAGCCAAAGATACCAGGTGGGTTTATTTTTAAGAAAATATTTTACATATTTACATCAGACAAAAGAAAAAATACAGAACATTGTGGGGTTTTTTTATCAATGTTTCATGGTCAAGATTTAAGAGACCCTAGTTTAGGCATGTCCAAACGATGGCCCTCCAGCTGTTGCAAAACTACAAGTCCCATCATGCCTTGCCACAGTTTTGCTTTTAGGTAATGCTAGAACTATGGCAAGGCATGCTGGGATGTGTAGTTTCACAACAGCTGGCGGGCCATAGTTTGGACATGCCTGCCCCAGTTAGTGTTGGCCGTAGCAGATACTAACCAATTCAACTGTATCCAATAGCAACAAGCAAGAATACTAAACAGTGGGCTCGTTATCTCCTAAGGCAAGTCGGCATCGGAGACCGGATTCAGGTCTCCACTGCATCTCTGCAGCCTGCCAGGACTGTGATGTCATCAGTACCTGATGACATCACAACGTCACCTTACAGCAGTGCTGTCAAACTCATGGCCCTCCAGCTGTTGTGGAACTACACATCTCAGCATACCCTACAATAGATTTTATAAGATGGATTGTTAAACCTGTGGCAGGGCATGCTGGGACGTGTAGTTCCACAAAAGCTGGAGGGCCATGAGTTTGAAACCGCAGCCTTACAGGATTTCCCTCTAATACGTGGGCTGACGCACAGTTTGTGTAGGGTTTGGCTTTCTAATAATCTACCACTGAGACCCACTGGTGATAGATTCTGTGCCCGGGGGGTATTAAATAAAAACTGTTCCCCCCCCCCCCCCCATTATTTTTGCATTATTATTTAGGTATAATATTGCTTTGTTGCAAATAAAATTGTTAGAAACATGGGTGCAGGTGGAAGCTGCAAGTTGAGATTAATTAATGAGCGCAAGTTTACGACCGTACGCCAGCAATCCAGGGAGTGGGTGGGGTCTTCCGCATATTTCACGCCCATAACTCCCATTGGAACATCTGGCTGCACTATCCCAGCATGCCCCAAAGGTAATCCTGGTGAAATACAATAAATAGAAAGCAAATCTGTATTCGATTTTTGTTAAAAAAGTACATTTATATTTTACATCATTGTATACGTTAGTCTAGGTATGAAAACTAGCACCAACTCTGCTACCCTACCAGTTTCACTTCATACAGAACAGATAATTAAAATGACAAGTCTTCTATATACATCCAAATCACAGTACACATGCGGTCCAATAAACTGGTTTTGGGGTTCGCCCAACTGTCACTTTTTAAGCATTGAAAAGAATGGAGAAGTTGTCCTTAGCAACCAACAGATTCTACCTATCATTTTATAGGAGTTGGGCTCATTAGGGCGACATTTTTTTATTTATTTATTTTTTTACCGGTTTTTGGGGTGTCAGTTTTTTTTATTATCTTTTAACACATAGGCCCCCCAATTAATGGTTCACGTTCCAGTAAAATTAGAAAAAGTTTTTAAAATATGGAATACATATCTAAAAAACTAATGTCGATCATTATCACGTCAACTTTTTGACCAAAATGACCAATTGACTCAATGTCGAACGTAAAGTCCATATACCATTTCATAGAATGTTCTTGGCAAACGCCACCTCAAAACTGATTGGTTGCTAGGGCAACCACTGGTGCATCTTTTCAGTCTTTTTACCGCTTGATATATCTACCGCTTTGCACTGTAAGCCGCTGGGCCATAGGCTCCGGAACTATGGTACACTGACATGCCTCGAGTCAAAATGATTGTATAACGTTCTATAGATCAGATCAGTCTGAGCAGTACGCCATAGCAGAGTAGGGCTATAGAAACATTTTCCCCCTTTCGTGGATCCTTTCTCTATGTTTCATGAGACTTCCTTTCCTGGTGAAGAACTTCCCGCACTCCATACACAGGAAGGGCTTCTCTTCCGTGTGAATGACTTTGTGCTTGGCCAGGTTGGACTGGTTGGCAAAACCCTTGCCGCATTCAGGACAGATGTAGGGCTTAGCCCCAGTGTGGATGATCCGGTGCGAGATGAGATTGGATTGGTTGGCGAAGGACTTCCCACACTCGGCGCACATGTACGGTTTCTCCCCGGTGTGTAGAATCAAATGGGCGTTGAGGCCTGACTTGCTGGAGAAGAACTTCCCGCAGTCGGTACACGAGAACGGTTTCTCACCAGTGTGAATCCTCACGTGCTTGACCAGAGCCGGGTTGTTGCTGAAGCATTTCCCGCAGGCAGGGCACACCACCGGTTTGTCGCCCGTGTGAATCTTCTCGTGAGTCTTCAGGTTGAATTTGCTGGCGAACAGTTTGCCGCACTCGGAGCAGGGAAACGGCTTCTCCCCCGTGTGGACCCGCTGGTGACTGACCAGACTCGGCTTGTAAGCGAAACACTTGCCGCACGTGGCGCAGGAGTACGGCTTATCCCCCGAGTGGGAGCGTTGGTGCTTCGTGAGGTAGGAGTAAAGGCTAAAGCCCTTGCCGCACTCTGTGCAGATGAACTGCTTTTCCCCCTCCGCCTGATCGCAGTCCTCGGAGATGCCGTTGCGATCGGTTTCTTGACTGAAGGCCCTGGATGTTGCGGCTGAACGATAGAATTTTTTCCTTCTCTTACAATGGATTTCATGGCCTGGAGAGAGAATAAAGTATTAACTGTAGCAAGTCGCTGACCCGATTCTGAAGTGTAAGGCCTTCATCCTCAACAAGGCTCTATGCGGCAGCCCCTTTCCCAAAACCTATGACCTCATGATCTCACACTGGTTAGTAGGCTCAAACTCCTGGCATGATTGCAAGTAGGGATGGCAATCCCGGGGCATTTTTTGAATCCCAGAAATCGCAATTGAAAAATGCCCAATCCCAGAATTCCCGGGATCGTCTTCCCTAATACAAAAACCCACCCACGGGTGGGCCGATGGAACCAGGCGGGCGAATGGAGCCGGGCACAGGCACATGCAGCCTGGGTGGACGGTCTCATGGAGGCAGGAGGGCAGGGCACCCAGGATGAGGCGGCTGTGTGGCCTGCGCAGCGTGACCTCTGACCTCCTCACGGTGGGCAGAGCCGCACTGCCGGGGATGGGAGAAGCCGGGACAGCGCCTGAGCACCTGCTTAGACGCTGGCCGGCATTAGACTGCGCCTGCACAGTCTAATCCCAAAATCCCGGGATTGGAGTTTCCAATCCCGGGATTGAAATCCTGTAGTTTTAGGGGCCAAATCCTGGGATCGGCCACCCTAATTGCATGGCTTTCCTAGCTGGGTGCCAAGCTTATAAGCCCATCTCGATTTCCCCCTCCCCACTGAAATAATACAATACAAGCTTAAGGTGCCCATACAATTGTCCGTTTTGGGCCAATTTCGACCAATCGGATCAGGCGGAGAATCCGTCCCAAATTGGATGTGTTTGATGTCCCCCTCGGAGGTCAGAGTTGCTGCCTGACTGACCTATGACTCATGGTGGCGGGGAGCGGGGGTCTCATGCGATACTCCGAGGCGGCTCAGTGTGGGCCGGGTGGCCATACACTGCGGTGATACATCGCAGTAGTGTATCGCCACCATTATTCTACCATGCGGGGATATATCTATTTTTGCCCATACCTACATGCCAGGCTACATGGAGTGTTCTCACCAGGGTGGGTATGTACAGGATCGGTCTCCTCCTTAACCTGCTGGTCAGCAGACATGTACACCTCTTCCTCCCCCTCCGTCTGTGATGAGGCGTCATCCGTCTCAGCCCCCAGCCATTCAGCCTGAACGTCACACAGAATAAGATCAGGAATACGTCCCAGTGGTGTACAGCACCATGTATGTAAAGTCAGTGCTTGCCTACTCTGCCGGTGCCGGACTCACAATTTTTTTTGGGTAGTCCACTACACCTGCGTAAGAGTAGGCAAATCTCCCACATGCCACCCGCAGAGAAACAAGTCATAAGCCTCCCTGGTATTGCGGAGCCGGGCAGAGGACAGGGCTAAGTGATAGAAGTAGTTAGCCCCGCCCCCAACCTGCAGCGGTTTACTATGGTTGGGGGTGGGGCCTTATAGTGTGTTAGCCTGGCTCCACCCCCAAACCCTCCAGCAACATATCCTCCGTCTAGTAAATACATCCATCTACCTGGTCAATGTGCCCGGAACTGTTATCTTCTTCAGAGTAGTCTGAACAACAGGGACTGGGACATCTCTCTGGGGGATCTCTGTTACAGGACCCATCTGTAGGAGACACACAGTGACTGAGGACATGGTATATATGTGATTATCCTGGGAATACAGAGGACGGGGACATCTCTCAGGGGTATCTCTGTTACTGGGCCCATCTGTAGGAGACACGCAGTGACTGAGGACATGGTATATATGTGATTATCCTGGGAATACAGAGGACGGGGACATCTCTCTGGGGTATCTCTGTTACTGGGCCCATCTGTAGGAGACACGCAGTGACTGAGGACATGGTATATATGTGATAATCCTGGGAATACAGAGGACGGGGACATCTCTCTGGGGTATCTCTGTTACTGTCTCCATCTGTAGGAGACACGCAGTGACTGAGGACATGGTATATATGTGATTATCCTGGGAATACAGAGGACGGGGACATCTCTCTGGGGTATCTCTGTTACGGTCTCCATCTGTAGGAGACACGCAGTGATTGAGGACATGGTATATATGTGATTATCCTGGGAATACAGAGGACGGGGACATCTCTCTGGGGTATCTCTGTTACTGGGTCCATCTGTAGGAGACACGCAGTGACCGAGGACATGGTATATATGTGATTATCCTGGGAATATAGAGGACGGGGACATCTCTGGGGTATCTCTGTTACTGGGTCCATCTGTAGGAGACACGCAGTGACCGAGGACATTGTACATATGTGATTATCCTGGGAATACAGAGGACGGGGACATCTCTCTGGGGTATCTCTGTTACTGGGCCCATCTGTAGGAGACACGCAGTGACTGAGGACATGGTATATATGTGATTATCCTGGGAATACAGAGGACTGGGACATCTCTCTGGGGTATCTCTGTTACTGGGCCCATCTGTAGGAGACACGCAGTGACTGAGGACATGGTATATATGTGATTATCTTGGGAATACAGAGGACGGGGACATCTCTCTGGGGTATCTCTGTTACTGGGCCCATCTGTAGGAGACACACAGTGACTGAGGACATGGTATATATGTGATTATCCTGGGAATACAGAGGACAGGGACATCTCTCTGGGGTATCTCTGTTACTGGCCCATCTATAGGAGACACACAGTGACTGAGGACATGGTATATATGTGATTATCCTGGGAATACAGAGGACGGGGACATCTCTCTGGGGTATCTCTGTTACTGGGCCCATCTGTAGGAGACACACAGTGACTGAGGACATGGTATATATGTCATTATCCTGGGAATACAGAGGACGGGGACATCTCTCTGGGGTATCTCTGTTACTGGGCCCATCTGTAGGAGACACGCAGTGACTGAGGACATGGTATATATGTGATTATCCTGGGAATACAGAGGACGGGACATCTCTCTGGGGTATCTCTGTTACTGGGCCCATCTGTAGGAGACACACAGATGGGCTGAGGACATGGTATATATGTGATTATCCTGGGAATACAGAGGACGGGGACATCTCTCTGGGGTATCTCTGTTACTGGGCCCATTTGTAGGAGACACACAGTGACTGAGGACATGGTATATATGTGATTATCCTGGGAATACAGAGGACGGGGACATCTCTCTGGGGTATCTCTGTTACTGGGCCCATCTGTAGGAGACACACAGTGACTGAGGACATGGTATATATGTGATTATCCTGGGAATACAGAGGACTGGGACATCTCTCTGGGGTATCTCTGTTACTGGGCCCATCTGTAGGAGACACGCAGTGACTGAGGACATGGTATATATGTGATTATCTTGGGAATACAGAGGACGGGGACATCTCTCTGGGGTATCTCTGTTACTGGGCCCATCTGTAGGAGACACACAGTGACTGAGGACATGGTATATATGTGATTATCCTGGGAATACAGAGGACAGGGACATCTCTCTGGGGTATCTCTGTTACTGGCCCATCTATAGGAGACACACAGTGACTGAGGACATGGTATATATGTGATTATCCTGGGAATACAGAGGACGGGGACATCTCTCTGGGGTATCTCTGTTACTGGGCCCATCTGTAGGAGACACGCAGTGACTGAGGACATGGTATATATGTGATTATCCTGGGAATACAGAGGACGGGGACATCTCTCTGGGGTATCTCTGTTACTGGGCCCATTTGTAGGAGACACACAGTGACTGAGGACATGGTATATATGTGATTATCCTGGGAATACAGAGGACAGTGACATCTCTCTGGGGTATCTCTGTTACTGGCCCCATCTGTAGGAGACACGCAGTGATTGAGGACATGGTATATATGTGATTATCCTGGGAATACAGAGGCTGGGGACATCTCTCTGGGGTATCTCTGTTACTGGGCCCATCTGTAGGAGACACGCAGTGACTGAGGACATGGTATATATGTGATTATCCTGGGAATACAGAGGACGGGGACATATTTCTGGGGGATCTCTGTTACTGGGCCCATCTGTAGGAGACACACAGTGACTGAGGACATTGTATATATGTGATTAACCGGGGAATACAGAGGACGGGGACATCTCTCTGGGGTATCTCTGTTACTGGGCCCATCTGTAGGAGACACACAGTGACTGAGGACATGGTATATATGTGATTATCCTGGGAATACAGAGGACAGGGACATCTCTCTGGGGTATCTCTGTTACTGGGCCCATCTGTAGGAGACACGCAGTGACTGAGGACATGGTATATATGTGATTATCCTGGGAATACAGAGGACGGGGACATCTCTCTTACTGGGCCCATCTGTAGGAGACACACAGTGACTGAGGACATGGTATATATGTGATTATCCTGGGAATACAGAGGACGGGGACATCTCTCTGGGGTATCTCTGTTACTAGGCCCATCTGTAGGTGACACGCAGTGACTGAGGACATTGTATATATGTGATTAACCTGGGAATACAGAGGACGGGGACATCTCTCTGGGGTATCTCTGTTACTGGGCCCATCTGTAGGAGACACACAGTGACTGAGGACATGGTATATATGTGATTATCCTGGGAATACAGAGGACGGGGACATCTCTCTTACTGGGCCCATCTGTAGGAGACACACAGTGACTGAGGACATGGTATATATGTGATTATCCTGGGAATACAGAGGACGGGGACATCTCTCTGGGGTATTCCTGTTACTGGGCCCATCTGTAGGAGATACGCAGTGACTGAGGACATTGTATATATGTGATTATCCTGGGAATACAGAGGTCGGGGACATCTCTCTGGGGTATCTCTGTTACTGGGCCCATCTGTAGGAGACACACAGTGACTGAGGACATGGTATATATGTGATTATCCTGGGAATACAGAGGACGGGGACATCTCTCTGGGGTATCGCTGTTACTGGGCCCATCTGTAGGAGACACACAGTGACTGAGGACATGGTATATATGTGATTATCCTGGGAATACAGAGGACGGGGACATCTCTCTGGGGTGACTGAGGACAGGATATCAGCAGAGGTGTCTAAGCCCTAACCAGGTATCTGCAAGGACACCACACTCTGCTCCAACCCATCGTTACCCCTCATTTTATCATCTTCTATGAATGTAAATCATGATACAGAAACAGCTATCAACCCTTGGGGAAAGATCAAGCGGAGACGTGGCCCAAAGCAACAATTAGCTTCTGTCATTTCAAATGGGTTGAAATGGTCAGCTACATCTCCCCCAGTGTATGGACAGGAAGAACATGTGCTGCTTTACTCACCAATGCTGGTATCTGTAGGGATGTCCTCCTTCCTATGCAGGTTTTCACCCGGTTTCAACTTACACTTGTCCTCTTTTCCCTCCATATATTCAACTTTGATGTTGATCCGGTTCTCCACCTTATAAGCAAAGAACCAAGGAAAAAGTATTAGCAACAACAATGAGGACAGATTTTGTTTTCATGAACCACACTCTTATAGTGTAGAGTCCCACTGGAATTGTAAAATGGAGGGTAAGACTCGATTCTATCTACCTGATGGTCCTGTTGGACGTGGTGACCATCCCCTGAGCCATCCTGGGAGTAGCGAGGACGGGGACATCTCTCTGGGGTATCTCTGTTGCTGGACCCATCTGTGGGAGACACACAATGACTGGGTACATTGTATATAGGTTTGAAGATGGACTCACTTCTGCCAAGTGGCCACATGATCTCTCATCCTATTAAATCTCACCCAAAATGTACTAAGGTCATCAGTCAGAGATACCGTACAAAGCTTTGTATGCCTCCAGAAGCTGCTGGGAAAACCACTGCACCCAACCGCTCTCCAACCCTTTGTCAATCCATGTCCTTTTGCCCTGAGCCTCAGTGTTACATGGCACAAATCTACGGTGGTTTTTGAATAGAAAGCTTAGGATTGGTGGCCAGGTTGGGTAGAGGGTAAGGCTTGGAGGCCAAGTTGGGTAGAGGGTAAGGCTTGGTGGCCAGGTTGGGTAGAGGGTAAGGCTTAGAGGCCAGGTTGGGTAGAGGGTAAGGCTTAGAGGCCAGGTTGGGTAGAGGGTAAGGCTTAGAGGCCAGGTTGGGTAGAGGGTAAGGCTAGGAGGCCAAGTTGGGTAGAGGGTAAGGCTAGGAGGCCAGGTTGGGTAGAGGGTAAGGCATGGAGGCCAGGTTGGGTAGAGGGTAAGGCTTGGAGGCCAGGTTGGGTAGAGGGTAAGGCATGGAGGCCAGGTTGGGTAGAGGGTAAGGCTAGGAGGCCAGGTTGGGTAGAGGGTAAGGCTTGGAGGCCAGGTTGGGTAGAGGGTAAGGCTTGGAGGCCAGGTTGGGTAGAGGGTAAGGCTTGGAGGCCAGGTTGGGTAGAGGGTAAGGCTTGGAGGCCAGGTTGGGTAGAGGGTAAGGCTTGGAGGCCAGGTTGGGTAGAGGGTAAGGCTTGGAGGCCAGGTTGGGTAGAGGGTAAGGCTTGGGAGGTCTGGTTGGGTAGAGGGTAAGGCTTGGAGGTCTGGTTGGGTAGAGGGTAAGGCTTGGAGGTCTGGTTAGGCAGAGGGTAAGGCTTGGAGGTCTGGTTAGGCAAAGGGTAAGGCTTGGAGGTTTGGTTAGGCAGAGGGTAAGGCTTGGAGGTCTAGTTAGGCAGAGGGTAAGGCTTGGAGGTCTAGTTAGGCAGAGGGAAAGGCTTGAAAGTCTAGTTAGGTAGAGGGAAAGGCTTGAAAGTCTAGTTAGGTAGAGGGTAAGGCTTGGAGGTCTGGTTAGGTAGACCAGTGTTTTGGCTGGATCATGCAGAACAGATTTCAAGGGGAACACAGTGTGCCACAGCCTCACTGTGTAAACACATTCAAATGCATGTGTTCGCCTTAAGATCCAGTCATCCCGCCATTCTGCCCAACCGTAGCATGCTTAAGGGTGCGAACACGTGGGAGAGCGATGTAACCAGAATCCGGCCCATAGTCTTTAGTGGAGATGGATACATAAAAAGAATGAGAGTTAAGAGAAATCCAGGACATTCATCTGCTGACAGACTGCCCACTGGACCGACACCTTTTCGTGCTGGAGGAAGAAGAAAAGACCACTCACCTGTGTCAGTGTCCGGTGATACTTTCCCCTCATTACATTGCATTATTTCTCCAGAACCGGCGCCTTCCTCCATAATCTCAGATTTTACTTCAACCTCCACGTATCTCAGATCGTCCACCTAAACATAAACGTTGTGAATAAACACAGCGGCTTACTTTAATGGCTACAATGGGTTTAAGGGAGTGAACATTGAACATTCTGCAGAATGGTCACTAAAATATGATGTTGAAAAGGACCACCTAATGCCTATGTACCTATATGAAACCATCAGAAGGAACCACCTTGCTCTATTCCTTAATCGGTAGCAGGCCAATCAGCATTGGTGGACAGACCTAACGGGTCATGTAGGGGGCGGAGCAATGCGGCTCTGTGCCATGGATGTCAGAGAACCCGTCGTCATTTGGTGTCTGACCATTGATGGTCAACGGCCACCGCTAAATCTAAGTGAGGTGGGTGTCATTCTGGGGCTGAAGACTTTGGTTCCATGGATTCCAAGTTAAGGGACTCTCCCGCCACCCCCAAACTCTACAGCTAGTCCCCTATTAACAATGCCTTACATCAAGCGGCATGGCTTTCTTAACGACACAAAGCAAGTGTGTACTTTACCACAACAACACAAAACCAGTCATTCTTAATAAAATATAATGTCACACCTTTTTATGTTTCCTATGCAGATGTTTAGCCTTCTGTATACAGTCTGGCGAATAAAGGCTTTGACGCGGTGTACAAGATCCATCTATGGGAGATACACATTGGTACATTACAGGTACAGAACATAGCACACGGTGCATATTATACAGGATACACAAGAACCTCAGTGACCACATGACCACTCCCACGCCCCCATCTGACCGCCTCTTATTCCTAGTGCCTCGGGATTTACACAGTCAGCCTCTGTCCTCTCATTGGGTGCTTATATTAATGTTCTTCAGTGACCGCTACCAATGGGGTGCCTTGCGATCCTTGATCACACACCAAACTTCCTGGATATGTACAGAGGGAGGAGCTGTGAGGACAAAGATTGAAGGCAGGAGCAGATAGGGACTAAGCCGTCATTGTGACCGGCTTTTAACTAGTAAATAAATAAATGTAACAAAAATGCTTCAGGAGTTTTGGTTTCGAGACTGGTATATGGATGGCTGATTTCATGCATCTTAGGGGCAGTTGACCTTCATCCCCAACTAGTCGGGGGTGTACAGTGTTAGCGTCATCTCACGGAAACAGGTTTGGTGTGACAGCTAGGGATAGTCAGAAATAGTTGGGAGTAGAAGAAACTGTTGGCAAAGTGTCAGTTGTGACTGACTTCAGACCTTATATACCCATCCGCCAAGGTGGACTCTGCGCTCCACCGACCACTGCACAGAATCCCCTCAGCCACCACCCCAATAAGCAAGGCCCCTTATATCTGCAGACCGAGGCCTTGTGTAGACAAGTCAGTGATATGGTCACCCATTCCTGATCCCCATGTCACAAGCAGGATTCACAACTCCTTGTTGACTTAAGCACCCAGAAGCTGAATACAGCTGTACTACCTTTCTGATGCCCCCCTCCCCCCAAGGGCAAAATCCCTACTGCGGGAGAGTAAAGCGCCACCGAGAGCGGTGCTTCCTTACTCCACTCCATACTTTAATGTACCACTTACCCAGTGACTCTGGCTGGTCTCCAGTCATCATAATTTCACCCCTTGAGTAATACCTGCACATAGCGGGAACAAAAGGAAAACACGGAGATGAGGAGTGCCGGGAACCGGATGCTCTGATTGGTGCCAGCCTGTCAGTCACCAGTTAGCTGTGTCCTGTACATTATACACACGTGTATACATACATTTATTTTATTGGGGCATACGGTGCTATAGCTGTGCTAATCTCACTGCATATTAAATTATATCTATCTATATATATATATTTGTTTGTTTGTTTTCAGGCATTGAGTGAGCCTTCGTAACATGGAGTTTGTCTTGGAGGTATAGAGCAGGGTTGGGGGACACGAATCAGACTCTATTCCGCTGCCGAAAATTCCAGGTTGATGCTTATTCATGCGCAAAATCATGGGAATTTAAGGGCAGTGGGACGGGGAATTCGTTTTCTATTCGGCAACAGTTAGTGTTGCTAATAGTTTCTATGCATTGATGTTCCACATACAATCACCAAAAGGTCTCCCAGCACTGCCCCCACTACTCCTTCCCTGCCCTCTGCCTGCTCTCCCAGCACTGCCCCCACTACTCCTTTCTTGACTCCCCTCTGACTACTCTCCCAGCACTGCCCCCACTACTCCTTCCCTGCCCTCTCCCCTGACTCCCCTCTGCCTGCTCTCCCAGCACTGCCCCCACTACTCCTTCCCTGCCCTCTCCCCTGACTCCCCCCTGCCTGCTCTGCCAGCACTGCCCCCACTACTCCTTCCCTGCCCTCTCCCCTGACTCCCCTCTGCCTGCTCTCCCAGCACTGCCTCCACTACTCCTTCCCTGCCCTCTCCCCTGACTCCCCCCTGCCTGCTCTGCCAGCACTGCCCCCACTACTCCTTCCCTGTCCTTTCCCCTGACTCCCCTCTGCCTGCTCTCCCAGCACTGTCCCCACTACTCCTTCCCTGCCCTCTCCCCTGACTCCCCTCTGCCTGCTCTCCCAGCACTGTCCCCACTACTCCTTCCCTGCCCTCTCCCCTGACTCCCCCCTGCCTGCTCTGCCCCCACTACTCCTTCCCTGCCCTCTCCCCTGACTCCCTTCTGCCTGCTCTCCCAGCACTGTCCCCACTACTCCTTCCCTGCCCTCTCCCCTGACTCCCCTCTGCCTGCTCTGCCAGCACTGCCCCCACTACTCCTTCCCTGTCCTTTCCCCTGACTCCCCTCTGCCTGCTCTCCCAGCACTGTCCCCACTACTCCTTCCCTGCCCTCTCCCCTGACTCCCCTCTGCCTGCTCTCCCAGCACTGCACCCACTACTCCTTCCCTGCCCTCTCCCCTGACTCCCCTCTGCCTGCTCTCCCAGCACTGTCCCCACTACTCCTTCCCTGCCCTCTCCCCTGACTCCCCTCTGCCTGCTCTCCCAGCAATGCCCCCCCTGCTACTCCTTCCCTGCCCTCTCCCCTGTCTCCCCTCTGCCCGTACTACTCCTTCCCTGCCCTCTGCCTGCTCTCCCAGCACTGCACCTACTACTCCTTCCCTGCCCTCTCCCCTGACTCCCCTCTGCCTGCTCTCCCAGCACTAGCCCCACTACTCCTTCCCTGCCCTCTCCCCTGTCTCCCCTCTGCCTGCACTCCCAGCACTGCCCCCACTACTCCTTCCCTGCCCTCTCCCCTGACTCCCCCCTGCCTGCTCTGCCCCCACTACTCCTTCCCTGCCCTCTCCCCTGACTCCCTTCTGCCTGCTCTGCCCCCACTACTCCTTCCCTGCCCTCTCCCCTGACTACCCTCTGCCTGCTCTCCCAGCACTGCCCCCACTACTCCCTCCCAAATTCACTCAGCGTGAGGATATAATGGGCTCTCACCGTAGTACTATGCCGGGATAGAGCACTAGTCTCCGATTCTTCAGATAGTCGCTGTTTCCCGACGTCATTAACATGTTCCCTGCAGTAAAGGCTCATGGGAGATGTAGTTCCCTGTGTTTCCCTATGTTACAGACTAGTGTGGGCACTAGAGGAATACTGGGAGGACATTTTGTATCCAGATGTGTCTATAGGCCGTAGACATTTTATTAAAGGACAATAAAGGACATATAATAACAGGGCAGCAAGTGTGTGTGTGTGCATCTGCCCATTCTACCCAACCACTGGGCATGCCTGTCATACTGACTCAAGATATTTTCAAGTCACTTGAGATAGATTAGATAGATAGATAGATAGATAGATAGATAGATAGATAGATAGATAGATAGATAGATAGATAGATAGATAGATAGATAGATAGAGACTGAGGGACTGACTTATTACAGGCTGTGTTTTAAAATGACAGAAGTTTGTACTTTATTATACATCCACTTTATCTCTCACAAAGGCTTAGTACATAGATTTAAATGGCAGGGTACAGGAGTTAGGTCCTAGCGGTAGTGGTTTCAACAGACATTTTGCTTCCCCTCCCCCCATACATTCATTATCATTTTTGGTACTTCCTCATCCTTGCGGCCACCGCTTACGCCAGTTACGTTCGCCACGCCATGCTTTGGGCTCGGTGGCTCGCTCCTCTCCGCTTGCCACAACTTTACTAAAGGTAATAGATGTGGCATGGACACAGGAGGTTGGTGTGGACCACAAAAACAACCCTCGTGGTTCGCCGTGCGCTACTTATATTCCGTAGCAAAAGTGGTGGCCGCAAAGATGAGAAAGTACCTCATTTTTTATCTACATGCTCATTGTCAGGTGTTCCTGCTCGTTGCCAGGGGTTGCAGGCTCACAGCACGCCAGCGTTCCCAGGATCCAGCACTTCCAGGTAGCGTTTTAAGCACTGCACTCCCCTAGCAGACACTAAAGGTGCAGTAGGCGGCGGCCATTTTCGAAGGGCCGTTTTGGCAAATTTTATATGGTTTCCCAGACCACATTGAATCTGCTGCAACCCTGCACCCCGGCTGCCCCCTACCCAGCCACCACTAGGGCTGCGGTGCCCTGACTCATGCCCCTGACTGGCAGAAAGGGTTAGGTTCAGGCTGTGGGGGGAGGGTTAGGGTACATTGGAGCGGATGGTGTCAAAATCCCAGCAGTCGAAATACCGACGCTGGAATCCTGACCGCCAAAATTCCGACAATTGCTCCCTCTATGGGTGTCCACGACACCCATAGAGGGAGAATAAAATAGTATGCCGAGCTTAGCGAGGCACTGGGCCCGCTGCTTGGCAAGCGCAGCGAGCCCGCAAGGGGGGACGATCTACGGCCCCCCTTGTCTGGATTTCGGCGGTCGGGATTCCGAGTTCGGTATTTCAACCACCGGGATTCCGACCGACGGGATTTAGTACTGAATCCCATTGGAGCCCTTGTCGGGATTCTCCCTCCCAACTTCTGTGTTGGGGAAATAGGGACACTCGCGTGGCGCCCGAAAAGGGGGTGGGGCGTATGCAAATGAGGGCGCGGCTTAGGCTAATTAGCCGCAACCTCATTTACATACGAGCACAGCATCTATTCTATTAGATTGGGGGGTCTCCCAACTGCCACCCCCCGCAGCGGGACAATGCCTGCCGCGGGTGGGACAGGACCCGAAAATCGGGACTGTCCCGCTGTAATCGTGACAGTTGGGAGGTATGATATCAGGGTGCCGGGGTCAGTCTTTTGACCGCAAGGAACCTGACCTCCGGGATATCATTTGTATCCTTATAGCATACTAGGTGATAATTTAGCATATGAGCATGTGGAGAGTTATAAAATCTTAGAGGGCGAGATGTACTAAGCCAGGGTTGCCGAACCTCCCGGAATTTGCGGGAGTCTCCCGAAAATCGGGTCCTTCCTCCCGGCCCACGGAAGGGTGGGCAATCCGTGGGTCTCAGGGGAGGGGGCGGAGCTAAAACGGCACAATCGTGTCATTTTAGCCCTGCCCCCTCCATGGATATCAGGTATTTCGGCTATTTGCCGTAATGGGGGCGGGGCTTAATGACGTCACCTTTAAGCCTCGCCCCCCTCGTAATGCAAGATTCCTCTCCGGGCTTCTCCCGGAGAGGATTTTTTGAAAGTCGGCAACGCTGTACTAAGCCATGAAAAGTGAAAAATGGAAAGTGATAAACCAACAACCAATCAGCTCCTACCTGTCATTTTTTAAACACAGCCTGTAACATGGCAGTTACGAGCTGATTGGCTGGCGGTTTATCACTCTCCATTTTATCACTTTTCAAGCTTAGTACATCTGGCCCAGTGAGAGATAAAGTACCAATCCGCTTCCAGCTGTCCTTTTTCCGTCACACCCTTTAACGCTCTCTAGCCGTGATTGGTATAGGATTGGCCAGGCCTTGGACTTTTTCTAAGACATGAGTTTTATTGAATTTATGGGATGTTGCCAATAGCAACCAATAAGATTCGATCTGTTATCTTCTAGAACAGTGGTCGCCAACCCGTCGCTCGCAAGCTACCGGTAGCTCGCGGCAGCGATTCGGGTGGCTCGACCACTGCCGCCCGCCTGCCCGTCTCTCCCTCCCTCGATCCCCGGCACTAGTTCCGAGGGGAGGAGAGCGCATTGCGTGTCTCTCCTTCCGCTCAGTGTGTATCCCTGTGACTGGGCCGCCATCAGCCAATCAGAGCTCGTGGGCCTGCAGCCAATCAGGAGCCGGCCCGCGAGCTTTGATTTGCTGATGGCCCAGACCCAGTCACAGGTAAGTGACAAGTGAGAGATGCGCAATGTGCCTAAGAAGGGGAGATGCAGCGGCGAGACCCAAGTGTGTGATCCAGCATCGGGGCGGACAGGGAGCCAGGTGATGAGAGGGCGCCCATGCATATCTACACGCCGGGTGCTCCGGCGGCAGATCAAAGGAGGAGGCCACAACGGAAGAGAGTGACGGGCCGGAGCCTGCATCTGGGGCAGTTCTGATGTCCCATCCCCTGGTCATCCCATCTACCCATTCGTCCCTTACCTACCACCGCTTACCGATCACTGACTCCTAGCACTTAGAGGTGCCTCACCTGAAACCCCAGCAGGGCTCATAAAGACACTGTGTATGGCACTATTGTGGGCATATCTGGTACTATTGTGGGCATTGCTGGCACTGTGGGGGCATACCCAGCACTGTGGGGGCATACCTGTTTCTGGCACTGTGGGGGCATGCCTAGCACCATGGGGGTCATACCTGGCACCGTGGGGGTATTCCTGTTTCTGGCTCTGTGGGGGCATACCTGGCACCGTGGGAGCATATGTGTATCTGGCACTATTGGGGGCATATGTGTATCTGGCACTATTGGGGGCATATGTGTATATGGCACAATTGGGGGCATATGTGTATCACACCCCCATTTTCATTGGGCTACACCAATTTTTTGCACACAGTACGGTATGTGGCGTAATGTTTCACGGGCATTACAGTGTGTGGTATAATGTGTAAAGGGCATTATTTGGTTATTAGGCAGATTTTTTTTTCTTTTAAATTTTAGTAGCTCTTTGGGTGATTTATTTTGCCGCGAGTAACTTACACCCCAAAAAAGGTTGGAGACCACTGTTCTAGAAGGTGCTAAATAAATAAGACAGAGTTTGATTGTTATGTTGCATTTCATCTTCAATAGAACTCCTATCTTAGTAAATGTACCCCTTAGGGTGCACAGAGGACCAAGTTTGGGATCCAATGCCATATGTCATGGTGCATTATCATCTCGAAAGACAAATTCTTCGTCCAGAAATATATATTTTGCAATCCTGCCTCTAGTGTTTTTATATTATTTTACGGTCGTCTTCATTCCTCAAACAATCCCATACTTCCAGTCACTTCCCAATCCCATACTTGACCCCCAAGGTAATGAGTCTGGCGGTGGCTACATCCCCCCTCCCCATGATGTTGTAGTTACCATCAACGGTCCTGCCCACCACTGGGATGTCTCCTTATTGCAGAGAAGGCTTCAGTAGGCGGGGCGGTCTGACGCGAAGGCGGAGAACACTACACTTGGAGCGGCCACGGTGGGTGGATAGATTACTCTTACCCAGCACATCTCTTTATGATAGGTTTGCCATGTTCCCCGCCCTAGTTACTCCACTTGAAACCGGTAATGTGGGCTGGTAGGGTGGGGATATGTAGCCATCAGCAGAAAAGCATGGATCCTCCAAGTCTTCAGTCTGGAGGCAACGTTCTGGAGATGAAGGTCATCACATCTGGTGCCCAGAAGAACTCAAGCCTTGCTAAGGGCTATTGGGTATTTTGGCCATTCATTGAATAGTCCCATAGTCTACTGGATCCACAGTCTACGGACTTTGCAGCAGACAAGTAATTTATCATTTGGAATTAAATATGTCACAACATGGCTTCCGTAGTGCTCGTCCTAGTGGATGGAATTGACCACTTCATGACATAGTAGATGGGCGATCAGACATGACAGTTATAGACCAGTTGCCAACTTTATAAACCTAATTACTTTGAAACCACATAGAGAGGGAGGGCCCTGCTCGCATGAGCTTACATTGTCAAGGGGCAACGGTTGGACACGTATGGGGAGATGGGAGGTTAAGGGTGAGACATATGATGAGATCTGATGCAGAGGATGTAGGTTGAGGGTAGGCTTGGGTGAAGAGATGAGTTTTGAGGGGCACGTTTGTAGAAGATTGGAAGGCTAGACGAGTGTCTGGTAAAGTGTAAAGCAGGGTACACACCAGACAACCTGTGTAACCAGCGTCAGCAGATGCGGCTGGACGATATTATATGTGGTCTGTACACACTACACAAGGATTGGGAGAGGGACTCACTGTGTGGAGAGAAATAGAAGGTGGAGGCAAGACCTCGGTATCAGACATGAGGAACGTAGAAAAGGAAGTGGTTGTGTTATAGAAAGTGGTGGGACATCCAAGAGGAGCGAGTGAGTCAATAGAGGACAGGATGAAAGCAGCCAGCAGAAGAGAGATACATTGTTGTGTCCTCAGATAATAGATGCGGTTCCAGGGTGAAGAAGCTGATCCTCACCAAGGGAAGAGGCATAGAGGGGAAAAGGGGCCCAATGACAGGTCCAGGGAGAAAGGATGGGAAGTTTGGGGAATATGGTGACAGTCTTTGGACCGGTAGGGAGGGACGAGTTGCAACTTCCTTAAAGGCATATACACACTAGAAGATTAACTTTCCAATCCGGCCGGTTGGAATAAAAATCTGGAAATTTTTGGGAGCAAATGACAATTTACCATTTGCTTCTAAACATGGAAAATAGGTGAAAATGGTAATTCAGACAAATTGGTTAAATTTATTTATGAAGATGACGGCTTTCGTCCATTTTCCAACTTTTGGGAGCAAATGGTTGATTGTAATTTGTTCCCAAAAATTTCCAGATTTTCATTCCAACCAGCCAGATTGGAAAGATAATCTTCTAGTGCAGTGATGTCTAACCTTAACACTCCAGCTGTTGTTGAACTACACATCCCAGCATGCCCTGCATCAGATTTAGCATGGCCAAATAGTGAGACTGTCACCATATTTGCATCTTCCCCAAACTTCCCATCCTTTCTCCCTGGACCTGTCATTGGGCCCCTCTTCCCCTCTATGCCTCTTCCCTTGGTGAGGATCAGCTTCTGGGGCTGGCAGTGACGTCAGCCAACCACCCCTGGCAGGCATCGGCCCGACGCGATTCCTGGGGTACTCCCAGCATTTTCGTGGGGACGCCCATTAAACGTTGGATGTTCACCTGTTCCAGCCTCTGCCTATCCCTGGACACTAGCCTGTATCTGCCATTCTCACTCCCCAGCTTACACTGAACTACAGCCTGTCCTTTGTTCTAAAACTTCCTGTCCATCCATCACGTATGTTAAATTTGCAAAGTTATAATTATTCTGATTTGCAGTCCTTAGTACTATAAAGTGTAGCTGCATTTTCTCTGTGGGGGTACTACAAGTCTCAGCTCTTATTACATTTAGAATTAGAATGTCACATGTTGCAACAAACTGCATGGATGGCATTAAACCATTGGTTTCCGCTTTCGTAAATGACTTCAATAAGTGACTAAGACCATAGAGAATGCTCCGGGCTTGGAATTGGTTTGCATTTAATCACGGATACACACTTCGCATAATACAAATAGAAGCACAAAGGATGAAAACATTATTTTTCAGGGCTGGATACATTATCTAGGTGTGATGATCAGCGCCGGACTCCATGTTTACGGATAACTTCGTTTCATTTTGTACCATAATTAACATTGGATAACAATGAAAAATATTGCTGTATCGCTGGTATTGCTTCGCTTAAGTCTCCTACGTACATATCTGAATTGAGCAGCCCACTAAATGCGTTCACAGTCCGGTGGGTACTGGGAGATTTATATTCGGCCGTAAATTGATGCACAGAGTTTGTAAAATTCATAACGCAAAAATAATGCTTTCCCAAACTATACTTTATAGTGATAAACATGCATTTATAGCCTTCAATATGGAGGAAATCCTTACCAATCCCTACTGTAGTGTGATTTCAGCCTTCTGTCGGTATACAAAATCTAAAATGCCACAAACTAACACCAGCGTCATTTTGTTTCCCACATGAATAGCAACGGATGTCAAATCAATTGGCCACGAGGGGGTGAGCTGCCCGTAATGTGGCGGGAACCCCCGCCAATGGCAGCCCGTGGCCCTGTGTCGGCTTGTACGACCTGTGGACGTACATACGGAGGTACCGTAATTCCGGCATATAGTCGCACAAAGGCTGGGTACACATTAGACCGAGCCAGCAGCATGACCACACTAAACAATATGGCCGACGTATCGTTCTGATCAATATGGCCAGAACGATGTACCGGCCGATACGTTCTCAAGTGTGCGCCAAGCAGCTGATGTTTCACATAGACCAGAGTCGCTCTGGATGCGGCAAGTCAACGTCAGTACAGAACGGGTTTTCAAAATTCCAATTTCTTTTTATGAATTCTTTCATAATGCTTTGCCAGGCCGTCCTTCCGGGAGAAAACGTTCCCGCACTCGATGCAGACGAAGGGCTTGTACTCCGTGTGCGTTAACTTGTGTTTGGCGAGATTGGACTGGTTGGCGAAACCCTTGCCGCATTCGGGGCAGACGTAGGGCTTCTCTCCGGTGTGGATGATCCGGTGCGAGATGAGATTGGATTGGTTGGCGAAGGACTTGCCGCACTCGGCGCACATGTACGGCCGCTCTCCCGTGTGCAGCACCACGTGTGCGTTAAGGCAGGACCTACTAGAAAAGACTTTGCCGCAGTCGGTACACGAGAACGGTTTCTCCCCGGTGTGAATCCTCAGATGCTTGACGAGAGCCGGGTTGTTGCTGAAGCACCTCCCGCAGGCCGGGCATTCTACCGGCTTCTCTCCCGTGTGGACTTTCTCGTGGACTTTCAGATTGAATTTGCTGACAAACAGCTTCCCGCACTGGGGGCAGGAGAAGGGCTTTTCCCCGGTATGGACCCTCTGATGAGTAACGAGACTCGGCTTGTAGGCGAAACACTTGCCGCATATCGTGCAAGTAAACGGCTTCTCCCCCGAGTGGGAGCGTTGGTGCTTTGTGAGATAGGAGTAGAGGCTGAAGCCTTTCCCGCACTCCGAGCAGATGAACTGTTTCCCCGTGGTCACGAGCTGCCCGTATTCGTCAATCTTGCAGCCGCGGGCTGTGGACGCCGTTGCCGGGATGAAAGCGTCCTGGTGGTAATGATTCTGTACTTGGTAACCTGTGGAAAGAACAAGGAAATATAAGACGGCAGTCCTGATTCTCAGGCATGAGCAATACGCGGGCGCATGCTCTAAACCAGGCATGTCCAAACGATGGCCCTCCAGCTGCTGTGAAACTACAAGTCCCATCATGCTTTTCCACAGTTTTGCTATTAGCTTAAACTATTACAAGGCATGCTGGGAGGTGTAGTTTCACAACAGCTGGAAGGCCATTTGCTCTAAACACTAATAACGCCTTTGTACGGCGCTGCAAAACACTTGTGGCGCCTTATAAATAAAATTATAATAATAATGCCATTAATCACAACAATTCTAATACATTTAGCAATGTACCCCCCCCCCTCCTCCAGGCCAGCACAACCAAACCACCTCAAGGCATCACACTAGTGAGAAATGATCAGTTTAAATGTTCAGTGCTAATAGGATTTGTCTAAAATTATGCCAATTCTACCACATGTTAAATAAAGTTTTCCCAGTTTTAATCTACAAGTTGACGGGCTAACCACATTCAACACCGTATCTTGCAAGCGGCTTATTGGAAGCTCAAGTTTTTCTTCCAATAGGAGAGATTTACCCAACCCTTCTGTAAAAATGATACATGTGATAAAGATAAGACTTCCCGAAAGGTCTATCTTTGGAAATACGGTCATGCATTCTAGCAACCCCTGGAACAAAGCCGAAATAACCTGCTCTGTGTACCCACCTGGGTCTATCTCTACAGGAACTTCCTCCTCCTTTATATGCTGGTCAGCGTTTACATAGATCACCTGCATTCCTTCCGTCTGTGTCATAGCATCCCCCGTCCCGTAGTTCGAAGCTTCTGCCTAAAAGGCGCATACAAGGGAATGTCGTCAATGCTATTGGTTGTAAAAAAAAAATTCCCAATATAGGTTTATTGGTTTTTAAACACATAAAGAAACAGCAGATAAATGTCTAGGAGCCGAATAAAAACAACCGAAATGCGAGCTTGTGGCAGTCTGGAAATACCTTGTAGACCACATTACGCGTCCTACTACTGCCACCATGTTCTATAATGCTGTATAACTGACTGCAATGCTGCTGCAGACTGAGGCGGCTGGCGCCATCTGGTGGCTTTTAGCTCCCTGCTCAGGAGTCCTGTCAGGAGATGGAGCACCTTTGCACACTGTGTTGCTGCACTTGAACAAAATAAAATGCCCTAAATGACAGGGGGTCATTCCATTATATTCCATGTGTGCCTCTGCCCATGTGTGGCTATACCTGCTCCGTGGCACAGAAACATTTCAATGCGTTGATGATTGTTTGCTAATTAGACAATTTTGTTTCAGAAAACACTCAGTCAAAATAAAAATCAGTAGTTATCAAGCTTATCACCAACACACGCACAAATAATTGTATTATTAGTCATATATAGATAGGTGTGAGTGGGTGGAGCAATGATGTGTGTGTGGATGTATTATTCATATGAGTGGGTGGTGTATGTATATATGTATATGTGGCATTTGTGTGTAACCAATAAACAGGATAGCAAGATGATTATTAGCCCGTTACTCCAAAACTGCATTCTACTTTTTGTCCACAAGATGGCCTTACACCATTTTTTTTGTTTTGTTTGCTAATTAGCCAATCAACATGATAGCGAGATGATTAATAGCAGTGATCGCAGTCAGTAGACAAATATGTGGGTCCTGGGGACACCTCACTTTATAAAGTTGGGGTTCTACTTCACAGGAACCTATCTGCGTCCCAGGCACATCCAACCACATTCCAACCCCATGATCTACCTGATCCTCCGGTGGGGTACTCTGACCTTCCTCTGTATAGTCCTGTGAGTAATGGGGACTGTTGCTGGATCCATCTGTAGAACACACACAGACCAATTAACAAATAAGGCTGCACAGCCACAATACAAATAGAAGGAGATAACGCACCAGCCAATCAGCTCCTACCTGGCAATTTACATATTGGCGCTGATTGGCTGGAGCATTATCACCTTGCACATAACTTTCTTTATGGGGATAGATACCACTTCTCTACATACACTACATACATTCCAGCTGCTGTGGGACTGCACATCCCAGCATGCATTGCCACGCTCATACATACAAAAACTGTGTCAGGGCATGCTGGGATATGTAGTTCCACAGCAGCTGGTGCCTACTTCTGTGATGCCCCATGCTATTGCTCACTGTGTACCCAAGAGGTGTTTCTGTGTCTTTACCAGCAAATTAATGCAATCAGTGAGGTGTACAGATATAATCACCTCATACTCAGGAGCTGGCAGCTAATGGCTAGGGGACCTGGTGCCAAGGCAGCTCTGCCCTTTCTAGAACACGACTGGCACTGTGTGATGCCTGGCACACTCCTAGCTCAGTGTACACTGTGGGGCAGTGTGTGGGGAGAGCGATGTCTTACCTGATGACTCCTCCTCCTTTATCTCCTGCTTCACATGAGGGAGACTCACCCTGAGCGGCTCCTGCTAGGAGTAACATACACTATAATGAGGAAAGTGGCAGCACACAGCAAGCGGGGTAACGCAAAGTAAGGGCAACAGACACAATAGTATAGAGGTGCAGCTACTGTCTGTACACAAATACACTGCCCCCACTACTCCTTCCCTGCCTCTCACCTCTCCCTGCTCTCCCAGCACTGCCCCCACTACTCCTTCCCTGCCCCTCACCTCTCCCAGCACTGCCTCCACTACTCCTTCCCTGCCCCTCACCTCTCCTAGCACTGCCTCCACTACTCCTTCCCTGCCCCTCACCTCTCCCTGCTCTCCCAGCACTGCCCCCACTACTCCTTCCCTGCCCCTCACCTCTCCTAGCACTGCCTCCACTACTCCTTCCCTGCCCCTCACCTCTCCCTGCTCTCCCAGCACTGCCTCCACTACTCCTTTCCTGCCCCCTCACCTCTCCCAGCACTGCCCCCACTACTCCTTCCCTGCCCCCTCCCCTGACTCCCCTCTGCCTGCTCTCTCAGCACTGTCCCCACTACTCCTTCCCTGCCCTCTCACCTCTCCCTGCTCTCCCAGCACTGCCCCAAACTACTCCTTCCCTGCCCCTCACCTCTCCCTGCTCTCCCAGCACTGCCCCAAACTACTCCTTCCCTGCCCCTCACCTCTCCCAGCACTGCCTTCACTACTCCTTCCCTGCCCCTCACCTCTCCCTGCTCTCCCAGCACTGCCCCCACTACTCCTTCCCTGCCCCTCACCTCTCCCAGCACTGCCTTCACTACTCCTTCCCTGCCCCTCACCTCTCCCAGAGCACTGCCCCCACTACTCCTTCCCTGCCCCCTCACCTCTCCCAGCACTGCCCCCACTACTCCTTCCCTGCCCCCTCACCTCTCCCTGCTCTCCCAGCACTGCCCCCACTACTCCTTCCCTGCCCCTCACCTCTCGCTGCTCTCCCAGCACTGCCCCCACTACTCCTTCCCTGCCCCTCACCTCTCCCTGCTCTCCCAGCACTGCCCCAAACTACTCCTTCCCTGCCCCTCACCTCTCGCTGCTCTCTCAGCACTGCCCCCACTACTCCTTCCCTGCCCCTCACCTCTCCCAGCACTGCCTTCACTACTCCTTCCCTGCCCCTCACCTCTCCCTGCTCTCCCAGCACTGCCCCCACTACTCCTTCCCTGCCCCTCACCTCTCCCAGCACTGCCTTCACTACTCCTTCCCTGCCCCTCACCTCTCCCAGAGCACTGCCCCCACTACTCCTTCCCTGCCCCCTCACCTCTCCCAGCACTGCCCCCACTACTCCTTCCCTGCCCCCTCACCTCTCCCTGCTCTCCCAGCACTGCCCCCACTACTCCTTCCCTGCCCCTCACCTCTCGCTGCTCTCCCAGCACTGCCCCCACTACTCCTTCCCTGCCCCTCACCTCTCCCTGCTCTCCCAGCACTGCCCCAAACTACTCCTTCCCTGCCCCTCACCTCTCGCTGCTCTCTCAGCACTGCCCCCACTACTCCTTCCCTGCCCCTCACCTCTCCCTGCTCTCCCAGCACTGCCCCAAACTACTCCTTCCCTGCCCCTCACCTCTCCCTGCTCTCCCAGCACTGCCCCCACTACTCCTTCCCTGCCCCTCACCTCTCCCTGCTCTCCCAGCACTGCCTTCACTACTCCTTCCCTGCCCCTCACCTCTCCCAGAGCACTGCCCCCACTACTCCTTCCCTGCCCCCTCACCTCTCCCTGCTCTCCCAGCACTGCCCCCACTACTCCTTCCCTGCCCCTCACCTCTCGCTGCTCTCCCAGCACTGCCCCCACTACTCCTTCCCTGCCCCTCACCTCTCCCTGCTCTCCCAGCACTGCCCCCACTACTCCTTCCCTGCCCCCTCACCTCTCCCTGCTCTCCCAGCACTGCCCCCACTACTCCTTCCCTGCCCCTCACCTCTCCCTGCTCTCCCAGCACTGCCTCCACTACTCCTTCCCTGCCCCTCACCTCTCCCTGCTCTCCCAGAACTGCCTCCACTACTCCTTCCCTGCCCCCTCACCTCTGCCTGCTCTCCCACAACTGCCCCCCACTACTCCTTCCCTGCCCTCTCCCCTGACTCCCCTCTGCCTGCTCTCCCAGCACTGTCCCCACTACTCCTTCTTCCCTGCCCTCTCCCCTGACTCCCCTCTGCCTGCTCTCCCAGCACTGCCCCCACTACTCCTTCCCTGCCCTCCCCTGACTCCTCTCCTCCTGCTCTCCCAGCACTGCCCCCACTACTCCTTCCCTGCCCTCCCCTGACTCCTCTCCTCCTGCTCTCCCAGCACTGCCCCCACTACTCCTTCCCTGCCCTCTCCCCTGACTCCTCTCTGCCTGCTCTCCCAGCACTGCCCCCACTACTCCTTCCCTGAACCCCATTCTGGTTAGAGCCTGGAACATCTGCCTTATATATGGCAGCATTAAGTCACCTTCACATAGCTGAAACACAGCATGGGACAGGGAAGGTAAGTATAGGGTAAGGCTGCTCAAAAATGACTGCTCCCAAGCCTTGGCCTAGAGTCACAGTATAATTATACTAAGGAATCCTGCCGTGGGGTAAGGACTGTGGGATAAGGACTGTGTATCTCTAGCTTCCCCCTTCACCCTGGAGGTCGGGTTTATGCCCTCTGTCTACCACAGCAGTTCTTCACGATACCATAGCCGAATATGACCTACGTGATCATCCTGCGGGTTGCTCGTATTTTCCGCGGTCACGTCCTCTGAATAATGGGGACTGGCCGGTTGGGGAGATCTCCCCGGTGTACTGATGTTGCTGGATGCATCTGTCGAAAATACACCACATGGAGCAATTAACAAAAAGCTTTCAATTACTTGTGCATGAACCAATAACTAATCCATAGGGTGCAGCAGGGGGGTGATTTATCCCACCCCCCTCCTGCGGTCTGGCTGGTGAAGATCAGCACCATCCACCAATCAATGCTGTAAGGTAAGGCGTTAAGCCATTGGCTGCTCTATAGGCCCCATGGCTGCAGGAAGACGCAGGAGGTGCTGCAAATCACAGCCACAGGTTCAGACACGCCCCCAAAGTCTGAGCGATAACAGAATTATCTATGGGGTCCGACTAGACAGGCCGCGTGGTTCTAATTTGCCGCCACATCCTAGGCTTCTATCAGTACGTCCAGTTCAGGGATAACATCAGTTAGTACAAAGCCTATGTCCACTGTACATTATAACAGACCCACAAGGTGGTTTAAGGAGCGGCCTATTGTTTTTTTTAGATACATGAGAATATTATAGCTACTAGCACTGAACCACATTCCAAAACCCATGTAGTTCCTCTTTCTTGCCTAGGGGGGGGGGGTTTCACTCTTTGCTTTGATGCTTCTAGCACAGTGTGGTCTGTATCTTAGCCTCGAAATACAGACCAGAGTGTGCTAGAATCACCACATCAGAGAGAGAGTGACACCCCAGGCAGGGAGGAGGAATTACATTGGTTTTAAAGGGTGCAGGGGCCTAGAATGAAGGAACACTACAGGTACACATGTATTAAGCAGCCTAATATATAATACCCAGGTTAGTGCATTTGCCTCACGCCGAGCACCATAAGACAAATGCTGATGCTCCGTGTTCTCCCATCCTGCCACCCACTGTCCGGGCATATTCATACATTTACTGCAATTCCCTGCGGTGGGTCTTGTGTGTGTTTGGATGTTCCATGATAACTCTTGAACGCTTTAACTACTGGAGGAACCACTGGCGCATCCTTTCTTTAGTGGCATGCCCGCTCCTGCCGCGCAGCACAGCCCGAGAAATTTCCAGCCATACCACCGGAGAGGTTAAAGGCCTATACGGGTCCATTCAATGAAAAACACTGTCCCTATATAAAACTTTTGAGAATTGCATAAGCATAAACTTTCTCCCGTCCATCAGACTAGTGCACTATAGTTATATGGGTCATCAAAGGATCTTTACATGCTGTGTGCCGGCTTTTGTCAGCTTGAGTTTTAAAGAAGTAAATCACAAAATAAATAAAGACATGCTGAAAAATCAGGGAGAGGTGACCTGGCGCCAAGATTTACCCGCGTCACCTGTGGCTTCTGCTCCTTCTACAGCGCAGCTCGGGCTGTGTCTAGATGACTTCAAGTATGCTTAGCAGTCATTCTAGAACAGGGTTGGTCCTCGAGATCTACCAATGGTCCATGTTTCCTAGACCACCTAGCTGGGGCACAGGTGCCGTCATTACTAACTGTTACATTTCCCAGATCACCTAGCTGGGGCACAGGTGCCGTCATTACTAACTGTTACATATCCCAGACCCCCTAGCTGGGGCACAGGTGCAGTCATTACTAACAGTCACGTGTCCCAGACCACCTAGCTGGGGCACAGGTGCCGTCATTACTAACTGTTACATTTCCCATACCACCTAGCTGGGGCACAGGTGCCGTCATTACTAACTGTTACATATCCCAGACCCCCTAGCTGGGGCACAGGTGCAGTCATTACTAACAGTCACGTGTCCCAGACCACCTAGCTGGGGCACAGGTGCCGTCATTACTAACTGTTACATTTCCCATACCACCTAGCTGGGGCACAGGTGCCGTCATTACTAACTGTTACATATCCCAGACCCCCTAGCTGGGGCACAGGTGCAGTCATTACTAACTGTTACATATCCCATACCACCTAGCTGGGGCACAGGTGCCGTCATTACTAACTGTTACATATCCCAGACCCCCTAGCTGGGGCACAGGTGCAGTCATTACTAACTGTTACATTTCCCATACCACCTAGCTGGGGCACAGGTGCCGTCATTACTAACTGTTACATATCCCAGACCCCCTAGCTGGGGCACAGGTGCAGTCATTACTAACTGTTACATATCCCATACCACCTAGCTGGGGCACAGGTGCCGTCATTACTAACTGTTACATATCCCAGACCCCCTAGCTGGGGCACAGGTGCAGTCATTACTAACTGTTACATATCCCATACCACCTAGCTGGGGCACAGGTGCCGTCATTACTAACTGTTACATATCCCAGACCCCCTAGCTGGGGCACAGGTGCCGTCATTACTAACTGTTACATTTCCCATACCACCTAGCTGGGGCACAGGTGCCGTCATTACTAACTGTTACATATCCCAGACCCCCTAGCTGGGGCACAGGTGCCGTCATTACTAACTGTTACATTTCCCAGATCACCTAGCTGGGGCACAGGTGCCGTCATTACGAACTGTTACATATCCCAGACCCCCTAGCTGGTGCACAGGTGCAGCCATTACTAACTGTTACATATCCCAGACCCCCTAGCTGGTGCACAGGTGCAGTCATTACTAACTGTCTCATTTCCCAGACCACCTAGCTGGTGCACAGGTGCAATCATTACTAACAGTCACGTGTCCCAGACCCCCTAGCTGGTGCACAGGTGCAGTCATTACTAACTGTTACATATCCCAGACCCCCTAGCTGGTGCACAGGTGCCGTCATTACTAACTGTTACATATCCCAGACCCCCTAGCTGGGGCACAGGTGCCGTCATTACTAACTGTTACATTTCCCAGACCACCTAGCTGGGGCACAGGTGCCGTCATTACTAACTGTTACATATCCCAGACCCCCTAGCTGGGGCACAGGTGCCGTCATTACTAACTGTTACATTTCCCAGATCACCTAGCTGGGGCACAGGTGCCGTCATTACTAACTGTTACATATCCCAGACCCCCTAGCTGGTGCACAGGTGCAGTCATTACTAACTGTCTCATTTCCCAGACCACCTAGCTGGTGCACAGGTGCAATAATTACTAACAGTCACGTGTCCCAGACCCCCTAGCTGGTGCACAGGTGCAGTCATTACTAACTGTTACATATCCCAGACCCCCTAGCTGGTGCACAGGTGAAATCATTACTAGCCTGTCACATTTCTCAGACCAGCTAGCTAGTGCACAGGTGCAGTCATTACTATCACATTTCCCAGACCCCCTAGCTGGTGCACAGGTGCAGTCATTACTAACTGTCACATTTCTCAGACCACCTAGCTGGTGCACAGGTGCAGTCATTACTATCACATTTCTCAGACCACCTAGCTGGTGCACAGGTGCAGTCATTACTAACTGTCACATTTCTCAGACCAGCTAGCTAGTGCACAGGTGCAGTCATTACTAACTGTCACATTTCCCAGACCCCCTAGCTGGTGCACAGGTGCAATCATTACTATCCTGTCACATTCCCCAGACCACCTAGCTCAGGGCTGGGCAACACCGGCCCTCCAGAAGTTAGTGAACTACACATCCCAGGATGCTTTGCATTAGTTTTGCTATGTGGCCATGCTGAAACTGATGCAAGGCATGCTGGGATGTGTAATTCATCAATATCTGGAGGGCCGGTGTTGCCCAGGCCTGACCTAGCTGGTGCACAGGTGCAGTCATTACAATTGTCACATTTTCAAACATGCTGCATTCATTCCTAACCGGCACATTTTACAGACCGACAGTCAACCTGGAAAACATGGCCCGTTGGTAGATCTTGAAGACTATTTTGATAGAAAATGCTCTAGAACACTACCCGGTACATTAGGAGCATAATAACGTCTTACCCAGTGATGATTCCTGGTTATCCTCCACCTTGATTTCCTGCTGGGAGTATCTGATCTGAAGTAGTCTCTGCAGATGGGAAAAACTGAATTACTGAGAAACAAGGGACTATACGCATTGGTCCTTTGCCCCCCCCCCCTGCCCCATATAACACATGCCACATCCCCAATTATGCAGAAACAGTATCTGCCCTACCTGATACTCCTGGAGGGGACTGTGGTCATCCCCTGTAGAGTTCTGCGGGTAATAGAGCCGAGGTGGTTTGGGACAGCCCTCTGGTGTTATTCTATTGCTAGATTCATCTGTAGAAAATACATGTAAAGCGATCGATTCAATGGGTGCGCAAATAAGACGTGCAGCATAAAAGTATAGGAGAAATGCGGCCAGGAAGCAAATTGTTTCCGTGCAGGGCAAATACTGACTGCTTTTGCAGGTAGCCTACAGATGTTAAGGCCCCCATACATTAGGCCGACTTGTCCTCAGTGACTGTTGGTATCCCGACTGTTGGACCTCTATACCACACCCGAGCAGACACTGTGGGTGGACAGACATCCCTCATGCACTGCTGGTACAGGGATGCCGGAGTTTAGTTTAATGCCGTTAGGTGATGTAATGCTGTAACGTCCTGTGTATGCCGAGCGGACAGTGAGGGTATACAGATGTCCTTTCCCCACATGTACTGAGCAGCACAGAGGTTCCAATGCTGCAACAACTCAGCGTGTCAGTCTGAGTCCCCATCTGCTCACTCACAGCCCCGGGTGGGGTCTGGCTGCCGTGTGTGAATGCCGGGTGCAAGGAGCAGACTGGAGGTGCACAGGGGTGTAAATTAACACCTTCAAAATCACATTATCATTAGAATTCTAGACGGCACGTGCTTCGCAGTTAAGCTTCATGGGGGCCATTAAATAAAGCTAGAGGGGTATATAGAAAGGTCTTTCCGAAAGATAAGTATACATCTCACCCACCTCCTCAGTGGACTGTCTATATAGTATATACCCCTCTTCCAAACTATCCATTGTTTCTTTTTGGGACCAAAGGGATTGATCCCGGGGCATAAGAAAGGCAGCTGAGACCAAGGAGCGCCCCATCTTTCTCTCCCCAAATTCCAAAGAAATCCCCATACATTAGACCTTATTTCCACGGCAGCTTCCCGTGAGGGCTCTGACAGGATTTGGCACTTGATGTGCCAAGTTTTGCATGTGATAAATCGTATGCGATTTATCACATGCAAAACTCACAGAAGAAGTGAGCATACTCGGGGAGCCGGACGGCGGTGTTCTCAGAACGCCAGGCAGGAGAGCTGCAGAAAAAAAATACCCATACAAATGAATGGGAGGCCACCGATTGGCTGATCTCAGCCAATCAGTAGTCTCCCATTCATTTGTATGTGTTTTTTTAAACTTTACCTCCCAGCTCCCAACTACACTGTCTGGCTCTCTGAGAACACCGCACTCTGGCTTCCCCCACCTGCGTCCCCTCACCAACTCGGTAAGTCCCCCGTCTGCCACTTTTCATCCCCCCTGCTGGCTCCCAGGATCCCCCCGCCCAGCTTCGGGCTGCACATAAGATTTATCTCCGATCGGGTCAGAAGGGATTTCAAAAAATGAGATTTGGTCCGATTAATCGGCCCGATCCATCGGAATCTGGTCAAATCGGACCAAATCTCACTAGAGTATGGGGGCCTTAAGACTGACCCTCCCGGGCTGTACAGCTACAATTGTAACCTCATTTAAGGCTACATTTTCAGTCAGCTTTTTTTTAAATCACATTTTCAAATGAGGAGGGGGCTATCTGATTGCAGGGCTGCAAAAAGTTGTAGCCTTGCAATCAGGTTTGAATGAGCCTCTTAGTACGTCATGATGATGGTGATGATAATCTCTTACCAGATGATTCCTTGTGACCGTCCATCCTCATCTGCTGGGAGTGTCCGACCTTACGCGGCCCCTGCGGACAGTAAAGAGAAGAACATTGAGCCCCTAGACGGTGACAAAAGATAATGCGAAAAACAAAAAAGAAATAGAAGCTAACGGCAGATATAAAACAAATGCAGCGAGCAGAACATAAACGGGTCAACGGTTATTTGGTCGACAGTAAATAGGTCAAAACAAGCAATAGGTCAACACAGGAAAACAATCTACATGAGTTTTTCACTTTTTTGGGCGTATGTAGAAATCATGGACACCGTATAAGTACCGCAGCGCTCGCCATGCCTGGTTGGAGCGTGAGGTAAGGACAGGTTGGTTTTAAAAAAAATTGAAAAATCCTGAAAATTTGTGACAACTTTTTTATGTGTTGACGACATTTTGTTTGTGTTGATCTGTTGTTACCTGTCGACCCATCAACCGGATACCATTGTCTGCATCTCTGGGAAAATATAACTGACTTGGAGCATTGCCCTCTGCCCTATTACTCTCCCCTCTGCCTGCTCTCCTGGCACTGCCCCCACTACTCCTTCCAGTCCCTCTCCCCTGACTCCCCCCTGCCTGCTCTGCCAGCACTGCCCCCACTACTCCTTCCCTGCCCTCTCCCCTGACTCCCCTCTGCCTGCTCTCCTGGCACTGCCCCCACTACTCCTTCCCTGCCCTCTCCCCTGACTCCCCTCTGCCTGCTCTCCTGGCACTGCCCCCACTACTCCTTCCCTGCCCTCTCCCCTGACTCCCCTCTGCCTGCTCTCCCAGCACTGCCAACACTACTCCTTCCCTGCCCTCTCCCCTGACTCCCCTCTGCCTGCTCTCCCAGCATTGCCCCCACTACTCCTTCCCTGCCCTCTCCCCTGACTCCCCTCTGCCTGCTCTCCCAGCACTGCCAACACTACTCCTTCCCTGCCCTCTCCCCTGACTCCCCTCTGCCTGCTCTCCCAGCATTGCCCCCACTACTCCTTCCCTGCCCTCTCCCCTGACTCCCCTCTGCCTGCTCTCCCAGCACTGCCCCCACTACTCCTTCCCTGCCCTCTCCCCTGACTCCCCTGTCTGCTGCTCCCAGCACTGCCCCCGCTACTGCTTCCCTGCCCTCTCCCCTGCCTGCTCTCCCAGCACTGCCCCCACTACTCCTTCCCTGCCCTCTCCCCTGACTGCCCTCTGCCTGCTCTCCCAGCACTGCCCCCACTACTACTTCCCTGCCCTCTCCCCTGACTCCCCTCTGCCTGCTCTCCTAGCACTGCCCCCACTACTGCTTTCCTGCCCTCTCCCCTGCCTGCTCTCCCAGCACTGCCCCCACTACTCCTTCCCTGCCCTCTCCCCTGCCTGCTCTCCCAGCACTGCCCCCACTACTCCTTCCCTGCCCTCTCCCCTGACTGCCCTCTGCCTGCTCTCCCAGCACTGCCCCCACTACTCCTTCCCTGCCCTCTCCCCTGACTGCCCTCTGTCTTTCTCTCCCAGCACTGTCCCCACTACTCCTTCACTGCCCTCTCCCCTGACTGCCCTCTCCCAGCACTGCCCCCACTACTACTTCCCTGCCCTCTCCCCTGACTCCCCTCTGTCTGCTGCTCCCAGCACTGCCCCCGCTACTGCTTCCCTGCCCTCTCCCAGCACTGCCCCCACTACTCCTTCCCTGCCCTCTCCCCTGACTGCCCTCTGCCTGCTCTCCCAGCACTGCCCCCACTACTCCTTCCCTGCCCCCTCCCGTGACTCCTGTCTGCCCGCACCCCCAGCACTGTCCTCCCCTGTACACACCTATCTGGCTGCCTCCCGCAGTCACCGCTTCCCCCGGCACCGCTTGCTCTGAGCAGTGCCCCCCTCTGCCAGCAGTGCGTCAAGAAAGCCAGGGGACGGGGAGGAAAGACTCGGTTACATCAGATGTCACTTCCCATCGCAGTATAGATCATGGGAAACGTAGTCCCTACTGCCGTAGCCTTGTATAGTGTGGTTGCAGGCATCGGATGGTGTGACACTTTACTATTTTCCTAATGTGGCGGCCATGTTCTAGAAGACCAAAGTCTGCAGCAAAGCCTATTAGCGACAGTAAACAAGACACACAAAATGGCCGCGGAAATGGAGACAGTTTAACCAGGGCTGAGGCTTCTCTGGTTGTCAAGCAACAGCAACAAATGTTATGTTATTCAATGTAGGACAAAACAAAAAGTATTTGGCAGTTGATATAGCTTGGACTATAAAGATGTAACTAGCAAAATTGTGTGTGTGTGTGTGTGTGTGTATTTGTGTATTTTATGTAATATATATATATATATATATATATATATATATATATATATATATATATATATATATTGCACACACTGCTGGCACAGAGCATAGCCAAACACTCCTCATCATTCACATATTGCAGCCATTTGGAGATTTAATAACTACAGTCTGTCATAATGAAGGGGGGGGGTCATCTGATCTGTTCTCTACCATCGATGTTGGAAAACCATCTGGGTCACCCCGTATGATGGTAAAAGCATTTGACATCGGGCATTGACCATCAATGCATTTTTAGATACCGATTAATGATGGCCATAACTATACGACCGCTCTTTGCTGTGATCCCTCCATTCCCAAGTGCAGTAGCAACCCCCATAACTTTCCTAGGAGTGGGGGGGGGGGGGGGGGGGGGTGCAAATCTGTCAGATATACCAAGCTCCGGAGTCCTGCTGCACAATCCCCCTGACAACATGATAGAGCGCAGGACCGGCACAGAGGGCCTGATTCAGCAAGGCATGCTAGGCAGCATTTGCTGCTTAGCAAGCCCTGAAACACCATCCAGACGAACTGGATGAACGCACACACACTCGACCATCAAATTATTTCTCTCCCCTTCGAAAATAAAAGTCAGAACTGATTTTTATTTCCTTTGGTGTCCGCTGATGTCCTGTGGCGGTCAAAAGACTGACCCCAGCAGCGTTGTTGCCTCCCAACAATAGATCACGATATTATATGTAATAGGTTCTAGGCCTACTGATACCATACAGAATAATCCATCTGCAGGGAATCACCATGCCCCAGGGCCTAACACCAGACACTGACAATACAGTCCTTCCACAGCTGCTGCTGCTGCCAGCTGACGTTCAGCCTGCGGTCTCTATGAATTCCTCGCTTCTGCATGTCTGCTGGAATTTGTTGTGGGGTTGAGGCTGGTGGGGGGTGGGAAGGTTTTTGTCCTGCTGTTTCTACCCCTCATATTTGCTACATTTTTGTCCATGAAGGGAACTCTATAGATATGACTCACTCAAGTCGGTAGTTACAAGTCAGATAGGGTGAACTCGATGGACTAACGTCTTTTTTTCAGCCTTAATTCAGGCTTGCCTACCCTCCAGGACTGGTCAGAAGCCTCACGAAAATCGGCTCCGCCTCCCAACCCCCCCTCCCCCGCTGGTTTCATTGCCGCAAATCGCGGGTCCGCGGAGAGGGGGAGGGACGAAAATGACACGATATCTGCATTTCGCTGCATTTAAGCCCTGCACCCCTCTCCCCGGCCCACGATTCACAGAGTTTTCTGACGTGGGGGGTGGAGCCAAGTGATGTCAGCCTTTCTCCCGCCCCCCTGACATGTTGCCTCTCCCGGAGAGGTTAAATTCAAAGTAGGCAAGTATGCCTTAATTATGCCTTATGTATGTTACTATTTCCCTCAGTTTCCTATTAAAAGCCATGTTTTCTGGTCGTGCCGAAGACAGTGGCTGCTTCCCCAGAGCCCTGGCAGTGCGATTTGGAATTGGATGGATAGCCTGATTACCTTTGGGTTTACTCAGATGCTCCCCTCCCCCCAGTGGATCTTGTCATGGGTCAGCCATTTCCATTTTTGCTTGTGTCAACCTTTTTCTTTCTCCCTATGTCAACCTATTGACTGTCTACCTTTTATACTGTGTGGAGTTTGTATATTCTCCCAGTACTTGCGTGGGTTTCCTCTGGGTACTCCGGTTTCCTCCCACAATCCCCAAAAAAACTGGTAGGTCAATTTGCTCCCAACAAATTAACCCTAGAATGTCTGTGCGTGCGTGTACATGTGGTAGGGAATATAGATTGTAAGCTCCACTGGGGCAGGGACTGATGTGAATGTTCAACTAGTCTCTGTACAGCGCTGCAGAATATGTGTGCGCTATATAAGAAACTGTTAATAAATAAAAAATAATAAATATACTGTAATTCGTGATTGGGTGTTAGACAAGTGCAGTAAGGCCAGAGGGTCCCGAAAGCTGTGGGCGTGCTTTCATGGTTAGGGGGTGTGGCCTATTATTGCGCCATTACCCACGAGGCCACTCCCCGGTTTAGCCGCTGTGATGGCATGGCGATCTATGGCTCTATGAGCTTCTGACATGCCCCCTGTCCCTCTGGTGGGATGCGGGACAGTCACAAAAAAATCAGGACAGTTGGGAGGTATACAGGAAGCACCTAATGATGTCATTGTTTAATAGCACTGCTTTCCGTCCAATCACCATGCTGTGTGCTTTTTGCTGGCTGCCTCAGCTATGCCATTGTTACAGTAGTAGAGGTTTGGCTTCTGTGCTATTATGCAAAATCTTCCCCATGACAGGCAGTGTCAGCATGCATGCAATCCCCCTATATTAGGGTAACCTTTCCTGTAAGACTAACCCGAAGGCTGGCATTATTTTGCGCATGCACTGGGTCTAGCATCTGTCAGCTGCAGTGTACAGGTGCCAGGAGACAAGGCAGCAGTCCCCTCCTCCACCCAGGTAAGAGCCGCCACTGATGAGGATACCTGGTGGTAGGATCAAATGTAATTGAATCAAAGTTGCGAGTCAGCAAGTGCAGAGATTTCTGTCATTTAACCGCAACGTTTGTTTTGCATTTAAAAAAAAAATTGACTGTTTTGTGTCTACGGGACGATGGTGAGCGGATTGCTCCTGCGCAGGGACGTTCTGCACATGTGTGCGACGGGTCTTGTGCATTTGCACACGGTAGCCCCTTAAGCCACTGCCTGATTGACTGGCTGCCAGGGCAGGGAGCAGGCAAAGCCACCGGCCACGTCTTAAGACACCGATTTCCTAACATCGGTTGAGCAGTCCTGGGGATGATTCTGCAAACAGAGGAAAAAACCATTCGAATTCACAGCAGTGCACATGGGAGGGAATACACGCGTGCAGCGCGGTGCGGTGTTTAATTGATCGCTGCCCAGCAATCAGGTTTGAATTGGGCCCATATGCCAGTGCGATAGAATCAGTCGGAACGGGGCCAGAGCTGATGTCACTGGCCCATCCTGGACACTCCTGCGTTTTCCCTGACACTCCCAGAAAACGTCTGGGTGACACCCACAAATGCCAGCTTCCTGCCAATCAGCTTGCGAACAACCAGCGATCAGAAAACACGCTGGATTTTATCGCTAGACGGCCTCCCACATGCGCGCTACGAACCGTACCTATGCGCCATTCATTCTGTAACCAACCGGCTTGCTAATTCACACAGTAGCGACCATGTCTGAATGACCCCCTAAGTTTCAGTGTGTATGATCTGTGATACTATTAGTTGTTGTAGAACAGTGGTGTGAAACTCATAGCCCTCCAGCTGTTGTGGAACTACATGTCCCAGCCTGCCCTGTCACAGTTTTAGCAATCCGTCATATAAAATCTATGACAGAGCATGTTGGGATGTGTAGTTCCACAACAGCTGGAGGACCATAAGTTTGACACCACTGTTGTAGAAGTTTCCTTTTCCTGGCAGCCCTGACTGTTGCTATGCACTACTGCCAGCTGGTACTAGAGTGAGTGTTCATTGTTCTTGTTTTACCTCTACTCAAAGGTTAATTACAATCGTGTGTGTGTGTGTTCTAAGAACATAAATACCAGGTGACATTTTATTAATGATACACTATATTATAAGCAGTGTAGCATCAGGACTTTTTTTTTTCCAACCAGTATAGATTGTAGCAAAATCGTATTTAATTCAGGTTTCCAGAAAGTGTCATTATTTCAGAGAACATGTAAAACATTTCTCCTCCAAAACTTGGATAAGGTCAGTCAGCGGCAGGCGTAGTAACAGCACAGTACACAAAGCAATGTAGGCAGGGCAAGCTGGGACAAGTGGTGCACTCACCGGCTCAGAGGACGGAGAAACCCTGGAGAGGAAGCTCCTGGAATCCAGGTCCCAGGCAAGTAGGGACAGCTACACTCAGCAGTGTGCTATAAAGCTCACTCAGATGGGAACAGCGGGAGGAGGAGGAGCTCAGGAAGCTCGAAGGAACTATGATAAATACCATCCAGATACAGGCTCTAGCAAGAGTTAAATAGTAGTCGGTGTTACACAGGGCCTTATTCTAGTTCGCTCTTAGAGGCAAATTCCTTCTTAGCTGGACAAAACCATGTGCACTGCAGATGGGGCAGATGTAACATGTGCAGAGAGAATTAGATTTGGGTGGGGTTTTACTTCAAAGTGAGATCTATATTGCAGTGTAAAAATAAAGCAGTCAGTATTTACCCTGCACAGAAACAAAATAACTCACCCAAATCTAATTCTAACGTTACATCTGCCCCCCTGCAGTGCACATGGTTTTGTCCAGCTAAGAAGGAATTTGCCTCTAAGAGTAAACTAGAATAATCCAGATTGGATTCCTGGGTCCAAGACTCTGCTCCGGGTCAGGTTTATGGAACGGACGCCCAGGAATTTGCGTTCCTGGCGCTTATCAAATGCCCCCGCGTTCGCATGTGCGGGGTCTCCTTGCGAACAAAGCCAGCGATGACTAGCCATTGCTGGTTGTTTGCAAAGTGATTGACAGCTGGGGGCCAGGGGCGTTTGTAGGCCGCACCTTGGGGTTTTACACTTGCTTCACAAGTGTAATGGGTTTCCCCACAGCTACTGATGTATTCACAGGGCGATGGGGAGACAACTCTGGCGGGACGGCATGACTTATTGATGGTCTATCTAGACCAGGAAGTCCCATCATGCCTTGCCACAGTTTTACTATTAGGGAATGCTAAAACTATGGCAAGGCATGCTGGGATGTGTAGTTTGACAACAGCTGGAGGGCCACAGTTTGGACATGCCTAATCTAGACACTGTAGTAGATCCATCAACTGCAACCACCTGGACAGTCGGTACTGGGGTGTGGGTGGCGGGGGAAGCAGTAAGCTGATGTTTTGCCTCAGGTGCTGAAAAACAAACAAACCTTGCACCAACCCTGCACCTAGTTCACAGGCCCTGCCGATGTGCTATTGCAGAACGGTGCCTTCTTTATTGATTAAATATATTTTTTTGAAGGTTACAAGGTCACCCAGTGATTCGGTATTCACTTTGATATACATTTTCATTGCTGAAAAACCCAAAGAAGATTCGCCAGTCGCCGTGCATCCCCTTACAACGGGGCCCTCAGGGAGTTGTATGCATTGGATTCCTGTGTCTGTGATGCTGATCTCGCTGTAATGGACGTGTAGTTACATGACACACAGGCTCTCCGGCAGCGGACAAGCCTTGGCAGGCCTTCGTAGCTACATGCTGAGACTTGTCGTCCTACACCAGCCCTGTGCATTATCTCTCGCACTTGGAGATGCCACGTACAGAGTGTCACTGGTGACATCACCGCTGCACTGTAATTACTCTACCAGCGTGTTACCGGAGGAGACAATATAACAACACAACTACAGAAAATCCAGCTGCATTTATTAAGCTGTCTGCACATCACACTCACAATGCTGAAAGTGAACAATGTGCGTTATAAATACAAAACTTATAAATGGACCCGTCGTCAGTGTTAAAAGATCCAGTCATGTCCAAACTATGGCCCTCCAGCTGTTGTGAAACTACAAGTCCCATCATGCCTTGCCACAGTTTTGCTATTAGGGAATGCTAAAACTGTGGCAAAGCATGCTGGGATATGTAGTTTCAAAACAGCTGGAGGGCCACAGTTTGGCCAAGCATGGTTTAAGGGGATGTACTGAGCTAAGACTTTTAGGGGGCCAGATGCACTAAGCTTCAAAAGTGATAAAATGGAGAGTGATAAACAGCCAACCAATCAGCTCCTACCTGACATTTTTCAAACACAGCCTGTAACATGGCAGGCAGGAGCTGATTGGCTGGCTGTGTATCACTCTCCATTTTATCACTTTTGAAGCTTAGTGCATCTGGCCCTTAGTCAGTAGACCCCAATGTACCAGCCAATCAGCTCCTGTCGTATAACAGGCTGTGTTGGAAAAATGACAGTTTGTAGCTAATTGGTTGGTACTTTCTATCTGTTGCTGTGGGCAACCAGTCGGATTGTATCGATTACCTTTTAGACCAGGGATGAGGAACCTTCGGCCCTCTGTCCGTTGTTGAACTACACATCCCAGCATGCCCTTCTACGGGTTTGCTATTTGTCCATGCTAAAACTGTTGCGGGGCATGCTGGAATTTGTAGTTCAACAACAGCTGGAGGGCCGAAGGTTCCACATCCCTGTCCTAGAAGGTGCTAAATAAGTAAGTAGAATCTTATTGGTTGCTACAGGCAACAATCCCATCTGCAACAGAACTCATTTTAGTAAATAAACCCATAGAGCTTAGTACATCTGCTCCTTAGAGCCAAATGTATCAAGCTTCAAAAAGTGATAAAATGGAGAGTGATAAACAGTCAACACCGGTCAACATGGACCCCAATGAATGTAGCGCATAGCCATGCTCCGGGCCTGCCGAAACATGGATAATAAGTATGTTAAAGTGAAAAAAAAGAAAAAAAGGAAAAATCTCTTGTCAACATGTGTCGATCATTGCCATGTCAACCTATTGTGTAGACATTCTGTCAAAATCGACCTAGAGCATGTTGATATTTTGTCACCATTATTATATATGGGACATACCTCCTGCCCAAATCTACAGTAACATGCATGGACTCCATTAAGGGCTATACAACACCCCCTCACTATTACACCAGATATGATCTGCATTCTGTATGTGAGGACTAATTTACCTCAGCAATCACACAACCTCCGCTGCCCCGCCCCTGCCCCGCCCCTGCATTAACTCACTCTGAAACTGGGGGCCGAGATTGCACACGGTTTCCAAATTGCCAGGGGTGGGGGATGTGCCAGGGAGGGTGGACAAGATGGAGCAGTGGTGACCAGTCACTTTATTAATATACTATTACGCCCGCTTGAAGCAAAAGCTTCGAAATCTAGTCTGCTACCTTCTGCGTTTGTGAAACGACACCTCTTTCTCACACTTGCACACTCTGCCAGCAGATGGCAGTGTTTTGGAGACTCACGGACACTAGACATATATATCTGATTATAAACAACTATCATTTCAATGTAAATGTGTTAATAAACAACAATTAAAAATGTCAGAAGGGCTCGTAGGAAAATCTGGTCATACTAAGCAGCAGAATCCTAGTTGCTACCAAATGTATTATATGATCTGGGGCCACACTGGGGCATATTATGTGATGTAGGGGCCACACTGGGGCATATTATGTGATGTAGGGGCCACACCGGGGCATATTACGTGATGTAGGGGCCACACTGGGGCATATTACGTGATGTAGGGGCCACACTGGGGCATATTACGTGATGTAGGGGCCACACTGGGGCATATTACGTGATGTAGGGGCCACACTGGGGCATATTACGTGATGTAGGGGCCACACTGGGGCATATTACGTGATGTAGGGGCCACACTGGGGCATATTACGTGATGTAGGGGCCACACTGGGGCATATTACGTGATGTAGGGGCCACACTGGGGCATATTACGTGATTTAGGGGCCACACTGGTGAATATTACGTGATTTAGGGGCCACACTGGGGCATATTACGTGATTTAGGGGCCACACTGGGGCATGTTATGTGATATGGGGCCACACTGGGGCATGTTATGTGATATGGGGCCACACTGGGGCATGTTATGTGATATGGGGCCACACTGGGGCATATTATTTATTTATTTACAGTGTCTTATATAGCGCAGCAGATTCTATTGCTCTTTACAATAGTAGACAGTGATAAAACAAACTGGGTAACAACAGACAGACTTGGAGGTAGGAGGGCCCTGCTGCAAGCTTATAGTCTATAGGGATAATAGGAGGGAAACACAAGGACAGGCACCATTATTATATTAGGTGATCTAGGGGCACAGTGGGGTCTTCTATTGGATCTGGGGTCATAGTGGGGGTTACATTTGAGCAGGGCACACTGGGGAGTGTTTTATGTGTTTAGGGGGCACAGGGTGGCACATAATGTTAAGTGTGGGCAGTGTGCATAGTATAGTGAGGGCCCTCTTTTGCGTAGAGGTGGTGGTGGGGGACACGGTAATCATATTATGTACCTGGGCCCATTACTCGCTAGTTCCCCCCGGGCTGTCACTACACGGTCTCTCTTCCAGTCTCTGGACATAAGGAGGGAGCATTGTAATGACACATTGCAATCCTTTATAGCGGTTATATAAAAATAATAGTGCTGGACAGGTCCACCATACGCACAACCGCTAATACTGTACAAATGCAACGTTTCATTATTAATACTGTACAAAACATTCACAGCTTATAAAATACAAAAAAAAAAAAAAAAAGTTTTATAAAGGAAAAAAAAAAAAAATTAAACTTGGCAAGACCCAGGGTGTATAGCCAGGGGTTCTCAAACTCGGTCCTCAGGATCCCACACAGTTCACTTTTTCCAAGCCACCCGGAAGGTGCACTCATTACTCACTGACACATTTTAAAGGATCCACAGGTGGAGCTAATTATTTAACTTGTAATTCCGTGAGGAGACCTGGAACACATGCACTGTGTGCAGTTCCAGATTAAGCCTTCGGGGGGCCCGGGGCACCTTAGACAGGGCCCCCCCATTGCACTTCTCATTACTGCATGGCTTAATATTACACTGTCAAAACAGGTAGTAGGCAGTATAAACTTGGTCAATGGGTAACTGCAGGGGGGAGATGTGTGTATAAATATATATATATACACACACACACACACACACACACACACACACACACACACACACACACACACACACACACACCACATAAAAAGCCTGTGTTTATCCCTCTGCACCTTACTGTGTAGGACTTTAGGAGACCTCACAGTTACAGTGCTACCTCTGATTAAAAACCCTCCCATGATTAGGCTGCTGCTGTCCTCCATGGGCCTGAGAAGCATGTATTGAACTCCACCAATCAGAGCTCAGCACAAACCTCTCAGCCTCTGCCCTCTTGTGCAAAGTGTCATGGGGTTTAGTCAACTCCCAGTAATGCACTGCACACTTGTGCAGTCAGTGTGCCTTGGCACCCGATGCTCAGCACCATTAATCATTGTCACATTGGCAGATAGGTGAAGCTGCAGCACTACCCCACTCCCATGCACAAAACCTTTAGATAAAAAAAAACAACAACAACAAAAAAAAAAAACACAGGGGGCCCTAGCTAGAGGGGGGCCCAGGGGTACTGACCCCTTTTGCCCCAGCTTTAATCCGGCCCTGACTGTGTAGGGTCCCGAGGACCGAGTTTAAGAACCTGTGGTCTAGAAGAACAGTTTAGACAGCTCATTACAGTAGAGGACAACTAGGACCCAACATTTCCCTAGGATTTGGAACAGAATGTCTTCTGCACCGGAAATAAGGTGCTGTAACTCCCCGCTTCCAATCTCATACAGCCATTTTCTTTGTACGCGGAATTTACTTTTGCTCCAGGTCTGAATAGAACACAGCTGTCACACAGTTTAGCCTCTTTTCTATTGATTATATGGGGTAGCTTGACTACAAATGGAAAAGGGATGGTAGCAACCATCAGATACTGTCAAATGCAATAGAGGAATGATAGCTACAGTTAATTTGTTGCTAGGAGCAACACCACTTCTTAAAAAAGTTTAGGACCTTTATAAAATCTACCCTAATGTATTGTAGGACAATAAAGTTTTTTTTTTTTTTTATACACAGGCGGGTGAGCTACTGTAAACTGTTGATTGGTTCATTTGAAAAGTCATGGAGGCCCATTTGACCTATCGCAGTGGCCCATTTGACCAGTTATGTAGCAGAACTCGCTCATACCGGAGCGAGCAATATGAAGCATTATGACTTGCCATCTCGCCTTCCGATAAGACCCCACATGTAGGAGGACTGTTGCCTGGGCCAAGAGCGGTCGCCCCTCCTCTGAATAAGGAACCGGCTAAGGACACGCACAATGTTTGAGCAGTTAGAGGACAGTAGCTCCTGCATGGGTCTTCATGTGCGTAGCGAGTACGGACTTACTGATAAAACCCTTGCCGCATTCCAAGCAGATGAACGGCTTATCTCCCGTGTGAGTCTTCTGGTGGCGGAGAAGGTCAGAGCTGGTGATGAATCCCTTGTCGCAGTAAGAACAGGAAAACGGTTTCTCCCCGGTATGGATTCTCTCGTGAGTCACCAGGTTGGACCGGCTGGCAAAGCACCTCCCGCATTCGAGGCAGGAGAACGGCTTCTCCCCGGTGTGGATCCTCTGATGCTTGACCAGGTTGGACTTCATGCTGAAACATTTCCCGCAGTCGGCGCAGGAGTACGGCTTCTCCCCCGTGTGGATCCTCTGGTGCTTGACCAGGTTGGACTTAATCCCGAAACTCTTGCCGCATTGTAGGCAGGAGAAGGGCTTCTCGCCTTTGTGGATCTTCACGTGCTTGACCAGGTTGGCCTTCACGGCGAAGCACTTCCCGCACTCGGAGCAGGGGAAGGGTCTGTCCCCCGTGTGGATGCTCTGGTGCGTTTCCAGGATGGACTTGTTGGAGAAGGACAAGCCGCACTGTAGGCAAGGGAAGGACTTCTTCCCTGTGTGGATGCGCTGGTGGGCCAAGAAGACTGTTATGCTGGCGAAGCACTTGGAACATTTGGAGCAGGAGAACGGCTTGTCGCCGTGCGCCTCCTGCAGTGGGGAAAGCTGGGTCTTAGGCACAAAGTACTGTTCGCAGTGGGAGCACAGGTATGTGTTCTCTTCTCCGTCTGTCTGCCGAGTGATGTCAAGGCCGGCGCCGTCACTGAAGCCTGCGCCGCACATGGAGCACAAGTGCTTCTTCACCTCCGCCACACCCTGCTGGGGAGCACCGTTGGCCCGGTCACTGAAGGAAGCCTGATCAGAGGGACCAGACGTTGGCTCTGGGCTCTCACAATCATTTGGACCGTCTTCTTCATAATCTGGAGAGGAGAGAGAATGCGGATGTACGTTAGAGTTACCCCAATAGGCCCTGAGCTAAATGACGATGAAAGTAGCAGGGCCTGACCGTCTTTAAGCAAATACTTTGGCTGATGGTCTTCCTATTAAAGACACCTCCCATCAGCCGTGGTGCTAATCCATCTCTTTGCTTATTAAGACGCTTCATCAGAGACCGCACCTTCCATCTGAACTTGGACGCCGGCTTCAAACGCCACCGGTTCTCCATATGCAGTTGCTGACCGCTAAATGCCCACGTCTGGCTAACCACCTGCCCCAGTTACCACCAAAAAAACACCCATCGCAATGGCAACTTTCTAGGTGCAATTTGATCCGCTTATTGTGCGGTAATTCTCCAGACACATGCACAGACTGACAACGCCGGCTGGTTGAGCCCAGCAACTCTGGTATGGGTCATCGCTTCGATCAGGCATGTCCAAACTATGGCCCTCCAGCTGTTGTGAAACTGCAAGTCCCATCATGCCTTGCTAGAGTTTTGCTATTAGGGAATGCTAAAAGTATGGCAAGGCATGATGGGATGTGTGGTTTCACAACAACTGGTGGGCCATAGTTTGGACCAAATTTAGGTGTGCTCGCCATGCTTCGGGCGCAGTGCCTTGCTGTGCTTGGTACACTATTATATTCTCCCATCACGCCATAGTGGATGGCAGGCATGAAATACCGACTGTCGGCACATGTCGTATAAAAAATAAAAAAAAAAGTGAAAAACTCATGTCAACTTTTTGGACTATCAACTTTGCCATTGTCGAGCTTGTGTCGCTCTTCCAACCCTTAAGTGGTCGACCTAAAACTAGTGTCCATATCCCACTGCCTGAATATCAAAGTGCAGTAGGGATCCCTGGAAGGTGCTTGTAGAGGACGGGAGGCGTTAAGCGTGCCGGCGGTTGGAATGCCACCATTCACAATACTGACGCCAGCATCCCGACATCAATGTGGACGTCGAACGCAAAAGAAAAAAACCCACAGAAAAACAATCCGCTTGTTTGTACATTAAATAGTTCAACTACTAGTGTGGTATTTTAACAACAGAATCCAAACACTGACTTTTATACTGCTGCTGACCACGTCATGTGCACAGCTAGGCACCTGGTCTCAGCCTAGGAAGGTAGAAGGTTAGGCACAGACCTCAAATAGGTACTGTCCCATTCCAATAAGGTAAATTAGTAATTGTTTGTCCAATGGCTGTGATCCGTAGCAGGGAGCAAACCCCTGGAAATAGACTTGCCCTTATGGTGTAAGAGAATGTTATGCTGCTTGCACCTGGGGTGGTCGGGAGGGTTGTCCAGGCGTTCCTGTGTGATGTGGGTATCAGGCACTTCCATCAGGAAGTAGTGAGGGAGGGAGGGTGGGAGTAGGAAGGGAGGGAGGGTGGGAGTAGGAAGTAGGGAGGGAGGGAGGGAGGGTGGAAGTAGGACGTAGGGAGGGAGGGAGGGTGGGTGGAAGTAGGACGTAGGGAGGGTGGGAGTAGGAAGTAGGGAGGGAGGGAGGGTGGGAGTAGGAAGTAGGGAGGGAGGGAGGGTGGGAGTAGGAAGTAGGGAGGGAGGGAGGGTGGGAGTAGGAAGTAGGGAGGGAGGGTGGGAGTAGGAAGTAGGGAGGGAGGGAGGGTGGGAGTAGGAAGGAGGGAGTAGGAAGGAGGGAGGGAGGGAGGGAGGGAGGGAGGGAGGGAGGGAGTAGGAAGTAGGGAGGGAGGGTGGGAGTAGGAAGTAGGGAGGGAGGGTGGGAGTAGGAAGTAGGGAGGGAGGGTGGGAGTAGGAAGTAGGGAGGGAGGGTGGGAGTAGGAAGTAGGAAGAAAGTAGGAAGTAGGGAGTAGGGAGTAGGGAGGGAGTAGGAAGTAGGGAGGGTGGGAGTAGGAAGTAGGGAGGGTGGGAGTAGGAAGTAGGGAGGGTGGGAGTAGGGAGCAGTGAGAGGAGGGAGCAATTTAAACATGCTTGGGATAGGCATATTGATATCCTTACAAAGAAATAAGGATCAAATATGGTTTGAGGTAACATGTTTAAAAAAAAAGGGGCAGACTAGATGGGCCAAAAGGTTCTTATCTGCCGTCACATTCTATGTTTCTAGGTTACCACCGCCATACATGGAAGTCACAGCAAACCTGCATGTTCTTTCTCCAGTCCAACCATGTTAACATGACACAGTGATGGTAACCCAGCCCATCTGATCTACACAGAAACAGCATCTGTATAACAGACCACTCGCTATTGACACTGGATGATATCCCTATCACTACAAAGGGGGAGAACAGGTGTCCCTAACATACTAACCAGAGAGTACAGTATACCACTAGCAGAGGAGAACAGGTGTCCCTAACACACCAACCAGAGTACAGTATACCACTAGCAGAGGAGAACAGGTGTCCCTAACACACCAACCAGAGAGTATACCACCAGCAGAGAACAGGTGTCCCTAACACACCAACCAGAGAGTATACCACCAGCAGAGAACAGGTGTCCCTAACACACCAACCAGAGAGTACAGTATACCACCAGCAGAGGAGAACAGGAGCACAAGTGAATGTACAGTTACTAACCAGAGAGTATACCAGCAGCAGAGGAGAACAGGAGTGCAGGTGATCGACCCCAGCACTGGGAATTTACAGTTACCTGTAGTAACAGAGGAGGACAGGAGCACAGGTGATTGGCCCCAGCACTGGGAATTTACAGTTACCTGTAGTAACAGAGGAGGACAGGAGCGCAGGTGATTGGCCCCAGCACTGGGAATTTACAGTTACCTGTAGTAACAGAGGAGGACAGGAGCACAGGTGATCGGCCCCAGCACTGGGAATGTACAGTTACCTGTAGTAACAGAGGAGGACAGGTGATCGGCCCCAGCACTGGGAATGTACAGTTACCTGTAGTAACAGAGGAGAACAGGAGCACAGGTGATCGGTCCCAGCACTGGGAATGTACAGTTAGTTACCTGTAGTAACAGAGGAGAACAGGAGCGCAGGTAATCGGCCCCAGCACTGGGAATGTACAGTTACCTGTAGTAACAGAGGAGAACAGGAGCACAGGTGATTGGCCCCAGCACTAGGAATGTACAGTTACCTGTAGTAACAGAGGAGGACAGGAGCACAGGTGATCGGCCCCAGCACTGGGAATGTACAGTTCCCTGTAGTAACAGAGGAGAACAGGAGCACAGGTGATTGGCCCCAGCACTAGGAATGTACAGTTACCTGTAGTAACAGAGGAGGACAGGAGCACAGGTGATCGGCCCCAGCACTGGGAATGTACAGTTCCCTGTAGTAACAGAGGAGAACAGGAGCACAGGTGATTGGCCCCAGCACTAGGAATGTACAGTTACCTGTAGTAACAGAGGAGGACAGGAGCACAGGTGATTGGCCCCAGCACTGGGAATGTACAGTTACCTGTAGTAACAGAGGAGGACAGGTGATTGGTCCCAGCACTGGGAATGTACAGTTACCTGTAGTAACAGAGGAGGACAGGAGCACAGGTGATTGGCCCCAGCACTAGGAATGTACAGTTACCTGTAGTAACAGAGGAGAACAGGAGCGCAGGTAATCGGCCCCAGCACTGGGAATGTACAGTTACCTGTAGTAACAGAGGAGGACAGGTGATTGTACATTCCCAGTGCTGGGACCAATCACCTGTCCTCCTCTGTTACTACAGGTAACTGTACATTCCCAGTGCTGGGGCCAGTTACCTGTAGTAACAGAGGAGAACAGGAGCACAGGTGATTGGCCCCAGCACTGGGAATGTACAGTTACCTGTAGTAACAGAGGAGAACAGGAGCGCAGGTGATCGGCCCCAGCACTGGGAATGTACAGTTACCTGTAGTAACAGAGGAGAACAGGAGCACAGGTGATTGGCCCCAGCACTAGGAATGTACAGTTACCTGTAGTAACAGAGGAGGACAGGAGCACAGGTGATCGGCCCCAGCACTGGGAATGTACAGTTACCTGTAGTAACAGAGGAGAACAGGAGCACAGGTGATTGGCCCCAGCACTAGGAATGTACAGTTACCTGTAGTAACAGAGGAGGACAGGAGCACAGGTGATTGGCCCCAGCACTGGGAATGTACAGTTACCTGTAGTAACAGAGGAGGACAGGTGATTGGTCCCAGCACTGGGAATGTACAGTTACCTGTAGTAACAGAGGAGGACAGGAGCACAGGTGATTGGCCCCAGCACTAGGAATGTACAGTTACCTGTAGTAACAGGGGAGAACAGGAGCACAGGTGATTGGCCCCAGCACTAGGAATGTACAGTTACCTGTAGTAACAGAGGAGGACAGGAGCACAGGTGATCGGCCCCAGCACTGGGAATGTACAGTTACCTGTAGTAACAGAGGAGAACAGGAGCACAGGTGATTGGCCCCAGCACTAGGAATGTACAGTTACCTGTAGTAACAGAGGAGGACAGGAGCACAGGTGATTGGCCCCAGCACTGGGAATGTACAGTTACCTGTAGTAACAGAGGAGGACAGGTGATTGGTCCCAGCACTGGGAATGTACAGTTACCTGTAGTAACAGAGGAGGACAGGAGCACAGGTGATTGGCCCCAGCACTGGGAATGTACAGTTACCTGTAGTAACAGAGGAGGACAGGTGATTGGCCCCAGCACTGGGAATGTACAGTTACCTGTAGTAACAGAGGAGGACAGGTGATTGGCCCCAGCACTGGGAATGTACAGTTACCTGTAGTAACAGAGGAGGACAGGAGCACAGGTGATTGGCCCCAGCACTGGGAATGTACAGTTACCTGTAGTAACAGAGGAGGGCAGGTGATTGGTCCCAGCACTGGGAATGTACAGTTACCTGTAGTAACAGAGGAGGACAGGTGATTGGCCCCAGCACTGGGAATGTACAGTTACCTGTAGTAACAGAGGAGGACAGGTGATTGGCCCCAGCACTGGGAATGTACAGTTACCTGTAGTAACAGAGGAGAACCGGAGCACAGGTGATTGGCCCCAGCACTGGGAATGTACAGTTACCTGTAGTAACAGAGGAGGACAGGTGATCGGTCCCAGCACTGGGAATGTACAGTTACCTGTAGTAACAGAGGAGGGTGCAGAGTGCTGTAATGACTGGGAACATGCTACTCCTCTATATCCAGTGATTATCACTCACCTGGGCTGATGTCTACAGGGATTTCCTCCTCCTTAATGTTGACATATAAGTCGGCTTCATCCTTTGTCGGTGGTAAAACAATAACTTTCACATCCCGTAAGTATTCAGCCTAAAAGATAAACAGGAAAAGAATAAGCAGTGACTACTTCCCTGATTGGCCATTACATTACTACCAGTTACAGCCTGTCAAAATGGCAGCTTCTGCAATGTACTTTCACTTTGAGCTGTGACCATTTGTAGCCCAAACTCTCCATCCCGCCCCCAGTCCCTATCTACTCCTACCTCCAATCTCTGTCTTCACAGTTTCCTCCCTCCATAGCTAGCAATTTTAAAAACAGAGGTGTCCCTGCAAAAATTACTTTCTCTTTCTATTAGGACATATTTTAGCACGCAAAGGAGTCATTTGGACTACCGAGTGGCCTCTAGTGGTAATTGTCAGTAACCTCATAGAGGTGAGGAGTAATTATCCTTTATGTGTACAGACAGTATGGATAACTCCCATTCCCGATTACAGGACTTTCTTTGGGTTGCACCCACTCTGTGGAATGCTCTCCCACACACAATAAGACTCTCCTCCAGTCTCCAAACCTATAAGCGTTCCCTGAAAACGCACTTCTTCAGGCAAGCTTATCAAATTCCAGAACCAGCCACTTAGCCTTCCTATACTGTTCCTATCCTATCACATCCCCATTGTACAGGCCACACATATCCACTCTCTTTCCTTTTCACATTTTCCATCCTCCTGACCCCTGGCCAAACTGCTGGGTCACCATAGCATACAGCACACCAGGAACCTTTGCATTCTGGAGGAATTAATTCCTACTTCCCTATAGATTGTAAGCTTACGAGCAGGGCCCTCATACCTTTGACTGTCTGTAAATACCCAGTTTGTTGTATCACGGAATATGCTGCGCTATATATAAAAAATGGTTAATAAATAAATAATAATAACAACAACAACCCTATCTACACATACCTGGCAATTCTCTGTGGTCCCCTGATCCTCCTCTGTAGAATCCAGGGAATAACGAGGACTGGGACAGACCTCCGTTGTATTTCTCTTAGAGGATCCAACTGCAGGAAACACACAATGATTGGATGAAAAGAGGATCAGAGAGCATGTAGATCAGTTGTTCCCAACCCTGGTTCTCAGGGACCCCCAACAGTGCATGTTTTGCAGGTCTCCACACAGAATCACAAGTGCTATAATTAGCTCCACCTGTGGATCTTTTCAAATGTGTCTGAATAATGAGTGCACCTGCTGGGTGACCTGGAAAACATGTACTGTTGGGGGTACTTGAGGACCATGGGTTGGGAACCACTGATGTAGATAATTGCTTCTCCCCCGGCTCCCCCTCATATCACTGATTACTGTGCACGTACCCTGTTGTTCATTCTTGAATAGCGCGTCTTCAGTAGCATCTTTGTGTTTTACAAACTTCCAAACCTGCAAGGAGAGATAGACAGTGACATTATGAGGCTTTATAGGAATCATTCCCAGCAGTCACCTCTACAGTCATATCACCTGGTGTTACTGTATAATGTCCCATTCCCAGCAGTCACCTCTCCTGTCACATCCCCCGGTGTTACTGTATAATATCCCATTCCCAGCAGTCACCGCTCCGGTCACATCCCCCCCAGTGTTACTGTATAATGCCCCATTCCCAACAGTCGCCTCTCCGATCACATACCCCAATGTTACTGTATAATGTCCCATTCCCAGCAGTCACCTCTCTGGTCACATCCCCCGGTGTTACTGTATAATGCCCCATTCCCAGCAGTCACCTCTCCGGTCACATCCCCCGGTGTTACTGTATAACGTCCCATTCCCAGCAGTCACCTCTCCTGTCACATCCCCCGGTGTTACTGTATAATGTCCCATTCCCAGCAGTCACCTCTCCGGTCACATCCCCCGGTGTTACTGTATAATGCACCGTTCCCAGCAGTCACCTCTCCTGTCACATCCCCCGTGTTACTGTATAATGTCCCATTCCCAGCAGTCACCTCTCCGGTCACGTCCCCCGGTGTTACTGTATAATGTCCCATTCCCAGCAGTCACTTCTCCGGCCACATCCCCCACGTGTTACTGTATAATGTCCCATTCCCAGCAGTCACCTCTCCGGTCACATCCCCCGGTGTTAATGTATAATGTCACATTCCCAGCAGTTACATCCCCCGGTCACATACCTGGCAATTCTCTGTGGTCCTCTTATCCTCCTCTGTAGAATTCAGGGAATAACGAGGACTGGGACAGACCTCCGTTGTATTTCTCTTAGAGGATCCAACTGCAGGAAACACACAATGATTGGATGAAAAGAGGATCAGAGAGCATGTAGATAATTGCTTCTCCCCCGACTCCCCCTCATATCACTGATTACTGTGCACGTACCCTGTTGTTCATTCTTGATTAGCGCGTCTTCAGTAGCATCTTTGTGTTTTACAAACTTCCAAACCTGCAAGGAGAGATAGACAGTGACATTATGAGGCTTTATAGAAATCATTCCCAACAGTCACCTCTCCGATCACATACCCCAATGTTACTGTACAATGTCCCATTCCCAGCAGTCACCTCTCCGGTCACCTCCCCCGGTGTTACTGTATAATGCCCCATTCCCAGCAGTCACCTCTCCGGTCACATCCCCTGGTGTTACTATATAATGTCCCATTCCCAGCAGTCACCTCTCCGATCACATCCCCCAGTGTTAATATATGATGTCCCATTCGTCACCTCTCCGGTGACATCCCCCAATGTTACTGTATAATGTCCCATTCCCAGCAATCACCTCCCCCGGTGTTACTGTATAATGTCCCATTCCTAGCAGTCACCTCTCCGATCACATCCCCCAGTGTTACTGTATAATGTCCCATTCCCAGCAGTCACATCCCCCAGTGTTACTGTATAATGTCCCATTCCTAGCATTCACCTCTCCGATCACATCCCCCAGTGTTAATATATGATGTCCCATTCCCAGCAGTCACCTCTCCGATCACATCCCCCAGTGTTAATATATGATGTCCCATTCCCAGCAGTCATCTCTCCGGTCACCTCCCCCGGTGTTACTGTATAATGTCCAATTCCCAGCAGTCAACTCTCCAGTCACATCCCCCGGTGTTACTGTATAATGTCTCATTCATAGCAGTCACCTCTCCGATCACATCCCCCGGTGTTACTGTATAATGTCCCATTCATAGCAGTCACCTCTCCGGTCACATCCCCCCAGTGTTACTGTATAATGTCCCATTCCCAGCAGTCACCTCTCTGGTTACATCCCCCCAGTGTTACTGTATAATGTCCCATTCCCAGCAGTCACCTCTCTGGTTACATCCCCCGGTGTTACTGTATAATTTCCCATTCCCAGCAGTCACCTCTCTGGTCACATCCACCGGTGTTACTATATAATGTCCCATTCCCAGCAGTCACCTCTCCGGTCACATACCCCGGTGTTACTGTATAATGTCACATTCCCAGCAGTCACCTCTCCGGTCACATCCCCCGGTGTTACTGTATAATGTCCCATTCCCAGCAGTCACCTCTCTGGTCACATCCCCCGATGTTACTCTATAATGTCCCATTCCCAGCAGTCACCTCTCCGGTCACATCCTCCGGTGTTACTGTATAATGGCCCATTCCCAGCAGTCACCTCTCCGGTCACATCCCCCGGTGTTACTGTATAATGCCCCATTCCCAGCAGTCACCTCTCCGGTCACATCCCTCGGTGTTACTGTATAATGTCCCATTCCCAGCAGTCACCTCTCCAGTTACATCCCCCGCTGTTACTGTATAATGTCCCATTCCCAGCAGTCACCTCTCAGGTCACATCCTCCGGTGTTACTGTATAATGTCCCATTCCGAGCAGTCACCTCTACGGTCACATTCCCGGTGTTACTGTATAATGCCCCATTCCCAGCAGTCACCTCTCCGGTCACATCCCCCGGTGTTACTGTATAATGCCCCATTCCCAGCAGTCACCTCTCCGGTCACATCCCCCGGTGTTACTGCATAATGTCCCATTCCCAGCAGTCACCTCTCCGGTCACATCCCCCGGTGTTACTGTATAATGTCCCATTCCCATCAGTCACCTCTCCGGTCACCTCCCCCGGTGTTACTGTATAATGTCCCATTCCCAGCAGTCACCTCTCTGGTTACATCCCCCGGTGTTACTGTATAATTTCCCATTCCCAGCAGTCACCTCTCTGGTCACATCCACCGGTGTTACTATATAATGTCCCATTCCCAGCAGTCACCTCTCCGGTCACATACCCCGGTGTTACTGTATAATGCCCCATTCCCAGCAGTCACCTCTCCGGTCACATACCCCGGTGTTACTGTATAATGTCCCATTCCCAGCAGTCACCTCTCCGGTCACATCCCCCGGTGTTACTGTATAATGCCCCATTCCCAGCAGTCACCTCTCCGGTCACATCCCCCGGTGTTACTGTATAATGCCCCATTCCCAGCAGTCACCTCTCCGGTCACATCCCCCGGTGTTACTGCATAATGTCCCATTCCCAGCAGTCACCTCTCCGGTCACATCCCCCGGTGTTACTGTATAATGTCCCATTCCCATCAGTCACCTCTCCGGTCACCTCCCCCGGTGTTACTGTATAATGTCCCATTCCCAGCAGTCACCTCTCTGGTTACATCCCCCAGTGTTACTGTATAATTTCCCATTCCCAGCAGTCACCTCTCCGGTCACATCCCCCGGTGTTACTGTATAATGTCCCATTCCCAGCAGTCACCTCTCCGGTCACATACCCCGGTGTTACTGTATAATGCCCCATTCCCAGCAGTCACCTCTCCGGTCACATACCCCGGTGTTACTGTATAATGTCCCATTCCCAGCAGTCACCTCTCCGGTCACATCCCCCGGTGTTACTGTATAATGCCCCATTCCCAGCAGTCACCTCTCCGGTCACATCCCCCGGTGTTACTGTATAATGTCCCATTCCCAGAAGTCACCTCTCCGGTCACATCCCCCCCGGTGTTACTGTATAATGTCCCATTCCCAGAAGTCACCTCTCCGGTCACATCCCCCCCGGTGTTACTGTATAATGCCCCATTCCCAGCAGTCACCTCTCCGGTCACATCCCCGGTGTTACTGTATAATGTCCCATTCCCAGCAGTCACCTCTCCGATCACATCCCCTGGTGTTACTGTATAATGCCCCATTCCCGGCAGTCACCTCTCCGGTCAGCAGGTGGATGACTTTATTACTAAGCTTTAGAATCTTTTGGTCTCTGTTTTCCTGCGCCACAGGGCCACACACAGGAATCACACTGGTGTCACGGCTCTGCCTGCTTCCTTCCAGTACAGTGGGACTGATCCTGCGAGCAACCGGTTCCCCGGATTTTTTCACAACTACGAGATCCTGCAGGACAATGATACATTTTGTTATGCAGCATTCAAACAGATATGACCCTCAAAAAAAATCACTGAATTCGACAACGCTGCAGCTATAGCATTGCTTGTACAGTAATTAGTGATGATTTGGTAACATTCCCAGAATCCCTCACTTCTCCAGCTAGGTGCTAGCTTTACTAGCACAGATAGGAGTGATGTCACCTGGACAATGACTGTATCCCTCATCTCTACAGACTGGTCACTGTTTAAGAGAGAAGTGTGATGTCACTGGGTTTTATTAAAAAAAAGATAAGAGTGATGTCAAGTGATGTCACCGCAACACTCCCAGAATCCCTCACCTCTCCAGTCAGCAGGTAGATAATCTCTAGGGTGAGACCGAATATTGTTTTAGTCATGTTGGCGTTCTCCATTCTGATGACGGACAACTTGCTATGGTCCAAACAGAAGGCACTGTCTTATCGGCGACCTGCGTACAACATATAAACACATGCTTCCATGTACAGAACTACATAATATAACAAAGTCTGTTTAGGTTAATCTCAGGAACCACTGGACTGATTGTAATGCAGTTATCACAATTCTAGTCAGCATTGCTTAGGAAAATATTAGGTAAATGTAACAGTAATCTATGACAAAAAGGAATTAAACTGTTGTAAATGTTTACATTGTCCAAAATAGTCAAAAAATAAGCTAACTTAATAAGGTCCAGGAGGGAGCGAAGGAAGATTGTGTTCTCTTCTTCTTAACATGCCTGCGATCTCTAGAATAACAGCTTTATAAGGTAATGGGTTATTGAGGACTCCCTGCAAAAACCTAGTATTCAGGACTATTTCACTAATCTTTCCTTTCACCTGACTCCCCTCTGCCTGCTCTACCAGCACTGTCCCCACTACTCCTTCCCTACCCTCTCCCCTGCATCCCCTCTGCCTGCTCTCCCAGCACTGCCCCCACTGCTCCTTCCCTGCCCTCTCCCCTGACTCCCCTCTGCCTGCTCTCCCGGCACTGTCCCCACTACTCCTTCCCTGCCCTCTCCCCTGCATCCCCTCTGCCTGCTCTCCCAGCACTGCCCCCACTACTCCTTCCCTGCCCTCTCCCATGACTCCCCTCTGCCTGCTCTCCCAGCCCTGTCCCCACTACTCCTTCCCTGCCCTCTCCCCTGCATCCCCTCTGCCTGCTCTCCCAGCACTGCCCCCACTGCTCCTTCCCTGCCCTCTCCCCTGACTCCCCTCTGCCTGCTATCCCAGCACTGCCCCCACTACTCCTTCCCTGCCCTCTCCCCTGACTCCCCTCTGCCTGCTCTCCCAGCAATGCCCCCGCTACTCCTTCCCTGTCCTCTCCCCTGACTCCCCTCTGCCTGCTCTCCCAGCACTGCACCCACTACTCCTTCCCTGCCCCCTCCCCTGACTCCCCTCTGCCTGCTCTCCCAGCAATGCCCCCGCTACTCCTTCCCTGTCCTCTCCCCTGACTCCCCTCTGCCTGCTCTCCCAGCACTGCACCCACTACTACTTTCCTTCCCCTTCCCCTGACTCTCCTCTGCCTGCTTTCCCAGCACTGCCCCCACTACTCCTTCCCTGCCCTCTCCCATGACTCCCCTCTGCCTGCTCTACCAGCACTGTCCCCACTACTCCTTCCCTGCCCTCTCCCCTGACTCTCCTCTGCCTGCTCTCCCAGCAGTGCCCCCACTACTCCTTCCCTGCCCTCTCCCCTGACTCCCCTCTGCCTGCTCTCCCAGCACTGCCCCCACTACTCCTTCCCTGCCCTCTCCCCTGTCTCTCCTCTGCCTGCTCTCCAAGCACTGCCCCCACTACTCCTTCCCTGCCCTCTCCCCTGACTCCCCTCTGCCTGCTCTCCCAGCACTGTCCCCACTACTCCTTCCCTGCCCCCTCACCTGACTCCCCTCTGCCTGCTCTCCCAGCACTGTCCCCACTACTCCTTCCCTGCCCTCTCCCCTGACTCCCCTCTGCCTGCTCTCCCAGCACTGTCCCCACTACTCCTTCCCTGCCCTCTCCCCTGACTCCCCTCTGCCTGCTCTCCCAGCACTGCCCCCATTACTCCTTCCCTACACTCTGCCTGCTCTCCCAGCACTGCCCCCATTACTCCTTCCCTGCCCTCTCCCCTGACTCCCCTCTGCCTGCTCTCCCAGCACTGCCCCCACTACTCCTTCCCTGCCCTCTCCCCTGACTCCCCTCTGCCTGCTCTCCCAGCACTGCCCCCACTACTCCTTCCCTGCCCTTTCCCCTGACTCCCCTCTGCCTGCTCTCCCAGCACTGCCCCCATTACTCCTTCCCTGCCCTCTCCCCTGACTCCCCTCTGCCTGCTCTCCCAGCACTGCCCCCACTACTCCTTCCCTGCCCTCTCCCCTGACTCCCCTCTGCCTGCTCTCCCAGCACTGCCCCCATTACTCCTTCCCTGCCCTCTCCCCTGACTCCCCTCTGCCTGCTCTCCCAGCACTGCCCCCACTACTCCTTCCCTGCCCTCTCCCCTGACTCCCCTCTGCCTGCTCTCCCAGCACTGCCCCCACTACTCCTTCCCTGCCTTCTCCCCTGTCTCCCCTCTGCCTGCACTCCCAGCACTGCCCCCACTACTCCTTCCCTGCCCTCTGCCTGCTCTCCCAGCACTGCACCCACTACTCCTTCCCTGCCCTCTCCCCTGTCTCCCCTCTGCCAGCACTCCCAGCACTGCCCCCACTACTCCTTCCCTGCCCTCTGCCTGCTCTCCCAGCACTGCCCCCACTACTCCTTCCCTGCCCTCTCCCCTGTCTCCCCTCTGCCTGCACTCCCAGCACTGCCCCCACTACTCCTTCCCTGCCCTCTGCCTGCTCTCCCAGCACTGCACCCACTACTCCTTCCCTGCCCTCTCCCCTGACTCCCCTCTGCCTGCTCTCCCAGCACTGCCCCCACTACTCCTTCCCTGCCCTCTCCCCTCTGCCTGCTCTCCCAGCACTGCCCCCACTACTCCTTCCCTGCCCTCTCCCCTGTCTCCCCTCTGCCTGCACTCCCAGCACTGTCCCCACTACTCCTTCCCTGCCCTCTGCCTGCTCTCCCAGCACTGCACCCACTACTCCTTCCCTGCCCTCTCCCCTGACTCCCCTCTGCCTGCACTCCCAGCACTGCCCCCACTACTCCTTCCCTGCCCTCTGCCTGCTCTCCCAGCACTGCCCCCACTACTCCTTCCCTGCCCCCTCCCCTGACTCCCCTCTGCCTGCACTCCCAGCACTGCCCCCACTACTCCTTCCCTGCCCTCTGCCTGCTCTCCCAGCACTGCCCCCACTACTCCTTCCCTTCCCTCTCCCCTGACTCCCCTCTGCCTGCCTTACCGTAGTACCGTACGTACCTCTCTGGCTTCTATATAATGCCTGCAGCTGCAGCAGGCTTGGTAGTTACGTCATTAACAGTGGCCAGGGCCTAAGAACAAGGGAAATGTAGTTCTCCGAGACAGACACTAGGGCTGCACCTGCAAATAGCGTTTCAAAGCAAGGAAAAAGCAAGCGGTCATTTTGTTGAAGACCTATGATTCTAGCTGCCTGCTGAAATGTTAAAGGGAATGTCACCGGGTGTATGGACATTGTATTACACTTCAGGGACAGTCCTGCTTATTCATAGAAGTACTGACAGAGAGAGCCTGCTGCAAGCGGCCCCCTACTGCGCATGTGCGGGGCTGCTGCTGCCGTGATGGGGAGCACAGCGTCCGGGTATATTACCTGTCTATATGTGTGGTCCTATAGAGCTCTCACCAGAGGCAGCACACAGGGTGAGATATGGGGGCGGCTGTAGCAGCACCAGGCCGGGAGACATTGGTGATGGGCATACAGACTATATTACAGAGCTGGGGAGGGGGTGTATCCACAGTGTCACCCTGGGTCTCAGGTTAATGGTCCTATATTGTTGCTAGTGGTGTTACTATCTATGTGATTATAATACAAATACTGTGTACTGTGCACAGGCAGGGGGTGTGGCTCAGTCGACCATGAGTATGTCAACAGTCACTAGTTGTCATGGTCATTAGGTGCCGTGGAAAAGGTTGACACCAGCTAAATGCCGACACAAGTTATTTTGGTGTTAATTGGTTTAACCCTATGTGACCCTGATTGCTGCACCACTGTTGTAATAGTCAAGTGACAATTAATTTTGTGAGAATGAATAAAATATTTTTTAGAATTGGACAGTGCGCCCCTAGCAGACTCCGTCCTGCCCCCACTTATTCCTCCTCCCTGTTGAAATATAGTATCAGTAGAAAAGGCAAAAACTCAGCTGCTCCCGGATCCGGAGGCGCTGCACCCCATGTCCCCCAATGTCTGTCACAGCAGACAGCGTCGCTGATTAATCCCCGGCGCTCTACGCTTTGTAGCGCATTTGATCTGTGGGGTCCCTGAGGGAGGATTCGAACCCGTGGTGGCTCAGACTGAGCGGCTGTCCTACTCGCTGAACTAACGGTACACGCCACTGCACCAGCCAATAATATAGGGGATCTCGGTGTCATTCGTAGCTACAATGCAGTGACGTCATTCACGCTGTGCTGCACTATCGCCACCTAGTGGCGGCTGCTGGAACTACACCTGGCACACATTGTGGGGTTACCACAACATCGATGTCCCATCATAGATAGAGGATTCTGGACTGGACTCTAGTGCTGCTGTGCTGTGGAAGCGACTGGAGGAGGCGGGGCCGGGGACTCGAGGCTCATGGGAAGTGTAGTCTTTACCAAGCTGTGTTCAGATACTAGGACTAGTAATGAGGGTATAAATGCAAAGCTGATGGTCTGGGGGCGTGATGTAACATTACCTACGATTTACTAAAGCTTAAAAAAGGATGAGGTGATGTTGTCCATAGTTAGATGGTTAGATCATTTCTTTATTGCATCCTACAAAGTAATAGACATATGGTTGCTATAGACAACAACACCTCTTTTTATTTTTAAAAACCTTTAGTAGATTTAGCCCTAAGAATATTTAGAAAAGGAGTTAACGGAGGTTCCTAGCGCGCCCAGCCAAGTGCACGCCCGCCTACCGCGATACATACCATAACGTGGCGTTTAGGATGCTGCCTGTCAAAGGGGATAAGGTCAATAGGTCGACAATGGCAAGGTGGATAGGCAAAAGGTTGACATAAGTTTTTATCACCATTTTTTTTAGCCGCCATGTGCTGGCAGGCCCCTTTGCTCATGCATCGATATATGAAACCATTGCACAGCGGACTGCGGAGTGTGTACGTGGGCACGATGCATCGATGAACCAGTCACATGATCGCTGGGTCACCTATGTGTGCACCCGGCTCTATTCTGTAAGCATCAGAGCTTTGCACCCCCTGTTCCCTCCCTGCACTAACCCTGTCTCCAGCAGCACAGGAGGGCAGGCAGGCAAGGGGTCCCTGCAGCAGGCTGGGCAGTCAGCGCCGGGGTCCCTGCAGCAGGCTGGGCAGTCAGCGCCGGGGTCCCTGCAGCAGGCTGGGCAGTCAGCGCCGGGGTCCCTGCAGCAGGCTGGGCAGTCAGCGGCAGGGTCCCTGTGGCGGATGGGAACTAGTAGCCAATACCGCTGCTAGTTCCCATCTGCTTAGGGACCCCGCCGCTGACTTCTCAAACGCGGTCTGTGGGGGCTCCCACAATTTTGTTGTCCAGGGCCCCAACAGACCATAATCCGCCCCTGTCGTCGTTTTCCTGTCTTCATATCGATCACTGCTGTTTCATTATGTTCCTGTTTATATCATGTTATGGTCTGTTTGTACTCTATATAGTGAGTTGGTTGTGTTTCCGTGTCATGTTTTTCCTTGTGCGGCGCTAGTGACACTTAGGGGGCAGAATAAATTAAGGGCGGTGGCTGCAACGTGCGGTAACACAGCAGAAGATTTCTGATTGGCAGCTCATGGGATCTAAGATTACTAAGATGGGAATTCTACTAACGATGGGATGTTGCAATTAACCAGATCAACTTCTTATCTATTGAGCACTTTCTAGAAGATAATAGATAGAATCCAATTGGTTGCTATGGGCAACATCTCATAGTAAAAAAAAACCTCTCCTCTTAGTTAATTTACCCCTATGAGAGGTGAGAGCAGAAATCAGTTACATCAACCAGGCGGAAAATGTGCTTCACTGAATCCGCTATTAATGACCCCATATATATATATATATATATATATATATATATATATATATATATATATATATATATATATATATATATATACATATATACATACATACATATCTAAATAATAATAATAGTAGTAATAGACAAAAATAAAATACTACAAATAAAATAATGAAGTAATAATAATAATAATAATTATAGAAAGAAAATAGTAAAAATAAAAAGGAAACTATAATAATAAAAAATAAAACAAATAAAAAAATACTAAATAAAAAGGAAACTATAATAATAAAAAATAAAACAAATAAAAAAATACTAAATAAAAAGGAAACTATAATAATAATTAAAAAAAAATAAAACAAATAAAAAAATACAAAAAAATAAACTATAATAATAATAAAAAATAAAAAAAAATACTAAATAAAAAGTAAACAATAATAATAATTAAAAATACTAAAAATAAAGGAAACTACTACTACTACTAATAATAATAAATAATTAAAAAGCAATACAAAAACATACTAATAATAATAATACCCTGGGACTTGTTTAGGCATTGTCCATTATAGTTGGAGAATTATTCTGTATAGTACATCCCTTAATTCAACCACACTCACACAATGCATTTTACGGTATATTTATGTCAATATTTTATTACTGTAAGCATGGGGAAAATAACCCAAAAATATAAAAAATATATATCAGTGCAATTATTCCTCCCCTAGAGGTGTAGGACGTGTAAAACCGACCTATTTAAAAAAAAAAAAAAAACATCCAGAGAGAATACATTTTATATATCCTAAATGTCACCTTCAGCACCGAGGCTACGTCTAGGGTGAGTTGGCCAGAGTCAGCGTTGGGTGTAGTGCGCATGTAGCCGCAGCTCTGGTCCCAGTGGCGGGGGAAGTTGCAGTCCAATTGACTGACTGCAGCTGTACCTGCTGGGCCCCACCCCCTGCATTAGATTTGGGAGCTTTGGGGATTACAGATGAGATAAACCATCTCAGGCAGATCACACACGGTCCGATATCCGCCCCTTTTACCTCCAGGTGTATCTGCTACCGATACGAACTGTATAGTTATATTGAAGTTGCTCCGATACCACCCAGATTGCTCTATGGGCCGATTCAGACCCCTTCGTATGGGGCGGCGTTGACCTGTTGGCTAGGCTACAAGTATACGCAGAATCAGACCCTATGTGTGGAAGTGATGATTAGTTATGTTTGTGTACTCATGGACTGTGGATCTTGGATCTCCACCCCCAGTAAAAGAACCAGGGCAGTTGCAGACACCAGCTCAGCCTGTACAGTAATGCAGGAAGCTCCACACAACTGTTACTGTCTGAGACAGTTGTACATAACTATCAGTAACATTCGCTCTGTCTTCCTGCTTCCTGTAACAGCAGCTCTAGGTGTTGTTAGGAAATGACCGCGGACCATGGGAAATACATTGTTGAACAGCAATGCGGTAATCAGCGGCTGCTGTTACATAGCATCGCAGTACCTGCCTGCGCCAACAGGGGCAGCGGACCTTCAGCCCTTATCTTTACAGCAATGTACTACTGGGATGTGATGCAGGGGCGTGATCTAGAGAATGACGGACATATTTATTATAAACCCCCATTATTTCATCTAATTCAGCCCTTACTAGGGACGACCAGCAATGTTTTATCGATATTAGGGATGACTATCAATGTTTCATAATCATCGATGGTGTATGGCCGATGTACAATACTTTTGCCGTCAATTTGTAAGAACCAGATGATTTCAATCCATTAATGGAACCGCACAGGAGGATGGATGTAGTTAAAATCAAAGGGGAACCAACATTGCCTCTACGTATTTTGCATGCGAGTAAATACTGGCTGCTTTTGAATGAACCCAACAAATGCTGGGCAGCTTAGAACTCTGTAATAAAGACTTCGGTTTGGCCACGCCCCCTCCCACAGGGCGTCCGGATTTTACATGCGCGCTAAGCATTGAATATACGCAGCTGAGACAGCCGGTCTGAATGAGTCCCTAAAGGCATTATTTGGAAGCAACAGCGGGAGAAGAATTTATTCTGTTTTATTTTTGCTTTTCCATCATGCTGGTTATAGTTTCGGTGCACAAAGTCTTTGATGGCAGCCACTCCCTGCCAGCCAACCAATAGGAATACAGGCCACTCAGACCACAACGCCTGCTCTGGCAATACAACCTAAACCTTATTCGATATGGGTCCATAGTGATCTTGTGTCTCGGTGTGAACCTCTTGGTGGGCCACCAGATCATTATATTGAGTGAAGTATTTGCCGCACACGGAACATATAAAGAAATTCTCCCCCGTGTGCCTCTTCTGGTGGGCTTCCAGTTCCGTCCTCTGCGCATAGCGTTCCCCGCACTCGGGACACACAAACGGTTTCTCTGCGATGTGCACCCTCTTGTGGGACACCAGGCAGGAGCTCTGCGTGAAGCACTTCCCGCACTCTCGGCAGGAGAACGGTTTCTCCCCGGTGTGGATCCGCTCATGGGTGACCAGGTCAGATTTGCGGGTGAAGCACCTCCCACACACGGAGCAGGCGAATGGCTTCTCCCCTTTGTGGATCCGCCGATGGGCGACAAGGATGGTGTTGCTGATGAAGCACTTCCCGCAGTCGGAGCAGGCGAACGGCTTCTCTCCGGTGTGGACCCTCTGATGGATAACCAGGTGCGAGTTGCACACAAAGCGCTTCTCGCACATGGAACAGGCGAACGGCCTATCCCCGGTGTGGATCCGCTGGTGCAGGGCGAGATTGGAACTCTGGGTAAAACATTTCCCACACTCGGAGCAGGCAAACGGTTTTTCGCCCGTGTGGAGCCGCTGGTGTCGGACAAGGTGGGAATTACAGGAAAACGCTTTACCGCACACAGAGCAGGCAAATGGCTTATCCGCGGAGTGGTTTTTCTGGTGGGACACTAAGCTGGATTTCTTGGTAAAACATTTCCCACAAACTGGACATGAAAAAGGCGTGTCCTGCACATGGGTGATTTTCCCAGTACTGTGTTCTGCGTCTTTAGTGGAAGAGTTTTTATTCCTGAGCGACAAATGATTTGGATCGACCACAATTTTAATCTGGTCCAGTTTGGTAGACACTTGAAGACGTGGGTGAATCTTTGGTTCTTTTGCTTCAGTGGCTGAAAAACAAACAGAAGAAATGAATATTTAGAGGGGGATTCAATTGCCAGTGAATTAGTTTCCTGCCCAAATCTGTGGGGCAACCAACGCACATTGTCAGTTGCCTCTCACACAAATATGTCCGCTACATCGCAGTGTAAAGATATTACTGGCAATAGCGTCAACATGATGATGACGGAGCGGCCGTACGTATGCTGCTGTAATATTGGCCAACTGGGCCACCTACCCTGGATTTCAGACTGTCCGACAGTCCAGGTACAGCGGGATGCCTGGATTCCAAACATTTTCCATTACTCTAGTAGGATATGGTTAACACTGCGCTCTCCTTCCGAACCAACTTGAGTAGCAACCCAGTGATTCGTTTGTGTGCTATATAATGTGAGAAAAGGTATTAAGACAATGCAATGTGTGCAAGAAAACTTCAGTGCGTTTATTGTTACACTGTACAAATGATGGCAACTGTGACACAATGTACCAATATGTACAAGTGTAACAGACGGGGAGGGTGTTGGGGGAAGATCGGGGTACCAGGCTTGCCCGGGGCAGTGTGGGCAGCTGGGTGAATCAAGTCTTATAATTCCTTATAGCGTGTCCAATCCTGAGTAGAGATCAAAGATCAACAGTACATTGGGACGTCTGTAAGGAGAAAAATACACAGGGAGGTGGTGCAAGGGGCTGGCGTCCCGTCCCCCCGCAGTGCACCGCTCACCTGTGTCCGATGTCTGTGTGAGATCGGTCCCACGTAGTCTGTGTGCCTCTTTTTCTCCCGCCCTGACTCAGGCTGCTGTGCCGCTGTGTCCTGCAGCCTGAGTCAGGGCGGGAGAAAAAGAGGCACACAGACTACGTGGGACCGATCTCACACAGACATCGGACACAGGTGAGCGGTGTACTGCGGGGGGACGGGACGCCAGCCCCTTGCACCACCTCCCTGTGTATTTTTCTCCTTACAGACGTCCCAATGTACTGTTGATCTTTGATCTCTACTCAGGATTGGACACGCTATAAGGAATTATAAGACTTGATTCACCCAGCTGCCCACACTGCCCCGGGCAAGCCTGGTACCCCGATCTTCCCCCAACACCCTCCCCGTCTGTTACACTTGTACATATTGGTACATTGTGTCACAGTTGCCATCATTTGTACAGTGTAACAATAAACGCACTGAAGTTTTCTTGCACACATTGCATTGTCTTAATACCTTTTCTCACATTATATAGCACACAAACGAATCACTGGGTTGCTACTCAAGTTGGTTCGGAAGGAGAGCGCAGTGTTAACCATATCCTACTAAAGATACCCTGTGAGCTAGGACAGCTCAATACACTGCAGCCCCTTCACACAGCAGTACCTTGAGCGCTGACAAAACCCCCCAAAAATTTTCCATTACTCACCAGAGTCAATTTCTGTGGGAATTTCTTCCTCCTTGATTCTCACCAGAAACATCTCATCGTCGTCTTCTGGGTCTTTTGCAGGGAATTCCGGCTTCACAGTGTTTATGTCCTCTCCGATCTTAACAAACAGAAAATAATGAATGAGGCACAACAGAACCTCGGGGAATCAAACATAAAATATACTCGGGACGCGGTGAAGTACTGAGAGTAACGTCGGCATCGTTTCTATACACGGGTAGTATTCTTAGGCAGGTAATTCAATGCGGGTCGCCGCGGCTGGTGAGGGGGTGGAACAGGAGAGTGACAGTCTACAGCCATTTTGGGTTGGAAAGGGACGATGATGGGACTGCAGAGGCCATAGAGGAGTTGCGGTGGTCATGCTCAGTAATCTGGAGGTTATTCCAGATGTACTAGCCCCTCCCAGACATCCTAGCCCCTCCCAGACATCCTAGCCCCGCCCAGACGTACTAGTACAGATTTGTGTCCTACCGAGTTTTTCGTGTCCCACAGAGGAACTTTCTCATCTTCAGACAATGCATGTGATCTTGCAGACATGCGGGTGGTGGTATCTGATTCACTATCTGAAAAATAAACAAAAGACCTGGAATAATTATATTGGAATAAACCAATTCCTATACATAACAGAGCTAGCAGTGATCTACACTTTCTCGTCTCACGACAGAAATGCCAAGGAAAAGTGGCTGGAAGATGAATGTACGTTCCAATCAGGTGATTGGTTGGAGCACCATTTTAGATTAGTAAGTGAGAATATTCCTCATTGATAAATATCCCACCATCTTTCTCCAAGAAATGTCTCTCTATTTCTCCTCCCTTCAGCCAACCTCATAACCACAGAAGCTTCTTACACTGTAACTTTCTTCTAAAATATTCTCGCTCATCAATGTCTATAGAAACCTCTCCCTAACATTTCTACACAAAACCTTCTCTTTCCATTCTTCCTCCCTTATGTTCCACTAGAGAACATTCTCCCTCAGTTCCTTCTACTTACACTATTAATTGAAAACATCCCTCAGTTCCTTCATCATCTATAACCTGAGGAACTTCTCCATCAGTTCCTCCTCCCTCCTCATTCCCCCGAGGATCTTCTCCCTCCGTTTCTCCTCCCTCATCTAACACCTGAGGAACTTCTCCATCAGTTCCTCCTCCCTCCTCATTCACCCGAGGATCTTCTCCCTCAGTTTCTCCTCCCTCATCTAACACCTGAGGAATTTCTTCATCAGTTCCTCCTCCCTCCTCATTCCCCCGAGGATCTTCTCCCTCCGTTTCTCCTCCCTCATCTAACACCTGAAGACCTTCTGCGTCAGTTCCTTCTCCTTCATTTATCACCAAAAGGACATTCTCTGTCAGTTCCTCGCCCCTCATCGATCACCTTAAGGACCTTCTCCCTCAGTTTCTCCTCCCTCATCTACCATCTGAGGACCTTCTCCCTCATCTTTCACATTAGAACCTTCGCTTACATCTTCCTCCATGACATTTTTTCCCCTCAGTTCATCCTTCCTCCCACATTAATTTCTTAATAACTTTCACCTTAGGACCTTCTCCCTCATCTTTCACCAAAGAACTTTCTTCCTGAATTCCGAAGCAACTACATCATTTTTCCTAGTCATTTGTACGGTGAAAAGACTGTGCAGAGCAGTGTTTCTCAACCTTGGTCCTCAATGGACACCAACCGCCCAGGTTTTAAGAACACCCATATGTGAGCACAGGTCAGTCAGTGTGCCGAGTTGGGAAACACTGGTGCAGAATAAGAGATTTGTTTAGCACAAGGACAACATGGGACTCTGTATGTATGTATGTATGTATTACCTGTGTATGTACCGGTTGGAATAGCCTCCTCAATCTTCAACATGCAAAGTTCCTTGGCTTTCCCAGTCTCTGACCCACTACAGTCTCTCTCCTATGTGACATGTAAGATACAATTAATAGCAGAGTCCAATGAAAAAGCAGCAGCAGTACCTTAAGGCTCGCAGGCCCGATGCAGCTCAGTAAACACAACAATGAATGATAGTTCAGAAAGGTAGGAGAATACAAAGTTTGTTAAGTTGCCGATCTCTGTGTTTTACCAGAATTCTGCCAGTTTCTACCTTGTGTTCTTGCAATATATTGCCATTTTCTTCTTGGCAATCTTGAGAATACGTAGGGCTGCCAAACTTTTCTGATTGGCAATTGCCAAACGGTCCACCTGTAGGAACACACAATCAAGTGCCTATAGGTGACTTGCACAGGTAACGGTGTGCGCTTACTTCTCCCTAGTATGCTTCAACATCAAGTTACAACTTCTTGGAGGACATTACGTACCTGTGCCATGCACCCTCTCCTTGTTGTCTTCATTGCTGCCGATGGTCTGCCTTCGACCTCTCTGCTTTCTCAGGGTCATCTCAAAAATAACCTTTTCCTCGGCTGTACAGGAAATGTATTATGTAAGTGATACTAGAGGTCCATAACCATGATTTGCAGACTCTAGCTTCTGTCTGCACATACTAAATAATGAGTAATATTCTTGTTATCAATCCTAACTAATCTTAAATGGTGCTTCAACCAATCAGCTCCTGTCAACAAATGACAGTTAGGAGCACCATTTAAGATTGGTAATGAGTGATAACAAGAATATTACTCATTGTTAAATACGCCCTCTAGTCTCTATATTCTTTCTTCCTTTTACCAACCACATTTTCCTCAGGAGATCTGTTTCCCCTTACTGTAACTTTCTCCACAAATATTCTTGCTCAGCAATCTCCACAGAACATCTCCCTCACCTTTCCCACACAAAACCTTTTCTTTACATTATACCTCCCTTATCTGTAAACTGAGAACCTCTGTCAGGTCCTCGTCCCTCTTCTTTCACCTGAGGACTTTCTCTTTCGGTTCCTCGCACCTCATCTACAACCAGAGGCCCTTTTCTTTCAGATCCTTGTCCCTTATCTATCAACTAAAAACCTTCTCCCTCATCTATTACCTGAGAACCTTCTGCATCAGTTCCTCCTCCCTCATCTATTACCTCAGGACCTTCTCTGTCAGTTCCTCGTCCCCCATATATCACCTGAGGACCTTCTCCCTCAGTACCTCATCTACCACTTGGGTACCTTCTCCCTCAGTTCCTCGTCTATCACCTGGGGACCATCTCCCTCAGTTCCTCATCTATAACCTGGGGACCTTCTCCCTCAGTTCCTCATCTATAACCTGGGGACCTTCTCCCTCAGTTCCTCATCTATAACCTGGGGACCTTCTCCCTCAGTTTCTCATCTATAACCTGGGGACCTTCTCCCTCAGTTTCTCATCTATAACCTGGGGACCTTCTCCCTCAGTTCCTCATCTATAACCTGGGGACCTTCTCCCTCAGTTCCTCATCTATAACCTGGGGACCTTCTCCCTCAGTTCCTCATCTATAACCTGGGGACCTTCTCCCTCAGTTTCTCATCTATAACCTGGGGACCTTCTCCCTCAGTTCCTCATCTATAACCTGGGGACCTTCTCCCTCAGTTCCTCATCTATAACCTGGGGACCTTCTCCCTCAATTTCTCATCTATAACCTGGGGACCTTCTCCCTCAGTTTCTCATCTATAACCTGGGGACCTTCTCCCTCAGTTTCTCATCTATAACCTGGGGACCTTCTCCCTCAGTTCCTCATCTATAACCTGGGGACCTTCTCCCTCAGTCAATAATGTAAAGTCTACCCAGTGATCCAAGGTTGTGGTCATTCCCCATCTTGACATCCTTGTTAGAATTCTTAGATCCGTCCAAGTACTCCTAAACAGAAAACAAAGGCAGCCTCAAACTTTATAGAAACATGGCACACACAATGACACAGTTATCACCAGTAATGCCCCATTCCCAGCAGTCACCTCTCTGGTCACATCCCTGGTGTTACTGTATCATGTCCCATTCCCAGCAGTCACCTCTACGGTCACATTCCCCGTTGTTACTGTATAATGCCCCATTCCCAGCAGTCACCTCTTTGGTCACATCCCCCGATGTTACTGTATAATGTCCCATTCCCAGCAGTCACCTCTCCGGTCACATCCCCCGGTGTTACTGTATAATGTCCCATTCCCAGCAGTCACCTCTCTGGTCACATCCCCCGATGTTACTGTATAATGTCCCATTCCCAGCAGTCACATCCCCTGGTGTTACTGTATAATGTCCCATTCCCAGCAGTCACCTCTCCGGTCACATCCCTCAGTGTTACTGTATAATGTCCCATTCCCAGCAGTCACCTCTCCGGTCACATCCCCCGGTGTTACTGTATAATGTCCCATTCCCAGCAGTCACCTCTCTGGTCACATTCCCCGGTATTACTATATAATGTCCCATTCCCAGCAGTCACCTCTCTGGTCACATCCCCCGGTGTTACTGTATAATGTCCCATTCCCAGCAGTCACCTCTCCGGTCACATCCCCCGGTGTTACTGTATAATGTCCCATTCCCAGCAGTCACCTCTCCGGTCACATCCCCCGGTGTTACTGTATAATGTCCCATTCCCAGCAGTCACCTCTCTGGTCACATCCCCCGGTGTTACTGTATAATGTCCCATTCCCAGCAGTCACCTCTCCGGTCACATCCCCCGGTGTTACTGTATAATGTCCCATTCCCAGCAGTCACCTCTCCGGTCACATCCCCCGGTGTTACTGTATAATGTCCCATTCCCAGCAGTCACCTCTCTGGTCACATCCCCCGATGTTACTGTATAATGTCCCATTCCCAGCAGTCACATCCCCTGGTGTTACTGTATAATGTCCCATTCCCAGCAATCACCATTCCGGTCACATCCCCAGTGTTACTGTATAATATCCCATTCCCAGCAGTCACCTCTCTGGTCACATCACCCGGTGTTACTGTATAATGTCCCAGTCCTAGCAGTCACCTTTCCGGTCACATCCCCCAATGTTACTGTATGATGCCCCATTCCTATCAGTCACCTCTCCGGTCACTTCCCCTGGTGTTACTGTATAATGCCCTATTTCCAGCAGTCACCTCTCCGGTCACTTCCCCCGGTGTTACTGTATAACGCCCCATTCCCAGCAGTCACCTCTCTGGTCACATCACCCGGTGTTACTGTATAATGTCCCAGTCCTAGCAGTCACCTCTCCGGTCACATTCCCCAATGTTACTGTATGATGCCCCATTCCTATCAGTCACCTCTCCGGTCACTTCCCCTGGTGTTACTGTATAATGCCCTATTTCCAGCAGTCACCTCTCCGGTCACTTCCCCCGGTGTTACTGTATAACGTCCCATTCCCAGCAGTCACCTCTCCGGTCACATCCCCTGGTGTTACTGTATAACGTCTCATTCCCAGCAGTCACCTCTCCGGTCACATCCCCCGGTGTTACTGTATAATGCCCCATTCCCAGCAGTCACCTCTCCGGTCACATCCCCCGGTGTTACTGTATAACGTCTCATTCCCAGCAGTCACCTCTCCGGTCACATCACCCCGGTGTTACTGTATAATGTCCCATTCCCAGCAGTCACCTCTCCGGTCACATCCCCCTGTGTTACTGTGTAATGTCCCATTCCCAGCAGTCACCTCTCTGGTCACATCCCCCCGGTGTTACTGTATAATGTCTCATTCCCAGCAGTCACCTCTCCGGTCACATCCCCCTGTGTTACTGTGTAATGTCCCATTCCCAGCAGTCACCTCTCTGGTCACATCCCCCTGGTGTTACTGTATAATGTCCCATTCCCAGCAGTCACCTCTCCGGTCACATCCCCCGGTGTTACTGTATAATGCCCCATTCCCAGCAGTCACCTCTCCGGTCACATCCCCCGGTGTTACTGTATAATGCCCCATTCCTATCAGTCACCTCTCCGGTCACTTCCTCTGGTGTTACTGTATAATGCCCTATTCCCAGCAGTCACCTCTCCGGTCACATCCCCCGGTGTTACTGTATAATGCCCCATTTCCAGCAGTCACCTCTCTGGTCACATCCCCGGTGGTACTGTATAATGTCCCATTCCCAGCAGTCACCTCTCCGGTCACATCCCCCAGTGTTACTGTATGATGCCCCATTCCTATCAGTCACCTCTCCGGTCACTTCCCCTGGTGTTACTGTATAATGTCCCATTCCCAGCAGTCACCTCTCCGGTCACATCCCCCGGTGTAACTGTATAATGTCCCATTCCCAGCAGTCACCTCTCTGGTCACATCCCCCAGTGTTACTGTATGATGCCCCATTCCTATCAGTCACCTCTCCGGTCACATCCCTCAGTGTTACTGTATAATGTCCCATTCCCAGCAGTCACCTCTCTGGTCACATCCCCCGGTGTTACTGTATAATGTCCCATTCCCAGCAGTCACCTTTTCAGTCAGCAGCTGGGTGATCTTGTTTGTGATTTCCAGGATCTTTTCCTCATTGTCTCTTGATACATGTGGCCTGGCTCTGGTCATAAAACGCTCAACCGACTTCTTTAAAACAATATAATCCTACATGTTGGGACAGATACTAATTAACACCAATACATAGAAAGCAATGGAATTTAATAATAATAAAATAAAAAATTTCCTGAAAAGCAGGAGCATGTCCTTCAATTAACCAATGTTTACACGTCTGCCATTTCCCAGAAGCCCTCACCTCCCCAGTGAGCAGGTAGATGATCTCCAGGGTGAGATTAAATATCCTCTCAGTCATGTGACCCCGCTCCTTGTCCATCTTCACCCGCAAGGTGACCAGAGGACCGCCTCTGCTACCTTTGCTTCTAGCGAAATGCCGCTGCTGGTGCCGTCTGCGTCTGTATCCCCTAAATAAAGGGAAATTCTAAATGAAGTTAAAAATGTAAAACATTTTACCCCGGCATGCTGACACAGCTGTAACGCGACGTAACACATTGAGACTGTATAGGCTTTAGTACTGTAACCATGATACCTTCATGTTCAGAGTTGTCAAGTTGGCGAGGTTAAAACGCTTTATGGCGTGTCGGTGGTTGACATAAACCAACATAGAGAAATAAGAACACCTGCGGGGGGCCGTCTTTAAAACCAGAGAACCTCCCTGGAAAATAGGGTCAACTGGTGACTGCGTTGTTGCCCGTGGTTACGTTATCATGTGAGAATTGCACTTGGCATGAGAATAATGCTGCTCAGCATTGCGCATTAGAGAAGCTGTGCTATACCGCTGTGTATGCTTAGGGAGAGGTTAAGGGTTATCATGCAGCAATGGAATACCCTACATACATCAGAAGTGGTACTGAGCAGTATAGAATCATTGCACCCACAACAGATACTCCCAGAATGCCCTGGGACATGCCTAAAAGTTCATTAACATAATGATATATAAGTTAGCAGGAGTACAGGTCTGCAGGCTAGTAGCCACCACAAAATGCACAGTCTCCCCCTCTCTCCGCCACACCCACCTCACCCGCCTGGATCCACAGCATTGTATCCACTACTACTACTTCTCCTGCAGCAGGGGGGCGACCCGTCCGTGACGTCACATCCAGAGGCCTGGCCGGGTCACGGGACCCGCACTACTAGGCTTCTCCTGGCCAGAGCACGGCGCATGCGCACAAATGGGGTCTTCCAGTTTCCAGAACTGAAGCGCGCATGCGGGGTGGGAGCGTCCAGGTCCGCTTCCATGGTGACTGAAGGACGCGGCAGCGCTCGGCGGCCATGATTGATGAGGGCAACATTTTCTACACTGTTTTGTTGGTCCTAGGGAGTATGGCTGAGTAGTATTGATGACTAATTAAAAATTGATGTTTTTTTTTTTTTTTTTTTTATAGCCCTTTCGCAGAAATGTATTATTAATAATAATAATAATAATAATAATGCATTTTCATTAAATAGCAAATATTTCCCCGCTTTAACTTAAATTGTAAAAAAAATTGTGATGAAAAACCAGATCAGGTCATAATGAAAAATTGTATTTTGAGGACTCAGGAGATGTTACAGGCTAGGGGTGGGCAATAGGTGGCCCCTCTATTACTGTTACCAGTTATAGCATACACATATTCCGCAGCGCTTTACAGATAATGGGGCAGATGTATTAAACCTGGAGAAGAGATAATCTGGAGATAAGGTAAAAGGTGTTTGAAAGTGATAGTTGGGAGTTAATTGGCTGCAGCTTCATCTCATTTTGGGGGAAGATTCTCTGAACTAAAAATGCGGTAAAAACCCCATTATCGGGTTTTTACCACATTTTGGGATGCTCTAAGCATCCCTGCCGGGGTACCGCGGCGGGGGGGGGGGGGGGGGGGGCAAAATCTGGTGATGCCCCATAGAAGCCTATGGGCTTCTACCGCAGCCCCGCACAGAAACCCCCCTCACCTGTGTCCGGGCGTCACAGAGCTGTGCTGCCCAGACCTGTGACCTCCTCCTCCCTGCACTATGATCCTCTTCTGGGTGTAGGGAGGATGAGAGCCCGGTGGGAGGGGGGAGCCGCCGGGACCCGCCGCATATGTTAGAACATATGCGATAATTATGTAGGCGATGGGCGGCGGAGCCGGGCCGCGATAGTTAGAAAGTCTCCCCCATTACCTTCTCTCCACTTAATCTCCAGTTTATCTCTTCTCCAAGCTTGATACATCTGCCCCAATACTGGAACATTCAGTCCCTGCCCCAGTGCAGCATACAATCTATATTCCCTACCACATGTGCACGCAGATACCTCCCAACATTTGGGACCAAAAAAGAGGCTGGGCTAATGTGCAGATCTGTCCAAGGGGCATAGCCTAAACCCCATTTTCAGGAAGTGCCCACCGCTCCCAAGCAGCTATGCTTACAGAAATTGTGGGTCCCCTCTAACACTTCAATCCTTCACCCCACTGCAGCTGATATTTGAGAAGTTGGGGGAAATTTACTAATGAAAATTCAAACAGCCAGCAGGGTAATGCCACAGATGGGGGACACTTTTTATATAAGTTCCCCCGGCCAAAGCATTTACCCCCTGACCGGTCAGCCTGGGCAGGGATCCTGGGGAAGTGGTGACTGCCCAATTAAGGGGTTCCCCCCTCCAGAATTTACCTGCCCAGGCTGAAGCCTGGGGCTGTCCCCGGTGCCCCTGGGTGGTGGGCATGGGGCTGATGGTAGTGTAAAAAAATTGATCAAACTATTGTGTATTGCTGAGTCCCAGCAAGCCTGCACCACATGCAGGCACTTGGAGAACCACAACAGTACAAATAGTTAAATAAATACACAAACACACACACACACACAATGAAAATAAAACTTTATGACATACATAGCCCCTACATACCTATTCTTAATTACCTTGACACATAGGTAGGTATCCTGAAGAAACCCCATATGGGTACCTGTGGAAGGGAACCATACTCACCAGGGTCCTCCAGCGTAGCTCACGTCCTTTTGGGTCCAAGTAGGCATCGAGGGGACTTTGCAAAATAAAAAAATGTCAGGTCGCGATCCCTTTGTTTACTTTCTACAGCTCCACCCCCGAATAGTGATATTGGCCATCTAGCGACTCCTGATTGGCCGCTAGTATCGGCTTTTGGAGCCTGGGGCTGGTTATGGCCATGGAGGAGGAACCCCACGCCGGTTTAAAAAATATATAAAAAAAATTCTGGTTTTTTTTTTTTTTTACACTGCAGCCTGCACGGATCTGAGTGATCCGTGCAGGCTGCCGACTCGTAGTTGAATTTAGTGGTCGTATATTCGGGCGCTACATACGTATCAGGCAAAATACGACTGGCTACGCCATCGGCCAAATACGAATCCGTAAATATGTCAGATTAGTAAATCTGCATTACTTACGAATGGTATTTCAGAAAAAAATATGGCCATTACCAGTCGTATTCATTCGTATTAAGAATACGACTCAGTTGTATTCTTAGCACATTTCTCCCATAGTGTTCCCAGTTCATGTTATGCAACATTGTAGTGCCTCTACATTTCATTCCATTACATTGCCCCTAGGTCATATTATGCCCCATTCTAGTGCAACCAGTTCATATTATGCTACGCTAGAGTGCTCACAGTTCATACTGTGTAGCATTACAGAGTCTGCAGGTCATACGACCTTATTCTGGTTCATATGCAGCGCTGTGATATATAATCCGCTCGCATTGCCGCCCGCCCCCATTTTGCATAAACATCCATTCTCAGCCCACTCCCAGGTGTCTTGTTTCCGTGTGCCCTGCGCGAGGGCATCCAGTGATGTCAACTGCCCAGCCCCCAATGCAGCCGCATTAGCATGGGAACGCCCAGCGTTGGTATGGGAATACCCATGAAACTCTGGGCGTTCCAATGGACATGATTACCCACCGCCTCCCTACGCCAGCACTGGTGGGTGCGAGCACCCAGCGAACACTCTGTTCACCATGGCGACTTGCACCCGGCACATGCGTAGCTGAAAAACATTGCGCTCGCTTGCAAATTCGTATAATGTCATTAACCAGAATAACCCCATAGTCTGTAACATTTACAATGTCCAGTTTGTATTATGCCAGTGCCCCCTTACCATTATACCATCTACTACACACTTTATTCCGGACCCAAATGCTCAGCACAAACTTCCTCTGAACTTGATAAGTTATATGCCCTGGTTGGGCAGTGGCGCACTCACCTTTAGAGACACCTGTTGCAGCACACTCTGAACTACAATTTGTCCACGCAGGCTAGGGGCGGGACCTTGCCAGGTAGGGGGTGTGGCCTAGGGGCCCGAACCCATGTGTTCATCACTGCTGGGCTGTCCCAGGGTAGTGATGTGGTTACAGTGTCAGCTAATACACACTGATAGCAGAGGAGTTCTACATGTAATGTTAGAGCAGTTTCTGCTCAGTGAAGTAGATAGGCGATACGGTGCCAAGGGTATTTTTTTTTGCTTCCCCGTAATTTTTCCTTATTATAGTAATGCCCATTACACCTTATGCCACACACCATAATGCCTGTTACACACTATGTAATAATCCACAATGCCTGTTACACATTATGCCGCACACCATACTGCTTATTTCACTTTACGCCACACACCAGAATGCCCATTGCACTTGAAACACACCATAATGCTTAATTTGCTTTATGCCAAACAACAGCCCGTTACACACCTCAATACCCCCTCTAGTGCCGCTTACACACATAACCCCCCCCCCAACTACTGCTGCTTACACATATAATGTGTGTGTGTGTGTGTGTGTGTGTGTGTGTGTGTGGGGGGGGGGGGGGGGGGGTTTACATGCTTGTTGCCAGGTGGGGGGTGGGGTAAATGCTCGTGCCCAACTAACAGACTTCTACGCCAGGATTTCTAACTTGAGCTACAGTATTGAATAGGTATACCATGGTCTCTTACTCAATGTACATCACCCCTCATCTCCGAATGCCGGCTTGGGACAGGCCAGCGGTGACATCACCAATCTGGCAAAAAGCCAGGTCGGGCTGCTAGTCTGAAAGGATTCTCGACAGGTTTGCAGCCAGGATGCGCTTGTGTACAAAATCCTGGCATAGTACTGTATAAGGTGTATACTCCTGTTGGTGGTAGTGTCACACATATTACAAGAGCCTGATCCGTTTTTAATACTGAAAGGTAATTTTAATATATATATGTAGGGACAGCATCACTGCCTTATAATAAAATACATACAGTGTAAACCCCCTCCTTTGTGAATAGCCTGATGAAGAAACAGAGTTTTGGACATGACGTTTCCTTCAAGAACCCGACTTCTCTTTCATGTGAGTCTTCTGATGTTTGGAAAGATTTGAGTTGGTAACAAAACATTTTCCACACACAGTGCAAGTATAGGGCCGCTCTCCCGTGTGAATTCTCTGATGTTTGGAAAGATTGGAGTTAGAAGTAAAACATTTCCCGCACGTCGGGCAAGCATAGGGTTTCTCCCCGGTGTGTATCCTATAATGGATGACCAGATCCGACGTCAGATAAAAGCCTTTTCCGCATTCCGAGCAAGAGTAGGGTTTTTCACCACTGTGAGTCCTCTGGTGCATAATCAGGGAAGAGTTACTGATGAAGCACCTCCCACAATCACTGCAGGAAAACGCCCTCTCCCCGGTGTGAGTCTTCTCATGCCTCACCAGTCCACCCTTCTGGGTAAAACATTTCCCACATTCCTGACAGGAAAACGGCTTCACTCCGGAGTGAATTCTCTGATGCTTAGCGATGGCCGAGTTAGAGGTAAAACATTTCCCACATTCAGAGCAAGAGTACGGCTTCACTCCGGAGTGAATTCTGTAATGTTTGATACGATCTGAGCTACTGCTAAAACATTTGCCACATTCAGTGCATAAGTACGATCTCCCTCCCGTGTGCGACCTCTGCTGGATGTTAAGTTCTGAGACAGATGTTGCATATTGCGTCTGATCTTGGGGTGTGTAAGTATCAGTGTCTGCAAATTCATTATCTTGTGTATGACCTGTGGGTGTATAATTATCAGCGTGTGTGTAGTCTTCTTCATCACACGAGACTGATTCCTCCTTAATATGAGTAGCTGTATACTGTGTATGACCTGTGGGACTATATATGTCATCAGTGATGTCTTCTTCATCACAGGAGACTGGTTCCACCTTAATGTGTGTAGCTATATATGGTGTATCACATGTGGAAGTATAATGATCAGTGTGTGTGGAGTCTTCTTCATCACATGAGGCTGGTTCCTCCTTACTATGAGTAGCTGTATACTGTGTGTGACCTGTGGGAGTATATATGTCAGTGTCTGTGAAGTCTTCTTCATCACAGGAGATGGATTCCTCCTTAATATGTGTAACTGTATACGGTGTATGACCTGTGGGTGTATAATTATCAGTGTGTGTGAAGTCTTCTTCATCACACGAGACTGGTTCCTCCTTACTAGGAGTAACTGTATACGGTGTATGACCTGTGGGTGTATAATTATCAGTGTGTGTGAAGTCTTCTTCATCACACGAGACTGGTTCCTCCTTACTAGGAGTAGCTGTATACGGTGTATGACCTGTGGGTGTATAATTATCAGTCTGTGTGAAGTCTTCTTCATCACACGAGACAGGTTCCTCCTTACTAGGAGTAGCTGTAAACGGTGTATGACCTGTGGGTGTATAATTATCAGTCTGTGTGAAGTCTTCTTCATCACACGAGACTGGTTCCTCCTTACTAGGAGTAGCTGTATGCGGCGTATTTTCGTCTTCAAACGAAGTTGGCTTCTCCGTAATATTCACCCGACAACGGGTTTTGTTCTGTTCATCAGACGAGGAGTATGTAGTAGACTTGGCATATATCCCAGTACTGCCACCCCCAATAATAAAGTCTTGTGGAGCCATCGGGATGTGAGATGCACCTGATATCTTTGTCTCCTCAGCGGGACCTGCTGGAGAGAAAATACATTGTGGTTAGGGGCTGTACATTTTGGGATATTAAAGAGGAGAAAAAGGCTCCTTTGGCTGTAATAGCTGCCAATGTTATAGGCTAGGGCTTCTCACCAATGGCCTCAGGTAGATCAGCATGCCATATATTAAGGATTTCTCTCTGTAGCAACATTACGGTGCCAGTGAAATGGATGGATTCCCCAGTGCCCAATGTCAAAACATAATCAGGTGGAGATACTTGCAGATTTGAGAAGTCCTGCTACAATTTGGTGGGGAGGATGGACAGTTCTGACCAGCCAGAACTATTCTTACTAGTGCCGTAATTAGACATTTTGGTGCCATCTGCCATCATTTATATAGAGACTGCACCAAAAAAGTGGGTGTGGTCTCATTGGAAATTAAGCCACACAGCAGTAGTGCCAATTATACATTATGCCACACAGTAGTAGTGCCCCTTACACATTATGCCACACAGTCACAGTAATGCCCATGGTTAAGCTACAACCATTCTCCCCATCGGTGCTTCACTACCAGACCTCCCAGTCCAATGACACTATTGCTGAGTGTTGTGTTGGCACCTGGCAGAATTTCCCACTAGATGTGATTATGCTGCAACACAACCAATCAGTGAGGAGACTGGAGGAGGATTGAACACCTGACAGAGACAGAGACAGGAGGAGCACATAGTGATCTAAGGTAAGGTCATCACTAGAGACAGGATTATATGCAACATAAAAAGCTTGAAATATGCATGCAAATATGCATGAAAAATACTTAAAATATGCATTAAAAAGTGTTAAAATATGCTACATTAAATAATAAAAAAAGTAATTTTTCACTTATTAATTTAAAAATCTGCACACAATTAGTTGCAAATAAACCTCAAAAACAGGCCCACAGCACCTGCAGATGTCTAGTGCTGTACACAGGATTTTTTTTCTTCCTGGCTGATACAGCAGACTGCAGCGTCCAAAGCTCTTCTTGCATCAACTACACGGACCCTCATCTCCAGCGTCAATGGATCAAATGTCAGCATAGCGTGTGAGGGCGGCTTCCTCCCTGCGCCGCATACTCACTGTGACACGGCATTTCCTCCGCGCCGCGTGATGTCACAACTCTTCTGCCCACCTCCTCTGCTGCAGAAGTCTGTCTCTTGGTGTACAGTCCCAGGCCAGGGGCAGGCAAAGGTTCAGGAGCTTCGTAATGGCATCCGCCCGACTGACTTTTATCAACATGGATTGGCAGCCTAGAGCAGTGTCAGACATAGCGTACATCCAAGGTTCCCCACACTGCGCACATATTGCCCCAGCCTGCACACTCTACCACTACCTGGCCAGCAGCAGCAGGGCAGAGCAGTGCTGTAACTTGCGGGTGGTAAGAGGACGGGGCCTAAAATATGCACCAATACTAGATTTTAGGTAAAATATGCAATAACCAGTGAGAATGGGCAAAATATGCAAATGCATATAATCCTGTCTCTAGTCATCACAAGCCTCTGGGCAAGAGAACAACTATATGGAATGGCAGTGGCAGGAGGGTAAGAGGGCAGATGTTGTAGAGGCAGGTATTAAGACATATTTTTTTTTGGGGGGGGGGGGGGGGAGCAATGTTATTGCTGGGAGCCCCTTCAAACCTTAATCAGACCCTGTTTGTGCCCCTTTCACATTATGCCACACAGCAATATTGCCCTTTACACATTACACCATACAGAAGTGATGCCCAATACACATTTGGCTCACAGTAGTAGTTCCCCTTAAATATTATCCCCAAAGTAGTAATGCCCCTTACACATTATGCCTGCATAGTAACAGTAGTGCAATAACATGTGTAGGCGCTAAATACATGTGGGTAATACAGACATAACATATGAGCAACGTGTGGGGCAATAACATACAGTTAGGACCAACAAGAGTAAATGGAGCATGAAAGGGGGCGTGGCTTGGCCTGGGACGCGAGCGGACGCTGGTGGGGAGAGCTCCGCTAAACATCCTGATACACTATCCTGCCCCAGGGTCCGCTGGCAAACCACCTTTACTTTTCTGCTCACCGGAGCCTCTCCTGCACCTACTGTGCCGCACGCAGGTCTCCGGGATGGCCTGTGGGGGCCTTGACGGCTGCTAGTGCCTGCTGCACTCCGTGCTCCCTTTCTTCCGGACACGGGCGCCATTTTGGACCCGCTTCTCCCCGCTCTGCAACTCCAGTCTGGTCCTGACCCTGCCACCGCACCAGCAACGCTGACATCTTCCCCCTGCTGCACTTTGCTTCTGGCATCAGGTGGTGAGTGCGACTGCTGAGAGACCTCCATCCCTGCTACAGCCTCACATACAGCCCATCACACGAGGGACCCTGGCACTATCTTGCCGAGGAGAGGCAGCTGTTTTCCCCTGCGATCCTCTGCCTGCTTGTCTACATGTTGGTGCCCGCGCTGTGAGTGCTTCCTGCGACCACCCAGGCTGACACTTGCTCCTCTAGATGGACCTTCTTCTGGCTACAGGTGAATGTGCTCACTGCTGATTGTGCCCCTGCTGCCACTATCCTCAGTATATCTGGTGGTGTGCTAGCCACCACCATTGTCTATCAGGGCTCCATTACGGCAGTCAGCTTGCTCCCCTTCAAATTTGGCACCCTGGCTGCACATAACATTCCCATGATTATGGAGGTCTCTTTTCACCAACTACTGCAGGCTATATACCAGGGCTGGGCAACACCGGCCCTCCAGATGTTAATGAACTACACATCCCAGCATGCCTTGCATGTTTCAGCATGGCCACATAGCAAAACGAATGCAAAGCATCCTGGGATGTGTAGTTCATTACCATCTGGAGGGCCGGTGTTGCCCAGCCCTGCTATATACGCTTCTGCTGACAGGCTTATTGCCAAATTGTCTGATGTGCAGGGGGATCCCCTATCAACCTATGTCGCTCCTGATAAGTGTGATCCTGATGATGGGAAGAAATCACCTCGACGCCATGATCCTGCCACCTCTGCAGCACCTACATTTGGTAATACTCTGGATTGATCTATCCTGTTATGGGGATCCTTGGTACTCTATACCTGCGTGCTTAGATGGGGCTGTAGTCCACCCAAAAATCCTTCAATTTCTCTTAAGGTGGCCATACACACGCAGATTTATCTGCAGATCTGTCTGGTTGGAACAAAAACATGTAATGGATGAGAGCAAATGACAGTTGACCATTTGCTTGAAAATGCTGGAAAACTGACAAACTGTCACTCATCCATAACCATGTTTTTGTTCCAACCAGCCAGATCTGAAGATAAATTTTACTAGTGTATGGGCACCTTTAATCTCAGCGGAACGATTCTGGATTTCGTGGTTTGACTCTCCTGGATATGGGTCTATCCACCATCTATCTGTGTCATTTACATCATGTTTTCATTATCCTACTGATCTTTGGAGTGGGACGGTCGCTATACCTACCTATCTGAAACATGTTGACACTTGGCCGGACTAAAAGTTAATGCCAAAATAGGGTTTGAATACTGTATTTGGACACTTTGACTAACCCTCATGTTACTGGGTTTTCTATATTCTTTCTATTTTATTTTGGTTTTGCTAGGATATCCTGTTGTTTTGAAACACATATACATTTTAACTGATTCACAATGTCATTCTTCAATCCTTTGATGATGATGATGGGATTCCTGTGAAGTCCTCTCTGTTCCTTCTTGTGGAGACGCTGCGATCCTGGACTGTGCTGTCCTATCGTTTTGGAAGTCCTTATCCTTCTCCAACACCTTGGAAATTGCTTGAGATGCTGATTTTATTCTACAGTTTGATTGAGAGAGGGCCAGACTAATGTTTTGATTCATATTTTAGTCTATAGTTATTGCTTTTCTCTGATGTGTGGTATGCTATATATATGCCATTGTTCTACATAAAAGGTTATGGTATTGCCCCTCCTATTTGCACATCCTGACCCGGGGTTCTACCCATTTTGTAACTGGATCACAAAAGTATCCTATTTTCTTTGCCCCTGCCAGTTATTCTGTCAGTATCCTGTGTTTGTTGGGGGGTGGGTGGGGGGGGGGGGGGGTTAGTTGAATAATACCCCTTTTACACCGCCGAAAAATCCGGGTCAGCGGCGAGTCAGACCCGGATCTTCGGCGGTGTAAATCCCTAACGCCGTGTCCCTTTACACGGGACTTCTACCCAGGTCCTGACCTGGGTAGAACACGGCTAGGTAGAGGGCGGTGTAAATGGGAACACCGGGTCGGATGACCCGGCTCCCATTTACATGAATGGGGAACGTCCAACCTGCGGACCGCAGCGTCCGCAGGTTGGACGGATTGTCAGTCTGACACTGACAGCCGGCGCTGCTGTCTGCTATACTCTGCAGACAGCAGCGTCGGCGGGGGAGGGAGGTGAACAGATGCCTGTGTGCGGCATCCATTCACCTCCTGTCCAATAGCAAGGGGGGGTGCGGGGACTGGGGGCAGCCCAGCAGCTTACCTTAGTGCTGGGCTGCCCCCTGCAGCGTTCCGGGTACGGCGGCGTCGATCTGCGCTTGAAGATGACATCGCGCTGTCATCTTAAAGCGCCAGGAAGGGGCGGGAGGGGGGTGCGGGCGTTAAAGCCTGTCCGGTGTAAATGCCCCTAAAAGCCGGGTCGCACCCGGCTTCAACCAGGGTCCAAAAAGCCGGGTGCGACCCAGCGTTTTGGTCTAAAAGGGGTATTAGTTAGTAGGGACCATAGTGGGTTAGTGGGGTGGGAGGTGGGTAAAATGGGAGAGGTAGGTTAGTTTTTGTTTTGGCTAGGTTAGCTATATAGCTAAGAGCCGCTAACTTGCTTTCCCCTATAATTTATAGTTTTTAGTTGTAGAGGGGTAGTTAATTTTCAGGGATCCAGGTACGCCTAAGTTGGGGTGGGTTGTACAGGGTGGGGGATTTTGTGGTAGGGTTGCTTTGGGATTATGGGTATTTTGTTTTGCGTTTAAGATAGACATGTCACTGTTCATAGCTCATTGTGGTACCACAGTCTGCTTGGTATATGCTCATTCGGATAACTATTTATACTACGCGATTTTGTATAGTACACTATGCTAAGATTGTCACTTAGATATTCCTGCTTTTATACGTTTGGCAGTTGCCCGAATGGCGCCTTCGGGCAACTCCGTGCCAGAAATATTCCAGGAACTGTGATTAATACTGTTTACATGATTTTAATAACTGTGTGTAATTTGGTTTCATACCATGTACCCATTGACATGTCCGCTCATTTGGGTGTTATGTTTAAATTATATTTTGAAAAACTCAATAAAAATGACTGAATTGAAAAAAATGGAGCATGAAAATAGGTGCGGGGTTGTCAGCACTGGGAGATGTCGATAAGGTGTAATCCACAGTTTGGGCTATCACGACACACATGCGGGGTGAGATGTATCAAAACTTGGAGAGAGAGATAAAGTACCAACCAATCTGCTACAAATATCCCAAATCTGCGATGTCCTTAAGGTTTTTATCGTGGTCCCCAGGCACAAAGTGCTGAGTGGGAGTGATGTAATTCGGCAAAGGGAGGGCCGCCAGCGGATAACAACGATTATTGGTTTACCACTGTTGGTGGATGTTTAAAATGTTGCTGGTGGATAATTTAATGTTTCCCCGCCATCGATGTTTCCTGATAGCAATCCATCTACGGTTTTCAGCGGTCGATGTAAATCACCAGTGGCATCAGAAAATTAACCAACAGATGCCGTCACCGATTCAGTAGCAGTGAGGCAAGTTAGAAACCATCATTTCTTTTCACTAAATTTGGTCCTAGTTATACTTATTTCAGAATCCCTTATTACACCCGATTATCGTCCGGACTCCAGAAATCACATGGGAACTGAAGTCATCGTCATAGTGCAGTGGTAGCCAACCCTAGCCCTCCAGAGCTACCAACAGTTCACATTTTCCAGACAACCTAGCTGCTGCACAGCTGCACTCATTAATCACTGACACATTTTAAAAGATACACAGATGGAGCTAATTAGCTCACTTGTGATTCTGCGAGGAGACCTGCAAAACATGCACTGTTGGTAGCGCTCGAGGACTAGGGTTGGCTACCCCAGTTCTAGTGGATCCAACAATTATCATCCTGACATCAGAGTGTAGCAGTGGTCACCAGGCTGCATAACACTTATGTTTTATAATACATTTTATAATAAGTAATTACAAAGTTTCTTAACAGCATATCAAGAGAAATTGAATCCAAAGAATAGAAACTGGGGCTATAACTTTGATCTCTTACCTAGTGATGTGAGGGTCTTGTGATTCTCCATCATGGCGTCCTTGTACAGACCCTTGTGCTCCTCTATATACTTCCCCTCCTGCATGGAGAGATAGACAGTGACATCTTATAGGAACCTGACAATACAATGATACAGTCATCACCCAGACACATCCCCTGGTGTTACTGTATAATGTCCCATTCCCAGCAGACACCTCTCCGGTGTTACCATATAGGCATATAGATATTGTTTTATACCACCATTAATGTAATGTGATTATTAACCATAGTATATATTATGTATGTGTATATAAAAATAGGAATAGCTTAATAATTAGGATATCAGAGTTTAATGTTTAGACATCGTAGTATAGCTTTTTGTTTTACTAAAGAATATGAAGGACCACTTTGCAACATATCAAATGCAACTGAATTTATTTAGGAGACAAAATGTCTAAGGCATGCTAATTAGCAGACAGAGATATGTGGATTCCCCCAGTTACATAATACTTATTAACCAAGTATAAACAAAGTAATGTACTTCAAACCCCAGGATGCAAATAACAGAACAATAAGACAAACGGGTATTTAAGGATATACTATTTAGCACAGACTGTATATGTCCTGCTATTGTCTAGTTATATTACAGGACAAGATACAACTGTTTATAGTCACACCCTAGAGGTGGAATAAACCAGGCGAGCTTCAAAGAGAACAAACAATGTCAAAATGCCATCAAACACAAGGTCCCACCATGCCCACATCCTAGAACATCTGAACAAACAGGAAAACCATAAAACTTGACATCTGGGAATATCAATAATGCCCCGAGAACAGGCAAACTCAATGGGTGAATCTGTAATATAAGGGAGGTATGGATAGTTAGTAGTGAGTTCAGATCAGAGGGACGGCTGAGAAGGAATGGGCTGGAGTGTTGGTTACAGGTAGCTATTGATATTCACTGGTCACTATGACCATGTAACTTGTAAGTATATAATTTATGTCAGTATCGTAGCAGTCTAAGTCTGTCAATTGTTTTAATGTCATTTTATGTAATGTAAGCAAGGAGGCGTATATAAATATATATATAATAGCATATACATCAATTACTGTGTTAATGTATTCTGTAATGGTTTGTTTTGCCTGTAAATAAATATCAGACTTTCTGAGCTAAAATTACAAGTCTAGAACTCTTATATTTTGGGAATTAGATTAATTAGTACTCTGCATATTGTATTGTAAAGTATATTAGAACATAATTGCAGATGTCAAATATATATGTTAGATCAATACAAGATATAATAAATATATTTTATATAATATTTCACTCTCAATAATTATTATTGGGATAAGAGAGATATATGATTCCTAAAACTCAACAATGGCGACCACGGACGGGACTTGTACATTTTGGTATCTGATTGTATGATTATAATATTTATAAGGAGTAGCAAATGCGTGAAGCTGGCTACCTAACCTACAGAATCACAGTGAGGATGTATCTAGGAAAACGTAATACTATTGTGTATTTTTATCTTGCATTGTTTGTAGACCTAGAATAACGTATTGGTAGAACAGAACTGATATTCCATTGTTACAATTATCTGGGAGTGCACGCTTAGATATTGATATATGGCATCATTCAGCAATATTTTTAACTAATACTACATTTACTAGGCTCAGCACAAGGGTTGGTTAGCCTGCTGACACATTGCAAGATCACAGTGGGGTATGTTACTAAATAGGCACATGATAATTGTAAGGCCTAGAATAAAATAGAATGGAAATGAGCATTTCCAAATAAATGATAATTAGTACCAGATATTAGAGTTAACTTTGAGAATCCGGACACTCTCATTGGGAGGATATCTTGTGTACAAAATATAAATATAGCATTGCAAAACGTGTGCAATGCTGAATTCACATAAAGTTGCAGTGGCATTCAGGAAAATGCCCAAAACTGTTACTTTAGGATCTAGAGAGAAATCAGGTTCATGCCTCAAGAGGGCATGCCTGAAAATGAATGCAAAGGTGCATTCCTTCTTAAAATCCCTAAAGGTTAAGAAGTGTACTCAGAAGAATTCTGAGACAAAAGTAAATTTTCTGGCAGATTGTGAACAAACTGCCCAGATCTTTCATGAAGGGATCACAGAAGCACCCAGCAAAGGTGTTAGGAGCAGGGATGAGACCACAGAGGGGCTCATTCACAAACAGACTACAAAGTCTGAAATGGTCACAGATGCTAATCAGGGCTCTGTAATAGAGAGAGAATGTAATACTGTGCATGATGTACCTATACTCAAAGCACACATTACTGCAAATAAGGCAGGAGCAATGAGAGATATCCCCTGCACTGTTTTGATTAAGGGGGGAGATCAGTACATTGAGAAGGAGGGTGATTCTGCAGAATCCACTCTCACAGCCCCCATTGTGACAAAGAAACTTGTGTTGCCCTCAGGGAAAGGGGAACAGACAACAGCCTTGTATACACACACTCCAATCGTAGGTAAAGTTGTCACAGAGTTAAAAGAGCAAATGTATTCAGCCACAAATATGTTTGAGCTGAGCAATAGCATGAATTTAGGAGTGCATGTTAATTCCCAAAGTAACAATACCTTTGCCTCCCCCACACTGCACCCAGCGACATCTAGTGATGTCCACAATCTCTCAGAGAGACCACATGCAGAGTGGCAATCTGTGAACACCACACAGAAGTACAGGAATGCTAAAAAGCATCACCAGGATGAAAATGTTTATATGTCCTGGAGTCCTAACCATTTTATTTTAGGTTTGGACAAACATGAAGCTCCGAGTCATACCAAGCATATTTGGCACAGCCTAACAAGTTTTTCGCCCCATAAGTATATTTTTCAGAAGCTCCAAGTTTCCAGACTGAAGAAACTCGCAGGACCACCAAAAGCAAATCGAGAAAAGATGCATCCTGGCAATGACAACAGGGAGTATCGTTCTTTTACTTTTTAGATTAAATCTAGTCCTTGGGTGGTGTAAGAAACTGCCACATGTTTAAATGGATACAAGATCCAAATTAAATGTAACCTCATCACATCAGCAGCAAAGTTTATGTTGTCAGTAACACCTCCTATTACATAGAGGAGAGAAATGGTACAAACCAGAAAACATGGCCAGCAATGTTGGACCAGTAGATAGCACAAAAGATATAGCAGCATGGTCACACCAGTTTGTAAATAGCAATAATAGTAATTGTATTTCTTTTTGTTTCAATTTTAGGTTACAAATTCTACACAGCAGCAACAAAGCTCCAATTCACACCAAAGAACAAGTTCTACTAACCCTTTTATTGCTGCAATTATGCAAACAGCCAGTCTCCTTCACAGTCAGTATCTGTGGCCTAAGGAGAATCCAAAAACTGTCACATGGAAAAAAAATCAAAGGACTTTTTCTTTTTATTAGTTTCTTTTTCTTTCTTCAGTCCTTCAGAGAAGGAAAAGTTTAACTACAGCAACTATTATTTGTTTTCTGGACACATGGACAAAATCCCCTTTTCTCTTCTTCAGGAGAAGTTCATTAACCCCCTCACTACAGCAATCATTGTTTGTTTGTTTGTTTGTTTGTCAGGACACTGGACACATGCACACCCCTCTTATCATGTGCATCCCACTGCAAGCATGCAGAATCCTTTTGTACATACATTTTAATCGCCAATCAACCCACACATATGATCTTCATTTGTTTTATGTCATTGTATATACCTTGTAAATATTTTTTCTTCTTCTTCTTATGAGTATATGCTGATTATATATATACACGCTTCCTTCTTAAAAAGCTTCAAACTCATTTAAATATCAGACAAAGAATGGTATGCCTTACATCAAATTGGAAAAGGAAAAAATGTCTTGTTAGTCGTTGGGATGGATCATTCTCTTACTACAGACTTAACCAAGTCTAAGAGAATGAATAATAGCATAGATGGAATATTGTAGTTATTGTATATGCACATGGCTGCATATCACACAACACTGGATGCCAAACCCATTCTTAACAGATATTTAATATTTGTTTGAAGCAAAATCATAGTCATTTGTTGTTTTGATAGGATGTTTTCATAGATATGTCAAACCAAAATATTATTGTTAGTTATTGGATTTAGCTGGTGTATGGTTATTTTAGTTTAAGATAACATAGTATATAGGACAGGATAGGTAAGAGATCAGAGACTGAATGGTGAAATTATTCAGTGAGGAAAAATTTGGTATAAACGGAGTGGATCCTTTAGAATCTACCCCAGACACTTACCTGCCAATGCCTGAAGATAAATGTTCTTATCAACAAGTAAAGCAAAAATACTTGGTTAAAGTTTCAACTGCTGTATTCAACGTCACAAACTGTTTTGTTCAACACAATGAGGTTGGGGTTAAAGAGAGACATGGACACTTATCATGATTGCAGCGCTATAATCGTAAAGGACGCACAAGGACACTTGTCACGATCACAGCGATAATCGTAAAGGACATACAAAGCAAACTCGCTAAGGACTGCATTAATGAGGCTTATCAAAGGCCTGTGTTTTTGCAAAACTGTGGTGAAGAAATTTATCAAGACCACAGCACTTCAAGGGCCAAACATTCCCTCTATACACGTAAAGCAACATTGCAAGCAAGTCAACAGCCTCTATGAAGAATTCTACTTCTACGTCCACCATACTGCAAATATAAAGTGTCTCCAAGAACTGCAACCCACACAGGTGACAGCACTCAGCCAGGAAATCACTGTGAGCAACAAGGAAAGTGTCCTCACACATCGACCAAACAACAGCTACAAGGCAAGCTGTGGCGTGGCATATAACTGTCTGTAGCAATGAAAATATTTTCCTCATGAATACTGAATATAAATAACCTCTGTCCCTGGTCAAATTTAGTTATTATAGGGTAAAATAGGTTAATTAAATGAAGGATATTTCATACCAATGGTTAATTTATGTTTAGGATAGTTTGAAAAAGAAAGTTTGGAAATATATATGAAGCAAGTATGGTAATTTACTGTGTGACCAATCAAAATAATTTCTCATGGTCACAAGCGGGGGACTGTTACCATATAGGCATATAGATATTGTTTTATACCACCATTAATGTAATGTGATTATTAACCATAGTATATATTATGTATGTGTATATAAAAATAGGAATAGCTTAATAATTAGGATATCAGAGTTTAATGTTTAGACATCGTAGTATAGCTTTTTGTTTTACTAAAGAATATGAAGGACCACTTTGCAACATATCAAATGCAACTGAATTTATTTAGGAGACAAAATGTCTAAGGCATGCTAATTAGCAGACAGAGATATGTGGATTCCCCCAGTTACATAATACTTATTAACCAAGTATAAACAAAGTAATGTACTTCAAACCCCAGGATGCAAATAACAGAACAATAAGACAAACGGGTATTTAAGGATATACTATTTAGCACAGACTGTATATGTCCTGCTATTGTCTAGTTATATTACAGGACAAGATACAACTGTTTATAGTCACACCCTAGAGGTGGAATAAACCAGGCGAGCTTCAAAGAGAACAAACAATGTCAAAATGCCATCAAACACAAGGTCCCACCATGCCCACATCCTAGAACATCTGAACAAACAGGAAAACCATAAAACTTGACATCTGGGAATATCAATAATGCCCCGAGAACAGGCAAACTCAATGGGTGAATCTGTAATATAAGGGAGGTATGGATAGTTAGTAGTGAGTTCAGATCAGAGGGACGGCTGAGAAGGAATGGGCTGGAGTGTTGGTTACAGGTAGCTATTGATATTCACTGGTCACTATGACCATGTAACTTGTAAGTATATAATTTATGTCAGTATCGTAGCAGTCTAAGTCTGTCAATTGTTTTAATGTCATTTTATGTAATGTAAGCAAGGAGGCGTATATAAATATATATATAATAGCATATACATCAATTACTGTGTTAATGTATTCTGTAATGGTTTGTTTTGCCTGTAAATAAATATCAGACTTTCTGAGCTAAAATTACAAGTCTAGAACTCTTATATTTTGGGAATTAGATTAATTAGTACTCTGCATATTGTATTGTAAAGTATATTAGAACATAATTGCAGATGTCAAATATATATGTTAGATCAATACAAGATATAATAAATATATTTTATATAATATTTCACTCTCAATAATTATTATTGGGATAAGAGAGATATATGATTCCTAAAACTCAACACCGGTCACATCCCCTGTGTTACTGTATAATGCCCCATTCCCAGCAGTCACCTCTCCGGTCACATCCCCCAGTGTTACTGTATAATGTCCCATTCCCAGCAGTCACCTCCCCGGTCAAATCCCCAGGTGTTACTGTATAATGCCCCATTCCCAGCAGTCACCTCTCCGGTCACATCCCCGGTGTTACTGTATAATGTCCCATTCCCAGCAGTCACCTCTCCGGTCACATCCCCCAGTGTTACTATATAATGTCCCATTCCCAGCAGTCACCTCTCCGGTCACATCCCCTGGTGTTACTGTATAATGCCCCATTCCCAGCAGTCACCTCTCTGGTAAAATTCCCGGTGTTACTGTATAATGTCCCATTCCCAGCAGTCACCTCCACAGTCACATCCCACGGTGCTACTGTACAATGTCCCATTCCCAGCAGTCACCTCTCTGGTCACATACCCTGGTGTTACTGTATAATGCCCCATTCCCAGCAGTCTCCTCTCCGGTCACATCCCCCCTGTGTTACTGTATAATGTCCCATTCCCAGCAGTCACCTCTCCTGTCACATCCCCCGGTGTTACTGTATAATGCCCCATTCCCAGCAGTCTCCTCTCCGGTCACATCCCCCCGGTGTTACTGTATAATGCCCCATTCCCAGCAGTCTCCTCTCCGGTCACATCCCCCCGGTGTTACTGTATAATGTCCCATTCCCAGCAGTCTCCTCTCCGGTCACATCCCCCCGGTGTTACTGTATAATGTCCCATTCCCGGCAGTCACCTCTCCGGTCACATCCCCCCGGTGTTACTGTATAATGTCCCATTCCCGGCAGTCTCCTCTCCGGTCACATCCCCCCGGTGTTACTGTATAATGTCCCATTCCCAGCAGTCACCTCTCCGATCACATCCCCCGGTGTTACTGTATAATGCCCCATTCCCGGCAGTCTCCTCTCCGGTCACATCCCCCCGGTGTTACTGTATAATGTCCCATTCCCAGCAGTCACCTCTCCGGTCACATCCCCCGGTGTTACTGTATAATGCCCCATTCCCAGCAGTCACCTCTCCTGTCACATCCCCCGGTGTTACTGTATAATATCCCATTCCCAGCAGTCACCTCTCCGGTCACATCCCCCGGTGTTACTGTATAATGCCCCATTCCCAGCAGTCACCTCTCCGGTCACATCCCCGGTGTTACTGTATAATGCCCCATTCCCAGCAGTCACCTCTCCGGTCACATCCCCCAGTGTTACTGTATAATGTCCCATTCCCAGCAGTCACCTCTCCGGTCACATCCCCCGGTGTTACTGTATAATGTCCCATTCCCAGCAGTCACCTCTCCTGTCACATCCCCCGGTGTTACTGAATAATATCCCATTCCCAGCAGTCACCTCTCTGGTCACATCCCCCGGTGTTACTGTATAATGCCCCATTCCCAGCAGTCACCTCTCCGGTCACATCCCCCGGTGTTACTGTATAATGTCCCATTCCCAGCAGTCACCTCTCCGGTCACATCCCCCGGTGTTACTGTATAATGCCCCATTCCCATCAGTCACCTCTCCGGTCACATCCCCCGGTGTTACTGTATAATGTCCCATTCCCAGCAGTCACCTCTCCGGTCACATCCCCGGTGTTACTGTATAATGCCACATTCCCAGCAGTCACCTCTCCGGTCACATCCCCCGGTGTTACTGTATAATGTCCCATTCCCAGCAGTCACCTCTCCGGTCACATCCCCCGGTGTTACTGTATAATGTCCCATTCCCAGCAGTCACCTCTCCGGTCACATCCCCCGGTGTTACTGTATAATGTCCCATTCCCAGCAGTCACCTCTCCGGTCACATCCCCCGGTGTTACTGTATAATGCCCCATTCCCGGCAGTCTCCTCTCCGGTCACATCCCCCCGGTGTTACTGTATAATGCCCCATTCCCAGCAGTCACCTCTCCAGTCAGCAGCTGGATGATCTTGTTGGTGAGATCCAGGATCTTCTGGTCATTGTCTCTCCCATGTATCAGTGAGTGAGGTGTTGGCACTGTGATGAGGCTCTGGGTCTTGCTCAGTCCTCCTGACACACGGGGACGGCTACTGAGTGTCCCACGCTCACCGGATGTCTTCCTTACTACTGTGTAATCCTGGGTAATACAAGAGGAAATAAAATCATAGCAAGAATTTTCCCCAATACCGTGCAACGCCCTCACTGGTATAGTTAGCAAACAATCATCTAATGAGCCTTGGGACCAGGTGAACCACATACAAGTAACACCTCACACATTATATGGTATGTATACATTTGGGGTGGAGTGTATGTACATTACATCATATGAGCATACAAGGACTGCGTGCAGAGATCTGGCCAATGGCAGAGCTTATATCAGCACTACCTTATGTTGCCCGTGCCTGAGAGGAAAAGTCTACAACACTGGGATTCAACATGTGTCCCTCCATCTATTGTGGAACGACACTTCCCAGAATGCCTTGCCACAGTTCTGCAATTAGGGCACACTAACACTGGGCATGCTGGGATACAGAATGTCGTTCTCAGAATTAGGGATAACCATCAACCATCGATGATTCAAAATCAACAATGGTTTATAACCGAAGTCAAATACTTTTGCCATTAGTGGGGGAGAACAGATGGTTTCCATCCATCGATGGAACAGCAAAACAATGTTTTGCTTTTTTTTTTTCCCCCAAAGTGCCGGGAGAAGGAACAGAGCCCCGCCCTTTTGTTTTGATTGGTCCACAGGCCAATGAGTCAAACACAATGGATGACCATCGATAGACCATAGATGGCCAGCTGCGCTATTGCCATCAATGGCAACCATCGTTGGCAATGGCAAGGATGTCCATCCCTACTCAGCATCACTCAGATCCCCTATACCAGATGCTACTGTAATATTAAGACTTGGGAGAGGAAAGTAGGAAACCCAGTAGACCAATACCCCTTTCACACTTGCAAAAATATCCCGGGTTTTTACACATGAATGCGCATCAAAACGGGATTTAGCTCAGTGTGAAAGGGTCTTGAAAGAATATCCCGGGATGAACATCCCGGGATTTCTACCCAGGTCCTGACCTGGGTAGATTCCGGAATCAACGCGGGATGCAGTCAGTGTGAATGGTCCCGTACCCGGGATTGGGTACACGGGATTTAAAAAAAGCTGATGAATGGAGATTACTTGGGCTCACAAATGCTGATGTCATGTTTCAGAGCCCTGGAGTCCATTTCTAATGATATGCATATGTATTTGCAGGGATTTCCTGGGATCAGTGTGAATAGGGCTGTCCCGGGTCGATCCCAGGTCTGAGTGCAGTGTGAAAGGGTACATTCCCAGGTAGTGTCCCGGGAAGCATCCGGGAACACATTCCCGGGTATGACCCGGCTCTGAGTGTGTGAAAGGGGTACAAGAAGACTTTGGGAAAGTATGTTATAAGCTATTCCAGGATCCATTGTCTATCCAATAACATTCCTGTTCTTTTTAAGTGATAACAGTGGCGCTCAGAGACCCCCTCACCTCTCCTGTGAGTAGATAGATGATCTCCAGGGTGAGGTCTAACAGCCTCTCAGTCCGCTGGCTCCTGTCCTTGTCCATGTGGATGGTGACACTGGGTGACACTAGGTGATACAGGGTGTGGGATATAGTTATAGGTTGAAATACAATATATCTATAGGACAGGAGTAGTAGGTGACACAGATGGTGATACCGAGTGACATAGGGCATGGGATAAAGTTACAGGTAATAATACAATATATCTATAGGACAGGGCTAGTAGGTGACATATACTGTATATGGTGACACTAAAAAACTGTCATTAAGTTACAAGGAATTGGTTTGATCTGCACTCTGTCCGAGGAAGCAAAACACAAATATAATGTAAATAGCTTATTTCCCTAGGACACACACATAGAACAGTTAATAATTAATGCAATTACCAGCTTTTACTTCCAGCAGCATCAAATCTTGAGTCTCCTCCCTCTGCTCTGGTCTCTATTACTGCTGTCTGAACACAGGAAAGCTGATGGATAGACGCTAAAACCACACTACACATACAGGAAATGGGAGGGCTGAATGCGTTCCATATACAGGAAATGGGAGGGCTGGATGCGTTCCACATACAGGAAATGGGAGGGCTGGGTGCGTTCCACGTACAGTAAATTGGTGGGTTGAGTGGGTGGTAATTGAACTGCAATGTGGCATTGCTGTTATGTTAACCCTTTCTGCGTGTCTTCAGTAGATCCAGGAGAGAGATTTAATATTTAATTATTTTATATTTAATGTTCCCATACTTGTTTGTTGTCTTAATGGATTGATTCACGATTCATGTGCCAGTAGTTCCTTAGTAGTGGATATCGGAGCCTGTAAGTGTAATGTATCAATACAATGTTCTGAAGGTGGTACATAAATTTATATTTATGTTCATTCAAAAACCTGACCTCATAAAAATGTTTTGCAAGGTTTATTACTGATCTTGGGTATGGATCATTGGATAGACATGAACTAGGTCGACATGCATGAAGGTTGACATGACTGAAGGTCGACATGCAGAAAGGTCGATGTGACTGAAGGTCGACATGGGGAAATTCGACAGTCAAAAGGTCAACATGGAATTATTCACTTTTTTTTGTCCCGAATTTCGACACAGTTGACTTGGACACTGAATCGTGGCACCGCAACCCCTCGCATGGTTCGCTGCGCTCGCCATGCTTCGGGCACACTATTTTATTCTCCCTCTATACCCTAGTGGATGGTAGGGCATGAAATACTACCTTATGACCGTCAACCTTCCTCACGTTTACCTAAATCTTGTGTCGACCTAACCCATGTTGACCTTCAGTCATGTCGACCTAGTAGTGTCGACCTGATGCTTGCGGACCTAGTGACCGTATCCCCTGAGGCATTACCGTTAGGGTATACATGTCATTTAGGTTTTTAGTAATGAATACCCCTTTAACACTGCTGCAGTAACCCAGGGCAGCGAGGAGCAGAATGGCGGTAACCCGGGGATACGAAGCCGGGCTGCTCGATGTGGATACATCGGGACCTTTCCCATCCCCCATGGAAACTATGGCCGTCGGCAGTTCAGGGGGGATCGCAGCAGGGGTCAAAGATTCCTGCTGCAGTCCCTCCTACATACATTCGAGGGATACTTAATATTTGCGGCCAACCCCCGAAAACGGGTGTTTTCCTGGATTTAGCTGCAAATATTGATAAATGCGGCCCTTGGACACTACATGGAGCGGGTGACATGGCAGTGTAAATGGGTGACGCGGGGGAATAAAGTGCGACATCTCCACCTCTGATTGGCCTGGTGAGAAACACAGCGCGGATGGCCATTGCTGGGTGATACCATCGCCCATGGCCTTGGACCTACAGATTATCCTTGGGTCATGGACATACCACTAGGTCTACCGCTAATGGTCAACAGTGGGTGGGTCGACACTTTTAAATGGCCGACATACTCAAGGCCGATGTTGACAGAATGTCGACACAAGTAAAGGTCAACATAGACATAGTCGACACTGAAAATGTCGACACACAGTTTTTCATGTTTTGGCGGGGTTTAGATCTTGTTCATTCTTTACCATCCAAGTGGGCACAGAGTGAGATTAGAATATTGCATGGCAAACGGATGCGGTACAATTATACGGTGTCCATGGCAACATGGTGTCCAGTCATTGGCTGCTTAGCGAGGGGCTTAACGCTGCCCAGCCAAACGCCCGGCGCCCCACCCACCGCCGAATCCCCTTGGAACCATGTGAGGAGATGTGCACAAGAACACATCTAGCCCTTTTACATACGAGCGCTATGACGAGGACGGGGCGTGTGGCTGACTTCCTGTGAGGACAGCCATAAAAGGCTCGGCGTTCACCTGCTCTGTACCTCTGTCTTCCCTTCCTCCCCGCTCAAACGGCCCGGCAGGTGTGATTGACAGGCATGGGGCGTTTCTGGGTGGGCACCAGGTGTTTCATGGGCGTGGCCACAGAAACAATAGTCGCGCCCATGGAAACGCTGGTCGGTCTCCAGCCACCAGTGTTCACCTGGTTGCTGACTCTGGATGTACGCAGCCCAGCGAGCAGGTCTGAATCAGACCCAGAGTACGCTGTTATAAAGGGGGTTCATTCTGGCACTTGTTGTGGGTACATGCATTAGTGGTTGCCATGGGGACAGGCACTGCGCCGGCAGATATACCAATTAGTGACCTCAAGGGTACAGGGAGGGGTGTGGATCGTATTGTCGACCCAACTTAGGTCGACATTCATTAGGTCGACATCGTTGGGTCGACAAGCAACTAGGTTGACAGGGTTCTAGGTCGACATGAGTGAAGGTCGTCAGGTGTCTAGGTTGATATGGGACAAGGTCGACATGGGTTTAGGTCGACAAATGCATTAGGTCAGCATGGGTTAGGTCGACAGGTCGCGAGGTTGACATGGGTTTTTTCACTTTTTTTTTTACCCGAATGTCGACACAGTCGACATGGACACAGTTGGAAATCAACCGCAGCCCCTCTAATTGCTCGCGATGCTTGGGGCACGATGCCTCGCTGCGCTCGGAACACTATATTATCCTCCCACCACGCCCTAGTGGATGATAGGGCATGAAATACCGCCTGTCGGCACATGTCAGCTCAAAAAAAAACCTGTGAAAACAAACATGTCGACCTCGTGACCTGTCGACCTAACCCATGTCGACCTAACGCATTTGTCAACCTAAAACCATGTCGACATTGTCCCATGTCGACCTAGACACCTGTTGACCTTCATCCATGTCAACCTAGAACCCTGTTGACCCAACGGTGTCGACCTAATGACTGTCGACCTAAGTCGGGTCGATAACCGTATCCCGATGTGAACTAGGGCACTTCTAGTGGGAGCGTAAACTGAACAAAGGCTGTGGAGAGTAGTGTCTTTCTAGAAGTATTGGGCTCCACAAAATATCGCAATAGGGGCCACAAAATTCTGGATACCCTGATTTTTCCATCAGTTGCTGCACATTGAATGCTCTGCCTGAAGACGGTCACTCTTACCTCTAGCGTTGCTGGTGGCAGCCATGCTGGTCAGCTCTGTAGCTATCATATAATTGACTGTAGACATTGGTATAAAACCATAGATGGGGTCAAACCATTGTCCAGAATCTGTGCATAATTTTCTAGGATGCAATAGGGAAATAATAGACAGAACCTTATTGGTTGCTGTGGGCAACATCCTCTCTTCTCATTTTTAGTAGCGTTAGTAAATTGACTTGCTCATTTTGGTTTACATACAAGCACTACACTAATTGGGGATCCATGTTGACAGTTGTCGACATTGTCACCGCAAAAAAAAAACACACCCTATGTCGGCCTTTTCCATGTCGATCTGTTTCTTGTGTCGATCTTTTGACCATGCAAAAAGGAAGTGGTGAAACAGAAAGAGTCTCAGCGCTGATGGTCAGCAAAGTGGGAATAAACGACAAGTGGTGACCCCTCACCACAAGAAATAACAGAATATTGGAAAATGTGTATAAAGCACATTCAATTTGAAGTATTCCCTCCTGCGAGCCACTAATATTATAAAGCGGAAAGGGACGTTCCTTCCTTACTCGGGACGGTCCTCTTCTCCGCTATATGGGATAGTGTAATAGTTGTCCAAAAACGTCTCACACCTTCCCTTCACCGAAATTCTTTTTATAAGAAAAAAGGTACCATACATCCCTTATAGGGAATGGCGTCTCCTCTTCTCCGAAAATGTAAATCTCTTATAACACATCCAGGGTACCAGTACACTCCTTTCCTCCAGACAACTCCAGCGGGTCTCAGAGGTATATATGGAGACACAATGGAACCGCATATGGTGTAACACAGTTTTTATTTACAGAAACAACATATGGGTAAAAACAGGGTAGGGAGATATAGCACATACATGAAGTTTAAAAAATGATCTGCCACATAGGAGTAAAAATCAGAGCAATTACCAGAGCCGGTGGAGAACTAGATGGACTAAGTTCTCATAAAGCGCTTATGGGAATAAGGTCCCGGAAACCATTCCCCAGAAAGCTCCAGACAGCGATCCCCGGCAAAAGCTCCTAGCTCCTGTGGATGTCTGCAGTGGTCCAACGCGTTTCGACCGTTACTTACGGTCTTTTTCAAGGATAAATTACCCCATTGCAGACAAATATTTAAAGAACTAAGATCCAATCAAATTTGGGCGTTGTATCGCGCCCCCTATGACGCTGTATTGCGTCTCACTAAGCTACCGCGCCCCACTTCCGGCAGCGAGGACATTACGTGAATGCCCCGCTTCCGGTTTAGCAGATGCGGCGGAAGCCAGCGACGTTCCCCACAATGTCCTTCCGAACAGGGCCAGGCGCTATACCACGCCTCCTGTGACGCTACGGTGCGGCAGATCATTTTTTAAACTTCATGTATGTGCTATATCTCCCTACCCTGTTTTTACCCATATGTTGTTTCTGTAAATAAAAACTGTGTTACACCATATGCGGTTCCATTGTGTCTCCATATATACCTCTGAGACCCGCTGGAGTTGTCTGGAGGAAAGGAGTGTACTGGTACCCTGGATGTGTTATAAGAGATTTACATTTTCGGAGAAGAGGAGACGCCATTCCCTATAAGGGATGTATGGTACCTTTTTTCTTATAAAAAGAATTTCGGTGAAGGGAAGGTGTGAGACGTTTTTGGACAACTATTACACTATCCCATATAGCGGAGAAGAGGACCGTCCCGAGTAAGGAAGGAACGTCCCTTTCCGCTTTATAATATTAGTGGCTCGCAGGAGGGAATACTTCAAATTGAATGTGCTTTATACACATTTTCCAATATTCTGATCTTTTGACCATGTCCAACTTTTTGTCTGTGTCGACCTATCTACCTAGACACTTTCCACTTTCGTTATACGGTCGTATTGTCGACCCGACTTAGGTTGACACCGTTGGGTCGACAGGCAACAGGGTCGACAGGGTTCTCATGTCGACCTAGACACCTGTCGACCTTCACCCATATTGACCTAGAACCCTGTCGACCTAGTTGCCTGTCGACTCAACGGTGTCGACCACTTTCGACCTAAGTTGGGTCGACAATACGATCCACACCCTTCACATTATACCACACATTGCCTCAGTGTAGTGCTGCCAGTATACATTATGGGCCCATTTAGACCTGATCACACAGCTGCAACTTTTTGCAGCCCTGTGATCACTTAAGCTCCGCCCTGCCAGAGTGAGATCCCGCCCTCTGTGCGCGGCTGTGAGTGGCTTCGCAGACATTTAAAGAGGGTGAAATCCATTAGAAATCTACTCACCATTACCTGAGTGCAGTGCAGTCGAGACTTACCCGGCGCTGCGATGGCTGTGGAGAGATCAGCGTCCCTCCCTCCCAATGACCGGACTTACCTGCGTTTTTTCAGGGGCACTCCCTGATATAGCTGGAGCTCCGCCCCATAAACACGGGACGGTTGTCTATCTGACAGCACGCGGCCTTCCATCACAGGCCATCGATGAGCTTGATACATCTGGCCCTGAATCAGGCCCTATTTCCAGAAGGGGAGGGATCATCCAGCTGATACCTGGACCATCCTTTCACTTTGGGCCTTATTCGAGTTCACTCTTTCAGACAAAATCCTTCTTAGATGGACAAAACCATGTGCACTGCAGGGGGGCAGATGTAACTTGTGCAGATCTAATTAGATTTGGGTGGGGTTTTACTTCAAAGTGAGAACTATATTGCAGTGTTAAAATAAAGCAGCCAGTATTCACCCTGCAAAGAATCACCAAAAAATCACCAAATCTATTTCTATCTGCACATGTTACATCTGCCCCCCTGCAGTGCACATGGTTTTGTCCATCTAAGAAGGATTTTGTCAGAAAGAGTGAACTCGAATAAGGCCCTTTGAGTGGAGATTTGAGTGGAGATTTTCCTCATGTAAGCACCCGCTCCCATTCTGAGACAGTCCTGATCTCTGCGCTCAAAGCCTCACTCAGCCATCGTCACAGAGGCTGTAATCAAGGAGACGCCTGCTCTCTGACAGGGCTGGTCGCACTGATAAGCCCAGCTGGGCCTGTGGGCGCGAGACAGGAGAGCGGGAGATGGGTCATACCAGTGTGGGGTTCTGCTGAGAGGGATCAGCACTGACCGGTCCCATATAGAACCCTAGGGGTCAAGAACCGATGTCACCATCGATGTTAACCCCTGAGTTGTCTGACCCTAGGGATAACCATTATCTATGTCTCCAGTTGAATAGCACAAATCACTGTGATACACGCCATCTTCAGATTGTTCTTACTAAATAAAGTCACACACACTCCCTTGCAAAATGGCCGTCTTAGTGGTCCCAAGGCTGCGGGAAAGGGATTAGGATGATCCCTTTCCTGTGTTAAAGGCAGGCTTGCCTACCCTCCCGGAATTGCCGGGAGGCTCCCGAAAATCGTGTGCCCCCCCCCCCCGGGAAGGTCGGCAATCCTCCCGCTTTTGCCTGGCAGCCCCCGCACCCCCCTTCCTTACCGCGCTAATTACCGTTTTTTCACGGGTCCACGGCAAGGGGCGGGACTAAAATGATGCAAATCGCGCCATTCCGTGTCATTTTAGCCCGCCCCCTACTGGCGTACCCGTGAATCGCGGCTTTTGACTGGATTGGGGGCGGGGCATTCAGTCATCAGCCCCGTCCCCACCCCTGACCTGAAGATCCGGCTGTCCTCTCCGGGCTTCTCCCGGAGAGGCTATCCGAAAAGTCGTCAAGTATGGTTAAAGGTTTCTTTTCAGAATGTCCTGCGGTGCAGGGCAGTCAGTCAGCGGGGTCCGTGCGGTGTCTGGGAACTAAGTAGTTGTATTTGCTCTCAGCCAATCAGTGTCCGGCCAGTCTTTTCAAACTGTTTTCAAATTTAGCAGCGCTGTCCCCCCGCCACCCGGCAGATAGTGCTACTTAGTTTACAGCCGCCGCAGAGACCCCGCTGCCTGGCCGCCGCCCCAACCCCGCTGCTGCACATAGTTGTGTGACAGCGGTGCTTCACCGCTGGCATACACCTACCTATCTGATTTGACCCGATTTCTTGGCCGGATCCGTCTGGATCTGGCGAAATCGACCCAAATCGGACAAGTGTATGGGGGCCTTTAGTCCCCATGAAGGATAATGGAGCCTGTGATGTGTATGGGTCATACGGTCAGTGGTGCAAGTAGAATTTTTTTCTTGGTGGTACTAATAGCCTCCACCAAAAATGGGCGTGGCCATGTGTCATGAGGGGGCGTGGTCACACAAAGCTAGAGGAGTGACTAAATGACAATAGTGGCTTGGCATCAGGAGACAAGGAATGAGAAACAGGGAATGTCAGGGGGTGGGTTGGCTCTTGCTTGGGGGAGTGACGGGCAGCTTGTGCTTACAATTGTGGAGCCTGCTCTTCACGCTGTTGGCGCCGCTGATGCCTGTTGGTGTGACAGGCTAAATCAACAGTAGCCGATAGCTGCAGACAGCACCACTCATAACGCTTGGTGGGTGGGCTGCGGATGCATTATATTTAAACTTAAAATAAAAATAGAATTGACAGTGGGTCAGGGGGTAAGTGGTACTGCGTACCTGCAACATATTTCTTACAGGTACTCCGTACCACCCCGTACCACCTTACTTGCAACACTGCATACGGTCAAGTCAATGAAGGTCGACATACCTTCAGTCGACAGGGCTAAGGTCCACACTTGAAATAGGCTGACATGGCTAAGGTCAACACAAGCATTGTGTCGACAATGGGGAGGTCAAAAGGTTGATATCAGTTGTTCACTTTTTTTTGTCACGAATGTCGACCTTCCAATCCTAGCCACGTCGATCTATTTCAGGTGTTGACCCAATGTATGTCATCCTTTATAGGTTGAACCTAGTGACTGTATCCTGGCTATGACCATGCCCTGTAACGTTAGCCTATGTTGGGACGTGACGCTGATATCGCCTTTATTAACCGCTCTCGCGTAATAGCTCAAATAACGTGAAATGGCCTTTATGCAGTTTTAAGTCTGCTCGAAGCAAATGCTTCGAAAGCTAGTCTGCTACCTTGTGATTGCCTCTGTGTTTGTACATGTCTGAGAAAGAGATGTATTTTCACTCACTGCCATAAGATGGCAGTGTTTCAGAGACACACAAATGGACATTAGACATATATATATAGATCTTACACAGGTCTTCAACCTGTGGCCCTCCAGATGTTGTGGAACTACATTTCCCAGCATGCCCTGATAGTTTTGGCATGCTCTTATAGGAAAAAATGTGGCAATGCATGCTGGAACATGTAGTTTCACAACATCTGGAGGGCCATAGCATACCCTCCAACTGTACCGAATTTGCCGGTACAGTACCGTTTTTTAACAGTCTGTACCGGCAAATTATAATTGTACCGAATGTACCTCTTTTCCCCGCAGCGGTCAGTTACTACTCACTCCTAATCAAAATCCTCCAGCGACCCTGATTGGAGGCTCTGTCTGAGTTGCCTGGTAGTGCTGCGCCGGCTCTCCCCTCTCCCCCGTTCCCAAGAGTGCATTGCGGGTCCGGTCCCGTGCGTCATGACGTCACGGACCGGCACCCTGCTCATGGGAAAGGACATTGTAACTGTGGACAGTGGACACGCTTTTGCGCTACATGAGGGCTAGGATGCGGTGGCCAGCCCCGGCGGCAGGCGCATGAGAAGGGGGATGATTATCTTTGCCAATCGGAGCAAGTCAGTGCAGCAAGTAGGTGGCTCAGGCTGCAGTTAAATAAAATGTATTATCCCCTCACTTGCCCAGTCTTCATCGTGTGACCTACTGCCAGGCCTGCAGCTCATGTCACATGGTGGCTTGGTGGGCTGCTGGCATATTAAATAAGTATATTTAATGTACTTATTTATTAAATAAGTATATTAAATATACTTATTTAATATGCCAGCAGCCCACCAAGCAATCATGTGACATGAGCTGCATGATACGTGCAGTAGTTGGTGCAGAGTACACATTCGGAAAGGGGACGTGGTTACACCCCTTTTTGCCCATGACCACGCCCTTTGTTTATGGCCACGCCCCCTTCCTGAATGTGTACCGATTTCTTATCTTCAAATGTTGGAGGGTATGCCATAGGTTGAAGACCCATGGATGTTACATTGAATTAAATGAACTGTTATGCAGCTGCACGCTCCTTTGAAGCACATAATGAACACCCAGATGTCAGCAAAATGGCGCTGCGGATCCCTTGTGGCACCATATAAAGGATATAACTGCCGCAGTGGAAACTTCACAGCACAGCAGAACCTTTTTTTTTTGGAAGCCATTTAATAAAAGCTAATATAGATGTAATTACTACTACAGTGCACCAGTGTCAGATGTGTATAACTGCAGGGATCATGACCGCAGCACAGCTGCTAATAGCACGTTGCAGAGCGCAGTCAGCAGCAGCTGGGAAACCTGTGAGCAGAAATAATGGCGCAAAAAAACGCGCCAGTTTTTCAATTTAAATCGACATAAGTACAAGAGAATTTTCCCGCGCGCTCAGCAGCAGCTGGAGGAGGAGGAGGCGGGGACCCATTCCCTCAAACGCCATTGGCTGGAGTGTCTGGGAGTGCGGGAGCGCCCTGTGAGCTGATTGGTCGCTGGTCCGGCACCCGGTAGAACGAGTGTGTCAGTGTGTGACTGTCAGTCAGTTTTTGTAGCAGCCGCAGCAGCAGCGCAATCAGAGTCAGAGACGACAACACTGCGATTTGCCGCTATGGAGGACGACTCTCAGTCTCCGCCGAAGAGGATGTGCTACAGCCCCGTGTTCGACGACAGCTTTGAGAAGAGGTCCAAGAAGCTGTCCATAGAGGGGAACATCGGTGAGTGTCGGGGCCATAGTAGTCTGTCCTACTCATGTGCGTGCATTGCGGATATGTTTAGTATTGTGCATGTGCCCCTTTGCGGTGTGCACTGTGCACTTATCATTGTAACGCCGGCACCTGGCGCTGCAATATATTCAGGCGTTATAAAGCTAAATTAAAAGTCCCGCTCCTTCCCTGCCCTGTGATAGGCTGCCGCGTCCTGGTCTAGTGTCCTGCATTGTACAGCTTTATAGCGGGCGGCGCCACCTGCTGGCGAGCGGCGATATAGCAGCCTGCAGGCGTTCACTGTTGTCACTGTATAAATCGAATATTGTAGTGGTATCAGATTAATGACTATACTCCCCCTGTACTTGGGCAGTGGTGGGCATGCTGTGTGTATAATAGATGGAGTCTTGCATGGTATAATGCTCATCACATATAAAAGTGGATTTTGCTCCAGTATAGTTCTTATATATGTAATGATGTATAAGGCAAGCTGCAGTCTCTACATAAGGCTATGGAAAGTTGCTATGTACCAACAGCTTACTGCAGAATATTGGCCAGAAATCTGCAAAGTGTGCCAAACTCTGATCAGGCCTGGGTGCAACCTGCAGGGACACCAGTTCTCACCACCGTTGTCCTTACCAGTTCATTTTAATACAATTTACATAAAAAAATAAACACGCCGTGATACAGTGGTTCTCAAACTCTGTCCCCAGGACCCCACACAGTTCCCGATTTCCAGGTCACCCAGCAGGTGCGTTCATTACTCACTGACACATTTTAAAAGATCCACAGGTGGAGCTAATTCTATCCCTTGTGGTTCTGTGAGGAGACCTGGAAAACATGCACTGTGTAGGGTCCTTAGGACCGAGTTTAAGATCCTGTGTACTAGAATATAGGACTTTGTCATTTGAGGTAACCTTTATGGGTGTTTTTTTTGTGGCCGGTTGGTAGAGTATGTTTTGCATTTATTTGATCTCATTACGTCTTATGCAGCTGCCGGGAAGTCAACTTTTGTTCGGCTTTTGGAAAAAGCCAGTAATGAATGGGAGGTTGTCCCCGAACCTATCGCAAAATGGTGTAATGTCCAGACCACGGAAGATGAACATGAGGTAAATATTGTCTAGATTATTTTAAAAATGAAATTTAGCGTTTTCTATTGAATCAACCATGTCACATTATGAAACGCTTCTATTTTGTTTTCTGCAGGAACTGTCCACCTCGCAGAAGAGCGGGGGGAACCTCCTCCAGATGCTCTACGACAACCCTAAAAGATGGGCGTACACCTTCCAGACTTACGCTTGCTTGAGCCGTGTCAAGGCGCAGCTGAAGCCCGCCTCTCCGAAGCTAAGGGAAGCGGAACACCCCGTGCAGTTCTTCGAGCGATCTGTTTACAGCGACAGGTAGTGATGGATATTAATGTCTAGCGTCAGGCATCTCCCTCCCAAAGCCCCACCCCCTAAACGCCATCTTCTCCTCGTTGCCCAGATACGTGTTTGCCTCAAGCTTGTTTGAATCGGAGAGCATCAACGAAACGGAGTGGGCTATATACCAGGACTGGCATACCTGGCTCCTGAACCAATTTGAGAGCGATATAGAGCTGGATGGCATTATTTATCTCCGGGCAACACCAGAGGTAAGCGTGCCGGGTACCTGCGGACCTATCAATATAGCCCATACATGTATGTAGATGAGCAGTCCAGCAGCATTATGTAGGGAGGACAGAAGACTGAGGGCCCTGCTCCTACATGTGTGCAGGCTGTATTGGGGATATGGATGCACATAATGGAGGGAGACTGCGGGGTAAGTATAGAGGGGGCACCGAGAATAAATATGAGCTAGTTGTGTTCCCTGTGGTTCCTCTTCCCTTCCTGGTGTGTCACTCCTCTGATGTGAGGCTTCTAGCACAGTGTGGTCTGTATTTCAGCACTGATATGCAGACCACACTGTGCTAGAGGCGCCACAGCAGAGAGCGATGCCTCAGGCAGGAAGAGGAACTACACACATTTTTAAAGATGCAGGGAGTTAGAATGGGCACTACCATAGGGTACACTAGAAGGTTCTTTGAAAGTTAAATTGAACGAGGGAGGGTGTTGTATTCATTTGGCCAATGCCAGGTACCCGCGGATGTTGGCGGGGATCTGATAATGTGTATGTGGCTTAACGGACCAATTTTTAGGGCTATCCCTGCTTGAGCACAGATGGTATAATCGAACGGATTCGGTTACTCATTAAGTCAGCTGGGCCTAAGCATGAATATCCTTAAAACCTGCCCTGTTAGGTGCCGTGAAGATCCTGTTTTGTAACTTCAGCATTAGACTGAAGCTTTTTGCCATTATCCGATAAGTTCTATGAAGTAAAATCCTTACTACGGTCATAATCTAAAAATTGGGTTGTAGGGAAAGCAGTGATGTCAGCAATATGTTCAGCCTCTCCTCCTCGGCGGGAAGCCAGGAGGTACAGAGGGCGCTACCCTGGGTACACGCATCTGCCAACCTCAAATGAGTCCTATAACCGCTGCATTATATTTCAGCACATAACATTAATACTGTATTATTTGGGAAGGACTACAGAGGATCAATTACAATTTCCGGTTTCCTTTCTCTAATCTAGAAATGCATGGGGAGGTTACATTCTCGCGGTCGAGAAGAGGAACAAGGAATTGAACTGGAGTACCTAGAAAGCTTGCATTACAAACACGAGCAATGGCTGTACGACAGGACGACCAAGTACGTAATATGCGCGCAGTTGTATCGTACGTATGTGCACGCAAAGCCGAACGTATGGTGTTTTCCAGAGAGATTCCATTAATGGTCCAGACTATGATTTTAGCATGGGTGTTTTTATCCTTAATCCAATGGAAGTATATGCGGTGGTGGTGTAGGAGCTGGACCAAAAACATTTAGTGTAGTGCCAGAGCTATTCCTGAAAACCTGATTCGACAAGTGTCCTCCCAGGCCCTCTTTAAGCTGGTTGCATAGAGAGGGGCCGTAGTCTGCGCACCGATGTAGTGAGATGCTATCTTGCTGGGGTTTACAGTGCCAAACAAAGGGAACACAGACGCACTGTTCCAGCATTACTAGTTAGTATTGTAACACATTGTGCACTAAAGCGGTTTTCCGCATAATCTTGGTCAGGGTTCTGGGCTTGCTCAAGTCACCACGATCAGGTAACCTCACCCGGTATGTCCCTAACATTGTAAGGATTCAAGTCTGGGCAGGACACTATAGACCAGTCCGGCCACACCACCAACGCATCACACAAGTGGAGCAAGTGATGTGTTAGGCTTGGGTCACACACTGCTTTTCTAGGTGTGTGCAGATCCTGATCTCAGAACGGTGTCTAACTGGTGGTCACATGTTTTGGGCGCCAAAACGTGAGACAACTGATAAGATTCCAAATTGAGATCCGGGTTAGTCTGGATGTGCACATCCCTTGTTTTAGCAGGGTGCAGTCGAACCGGACCTGTTTAGCAGGATACACCTATTTGGGTTCGCACATTGCGTTTCAGCTGCATCCTGCTAAAACGTGATGTGATACGCCTGTCATTAAGGGCACAGTAGCTGGGATTGCGCTACATCCACACTGTGTACACACATGTGTTGTACTTGTCCCATCGTCCTGTCAACCTGCTGAACCGGTGGCTGCAGTTAGGCAGGGGATATGCAGACGGCCACATAGAACACATGGTCAGGCTCTTCTCATGTGTAAAGAGTCCCCAATGAACGGGACGCTGTGTGTGTGTCTCTAACCAAAGTGTTGGGTAAGAGCAGTCTGAATGACCCCAGTATCTCATGCTGAGTACACACTTGGCTGGACGATTATTGGTGAGCTGTACACACTTGCTAACCGGCTGCTCCGATCTGTCTGTCCAGACGTCACAAACTAGGTTTCTGCTTAATGTGAATGTACTTATGTTTTATCAATTAATTCATTTTAATGTATTTTCACCCCCCGTAATAGACTGGATTTTGAATCCCTTAAACAAACTCCAATTCTGGTTCTGGATGTAAATGAAGACTTCAAACATGACCAGATCAGGCAGGAGGCACTGATTGACAAGGTAAGCGTGCGTGAATTATAGGGGCATGTGCTCGGGGGTAGGTGGCGTAGTGATTGGAATAATGTGTTATGTTGTTGCACTGGAATGTGAATGTATAGCTTTTGAGCTGTGTGCAGGGCTATAATGTTACATGCTGTTTGAGGAATACTTGGGTAGTGATGCATAAGCAGGTGCAACGTGTATAAAGAACCAGTGGGATCCCATATGGGGTTGGGAGAGCACCTAGTGGCCGGCGGTTGTTACTGCAATAGTAAAAATATACTGGGGAGTTGCTGAATTTTAGCTTGCTCCATGATTGCAGCACACACACAAGGGCCTCCCCTGCATTTTCTCATCTCCTGATTGGATAAATGCCTACACTGGTGGTCCAAAAATGAGTCCTCAAGGTACAATAACCGTTCACGTGTACAGATATCCATGCGTTAAGCGCAGGTGACATTAATTAGTAAATCATGTTTGATTTAACCATCTGTGATTAAACATGGATATTCTTAGAGCCTGAACTGTTAGTGCGGTATTCCATCCTGGCCGCTATGTCCGCCGGGGAAAGAACGGCCATCACCCTATCCAGTGCTGCCGTTTTCGACAGCATTGAAGGCAGTTTCCAACAAAACCGATCTGACTTTAAAAAAAGTCTTATCTATTTTGTCGGCAACTGCCGCGGATTGTCGACTGTGTTTCGACAATCCTCAGACTTTCCGACACCCGTCTGTCTGTACTTTGGATACCAACAGTCTGGTTGCAGTTGAGAGAAGCAAAGACAGGCCAGGGTTCCGACTGTCGGGATTGTCAGGCAGTTGGAATCCCGGGCTTAGTGGGTAATTCTGGTTGGCTCTCTAAGCAGCAAAAAAAATCATGTACATTTCTGGCGCATTGCAAATTGATGTTTTGCGACCCTCCTCTCCTCACATGACTGCCTGTATAATAGGTGGGTGTCTTAGCACTGCTTGGCCTTTATATCACTGTTCACATTTACTTGTCATTATGCCGAGATTCTAAAAGTGATGTTTCAATACTTTTGTATTTTTTTCCCTCTTGCATTGCATCAGGTGAAGGACTTTCTCATGTCGCTGTAGCCGCTGGCTGACCGAGAACTCTTATTTCCTATGTAAAACACTCCACCAATGGACTTGCTGCAAGATCAAACCCAATTCTACTCCCTGTATAAACTTCCAGTATATGTTTTATAATGGTCGTGTGTGAGTGTCTGTGCACAGATCTATACACTCCCTATGCAGCACTGCACTAAAAGTGCCATCAGTGCTGTTTTCATTGTTTATACTAATCTTTTATTTATAGCTGACTTGAAGTGATTTTAGCTTTGTATATATTTGCGATGATTTTACGCCTTTTTTTTTTTTGTTTTTTTTTTGCAACACACAAAGAAAACTTTATATTTTTATGAACTGACTGTTTCTAGGCTAATTGTGAAACAAATGTATTATCCACGTGAGTGATCACAGTATGCTGCTTCCCACTGCGGTGGATTACAGCTGCCACTCTCTACCTCCTATATGGGCCGGATCACAGCACCAACGTGTGTGGTTCCATGTGCTCCTGTCACAGTATTCACATACCGGATCTCCGCATTCTGCTGTAGTATGTAATACTCTTATCTTCCAAGAAGGTGGGGAAATGCTGGTGCTTACCTTTATGTGAAATAAAAACCTACCCAACAGAATGTTACACATCATTCTTTTAGTACATGCAAACGCGGATATGTTGTGCACAACTGATAGGTTAGAGGGGTGGCCAGGCAATAAGATTGGATTTGGGACAGCTGTGGAAGTGGCACCCTCTAGGAATATTTGCCCTTATTCTGGTTCACTTGCAAAAACATGTGCAGATGTAACATGTGCAGGGAGAATTAGATTTGGGTGAGTTATTTTGCTTCTGTGCAGGGAAAATACTGACTGCTTTATTTTTACACTGCAATATAGATCTCACTTTGATGTAAAACCCCACCCAAATCTAATTCTCTCTCTGCACATGTCACATCTGCCCCACCTGCAGTGCACATGGTTTTGTCCAGTAAAGAAGAAAATGTGCTTTGCGAATTGGTCTGAATAATTCTACCCCCCTCCACCATGTAATCGTTAGTGAGCAGCCCACAATAGTTCCCAGAGTGTGTGGAACATGGTTACAGTCAGGGCTATTTTTCAGCAGGAACTGAGGCCCTTATTCTAGTTCACTCTTTCTGACAAAATATTTCTTAGATGGACAAAACCATGTGCACGGCAGGTGTAAAACCCCACCCAAATCTAATTATCTCTGCACAAGTATCACCTGCAGTGCACATGGTTTTGTCCATCTAAGAAATATTTTGTCAGAGTGAACTAGAATAAGGGCCTCAGTTCCTGCTGAAAATAGCCCTGGTTACAGTATATTAAATCTACAGTGTCTAGGTCTACAATCATATAGTTGACTGGGTCCAAAGGTCAACATAATTATTATTTTTTTGTTGTCTGACATGGACACATCTAAGTGTACCGCATTCCCTGGCATGGCTCTTTATGCTTCACGCTCGGCACACCATTTTCTCTTTCGTCCAGTGACACGGCTTCTCCTTGGGGTGTAGGAGGGTCCGCAGGAGCCAGGCACCTATGCTGAAATCTTTCCTCTGGTTGCAGGCTCCTCCCCTTCCGCATCCCATCATGCTTCAGTTAGTTTTAGGTGCCCACAGGAGTGTGTGCTATGCTCGGCTGCTCCTGCAGTCGCCTACTTTTTTTCCTTTGGATTTTTACTAGATAGTTAAGAATTTTATTAACCTAGTGCAGGTTTTTATTTTCCAGTGTGCTGCTTCTAGGAAGCGCCGCACACTGAGAGCGCAGCAGAGGCTGACAGAAATGTGTCCTGTCAGCGCTCTGTGTGCGGTAGGACGCAGCTGCTTCTCATAAGGAGAAACAGTGGCGTCTCCTGCACCGCGCTTAACCTCCTTGAAGAGAGGTTTGCCTGGGCCCGGGGAGTGTCTGAAACTGGCTCCTTACTTAGAAGGGGGATTGTGGAGGACAGACATCCCGCGATGGCGGACGCCATCTTGGAGGGCTTATAGACTGGAATTCCTCTGGGGAAGTGAAGTCTGTTACAGGTGTCCAGTGCTGCTGGACGACTCAAAGTGATCCCAGGAAGAAGGGGAGGCACTGGAGGTGAGGAGAAACACTTGTGGGAGCGGCTAAAGGGGGGAAAGAGTGCCACATTGGCTATCCTACCCTGCTGAAGCAGAGACTTGGTCTCTTCCTACTCTGTGTACTGGCGCCATTTTCTCTCCACGGCGGAGCTGAAGCCTGGCTGAAGCCTGGCTGAATCCTTCAAGGTACAGAGATTACAGGTTCTCCTGGAAAGCGCCAACCCCGCTGACGCTGAAGTCACCGACCGCAAGCAGTCTGATAAGTACACTGTATACATTGCTTGGTGCTTTGCCTGACATTGTGCACCGTGGGTTAAATATGACTGACACGTGTGATAATACTGCTGCGGAGAGGGGGGAGGTGCGGGCCATGTTATTAGACTGCAAATCCTGCGGTAAAAATGTAACGTGAACAGATGGATCAAGGGGATTTGTGCCCTGCTTGTGAATCTGTGCCCACTAGTGCACAAGCCCTGAGGTCTGAGCAACAAGAACCTGCATGGGCTGCGGTGTCGGGGAGGTCTATGAATGCCTTGGCTGAGGCCCTCAATAGGCAAAAGGATAGCCTTATTAAGTCTCCAGGCCCTAGTTCATCCTCCCAGACTTCTATGGGATCCATTGCTGATTTGCAAGGGGACTCCATGTTACTGCAGGTCATACAGGATACTGCTTAAGACTAATTCTCTTATGGAAAAGTTTGCAGCACCTTCTGATAGCCCTTCTTCCAGAAGGCCTTCAGCTACAAATCCTCTGTTGTCTGTAGATTCTAATGAGGATGGTGTTTGTGAAGATGATTCACGTTGGGAGCAAAGGGAAGAGGCTGATGCTTCTGTCCCGGGCATTGAGGATTTAATCCTTGTGAAACAGGCTTTGGACCTGTCTGAAGAAGACAGGGTTCAGGCCCTTCTGATGAAAGTATGGTCTCCCTGATGGGAGAAGCCTGGAAGTCTCCAGATAAAAAAGTGACTGTCTAAAAGGTTTGAAAACATGTACCCCATGCCGGAGGAGCATGTAAAGTTGTGGGACGAAGTTCCCTTCGTGGACGCTCCAGTGGCTAGATTGTCGAAAGCCACAGCCTTACCGATCCAGGGTGGTGTGGCCTTCAGGGACCCGGAAGATAAAAAAAAGTGGAAGGATGTCGTAAGGCAGTCTTTGAAGGAGTGGGCTATACACTCCGTCCCATTATTGCCTCAGCCTGGGTAGCCAAAGCAATGATTAAGTGGGCTGAGGCTTTGGGAGATCAGTTGCTGCCTGATTCCGAGGCTTTTCTCTTAACTGAGAAGCTCAGATGTGCAGCAGAGAACATCTCTGAGGCAGGTGAAGAAGGCGCTAAGATGGCGTCTAAGGTATCTGCAAGGCGAGCCCTCTGGCTTAAGGCCTGGGATGTAGATAGCGAATCAAAGAAATCCCTTGAATCCTTGGCATTTAAAGGGGAACTGCTTTTTGGTTCTGACCTAGAGTCAATCATAAAGCAGGCCACAGGGGGGAGAGAGTACCTCCCTTCCTACCACTACTGAAGCTTCAGGTTCAAAGTTTGGAGTTTTCAAACCTGCTTTTCGCTCATCCTTTTGAGGCAGAGCACCTAACACAGGACAGGCGGGAAAAGGTAGATTCCCGGCCGCTAAAGTAAAAGCTTCCAAATCCAGATTTGAAGCCTTTGGAAAGAAGCAGTCGTCAAAAGGAGAGGACAAATCCTCTGCATGAAAAGGGGTGGAGGCTCTCTGTTCTGCCCTCAGAGTGGGGGGCCGCCTCCTGCAGTTTCGGGACAAATGGAATATTCCAACCTCTGACCCTTGTGTCCTTTCAATTGTCTCAAGAGGTTATCAGATAAATCTCGGGAAATCCTCCATGGAAATTTCTTCCAACCCCTTTGCCAAGAGAAGCCAGTTTGCGCATGGCCCTTTTGGGGGCGGCGTTGGCTCTCAGGGAAAAGGGAGTGGTGGTCCTGGTTAATCAGGATTAACGGAAAAGGGGGTTTACTCCGTATGGAGTTGATGGATGCTCGCACAACCTAATGGCTTAATTTATTCCTTTGTTTGTACAGGGTAAGTGGACCCCAAAATTACTTTTTTCAGGTACGGGGGTGCTGTTCCCTACAGCATTAGAGTATATGTTTTTTAAGGCAAGGAGAAAAAAGGGGCTGTCTAGGGGAATGCACTGAAATTTTTTAAAATATAACCTTTAATTGTTTTACTTTAATATTCCCTATATCGAAGATTTGAGGGAAACATACATAAACAGCTGAAATTTTGAGGGGTTAAAATTACGTACAATACATACACAGATACATATAGTGTGTTAGAAGAAAGAAATGTGTTTAAAAATCACACAGATGACTGTCCCAGAAAAATGTCTGATTTGTATAGCCCTGAGAAAAATGATTATGCTATTAGAAATGTTTCACATTAAAGACTGTTTGTGCAACCTGGTGTCACTATATAGCAGTTTTTAAATATATTACTGTTTGGACACGGCACAGTGGTAAGAGTTTTAACAGTATTATACAGTATGATTGAAGGTTAAACTAGTCCTATCTCACGGATCTGTGCAGTCTATTGGCGCCCTCTTGTGGTCAAATTCTAATATATGCCAATATTCTCAATTGTTATGGGGCACATTTACATTCCGTGGATAGAGATATATGGTCTCTATAGAGGCCTTCTCTTAAGGCCCCCATACATTAGTCCGACTTGTCCTAAGGACAAGTCGGACCTGATTTCCCGCTGCAGCTCCCCGGGAGGGGGACACACGATTTGGCACTTGATGTGCCAAGTTTTGCAAATGATACATTGCTTGCGATGTATCATTTGCAACTCCCAGGGAGCTGCAATGTGGAGGGAGAAAGGGGGCCGGGGACATCGAGGTGGCGGGCGGGGGATGCTGCAAGGCGGCTGGGGGGACGGATGCACGCTGCTAGTAGTGCGGACGCTGCGGGGGACACAGGCGGCAGTGACATAGAGCCGGGCGGGGGGAGCCGAGAGCTGTCAGTACTGAAAAAAAAAAAAAGCCCATACAATGAATGGGCAGCCTGTGATTGGCTGAGCGCTCTCTCAGCCAATTGCTGACAGGCTGAGAGAGCGCTCAGCCAATCACAGGCTGCCCATTCATTGTATGGGCTTTTTTTTTTTTCAGTGCTGACAGCTCCCGGCTCTATGTCACTGCCGCCTGTGTCCCCGCAGCGTCCGCACTACTAGCGGCGTGTCCCCTACCCGGACGGAGCATGACCGCTCCCTGCTCCGGCACCCCCTGCCGCCCCCCCCCCCCTCCCTCGCCAGCGTTTCCCGCCCCCCTCCCTCGCCGGCGTCCTCAGAGTCCCCACGGCTGCACATAAGATTTATCGGTACTTATGTATTATCTGGGCTCCCATGTTAAATGCACCCCATTTTTTCATACCCCTACTATCCAAGTACGCATGGAGTTGATTTTATATAGTGTGGCGAGCGGACGCGGTCTCATAAGAAAAACGGGAGCCCAGATATTACATAAGTACCGATTTATCTTATGTGCAGCCGGTCCGACGTCCCGACTCTGACCCGATGCGCACGGGACCGCGCATCGGGTCGGACCGGGTGTCAAAACCTGCGATTTGGTCCGATTTCACTGCCCGATCCATCTGGATCGGGTGAAATCGGGGCCAAATCGCACAGTGTATGGCGGCCTTTAGTCTGGATATACTATCTCACTGCAATGTGCTATCTCATATTCTGCACAACTTGCTACCAGAGTCTGATTGGGTGTAGTCTAATGCTACCCCTTTAAATGATATTTACCACTTTCTAGCAAAACATTTTAACTACATACAATTTAGGCTAACAGACATTTCTAGGACAGGCAATGTGCCCCATATGCGATAGCACATTGCAGTGAGATTGTATATCCAGACTAAGAGAAGGCCTCTATAGAGACCATATATCTCTATCCACGGAATGTAAATGTGCCCCATAACAATTGGGAATATTGGTATATATTAGAATTTAGCAATAGACTGCACAGATCCGTGAGATAGGACTAGTTTAGCCTTCAATCATACTGTATAATACTGTTAAAACTCTTACCACTGTGCCGTGTCCAAACAGTAATATATTTAAAAACTGCTATATAGTGACACCAGGTTGCACAAACAGTCTTTAATGTGAAACATTTCTAATAGCATAATCATTTTTTCTCAGGGCTATACAAAACAGACATTTTTCTGGGACAGTCATCTGTGTGAATTTTAAACACAAACATTTCTTTCTTCTAACACACTATATGTATTATGTATCTGTGTATGTATTGTACATCATTTTAACTCCTCAAAATTTCAGCTGTTTATGTATGTTTCCTTCAAATCTTCGATATAGGGAACATTAAAGTAAAACAATTAAAGGTTATATTTTAAAAATTTTCAGTGCGTTCCCCCAGACAGCCCCTTTTTTCTCCTTGCCTTAAAAAACATATAATCAGGAGGAACGCAAGAAGGTTTTTACTCAATCCTTTTCTTGGTGCCCAAACCAGACGGGTCACTCAGACCTATACTAAATTTGAAGTCCTTAAGCCAACACCTTTGGGTGAATCACTTCCGCATGGAGTCTCTGCGCTCAGTGCTTGGCAGTATAGAGCTAGGGGAATTTTTGGCATTGGTAGATATTCAGGATGCATATCTTCGCATACCCATATGCACAGAGCATCAATCCTTGCTTTGCTATAGGGGAGACTCACTTGCAGTTCCAGGCTCTACCCTTTGGTCTGGCTAATTCCCCCTTCTGAATACCTAACCATAATCCTCCCTTCCCACAGCCTTACCCCAGATCCCCTTCTGAGTATCTAACCATAACATCAGACACCACAGCCTAACCCTTAATCCTTCTGAGTGCCTGGCTGTAACCCCCCCACCCCACAGCCTTATCATAAGTCCCGCTTCAATTGCCTAACCATAACCCTACCTCCCCACAGCCTGACCCCCCTTCTGGGTGCCTAACTGTAACCCATCCTCCCAACAGCCTTACCCTAAGTCCACCTTCTGAGTGCCTAACTGTAACCCTCCCTCCCATCAGCCTAACCCAAAGTCTCATGCTTCCTTTCTGCAGCAGAGATTAAGTATACTTACCTGACCCCTGTCAGATTCCCTCCTTCAGGATACCAGCATCAGTATTCTCAATGCCGACATCTCAACCGCTGGTTATCTGTATGTGTATTCCCTTTGCTGTGAGGATTTAGATTGCCTGATGTATGCACATAAAATACGTAACCTTCTACGCCCTCCCAAAAATCCACAAGAATCAGATTAAACCCCCGCGAAGACCCATTGTGTCAAGTATTGGAGGATTGACAGAGAAAGCTAGCACTTTTGTTGATAAATGTCCCAGGAATTTTGTGCTCGAACTCCCCTCATACATAAAGGGACACAATGGACATTCTTAAGAAAATAGAAAATCTAACAGTCACCACAGATACCTGAGTGTGTACGTGTGATGTACACGGACTACAAGCAGTGAACTATTTCCTTAATTTAAGAGACAGGAGTAAGTTTGTTAACTTTGTGGTTTTGCCATTAGTTCATCTTGACAAAAAAACGACTTAATATTTGATGAGAGATTCTACCTCCAGTCCTGGGGTACAGCAATGGGCAGTACATGTGCCCCAACGTATGTCAATCTGTACCTCGGGTGGTGGGAGAAATAAATGTTTTTTTTTCATCAGCTAATAATTGATATACTAGCCATTTCAACAGTTGGCTTAGATACATTGACGATGTGTTGATAATATCTGAAGGACCGTGAGCTCCTAAAAGAATTGATCAACAAACTAAATAACAATTTCAATCTGAAATTGACTATGGAAGCGACTCAAGGGAAGGTTACTTTCCTAGATCTAATAATAGAGATTGATGAAGAAGCTATCGTAACATCTGACATTTACAGGAAAGCTACAGCCAGTTATAACATACAACATTCAAGTATATCAAACCTCCCATCCATTCCATCCCATAATACAAATATCCAATATATTAGTTTTGATTGTAATTGTTATGATCAAGGAAGTATAGGAGAATATTACTCTCGCACTGCATGGTGTTAAGGTGAATTATTTAAAAAAAAAATCATCATCAACATTAAGAACTAATAGAGTAATATCAAAATATAATCATTTGATGGCAACTTAAATGCTTGAGGGAGCACAATGATTTATCACGCTTCTTGTGATGAAACCGCAGCATTTGACCCAACGGAGAAACGCGTTAAGAAGGGGTTAAAATCCTCAGCTTTTGCCAACTACCCACCTTGGGAAACATTTGTGTCCATCCGGATCTTGTCTACAGCTGATCACACAAATTGGGGCGACTACCAGAACAGCAGTTGCTAGGACGAGCAAGCAATCCAGCTGACATTAGTGAGAGCGGCGGCTGCCGCACAGAAGTTATCCATGCGACTAGCAGCAGACCGCAAGTCCCCACACGTTTGTGCACAAAAGGACGCTGCAGCAAAGTGAGTAAGATTACCCACTGAAATCTATCTACCCAGCACATTACCCTTGACTAATAAACATCAGTGCTCCCTCCGGACGGAGGTGCAGTGGGGGGTATTTTACTAAATATATGGAACTTGCAATTCTACCTGGACCGATTCATTTAAATGAGGAGCAGGACTGACCTCTAACCTATGTAACGGATGGTACCTATTGCAATAAATTGAGAATATAAAATTAACATCACTAATTTCAAAGAACTTTGAGCAAAGTATTATACTTAATTGTATGGACAAATGTATAAATGTGGCTTTCAGAGTATAGATGTATTTTATATTACAGTAATAAAAAAAATAAGCATAAATTATTTATGGTTAATAAAAAAAAAAAAATTATCTATATTCTAATATAATTGTTTTTGCGCTCTCTTATATTAAAAACATAGTTTGCAAGTAACCAACTCCAAAAAGGTACTATTGGGAGCAGAGCTTCTAATTAATTTAGGTGTATTTCAATCATTTGGTGATTTAGAATTAACAAGACTGGTATTTGATCAAGCACACCGGTATAGCGTCCAACACCTTTTTCTATATTGATTTATTATGCTGCTTGTAACACTAACACGTGTATCTCTTCGTGAAATCAATTAACCTGTTCAACACAGATGGAGGTAATCATACATTAGGAAGAAAGTCCAGCAGCAGAGCATTGTGTCCCTCCTGGCATGGGTCATGTTGGGAGGTATGCACAGTGTCAGACACCCTCTGCCTCCCCATGTTACCCAGCAGACACAGCTACTCACCAGACACACCAGGTGAGCGCCCCCCCCCCCCTCCCGCGATTCACGGGGCCCCTCCCACTATTCGCGCCCGCCCCCGCGAACCCCCCTACCACAATTTGCGGCACGCAACCCCAGCCCCCACGACCCCCCCTCCGACGATTCGGGGCACCCCATCCCCCGCGTCCCCCCTTCTGCGATTCACTGCAACCCCAGCGCCCATCCCCCCTGCACCCCCCCCGTGATTCGCGGCACCCCCCCTGACGTGATTTGCGGCAAACCCCCCGGCCCCGCGATTCGCTGCAACGCCCGCGCCCACCCCTCCCGCAATTCGCAGCACCCCCCCTCCCGTGGACACCCCCCACCACCCCCCGCGATCAAATGGCACATGCAAAACACTGACACGGCTATGGTCGACGATGAAAAAGGTTGACATGAGTTTTTGAAGATTTATTTTTCATTTTAATTCGTTCATATTCGTTCTCATGTGTCGACATGGTCACCAATGAAGTGCCACACTTATGTCAACATTTAATGTGTTGACCTTTCTGTGTTGATTTTTTATTGTGGCGATTTGCGGCACCCTCCCGCGATTCGCAGCACACCCCCCACAATTCGCGGCACCCCCAGCGACTCCCGCGATTCGCGGCCCCACCCAGTGACACCCCCCTCCTGCAATTTGCGGCACCCTGCGACCCCCCCTCCCACGGTTCGCGGTACCCCCCTACCGCAATTTCGATCCCCCCCGACCCCCCCTCCTGTCATTGCGGCAACCCCCTGCCCCCGCAACCCACCCTCCCACGATTCACTGCAACCCCCCGCGCCCCCCCCACCCTCGATTCGCGGCGCCCACACCCCCCCTCCCGCAATTCACGGCCTCCACCCACGACCCCTCCTCCCGTGATTCGCGGACACCCCTCACCTCCTCCCTCCCCCCCGCGCGTAATTCACGGCAACCCCAGGATTAAATGGCACATGCAAAACACTGACACGGCTATGGTCGACAATGAAAAAGGTTGACATGAGTTTTTGAAGATTTATTTTTTTGAATGTTTTCATATTCATTCTCATGTGTCGACATGGACACCAATGAGGTTTCACACTTATGTCAACATTTACATGTGTGTGAATCCCCTCCGTATATATTTTTGAAAACATAAACCAGAGAAACCAACAATTAGGCTGGGTTCAAACACATAGGTAAATTTTCACAGGTGGAGCGAACAGAAAGAACTGAGGGTGAGCGTACCCCTACTCACTCTGTGAGTGGCACTGTACGTGCACGTAGCGTGTACTTTCTCCTGTTGGAATCAGTCTTCTCTATTCTCTCTCCTCGCTCCAAATAATGTATAAATCATAAAAAAGAAACAAATAATATTGTGTAAACCCGTTTCCTTCTGGGTGTGTGTAGATTTTTCAATAGAAATGTGATTACAAGGCGCACCTCACTCACCCGATCTCAGGGGGAGGCACACATATAAAGGTATCTTTAAATACAGTGGACTCGTGATACAATTCAATGGTGAAAAAATGGGCGTACCCCACTCACGGTGGATGTAGATGGTGTAAATGCCCGTAGCAAGTTCTTTTACGTTTTTTTCTCTCCCTTATCCGACGAGATACTCTTAGATTTTCTCCATAGTGTGAACATGAAACATAAATGAAAAAACAAAATGTGTGGTTTCGTCCTGACTGATCAGTATTTAACCAAGGAACCACAAAAGTGGTGTGTGCTGAATCGTACCAGGACTCACTCGTTAGAGGTTTTTATAAAGTGTATAAAGGTATCTTTGTGGGGTGTGAATTTTATAGAAGATTCCTCCACCAAGACCAAAGTGTAGAAAAATTTTTTCTTTACCCAGGGATAACGGGATTAGGATGAAGAGTGATGGCGTACCAGACTTACGGATTAGTAAGACTTTATACTCTCATAGCGTTTTCTTTGTTGGGCTTATATTTTTGGACCACACTGAGCGATGCTTCATCCGGCCATGTACACCAATTTGGTGCAGGATAAGACAGACAAAGAAAATATTTGTGTCTCAGTGTTTTATGTTCAAAAATAGAGAAGGGGTCATCTGTTCATTTCTTATTGACCATAAATAAAAAAATAGTTTCCTTTGTCTCTTTAAAAATTTATTTAAACAGGTAGGATAAAAAAAGGTTCAATCACCCTTTGATGGTCACACACCATACAACAGGGGGAACACAATACAAAAAAGACCCACACGGTCATATAGAAAAGACAAGACTATTTAAAACCACAACAATAGGCATCAAAAAAATAAAAAAATGTAATAGAAAAATACATACATCCAATGGCGATTCGTGATAAAAAAAGGGGGGGTGATGGCTGCTCACACTCCACACCAACTGCCGACGCGTTTCGGTGTACAAACACCTTTTTCAAGACTTGAAAAAGGTGTTTGTACACCGAAACGCGTCGGCAGTTGGTGTGGAGTGTGAGCAGCCATCACCCCCCCTTTTTTTATCACGAATCGCCATTGGATGTATGTATTTTTCTATTACATTTTTTTATTTTTTTGATGCCTATTGTTGTGGTTTTAAATAGTCTTGTCTTTTCTATATGACCGTGTGGGTCTTTTTTGTATTGTGTTCCCCCTGTTGTATGGTGTGTGACCATCAAAGGGTGATTGAACCTTTTTTTATCCTACCTGTTTAAATAAATTTTTAAAGAGACAAAGGAAACTATTTTTTTATTTATGGTCAATAAGAAATGAACAGATGACCCCTTCTCTATTTTTGAACATAAAACACTGAGACACAAATATTTTCTTTGTCTGTCTTATCCTGCACCAAATTGGTGTACATGGCCGGATGAAGCATCGCTCAGTGTGGTCCAAAAATATAAGCCCAACAAAGAAAACGCTATGAGAGTATAAAGTCTTACTAATCCGTAAGTCTGGTACGCCATCACTCTTCATCCTAATCCCGTTATCCCTGGGTAAAGAAAAATTTTTTCTACACTTTGGTCTTGGTGGAGGAATCTTCTATAAAATTCACACCCCACAAAGATACCTTTATACACTTTATAAAAACCTCTAACGAGTGAGTCCTGGTACGATTCAGCACACACCACTTTTGTGGTTCCTTGGTTAAATACTGATCAGTCAGGACGAAACCACACATTTTGTTTTTTCATTTATGTTTCATGTTCACACTATGGAGAAAATCTAAGAGTATCTCGTCGGATAAGGGAGAGAAAAAAACGTAAAAGAACTTGCTACGGGCATTTACACCATCTACATCCACCGTGAGTGGGGTACGCCCATTTTTTCACCATTGAATTGTATCACGAGTCCACTGTATTTAAAGATACCTTTATATGTGTGCCTCCCCCTGAGATCGGGTGAGTGAGGTGCGGTGCGCCTTGTAATCACATTTCTATTGAAAAATCTACACACACCCAGAAGGAAACGGGTTTACACAATATTATTTGTTTCTTTTTTATGATTTATACATTATTTGGAGCGAGGAGAGAGAATAGAGAAGACTGATTCCAACAGGAGAAAGTACACGCTACGTGCACGTACAGTGCCACTCACAGAGTGAGTAGGGGTACGCTCACCCTCAGTTCTTTCTGTTCGCTCCACCTGTGAAAATTTACCTATGTGTTTGAACCCAGCCTAATTGTTGGTTTCTCTGGTTTATGTTTTCAAAAATATATACGGAGGGGATTCACACATACGGAGAAACTGGTTGAAAATCTTGTCGGTCCGAACATCATCAGGATCTTTTGCGCCCCAGACAGTTTGGAAATCTCAATTTTGTATTCCATTGTATTTTGTTTGGTTGTTGGGTGATGACCACGAGCTAGTACGAATTGGGGGCAGCAAAGCGCCAAATAGGGGTCTTATTCTATACCATTTACTATTTCTGTACAACATTTACATGTGTTGACCTTTCTGTGTTGATTTTTTCTTGTGGCAATTTTTTTCCAGTGACAACTATGTGCACGTCAACCTAGACATCATCAACCAATTCTTTGTATAATATATAACACCTGTTCTGTTTTACTGTAGGTGCTTTAAGTCAGATCTTTTACTGCTACTATTAATGTTTATGTAAATGCATTCTGAATGACCGCAACATCCTACTATCCTTCTACAAGAATATATAACCAACTAGGTTGATTCATCGCGCCCCGTGCCCCCCCTCCCGCAAATCGCGGACCCCCCGCGATTTACGCCCCAGCGCATCCCCCCTCCCGCAATTCGCAACCCCCCTCGCGTGATTCACGCCCTCTCCCGCGCTTTGCAGACCCCCGCCCTCTCCCGCAATTCGCGGACACCTGCGCCCCCTCCCTCCCTTGATTCACGGCACCCCCCGCAATTCACGGCACCCCTAAGCCCCTCTTTAGTCCCCCGTATACTCACACACCCCTATCACTACCCAGCTACCTGCTCTCCTGAACCGTAACTTCCACCACTGGGGAGTCGCTGACGCTGTTTTGCCCACATGCCCCTATCATGCCTCATAGCCCAGCCTCCTGCTCTCATGCACCCAAACTCCCACCCAGTAGGAGGAGACACTGACTCAGGGCCACCATCCTGTACTGCCACGCTGGACCCTCACCCACTGGCAGAAGCTGCACAGTATCTCCCACCCTCCTCTTTAGTCCCCCTTATTCCCACACACCCCTATCACTACCCAGCCTCCTGTTTTCCTGTGTCGTGACCTCCACCAGTGGGGAGCCGCTGACTCAAAAACACCCTACTATACTATTGCACACACACACACCTAAACAACATGCACACACAGCCCCCCCCCCCCACAAATGTCACTGTACCATCTTTCTCTGTAACCGCTTTTTAATTAAACAAAACAATACACACCCCCTTCCACATCATATGCTCTCTATTTAACACATTTCACCTATAACTTAAGTTGCAATACAGGCATCTTTCATACAATTCTAACCATATTTCTCACAATACAAACGTTCACAAATTAAGGGGGCGCAGCCCCTTACGACGGTGTGAAGAGCGCCCGTAGGGCGCGATGAATCACCTAATATATATATATAAATTAAAAAATTATGTCATCATCACTTGATTATTTAATTATTATTTCACTTATTCCTTTTTTAAGTATTGCTAATAATCACCTTTTTTTATTTGTTTGATAGCACATATTCATTTCTAAAATATTGTTTTATATTATTTTTGATAATAGACACATTTTCTGAGTTCAGAGTTGTGCTGTGTACAGATGGGGAGATTTGACATTAGATTTTGACTACATAGTCAAATTCGCATACAGATTGCACAGGTTTTTTTTTTACCTTGTGATCCCGATGCGTGTTCCTGTGACAGCACAAATCAAAACCCAGATAGACAGGGCAGCAATGACTATATAGTGCAAATCTAATGCCGATTGTATGAATTGTATGTAAATAGTACAGAGAACGATGGAGAACTCGATGAGCCCCGGGTCCCACTAACTGTCCCAAAACGGCGACCCCCCACCAGGCACTCGCCTCCTGGATGTACCTCAAAGCAGGATACAAGGTAGTGGGTAAAAGGGGCTGGAGATGGTACATGAGGCAATATAAGGGTAAGGTGGGACCCACTGCAGCTGGAATAATAGGCGTAATTTGACACACGTCTGAGTACCTAAAAAAAAAAACTAGGTCCATTGAGTAGTCCTGTTCTTAAAAAGAGCGGAGAGGCCTTTAAAATCTCACTCCCCACCTACTATAGGGTGCAGCAGACTGACATTTTGAAACATAGTAGCAGAATGGTTGAGAGACTGAAAAGACGTGTTTGACAGAAAAAGAACCTTTTATGTGAGCAGTCAGATGTGGCAACAGCCACTTTGTTTTCAAAGTCAGTACAGGCCCAATTGAGGGGACATCTGTATTTTCAGTGCATGCTAGAAAACCTGTGACTTACCAGTTCTCCATCCATGTCCAGAAAAGAAACCCTTATGTGCACATAACATGGCCTGTAACAAAGGTCAGTATCCAACAATATATTGTGGTGCTCAGAAGTATGTCTGCATATCACCGTCAGGATGTTTAAGAGTAGTGAATGCTGACCTCCAAATGAAAGAAACCTCTATATAGGACATTTCCACCAGGTCTGTTCGGTTATAAAGGAGGCCGGATGGATGATTGTTGATTTAAGCAGGATATAGCAACATTATTTATTGTCTATTTTATTTTTGCGTGGTTGCTGGTAGGGGTAATACAGACCCTAAACAATACAGCAGTATTCACTGTGTATTCCATTATTGTGTTGTTATCTTCTGTGGGTGTTACCTGGGCGTTTTATTGGAGCGACAGAAAAACCAGAGGCGTGCCTAGGTGTTTAACGGGGGGGGGGGGCAGTTTCCGTCGCAGCCGCCGTGTAAGTCCTGGGCTATGCAGTGATTGCACAGACACCGTGAAAATCATTCAACGTGGAGAGGAAAGCGAATCCCCAATCCAGCTACTTTTTCCACGCTGCTGTGTGATCAGGTACAAAGATATCGCTCGTGCAAACATATGGAGATAGTGATGACTTATCACAAAGAAAATTCTGTATAATGGTGAATGATATTTATTTCCAAGCAGAGAAAGTGGCTGCAATTGTGACGGCTTTACATGAAACTCTGAATCAGGCCCTCTGTATTTCTGACTAGTTATTATTACTAAGGACAACCCTAATAATAATTAGATAGTAGCAACAATGATTCATAACGGTCAGCTTATTGAATGGTTTCTTGTAAGACCAGCTACTGTATTTGCTAAATATTTCACCCCCCCCAGCAAGTGCAAATTACTATGGATTCACACCTTTGTGAGTTCTGTTACATTTCACAAAACTCTCTTTTGATGAAAACCATTTCCCACACTCAGAGGCTTCTCCCCCTGTGCGAGTTCTCTCATGTAGGACAAGATGCGATTTCTGGGTAAAACATCTCCAACACTCATAACACGGATATAGCTTCTCAACGGCGTGAGTTTTCACATGTGTAACAAGATTTGATTTATTGATAAAACATTTCGCACACTCAGAACTTCTCAGCGGTATGAGTTTTCACATTTTTTATTTTTTAAGCAAACATTTTTTAATTTTGTAATAGTTGTCAGACAGAATTGCAGTACAGAATAGAATATAAAGGCAAATAGTGTTAATACAATAAAATAAGAAGAGGGATATAAAATATGACAATATTCTGCCTGACAGAAAACTGCACTCTAGTTTCGGTAATACGACATAATAAAATAGTAAATAAGGGAATTCAAATTGAATTATATCAACTTAACGGAGTCCTCCCACCACCCCAAACTCAAGACAGCCCGGTGTGGTAATCTATGTCAACAATGATCGGTGCATGTACAAGTTGTACCCTCAAACACTGTATAAATGTGGGTCTGTACCGCAGGATCAAGGTAATCAGTTAATGTAGATCCCCCATTTATTATGGAACTTCAAAACTCCGCCCTCGATGTCAGGGAGAGCAGCCCTCCGATCCATATGATGTAGCAAGGTGGTCTTCATGGCTGACAAGAAAGGCGGAGCCGAAGACATCCAACATCGTAAAAAAAAAAAATTATTTGCGACCGAAACCACTATGGTTAGAAAGGGGGTCAATAGTAGTAGTAGTTTGTTTATTTATAAGGCACCACAAAGTGTCTGCAGCACCGTACATAGCAAACAAAAATTACAAGGTAACGTACAGGGTGTGTTGATAAAATACAGTATAAATAGGGGTATAGCTGGTAGAACTAAAATCAGCATAAGTTCTGAAGTAGGTGTCTAAATTGTCGAGGAGACTGAAGATGAATTAGAGGAAGGGAAGAACAGGGCAGGAGCACTGAGGAGGTAAAGAGGTAGGGTGAGTACGTGAGGCAGGAGGACCCTACTCATAGGAGTTAACAGACTAAAAGGAGGTGGGTGGACGAACGAAAAACAATAGGATAAATAGGAACGGATGGGAATACCGTCTTATGGCCCTGCAAATCTCAGAGAAGTTTGACAGGAGCATCGCCAATGTTGTGTAACTTTAAAAAGACATATTATTGACAAGTACCATAACCTTGTCCCAAAATTTGTGGAGTCTCCCTCAATCACACATATTGTGATAAAATGAGGAAAACACACTTTTACATTTTGAACATAATCCCAGATAGCCAGGCACAAAATACTTTCTCTGTGACTGCGAGATATAAGCCTGATGTAATGTTTTCAAGTGTACCTTCTGGAGCACAGCTGAATGCAAGGTTTGGTACTCTACCTAGATGGGCGCCCGTCGTGGTGATCGCGGGTACATTTATGTCTGGCCGCGACGCGATGCCCGCGATTTCCCATTGAAACCCATGTTAAACATGGAAATCGCGTCGGTCGCGTCGCGGCCGGCCATAAATGTACCCGCGACGCGATGCTCCCGATTTGCCATAGGAATCAATGTTAAAAGGCCCGATGGACACGATTTTACTGTTCAATGCCTCAATGGACCCGATTTGGCCATAGGAATCAATGTTAAATGGGCCACAGAGCCCAAATAGGCACAATTAACCCTTAAATGTCCCCCCAAATTTTTAACGCCACCCCACGATCCACAGCAACCCGAAGCGTGGCGAGCGCAGCGAGCCCGCAAGGGGCGGCGGTACGCGTCCTCCGACCTTTTCATGCCCTACTATCCACTAGGGCGTGGAGTGAGAATAGAATAGTGTGGCGAGCGCAGCGAGCCACCGAGCCCGAAGCGCGGCGAGCCCCGCGAGGGGACGCGGATACCTTCACAGTTATACGCGTCCCCTCGCGGGCTTCACAGGTGTCCGTGGCGACGCGGACACCTGTGAAACCCGCAAGGGGACGCGTTTACCTGTGAAGGTATCCGCTGCGCTCGCCACACTATTCTATTCTCACTCCACGCCCTAGTGGATAGTAGGGCATGAAAAGGTCGGAGGACGCGTACCGCTACGCTCGCCACGCTTCGGGTTGGCGTGGATTGTGGGGTGGCGTTAAAAATTTGGGGGGACATTTTAAGGGTTAATAGTGCCTATTTGGGCTCTGTGGCCCATTTAACATTGATTCCTATGGCCAAATCGCGGGCATTGAGGCATTTTACATGAAAATCGCGCTCAATCAGCCTTTTTAACATTGTTCCCTATGGGAAAATCACGGTCATCGCAGGTAGCAGATTTTTATGTACCCGCGATTTACCCGCGATTTTTACCCCCGACGCCCGCGATTTCAATCGCTGGCGCCCATCTAGGTAAAGAGTACCCAAGGTTTTAAAGTTTTTTTACAGCTTTCGTGTGAGAACTTGTGAAGAATCAACCTGAGGGATGTCCGTTGCCCAATTGGAGGCAACCATAGCCCATATTGTGTCGTATGCAACTAGTGGATCCTATTATGATACTGGTAAACAGGCATCTATCTCGTAAGGTGATGGCAAGGGGTTCTAAGGCTAAGGCAAAGAGCAGAGGGGATAAGGGACACCCCTATCTGATGCCTTTCTGGATCGCAAAGGGAGAAGAATTATGGCCATTACACGATACTTGGGTCAATGGTTCTTCATATAGATTCCATATGAATAGGACAAAGGCCTCGGAAACCTAATCGAGGGGGAGTGTCGAACAGGTGGTCCCAGGTGACCAGGTCAAATGCCTTCTCAGGGTCCATCGAAACCACTACATGGTCACCGGGGCCACCCATTCACTCAAGATGTTGTACCGATGCCAGGACCTTCCTGACATTAATAACCAAATGCCTGCTATAAATAAATCCTATTTGGTCTGGACTGAGCGGATTTCTGTGTGAGTCCGCTCATATGAAGCAAGAGCTGATTTGCTAGTAAAACATTTCCCTCACTCAGAACATGTAAATGGCTTCTCACCTGTGTGAGTTCTCGGATGTGAAGCAAGAGTTGATTTGCTAGTAAAACATTTCCCTCACTCAGAACATGGAAATGGCTTCTCACCTGTGTGCGTTCTCTTATGAAGGACAAGATATGACTTCTGGTTAAAAGATTTCCCACACTCAGAACATGGAAACTTCTCACCTGTGTGAGTTGTCTCATGAATGACAAGATGCGACTTCTGGTTAAAAGATTTGCCACACTCAGAACATGTAAATGGCTTCTCACCTGTGTGAGTTCTCTCATGTGTAGCAAGCGTTGATTTCTGAGTAAAAGATTTCCCACACTCAGAACACGGAAATGGCTTTACACCTGTGTGAGTTCTCTCATGTAGGACAAGATGTGACTTCTGGTTAAAACATTTCCCACACTCAGAACACGGAAATGGCTTCTCACCTGTGTGAGTTCTCACATGTTTAAAGAGATCTGATTTACTTATAAAAGATTTCTCACACTCAGAACATGGAAATGGCTGCTTAACTGAGTGAGTTCTCCGACGTCTAATAAAAAAGGACTGATTTATAAAACATTTACCAAATTCAGAACCGGTAAATATGTCAGCCCCTGTATGAGCTGCTCTATGTGTAGCAGTATCTGAGTTACCAGGAGAACAGTCCTCAGGATTAGAAGTATCAGGTGATGTATCTGCACTGTGAAGCACTGGCTGTATATTTAGGGTAATGGAGGCGTCTTCTGGAGAATCCTGTGTGATGTTATTTTCTGTTTTATAATCTGGAGACAGAATAAGACGTCCCTCCGAGGTATTCCTGCTTCTGTGTCCATCTGCTGGAAATAACATACAGATATAGAGATATCGCTCTTCCCCTTTCCCCTCACCCATTTCATACTATCAGTGAGTACAAGTTATTCCGTTATAAATACTTTCCTACAGTTCTAAATAGCATGTATTAAAAAAGAGGCATTTTGTACTTACTGTAAATCCATTTCTCCAAGTCCACAGGTGTCCCTGGAGTTACACTGGGGAATAGAAGGTGCCCACAGGGAGCATGGGCACTTTAAATATAAACTTAGTGTGGCCAACTCCTCCCCTTCTACTTCCCCTCCCAGGCAGTCCTAAAGATTGTGCCCAGAAGGGAGCAGGAAGATAAAACACACTTCCGAAGGGGAGGTTAAACACCACATAGACATCATTCAATACATAAGTAAAGAAGAAATGTAAGATAGACAAGAAACAGTGAGAAACACACTGCAACCAAACACATACAGAGGCAACAGACCATGTAACATGAAAACAAACAGTAATAAACCGTAACAGGGAAAACTCCAAGGAAGAAACCTGAAATAAACCTGCCCTAGGGCCAGGTAGAGAACAGCGCTGAGGTGGGCGTCCAGTGACACCTGCGGACTCGGAGAAAAGGATTTACGGTAAGTACAAAATCCCCTGGAGTTACACTGGGGATGTGCCAGAGCTGGCAACCCGAGTGGGTGAGCGCCGAGAACCCCGTAATACCATGCGGCCAAACACTGAAGCAGGAGCCGCAAAGGTATCAAACCTGTAGAACCTAACAATGGTTCTACTGCCCGACCAGGTAGCAGCTTGGCAGAGTTGCTGGAGGGAGACCCCTCGGGCAGCCGTCCAAGAGAGACCCACCGATCTGGTTGAATGCGCCGTGATGCAAGCAGGAGGAGTCCGAGAAGAGGTGACATAGGCCTGACGGATGGTCAGCCGAATCCACCTAGAAAGCATTTGCTTCAAAGATAATAATGGGTCGTAGGTGACAAATATGGGTCGACATAATGGGTTGTAGATGACAAATAGAGAGTCAGACTTCCTAATGGGGACTGTGCGAGATACATAGATGCGCAGAGCCCCAACAACATCCAGTGATCTTGCCTCTGGCGAGTCTTCTGTGAATGCTGGAACTACAATGGGCTGGTTCGAGTGAAAGGCAGATACTAACTTTTGTAGGAAAGCCAGACTAGTACGGAGCTCAGCTCTGTCAAAATGAAACTGAAGGAATGGGGAACGACAAGAAAGAGCCCCCAGTTCCAAGACCCGTCTGGCAGATGCCAGTAAAAGGGCCACCTTCTACATGAGATAGCGAAGGTCCACTTCCTCCAAGGGCTCAAACACTGATGTTTGTAAGTACTGGAGGACCAAGTCAAGATCCCAGGGAGACGTTGGAGGGCGAATGGGTGGTTGTAAACGTACCAACCCCTGGAAAAGGGTCTGCACCTCAGGAAGGAAGGCCAGTTTTCTTTGGAAAAAGATGGAGAGATCCAAGACCTGTACCTTCAGGGTATTCAGCCTCAGCCCCGAATTCAAACCTTCCTGAAGAAAAAGGAGGAGTCTCGCCTTTTTGAAAAAGGATGTGGAAACTCCACGCCTCTCACACCAAACCACATAAGAACACCAAATGCGGTGATAGTGTGCTGAGGTGACCTTTTTGTAGCACATAGCATAGTAGGTATCACTGCTCTAGGGATACCAGATGCCTCAGGATGGACTTTTCAGCAGCCACGCCGTCAAATGAAGATGACCTAAATCAGGGAAGGGTCCCTGGCTGAGGTGGTCGACCTGAAGAGGCAGGGGCCACGACTCGTCTATCAGCAGTGCTGTGAGATTGGTGTACCAAGACCGACGTGGCCAGTCTGGTGCTATCAATAGAGCCGTGACATCTTTTCTCCGGATGCGTTGAAGAACTCGAGGTATCAACGGGAAGGTGGAAAGAGGTATACATACTGGAAGGGCCACGGAGCGACCAGCACATCCAACCCTTCTGCTTGTGGGTCTCTCATTCGAGCGAAGAACCTGGAGAGTTGAAAGGTCCACCTGAGGGCAGCCCCACCGATGGATCAACCTCTGAAAAATCTGAGGGTGTAAGCACCCTTCTCCCTGATGTACTTCCTGCCGACTGAGAAAGTCAGCCTCCCAGTTTTTTACTCCTGGTATGAAAATGGCCGACAGGGCCAGAGCGTGAGTCTGTGCCCAGAGCAGGATCCTGCTGAACTCCTTCATGGCTGCGCAACTGCGGGTGCCGTACTGCTTGTTGATATACGCCACGGCCGTGGAGTTGTCGGACTGGACGCAAATGGCCTTGCCTTGAAGGAGTCATTTTGCCTGGAGAAGAGCGTAATAGACAGCTCTTAGCTCCAGAACGTTGATCGAGAGGAGACTCTCCTGTCGTGTAAATAACCCCTGGAACTGGTGTTCCAAGGTGACTGCTCCCCAACCCCGGAGGCTGGCATCCATGGTGAGGAGTCCAATCTCAGATTGCAAATCTCTTTCCTTGCTGGAGGTTGGTGGTGTTGACCACCAAAGCAAGGACAGACGAGCTCGAGGGGAAAGAGTCACCACTGAGGAAGAAGCGACAGCTGAAACAGCTGAGAGTGGAACCGGCCATACTGTATCGCACCACAAACCAAAGGAATGCTTGGTGAGGGGGCCAGATGGGGATGTGTAGGTACGCGTCCTTGATATCGATAGATACCAGGAACTCTCTCTGTTCCAACTCCTGAATCACCGACTGCAGGGATTCCATCTTGAATCTGAACACAAGCAAATACGGGTTTAGATCCTTTAAATTGAGGATGGGTCGTACCGAGCCATCTGGCTTTGGCATGAGAAAAAGACTGGAGTAGTAGCCCTGGGTACGCTGTTCTATAGGAACCGGAACCACCACTCCTGCGTCTCGTAGTTTGGCAATGGCTGCCAATAAAGGTTGCCCCTTCTCTGGAGGAACTGGTAGCCCTGTCTTAAAAAACCTGTTTGGGGGAGACAGACTGAAACGAATCTTGTAGCCTTGGGCCACAATTTCTCTTACCCAGGCATCCCGACAGGACTGGAGCCATACGTGAATCAAGTTGTGCAGTCGAGCACCGTTATGCTGTAGGCTTGGTGGTCTTGGGGTCCAGTGTAATTGCAGAGGCACCTCTGCCGCGACCTCTGGAACCTCGGTGTGAAGGAGCACCCCTTCTGGATCGACCTCTAAATCTGTTTGAGGGACGAAAGGACCGAAAGGATGGCACCTGAGCGGTCCTGCGAGAAGGCGGCGGCGCTGCAGAGGGGAGGAAGTGAGACTTGCCTCCTGTCGCCTGGGATATCCATTTATCCAGCTCTGGGCCGAACAGGAGCTCCCCATTGAAGGCCAAGGACTCCACTGCATGCTTTGATTCAGCGTCCGCCTGCCACTGGCGTAGCCAGAGGGCTCTTCGAGCCGCAATAGATAGTGCAGAAACTCTAGCTGCAACAATACAAATGACAGAGGAAGCCTCCATCAGAAAAGTGGAGGCCTCTTGAATCTGTTCTGACAGCTGCATGACAGTAGCAGGGTCTGAGCCCTCACGTATCTCAGATGAGATTTGTGAGGCCCACACACCTATGGCCTTATTAACCCAGCATCCGACTTGCGCCGGACGCTGTAATACCCCAGCAGCTGAATAAATATTTTTCAAGGTTAACTCCAACTTGCAGTCAGAGAAGTCCTTGAGGGTGGTGGCACCAGGAACTGGAAGGACTGTCTTTTTTGACAGCCACAACATGAATCCACCGCAGGGGGTATTTCTACTTTCTTTCTGCCTTCAGGCAGTAAGGGATAATTTTGGAAAAACCTGTGAGGGGTTTGAAAACGTTTGTCTGGATGTTTCCAGGCCTCGTTTACATGGTCATCTAATTCCTCCGCAGTGGGGAAGTTGGATGACTGTTTTTGCTTTTTGACGAAAAGGGATGGTCGGCTAGGAGTGTCTACTCCCTCTGTCACATTACAGGGGACTTTGACCATGTCAATTAGGTCCTCAATCCCCTGAGAGGGTTGGGCAATCACATCTTCAACATCTTGCCCATCCTGCACTTCCTCCGGGGGTGCAAATTCACCCTTTTTCTAATTCTGGCATGTCGTCAGAGTCAGGGGAGTCCGTGTGTAGTGGAGAGGCCCTCTTCCTTTGCAAAAGGAGCCATGAGGAGGAAAGGCGAGTCTCAGATTGTACCGCAGAGGCTAAATCACTCTGCTGGTTTCTAGAGGTCTCTATCTTTCGGAGACTGAGAGCTCAGAAGATACAGATGGGGCCGGGCTCATCTTTCCAGGGGATGGCGATGGCGACGCCATTCGCCATTCCCTGTTCCGGCGCCATCTGTGTGTCGGAAGGGGACGCGCGCGCACGAGGTGCGCGCGCGTCCCCTTCCGACGGTGCTGCCGTCCCCTTCCGACGGGCGCCCGGTGCCCACACCGGGCGCCCGCACCCCCCCACAGCCGCCTCGGGTCCCCCCAGCCCCCCTCGAGCGGGAGGCGGACAGTATTGCGTCCGCCTCGCCCGCCGGCCGCCCGGATACTGAGACGCACGTGCGTGGGGGACGCACGCGCGTCTCAGTCAGATGGCGCGCCGTGTTGCTGGCGGATCGCCAGCGGCATGCTGCTGGCGATTCGCCAGCAAGCATAAGGCTTGCCCCATCTGTAAGCGTGACATGACGTCTGTAAGCTGTGTGGCCCAGAAATGAGGGTCTGCTGGGGCTTGTGACACAGGGGCATTTACAGTGCATTTATCACAGTATAACATCCCTGCAGAGGAAGGTGTAAATTTGGAATTCCGCGTTTTGCAAGCAATTCCCTTGGAGCTTCCCCCTGCCATAATAGACAATTATAAGACACACAGAGAGGTCTACACACTACCACATACTAAAGGGAAAGTAGGGGTGTAGATTTAAAGTGCCCATGCTCCCTGTGGTCGCCTTCTATTCCCCAGTGTAACTCCAGTGACACCTAGTGGACGAAGGAGAAATGGGATTTATGTCGGTAAGTGGAGAGGGGATTAAACACTATTCAGGAATGAGAACAACAGTGCTAACAAGGAGAACAGTAATATCACAGAACAGAAACAAAGAGCATAAAGGGAAGGCATAAGGGATGCCCAAAGCTGGTCCTAAGGGCAAGCTGGCATCTCTGGGGTACCCAGACTGGTAACATTGGGTAAGAGCTGCACTGAGGAGCAGGTGACAGCCCAGCACCCCAGCTTAGCAGAGGCTCCGTGCCACACCATCCTAGCTGCACACACCAGTCTCTTGGTGCCCCAACAGGATCAGGAACAGGCAGACTTGCTACAAGGTAATCCTGGTAACAGTGATCCACCTGATAATGCTGATCAAAGGCTAACCAGCCTCTCCTGCTGTTATCCTGCAGACCCAGCAGGTCATCCATCCAGTGCAAATCCTGGGTCTTACGTACATAGATCCACAAAGCCCTGACCACTTCTGGTTACTAAGTCAGCAAGCTGAGGCCCAACTCCTTGTTACTGGGTCTGGTGGTGCTGGCTCTCCCTGGGCGCCTGCGTTACTGTGTATGACAGGTGCCAGTCCTCTACTCTGGCAACCATCTCATCCTTCTGTCTTCCATCTGCCTAGTGACCATGGTGATGACCAGTGCCTCCTCCTCCTAGTGCCAGTATAGGCGGCTATGGCTCCTTCCCTGGTGGCAGCAGGGAGATGTGCGGTGCTCTGTGGTGACACATTAGATTCACTCCCTATAATAGGTCCTCTCTAGGCACTACCCAGTGGCAGAGGTTTAGGCTTACCTCCTGTACTACGGCGTCCATTCTGTAATAGTCCCGCTGTTAGTCCCTGTGTTCTGCTCTATCTGACAAGTCTTTGCTTACTGCTATTATACTACTCTCAGTGACTTCCCGGTGTGACCTCTGGCTGTTCTCTGACCTGATTCTAGCTCTCCCCTAGTATTGTACGGCCCATCTGGTTCTGACCTAATCCCATTACCTACAGTATAACACGCCCCAGTCTCCAAGTGTCACCTGTCAATCTGTGCTCTCCCCCACCCGAGTGTACGTTCTCCTCCCAGCGCCTAACCACAGCAGCGCTGCTGGCGCGGTGGCAGAGCGCCAGGGCGCCGAGGCACGCTTGTAACAGCTGCGCGCAGGAGACTGGAGATCCGGGGAGAGTGGGCGCACTGCAATACAGACACAGCCGGGAGAGATGGGCGCCTTCCCGGAGCAAGTGCCGGCACTCCAATATACAGCCTGCTCGCTGCACTGACTCTGTGTGATCGTCTAATGCTGCAGGAGTTGCTCATTCTCCTACAAGCAAGGACACGGTTGCTGATATCGGAGCAGGTATCCAGATCATTTTGAGGTAACAGAACTGTCTATTTAAGAACTATGAACAGAGACATTGTTGCCTTATACCAGTCTGGCCGTAAAAATACCTATATGCACCTATTGGATGGATTGAAGTAACGTGCCAGTGATTACAGCTGAGGTTGGGTTGCGCACACAAAAACCAGCCCTCGTACTGACTAACCCAGGGCTGGGCAATTGCGGCCCTCCAGATGTTGAGCAACTACACATCCCAGCATGTTTCAGCATGGCCACATAGCAAAACTAATGCAAAGCATCCTGGGATGTGTAGTTCCTCAACATCTGGAGGGCCGCAATTGCCCAGCCCTGGACTAACCTATTCAAAAGGATCAAGAAATCTATTCTTTGATTATAAGAAATTTAAGGTGATTTATGTATCAACTTTGTGTGTTTTTATTATACGTATTGTATTATGTGTATGTAGTGTTCCCGCTAGGCTGTTTTAGCGGGGCGCTGCGCCCTGCCCGATTTTAAAGGGCAAAATGCACCCTGTCCCTCTCGCAGCGCCCCGCTAAAACAGCCTCACGGGGAAGCCCAGCGTCGCCGTAGACGGCAATGCCCGGCGCTTCCGCGGCAGCATAGTGGCTTCGGAGGGGCCAGTCCCACCCCCTTTGATGACGCCGGCGGCCCGGGCACGCCACTTTGATGACGTCGGCGGCCCGGGAACGCCCATTTCATGACGCCCGGCAGCCCGGGCACGCCCATTTCATGACGCCGGCGGCCCGGGCACGCCCATTTCATGACGCCGGCGGCCCGGGACCGCCCCCAGCTGTGGCCCGGTCCGCCCCCCTGCCCAGTCTCCATCCTAGAGTGAACACTATGTATGTGTTACATTTTTATCTCCTGTGTACCTTTGAGCGCCCCATGCTTCATTTTTCCCGTTGTGCGAGTCCCTGGTAAGGCCAACAGTCCATTAGCCTACATAGTAGCCAACCACATTGCCTCTCTCTTGTCTGTTACATTGTTACACTGCAAATCTGTATTCACGTATATGCTAAATTATGGTTATATTTATACTTATTGTATCCAGGGATATTATATCTGTATGATGACCGCCCGGCAGCACAGAATCTGTGGCACCCTATACATACTGTAACCGGGGATATTATATCTGTATGATGACCACCCAGCAGCACAGAATCTGTGGCCCCCTATACATACTGTAACCAGGGATATTATATCTGTATGATGACCGCCCAGCGGCACAGAATCTGTGGTACCCTATACATACTGTAACCAGGGATATTATATCTGTATGATAACCGCCCAGCAGCACAGAATCTGTGGCCCCCTAAACATACTGTAACCAGGGATATTATATCTGTATGATGACCGCCCGGCAGCACAGAATCTGTGGCACCCTATACATACTGTAACCGGGGATATTATATCTGTATGATGACCACCCAGCAGCACAGAATCTGTGGCCCCCTATACATACTGTAACCAGGGATATTATATCTGTATGATGACCGCCCAGCGGCACAGAATCTGTGGTACCCTATACATACTGTAACCAGGGATATTATATCTGTATGATGACCGCCCAGCAGCACAGGATCTGTGGCCCCCTATACATACTGTAACCAGGGATATTATATCTGTATGATGACCGCCCGGCAGCACAGAATCTGTGGCACCCTATACATACTGTAACCAGGGATATTATATCTGTATGATGACCGCCCAGCGGCACAGAATCTGTGGTACCCTATACATACTGTAACCAGGGATATTATATCTGTATGATGACCGCCCAGCCGCACAGAATCTGTGGCCCCCTATACATACTGTAACCAGGGATATATCTGTATGATGACCGCCCAGCAGCACAGGATCTGTGGCACCCTATACATACTGTAATCAGGGATATTATATCTGTATGATGACCGCCCGGCAGCACAGAACCTGTGGCACCCTATACATACTGTAACCAGGGATATTATATCTGTATGATGACCGCCCAGCAGCACAATCTGTGGCACCCTATACATACTGTAACCAGGGATATTATATCTGTATGATGACCGCCCGGCAGCACAGCATCTGTGGCCCCCTATACATACTGTAACCAGGGATATTATATCTGTATGATGACCGCCCGGCAGCACAGAATCTGTGGCACCCTATACATACTGTAACCAGGGATATTATATCTGTATGATGACCGCCCAGCAGCACAGATTCTGTGGCACCCTATACACACTGTAACCAGGGATATTATATCTGTATGATGACCGCCCAGCAGCACAGATTCTGTGGCACCCTATACACACTGTAACCGGGGATATTATATCTGTATGATGACCGCCCGGCAGCACAGAATCTGTGGCACCCTATACATACAGTAACCAGGGATATTATATCTGTATGATGACCGCCCGGCAGCACAGCATCTGTGGCCCCCTATACATACTGTAACCAGGGATATTATATCTGTATGATGACCGCCCAGCGGCACAGAATCTGCGGCACCCTATACATACTGTAACCAGGGATATTATATCTGTATGATGACCGCCCAGCGGCACAGAATCTGCGGCACCCTATACATACTGTAACCAGAGATATTATATCTGTATAATGACCGCCCAGCAGCACAGAATCTGTGGCACCCTATACATACTGTAACCATGGATATTATATCTGTATGATGACCGCCCGGCAGCACAGAATCTGTGGCACCCTATACATACTGTAATGAGGGATATTATATCTGTATGATGACCGCCCGGCAGCACAGAATCTGTGGCACCCTATACATACTGTAACCAGGGATATTATATCTGTATGATGACCACCCAGCAGCACAGAATCTGTGGCTCCCTATTCATACTGTAACCGGGGATATTATATCTGTATAATGACCGCCCAGCAGCACAGAATCTGTGGCCCCCTATACATACTGTAACCAGGGATATTATATCTGTATGATGACCGCCCAGCAGCACAGAATCTGTGGCACCCTATACATACTGTAACCGGGGATATTATATCTGTATGATGACCGCCCAGCAGCACAGAATCTGCGGCACCCTATACATACTGTAACCAGGGATATTATATCTGTATGATGACCGCCCAGCAGCACAGAATCTGCGGCACCCTATACATACTGTAACCATGGATAATATATCTGTATGATGACCGCCCAGCAGCACGGAATCTGTGGCACCCTATACATACTGTAACTGGGGATATTATATCTGTATGATGACCGCCCAGTAAGCACAGAATCTGTGGCACCCTATACATACTGTAACCAGGGATATTATATCTGTATGATGACCGCCCAGCAGCACAGAATCTGTGGCACCCTATACATACTGTAACCGGGGATATTATATCTGTATGATGACCGCCCAGCAGCACAGAATCTGTGGCACCCTATACATACTGTAACCGGGGATATTATATCTGTATGATGACCGCCCAGCAGCACAGAATATGTGGCACCCTATACATACTGTAACCAGGGCTATTATATCTGTATGATGACCGCCCAGCAGCACAGAATCTGTGGCACCCTATACATACTGTAACCAGGGATATTATATCTGTATGATGACCGCCCGGCAGCACAGAATCTGTGGCACCCTATACATACTGTAACCAGGGATATTATATCTGTATGATGACCGCCCAGCAGCACAGAATCTGTGTCACCCTATACATACTGTAACCAGGGATATTATATCTGTATGATGACCGCCCGGCAGCACAGAATCTGTGGCACCCTATACATACTGTAACCTGGGATATTATATCTTTATGATGACTGCCCAGCGGCACAGAATCTGTGGCACCCTATACATACTGTAACCAGGGATATTATATCTGTATGATGACCGCCCGGCAGCACAGAATCTGTGGCTCCCTATACATACTGTAACCAGGGATATTATATCTGTATGATGACAGCCCAGCAGCACAGAATCTGTGGCACCCTATACATACTGTAACCAGGGATATTATATCTGTATGATGACCGCACAGCAGCACAGAATCTGTGGCTCCCTATACATACTGTAACCAGGGATATTATATCTGTATGATGACCGCCCAGCAGCACAGGATCTGTGGCCCCCTATACATACTGTAACCAGGGATACTATATCTGTATGATGACCGCCCAGCAGCACAGAATCTGTGGCCCCCTATACATACAGTAACCAGGGATATTATATCTGTATGATGACCGCCCGGCAGCACAGAACCTGTGGCACCCTATACATACTGTAACCAGGGATATTATATCTGTATGATAACCTCCCGGCAACACAGAATCTGTGGCACCCTATACATACTGTAACCAGGGATATTATATCTGTACGATGACCGCCCAGCAGCACAGAATCAGTGGCACCCTATACATACTGTAACCAGGGATATTATATCTGTATGATGACCGCCCGGCAGCACAGGATCTGTGGCACCCTATAAATAGACAATGATGATTATGGTAAGAGGACAGAGATTGGGGGGAGCTATTTTGTAACGCAGGGGGTGCTCTATCGATGACGATGGGGAGTTACTGGATAAAATGGGGGGATTGGTCAGACCTCTAAGCTGGTATCAGACAATGAACTAATGTGCGGAGGAGAAGGACAATAATAGGGGCTGATGGTTCCTCACTCCCCCAGTGTACAGATACATTCCCCTTATTATGCTGTAGTGACAGAGGAGGGTGCGGGATAAGAGGCGGCTGCAGTGACAGAGGAGGGTGCGGGATAAGAGTCTACTGCAGTGACAGAGGAGGGTGCGGGATAAGAGGCGGCTGCAGTGACAGAGGAGGGTGCGGGATAAGAGGCGGCTGTAGTGACAGAGGAGGGTGCGGGATAAGAGGCGGCTGCAGTGACAGAGGAGGGTGCGGGATAAGAGGCGGCTGCAGTGACAGAGGAGGGTGCGGGATAAGAGGCGGCTGCAGTGACAGAGGAGGGTGCGGGATAAGAGGCGGCTGCAGTGACAGAGGAGGGTGCGGGATAAGAGGCGGCTGCAGTGACATTGGAGGGTGCGGGATAAGAGGCGGCAGCAGTGACAGAGGAGGGTGCGGGATAAGAGGCCGATGCAGTGACAGAGGAGGATGCGGGATAAGAGGCCGATGCAGTGACAGAGGAGGGTGCGGGATAAGAGGCCGCTGTAGTTACAGAGGAGGGTGCAGGATAAGAGGCTGCTGTAGTGACAGAACAAGGAGAATCTCTAAAAAGTCATTATTACTCACCTGTGTTGTAATCTGTAGGGATTTCCTCCTTCTTACACTGCTGATCCCCCCTCACATCCGTCTCTATTTCCCAATATATATCTTCCACCTTAATATCAATCACATCCATCTCTTCTTCTCCCTCTGTATTTTCTACCTTAATATCAGTCAGGCCTCCACCCTAAATAAGAACAATAATATATTAGTATATGAGACACACACAGCTTCTCTACAGATCATGTAGTGAAAACTCACTATGGTATATCCCACCTACCTGATCCTCCTGTGGGGTCATGCGAGTCTCCTCTGTACAGTGCTGGGAATACAGAGGACGGGGACATCTCTCTGGGGTATCTCTGTTACTGGGCCCATCTGTAGGAGACACACAGTGACTGAGGACATGGTATATATGTGATTATCCTGGGAATACGGAGGACGGGGATATCTCTCTGGGGTATCTCTGTTACTGGGCCCATCTGTAGGAGACACAGAGACTGAGGACATGGTATATATGTGATTATCCTGGGAATACAGAGGACGGGGACATCTCTCTGGGGTATCTCTGTTACTGGGCCCATCTGTAGGAGACACACAGTGACTGAGGACATTGTATATATGTGATTATCCTGGGAATACAGAGGACGGGGACATCTCTCTGGGGTATCTCTGTTACTGGGCCCATCTGTAGGAGACACGCAGTGACTGAGGACATTATATATACGTGATTATCCTGGGAATACAGAGGACGTGGGCATCTCTCTGGGGATCTCTGTTACTGGCCCCATCTGTAGGAGACACACAGTGACTGAGGACATGGTATATATGTGATTATCCTGGGAATACGGAGGACGGGGACATCTCTCTGGGGTATCTCTGTTACTGGGCCCATCTGTAGGAGACACGCAGTGACTGAGGACATTGTATATATGTGATTATCCTGGGAATACAGAGGACGGGGACATCTCTCTGGGGTATCTCTGTTACTGGGCCCATCTGTAGGAGACACGCAGTGACTGAGGACATCTCCTATATATTTGGCTACATCTGTCACTCAAAGTGGGTGTCTGTGTCTATAACGCTCTGTTCCTGTGGGCCCATCTGTAGGAGACACGCAGTGACTGAGGACATCTCCTATATATTTGGCTACATCTGTCACTCAAAGTGGGTGTCTGTGTCTATAACGCTCTGTTCCTGGACTTTCCTCTTAATGTGTGATTGCCTTCATCTGTGCTGAACACCTTTCTGAGAAATTAACCTGTTTAAAACAGGTGATGGCAATCATACATTAAGGGGAAGTCTAGAAACAGAGCATTGTGTCCCTCCTGGAGAGGGTCATGTTGGGAGGTATGTGACAGAGAACCAGCCCAGTGAGCCCACAGACAGTGCCAGACACCCACTGACTTCCCATGTTGCCCAGCACTGCTACTCCACAGCCACCAGGTGAGCGCCCCCCTCCCGCGATTTGCGACAAAACCCCCCCCCGCCCCCCCCTCCCGTGATTCGCGGCAAAAACACCCCCGCGACCCCCCCTCCCGCGATTCGCTGCAAAAAGAACCCCCCCACGACCCCTCCTCCAATTCGCGGCATAACCACCACCCCGCGACCCCCCCCCCCTCCCGCGAATCGCGGCAAACCCTCCCCCGTGACCCCCCCCCCGATTTGCGGAACCCCCCCCCCCGCGTCCTCCCTCCCGCGATTCGCGGCAAAAAGAACCCCCCGCGACCCCCCTTGCACGATTGGCGGCACCCCCCCTGCGACCCCCCCTCCCGCGATTCGCGGCACCCCCCCCGCAATTTGCAGCAGCCCCAGGATTAAAATGGCACATGCAAAACACTGACATGGTTATGGTCGACAATGAAAAAGGTTGACATGAGTTTTTGAAGATTTATTTTTAATTTTTTTTAATTTTTTCATATTCATTGTCGACATGGACACCAATGAAGTGGCACACTTATGTCAACATTTACATGTGTTGACCTTTCTGTGTTGATTTTTTCTTGTGGCGATTCGCGTCACACCCCCCCCACTCCCGCGATTCACGGCACACACACACACCTCCCCCGCGATTCTCGGCACCCCACCCCGTGACCCCCCCTCCCGTGATTCACGGCACCCCCCGTGACCCCCACCTCCCGCAATTCGCGGCAACCCCCCACGGAACCCCTGTGAACCCCACCCTCCCGCGATTCGCGGCACCCACCCCCGCGACCCCCCCTCCCGCAATTCGCGGCACCCCCCCCGTGATTCGCGGCAGCTCCAGAATTAAATTGCACATGGAAAACACTGACATGGCTATGGTCGACAATGAAAAAGGTTGACATGAGTTTTTGAAGATTTATTTCATTTTTTGAATGTTTTCATATTCATTGTCATGTGTCAACATGGACACCAATGAAGTGGCACACTTATGTCAACATTTACATGTGTTGACCTTTCTGTGTTGATTTTTTCTTGTGGCGATTCGCGTCACACCCCCCCGCAACCCCCCCTCCCGCGATTCGCGGCACCCCCCGTGACCCCCCACCTCCCGCAATTCGTGGCAACCTCCACCGGAACCCCTGTGAACCCCGCCCACCCGCGATTCGCGGCACCCAACCCCGTGACCCCCCCCTCCCGCAATTCGCGGCACCCCCCGTGATTCGCGGCAGCTCCAGAATTAAATTGCACATGCAAAACACTGACATGGCTATGGTCGACAATGAAAAAGGTTGACATGAGTTTTTGAAGTTTTTTTTTTTTCATTTTTTGAATATTTTCATATTCATTCTCATGTGTCGACATGGACACCAATGAAGTGCCACACCTATGTCAACATTTACATGTGTTGACCTTTCTGTGTTGATTTTTTTCTTGTGGCGATTTGCGTCACACCCCCCACCCCCACTCCCCGCGATTCACGGCACACACACACACACCTCCCCCGCGATTCTCGGCACCCCACCCCGTGACCCCCCCTCCCGTGATTCACGGCACACCCCCGCGACCCCCCCTCCCATGATTCGCCGCAACCCCGCCCCGTAACCCCCCCTCCCGCGATTTGCGGCACCCACCCCCGCGACCCCCCCTCCCGCAATTCGCGGCACCCCCCCGCGATTCGCGGCAGCTCCAGAATTAAATTGCACATGGAAAACACTGACATGGCTATGGTCGACAATGAAAAAGGTTGACATGAGTTTTTGAAGTTTTTTTTTTCATTTTTTGAATATTTTCATTCTCATGTGTCGACATGGACACCAATGAAGTGCCACACTTATGTCAACATTTACATGTGTTGACCTTTCTGTGTTGATTTTTTTCTTGTGGCGATTCGCGTCACACCCCCCGCAACCCCCCCTCCGGCGATTCGCGGCACCCCCCTGCGACCCCCCCCCCCTCCCGCAATTCGCGGCAACCCCCCACCGGAACCCCCATGAACCCCCGCTCTCCCGCGATTCGCGGCACCCACCCCCCGCAACCCCCCCCCCTCCCGCAAATCGCGGCACCCCCCGTGATTCGCGGCAGCTCCAGAATTAAATTGCACATGGAAAACACTGACATGGCTATGGTCGACAATGAAAAAGGTTGACATGAGTTTTTGAAGTTTTTTTACATTTTTTGAATGTTTTCATATTCATTCTCATGTGTCAACATGGACACCAATGAAGTGCCACACTTATGTCAACATTTACATGTGTTGACCTTTCTGTGTTGATTTTTTCTTGTGGCGATTCGCGTCACACCCCCCCCACCCCCCACTCCCGCGATTCACGGCACACACACACCCCCCCGCGATTCTCGACACCCCACCCCGTGACCCCCCCTCCCGTGATTCACGGCACACCCCCCGCGACCCCCCCTACCATGATTCGCCGCAACCCCGCCCCCGTAACCCCCCTCCCGCGATTTTCGGCAACCCACCCCGCGACCCCCCTCCCGCGATTCTCTGCAATCCCTCCCCTCCCGCGATTCGCAGCATCCACCCCCCCACAACCCCCCCTCCTGCAATTCGCGACCCCCCCTCCTGCAATTCGCGGCACCCTCCGCGACCCCCCCTCCCGCGATTCGCGGACACCTAAGTTGCAATACAGGGCATCTTTCATACAATTCTAACCATATTTCTCAAATACAAACGTTCACAAATTAAGGGGGCGCAGCCCCTTACGACGGTGTGAAGAGCGCCCGTAGGGCGCGATGAATCACCTAGTTGTATATATGTGATTATCCTGGGAATACAGAGGACGGGGACATCTCTCTGGGGTATCTGTTACTGGGCCCATCTGTAGGAGACAAGCAGTGACTGAGGACATTGTATATATGTGATTATCCTGGGAATACAGAGGACGGGGACATCTCTCTGGGGATCTCTGTTACTGGGCCCATCTGTAGGAGACACACAGTGACTGAGGACATGGTATATATGTGATTATCCTGGGAATACAGAGGACGGGGACATCTCTCTGGGGTATCTCTGTTACTGGCCCCATCTGTAGGAGACACGCAGTGACTGAGGACATGGTATATATGTGATTATCCTGGGAATACAGAGGACGGGGACATCTCTCTGGTGTATTCCTGTTACTGGGCCCATCTGTAGGAGACACGCAGTGACTGAGGACATGGTATATATGGGATTATCCTGGGAATACAGAGGACGGGGACATCTCTCTGGGGTATCTCTGTTACTGGGCCCATCTGTAGGAGACACGCAGTGACTGAGGACATTGTATATATGTGATTATCCTGGGAATACAGAAGACGGGGACATCTCTCTGGGGTATCTGTTACTGGGCCCATCTGTAGGAGACAAGCAGTGACTGAGGACATTGTATATATGTGATTATCCTGGGAATACAGAGGACGGGGACATCTCTCTGCGGTATCTCTGTTACTGGGCCCATCTGTAGGAGACACGCAGTGACTGAGGACATGGTATATATGTGATTATCCTGGGAATACAGAGGACAGGGACATCTCTCTGCGGTATCTCTGTTACTGGGCCCATCTGTAGGAGACACACAGTGACTGAGGACATGGTATATATGTGATTATCCTGGGAATACAGAGGACGGGGACATCTCTCTGGGGTATCTCTGTTACTGGGCCCATCTGTAGGAGACACGCAGTGACTGAGGACATGGTATATATATGTGATTATCCTGGGAATCCAGAGGACGGGGACATCTCTCTGGGGTATCTCTGTTACTGGGCCCATCTGTAGGAGACACGCAGTGACTGAGGACATGGTATATATGTGATTATCCTGGGAATACAGAGGACGGGGACATCTCTCTGGGGTATCTCTGTTACTGGGCCCATCTGTAGGAGACACGCAGTGACTGAGGACATGGTATATATGTGATTATCCTGGGAATACAGAGGACGGGGACATCTCTCTGGGGTATCTCTGTTACTGGGCCCATCTGTAGGAGACACGCAGTGACTGAGGACATGGTATATATGTGATTATCCTGGGAATACAGAGGACGGGGACATCTCTCTGGGGTATTCCTGTTACTGGGCCCATCTGTAGGAGACACGCAGTGACTGAGGACATTGTATATATGTGATTATCCTGGGAATACAGAGGACGGGGACATCTCTCTGGGGTATCTGTTACTGGGCCCATCTGTAGGAGACAAGCAGTGACTGAGGACATTGTATATATGTGATTATCCTGGGAATACAGAGGACGGGGACATCTCTCTGGGGTATCTCTGTTACTGGGCCCATCTGTAGGAGACACGCAGTGACTGAGGACATTGTATATATGTGATTATCCTGGGAATACAGAGGACGGGGACATCTCTCTGGGGTATCTGTTACTGGGCCCATCTGTAGGAGACAAGCAGTGACTGAGGACATTGTATATATGTGATTATCCTGGGAATACAGAGGACGGGGACATCTCTCTGGGGTATCTGTTACTGGGCCCATCTGTAGGAGACAAGCAGTGACTGAGGACATTGTATATATGTGATTATCCTGGGAATACAGAGGACGGGGACATCTCTCTGCGGTATCTCTGTTACTGGGCCCATCTGTAGGAGACACGCAGTGACTGAGGACATTGTATTCCCAGGATAATCACATATATACCATGTCCTCAGTCACTGCGTGTCTCCTACAGATGGGCCCAGTAACAGAGATACCCCAGAGAGATGTCCCCGTCCTCTGTATTCCCAGGATAATCACATATATACAATGTCCTCAGTCACTGCGTGTCTCCTACAGATGGGCCCAGTAACAGAGATACCCCAGAGAGATGTCCCCGTCCTCTGTATTCCCAGGATAATCACATATATACCATGTTCTCAGTCACTGCGTATCTCCTACAGATGGGCCCAGTAACAGAGATACCCCAGAGATGTGATTACAGACAAATGGGTGAAAACACAGGTACATAAACAGAAGCTCTTGACAGAGCCAGTATAGGCTGGAACACCCAGGATTAGACACTTGCAGGGAAATAGCAAGCTAGCATATCTCAGGGTAACACAGGCTAGTCAGGATAAGATCAGAATCAGGGTAAAGCGGTGTACACATGGTGCAATACCGCTGGCAATATGGTCGCTGAGCGACCATATTGCCAGTGATTTGTTTGTGCTGCAGCGATAAACCGCCGAGGTGCGCGCTCCCGTGTTCAGCCTCCTCATGGTGGCTGATCAGCTGTTTACCTCTGCAGCTCCCCGGCAGTCTCCTGTTCATCAGCGACCATCTCTGGTCGCTGATGAGAACTGGACACTGAGCAATATATTGCACCGTGTTTACACAGTTTTAGTCAGGAAGGACCGAGTAATCTCCTGCACTAGCTAGAAACAAGCAGTATAACCAGCACAGAGCTTAGGGCAGGCTGGGTAATATAGGGAGCAATATCCAACAGCTGGAATGGTCAATCCCCCTAAATGAGGAAAGTCACTGCAGGTGAGCAGCCTGACACTCAAGGCAGGGTGCTAATTTCCTATTTATGTGACAGGTGAACTGCACACAGAACAAATACAAGCGTCAGGCTGCATTTACACAATGGCTTGTAAAAGGTATAGGGGAATAATTATACTTTATCTAGTAGCTCAGGGCTTGACAAATTTTTTGAAAATCTAGGAGCCAGGATGAAAATGTAGGAGCCAGAAAAAAAAAATAGTGACAGTGTGCGCCAAAAAGTAACACCATTATGCCCATTACACATGTCACATACCTATTACACAATGCCCATCACGCCACACACTGAAAAACCTTTTGCATACTATACCACACACACAATAATGCCCATTACATATACCCCACACACCGTAATGCCCATTACATATATTACCACACGCCATAATGCCCATGGCATATTATGCCAATGCTGCTTACCTACATGTTCATTGCTATGGGTTTGTGGCTTGATGCCAGGCAGGGGCAGACTGAGAAAAAAAACCCTCTGTTCTATGGTGCCACTGGAGCCTCTGCATAAGCAGCGGGTCCCCGTGGTGGGTTATAATGTTCAATGCAACAGCCAGCATAGTGGCAGTCCGGTAAAACACGGGAGATGGACTTGAGAGGCAGGGAGCTGGCAGCAGCACCTCTGTAAGCAGCGGGTCCCCGTGGCTTGCTATCCTATTCTATCAGCACTCACAGCAGCCTCGGGTGCCCGTTTCAGACCCGTAAAAAGATGGTGCCACAGTGGGTTAATGTTCAATATAACAGCCAGCACGGCGGCAGCCCGGCAGAGCAGCGCAGAACTCTCCTGCCTGCCGCTGTATCAGAGCAGGTCAGCAGCCCGCCTATTTCAAAGCTCCCGATTAGCTCGTGTAATAGGCGCGCTGCTGACCTGTTCTGATTCACTGGCAGCCGGGAGAGTTCTGCACCGCTCTGCCGGGCTGCAGCCGTGCTGGCTGTTATATTGAACATTAACCCACTGTGGCACCATCTTTTTACGGGTCTGAAACGGGCACCCGAGGCTGCTGTGAGTGCTGATAGAATAGCAAGCCACGGGGACCCGCTGCTTACAGAGACGCTGCTGCCAGCTCCCTGCCTCTCCCGGCAGCCGGGACCCGTCCGGGAACCACTCTGCCCGGGGGTTCTGCTTCCTGGCAAATCTGGTCGCCAGGAAGCAGAATCTGGTCGCCATGGCGACCTGGCCCCCGGGTTTTGTCAAGCCCTGGAGTAGCTAGTTAATTAGCACAATTAAAAGATACCAGCCACATATACAGAATGATCCAGATTTGCCAACAAATAGAAATGTGGGTACTTATGAGTTAGTTCGGATCGGGCACATCGCATCGCATCGCATGCGACCATCGGATGCGATGCGATGACCCGATTTTTCCATAGGAATCAATGTTAAAATGGACTGAGTCCATTTTAACATGGAATTCAATGGGAAAAAGGGGTCCTTTTCATACCCCTACTATCCAAGTGGGCATGGAGTTGGATATAAACCTGTGGCGAGCGTAGCGAGCCACCGAGCCCCGCGAGGGGACACGGAATACCGTTCGCTCGCCACGCTTCGGGCTCGGTGGCTCGCTACGCTCGCCACAGGTTTATATCCAACTCCATGCCCACTTGGATAGTAGGGGTATGAAAAGGACCCCTTTTTCCCATTGAATTCCATGTTAAAATGGACTCAGTCCATTTTAACATTGATTCCTATGGAAAAATCGGGTCATCGCATCCGATGGTCGCATGCGATGCGATATCGCATCGCATCGCATCTGATTGTATGCCTTAACTTAAGGCATACAATCAAAAAATCGGCAGCCCAGATAACTCACAAGTACCGAAATGTGTTTCTGTGCTAGGTTGTGCAGACCAAAGGGATTAACCAGGTGTATTAAATGTGTGTGATTATTACTCACCTGTGCTGATATCTGTAGGGATTTCCTCCTTCTTACACTGCCGAGCCATCTCTTCTTCTCCCTCTATATCCTCTACTGTAATATCACACAGATCTTCCCCCTAATTAAATATATAAAATCACACACACATCTTACAATTACTTTTTCTAATGAAATCTCTTATCTTCTGGTTTGATTAGTTGCGGATTTATCTTCAAATCCAGGTTCCCCTCCTCCTCTCCTTACATTAAAATCTTATTCAGAATACTACAGGAATCCAGCAAACATAAAACAAATCACCCGTCTCCTATAGTGTTACAGATTATTCATTGTGTATGATGGAATGCAGACTCTGTAACAAACCAGCCTCCATCTATGTTTTCTTCCTCTTAAACAACCTTACTCCTCTGGCTATAGCTGAAACATGGCTCACACTAATCAGACACTGCCTCATCTGAAGCCCTCTCACACAGTGCTCTCCACCTCACTCCAGGTGTGGAAGCAGACAAGGAGGCGGGGTTATAAAAGTTCTTCACAAGATCCTGATATTCTCCTTGTGCCTTCAAACTTTACTCTCTCAAACGACCAATCTTGGACAGTCCCTATGGACTGACTCTTATAGACATTGGGGTGGTCACTGCCTGTTTCTGTAGACTAGGACTTATTTCTGATCTCAAGAACAGACTTTTCTCACCCCCAGATCAGCACCTTATCACCTGCAAGGTCTCCTCCATTACTAGAACCTCTCTGCTGAAGAACCCTCATATCAGCAGAATTCTGTGTGATTACACAACAACGTTCCCACCTCCCGGCAAAAGCTTCCCGGGTGATTGTGCACATCCTGCTCTACTGATATATCAGTGCCGCAGCTTCACCAAACCCCAGCAACAGCCTCTCATCATGTGGTTCCCATTATTCTTCTCACTCCTCACTGATGTGAGTATAAGCCATGGCTGGCCCAATAAAGCAGCACAATGTCTCCTTAGGTGTACGCAAGATAGACCATCATTAGCGGCCATCTTGTACTCCTGACCTCCTTACATACACTGCCATCCACCACTGCTACAGATACACCCCCGACACCACAAAGTAACACACTGCCATCTCTCAGCCCTCCCACATCCCCCTACTAACATCAGTGCCTACTTCCAAGTTCCTACTGTGCTACCTGTCCTCTCCATCCTGCACCCTCACATATCAGTGCATCCCTGTCTCCTGTGCACACCCCAGCCTCACATATGGTCTCTCTATGCTGCTATAATCCCATCACTATGGGAGCGCGCAGTGATTACTCCTATACTGAGAACACACAAATCTGATCCCAGCTCTCACAGGTTACTGCCCCATCTCTCACCTGATCTGCCCCCTAGTGATCTACATTTCCCTAACACTCACACATCGTACTGGATCCTCATCAGCTTGGTTTTCCTGCCCAACACTCCGCAGAGACTGCACTAAAGCTGTGTACACACGGTGCAATATCGCTGGCAATATGGTCGCTGAGCGGCCATATTGCCAGTGATTTGTTTGTGCTGCAACGATAAATCGTTGGGTGCACGCTCCCGTGTTCAGCCTCCTAATGGTCGCTGGCTTACAGGTCATCCTTAGGTCTAGTTATGTGAGCAGGAACGATTCACTTCTATTTATCCACATATGTTATAATTGGAAGTTACAAGCACTCATTTTCCTTAGTATATTGTAGTGTTCATTCTAGCACCCGCCAACTTTGAAAACACATGCAGTTCTTCTTCCTTGCCTGGGGTGTCACTGTTTGCTGTGGTGTTTCTAGCACAGGTCTGCTTTGCATATAAGTGCTAATATATACAGACCACACTGTTCTAGGAGTATTACAGCAGACAGCGACACCCCAGGCTGGGAAGAGGAACTGCTTGTGTTTTCAAAGATGGCGAGTGCTAGAATGAACACTATATATTGACCATAAATAATTTGAATTTGTCCTGGACCACGAACCCAGGGCACCCCCGGAAGTGCCCCGCAGCACCCCTGGGAGCCACGGCACACAGTTTGGGAACCCCTGGAATAGTAGATGTATTGTTTGGCACTCTGGACGATGGGTAATTGCCGGGTTGCCTTCCCACAAATTAGCATAGGGAACGGACCTTCAATCCGGAACACAAAAAGAAAACGGGCGTCACACCATCGACTTGTCCAATACAATTTACATCACAGATGTCGGCTGCATATAGTCAATAGGACGTTTCAAGGCTTTCATGCCTTTTCTTCAGGACTCAAATGCGTGACATATAAAGTGCAAAGTTAGACGCCTATACTTGTTATCTGCGTTATCTTTAGTTATAATCCCACCTCATTGCCCTGAGGGGAGGGGCATGCCTGTATTACTTTAGTACAAATATTTGTGTCCGTGCAAATACACTTTAGAATACTTGCAATTATGATCCAACTTGTGTGGTATCTTATTCTTGCATTCTCCTGATCAGATCAGTAAAGGTAAGGTGTTCCAAAAGGTGACTGAATAAATTTAAGGTAATTGTTAACGCTAATACGTCCATCCGGGCGGTTGGCGTTCCACCAGTGATGCACCCTTCTCAGCTCGGGGTCCAACTGGACCTTCCTTAACTTCTCCTTGCTGAAGGCCAATACATCACATTTGTAATTGTCCATCTGGACACGTATTTTGTCCAACCAGTTATTAGATGCATCCTGTACCAAGGTGGCCATATGTAGTTTTTCAGTATCGTCATTTTTTTGTTTGTAAGACAATTGTTCTCATGTGGAGTCGTTAAGGATTAATAGTAATAAGTAACTAAGAGGATTTAATTGATACCGATCTCCATCTAGGACATAATGAGACAGCGATCAGCCGTTTCCCTCTGCGGCTCCCCCCGCAGAGTCTCCTGTACATTAGCGACCATCTCTGGTAGCTGATGAAAAGGAGACTCAGCAATATATTGCACCGTATGTACACAGCTTTACTCAGGTGATGAGGACTGTGATGGTAAGGCCATTGCTCCCTTATACTCCCCAGGACCTCGCTGCTGCAGCGGATGCTGGTGACCTCTCTCTTCTCATACATACACTACATTGATCGCCATAGAGCAGGAGAGGAGTATCAACAGGCAGGGGACAAGGAGGGGGGAAAGGAGCAGTGATGGGCAGGGGGGCCAGGACAGGAGCAGCGATAGGCAGGGGGCCAGGAGAGAAGCAGCGACAGGCTGGGCACCAGAGCACTAGTAGTGCTGGGCAGGTATGATAAAGATAGATCAAAATATTGTTTTCCTGCATGCAAATATCAATAACGGGGGCTGCGGTAATAAACACTTGGAGCCTTCACCACATAACTCCACAAAAGATCAAAAACCATGCATAAATAATGTGTTTTCAGATAGCTCCAGCAGTGGTTACCATCCACCAAAAACAACACCAGTAATAAAGACTTTACTCTTTAAATGGTAAATAAGTCAAGTCCTTCTTTATCTTGCTTATCCTCACGTTCTACAAAAACGCCAAAGGCCGCCATACACTATGCGATTTGGGCCCGATTTGGAGGAATCGGGTCGTGAAATCTGGCCAAATCGCATGTGCAGACATCCCATCCGACCCGATGCGCGGTCCCGTGCGCATCGGGTCGGATTCGGGAGGTCGGACGGGCTGCACATAAGATTTGTTAAATCTTATGTGCAGCCCAAGGCGGGCAGGGGACGCAGCGTATAGTACATGCGGTGGAGGTAGCCGAGCGGGGGACTGTAAGCAGGGAGCCGGGCTAGAGAGGCAGTGGGCGCACTATCCTGGGCGGGGGGGAGGTGAATGCCGCAAATAGATACTTCCAGGCGGTGAATGCCGCAAGGGGATCAGAGACAGAGACCGGGTAGCGTAGGGGAAGCCGGGCACATAGAAATTAATGGACAGCCAGTAATTGGCTGAGAGCTCTCTGACAGAGAGAGCTCTCAGCCAATCACTGACTGTAAATTCATTTCTATGTCCGCCCGCTGCTGCCCGGCTTCCCCTACGCTACCCGGTCTCTGCTCTCTGGTCCCCTCGCAGAGTTCACCGCCTGGACCAGTGCGCCCACTGCCTCCCCCGCTCGGCATCTGGCTCCCTCCACCGCAGGTACTACAGGCTGCGTCCGCTGCCTGCTTGCAGCCCCCATGCCCTGCTCAGCTCCCGCTGACAGCAGCTCCCCCGGGGGGACCACATGCGATTTATCACATGCAAAACCTGGCACATCAAGTGCCAAATCGTATGTGACCCCCCCAATGGAGTTGTCAGTAGATTAGGTCTGACTTCGGAAAAGTCGGCCTAATGTATGGGGGCCTTAAGAAGAGAAAGATAGTGCAATATTGCTAATACAACGTATTTTCTTGATTAGCAGAAATTTCCACTCACATGTTAACATATGAGAAATCGCATCTAAGTCCACTTTATGTGGATATGGCGTCTTCCCTTCGCAGTACATCTCATAAAAGGGCACGGAAAGGAACCAAGCGAAGACATAGTGCAGTTACACAAATAAAAGATATTTATTTAATAAATGCACTCACAAGAAAACATTTAAAAATCGCATATCGCCATAATGGTAGATGGTCTATCTTCATCATACTTGCCCATCGCTACTAGTGCCCTGGTCCCCAGCCTGTCGCTGCTTCTCTCCTGCCCCCCCCCCCCGCCTGTCACTGCTCCCGTCTTGGCCCCCCTGCTCATCACTGCTCCTTTTCTGCCCCCCCCCCCCATCACCGCTCCTCTCCTGCCCCCCCCCCCATCACCGCTCCTCTCCTGCCCCCACCCATCACTGCTCCTCTCCTGCCCCCACCCCCATCACTGCTCCACTCCTGGTCCCCCCCCCACTGGTTGTTTCCCCTATCCTTGTCCCCAGCCCATTCATACTCCACTCCTGAGCTATAGCGTACTATCACTGTACTATAATGGGCGCTATCTAAAAACACATTATTTATGCAAGGAATGATAAAGAGATGGTCACAACACCGCCATTCAAAATCCCAATGAATTTTGGGAGTATTCTGACCCTTGTACAGCTTAACCCTATCCATCCTCTCCCTCATAACCCCAATACCCACCATCAGGATTTCGTCAGCCGGTAACGTGACATCACAATGGTGACCCCTGGGATTCTGACAACAGCCCATATAATGACATATAAATATATATATATATGACCCATGTATATAAGTGTCACATGATGGATCCTGTATAACTGGAAGTTGATCAAAACAGTAGCTCTGCACCAAATAGAAATGGGCGGCATATAACCATCAATCTCATGAGTTTATCACAACAGGTTCGATTACGGTTTCTGCACCGTATGAGGCAGATTATATTATTGCTGCACCGTATAAAGCAGATTATATTATTGCTGCAATAGTGGGAGAGTCTCAGATACAAATGTTTGTCTACTACAAAGATTAGTACATTAATTAGCCACATAATACGTAGTGTTCCCGCTAGGCTGTTTTAGAAACTGCCCAATTTTTAAAGGGCAAAATGCCCTGCTAGAACAGCCTGGTTCCTGCCCCGACTGTGTGCACGGGGAAGCCCAGCGCCGCCTTAGACGGCGATGCCCTTCGCTTCCCTGGCATTATTGCAACTTCGCCGGGGCCGGGCCCGCCTCCTTTAGTGACGGCGGCGGCCGGGTCTGCCCCTTTTCATGACGCTGCAGCCCGCCCCCCTTGCCCTGCCCGAGAAAATTTCTAGAAGGAACACTAATACACACACATAACTAATCAGCAGTGTGCACTATAATGATCGAAGTTGCTACAATGATATGTAGGCCATTATTCTGCTATTAGGTGGAGATCTCATAGAAACATAGAATGTGACGGCAGATAAGAACCACTTGGCCCATCTAGTCTGCCCCTTTTTTGTAAGGATATCTATATGCCTATCCCAAGCATGTTTACATTGCTCTACCCCCTCTGTTGGGAGGCTATTCCACTTATCTAATAATCTTTCTGTGAAGTAATTCTTCCTCACATTTCCCCTGAATCTTCCTCCCTCTAGTGTCAGTGCATGTCCTCGTGTTCTGTTGCTCCTCTTCCTGTGAAGAATGTCTCCCACCTGGACCTTGTTAAAACCCTTGATATATTTGAAAGTTTCTATCATGTCCCCCCTTTCCCTTCTCTTCTCTAAGCTATACATATTAAGATCTTTTAGTCTTTCCTGGTACGTTTTGTGATGTAGGCCATGCACCATTTTAGTTGCCCTTCTTTGAACGGTCTCTAATGTATTTATATCTTTCTGGAGATGTGGCCTCCAGAACTGAACACAATACTCTAGGTGAGGTCGTACCAATGATCTATACCAGGGGTAGCCGGTCTGACTGGTCCACCCACCCGGCGGCTTTGCCGGGAGTCAAGTACAGGGGAATTCTCATGAGAGGTCAGTAGTTCTCGCGAGATTCCTATTAATCAACAGCAGCCGGAGACTGTCAGTCCTATTCAGCGGCAGCCGCCGGAGCGTGGAACAGCTGCAGCAGGACAATTTGTAAAAATACATTTTTACATATGGCCCCCAAAGGATTTTTTCTGCATACAAACGGCCCTTGGCACAAAAAAGGTTCCCCACCCCTACTCTATACATTGGCATTATTACTTCTTTCTTTCTACTGCTGATACCTCTCCCTATGCAACCAAGCATCTGACTTGCCTTCTTCATTGCCTACCTGCCTTTAAGTCCCCTGAAATGGTGACACCTAGATCCCTCTCTTCCTCGCTGCCAGATTATTACACAGTAAAGTATGAATATATATAACTTACCCTTATACTATACAGTGCAGGTGGTGCTGCACTACATCTCCTGTACGGCTAATATCAGGTCACACAGCAACACAACACATATATATATATATATGTATATATATATATATATATATATATATATATATATATATATATATATATACACACAGAAGTACCAACACACTCGCCATTCCTAGGAATGGGGTGCAAACAGCACCCACATCCCAGGGTGGGGTGCGGTGGCCTGCGACCACACACTCTAGTAAATACAAACACAGGGGGCCCAGCACTCACTACAACAAACTAACTCACCTTAACATTCAAATAATCAATTAAATAAATAATGGGGTTTTAGTTCATGAATTGATCAATGTATTTAAGCTTGGTCTGTTACTGTGATCATAGCTTTCTCATGCACCATTGAGAAGCTCATTTACCTGAAACCTGTGACAGCTGCCCCTTTAATTCTAATTCAGGTGCTGTGTTTGGGATTGTCTCACCTTATAAAAGCCATAAGTTACTTGGCAGTTGAGCATTAACCCAGGAAAAAAAAAAACACATGTTCATTTTAGCTATGATGTGTAAGCAGGTGCCAGGTTCCCAAGAAAAGCAGTTGTTAGTGTAGGACTTGCAGTGAAATGGGGTCCCTTGGCGATGGGCTGCAAGCTTAAATGCATTGATCAATTCATGAACTAAAACCCCATTATTTATTTAATTGATTATTTGAATGTTAAGGTGAGTTTATATATATATATATATATATATATATATATAACCCTTATACCAGGCATGTCCAAAGTCAGGCCCGGGGGCCAATTGCGGCCCATGCTGTCATTTCATGCGGCCCGCAGCCTCCAGCTGGAAGCGGGCAGAGCATCAGATGTGGGAAGCACAGGACACTAAAGGTGGGGCCCCGCCGAGCGCGCCTTTACCTTGCTGTCTGCTGCAGTGAGGAGGTGCCGGCCGCCTCAGTCAGATGTGTTTGGCGTCCTACCCCTGCTGCTGCAATCGTATATCACCCTACTCCACAATCACACTGACAGCAGTGTTTGGGGAGGGGGCCAGCAAGGGGGAAGCTTGCTCCTGTAACATGCAGTGCGGAGGAGGGCAGCAGCGGTAGCCCAAGCATCTCCTGTCCTTGCAGTGCCTGCTTTGCCTCTCCTTCCTCTGGCTCACACAAGGGGCTGGGAAACATACAGAGAAGGGAGGGGGCAGAGTGGGGGACATACAGTGAAGGAGGGTCAGGCTGGGGGACATACAGTGAATGGAGGCAGTGATGGCCATTCAGAGAAGGGGAGCAGGGGCAGGCTGGGGGACATACAGTGAATGGGGGCAGAGTGGGGTATATAGTGAATGGGAGTCATACAGTGAAGGAGGGGTCAGGCTTGGGAACATACAATGAATGGAGGCACTGATGGACATTAAGAGAAGGGGGGCAGGCTGGGGGCAGAGTGGGGAACATACAGTGAATGGGGGCAGGCTGGGGGACATACAGTGAATGGGGGCAGGCTGGGGGACATACAGTGAATGGGGGCAGGCTGACGGACATAGAGTGAATGGGGGCAGGCTGGGGGACCATTCTGATGTGATTAATGTCAGGCTGAATGGTCGGCCCCCACACATTTACACTTCACCAAATCTGGCCCTCGTCGCAAAAAGTTTGGCCTTCCTGCCTTATACTATACAGTGCAGGTGGTGCCGCACTACATCTCCTGTACAGCTAATATCAGGTCACACAGCGACAAAACATTATGCAGTATAAAAAAGTGACAAATCAGCGTCTCACCCAACAGGATCCAGTAAATCTAAATCTCATTGGATCCCAGTAAGTAACCCTACCGCACCCCTCTAAGCCTCTGTATAAGGATGGCTGTATAAATGTATGATGGAACTCACCTGTCTTATGTTGTAACTGTATCTTATAGTCATTATTGTAGATAGTAATTTTAGATAAATAAATAGTAGATAATTATAGTGGTGTTGGGGGAAAGTTATGTCATATATATCTAGTGTTCAATCTAGCACCTGCTATCTTTGAAAAGCCGTGCAGTTCCTCTTCCCTGCCTGGGGTGTCACTGTCTGCTGTAGTGCTTCTAGCACAGTGTGGTCTGTATATCAGCACTGATATGCAAACCAGACCTGTGATAGAAAAACCACAGCAGACAGCGACACCCCAGGCAGGGAACAGGAAATGCACGGGTTTTCTAAGATAGCAGGTGCTAGAATGAACACTAATATCCTGTCAGCAATACTAGGTGCTACCCACTGACTCGTATATAAAGAGTAAAGGAGAACCAGGTTACGCCAGTGTGCTCTTTCCACAGAATCATTTTACTTACAATAAACTCTTATTTATTTATATAAAACCATTTGACGAGTACAGTATCACATATTTTATATTCTGAATGGCTTATGTATGTGTACCAATTCCCCATAGTTGGGCTAATCCAAAGCGAAGTATATTAAAAAAAGTTTAATAGCATGTGTTGTAAAGAAAAGAAATTGTTGATAATATAGATATAAAATCATTCTCTGTCTGATGTTATTTCTATTACTTAGCCCCTATTAGGGGGTTCAATTCCTCAGAAGTAGGGGTGGTTATTCCCTGAAGAGTCCCTACTATCTATCCAACAGAAATGATGGGCAGTTTATATTATCTCACAACCGCGAATTTGAACGGGGCCGATTATCGATGAACTGCGCATGAGTACGTTCACAAGGCGATTGACAGGAACCAGACGTCTGGGAGTAGAAACCGGCCATGGTGTAGGAGTGCTAAGAAAAACACAGGAATGCCTAGGAAAATGCTAGGTGTCCCTGAGCGTGTTAGGGAAGGGTGTGAGAGGTCAGCACCCGGCCGGATACGCCTGTATTAGGGGAGGGTGTGTGATGTCAGCACCAGGGCGGATACGCCTGTATTAGGGGAGGGTGTGTGATGTCAGCACCAGGCCGGATACGCCTGTATTAGGGGAGGGTGTGTGATGTCAGCACCAGGCCGGATACGCCTGTATTAGGGGAGGGTGTGTGATGTCAGCACCAGGCCGGCAACGCCTGTATTAGGGGAGGGTGTGAGAGCTCAGCACAAGGCTGGATACGGCTGTATTAGGTGACGGTGTGTGATGTCAGCACAAGGCCGGATACACCTGTATTAGGGGACGGTGTGTGATGTCAGTACAAGGCCGGATACGCCTGTATTAGGGGAGGGTGTGACATCAGCACCAAGACGGATACGCCTGTATTAGGGGAGGGTGTGTGACTTCAGCACCAGGACGGATATGCCTGTATTAGGGGACGGTGTGTGACGTCAGCACAAGGCCGGATACGCCTGTATTAGGGGAGGGTGTGTGACGTCAGCACCAGGCCGGATACGCCTGTATTAGGGGACGGTGTGTGATGTCAGCACAAGGCCAGATACGCCTGTATTAGGGGAGGGTGTGACATCAGCACTAAGACGGATACGCCTGTATTAGGGGAGGGTGTGTGACTTCAGCACCAGGACGGATACGCCTGTATTAGGGGAGGGTGTGTGATGTCAGCACCAGGACGGATACGCCTGTATTAGGGGAGGGTGTGTGACTTCAGCACCAGGACGGATACGCCTGTATTAGAGGAGGGTGTGTGATGTCAGCACCAGGACGGATACGCCTGTATTAGGGGAGGGTGTGACATCAGCACTAAGACGGATACGCCTGTATTAGGGGAGGGTGTGTGACTTCAGCACCAGGACGGATACGCCTGTATTAGGGGAGGGTGTGTGATGTCAGCACCAGGACGGATACGCCTGTATTAGGGGAGGGTGTGTGACTTCAGCACCAGGACGGATACGCCTGTATTAGGGGAGGGTGTGTGATGTCAGCACCAGGACGGATACGCCTGTATTAGGGGAGGGTGTGTGATGTCAGCACCAGGCCGGATACGCCTGTATTAGGTGAGGGTGTGTGACGTCAGCACCAGGACGGATACGCCTGTATTAGGGGAGGGTGTGTGACGTCAGCACCAGGACGGATACGCCTGTATTAGGGGAGGGTGTGTTACGTCAGCACCAGGCCGGCAACGCCTGTATGTCTGTATTTGGGGAGGGTGTGTGATGTCAGCACCAGGCCGGATACACCTGTATTAGGGGAGGGTGTGTGATGTCAGCACCAGGCCGGATACACCTGTATTAGGGGAGGGTGTGTGACGTCACCTCCAGGCCGGATATACCTTTATTAGGGGAGGGTGTGTGACGTCAGCTCCAGGCCGAATACACCTGTATTAGGGGAGGGTGTGTGATGTCTGCACCAGGATGGATACACCTGTATTAGGGGAGGGTGTGTGATGTCAGCACCAGGCCGGATATGCCTGTATTATGGGAGGGTGTATGATGTCAGCACCAGGCCGGATATACCTTTATTAGGGGAGGGTGTGTGACGTCAGCTCCAGGCCGAATACACCTGTATTAGGGGAGGGTGTGTGATGTCTGCACCAGGCCGGATACGCCTGTATTAGGAGAGGGTATGTGATGTCAGCACCAGGCCAGCAACGTCTGTATTAGGGGAGGGTGTGTGATGTCAGCACCAGGCCGGATATACCTTTATTAGGGGAGGGTGTGTGACGTCAGCTCCAGGCCGGATATGCCTGTATTAGGGGAGGGTGTGTGATGTCAGCACCAGGATGGATACGCCTGTATTAGGGGAGGGTGTGTGATGTCAGCGTCAGGATGCATACGCCTGTATTAGGGGAGGGTGTGTGATGTCAGCGTCAGGATGCATACGCCTGTATTAGGGGAGGGTGTGTGACGTCAGCACCAGGATGGATACGCCTGTATTAGGGGAGGGTGTGTGATGTCAGCACCAGGCCGGATACGCCTGTATTAGGGGAGGGTGTGTGATGTCAGCACCAGGCCGGATATGCCTGTATTAGTGGAGGGTGTGTGATGTCAGCACCAGGCCAGCAACGTCTGTATTAGGGGAGGGTGTGTGATGTCAGCACCAGGCCGGATATACCTTTATTAGGGGAGGGTGTGTGACGTCAGCTCCAGGCCGGATATGCCTGTATTAGGGGAGGGTGTGTGATGTCAGCACCAGGATGGATACGCCTGTATTAGGGGAGGGTATGTGATGTCAGCACCAGGATGGATACGCCTGTATTAGGGGAGGGTGTGAGAGGTCAGCACCAGGCCGGATATGCCTGTATTAGGGCAGGGTGTGTGACATCAGTGGCAGGACGGATATGCCTGTATTAGGGGAGGGTGTGTGACGTCAGCACCAGGCCGGATATGCCTGTATTAGGGGAGGGTGTGTGATGTCAGCACCAGGCCGGCAACGCCTGTATTAGGTGAGGGTGTGTGATGTCAGCACCAGGCCGGATACGCCTGTATTAGGTGAGGGTGTGTGACGTCAGCACCAGGCCGGATACGCCTGTATTAGGGGAGGGTGTGTGACGTCAGCACCAGGACGGATACGCCTGTATTAGGGGAGGGTGTGTGACGTCATCACCAGGCCAGCAACGTCTTTATTAGGGGAGGGTGTGTGATGTCAGCACCAGGCCATCAACGTCTGTATTAGGGGAGGGTGTGTGATGTCAGCACCAGGCCGGATACACCTGTATTAGGGGAGGCTGTGTGATGACAGCACCAGGCCGGATACACCTGTATTAGGGGAGGGTGTGTGACGTCACCTCCAGGCCGGATACGCCTGTATTAAGGGAGGGTGTGTGATGTCAGCACCAGGCCGGATGCGCCTGTATTAGGGGAGGGTGTGTGATGTCAGCACCAGGATGGATACGCCTGTATTAGGGGAGGGTGTGAGAGGTCAGCACCAGGCCGGATATGCCTGTATTAGGGCAGGGTGTGTGACATCAGTGGCAGGACGGATATGCCTGTATTAGGGCAGGGTGTGTGACATCAGCGGCAGGACGGATATGCCTGTATGAGGCTGGTTTCACACACTCCGGCTCCTGCTGGACGGTGAAATCCCGCACGGCCAGGGAGCCGTGCCGCACACATTATTTGTGAATGGACACTATTGTGTCCATTCACACGGGACGGCCACGACCCGGCTGCAACCTGGAATGGACGGCTGCCGGGCTGTGGCCATCCCCTCTATGATAAGCTAGTGTGCGCGGCATGGCTCCCTGGCCGTGCGGGATTTCACCGTCTGGCAGGAGCCGGAGTGTGTGAAACCAGCCTTAGGGCTGGGTGAGTGATGTCAGCACCAGGTCGGATATGTTATACAGCAGCACTTGCCTATCTCATGCATACTGATAGTAAATGTCACATAACATGGAATTGCTGCACACAAATACCTGTACACGGCTACAAGTACATGCACTTCTATCTATAATAGGGGTATATTATGCAGCACATACACTGTATACAGCCATATGTACACTACTGTGGGTATATCCCTCTTAGTCTCACAGTGGTGTCGTACACATATCACCAATTGTATACAAGGCTGATTATACACATATTTATCAGCATAAGAACCCAGAATGCCCATCTACACCATAATACCGGGTATGGGTGAAAACCGGACCAGGACAAAACCCCCGGACCGGACAACAAACTCTGCATTTTGGGGCTTGTAGCCTCCGGTCCGGGGGGTGTCCTGTGGGGGGGGGGGCTGCCTGTGACACCTGTCACCAGGGAGAGGAGGAGGAGGTAGAATAAAGCCTCCCTGTATGGTCCGGGCATGTAGCAAAAACCGGACGGTCCGGACCACACGGGGAGGCTGTAATCTCCCCTCCCCCATGTCCCTGGTGATCGCTATCACAGGGACCCCCCGGACAAGACACCCCCCGGACCGGACCCTACAAGCTCCGGACTGCAGATTGTGATGTCCTGTCCGGCAGTCCGGGGTTTAGTCCGGTCCGGTTTTTACATAGTCCCGTCACAATTAACCCCTTACGGGCAAGAAAACCCCCGGACGAGTCACTACAAGCTCTGGTCCGGTTTTTACATAGTCCCCCGGGAGGCGCCGTCTCCTCAGCAGCAGCTCCCGGGCGTCACATAGACACTGACTGTGTATCTATGTCACCCGCTCCTCCCCGCCTCTCACCCCTGTCTATGGGGACACTCACCCGCCGACAGCCGTCACCTGCAGTGCTCTCACACGGACACATCAGCAGCACACCCCGCACTTCCGGGTAATGGGACCCCCCCCCCCCTACACAGCAGAAACAAGTGCCCCTGTGTTTCCTTCCCGCCGGTGGCCTCCGCTTCCTGTGGCGGTCATGTGACCTACAAAAGCGGCCGGCGGGAAGGCGCCACGTGACGTGAGTATCCCTGTGGTATATTATAACAGTGTAGTAGCTTTATACCGTGTAGCATGGGGCTGTTGTTATGTCTGTGTGTGTGTGGGGACCTATTTCTTCCTGCACCATGAAGGGTATTGGATAATATGTCCCCTCACTGAGTGAATGCACGACGTCAGTCGTCAGTATGATGAGGGTAGAATTAGGTTGGGGGTCATGTGACTGTAACATGTGATCTGCATAATCCATGCAGGAGGCTGATATGTATTACCGTTGCAGTAGTTCCTCTTTACTGCTTGGGGTGTCTCTCTTTGCTGCAGTGCTTCTAGCACATTTAAATCTGTATTTCAGCACTGATATGCAGACCATGCCTGTGCTAGAAGCACTAGAGCAGTGAGCGACACCTAGGGACGGGTTGCCACTAGGGTTACCACCTTTGTGTTGAGAGATTCCCGGACAGTGACCCGCCCACAGCCCGCCCCTTGACCCACCCACAGCCCACCCTTTGACACGCCTTATGGGGGTTTATTTTTACATTTGCTTAAAATCTATTCTTGATTTTGCACATGGCAATGCCACATACATGTTACATCACGTCACACGCTGTAATGCCCATTACACGTTATGCAAAACACCGTGATGACCATTACACATTATGTCATGACTGGAAAAAATTTAAAAAAATGGACAGTGTGCTTGGAAGGTGCGCACCAAAATTTGACACCATGATGCCTATTACATGTCACACATCCATATTATACCACACGCCATAATGCCCATTAGGAGTTATGCCAGAGCTCAACAACTTGTTAAAAGGAAGTACACAATGGACGCGCACAAAAAAATTACACCATAATGCCGATTACACATCACACACCCATATTATACCACATGTCAGTGCATGCGTAGTTGAGCGGACTCCAGGAGTGTCACAAGTATAGAAAATTAAAGGGAAAGACTGTTTCAGCTGTTGCCAAGGGTAACCTACTTGGCTCTGGTGTTTTAATACAGTGCAGAGTCAACGTAAGGGCCCTTAGAAATGAGAGAACCTGAAAAGAACAGAAGTTTAGAATACCGCTCACCCTGATCCCATGTGCATGCTGCTTCCCACTGTGTACAGAAAATATCTGTAGTGAACAGTGGCTGAGCGATAGCACGTGGGTGATGATGTATAAGGCCCATACACACTTGGCAACTTTGAGCTGAAAGTCGCTCAAAACAGGAGGTTTTAGCGGCTTTCAGCTCAAAGCCGCCCAGTGTGTATGGCCCAGGGATGAGCTCTGCTGTGCGCTCCCGCAACATCGCCAGGAAAGCCGCTCATCTGTTGGTTATACCAGCAGATGAGTGGCTTTGCGGACAGCTTTGCATAGTGCTCTACTATGCAACGCCGTCCTCCCCCCTCCATCGGCGCTGGGCAGGGGGAAAACTGCTCAGTGTGTATGCACTGACTAGCTTTCCCCCCCAGCGATGAATGCCATTATCACTGTCCAAACACGCTGGGCATAGTTGCCCAGTGTGTATGGACCAATGGAGAATAGTGCTAGATGCTCAGGCACATGGCCCCTTAAATGTATTTTAGTGTAACCCGATTGTCAAATGGCATTGCAGGGAATAGACACATACTGTATAGTACATTTATTCACCACTTGGGTGCCAAGCAGGAGTTTAAAAAGATAAAGGATAGCCTGCTATTAAATTATCTCTAAACGAAGCAGGGGTGAATGGTGCTAGGTTTTTCCTCAATAGTAGGGAGATTATTACACAGATTATTAATACAGATTATTACACAGAGAAATTATATGCAATCAAATCATAATAAATACAAATAAATGTATCAGATTGTTTAGCTCAAATGTGATCAGCGCTGCCTGCAACCCAGGCATCAGGGGAGTTAAATCAGGCGGCTAGCAGGAGTACCTCTCTCATTACATTGGAGTCAGTTAATAATTAGCTAACTTGAAGTGGATTGTACACAAAAAAAGATATCACACAAAGAAATTGTCAGCTCAGGATTATCAGCGCTGCGGCCCCGGTATGAGGGGAGTTAATCAGACGGCTAAGGGCTACCTTGAGATCAATTTATAATTAGCCATGGATTGTATACACAAAAAGATTATTACACAGGGAGATTGCCTACAAACCAAACAAATGAACATACCAAGTTGTCAGATGTCAGGGGATGTGATGTGAATCCGGCAGCTGGAGGGAGCACCACTCACATAACCTCTGAACACGCCGGGTAACTGTCAGAGAGGGGCCGCCGCTAGTCTGCTGGTCTGGGAAAGGAGATGAAGCTGCCTACTCACAGACCGGAGCTTGGTGTGTACAGGGTAGCTTGAGGGTCTGCGGTGACACAGTGGTGCGACAGCAACTGAATTGATGATGGGACAGCTTAGAGGTTATAGGCCCCCGCTTGTGCACAGCGCGGGGACCTGCTTCCGAGACACGTTTCACAATCACGTATGGCTTTCTCATCTCAATCGGAATTTCAAATATCGCGCCTGCCCTGCTCGCGGTCCAGCTGTCAATCAGGAGCCACCGCACCTGATTGGCTGGCTGACCGCGAGCAGGGCAGGTGCGATATTGAAATAGCCGCAGGCGGTCCTGCTCGTCCTCCTCAGCCTCACACACTGACACGCAGTCACAGCGCTGCCGGTCTCTATCTGGCTGTCCCCGGCAGCGCTGCGCAGGATCTCCCTCAGGTCTCCAGTTCCCGGACATTGTATAGTCCGGGAACACCACCCGCCCGGACTCCGGACACCCGGGCTAATTACCGGACTGTCCGGAGTAATCCCGGACGGGTGGTAACCCTAGTTGCCACCCCTCCCGGATTTCTGGGAATCTCCCGATTTTGGTGGCAAACTTCCAGGAGGCTTTTTCAATATCCCGGAATCCGGGTGTCTGAAAAAGCCTCCCTGCCCTACTTGCCGCCTCGCAGCGTCCCTAATAATTTAAAAAAGCAGTGTGACATCCCTTTATCTGCTTGTGTGAAAAGATCCTCGCGGAGCCTCAGGCCGCTTCCCGCCTAATCCAACAGGGCATCATCAGAAAGATGTTTCACGTCGACAACACAAACCCTTATAAACATACACGCACTGATTATTGAATGTATACTTTATTAAATCAAAGCCATACAAATCACTAAATAAATGAGCAAATTGAGCAATTATCGCCACAGCATTCGCATCACATGTTAGTGGCCTTAAATTGCTAAAGAAAACGCGAACAATTCACATCCAAGTCTCAGTTTGGCTGACAGGAAGCCGGTGTTGTTGGCGGAGACCTTCCGTATTCTGGAAGCAGTTGCAAAAAAATGCCGGTGTACCCTGGTGTTTTTAGGGGTGGATCTCTGACGTCAGTGACGATCACTTGGAGCCTGTCTGTGCCGCAGATTAGTGAAAGCTTCTGACTTACTCAGATCCGCACAGAGTAGTAAAGTCTCATTGATATTCTTCGATATGCGACTGGATTGCGGTTCATTCCCAATTTTACACTGAGCTTTTGTATTGGGCGATCTAAGATAAATTGCCACCCTATATACGGCACAAGGTGTACACCTTGCAGCGTCGTCACAGTGATGACTCTGTCCATCAGCTAAAATGGAGTAGTCACAGCTGTACCCAAAGACTATCTCTGAGGCACAGGTGCTGCACAGTTACAGTGACATTAATATGCAATCTGGTTTTCCAATAAGAATTTCTAGTGCAATATAAATGCTGTACGTATAGTTGCTCAAATTGGCACTAAAAGATTTGTCATGACAGAGTAATTATTTAGTAATCTATGCATTTCATTTATTGTGTTATTCTCTCTTGCCAGAAAGAGTAAAGGGCTAAGCTGCCTAGAAGAGATTAAACATGAAGATGGACCAGAGTCACGGAACTGAGAGAATACTAGATCTCACCCTGGAGATGATCTACCTGCTGACTGGGGAGGTGAGGGGATCTGGGAGTGTCACTGTCACATCACTTATATCTATAGTAATAATACAGGGACGTGACTGGGGAGGTGAGGGGATCTGGGAGTGTCACTGTGACATCACATATATCTATAGTAATAATACAGGGACATGACTGGGGAGGTGACGGGATCTGGGAGTGTCACTGTGACGTCACTTATATCTATAGTAATAATACAGGGACATGACTGGGGAGGTGACGGGATCTGGGAGTGTCACTGTGACGTCACTTATATCTATAGTAATAATACAGGGACATGACTGGGGAGGTGAGGGGATCTGGGAGCGTCACTGTGACATCACTTATATCTATAGTAATAATACAGGGACGTGACTGGGGAGGTGAGGGGATCTGGGAGCGTCACTGTGACGTCACTTATATCTATAGTAATAATACAGGGACATGACTGGGGAGGTGAGGTGATCTGGGAGTGTCACTGTGACATCACTTATATCTATAGTAATAATACAGGAATGTGACTGGGGAGGTGAGGGGATCTGGGAGCGTCACTGTGACATCACCTATATCTATAGTAATAATACAGGGATGTGACTGGGGAGGTGAGGGGATCTGGGAGCGTCACTGTGGCATCACTTATATCTATAGTAATAATACAGGGACATGACTGGGGAGGTGAGGGGATCTGGGAGTGTCACTGTGACGTCACTTATATCTATAGTAATAATACAGGGACGTGACTGGGGAGGTGAGGGGATCTGGGAGTGTCACTGTGACATCACCTATATCTATAGTAATAATACAGGGACGTGACTGGGGAGGTGAGGGGATCTGGGAGTGTCACTGTGACATCACTTATATCTATAGAAATAATACAGGGACGTGACTGGGGAGGTGAGGGGATCTGGGAGTGTCACTGTGACATCACTTATATCTATAGTAATAATACAGGGACGTGACTGGGGAGGTGAGGGGATCTGGGAGCGTCTCTATGACATCACTTATATCTATAGTAATACTACAGGGACATGACTGGGGAGGTGAGGGGATCTGGGAGCGTCACTGTGACGTCACTTATATCTATAGTAATAATACAGGGACGTGACTGGGGAGGTGAGGGGATCTGGGAGCGTCACTGTGACATCACTTATATCTATAGTAATAATACAGGGACGTGACTGGGGAGGTGAGGGGATCTGGGAGCGTCACTGTGACATCACTTATATCTATAGTAATAATACAGGGACGTGACTGGGGAGGTGAGGGAATCTGGGAGTGTCACTGTGACATCACTTATATCTATAGTAATAATACAGGGACGTGACTGGGGAGATTAGGGGATCTGGGAGCGTCACTGTGACGTCACTTATATCTATAGTAATAATACAAGGACGTGACTGGGGAGGTGAGGGGATCTGGGAGCGTCACTGTGACATCACTTATATCTATAGTAATAATACAGGGACATGACTGGGGAGGTGAGGGGATCTGGGAGTGTCACTGTGACATCACTTATATCTATAGTAATAATACAGGGACGTGACTGGAGAGGTGAGGGGATCTGGGAGCGTCACTGTGACATCACTTATATCTATAGTAATAATACAGGGACGTGACTGGGGAGTTGAGGGGATCTGGCAGTGTCACTGTGACATCACTTATATCTATAGTAATAATACAGGGACGTGACTGGGGAGGTGAGGGGGTTTGGGAGCGTCACTGTGACGTCACTTATATCTATAGTAATAATACAGGGACTTGACTGGGGAGGTGAGGGGATCTGGGAGTGTCACTGTGACATCACTTATATCTATAGTAATAATACAGGGACGTGACTGGGGAGGTGAGGGGATCTGGGAGCGTCACTGTGACATCACTTATATCTATAGTAATAATACAGGGACATGACTGGGGAGGTGAGGGGATCTGGGAGCGTCACTGTGACATCACTTATATCTATAGTAATAATACAGGGACGTGACTGGGTAGGTGAGGGGATCTGGGAGCGTCACTGTGACATCACTTATATCTATAGTAATAATACAGGGACATGACTGGGGAGGTGAGGGGATCTGGGAGTGTCACTGTGACATCACCTATATCTATAGTAATAATACAGGGATGTGACTGGAGAGGTGAGGGGATCTGGCAGTGTCACTGTGACATCACTTATATCTATAGTAATAATACAGGGACATGACTGGGGAGGTGAGGGGATCTGGGAGCATCACTGTGACATCACTTATACCTATAGTAATAATACAAGGATTTGACTGGGGAGGTGAGGGGATCTGGGAGTGTCACTGTGACATCACTTATAGCTATAGTAATAATACAGGGACGTGACTGGGGAGGTGAGGGGATCTGGGAGCGTCACTGTGACATCACTTATATCTATAGTAATAATACAGGGACGTGACTGGGTAGGTGAGGGGATCTGGGAGCGTCACTGTGACATCACTTATATCTATAGTAATAATACAGGGACGTTACTGGGGAGTTGAGGGGATCTGGCAGTGTCACTGTGACATCACTTATATCTATAGTAATAATACAGGGACGTGACTGGGGAGGTGAGGGGGTCTGGGAGCGTCACTGTGACGTCACTTATATCTATAGTAATAATACAGGGACTTGACTGGGGAGGTGAGGGGATCTGGGAGTGTCACTGTGACATCACTTATATCTATAGTAATAATACAGGGACGTGACTGGGGAGGTGAGGGGATCTGGGAGCGTCACTGTGACATCACTTATATCTATAGTAATAATACAGGGACATGACTGGGGAGGTGAGGGGATCTGGGAGCGTCACTGTGACATCACTTATATCTATAGTAATAATACAGGGATGTGACTGGGGAGGTGAGGGGATCTGGGAGTGTCACTGTGACATCACCTATATCTATAGTAATAATACAGGGATGTGACTGGAGAGGTGAGGGGATCTGGCAGTGTCACTGTGACATCACTTATATCTATAGTAATAATACAGGGACATGACTGGGGAGGTGAGGGGATCTGGGAGCATCACTGTGACATCACTTATACCTATAGTAATAATACAAGGATGTGACTGGGGAGGTGAGGGGATCTGGGAGTGTCACTGTGACATCACTTATAGCTATAGTAATAATACAGGGACGTGACTGGGGAGGTGAGGGGATCTGGCAGTGTCACTGTGACATCACTTATATCTATAGTAATAATACAGGGACGTGACTGGGGAGGTGAGGGGGTCTGGGAGCGTCACTGTGACATCACTTATATCTATAATAATAATAATACAGGGACTTGACTGGGGAGGTGAGGGGATCTGGGAGTGTCACTGTGACATCACTTATATCTATAGTAATAATACAGGGACGTGACTGGGGAGGTGAGGGGATCTGGGAGCGTCACTGTGACATCACCTATATCTATAGTAATAATACAGGGATGTGACTGGGGAGGTGAGGGGATCTGGGAGCGTCACTGTGACATCAGTTATATCTATAGTAATAATACAGGGACATGACTGGGGAGGTGAGGGGATCTGGGAGCGTCACTGTGACGTCACTTATATCTATAGTAATAATACAGGGATGTGACTGGGGAGGTAAGGGGATCTGGGAGTGTCACTGTGACATCACCTATATCTATAGTAATAATACAGGGATGTGACTGGAGAGGTGAGGGGATCTGGCAGTGTCACTGTGACATCACTTATATCTATAGTAATAATACAGGGACATGACTGGGGAGGTGAGGGGATCTGGGAGATGTCACTGTGACATCACCTATATCTATAGTAATAATACAGGGACGTGACTGGGGAGGTGAGGGGATCTGGGAGTGTCACTGTGACATCACTTATATCTATAGTAATAATACAGGGACGTGACTGGGGAGGTGAGGGGATCTGGGAGCGTCACTGTGACATCACCTATATCTATAGTAATAATACAGGGACGTGACTGGGGAGGTGAGGGGATCTGGGAGCATCACTGTGACATCACTTATACCTATAGTAATAATACAAGGATGTGACTGGGGAGGTGAGGGGATCTGGGAGTGTCACTGTGACATCACTTATAGCTATAGTAATAATACAGGGACGTGACTGGGGAGGTGAGGGGATCTGGCAGTGTCACTGTGACATCACTTATATCTATAGTAATAATACAGGGACATGACTGGGGAGGTGAGGGGGTCTGGGAGCGTCACTGTGACATCACTTATATCTATAATAATAATACAGGGACTTGACTGGGGAGGTGAGGGGATCTGGGAGTGTCACTGTGACATCACTTATATCTATAGTAATAATACAGGGACGTGACTGGGGAGGTGAGGGGATCTGGGAGCGTCACTGTGACATCACTTATATCTATAGTAATAATACAGGGACATGACTGGGGAGGTGAGGGGATCTGGGAGCGTCACTGTGACATCACTTATATCTATAGTAATAATACAGGGACATGACTGGGGAGGTGAGGGGATCTGGGAGCGTCACTGTGATGTCACTTATATCTCTAGTAATAATACAGGGATGTGACTGGGGAGGTGAGGGGATCTGGGAGTGTCACTGTGACATCACCTATATCTATAGTAATAATACAGGGATGTGACTGGGGAGGTGAGGGGATCTGGGAGTGTCACTGTGACATCACCTATATCTATAGTAATAATACAGGGATGTGACTGGAGAGGTGAGGGGATCTGGGAGCGTCACTGTGACATCACTTATATCTATAGTAATAATACAGGGACATGACTGGGGAGGTGAGGGGATCTGGGAGCGTCACTGTGACATCACTTATATCTATAGTAATAATACAGGGACGTGACTGGGGAGGTGAGGGGATCTGGGAGCGTCACTGTGACATCACTTATTTCTCCTTCGGGAGACATCAGGGGCCACAGCGTTACAGTGGGTAGTAAGGAGATGGGAGAGCACCAGCACCCTAGAGGTTAAACTTGAACTGCCTCCCAGGCAGCCGGGCTCCTCCCCTCCTCTACCCCGCCTCCAGGCCAGGAAGCCCAGTTTTTTTGGGTGCTGGCAGGAGCCAGATGCACCTAATAGAGGGGCTGCTATTTAGCAGCCTAACTTGATTTTTATATTTTATTTTTCATTTTTCTTTTACACTGACTTGTGTCAGTGACAGAGCAGCAGCACTGGGGGTCTGCACAGACACCTGCGCTGCTGCTCCATCACCCGGGTCCGGAGCTGCATCGCCACTCGAGGGTGGGGACCTGCAGCGGCCCCCGGGCACTGGGGAGCCACAGCCGCCACCGGACGCCGGGGACCTGACAAAGGTAACGCGCTCCCCGCTGGGAGCGCGCGCGATTGCGCTTGCTGGGCATTGCGGCTGCAGCAGTTCGGCGGGGGGACCGCCGACTGCGCTGACAAGCGGACGGCTGGTTCGCCACCCGCTCCCGCTGGACCACCAGGGAAACGGTTTGTGGGCAGCGGCGCCAGGTATGCGGGGCCGCCCGGTAGCGCCGGACCCCTGCCATTTTTACCTGCGCCGCATGTGGACACCTCCCTGGGGGCCATTTGTCAGCAGGGGGAGAAGGCTCCCCCCACATCAGCCTCTCCACCCGGGGACAGTAGGCAGGGAACTGTGTTTATCACACAGAGAGTTCCCGCCACTGAGATCCCTTCCTGCCTGCCTGCAACATGTGAGGAGGGACACGGAGGAGCTCATAGCCACCCGGAGTTCCACTCCTTCACTGCCAGGTCATTTGGGCATGTCCCCCCTGTACCCCTCCTTCGGGAAACTGTACAGTACTGTGCTCTGAAAGGAGCCTTGTGCCATTAATTGCATTGCCCTTGTATGCTGCATTGTTTGTTAACAGTTTAGCTGCCTGTCAGTTTAATCTGTGTTACACTGTACTATATGGCCATGTATTGCTGGTTAGGTCATGCTGACTTAACATGTGTGGAGGGACACAGAGAGCTTATCAAGCCAGTCTGGGGTTCCACTCCTTCACTGCCTGGGCTCCCCTGTAATAATCTCCTCCAGGAGTCAGGTTACAGAGCAGACAGAGTTCAAACTCTGGGCACAGCAGAGCCAAGTGCAACATTGTATCCTGTGAATTAACACCATCACTGCCTGTCGGAAGCATAAAGGACAGAGCGGATGGCGTAATGGTTAGCATTGCTGCATCACAGTGCAGAGGTCATGGGTTCGATTCCCAACATGACCCAAACTCTGCAGTTATCTGCCTGTCAGATACAAGCTGGCTGTCAGATGCAGACTGCGTTGTCTGTATCATATAGACTGCCAGTATATCCACTGCACCTGTGTATATATATAACTTCACTGTATGTCTATATCACTGCTTTGTATGTCTATTACAAGCTGGCTCAGATGCATACTGCATTGTCTGTACCGTATAGACTGCCGGTCTATATCACGGCAGCTGTCTATTGTATGTATATCACTGCACTGTCTATATCACTGCATTGTATGTATATCACAGGCTGGCTGTGCACTGTGTAACACTATCACTGCCTGTCAGAAAGGCTGCCTGCCAATGATTGCTATATGTGCCTAGTACTAGCTTACTGCGTACTGTGGGGGCAGCACAGCTCGGGTCGTGGGTTCAATTCCCACTATGACCCTAACTGTGCAGAGTTTGTACGTTCTCTCCGTGTTTTAGTGGGGTTACTCCGTGTACTCCGGTTTCTTCCCACATTGCAAAATTTAAAACAGAAGTATGCTGTGTTAGCCGTACATATGGGCCAAATGTCTACGCCACCGCAAGGTATACGTAGTACCAGCTTACGGTGTATGGCTTGAACACTATCTCTGTTGGTCAGAGAATACTGTGTTAGCGGTACCATATAGGCTACCCGCCTATTCTATGGCATTGTATGCCTTCTATACTTGTAGTACATTGTCTTACCTGTGCTTTAGCAGCCGGTTCACAGTGCTATAATACTGCAACGTCTTCCGGGAGTACCAGTCCCAGTGACTCTGGGGCTCCGGCGCGGATGTCTTGTACATCCTGTAATGTTGGCCTATGCCCCCATTACTAGTACAGTACGGCTTATACGCAGGCTGCTACAATGCCTGGGCGATGCCCACAGGTACAGCCTCCTCTAGAAAACCAGGAGCCTGCTTGGGCCACGTTCTTTACTCCGTAGCCGGTGCAGCTAGTAGCAGTAGCAGCCTCATCCCTTGGCTGAGTGCTTATCTGCCTCCAGACAAGGTCCCCAGAAATGCCGTCCCCATCCTTGGCGGGTGTAGCTCCCCGCACAGTGGAAGCGCTCTGTACCTGCAGGTAGACGCAGATACCCCCGTCATCCAGACTCCTCCGTCAGCAGACACAGAGAGGAGGACACCTGGGATTAGCATTGTCTAGAGGGGACCGTCGACGACGGTATGGAAGATGGGGGGCCTGTGATAAGGTGAATCCCCCCCACCTCGTCTTGAGGTGCCGACCTTGGTCTCAGCTGTCAAATAGGTCCTTACCTTAAACGACCCCGCTGAGCCGCCTACACCTTTGGGTGTCTCCCTAGGTGTTTTCTGGGTTTATTCCGTAAATCTGTGAACTCGACTAAGGTCATCAGTTGGGAGATTCCTAACAGGAAGTTTAGCTTGCCATCGGCGGTTTCCCTTCCTTTTACCCCCTTCCACAGGAGGACATAGTCCCCTGGGAGACTGTCCCTAAAGTGGACGCACTCCTGCCCCAGGCATCTGCTTGGGTGGCTAAGGCCTTAGTTGCGTGAGCAACTTCTCTCACAGCGGACGCTGCATAAGGGGTGTCGGAGGAAACCCTGCTGCCTTCTATTGAGTATCAGGTGACACTTTACCTGGGGGTGACGGCTCTGGAAATTACACCAATCGCCTCCAGAGGGTCACCCTCGGCCATAGATGCACACACATACCAGTGTCTGTGCTCTTGGAAGGCCTGAACTCAAAGTCCCTTTTGAGGGTTCCTTTTTATTTGGGCCAGTGCCAAATATGGGGGCCGGTTTAGATACCATTCGGCAGAGGATATCCCTTCTGGGGGATTGCCATCTGGCTCTACAGTCCAGGATCAGACATCTCTTGTCCCCCTGGCAGGTGTCTGTGCATGCCTGCGTGGGGTCCCTGGGGTTGGTGGATCGGCCTTCGAATTGGCAGAATAGGCTCAGTTCCATACCAACCCTCTACAATACTGTCCAAGGAGCAGCACGGATAGTGTAGTGGTTAACATTACTGCTTCACTGCGCTGAGGTCATGGGTTCGATTCCCACCATGGCCCTAACTGTGCGGAGTTTGTATATTCTCCCCAGACTTGCATGGGTTTACTCCTGGTACTCCGGTTTCCTCCCACAATATCCATGCCCAGAAGTTCGCCTGGTCTCCAGCAGGGCCCCCCTTTCCTGGGGGCTTCTGGACGGGACCTCGCTACTGGAGCCATGCATGCTAGCCTCCCGTGTTTGGGGGGTGGTCACTTCTCAAAGGTCGTTCCAGGGTCTCTGGACCACTCTAGTGGCCCAGCCCTCCATCATCGTCCTCGAACTAAAGACAATCTTCCGGGCAGTCCGCTTGGCGGAACCCTAACTTAGGGGTTGGCCGGTGCAAGTCCAGTCGGACATTGCGACAAGGGTGGCATATGTTAACCACCAGGGTGGCACTAGTTGTCAGCCCACTATGACAGAAGCATCCGGCATCTTTCAGAGATGATCCCTGCTTTTTCAGAAATTTTTATCCTGGTAGTCCAGAATTGGGTGGCGGTCTTCCTCGGCCGTCAGACCTGTGATGCCGACGACTTGACCACCCTTAGAGTGATGTTTCAGATGCTGGTACAACGGTGGGGCCCAACCGAGGTGGCCTTGACAGCCTCTCGCCATACCCTCAAACCACCACTGTGCGGGTCCTGGTCTTGCGACCCGGAGGGGGGGGCTTGCCTGGTAGACGCCCTGTCCGCTCCGTGGCCGTCCACACTGATGGCGCCTTTCCACCACTTTCCTCCTTTTGCGAATGTCTCGCAAGCTGAAGCCGGAGGGCGGCACATTGATTCTGGTTGCTCCACCTTGGCCCAGACGGATCTGGTTTTCGGATCTGCAGTCAGTAGCCCCTCCTATTCGCTTACCCCTGGACACAGGCAGGCTCTCATGGTCCGCCTCTCTCTCTTTCGGCTTTGAGGCACTTGGCTTTGACGGGGTGGCTGTTGAGACCTCCCGGGTAAGACCCAGCGGGTTTCACTCCACCATGCTCAGGGCGAGGAAACCTCCCTAGATGGGGTGTACCATCGCATATGGAGGGCTTACTTTTCCTGCTGCGAACCCTACGCTTCAGATTCCGGGACTTACTACCTGGCTAGGGTTCTGTTCTACTTGCAGAAGGGTCTGGAGGCTGGGTTGCGTTGATCATCTTTAAAGGTTCGGATTTAAGCCTTGCACATCTTGTTCTGTCGACGGGTGGCCCTGTCGACGGATGTCTGTACATTCCTGCAGGATGTCTTGCATATCCAGCCTCCCTTAGTTACCCCAGTTGCCCCCTGGGATCTCTCTAATCCTGACTTCTTCAGGGCCCACCTTTTGTGCCCTTGCGGTCGGTGGACCTGTGTTGACTCGCCTGGAAGATTGTTTCCTTGTTGGCGATAGCTTTGGCCAGGGGAGTCTCTGACCTGTCAGCTCTGTCCTGTAAGTCCTTGGTTATAACCGGGCGGTTTTTCCTACCGTCCCTTCTCAACTACCTTAAGTGGTGTCCGGCTTTCAGGTCAACCAGGACATTATTGTTCCGGCATTTAGACAGTCTGTTGTTACTACGGCTTGGTCCTCCTTGGACGTTGTCCGGCCGGGGCGTATTTATGTGCTATGTGCACCGTTCTAGGCTGTTGCACTAGTCAGACTCTCTCTCTCTCTCTTTGTACTATATGGTGTTCGGATGAGAGGGTGGCCCGCCTCTACGCAAACTACTGCCCGCTAGAGTCGCTCTGGCAGGCATATTTGGACACCTCCCTCCCGGTTCCGGCAGGGATTCAGGCACATTCCGTTAGGTCTGTGGAGGTGTCCTGGGCTGTAAGAGGCGGTGCTAAAGTTGAGCAAATTTGCAGGGCGGCGACTTGGTCGTCCGCCATTACTGTCTTGCGTTTTTACGCTTTTGACACGTTTGCCTCCCAGGACTCGGCCTTTGGCCAGAGTGTGTTGGCTGCGGCACAGGCGCGTCCCCACCCATAGGTGGCTGCTTTAGGACGTCCCACTGTAACGCTGTGGCCCCTGATGTCTCCCGAAGGAGAAAATGAGATTTATGTCTTACCTGGTAAATCTCTTTCTTCGAGGACATCAGGGGCCACAGGGATCCCTCCCTGCCGCGCCTGCTTTACTTCCGTTATGGTTAAGTTATGATTATGTTATATTATCCCTCGGTTGAGGGTACTAACATGTTCAGAATGTGTTTCTGTGCGGTGCTTCTCTTCCTTCTATCTTGTCTCCTGCCTTGGCTTGTTAAAAAAACTGAGCTTCCTGGCCTGGAGGCGGGGTAGAGGAGGGGAGGAGCCCGGCTGCCTGGGAGGCAGTTCAAGTTTAACCTCTAGGGTGCTGGTGCTCTCCCATCTCCTTACTACCCACTGTAACGCTGTGGCCCCTGATGTCCTCGAAGAAAGAGATTTACCAGGTAAGACATAAATCTCATTATCTATAGTAATAATACAGGGACATGACTGGGGAGGTGAGGGGATCTGGGAGCGTCACTGTGACATCACTTATATCTATAGTAATAATACAGGGACGTGACTGGGGAGGTGAGGGGATCTGGGAGTGTCACTGTGACATCACCTATATCTATAGTAATAATACAGGGATGTGACTGGGGAGGTGAGGGGATCTGGCAGTGTCACTGTGACATCACTTATATCTATAGTAATAATACAGGGACGTGACTGGGGAGGTGAGGGGATCTGGGAGCATCACTGTGACATCACTTATACCAGTGGTAGCCAACCCTAGCCCTCGAGAGCTACCAACAGTGCACATTTTCCAGACAACCTAGCTGCTGCACAGCTGCACTCATTAATCACTGACACATTTTAAAAGATACACAGATGGAGCTAATTAGCTCACTTGTGATTCTGTGAGGAGACCTGCAAAACATGCACTGTTGGTAGCTCTCGAGGACTAGGGTTGGCTACCCCAGACTTATACCTATAGTATTAATACAGGGACGTGACTGGGGAGGTGAGGGGATCTGGGAGTGTCACTGTGACATCACTTATAGCTATAGTAATAATACAGGGACATGACTGGGGAGGTGAGGGGATCTGGCAGTGTCACTGTGACATCACTTATATCTATAGTAATAATACAGGGACGTGACTGGGGAGGTGAGGGGATCTGGGAGCATCACTGTGACATCACTTATACCTATAGTAATAATACAAGGATGTGACTGGGGAGGTGAGGGGATCTGGGAGTGTCACTGTGACATCACTTATATCTATAGTAATAATACAGGGACGTGACTGGGGAGGTGAGGGGATCTGGGAGTGTCACTGTGACATCACTTATAGCTATAGTAATAATACAGGGACATGACTGGGGAGGTGAGGGGATCTGGCAGTGTCACTGTGACATCACTTATATCTATAGTAATAATACAGGGACGTGACTGGGGAGGTGAGGGGATCTGGGAGCATCACAGTGACGTCACTCTTAAGGAGCCCATACACGGTCCGTTGTGGACCGGCTCCGTTCTGTACTATGCGATGCACGCTCCCGCGCATCACATAGTACGGTACAAAAAGTATGTGCTGCACATACTTTTTGTACTAGCTACACATCGCATCGGATCGCATTGCATGCACACTACATGCACAAGGCATGCGATCCGATGCAATGCGTTCTAAGTCCCAAACGGATCCGTTAAACGGACCGTGTATGGGCAGCTTCATCTCTATTTCTAACAAAGGGACCTGACTGGGGAGGTGAGGGGAGTCTGCGAGCGTCAGTGACATAACTATTTGTCCCCTTTCATTACCTAGGATTATACTATTATGAAGACTTTCCCAGGAGATCCTGACATACTCAACAGCAGTGTCCATTTGTCTGGAAAGGGAAGGACCCAAGAGCCTTTGGAACTTCTGTCTTCCTCATTGATACACGAAAGACACAATGAGCAAAAGATCCTAGAACTTACCAACAAGATCATGCAGCTGCTGACCGGAGAGGTGACTGCTGGGAATGGGGCATTATACAGTAACACCGGGGGATGTGATCAGAGAGGTGACTGCTGGGAATGGGACATTATACAGTAACACCGGGGGATGTGACCAGAGAGGTGACTGCTGGGAATGGGACATTATACAGTAACACCAGGAGATGTGACCAGAGAGGTGACTGCTGGTAATGGGGCATTATACAGTAACACCGGGGGATGTGTCCAGAGAGGTGACTACTGGGAATGGGGCATTATACAGTAACACCGGGGGATGTGACCAGAGAGGTGACTGCTGGGAATGGGGCATTATACAGTAACACCGGGGGATGTGACCAGAGAGGTGACTGCTGGGAATGGGACATTATACAGTAACACCAGGAGATGTGACCAGAGAGGTGACTGCTGGGAATGGGGCATTATACAGTAACAAAGAGGGATTTGACCGTAGAGGTGACTGCTGGGAATGGGGCATTATACAGTAACACCGGGGGATGTGACCAGAGAGGTGACTGCTGGGAATGGGACATTATACAGTAACACCGGGGGATGTGACTGGAGAGGTGACTGCTGGGAATGGGACATTATACAGTAACACCGGGGGATGTGACTGGAGAGGTGACTGCTGGGAATGGGACATTATACAGTAACACCGGGGGATGTGACTGGAGAGGTGACTGCTGGGAATGGGACATTATACAGTAACACCGGGGGATGTGACCGGAGAGGTGACTGCCGGGAATGGGACATTATACAGTAACACCGGGGGATGTGACCAGAGAGGTGACTGCTGGGAATGGGGCATTATACAGTAACACCGGGGGATGTGACCAGAGAGGTGACTGCTGGGAATGGGACATTATACAGTAACACCAGGAGATGTGACCAGAGAGGTGACTGCTGGGAATGGGGCATTATACAGTAACACCGGGGGATGTGACCGGAGAGGTGACTGCTGGGAATGGGGCATTATACAGTAACACCGGGGGATGTGACCGGAGAGGTGACTGCTGGGAATGGGACATTATACAGTAACACCGGGGGATGTGACCGGAGAGGTGACTGCTGGGAATGGGGCATTATACAGTAACACCGGGGGATGTGACCGGAGAGGTGACTGCTGGGAATGGGACATTATACAGTAACACCGCGGGATGTGTCTGGGTGATGACTGTATCACTGTGTTTGTTAGGTTCCTATAAGGTGTCAGGATGTCACTGTCTATCTCTCCATGGAGGAGTGGGAGTATATAGAGGAACACAGGGATCTGTATGAGAATGTTGTGTTGAATCACCAAACTGTTATTCGTGTGAAGAGGGAGGACGTACATCACATGACTCGGAAGATATTACTTTGCACCATGGATATGATCTATCTGCTCACTGGAGAGGTGAGATGTTCTCATGACACATTTCTTTATAAAAGAGAACTCCGTAGTCTGCATTCTCATTCTTCTCTTGATTAGTGAAACAGGGACAATTACATATTACTCTAATGCCTGTAGGAAACAGGTTCTCAAACTTGGTCCTCGGGGCCCCCACACCGTGCATGTGTTTCCTTCAGTCCAGACCGGGCACCAAGGAGTTAACTTCTTGAGTGCAGAGGGAGAGACCTTCCCTTCCCTATACCCAGCCTGCTCCAGGCCAGCTCAAACCTGGCGCTCCCGGATCCTGGACACGATCCAGCTGAAGGTTTTCCTTCCGGAGGACAAGATCACATCTCTCCAAGAGCTGGTCAGACTTGTACTTCAGCACAGGAGGGTCTCTGTTCTTCTTTGCACCCGTCTTCTGGGCAAGATGACAGCGTCCTTCGAAGCACTTCAGAATGGTCATTTTCATTCATGCCCCTTTCAACTACACCTTCTCCACCAGTGGTCAGAGTCACATCTTCATCTACATCGTCGTGTTGCCCGCCACTCCCTATCATGGTGGCTCAACACGGCCAACCTCAGAGAGGGTAAAAGATTTGCCATCTGGGACTGGACTCTTCTCACCACGGATGCCAGCCTCTGGGGTTTGGGAGCAGTCACTCTCGATCAGCAGTTTCAGGGTCAGTGGACCAAGCTGGAGTCTCTACTACCCATAAACATCCGGGAGCTCAGGGCGGTATACTATGCACTTCTTCAAGGTCGACCGATACGGATTCAATCCGACAACGCCACCGCTGTTGCCTATATCAACAAGCAGGGCGGCACCAGAAGTCACGTGGCCATGAGGGAGGTGAGCAGGATCTTGTTGTGGACTCAGTCTCACATCCTGGCAATCTTGCCAATTTTCATTCCAGGCGTAGAGAACTGGGAGGTCGACTACCTCAGTCGGAAATACGTCCATACAGGGGAGTGGTCCTTAAACCCCCAGATTTTCCAACGTCTGATCCGGAGGTGGGGTTGTCCTCAGGTGGACCTGATGGCATCCTGTCTCAACCATCCGCTTCCCCTATACTTCACAAGAACTCGAGACCCTGCGGCAGCGGGAGTAGGTGCTTCAACATCTCCGGAGGGAGAACTTGTTGGCACTCCTGATAGCTCCAGACTGGCTGCGCCGGTCGTGGTACACCACCCTAACGTCTCTCCTGGTGGACGAACCGTGGCCACTACCATTGCAAGATGACCTACTCAGTCAGGGGCCCTTTGTCTTCCCAGGTTTAAGGCGTCTTTGTTTGACCGCGTGGTTGCTGACAGGGCCATACTGAGACACGCAGGCATACCAAGGGCTGTCATTCCCACCATGATGGGTGCCAGAAAGGAGGTGACTTCCAAGCACTACCATCGTATCTGGAGGTCCTATGTCTCCTGGTGCGAGACCCTGGGGGTTTTCCAACACAACTTTCAAGAAGGCTAGGCTTCTTTTGTTCCTTCAGGCTGGTCTGACCTCCGGATTGCGTTTGGGCTCTCTTAAGGTTCAGGTGTCCGCGTTACCTATTTTTTTCCAGAAATGCTTGGCCCTTTTACCTGAGGTCCAAACATTCTTTCAGGGAGTTTTGCGGCTGCAACCTCCCATTATTCCACCCATGGCCCTGTGGGATATGGATTTAGTTTTGGATTTCCTCTGCTCTTTGGAAGAGGTAGACTTGCGTTACTTAACCTGGAAGACTGTTTTCCTATTGGCCTTGGCCTCTGCCAGGCGTGTGTCCGAATTGGGGGCTCTTTCATGCCGTTCCCCCTTTTTTGGCCTTCCATGCGCACAGGGCCAAACTGTGACGAGTCTTTCCTTCCTCCCAAAAGTTGTCTCCACTTTTCATATTAACCAACCGATTGTGGTTCCTGCCTTTATGGGGCCTTTGCTCCCACTGATACCTTATTTATATATTTGCGGAGGGCAAAGACATGGTGTTTCTAGATGTGGTACGGGCCTTATGTAAAGCGCACTCAGCCTTTTCGGAGGTCTGATTCTTACTCCACTTAGTCCATTGGTCCTTCTTAGGCGCCGGGGAGTTTCTGCAGATCAGCTTTGTCGGGCAGCTACAGGGTCCTCTGCCCATACTTTTGTAAACTTTTACTGTTTTAACACTTTCGCCTATGCCGATGCGGCTTTTGGGCGTAGTGTCCTTAGTGCAGCTGGGGAGCGTTCCTGCCTGTAAGAGGACAGCTTTGGGACGTCCCAGTGTTCCAGCATTGGCTGAAGGGGAAAAAAACAGGATCGGTTTTTCTGAAGCCATAGTGGAACACCGGGCGCCCACCACTACCGCTCCAGCCTGCTGGAAGATAAATTGGATTTCATTCTCTCCCTCTGCACTCAAGAAGTTAACTCCTTGCTGCCTGGTCTGGACCGGAGGATATCCCAATGTTCCAGTTTCCGTCATGGCTTCAGAAAAACGGATTTAACAGGAAAGACAAAAATCCAGTTTTTGCAGGACTCCTCACAGAATCACAAGTAAAATATTTAGCTCCACTCCACCTGTGGATCTTTTACAATGAGTCAATGAGTAATGAATGCACCTGTGCACCTGGAAACCCTGAACTGTTTGGGGTCCCGAGGACTGAGTTTGAGAACTCTTGCTGTAGGAGATAGCCTTTGATTGGGATGTTGAAGGTGATCCTGTATATTACACATTAGTGAAGGGGAAAAGATTTATGTTGTATATGAGTAGGCTTGCATAATAAATGCTTGTTAATATGTAGCATTGTACAGTAATGAAGAAGTCACATGAGAGTATGAACCCCAGCAACCGTCCTTATGTGAGAGGAGGACAGGGCAGCACCCAGAGAGCCATCATAGAGAACCCACACAATGCGCAGAAGATCCTGGAACTCACCAACAAGATCATCCAGCTGCTGACCGGAGAGGTGACTGCTGGGAATGGGACGTTATACAGTAACACTGGGGGATGTGACCGGAGAGGTGACTGCTGGGAATGGGGACATAATACAGTAACATCGGGGGATGTGACCAGAGAGGTGACTGCTGGGAATGGGACATTATACAGTAACACCGGGGGATGTGACCGGAGAGGTGACTGCTGGGAATGGGGCATTATACAGTAACACCGGGGATGTGACCGGAGAGGTGACTGCTGGGAATGGGACATTATACAGTAACACCGGGGGATGTGACCGGAGAGGTGACTGCTGGGAATGGGACATTATACAGTAACACTGGGGGATGTTACCAGAGATGTGATTGCTGGGAATGGGGCATTATACAGTAACACCGGGGGATGTGACCGGAGAGGTGACTGCTGGGAATGTGACATTATACAGTAACACTGGGGGATGTTACCAGAGAGGTGATTGCTGGGAATGGGACATTATACAGTAACACCGGGGGATGTGACCGGAGAGGTGATTGCTGGGAATGGGACATTATACAGTAACACTGGGGGATGTGACCGGAGAGGTGACTGCTGGGAATGGGACATTATACAGTAACACCGGGGGATGTGACCGGAGAGGTGATTGCTGGGAATGGGGCATTATACAGTAACACCGGGGATGTGACCGGAGAGGTGACTGCTGGGAATGGGACATTATACAGTAACACCGGGGGATGTGACCGGAGAGGTGACTGCTGAAAATTGGGCATTATACAGTAACACCGGGGGATGTGACCGGGGAGGTGACTGCTGGGAATGGGGCATTATACAGTAACACTGGGGGGGGGGTGACCGGAGAGGTGAGTGCTGGGAATGGGGACATTATACAGTAACATCGGGGGATGTGACCAGAGAGGTGACTGCTGGGAATGGGGCATTATACAGTAACATCGGGGGATGTGACCAGTGAGGTGACTGCTGGGAATGGGGCATTATACAGTAACACCGGGGGATGTGACCGGAGAGGTGACTGCTGGGAATGGGACATTATACAGTAACACCGGGGGATGTGACCGGAGAGGTGACTGCTGGGAATGGGACATTATACAGTAACACCGGGGATGTGACCGGAGAAGTGACTGATGGGAATGGGACATTATACAGTAAGACCGGGGGATGTGACCGGAGAGGTGACTGCTGGGAATGGGGCGTTATACAGTAACACCGGGGAGGTGACCGGAGAGGTGACTGCTGGGAATGGGACATTATACAGTAACACCGGGGGGTGTGACCGGAGAGGTGACTGCTGGGAATGGGACGTTATACAGTAACACTGGGGGGAGGTGACCGGAGAGGTGAGTGCTGGGAATGGGGCATTATACAGTAACACCGGGGGATGTGACCGGAGAGGAGACTGCTGGGAATGGGACATTATACAGTAACACCGGGGGATGTGACCGGAGAGGTGACTGCTGGGAATGGGGCATTATACAGTAACACTGGGGGGGGTGACCGGAGAGGTGAGTGCTGGGAATGGGGACATTATACAGTAACATCGGGGGATGTGACCAGAGAGGTGACTGCTGGGAATGGGACATTATACAGTAACACCGGGGGATGTGACCGGAGAGGTGACTGCTGGGAATGGGACATTATACAGTAACACCGGGGGATGTGACCGGAGAGGTGACTGCTGGGAATGGGACATTATACAGTAACACCGGGGATGTGACCGGAGAGGTGACTGATGGGAATGGGACATTATACAGTAACACCGGGGATGTGACCGGAGAGGTGACTGATGGGAATGGGACATTATACAGTAACACCGGGGATGTGACCGGAGAGGTGACTGCTGGGAATGGGACATTAAACAGTAACACCGGGGGATGTGACCGGAGAGGTGACTGCTGGGAATGGGGCATTATACAGTAACACCGGGGATGTGACCGGAGAGGTGACTGCTGGGAATGGGACATTATACAGTAACACCGGGGGATGTGACCGGAGAGGTGACTGCTGGGAATGGGACATTATACAGTAACACCGGGGGATGTGACCGGAGAGGTGACTGCTGGGAATGGGACATTATACAGTAACACCGGGGGATGTGACCGGAGAGGTGACTGCTGGGAATGGGACATTATACAGTAACACCGGGGGATGTGACCGGAGAGGTGACTGCTGGGAATGGGGCATTATACAGTAACACCGGGGGATGTGACCGGAGAGGTGACTGCTGGGAATGGGACATTATACAGTAACACTGGGGGATGTGACCGGAGAGGTGGCTGCTGGGAATAGGACATAATACAGTAACACCTGGGGGATGTGACCGGAGAGGTGACTGCTGGGAATGGGACGTTATACAGTAACACTGGGGGGATGTGACTGGGTGATGACTGTATCATTGTGTGTATCAGGTTCCTATAAGGTGTCAGGATGTCACTGTCTATCTTACCATGGAGGAGTGGGAGTATGCAGAGGGACACAGGGATCTGTACACAGATGTCACTATGGAGAATCATTGGCCTCTTCCATTAGAAGGTAAGAGGATGTTTTTGTGTATTGCAATAAAGGTCCAACCAGATCTATATATAATATACTGTCCTCAAATGTACTAAAACAAAACAAGAATAACATTGCTATAAGCTGATTGTGGGTCCTACGGGTGCTGGATGACTGACAGGCAGTAAGGATTCCGACAGTCATTACCACGATGTCGGGGTCCCGACGGCCACCGGCTATTCTCCCTCTATGGGGATTCCTGGGTACAGTTTGCTGGTTACATCCTGGTGTGGGCCCTCCAGACTGGCTTATGCTATATTGTGCAGGTGGCACTGATAGTACTACAATGCATTATGGGTACTGAGCATAACTGCACTTCTGCCTCACTGCTCCCAATGTTATTCACCAACCGTGTGCTTGTCCTACAGATGGGTCTAATCAGAGGAGTAGCCCAGAGATCTGTGTCCGTCACTCACAGGATGGTACAGAGGAAGGTCCCTGTATCCCGCAGGAGGATCAGGTAGATGGACAGCTGGTTCTTACTGAATAGGAAATACTACCGCAAATCTGAAGTATAATGTGTTCTGCTTATATACTTATGTCATATTGTTTATTCAGCAGTATATGGAGGATCCAGTCCCTACAGATACCAGCACAGGCGAGTAATAATCACTTATTACAGAGAGTCCCCTTGTTCTGTCACTACAGCGGCTTCTTATCCTGCACCCTCCTCTGTCACTACAGCAGCCTCTTATCCTGCACCCTCCTCTGTCCCTACAGCAGCCTCTTATCCCGCACCCTCCTCTGTCACTACAGCGGCCTCTTATCCCGCACCCTCCTCTGTCACTACAGCGGCTTCTTATCCTGCACCCTCCTCTGTCACTACAGCGGCCTCTTATCCTGCACCCTCCTCTGTCACTACAGCAGCCTCACACCCTCCTGTCACTACAGCGGCCTCTTATCCCGCACCCTCCTCTGTCACTACAGCGGCCTCTTATCCCGCACCCTCCTCTGTCACTACAGCGGCTTCTTATCCTGCACCCTCCTCTGTCACTACAGCGGCCTCTTATCCTGCACCCTCCTCTGTCACTACAGCAGCCTCTTATCCCGCACCCTCCTCTGTCACTACAGCGGCCTCTTACCCTGCACCCTCCTCTGTCCCTACAGCGGCCTCTTATCCCGCACTCTCCTCTGTCACTACAGCGGCTTTTTATCCTACACCCTCCTCTGTCACTACAGCGGCCTCTTATCCCGCACCCTCCTCTGTCACTACAGCAGCCTCTTATCCCGCACCCTCCTCTGTCACTACAGGGGCTTCTTATCCTGCACCCTCCTCTGTCACTACAGCGGCCTCTTACCCTGCACCCTCCTCTGTCCCTACAGCGGCCTCTTATCCCGCACTCTCCTCTGTCACTACAGCGGCTTTTTATCCTACACCCTCCTCTGTCACTGCAGCGGCTTTTTATCCTACACCCTCCTCTGTCACTACAGCGGCCTCTTATCCTACACCCTCCTCTGTCACTACAGCGGCCTCTTATCCCGCACCCTCCTCTGTCACTACAGGGGCTTCTTATCCTGCACCCTCCTCTGTCACTACAGCGGCCTCTTATCCTACACCCTCCTCTGTCACTACAGCGGCCTCTTATCCTACACCCTCCTCTGTCACTACAGCGGCCTCTTATCCCGCCCCCTCCTCTGTCACTACAGCGGCCTCTTATCCCGCACTCTCCTCTGTCACTACAGCGGCCTCTTACCCTGCACCCTCCTCTGTCCCTACAGCGGCCTCTTATCCCGCACTCTCCTCTGTCACTACAGCGGCTTTTTATCCTACACCCTCCTCTGTCACTACAGCGGCCTCTTATCCTACACCCTCCTCTGTCACTACAGCGGCCTCTTATCCCGCACCCTCCTCTGTCACTACAGGGGCTTCTTATCCTGCACCCTCCTCTGTCACTACAGCGGCCTCTTATCCCGCACCCTCCTCTGTCACTACAGCGGCCTCTTATCCCGCACCCTCCTCTGTCACTACAGCAGCCTCTTATCCCGCACCCTCCTCTGTCACTACAGCGGCCTCTTATCCCGCACCCTCCTCTGTCACTACAGCGGCCTCTTATCCCGCACCCTCCTCTGTCACTACAGCGGCCTCTTATCCTACACCCTCCTCTGTCACTACAGCGGCCTCTTATCCTACACCCTCCTCTGTCACTACAGCGGCCTCTTATCCCGCACTCTCCTCTGTCACTACAGCGGCCTCTTATCCCACACCCTCCTCTGTCCCTACAGCAGCCTCTTATCCCGCACCCTCCTCTGTCACTACAGCAGCCTCTTATCCCGCACCCTCCTCTGTCACTACAGGGACTTCTTATCCCGCACCCTCCTCTGTCACTACAGCGGCCTCTTATCCTACACCCTCCTCTGTCACTACAGCGGCCTCTTATCCTACACCCTCCTCTGTCACTACAGCAGCCTCTTATCCCGCACCCTCCTCTGTCACTACAGCGGCCTCTTATCCCGCACCCTCCTCTGTCACTACAGCGGCCTCTTACCCTGCACCCTCCTCTGTCCCTACAGCGGCCTCTTATCCCGCACTCTCCTCTGTCACTACAGCGGCTTTTTATCCCGCACCCTCCTCTGTCACTACAGCGGCCTCTTATCCCGCACCCTCCTCTGTCACTACAGCAGCCTCTTATCCCGCACCCTCCTCTGTCACTACAGGGGCTTCTTATCCTGCACCCTCCTCTGTCACTACAGCGGCCTCTTACCCTGCACCCTCCTCTGTCCCTACAGCGGCCTCTTATCCCGCACTCTCCTCTGTCACTACAGCGGCTTTTTATCCTACACCCTCCTCTGTCACTACAGCGGCCTCTTATCCTACACCCTCCTCTGTCACTACAGCGGCCTCTTATCCCGCACCCTCCTCTGTCACTACAGGGGCTTCTTATCCTGCACCCTCCTCTGTCACTACAGCGGCCTCTTATCCTACACCCTCCTCTGTCACTACAGCGGCCTCTTATCCTACACCCTCCTCTGTCACTACAGCGGCCTCTTATCCCGCCCCCTCCTCTGTCACTACAGCGGCCTCTTATCCCGCACTCTCCTCTGTCACTACAGCGGCCTCTTATCCTACACCCTCCTCTGTCCCTACAGCAGCCTCTTATCCCGCACCCTCCTCTGTCACTACAGCAGCCTCTTATCCCGCACCCTCCTCTGTCACTACAGGGACTTCTTATCCTGCACCCTCCTCTGTCACTACAGCGGCCTCTTATCCCGCACCCTCCTCTGTCACTACAGCGGCCTCTTATCCTGCACCCTCCTCTGTCCCTACAGCAGCCTCTTATCCCGAACCCTGCTCTGTCACTACAGCAGCCTCTTATCCTGCACCCTCCTCTGTCACTACAGCGGCCTCTTATCCCGCACCCTCCTCTGTCACTACAGCGGCCTCTTATCCTACACCCTCCTCTGTCACTACAGCGGGCTCTTATCCCGCACCCTCCTCTGTCACTACAGCAACCTCTTATCCCGCACCCTCCTCTGTCACTACAGCAGCCTCTTATCCTGCACCCTCCTCTGTCACTACAGCGGCCTCTTATCCCGCACCCTCCTCGGTCACTACAGCGGCTTCTTATCCTACACCCTCCTCTGTCACTACAGCGGCTTCTTATCCTACACCCTCCTCTGTCACTACAGCGGCTTCTTATCCTACACCCTCCTCTGTCCTACACCCTCCTCTGTCACTACAGCGGCTTCTTATCCTACACCTTCCTCTGTCACTACAGCGGCTTCTTATACTACACCCTCCTCTGTCACATCATGTCACTGTGTGTTACCAGCCCAGAGATCTGACCAGTCTCGTCCCCACAATCTCTGGTGTATCTCCTACATCAGGAACCATCAGCCCCTATTATACTCCTGCTCTCCCCTCACATCATGTCACTGTGTGTTACCAGCCCAGATATCTGACCAGTCTCCTCCCCACACTCTCTGGTGTATCTCATACATCAGGAGCCATCAGCCCCTATTATACTCCTGCTCTCCGCTCACATCATGTCACTGTGTGTTACCAGCCCAGAGATCTGACCAGTCTCCTCCCCACACTCTCTGGTGTATCTCATACATCAGGAGCCATCAGCCCCTATTATACTCCTGCTCTCCCCCTCACATCATGTCACCGTGTTACCAGCCCAGATATCTGACCAGTCTCCTCCCCGCACTCTCTGGTGTATCTCATACATTAGGAGCCATCAGCCCCTATTATACTCCTGCTCTCCTCCTCACATCATGTCACCGTGTTACCAGCCCAGAGATCTGACCAGTCTCCTCCCCGCACTCTCTGGTGTATCTCATACATCAGGAGCCATCAGCCCCTATTATACTCCTGCTCTCCCCTCACATCATGTCACTGTGTGTTACCAGCCCAGAGATCTGACCAGTCTCCTCCCCACACTCTCTGGTGTATCTCATACATCAGGAGCCATCAGCCCCTATTATACTCCTGCTCTCCCCCTCACATCATGTTACTGTGTGTTACCAGCCCAGAGATCTGACCAGTCTCCTCCCCACACTCTCTGGTGTATCTCATACATCAGGAGCCATCAGCCCCTATTATACTCCTGCTCTCCCCCTCACATCATGTCACTGTGTGTTACCAGCCATGAGATCTGACCAGTCTCCTCCCCACACTCTCTGGTGTATCTCATACATTAGGAGCCATCAGCCCCTATTATACTCCTGCTCTCCTCCTCACATCATGTCACCGTGTTACCAGCCCAGAGATCTGACCAGTCTCCTCCCCGCACTCTCTGGTGTATCTCATACATCAGGAGCCATCAGCCCCTATTATACTCCTGCTCTCCCCCTTACATCATGTCACTGTGTGTTACCAGCCCAGAGATCTGACCAGTCTCCTCCCCACACTCTCTGGTGTATCTCATACATCAGGAGCCATCAGCCCCTATTATTCTCCTGCTCCCCCCCTCACATCATGTCACTGTGTTACCAGCCCAGAGATCTGACCAGTCTCCTCCCCACACTCTCTGGTGTTCTAATGAGATCATTATCTCCCTGACACGTGCACTCTCATGAAGTACCTCTAAGAATAGGATTTATATTTCATTTTCGTTGGTTAATCTCTTTTTATACCCATCAGATGGCCAGCACAGCAGGAATACCTCAGCGGGACATATCATTCCATCAGGAGATTGCGAAAAGGAAATCTCAGATACCCCTGATATCCGTCCAATAATTCCCACCACAGCAAGCTCATCGGAAGACTTTGGATACGGGAGAGGTTTTCGCGATAACTTAGATATAATTATAAATGAAATCGCCCGTTCGCAATATGGAAAATTTCTAAAAAACAAATCCATCATTGGTCCGCAAAGGCAATTTCCCTGTTCAGAATGTGGGAAATGTTTTCCCTTTAAAGCAAATATGGTTATACATCAGAGGATTCACACCGGGGAGCGTCCTTTTGTGTGCACGGAATGCGGGAAAGGTTTTGTTTGTAAGGGATCACTTGCGAAGCACCAGATAACACACAAAGCCGTTAAACCGTTTCCGTGTCCCCAATGTGATAAAGGTTTTGGATCTAAAACACGTCTGAGTTCTCATCAGAAAATTCACACCGAGGATAAACCATTTTCCTGCTCTGAGTGTGGGAAATGTTTTCTACGGAAAACATCTCTTGATACCCACGTGAGAATTCACACTGGCGCCAGGCCGTACCTGTGTACCGAGTGTGGGAAAAGTTTTAGACAGCCATCCGTCTTTGCCACACATAAGAGGACTCACACCGGTGAGAAACCCTATTCCTGTACCGAGTGTGACAAATGTTTTTCTAATTTTTCTGGTCTCGTTGAACATAAGAGGAGGCACGCCGGGAAAAAGCCGTTCCAGTGTACTGAGTGTGATAAGAGTTTCACACACAAATCATACCTGCTTAACCATCACAAAATTCACACTGGTGAAAAGTAGTTTTCATGCTACGAATCTGAGAAATGTTTTCCTCAGATCTCAGGCTTTGGGTTAAATCCTTTGGAATCCGTTTCATTGCCGTGGGGCTATGTTGTTTCCATATGTTACATTTTATGCTGCCCATACACTTGTGAGATATAGCACGCGATCATTAGATTTCAACCACATCTGGACGATAAATCGAATGATTGTATGCACAAAATGTGTACCATTCGACTCGATGCGTGGGCACGCCAGTCGAATCTCACGTCTCATTGGCTGAGCCAATCAGAGGGCTGCCCATTGTTTTAAACACTTCTACCGCTGCCGCCACAAGATGTGATCGGGGTCGATGGACATTGCACTTCGATGTCGCATCGAATCTGATCGCATAAGTGTATGGGTAGCATTAGAAATGGTCTACCTTGTGGGGTTTTTTTAGTTACACATTAGATAAATTACTTGTGTCCATGTTCTGATGAGGGAAATGGGTACTTGTTTCCTAGCACGGCCACAACGATTTCTATCGTGGTGGTCGTGTCGGAAAAAATCGTGTCGGTCGCGTCGGGTGCATACCAAAACGCACCCGACGCGACCGACGCGATGTACCCGATTTCTCCATAGGCTTCAATGTTAAAATAATTTAACATTGAAGCCTATGGAGAAATCGGGTCCATCGTGTCCATAGGCTTCAATGTTAAATTATTTTAACATTGAAACTGAGTCCATTTAACATAGTAAAAAATGGGTAAAGGGCCAATATGGGCCATTTCTCATTGGGTATGGCCCCGTCAAGTGTGTAAAAAATAATGGCTGCCACCCCCCACGATTGACGCGAACCCGAAGCGTGGCGAGCGGCGGCGTTGCGCGTCCTCCGACCTTTTCATTCCCCTACTATCCACCGAGCCCGAAGCGTGGCGAGCGCTTCGGGCTCAGTGGCTCGCTGCGCTCGCCACACTAATCTATTCTCAACTCCACGCCGACGTGGATAGTAGGGGAATGAAAAGGTCGGAGGACGCGCACCGCCGCCCCTCGCGGGCTCGCTGCGCTCGCCACGCTTCGGGTTCGCGTCAATCGTGACGGGGCCATACCCAGTGAGAAATGGCCCATATTGGGCCTTTTCCCATTTTTTCCTATGTTAAATGGACTCAGTTTCAATGTTAATTATTTTAACATTGAAGCCTACGGGGAAATCGTGGGCATCGCGTCAGTCGCGTCATGTGCCTTCTTAAGGCACACGACCGACGCGATGTACCACAGTTGTGCTTTTTTCAAGGGAAATCGCGGGCATCGTGTGCCTTAAAGTTAAGGCACACGATGCCCGCGATTGTGGCCGTGCTAGGAAACAAGTACCGGGAAATGTTTTACATTTAATTAAAACCTGTTCTATGTTGTAGAATTCCGACAACTGGTAAGCCAATATTGAGAGTGCAATGTGTTTTAGGGGTAGATGATTGGCTGTTGGTTTAGGCTTAACCAGTTTGGGGGTTATTCTAGTTTACTCACAAAGGCACAGTCACTTTCTAATTGTCCAAACCATGCTCCACTGTAGGTGGGGCAGATGTAACATGTGTAGAGAGAGATAGATTTGGGTGTTTTATTGCTTCTGTGCAGGGTAAATACTGGCTGCTTTATTTTTACACTGCAATATAGATATATCAGTTTAAAATACAAACCCCACCCAAACCGTATTCTCTCTGCAAATGTTACATCTGCCCCACTTGCAGTGCATATGGTTTTATCCATTAGAGAGTGTTTGTGCCTTTGCGAGTGAACCAGAATAACCCCCTATATCTTATATCTTAACTGTATGTTCAGGCTTCACTTGGAAGCTGTGGCTGATTGGCTGCAGGTTCAGGCTCTGCATGTTGGAATCTATGGACCACTGGGTGAGCAGACCAATCAGACTCTATCTAATATCTTCTAGAAGGTGCTAAATAAATCAGAAGTAGATTCTAATTGGTTTCTTAGGGTGTAATTCAATTGTTTATCTCCCTCCCGATCTCCCGTCTAAAGTGATGGGAGTTGCAAGATGATATACAAATTTTTATCGCACTGATCTCGCTCGGTCGGGACCATCGCGCACGATCCGAGCTACAATTGAATAGCTCTCTTCAGTGCCATCTACTGAGTACTGGCGAGGAAACAATGAGATTCCCCCTTTAGGGCGGAATTCAATTGTTTGCTTGTCAGCAGATGGTGTCCAACAGTGCCATTCAGTTGTTGCTTGCTTTGGATGTGAGCAGCTGCTTGTGCTTCAGCTCACACCCACAGAGGGTGGCGAGCTTAAATGTGCAAAAATTGGGTGCCCAAATGGTACCATTACATAGCTTTGCACGGCCTAATTGAATATCACCCCCCCCCCACACACACACACACACCCACACCCACACACACACACACACTTCCATCACATTAAACTGGAGATTGGGAGCGATAAACAGTTTAATACCGATGTGACTGCGGAACTGTTATTTTCCTACTTTATAAGCCTGGAGATCATTCTGCTTTTTAATTCTATACTCCGCGGCTATAGTTGTCTTCTGTTCGTTTCGTTTTTTTTTTTATCATTACTATTAGTTGTTTTAATACTACTCACCAGTCCTTGAAAATGTCGGAGCTGCTGGAACCTGGGGCGCTATCAAGCTGAGGTGTGTAGGGTGTGTGTGTGTGTGTGTTGTGTACACCCGAACGGAGATCTATTGGGCAGCATCTGGTTGCCACTGACACACCATGGGGGTGAGGAGTAGCGTTTTATTCTATATATAAGTAGTGTTTACATTTTGGTGTGATGATGTCATCTTTCTTATTGTATTTTATATATATATATGTTTGTGAAATAAAGCAAAATAATATTTCTCATATTAGTTTTCCGAACTATGGAAACCATATGATTACGCTAGTCTATAACTGCATATTGGTGGCATCCTCTGGGAGTCCGAGATGTATCACCAAGACCATCTATCACCCCCCCCCGTTCCAGTCTGACTCCTGTTCAGAAATGAGGGCTAGATGTATGAAGCAGTGATAAGGGAGAAGTGGCCCATGGCATTGGCAACCAATCAGCTGCTCTGTATAGTTTTATATTATGCAAAATACAGATGTTACTTCAGTGCTGATTGGCCCACTTCTCCCTTATTACTGCTTCATACATCTACCCCTGAATGGGATACCGTCCCCCAGCAGTCACTTCCTCCGTACACTGGAATCTATTTCTCTATTATAAAGGAATACTTGTGTTCCTAATGGGATCTTTCATCTCGCCTAAACTATATTTCCATAATTCTGGTTAAGGATGGCCATCGCCCATCAATGGCTCTCACTGAAGGAAGAGAGACCCACTTTGTATTTTTGTCCCCTCAGAGTTGGGTCATGGAGCTTGGCTCCGCCCCCAGTGCCTGGTTGACCTCTCCCACTCAGTCCTGTCCTCCTCTTAGATTGGCTTGTTACTTAGGTTCACCCCTGCGCAGTCCCACCGCTCACAGTAGGCCAAACGAAATTACAATAAAGCAACAAAATGTTTTCCCATTAAGAATTGGACAGGAATCTTTCCTGCCGCAGTCTGTGAGGCAATGCTGTGGAAGCCGCTACTTCATGTAATACAGCCGTGACCTAAGTGATTTACTAGATTGCGACACAGTGCCGCTGGTCATGAGAGGCCTGTACGAAACCCCATCGGTTATTGCGTCACCAATAAATATTATAAAGGGGACTATAAAAGAAGGTACTTGTTTCCTAGAATGGCACCCACTAAGCAATTTGCTTAGTGGGCTATTCTGCGTAGGGAAATCGCATCGCACGGGCCATTTTAGTGCAATGCGATGCGATTTTCCTATGTAATTTATTAACTGCTCTCTTAGCCCCGGGCCATCGCATCTGCCGCAAAATCGCATGCGATTTAATATGGTGTGCGATGCCATGACATATAATATGTATGTCCCAAAAATAGGTTTAACGCACTACCCCGAAGCGTGGCAAGCGGCGGCGGAACGTGTCCTCCAACTTTTTCATTCCCCCCGCTATCCACGTCGGCTTCGAGTTGATTTCATATAGTGTGGCGAGCCACCGAGCCCGAAGCGTGGCGAGGGGACGCGGAATACATGTAAAGTAATCCGCGTCCCCTCATGGTTCGCCACACTATATGAAATCAACTCCATGCCGACGTGGATAGTGGGGGAATGAAAAGGTCGGAGGACGCGTTCCGCCACCCCTCGCGGGACTCGCCACACTTCGGGCTGGCGTGGATAGTGGGGGGTGCGTAAAACCTATTTTTGGGACATACAATCATATTATTGTATACCTAATGTCATGGCATTGCACACCCTATTAAATTGCATACAATTTTGCGGGACATGCAATGTGATATAGTGGGGTACAATGAGCATAGAAAAAATTACATGAAAAAATCGCATCGCATGCCGCTATAATGGCCGATGCGATTTTCCTACGATGCAGTACCTAAAAGAACATTACTAACAAACTGCTTGAACATCGCATATCATTCAACAGTAAGCCTTTGTAACAACTCAGCGCCAATGCTAAACTGACAAGAATACAGGGTTTACAGCCTAAGGGAGGTATTAATTTCCCGCCGCTATTTCCGATGGGAAATATAGGCAGCTGCCTATTCAATACTGCTGTTCTTGACAGCGGAATTCAACAAAACAGATCCAACTTTAAAACCAGTCGGATTGTTGAATTCACAAGCGGATCTCGACAGTCTATGTACGTAGGGTGAAAACGGCCTGGGATTCTGACTGTCGGGGCATTCCAACAGTTGGAATCCCGTAGTGACTACCGCCCTAAAACTACGTTTTTAAAACTGTGCGCTGACATCAATGGTGGTCAATATAAATTTTACCTGTACAGAGATATCATAAAGCACACGAGAGGGTTGGGGCACAGTTATGTACTGCTGCCGTGGACTGTTGAAATTAAGAACCAAAACAATTCGATACAAGAAGTCTGACTATGTATTTTGAGATGATCGCCATCGAGATAAAGGACGAACAGAATTAGAATGTAAAATGGTCACCATTTTTATTATAAAGTGCAAGGTGGTAATGGTTCCCCAGGTTTTTACGGGGGTACTTGCATGTACGGTTGTGGTTCAGGTGGCGTTTTTCGAAATTTGTTCAGAAAAGTGGTGCCTGTTTTCCAAAGAGGTCTCGAGGTAGGTAAACCGCACATTAAGAGCACAGCGCATAATATTGAAAAATATGTAATCGGACAAGCCACCACGGCCATTGTGGCAAATCAAGCGAAACCAGATGGTTCGGGTTTAATATAAACAAGGAAAGGGTTGGCTAAAAAAAAAAATCCAGAAGCGCTCTACAGCATTTCCAACTTGGTGTATACCCCTTTTGGTACTTGTGTATTATAACGGCTATTCTGCATAGGAAAATCATACCCCTACTAGCCACGTTGGTGTGGAGTAGATTTTATATAGTGTGGCGAGCGCACCGAGCCCGAAGCGTGGCGAGCAGATGCAGAATACAAGTAATCCGCGTCACCTCGCGGGGCTCGCCACGCTTCGGGCTTGCCACACTATATAAAATCATCTCCATGCCGACGTGGATAGTAGGGGTATGAAAAGGTCGGAGGACGCGTTCCGCTGCGCTCGCTACGCTCCGGGGTGGCTTGGATAGTGGGGAGGTGCCTAAAACCTCATTGTATGTCATACAATGATCTAATTGTATAGGTAATGTAATGGCATCGTACACCCTATATATGCGGGTGGTGCGATGCGATCCCCCGGGGCTAAGAGAGCAGTGAATAAATTACATAGGAAAATCAATGCGATTTTCCTACGGTGCCGTACGTAAGAAACTTGGGCACCATGATAATACACAATTACCCCCCTTTTAAACAAAACCCAGAGAAGTCGCATCTTAAAAATTGAAATAGACGCTGAAGGCTGGTGATATTTTTCAAAAAAGTATTTTATAAACACTGAGTCTGATGAATGAAAATAGCGGCATTATCTGAGACAGCGCCTCTTGACATTTATATAGCGGCCAGCACTACTATGATTTGGACAACGCACTGCAGAAAGTGACATGTAACACACACTGATTACACACCTATTCCCCAAGAGGCTCGAGTCGCCCTTATTAGTTACCCCATAGCGATTTTATTCAGCCAGGTGGATGTTTCTTGGAGTGACCAGCTTTGTACATAAAATCTTTAAAATCCACCTACTTGGATGGAACCTTGCACCTTGTAAAACCATTTTTAGACGGCACCCCAGTGTTTTCTGGGAGTTCTGAATAAACATGCAGGCTTTGCCAGAACATGGGGAGGGAAGGACGCTGATGACGGTCATTGGGACTCTGGCGGGTGACAATTGGGTCAGAATCATGTGTGAAATTTAATGGGTTGGGATCATTTGGTCTACAGCATGATGGTGGACATGGGAAAAAGTCAACATGGTTATAAGTCGAAAGGTCATAAGTTCGACAATCTGTTGGTTGGTAGGTTTTCTGGGAAGGTCGCGCTGTAGACTGGGTGCAAGTAGGTTGGCTGCGGGGTGTTGGAGGTATACTACAGGGTACCTCTTGGGGGTATAAATTATATGAAAATGTGCACCCTAGGGTGCCACCCTGCGCTCGGTTATGCTTGCCTCTTAATCTGAGTGTGTTAGAATGTCAAATATATTGCATAAAACACATACACTTAAGTTGAATAACTGGTATGGTTTTTTATTGATAAAAATTATATAAGAATAAATTCATCAATTTGTACATAAGTTATGTGTGCATAAATAAGTATAAAATACAAGTAGAAGTCAAAAAATAAAGATTACATATAAAAGTACAAATATGTATGAATAAAAAAAAAAAAGGAAAGAAAAAATAAAATAAAAAAATATATATATAAAAATGGACACTTGGGGTGAAATGTAATAGGATGAGAGATTCAGAAAGTGAGAGATTTGGTAAGAAATCTCCAGGTTTTTTTAAAGCGGCAATCAGTTACTCTACACAGACAGTTTGATTTTGAAGTGTAATCATTTACACTTCAAAATCAAACTGGTTTTGCAGTGTAAATGATTGCCGCTTTAAAAAACACCTGGAGATTTCTTACCAAATCTCTCACTTTCTGAATCTCTCATCCTATTACATTTCACCAAATAAGTCAGTTGGGAGAGAAATTTCAACTCCTGTATAAGACAATAATAGTACGTTTTAGGCTGATATGGCAATTTTTAACACTAGCTAGTACCGGTACACATACCACATTGGGGAAGGTGGGGGAAGTGGATAACAAACAGAGACTAACACAGTTCTTTTGGTACCGATATGTGTGTATTTTTCAATGGCCGTCTGCCAGTGTGTATGCTCCTCAGGCTTGAGATGAGCTGAAGTCCGTGGGATTGTAATTCAATAAGGTGGAAGAGTGTCTCTTTACCTTTGAAGGTCAAGCTTGGGTGAGTGTCTGCCGGCAGACTCTCGCTGAGCGAGTCCAGAAATAGTTCACATCAACTAGTTTCACCTTAGATAGGCTTCGTCAGGATGTTTTGTGAATTCATCCTTCCTTTTTTTTTTTTTATTCATACATATTTGTACTTTTATATGTAATCTTTATTTTTTGACTTCTACTTGTATTTTATACTTATTTATGCACACATAACTTATGTACAAATTGATGAATTTATTCTTATATCATTTTTATCAATAAAAAATCATACCATTTATTCAACTTAAGAAAGTGTATGTGTTTTATGCAATATATTTGACATTCTAACACACTCAGATTAAGAGGCAAGCATAACCGAGCGCAGGGTGGCACCCTAGGGTGCACATTTTCATATCATAAGTTCGACAATGTCTAGGTCGACAGTCAAAAGGTCGACATGGGGTTTATCACTGTTTTTCACAGTCAACATGGACACAGGTTAAAGTGCACCGCATCCCCTCGCCTCGCTACGCTTGACACACTATTCTCCCACCACGCCCTAGTGGATGGTAGGGCACGAAATACCGCCTGTCGGCACATGTCGGCTTAAAACAGTGAAAAACCCCATGTCGACCTTTTGACTGTCAACCTAGACACTTTCGAACTAATGACCTGTCGAACTAATGACCTTTCGACCTAGAACCATGTCAACCTAGAACCATGTCGGCCATCATGCTGTAGACCAAATTACCGCATCCCAAATTTAATAGGATGAGAGATTAAGAAAGAGAGCTTTAAGAACAAATCTCCAGGTTTTTTTTTTAAAGCGGCAATCATGTACACGTATAAATTGAACTGGTTTTGCAATGTAAAGGATTGCCGCTTTAAAAAAAAAAAAACCTGGAGATTTCTTACCAAATCTCTCACTTTCTGAATCTCTCATCTAGGGAAGCCAATCCCGGGGCACTTTTTCAATCCCGGGTATCGGGATTGAAAAATGCTCAATCCCGGGATTGGCTTCCCTGATTAAAAAAAATGCCCCGGCCGCCCCGCATATTCACTTACATGTGTGGCGGGTGAAGCCGGGTAGGGTGGGCTGCTCCTCCGGGAGCTGGGCAGGCGACGGGTAGGATGGGCTGCTTCTCCGGGAGCTGGGCAGGTGGCGGGTAGGGTGGGCTGCTCCTCCGGGAGCTGAGCTGGGCAGGCGGCGGGTAGGATGGGCTGCTTCTCCGGGAGCTGGGCAGGTGGCGGGTAGGGTGGGCTGCTCCTCCGGGAGCTGAGCTGGGCAGGCGGCGGGTAGGGTGGGCTGCTTCTCCGGGAGCTGGGCAGGTGGCGGGTAGGGTGGGCTGCTCCTCCGGGAGCTGAGCTGGGCAGGCGGCGGGTAGGGTGGGCTGCTTCTCCGGGAGCTGGGCAGGTGGCAGGTAGGGTGGGCTGCTCCTCCGGGAGCTGAGCTGGGCAGGCGGCGGGTAGGGTGGGCTGCTCCTCCGGGAGCTGGGCAACCGTGCGATCAGCGTGGTGGGCTGTGCGACCTGCGCAGCGTGACCTCTGACATAGTCACGCTGCGTAGAGACGCTCTGCCGGGCACGGGAGAAGCCGGGCAGCGTCTGAGCAGGGTCTCAGACGCTGCCCAGCATTAGACTGCGCATGCGCAGTCTAATACCAAAATCCCGGGATTGGAGAGTCCAATCCCGGGGTTGAAATCCCTGTGTTTTTAGGGCCAAATCCCGGGATCCCGCCGATCCCGGGATTGGCCACCCTACTCTCATCCTATGAAATTTCCCCCCATGTCCTATATCTCTACTTGGTGGTGCTCCCAAGAGTCATCGATAAGTAGTATCAAGACCAGGGAAGAAGACTCTCTCTCTTTGCCGGGGCTCGCTGTTCAATATTTTATTGTTTGTTGATTTAAAAAGGAAATCTTTTTATAAATGTTTTATCTCAATGCAATGGTACAAGACTTAAATTGTTTCTAGAAATTCAGATTGATCTATTAGCTGATTCCGGAAAGTGATTGTGTGTGGTTCTCCGGTCATGTCCATCCAGAATTATCTGCAAATTAAAGTAAAATGCCAAATACTTATAACAACTATATTCAATTGTTCTTCAGCTTTTTACCGCTTTTGTTCCCTCTTCTGCACGACTGTTAACTGTCTGCATTCATATTTATTAACCCTTTGAATGCCAAGTGAATTTGTCAAAAGTTGCCTTGAAAATTGCCTAGCAATCATCTGTATTCATCATAATGACCTGTAATGTTTTGCAAAGAAAATAAAAAACACATGGTGCGGATGCACAGTCCACATTATTCGTGAAAATTTGAGGTTCTTGGTAAATTATTTGGCCAATAAATATTTGCCCACCAACCAGCTTCATGGTGACCTCTTATTTCGGGTGGGTCCCTAATAGTAAGTTCGGATCAGGGGAGCGAGACTCCAAAAAAGCCGGTAAAAGGCAGTCACCCCAGGGCGGCACACAGGTGAAAATCTAAAGTGTTAAAGTGTGTAAAGGTTCCCATGCACGGTGCGATGAACTCTGTGCGTTTAGTACTAGATTGCATAGCATCTAGTACAAAAAGCATACAATGTGCTACAGCATCGTACTTTTTGTACTAGATACGATGCAATCTAGTACTAAAAGCACGGGCTGCACAGACTTTATATGCTGTGGGATGTGCACAGGAGCGTGCATCTCATCACACTGCCCTGTTGCACCCTGTATGGCCACCTAAAGAAGAGTAAGAAGGAAGCAGAAGCAAGGGGTTAAAAAGTGTTATCAAACTAAAAGTGAAAAATAAATAGTGCTAAATAAATGTTAGGTGCGCCACCCCAAGGTAACCCAGCCACACCAACCCAAGGGGAGCCGCACCCCAAATCCATCCATAAGACCAGCAAATTGTGTAAATGTTTAGGTCAGGGTTGCCGACTTTATTATTCTCCTCTCCGGGAGAAGCCCGGAGAGGAGAGTTTCAGCAGCAGCTCAGGGGGCGGTGCTTAAGTGTGTCGTCACTAAGCCCCGCCCCCATGATGTTAAACCAGCTAATTCAGGGATCTCCGTGGAGGGGGCGGGGCTAAAATGATGCGATTGTGTCATTTTAGCTCCGCCCCCTCCTCTGAGACCCGAGGATTGCGGCATTTTAATGCCACGATCCGGGGGACAGCGGGGGTTCCCCCCTGAATCCAGGAGGGTTGCCCACCCTTCCGGGGGGCCGGGAGGGGGACCCGATTTTCGGGAGACTCCTGGAAATTCCGGGAGGGTCGGCAACTCTGGTTTAGGTCTTACCTTCATTGTGTCTGCAGTCTGTGGCTACCAGGGATTAAACTGGTAAAAATGTTCAGATCAGGTGGGCAGGGTGCTACTCTAAGTTGAAGGAGTCCCAACCTTTAGTTTAGATGTACTGTGTACACAATTTTAAACCATGGGGGAGAGGGGGGGTGTCTTATGGTGTGTACACACTGGTACAATTTAGACTATATTACAATTTAGACTATCTGCATACACTATCCAGTCTATGCAGCCAAGACTTTCTGGCTGCGATACGGGAGCGCGCATCGGGATCACAAGGGTTAAAACCTGTGTGATCTGCATGAGATCCAGATGAGATTTTGACTATATAGTCAAAATCTCATGCACATTGTACAAGTGTATACACACCATTAGAATGGACACCCTATCTATATGAGGTGCTATCATACTGGGACTTGAAGTTCTGTTAAGAAAAGACACATGGGCCCTTATTCTGGTTCACTCACAAAGGCAAATTCCTTCTGAAATGGACAAAACCATGTGCACTGCGGGAGGATTTTGCTTTTGCGAGCGAACCAGAATAAGGGCCATGGTGCAGATGCACACTCCACATTATTCATGAAAATTTGAGGTTCTTGGTATATTGATTGGCCAATAAATATTGGCCCATCAACCAGCTTCACGGAACTGATCTGAACATCAGTCTGACTATGCCCAGCGTGTATGGACAGTGAAGATAGCGTTCATCGCTGGGGGGGGGAAGCCGCTCAGTGCATACACACTAGACGGCTTTCCCCCTGCCCGACGCTGTCAGAGGGGGGAGGACGGCTTTGCATAGAGCAGCACTATGCAAAGCCGTCCTCAAAGCCGCTCATCTGCTGGTAATACCAGCAGACGAACGGCTTTCCCGGCGAGGATGCGGGTGTGTCCAGCAGCGCTCACCGCCCATCGCCGGGGCATACACACTGTTTTGAGCGGCTTTCAGCTCAAAGTTGCCCAGTGTGTATGGGCCTAAAGGCTTTGTTGAAAATCTTTCATTATAAGGCTATTTACATAATGGGCGGGGTTTAATTCCCAAGGGTGGGGACCAATGTTCCCTCTAATATTACGAAGGCTGTGTGCGGCAAAAGATTTTGGCTGTGCAACTTTGGAAGGAAAAAGGGATTTTTGTAAGAACTTACCGTTCGAATCCCTTTCTCTGATATGGTCCTGGTGACACAGCTCAACACTGGGATGTAGGAGGGTCCGAAGGAGCCAGGCACCTATCCTAAAGCTTTAGAGGGTAGGCTCCTCCCCTACTGCATCCCTGGACTCTTCAGTTCATCTTTCAAAGCCACTGGAATACATTAACTCAGTACAAACGCCTGCACATATTATATGCACATTTTATAACAGAAAACTGTTAACTTTTAACCATTTTAACATGAACATCATGAAACTTCTGGCATACTTACTGAGCGTAAGGGAGGGATCGCTGTGTCACCAGGACCATATCAGAGAAAGGGATTCGAACGGTAAGTTCTTACAAAAATCCCTTTTTCTCTTTCAATGGTCCTGGTGACACAGCTCAACACTGGGACGTTCCAGAGCCGGTCCTTTGGGAGGGTACGCTCAGGTCTGCAGCTCTCAGCACTGCTCGCCCGAATGATGCGTCCTCCGACGCGAACTCATGGAATCTATAGAATTTGGCAAATGTGTGAACAGATGACCAAGTGGCAGCTCTGCAAACCTGCTCAGCTGTGGCCCCATGTCGAACCGCCCAAGAGGTGGCAACTGACCTGGTGGTATGCGCATTTATTTTGGCCGGTACTGGTCTACCCACTTTGGTGTATGCAAAGGCTATCACAGACCGCAACCACCTAGCAATAGTCTGCTTAGATGCAGGCCAACCAATCTTGTGTACGTCATACAATACCAACAATGTGTCAGTCTTCCTGACACTCTTCACTCTGTCCACATATATGCGTAAGGCACGCACAACATCCAAAGTTCTCAACTTGTCCCTTTTCTTAGAACCCTCTGGGGGTTGAAACACAGGTAGAACTATCTCCTGATTTAAATGGAAGGTAGATACCACCTTCGGTAAAAACTGAGGCACTGTTCTTAAAACAGCCCTGTCATCATGAAAAATTAAGAAGGGAGATTTACATGATAAAGCTCCCAATTCTGAAACTCTTTTAGCAGATGCTACTGCTAACAAAAACACTAGCTTCCACGTGAGAAACTTAAAGTCAGCCGACCTTAAAGGTTCAAAAGGTGCCTTTTGAAGGCATTCCAAAACCAGTGATAGATCCCAAGGTGCTACTGGTTGCTTGTATGGAGGTTTCAACCTGGATACTCCTTGTAAAAAGGTTTGAATTTCCGGCAAAATGGCTATCTTTTTCTGGAAATAGATGGACAAGGCCGAAATCTGCACCTTCAGTGACTGAAGGCTTAGGCCCGATGAAAAACCATCTTGTAAGAATTCCATCATTCTTGATAGCTTAAAATGAGATGTATGAGCCTTTCTTCTCTCACACCATCGAATGTAAGTCTTCCAGACTCTATAATAATTTGCCGAAGATACAGCTTTTCTGGCTTTTATCATAGTCTGTACTACTGCCTCAGAAAACCCTTTTCTTTTCAAAATGGTGGTTTCAATAGCCAGGCCGTCAAAATCAATCGATCTGAATCCAGGTGATTGAATGGGCCTTGTCTTAGAAGGTCTGGTCTCAGAGGTAGACGCCATGAGTCCACAGACAACCTCTGAAGCCTCGAGTACCAGGATCTCCTTGGCCAATCCGGGGCCACTAAGATCACTGGAACCTTCTGCCCCTGTATTTTCTTCAGAAGTCTCGGTAACATTGGTACTGGTGGGAATGCATAAAGGAGATCTCCCTGCCAGTGAATAGTCATGGCATCCACTGCCTCCGCTAGTGGATCCCTTGTTCTGGCATAGAACCTGGGCACTTGACGGTTGATCCTGGATGCCATCAGGTCCACATCCGGAGTTCCCCACATCGAAGTGATTTGGTGAAACACCTGAGGGTGTAAGCTCCATTCCCCTTCCTTGAGCTCCTCCCTGCTCAGGAAGTCGGCTTCTATATTCTCTATTCCTGGGATGAATATAGCCGATACAGCTGGAACATTCTGTTCCGCCCATAGGAAAATTCTGGACACCTCCCACATGGCCAATTTGCTGCGTGTACCTCCCTGGTGATTCAGATACGCCACAGCTGTGGCATTGTCGGTCTGAATCCTCAAAGGGAGGTTCTGTAACCTGTCTCCCGCCAAGGAAATGACTTTCCAGACAGCTCTCAGCTCCAAGATGTTGATTGGTAACGCTGATTCCTCTGCCGTCCACAGGCCCTGAAGCCTGAGATCCAGGACTATTGCCCCCCAGCCCCTGAGACTGGCGTCGGTAGTTACTATCAACCAGTCCCAGGTCTGTAATGACCGACCCCACTGAAGGGAATCTACTTCTGTCCACCATTTCAAGGATTCTCGGGTGTCCGAAGACAGCACTATCATCTCGGATTTCATGGTCAAAGTGTCTCCTGACCAAGCTGACAAAATGTTCCATTGGAACCTCCGAGAGTGGAACCTGGCAAATTGAAGCGTCTCGAATGACGCCACCATCTTCCCCAGGAGCTTGAGGCACCTCCATACTGAAATGCTCTGAGCCCTGAGAATCTCCTGGACTAGGGTGACCAGATCCCTGGCCTTTACCTCCGGGAGGAATACCCGATGAAGATGGGTGTCCAGTATGACTCCCAAGAATTGGAGCCTTTGTGACGGTACCAACTGAGATTTTTGCAAATTTAAAATCCAGCCGTGAGCCTGCAAAAAACTGATGGCCTCTGCCAAGTGACTCTGCAGCATGGCTGCTGACTCTGCTTTGAACAGGAGATCGTCCAAATAGGGTATTACTGTGATTCCCCTGAGCCTCAGCACCGCCGCCATTACTGACATTATCTTTGTGAATACCCTTGGCGCGGTTGCTAGCCCAAAGGGTAACGCCCGGAATTGTAAATGCAGGTCTCCTATGGCAAACCTCAACAAGGTCTGATGCTCCGGGTGTATAGGAACGTGCAAATATGCGTCCTGGACATCCATGGACGCCAAAAATTCTCCCTGGTCCAGACTCAGGAGTACTGACCGTAGAGACTCCATTTTGAAATGGTCTACCCATAAATGAACATTTAGAGACTTCAAATTTAGTATTGGTCTGAAAGACCCGTCTGGTTTGGGCACCAGGAACAGCGTGGAGTAAAAGCCTTTCTTCCACTCTGTCTTGGGGACTAGTGTAACCACCCCTTTTTCCAAAAGGGAGTGCGCTGCTCTCACAAGAGCTGTACGCAGCCGTGCCTCCTTTGGTAAGGATGTGGGAATGAACCTCTTCGGAGGTGGCCCTCTGAAAGGGATTTTGTAACCCTGTGTTATGATGTCTAGCACCCAGGCATCCTGGTCTAGAGAAGCCCAAGCGTCCCTGAAGAGTGTGAGACGCCCGCCCACTTTTGTCACTGTCGGGCAAAGCCCCTGACAGTCATGCAGAGGGTTTATCCTCTCCTTTATTGGCAGGCTTCTTGTGAAAAGAGCCAAATTTTGACTTTTGTGTCTTGCCTCTAGAGGGCTGAAACCTTCCCCTGAAAGACTGTCCTCGAAAGGACGCACCACCTCTAGGGGAGGGCCGAAAGGACGGCTTAAAAGCAGAAAATCTGGACGTCTGCTTTGCTGAGGAGGCCGGCAGGAATGTACTTTTGCCGCCTGTGGCCTGTTTTATAATCTCCTCTAATTCGGTACCAAAGAGTACCTTTCCTTTGAAGGCTAATGTTTCCAGAGCCTTCTTGGACTCATTGTCTGCTTCCCAGGCTTTAAGCCAAAGCACTCTCCTGGCATTAATGGAGACTGTGGACACTCGGGTTGCCATTTTAATAGCTTCCTCCTCTGCTTCAACTGCATATTCTGCTGCTGCCTTAATCTTTTCTGCAAGCAGTAATGCACCCGGGTCAGCCTGCAGCATGGTGCATAATTCACCAGCCCACTCTATCATGGCCTTAGAAACCCAGGCTGAAGCAATAAGGGGTCGTAAGGTAAACCCCACCCCTTCAAAGATAGCCTTGAGGTTTCCCTCCAGCTTTTTATCCACAGAATCTTTAAAAGCTGCACCGCCCTGTACTGGTAATACAGTAGCCTTGGACAAACGTGCCACTGAAGCGTCCACAACTGGGACCCTTTCCCAGAGCTCCGCATGAGACTCTGGCATGGGGTACAGATTTAGGAATCGTTTTGGCATCTGAAGCCTCTTATCAGGAGTTTTCCAAGCCCCTTCTAACAATTCCTGTAACCCCTCATCTGAAGGAAAAGTAACAGCCTCCTTCCGCTGTCGCTTAAAAACACCTTTAACAGGAGTCTTATCCTCCACAGTCAGCTTTAAAGCCTGCTTCACAGCTACAATGAGATCCTCTATACCAGCAGCAGAGTTCTCTTCCAAATCATCACCCTGATCCCAGGGGATGTCATTATACTCTCCTTCCTCTTCATCTACCACAGTAGTTAAAGCATAAGACCTTCTAGGGGTCCCTGCCACATTTTCATCCATTTTGTCCAGCATTTCACTGAACCTGTTAATCCCTTTTGCAGTATCCTGCATCACCTGGATAAGTGCAGGATCTGCCTGGGTAAGAGGCAAGGAGCCAGACGACTGCTGAGATGATGGCATAGGTCTCTGTGATTCTACCAGCCCATCACTCTGCCTGTCCAAAAGCTGCACCAAAGCGTTTACTGACCTGCCTAGGGCCCTGGCCCACGCAGGTTCCATATGCTCTGCCCTATGGGGATCACTGCCCATGGGTCTCACATCAGCGCAAGTAATACATAAGCCCCCCTTGGCCATCTGCTCAGGGACAAACTTTTGTGTGCAAACATTGCACGCGCTCAGTGCATTAAGGGCTCCCTCCCCCAAAACCACAGCCTGATGCTCAGACATGATGCAAGTGATAAATGTATATCTATCAGTATACACAGTGCAAACAATGTACAAGCGTTTATACAGAGGCAATGCACCCAATCACTTATCTGTCTGTTGGTTTCAACTGCGGGGAAGCGATGCCCAGGAAATCCAAGTCACTCTGCCAGGATCAGTAAGCCAGCTCAGCTCCGCTGCAAGCGTTCTGAAAGGCGCCAAAGTCAGAGTGAAGGAAGAGACCACAGGTCCCTGCTGCTGCGGGGTCCGTGACCTTTTGGCGCCAACCACCCCCAGCAAGCCGCTCCTTAGGTAGGATTTCCTAGTTCCAGTGTCTCCCCCTCAAATGGGGATCACTTGGAACATGCCTGTCACAACGCTGCTGTCCTCTCATCTAGGAGCTCAGCGTGTAAGCTCCGCATAAAATGGCCGCCGCCATCACGGAGCGCCTGTCCCCCATGATCCCCACCTAAACGTGGAGCCGGTTTCAGGGTACTCCGGAGCCCAGGCAGCCTTTTAGAAAAGGCTATAAGCGCTGCACAGGGGGACCAGACAGTGTCTCCCTTGTGCACAGTGAGCTGACAGGACGCGCTTCTGTCAGCTCCTGCTGCGCAAGCAGTGTGAGGATTCACTATGAGAATCCTCACACTGTGCCTACCTAGCTAGGGTAAAAGTTAATAAAATAATAAAAATCCCCTAACTACTCTAATTCTTCGGCTGCTCCTGCAGCCCTTTAGAATAGCACCCACTCCAGTGGGCACCTAACACGAACTGAAGAGTCCAGGGATGCAGTAGGGGAGGAGCCTACCCTCTAAAGCTTTAGGATAGGTGCCTGGCTCCTTCGGACCCTCCTACATCCCAGTGTTGAGCTGTGTCACCAGGACCATTGAAAGAGAAATTTACATTTTTGTGCGTCACTTATATATAACTGGAAAATGACGTTCAGCATTTGTGTTAACTTTACTTCAAAATGGTATTAAACATTTAAACATTCAAAACACAGCACACAATGTAGTTAATAGGCAGGGGCGTTCTGGGCCGGGGGGCAGGGTGTCTTGTGCCCCCCGGGCCGCTCTAACAGGCACTGTTGCGGGCCGCGGGCTGCCTCCTATTTTACCTGATGTCCTCCTATAAGCAGCACCGCGGCTACAGGAACATGGCCGCCTCCTGCATGAGGACATGTACAAGTTCCGGACGGATTCCTGGCATTGGATACAGTGTGGCCGCGGCGGACGCCGTGTGACGTCATGACGCCGTCACTGCCGCCCCACTCGTACGACAGACAGATACTCGGAGGATGGAGAGGCGGCGCCGGAGAGTAAAGGCAAAGAGGGCAGAGGGAGCCGCAGCAGTAGAGCACACGGACCCGGGCCTATGAAAGGCAGGTGTCCTGTAACTATGTATTGAGCATTATAATGGAGGCCGGGGAGCTGCCTGTGGTGTCCTCGTATAATTATACAGGGGGAGCAGCCTGTGGTGTCCTGCCAAGACCCCACAGGCCGTTCCCCCTGTATAATTATACCAGGACAGTCTTGGTATAATTATACAGGGGGAGCAGCCTGTGGTGACCTGCCATAATTATACAGAGGGAGCAGCCTGTGGTGTCCTGGTGTAATTATACAGGGGAAGCAGCCTGTGGTGTCCTGCCAGGACACCACAGGCTGCTCCCCCTGTATAATTATATTAGGGCAGTTGGTATAATTATACAGGGGGAGCAGCCTGTGGTGTCCTCGTATAATTATACAGGGTGAGCAGCCTGTGGTGTCCTGGTGTAATTATACAGGGGGAGCAGCCTGTGGTGTCCTGCCAGGACACCACAGGCTGCTCCCCCTGTATAATTATACCAGGACAGTCTTGGTATAATTATACAGGGGGAGCAGCCTGTGGTGACCTGCCTTTGTGCGCTCTGTTGTAATGTCTGTGCGCATGCTCGTCGAGTTGTGTGCGTGCGCACGTACGCACAGCTTAGAGGGAACACTGGTGGGGACTCAGCGGCCATTTTATTTAGTGCATTCCCGTGCTTGGGCCCTGATTTAGAACTGATCGCTGGTTTGCGTATATTCAGAGTCCAGCGATCAGGTAAATGCCGCCCCAACTGGGTAAAATCCCACCCAAGTGCACGACTATGATTCTATTAGCACCCGTGCACACAGGGAGAAGTCCATTCAGCTGCGCCAGCAATGTATGCCTTACCGCCATAACAAAATATACAATGGGGTTAGTGGGGGCCGTAACATATACATTGCTGGCCTGCGCCGGCAGTGTATACGTCAATGCCTATTATTAATATACATTAGTGGACAGAAGTCCCCCCCCCCCCCCCCCGTATGTCACAGCCAGGGTGGGTGCTAGTGTGTTCGGTGCTCCCCTGCATGCTTTCAATGTATGGCCTATCCCACGCACCCATGAAAAGAATAATGTGGGCTACATAATACCACCCCTAACTCAAATTATGCCCCACAGTGCAAAACAACCCAACACCAGGGCCGTCTTAACAGCAGTGTGGGCCCCTGGGCAAAGCAATGCACTGGGGCCCTTACCCATTCTCCCCTCCTTGGGGTGGGGGGTGCTATCAGCAGCAGCTTTGATGTCCCACGGGTGGCAGGGGGTGCTCTATCTTCCACTCAACATGTAGGACCTGGAGCAGTAACTTCTGCTAATTACTCCTTTACTGCACAGGTGGTGGGAGGGAGAACACCAACGTGTGGAAGGGGGCACTGAGCTGAATGAAGGGTCCCTTGGGTACTTGTGTATTATCACGGCGCCCACTACTCTATTAGCGTACAGGGCTATTCTGCGTAGGGAAATCGCGTCGCATTGCATCGCATGCAGTGTACAATGCTTTGCGACGCGATTTGTATACAGCATGCAATGCGATTAAAAATTGTACAAGCACCCATCACATTCTATACCACTAAATGACATAAAAATGCCATTTAGGGTGGCCCCCCACTATCCACGCAATCCCGAAGCGTGGCAAGCGGACGCGGTATACCTGTGAAGTAATCGCCACACTATAAAATCGCATCCCATCGCATTGTATGCCATACATGCGATACACTGTGATGCAATTACACTACGCTTGCGTACGTAGAAAATCTGGGGGCCCTGATAATTCACAAGTACCGTCCCTCGTAAAAGACTTCCAGGGAGGTACAGTAGGGGGTGTTTTATACCCAGGGGAGGGTTGGATAATGGAGTGGGCTTAATATTCGTCATTTTCCGGTGGAAGGGCAGCTTGTTTGACTGCAGATATCGCCATTATCTGGAAATAGATTTCTTAGCCTTCAATAGTATAAAAACCTAGAGTCCCAACTTTCAGGAGGTGCTGGGAACTTGGGGATCAGAGATCAGGAGCCAGAGCAATCCATTGACAAAAATATAAAACTGTACACCAGACCAGGGCCGATTTTCAAAATTCTGGTATCCTCGGAAAAAGGGGATCCTCAGCTATCAGCATAGGGCCATTATACACCTGGGGCCCCTGGGCAAGTGCCCATTAAGCCCATACAAAAAGACGGCCCTGCCCAACACATAATAAAAATGGAACAGTTTAAGGCATGGCTATGTGGGACAGGGGATTATGCACACTGTAATGCCCATTACACATTATACCACACACTGTAATTCCCATACATATAATGCCACATATGTGCTGCTTACCTACATGCTCATTGCTAGAGTTTTCTTGCTCAATGCCAGGGGTTAAATGCTTTTTGCAAGGGGTTACATGCACAGTGCCAGGGGGGAAGTTACTGTGTGCACTGTGTAGTAAAGGAGACAGCTGGGAAGAGCGGTGGAAAACCTAGCTGTCTCAGAGCAGGCCCATCTGTCCACAGCCTGGCTATTTTAAATGACGTGTCGGCTCGCGAGCTAAGGTCCGGCAGCCAATCAGGCAATTGGAAGTCGTAGGCTGTAGTATCCATTAGCGCGGTCATTGTCCGGTATACATTTTTGTTGTGAAATCAGGCAGCAGTGGCTCCTGATTAGCTGCCAGGCCGTGAGCCCTGATTGGCTTGCGAGTTGCAAGCTGGTGCAGATGGATGGACCTGCTCTGAGACAGCCGGGTTTCCCACCTGGTGCCAATAATATATACATTGCTGGTCTGTGCCATGTGAATGATAGCGGTCATCACACAGCACATAAAACACCTTTGAAGGGAGTCCGTTTCCACCAAGGCTGGCCATGTTGCTGATCACCAGGAGGGGTAAGCCCGAGGGCAGTCCTGATATTACCAGTCATAGAGGAGGTGGGCCTGGCACTGGTGTCCGCATTGGCAGAGGTGATCCGGAGGTTTGTGGCTGTGATGCAGTCCTTCCGTAGTAATGTCGGTTTTGTTGTTTGTCTGCTATTGAGCTACGCCGGATAAATAAGGCTACAGCAACACTTGTCCATTCGGATTACTGCTCCACCCAGCAAACCTGCCCCTCCAGCAAGAACAGCTTTGTAAAGTAAACAGCTGCGATGGTTTGCAGCGCTGTTGGGGCAGGCTCTGGTGCAGTTATACTGATGGAGCAGGTGTTCCCTGTGCCCGCTGATCACCTTCCCTGATGTATTGTTCCTATGTACTCTCCCCTCCCATCCCTGGTTACACACTCCCCACATCTTGCTCCTACACTCTCCTCTCACACCTGTGTACCCCGTATTGATTCTGCATCCGATACACTTCCACTGCTGTTCTCTCCTCCCCGGGTCTAGCTCCTGTGCCCCACTCCCCACGTCTTTCTCCTGTGCACGGTCCCCTCCACACACCACTTCCAAGCCCTGCAATGCACTAGATGTATCCGTGAGTAATGAGTGCACCTGTACACCTGCTGGGTGACCCGAGACATGTGTCAGTGAGTAATGTGTACACCTGTGCACCTGCTGGATGACCTGGGAAATGTGTCAGTGAGTAATGAGAACACCTGTGCACCTGCTGGGTGACCTGGGACATGTGTCAGTGAGTAATGAGTACACCTGTGCACCTGCTGGATGACCTGGGAAATGTGTCAGTGAGTAATGAGTACACCTGTGCACCTAATGGGTGACCTGGGAAATGTGTCAGTGAGTAATGTGTACACCTGCTGTGTGACCTGGGAATTGTGTCAGTGAGTAATGAGTGCACTTGTGCACCTGCTGGATGACCTGGGAAATGTGTCAGTGAGTAATGAGTGCACTTGTGAACCTGCTGGGTGACCTGGGACATATGTCAGTGAGTAATGAGTACACCTGTGCACCTGCTGTGTGACCTGGGACATGTGTTAGTGAGTAATGTGTACACCTGCTGGGTGACCTGGGACATGTGTTAGTGAGTAATGTGTACACCTGCTGGGTGACCTGGGACATGTGTCAGTGAGTAATGAGTACACCTGTGCACCTGCTGGGTGACCTGGGAAATGTGTCAGTGAGTAATGAGTACACCTGTGCACCTGCTGGGTGACCTGGGAAATGTGTCAGTGAGTAATGAGCACACCTGACCACCTGCTGTGTGACCTGGGACATGTGTCAGTGAGTAATGAGTGCACCTGCTGTGACCTGGGAAATGTGTCAGTGAGTAATGAGTGCACCTGTGCACCTGCTGGGTGACCTGGGACATGTGTCAGTGAGTAATGAGTGCACCTGCTGTGACCTGGGAAATGTGTCAGTGAGTAATGAGTGCACTTGTGAACCTGTAGGTGACCTAAGAAATGTGTCAGTAAGTAAGGAGTACCCTTGTGCACCTGCTGGGTGACCTGGGAAATGTGTCACAGAGTAATGAGTACACCTGTGCACCTGCTGGGTGACCTGGGACATGTGTCAGTGTGTAATGAGTACACCTGTGCACGTGCTGGGAGACCTGGGAAATGTGTCAGTGAGTAATGAGTACACCTGTGCACCTGCTGTGTGACCTGGGACATGTGTCAGTGAGTAATGAGTGCACCTGCTGTGTGACCTGGGACATGTGTCAGTGAGTAATGAGTGCACCTGCTGTGACCTGGGAAATGTGTCAGTGAGTAATGAGTGCACCTGTGCACCTGCTGGGTGACCTGGGACATGTGTCAGTGAGTAATGAGTGCACCTGCTGTGACCTGGGAAATGTGTCAGTGAGTAATGAGTGCACCTGTGCACCTGCTGGGTGACCTGGGACATGTGTCAGTGAGTAATGAGTGCACCTGCTGTGACCTGGGAAATGTGTCAGTTAGTAATGAGTACACCTGTGCACCTGCCGGGTGACCTGGGACATGTGTCAGTGTGTAATGAGTACACCTGTGCACCTGCTGGGTGACCTGGGAAATGTGTCAGTGAGTAATGAGTACACCTGTGCACCTGCTGGGTGACCTGGGACATGTGTCAGTGTGTAATGAGTACACCTGTGCACCTACTGGGTGACCTGGGAAATGTGTCAGTGAGTAATGAGTACACCTGTGCACCTGCTGGGTGACCTGGGAAATGTGTCAGTGACTAATGAGCACACCTGTCCACCTGCTGTGTGACCTGGGACATATGTCAGTGAGTAATGAGTGCACCTGCTGTGACCTGGGAAATGTGTCAGTGAGTAATGAGTGCACCTGCTGTGACCTGGGAAATGTGTCAGTGAGTAATGAGTGCACTTGTGAACCTGTAGGTGACCTAAGAAATGTGTCAGCAAGTAAGGAGTACCCTTGTGCACCTGCTGGGTGACCTGGGGAAGGTGTCAGTAAGTAAGGAGTACCCTTGTGCACCTGCTGGGTGACCTGGGAAATGTGTCAATGAGTAATGTGTGCACCTTAGCAATACACTCCTGCTATGTGGCATGACAAATATGTCCATGACTACTGCCAGACACCACAGAACGTGGCCGGCTCGGCAATCCCAGCATATGCACCTCCTACATAGGTGCCGGGGGTATGACAAGAGGCGCAGAGTCATAGTGATGGCCCAAATATCAGTATACACCACACACATTACAGTACAGGGTCACACTGTGTATTTATTACATATATATTACAGAGAGGCTGTTATACATAAAGCACAGGTACAACAATGCGGTTATATAATGACTCAGTAATACATACACCAGCTGCTTTCCCATATACAGTCAGACTAGACAAAACATGGGAGACTTTTTGGACAATGATCGCTCATGTCACTAATCATGCAAATAAATCAAACCAGAAATAGAACTTTGACATTAGCATAAATGAGTTGGATGCATTCGGCCAATCAGATAAACAAAAAAAGAAAAAATACAATAAGAAAGTAAAAATATGTTTCTGTATTCTGTACAGAGTCTTTGGATACCAATAACTATTAAATGGAGGACAGTAAAAATACATTTTTTTACCATTTAGTAGTTACTTCTACCCAGTGAACCTTTTTACCCAATAAATACAGATCAGATTATATTGAGCAAAAGAAACCTCTACATGAGGATAAACATCTTTTCAACAGCAATTACCGATGCGCCACTTTCAGTACCAAAGAAACCTTGATGTGTTTATGCTACTTGTAATTTACATGAGGATGTTCTCATTGTAAAGGGATTATATATTGCTTTGGAAGCTATATAACACACATGTGGTCTGCTATTTCAGTGATACCAATATCTAATAATATAATGGCTGCAATATGTTCCGCACCTCAGTGATCTGTTCCATTAATACTTAGGAGTGCTCACATTACATGTATGTCTGTGGGGGTAATAACATTATCACATGCTATTGTGATACTCCTACAGTTTTCTCCAAAATTCCAAACTGCAATAAATATAAAATTCAAAACCATATGGGTTCTACATTAAGTATAAAGAAATCTAGCCCTGGGGCTTTTAACATCCCCCAATGCTCAGTAATGTTAATATAGCTTGGCATATACTATCCGTAACTAAATTAATGCCTGCTTGGTATTTACATTAATAATATGCACAGCTTTGAGAATATTTAGTATCAATGCTCTTGTTTCCTGCAGATCAGCTCATTATTATTATATATTTTTTTCATGTGAGTCCTCTCGTGTCTACGAACAGTTGATTTATCTATAAAAAATTTCCCACACTCCAAGCATGGAAACGGCCTCTCACCTCTGTGACTTCTCTCATGTGTGACAAGAGTTGATTTCAGTGTAAAACATTTCCCACACTCAGAGCACGAAAATGGTTTTTCACCTGTGTGACATCTCTCGTGCGTAACGAGATTGGATCGGTCGCTGAAACATTTCCCGCACTCCGTGCACGAAAACGGTTTCTCACCTGTGTGACTTCTCTCGTGTACAACAAGATGTGATTTCTTGGGAAAACATTTCCCACATTCGGGGCATGAAAACGGCTTCACGCCTGCGTGGCTTTTCTCGTGCGCAACGAGATTGGATTTATTGCTAAAACATTTCCCACAGTGAGAACAGGAAAATGGTTTCTCGCCTGTGTGAACTCTCTCATGTGTAATCAGAGCCGATTTCTGCATAAAACATTTCCCACAGTGAGTGCATGAAAATGGTTTCTCGGCCGTGTGAACTCTCGTATGGATAACAAGATGTGCTTTGTCTGTAAAACATTTCCCACAGTCAGAGCATGAAAATGGTTTGTCAACCGAGTGCGGTCTTTGTTGTGCAACAAAACCTGACTGAGGTCTAGAACTCTTACCAAAATCATTATGACCTGATTGGTCAGGAGAAGGTTCCTCGTGACTAGAGGGACCGGACGAATTATCTGCACGGTGGAATGCTTGGTGTATATTTAGGATAATGGGTTTTACTGCAGAATCTTCTTCTATTATAAAATATGGAGACACCATGGGATTTCTCGCCGAGGTATTCCTGCTTGTGCGCCCATCTACAGGAAACAGGTGAATAAAAACAGACAGAATTGTTGACATTGAGAAGCAAATGTTCATGGAGGTTTTAGCTCTTTCTTAAACTGAACATGTCTAGTGCTGCGCACACACTGGCCGATGTTTCGCTGGTCTGTCGTGCAGTGGGTAGCAAGCACAGGTCTGTACAGTACATCATTTACAGACATACCGCAGCAGCTCTGCAATACAGCAAAGGGCAGACAACGAGATTTAGGTATTGCATGTTAAATCTCTTTCTTCGAGGACGTCAGGGGCCACAGAGCTAACAGTGGGAAGTGAGCGGGAGAGTGACCAATCCAGCACCAGAAAGGTTAAACTTCTTGCTGCTCCCAGTCAGGCACACACAGCAGTGGCAAACGCAGGATTTTCAGAAGGGGGTTTCCAGAGGGGCGGAGCAAAGCACAGAGATGGACACTTAGGTGACCCAGTATATGCCGGGTCAGTTAAAGTAGTACAGATAAACCAAATGTATATATATATATATATATATAATAATATAATATACACACACACACACACACATATATATAAACATAACAGCAGTGTAGACCCCTGGGCATAGCAATGTATTGGGGCCCCTACCGATCCTCCAGCGGTAGGGGTGGGGGAAGCTTTGATGTCCCGTGGGTGGTAGGGGGTATTATATCAACCGCTTAGCATGTAGGGCCTGGATCAGTAATTTCCACTAATTACCCCTTTACTGCACAGATAGAGGGAGATGAGGTGGGAGAAGGGGGCATTGGGCTGAATGAAGTGGCCCTGATACATAACTTCCAGGGTGGTAGAGGATGTTTAATATGCAGAGGAGGGGTGTATAGTGGAATGGGCTTAGTATTCATACTTTTCTGGTGGGAGGACAGCTTGCTTGACTGCAGATATCTCCAGTTCCCAGAAATAGATTTCTTAGATTTTAAAGGAATTAAAAACTAGAGAATCCCACCTACCAAATGGTATTGGGGACTAGGGGATCAGAGTTCAGGAGGCAGAGCAATCTGCCAACGAGAATATAAAACTACATACCAGGTGTGTGGAGCTGGAGCAGTAACCAGCTACTGGAAGGCTGATATCTCTGGTTCTGGGAACAGTAGAGACAAGCTTCTAGTGTCCATCAAAGGGGGAGAGTCACAGCTTTTGGAATATACCCTCAGAAAAACTCTATGTTAGACAGAACCTGAAATATCTGACTGGGAAGAGCAATTAACAGGCTTGGATGGGGGACCACTGCTTTGAAGTCAGATATCTCCGGTTCCCAAGGGCCGATTTTTAAAATTCTTGTACCCATGGAAAGAGGAGACCCACAGCTTTCAGCCTAGGGCCCTTAGACTCCTGGGGGGGTTTCTTGGTACTCAGAAACCCCCCCTGCGTGCGCTACTGCACAGAGCACACAATGCAAAATAAATGGCTGCCAGCGCTCAACTACCTCATCGCTATGCTGGTAGGAGCTAACTGGAATGACCAGACCTGCTTGAGGAGGAGAGGCAACCCAGGGGACAGCAGCCAAAACTCTTCAGCGGGAGCAAAGACGCAGAGCGGCCAGTTCTGGATTCAGTCTGCATCTGTCCGGTGGATGTGAGAGAAAGGTGGAAAAAGGCCAGAGGCGGGAATCCTGTCAGAGGAGACGCACCAAAGGCCCGAGGGAGGAGCCATGGGGTGAAGCTGCACTGCCGCTACAAACATGGAAGCTCCAGAGAAATGGCCACTGTGCGGTGTTAACACTGTGACGGGAATCCAGGTAGCTGCCTGTCAGCCCCGCTGCTAACACCGTGCTACCTGCCGCCTGCATCCCTGCACACAGGGAGCCACTTACCTGCTCCCCAGCATCTGGCTGCGGTCCCCCATGTGCGTGGAGACCGTCTGAAGTCACACACACAGTTGTGGTGCTGCAGCCACTGGCGCTGGGGTGTAGGAGTAGCAGCATAGGCATCCGGCTGCATAAAGCATCCTCCCATCGCAGGGGTGCGCCAGCTCCGGCCAGCACCACACTACAACTGGCTGCCTGGGCAGGAGGCGGGGCATGGAGGGAGGAGGAGCCTGGGCTGCCCACAGGCAAACATTTATCCCGTCTGGTGCCAGGTCCAACCCACCAACCCTATACCCAGCGTCTACTCTGGGTCTCCTAAGGAGGGGAGAATAAATCTGGTTACTGATATCAGTCAGTGTGCTAGGGGAAAACAATTCTATTTTTCTCGTACCCGGAACATATTTACGATCGGTCCATTTTGTGTCAATGTGATCAATTTAATATCACTCTTAATCGATGCTGGACATCCTGGGCTAGAACACATTCACTAACAAGAACCAATATAAAAATCCAACTGTCAGTAAATGGGAGTTTTATCCCTGGAAGCCCAATATTCGTAAATATACCCCTAAGAGCTGGTTGTCTCCCCACCACCCGGGGTCCCCTCACCTACCATGACGTTACTATTCACTGGCACCTCACCATCGATGCTGTAAGGCCGCTGTCTTAGCGTCATCCTTTCCTCCACCCTTTCTTACAGTCCCCACATTCAGTCCCTGTCCCAGTATCGGCAGCTTCCAGGATCAGATCCTCTCTCACCATGGAGACAACCAAGACCCTTATCCACTCACTGGATTACTGTAACCTGCTCCTATGTGCTCCTGCTTCCATCTCTGTCCACAGCTCATCTCCAACCTGACTGCTTCTGCCCCCCCTCTCCTACAGGCCCTACACTGGCTCCCATTCCTTCCAGACCCTAATCCTCCCCAGTAACGCACTCATCCACCTACATCTCCCTCCAAATTCCCAGCCACCTTGTTCTGCCAATGACAGCGCCTTACCACCCACCAAATTACCTCCTCCCACTCAGGCCTACAGGACTTGGCTGCCACTCCACCATGAGAACTTCCCCGCTCAGACTCTTGACCTCTCTCTAGACGTATAAGACAGGGCTGGTAACACACATGATGTGAGGGGAGAGCAGGAGTATAATAGGGGCTGATGGCTGCTGATGTATGAGATACACCAGAGAGTGTGGGGAGGAGACTGGTCAGATCTCTGGTAACACACAGTGACATGATGTGAGGGGAGAGCAGGAGTATAATAGGGGCTGATGGCTCCTGATGTATGAGATACACCAGAGAGTGCGGGGAGGAGACTGGTCAGATCTCTGGTAACACACAGTGACATGATGTGAGGGGGGAGCAGGAGTATAATAGGGGCTGATGGCTGCTGATGTATGAGATGCACCAGAGAGTGTGGGGAGGAGACTGGTCAGATCTCTGGGCTGGTAACACACAGTGACATGATGTGAGGAGGAGAGCAGGAGTATAATAGGGGCTGATGGCTGCTGATGTATGAGATACACCAGAGAGTGTGGGGAGGAGACTGGTCAGACCTCTGGGCTGGTAACACACAGTGACATGATGTGAGGGGGAGAGCAGGAGTATAATAGGGGCTGATGGTTCCTGATGTATGAGATACACCAGAGAGTGTGGGGAGGAGACTGGTCAGATCTCTGGGCTGGTAACACACAGTGACATGATGTGAGGGGGAGAGCAGGAGTATAATAGGGGCTGAGGATCCTGATGTATGAGATACACCAGAGAGTGTGGGGAGGAGACTGGTCAGATCTCTGGGCTGGTAACACACAGTGACATGATGTGAGGGGGAGAGCAGGAGTATAATAGGGGCTGATGGCTCCTGATGTATGAGATACACCAGAGAGTGTGGGGAGGAGACTGTTCAGACCTCTGGGCTGGTAACACACAGTGACATGATGTGAGGGGGAGAGCAGGAGTATAATAGGGGCTGATGGCTCCTGATGTATGAGATACACCAGAGAGTGCGGGGAGGAGACTGTTCAGACCTCTGGGCTGGTAACACACAGTGACATGATGTGAGGGGGAGAGCAGGAGTATAATAGGGGCTGATGGCTCCTGATGTATGAGATACACCAGAGAGTGTGGGGAGGAGACTGTTCAGACCTCTGGGCTGGTAACACACAGTGACATGATGTGAGGGGGAGAGCAGGAGTATAATAGGGGCTGATGGCTCCTGATGTATGAGATACACCAGAGAGTGCGGGGAGGAGACTGTTCAGACCTCTGGGCTGGTAACACACAGTGACATGATGTGAGGGGGAGAGCAGGAGTATAATAGGGGCTGATGGCTCCTGATGTATGAGATACACCAGAGAGTGCGGGGAGGAGACTGGTCAGATCTCTGGGCTGGTAACACACAGTGACATGATGTGAGGGGGAGAGCAGGAGTATAATAGGGGCTGATGGCTCCTGATGTATGAGATACACCAGAGAGTGCGGGGAGGAGACTGGTCAGATCTCTGGGCTGGTAACACACAGTGACATGAGGTGAGGGGGAGAGCAGGAGTATAATAGGGGCTATGGATCCTGATGTATGAGATACACCAGAGAGTGTGGGGAGGAGACTGGTCAGATCTCTGGGCTGGTAACACACAGCGACATGATGTGAGGGGGAGAGCAGGAGTATAATAGGGGCTGATGGCTCCTGATGTATGAGATACACCAGAGAGTGTGGGGAGGAGACTGGTCAGATCTCTGGGCTGGTAACACACAGTGACATGATGTGAGGGGGGAGCAGGAGTCTAATAGGGACTGATGGCTCCTGACTCCCCCACTAGGCAGATGCATTGTCATTAGTTTGGTCTGACAGAGGAGGGTGAAGGATAAGAGAAAGCTGTACAGGTTGAGTATCCCCTATCCGAAATGCTCGGGACCACGAGCATTCCGGATAGGGGAATTTTGCGGTTTTTGGAATCTTTTTTTTTTTAAAGCATACTTACCTGTCCCCTGATGGTGTCCGGTGGTCCCTCGGCGTCCACAGCAGGCCTCCGGCATCTTCTCCGGGTCTCCAGCGGTCCCAGGAATGCATTGCGCGAGTGTGCGCGCGCACCGGTGACGTCACCGGCGCACGCGCACACTCACGCAATGCATTCCTGGGACCGCTGGAGACCCTGGAGAAGATGCCGGAGGCCTGCTGTGGACGCCCGGGGACTTGGTAAGTATGAAAAGAGGGTTAGGGGGGGGGGGGTTAAAAAAAATAAAATAAAAATTCGAATGATTCCAAAAACCACGGTTTTTGGAATAATTCGGATAAGGGATGTCCGGATACAGGATACTCAACCTGTATTAGCAGAAAAAGGAACATATACAATAAGTGATTATTCCTCACCTGCGCCAATGTATGTAGGGATTTCCTCCTCCTTACACTGCTGGTCACCCTTCATGTATGTATCTTGTTCATTATCGGTCACATCAGGCTCTTCTTTTATCTTAATATCAGTCACATACATAACTTCTCCCTCTTTATCTTCTGCCTCATTGTCAGTCATATACGCATCTTCTTCTACCTTTACTTCTTCAATCTTAATATCAGATAAACATCGAACCTGCAAAAAATTATCACATTAGTAATGTCTGACACTACTGAGATTACACAGCAGAATATCAGTGTATGAGACACACACACACACACACACACCTGCTGCCAATCATATAGTAAAAAGGACTCTGTCACATCCCCCGGTGTTACTGTATAATGCCCCATTCCCAGCAGTCACCTCCCCCTGTGTTACTGTATAATGTCCCATTCCCAGCAGTCACCTCTCCGGTCACATCCAACGGTGTTACTGTATAATGTCCCATTCCCAGCAGTCACCTCTCCGGTCACATCCCCCGGTGTTACTGTATAATGCCCCATTCCCAGCAGTCACCTCCCCCTGTGTTACTGTATAATGTCCCATTCCCAGCAGTCACCTCTCCGGTCACATCCAACGGTGTTACTGTATAATGCCCCATTCCCAGCAGTCACCTCTTTTGTCAGCAGCTGAATGATCTGGTTGGTGAGTTTCAGGATCTTCTGCTCCTTGTCTCTCCCATGTATCAGTGAATGAGGTGGAGGCACTGTGATGGAACTCTGGGTCCTGCTCAGTCCTCCTGACACACAGGGATGGCTACTTGGAATCTCATGCTTATCAGACGTCTTCTTCACTACAATGTATCCCTGTGAATTAGAAAATATATCACTGCATACACTCCCAGTAATGGCCCTCTATTATTGCTATGTGATGTCACTCCAAAGATCCTACAATGAGGTCACTGTAGTTTTAATAGATCAGTGATATCACTCAGATCCCCCCAGTAATGTCCCTGTATTATTACTATAGATATAAGTGATGTCACAGTGACACTCCCAGATCCCCTCACCTCCCCAGTCACGTCCCTGTATTATTACTATAGATGTAAGTGATGTCACAGTGACGCTCCCAGATCCCCGCACCTACCCAATCACGTCCCTGTATTATTACTATAGATATAAGTGATGTCACAGTGACGCTCCCAGATCCCCTCACCTCCCCAGTCACGTCCCTGTATTATTACTATAGATATAAGTGACATCACAGTGACGCTCCCAGATCCCCTCCCCTCCCCTCCCCAGTCACGTCCCTGTATTATTACTATAGATATAAGTGATGTCACAGTGACACTCCCAGATCCCCTCACCTCCCCAGTCACGTCCCTGTATTATTACTATAGATATAAGTGACGTCACAGTGACGCTCCCAGATCCCCTCCCCTCCCCAGTCACTTCCCTGTATTATTACTATAGATAAAAGTGATGTCACAGTGACACTCCCAGATCCCCTCACCTCCCCAGTCACGTCCCTGTATTATTACTATAGATATAAGTGACGTCACAGTGACACTCCCAGTTCCCCTCACCTCCCCAGTCACGTCACTGTATTATTACTATAGATATAAGTGATGTCACAGTGACACTCCCAGATCCCCTCACCTCCCCAGTCACGTCCCTGTATTATTACTATAGATATAAGTGACGTCACAGTGACGCTCCCAGATCCCCTCCCCTCCCCAGTCACGTCCCTGTATTATTACTATAGATAAAAGTGATGTCACAGTGACACTCCCAGATCCCCTCACCTCCCCAGTCACGTCCCTGTATTATTACTATAGATATAAGTGACGTCACAGTGACACTCCCAGATCCCCTCACCTCCCCAGTCACGTCCCTGTATTATTACTATAGATATAAGTGATGTCACAGTGACACTCCCAGATCCCCTCCCCAGTCACGTCCCTGTATTATTACTATAGATATAAGTGATGTCACAGTGACGCTCCCAGATCCCCTCACCTTCCCAGTCACGTCCCTGTATTATTACTATAGATATAAGTGACATCACAGTGACGCTCCCAGATCCCCTCCCCTCCCCAGTCACGTCCCTGTATTATTACTATAGATATAAGTGATGTCACAGTGACACTCCCAGATCCCCTCACCTCCCCAGTCACGTCCCTGTATTATTACTATAGATAAAAGTGATGTCACAGTGACACTCCCAGATCCCCTCACCTCCCCAGTCACGTCCCTGTATTATTACTATAGATATAAGTGACGTCACAGTGACACTCCCAGTTCCCCTCACCTCCCCAGTCACGTCACTGTATTATTACTATAGATATAAGTGATGTCACAGTGACGCTCCCAAATCCCCTCACCTCCCCAGTCACGTCCCTGTATTATTACTATAGATATAAGTGACGTCACAGTGACACTCCCAAATCCCCTCACCTCCCCAGTCACGTCCCTGTATTATTACTATAGATATAAGTGACGTCACAGCGACACTCCCAGATCCCCTCACCTCCTCAGTCACGTCCCTGTATTATTACTATACATATAAGTGACGTCACTGTGACACTCCCAGATCCCCTCACCTCCCCAGTCACGTCCCTGTATTATTACTTTAGATATAAGCGATGTCACAGTGACGCTCCCAGATCCCCTCACCTCCCCAGTCACGTCCCTGTATTATTACTATAGATATAAGTGATGTCACAGTGACACTGTCAGATCCCCTCACCTCCCCAGTCACGTCCCTGTATTATTACTATAGATATAGGCGATGTCACAGTGACACTCCCAGATCCCCTCACCTCCCCAGTCACGTCCCTGTATTATTACTATAGATATAGGCGATGTCACAGTGACACTCCCAAATCCCCTCACCTCCCCAGTCACGTCCCTGTATTATTACTATAGATATATGTAATGTCACAGTGACACTCCCAGATCCCCTCACCTCCCCAGTCACGTCCCTGTATTATTACTATAGATATATGTAATGTCACAGTGACACTCCCAGATCCCCTCACCTCCCCAGTCACGTCCCTGTATTATTACTATAGATATAAGTGACGTCACAGTGACACTCCCAGTTCCCCTCACCTCCCCAGTCACGTCACTGTATTATTACTATAGATATAAGTGATGTCACAGTGACGCTCCCAAATCCCCTCACCTCCCCAGTCACGTCCCTGTATTATTACTATAGATATAAGTGACGTCACAGTGACACTCCCAGATCCCCTCACCTCCCCAGTCACGTCCCTGTATTATTACTATAGATATAAGTGATGTCACAGTGACACTCCCAGATCCCCTCCCCAGTCACGTCCCTGTATTATTACTATAGATATAAGGGTACTTGTGAGTTATCTGGGCGTCCGATTTGGGTACTTACGATTTGCATGCGATTTGCATGCGATATCGCATACGATATCGCATACGATATCGCATGCGATTTGCATGCGATTTAACATGCGATTTGCATAAGATTTGCTATTCATTTCATTACCCCACTATCCCCAAAGTGTGTCTATCAACGTGAACCCGAAGCGTGGCGAGCGCAGCGAGCCCGCGAGGGGCGGCGGTACGCGTCCTCCGACCTTTTCATGCCCTACTATCCACTAGGGCGTGGAGTGAGAATAGAATAGTGTGGCGAGCGCAGCGAGCCACCGAGCCCGAAGCGTGGCGAGCGCAGCGAGCCCCGCGAGGGGACGCGGACACCTGTGAAGCCCGCAAGGGCACGCGGATACCTGTGAAGGTGTCCGCGTCCCCTCGCGGGGCTCGCTGCGCTCGCCACGCTTCGGGCTCGGTGGCTCGCTGCGCTCGCCACACTATTCTATTCTCACTCCACGCCCTAGTGGATAGTAGGGCATGAAAAGGTCGGAGGACGCGTACCGCCGCCCCTCGCGGGCTCGCTGCGCTCGCCACGCTTCGGGTTCACGTTGATAGACACACTTTGGGGATAGTGGGTTAATGAAATGAATAGCAAATCTTATGCAAATCGCATGCTAAATCGCATGCAAATCGCAAATCGCATGCGATATCGCATGCGATATCGTATGCGATCTAGTACCAAAATCGGACGCCCAGATAACTCACAAGTACCGATATAAGTGATGTCACAGTGACGCTCCCAGATCCCCTCACCTTCCCAGTCACGTCCCTGTATTATTACTATAGATATAAGTGACATCACAGTGACGCTCCCAGATCCCCTCCCCTCCCCTCCCCAGTCACGTCCCTGTATTATTACTATAGATATAAGTGATGTCACAGTGACACTCCCAGATCCCCTCACCTCCCCAGTCACGTCCCTGTATTATTACTATAGATAAAAGTGATGTCACAGTGACACTCCCAGATCCCCTCACCTCCCCAGTCACGTCCCTGTATTATTACTATAGATATAAGTGACGTCACAGTGACACTCCCAGTTCCCCTCACCTCCCCAGTCACGTCACTGTATTATTACTATAGATATAAGTGATGTCACAGTGACGCTCCCAAATCCCCTCACCTCCCTAGTCACGTCCCTGTATTATTACTATAGATATAAGTGACGTCACAGTGACACTCCCAAATCCCCTCACCTCCCCAGTCACGTCCCTGTATTATTACTATAGATATAAGTGACGTCACAGCGACACTCCCAGATCCCCTCACCTCCTCAGTCACGTCCCTGTATTATTACTATACATATAAGTGACGTCACTGTGACACTCCCAGATCCCCTCACCTCCCCAGTCACGTCCCTGTATTATTACTTTAGATATAAGCGATGTCACAGTGACGCTCCCAGATCCCCTCACCTCCCCAGTCACGTCCCTGTATTATTACTATAGATATAAGTGATGTCACAGTGACACTGTCAGATCCCCTCACCTCCCCAGTCACGTCCCTGTATTATTACTATAGATATAGGCGATGTCACAGTGACACTCCCAGATCCCCTCACCTCCCCAGTCACGTCCCTGTATTATTACTATAGATATAGGCGATGTCACAGTGACACTCCCAAATCCCCTCACCTCCCCAGTCATGTCCCTGTATTATTACTATAGATATATGTAATGTCACAGTGACACTCCCAGATCCCCTCACCTCCCCAGTCACGTCCCTGTATTATTACTATAGATATATGTAATGTCACAGTGACACTCCCAGATCCCCTCACCTCCCCAGTCACGTCCCTGTATTATTACTATAGATATATGTAATGTCACAGTGACACTCCCAGATCCCCTCACCTCCCCAGTCACGTCCCTGTATTATTACTATAGATATAAGTGATGTCACAGTGACACTCCCAGATCCCCTCACCTTCCCAGTCACGTCCCTGTATTATTACTATAGATATAAGTGATGTCACTGTGACGCTCCCAGATCCCCTCACCTCCCCAGTCACGTCCCTGTATTACTATAGATATAAGTGATGTCACATTGACACTCCCAGATCCCCTCACCTCCTCAGTCACGTCCCTGTATTATTACTATAGATATAAGTGATGTCACTGTGACACTCCCAGATCCCCTCACCTCCCCAGTCACGTCCCTGTATTATTACTATAGATATAAGTGATGTCACAGTGACTCCCAGATCCCCTCACCTCCCAAGTCACGTCCCTGTATTACTACTATAGATATAAGTGATGTCATAGTGACGCTCCCAGATCCCCTCACCTCCCCAGTCATGTCCCTGTATTATTACTATAGATATAAGTGATGTCACAGTGACACTCCCAGATCCCCTCACCTCCCCAGTCACGTCCCTGTATTATTACTATAGATATAAGTGATGTCACAGTGACGCTCCCAGATCCCCTCACCTCCCCAGTCAGCAGGTAGATGATCTCCAGGGTGAGATTTAGTATCCTCTCAGTCATGTGACTCTGGTCCTTGTCCATCCTCGGGGAATCAGTGACGTGTCTCATCCACACGTGATGTCTAGTTAACACTCTGTTTCCTCACCGCTCCGTTGTCCTGGAGTGAATATAACATTACAATAAACACCACACAGTACACATGTAACATATTAGGTAAAGGTAAGAGAGATCCACACAGAGGCACAACAGTAGTGTGTGTATAGTATAAGCGCTATAGAATATATTAGTGCTACAACATCTATTGTAGTGAATTGTCTTAAAATAAAATATAATATTAGGGCACCAAAGGCTGCTCGCTCTGTATAATCATCATAATACTAACAATATTAAGACATCAGAGACGTAACCCAGGACTAAGAAAATAAAAAAACAACAACGCAGAGGCTGCTCAACTATGGAATACTAACAAAAACCTCAGGACGCAACCCCACAACCCCCCCCAATGTATAAATAGGACGCCTCAACAGGGTGCTCCCCCTGTATAAACAGGACATCATGGGCCGCCCCAACTGTATAAACAGGACCTAACCACTGGCCACTCCCCCTGCATGACAGGATGCGCCTCCTGTACAACAAGACACCACAGGCTGCTCCCCTGTACAACAAGACGCCACAGGCCGCTCCCCCTGTATAACAGGAGACGGCAGACCGCTCCCCCTGTATAACAGGAGACGGCAGGCCGCTCCCCCTGTATAACAGGAGACGGCAGGCCGCTCCCCCTGTATAACAGGAGACGGCAGGCCGCTCCCCCTGTATAACAGGAGACGACAGGCCGCTCCCCCTGTATAACAAGACACTGCAGGCCGCTCCCCCTGTATAACAAGACACCGCAGGCCCCTTCCCCATGTATAACAAGAAACCGCAGGCCGCTCCCCCTGTATAACAGGACACCGCAGGCCGCTCCCCCTGTATAACAGGACACCGCAGGCCGCTCCCCCTGTATAACAGGACACCGCAGGCCGCTCCCCCTGTATAACAGGACACCGCAGGCCGCTCCCCCTGTATAACAGGACACCGCAGGCCGCTCCCCCTGTATAACAGGACACCGCAGGCCGCTCCCCCTGTATAACAGGACACCGCAGGCCGCTCCCCCTGTATAACAGGACACCGCAGGCCGCTCCCCCTGTATAACAGGACACCGCAGGCCGCTCCCCCTGTATAACAGGACACCGCAGGCCGCTCCCCCTGTATAATAGGACACCGCAGGCCGCTCCCCATGTATAACAAAACACCGCAGGACGCACCCCCTGTATAACAGGACGACGCAGGCCGCTCCCCCTGTATAACAAAACACCGCAGGACGCACCCCCTGTATAACAGGACGACGCAGGCCGCTCCCCCTGTATAACAGGACACCACAGGCTGCTCCCCCTGTATAATAACACCAGGGCAGCACAATACCATCACCTGCTGCCCGATACAGCAATGTCTTCTCTCCGTCCCCCGTAACTTAATCACCGTGGCTGCTGGAAGTGAGAGGCCTCCGGTAAGATTAGCAGCGCTGCCCAAGAAAGAGCCGAGACGCTGCCGCCACTTAACGCGGGCAATGGTCTTCTGAAAAATGGCCGCTGCTCCCTCACACAGGGGACATTATTCTTTATGGAGCCTTACTAGGCGTCGTAGTTACAGTACGGAATCTATCAGCTACCGGTGACCGCACATCGCGTAATTCTTTGTAAACATTTTACCAGTGGCAATTACTGTTTCTAATAGTCCATCAGGTATGTTTCATTGTGTGTCCTCATAGAGCGGCGGCCATTTTGTTATGGTTTTTACTCAGCTCCCAGACTCCCCCGCGGCTGTAGCCAATGTGTATTTCCTGTGTGGGGCAGAGTGGGAGGAGCTGTGTTACCAGGGAAACGTCCCTTCCTGGTGTGCATGGCAGGCAGGAGGGAGAGTGCTGCAGCTGGCACCAGGTGACCCCAGGTATTATACTGCTAGTAACAGCATAGTAGTGATTGCTGGCTGTGAGCCATAAGGGCACTTACAGGGGAGCTGCTGTTCTACTCACACAGGCTGCAGTATAATACCAGGTGTCAGGTACGAGGGTGAAGTTACCTTCTAATTTGAGCTCCAGCTTCTTATTTAAAACATTCAGTTATGCAAGGGTTAATGAGACACTGTTGTGTGCTGAGTGGGGAGAGAGGCAGTCAGTCCTCTCTCTCAACATGATGTGTGCCCCGGCCCCCTTGTAGTGGTCACTGGTGCCCCACCCCATGCAGAGAGTACGGTTCTTACCATGGCCGGTGCTAGGGTATTCGGCGCCTCCCTGCAAACTGTAAATTTGAGCCCTCCCTCCCACCCCTTATAAAGAGCACACGCTAGGGGCTAATGCCACAAAAAAGGAGTTGTGTTCATTGCAGGGAGGGAGGGGCGGATGGGAGGAGAAACGGGGCTAGACCATGGGAACGCGTCGCATACACATAATGCCCGGAGCAATGAAGTACACATAATGCCCACAGCACAGTTGCTTACACATAATGCCCAGACTAGAGGAATGCTGCTTACACATAATGCCCAGAGTGGTGCCCCATACACATAATGCAGCTTACACATAGGACCTTATTCTGATTGGCTCGCGGAGCTGCCAGCTGCCCCCCCCCCTCGCATGCACGACCCCCTGCACGCCTGCGAATGGATGATTTACATATTACCCCTATATGGTGTCTCTAAACTGCGGGCGCCCTGTGCGAGGACAGGGCGGGCATCTAACTCCCGCTGACGTCAGCTGCCCGCCCCCTGCACCCAAGTTCATTAGCAAGAGAACGCCCATGAAACGCTGGGTGTTCCCATATGCTAATAGCTCTGCCCGGCGCCCCCCCTGCTCCGCCCCCTGTGTAGGATGCGTGCACCGCGTCTGCACCATTGGTCCCCAAATCAATCAGAATAAGGTCTATAATATCCAGGCTAGTAGCAGTGCTTGCTTACACATAACAGTGGCCTCCCTGACTGTGCCTCCCACCACAGCCTCCCTGACTGTGCCTCCCTGACTGTGCCTCCCACCACGGCCTCCCTGACTGTGCCTCCCACCACGGCCTCCCTGACTGTGCCCCCCACCGTGGCCTCCCTGACTGTGCCTCCCACCACGGCCTCCCTGACTGCCTCCCACCGTGGCCTCTCTGACTGTGCCTCCCGCTGTGGCCTCTCTGACTGTGCCTCCCACCGTGGCCTCTCTGACTGTGCCTCCCTGACAGTGCCTCCCAGTGTGGCCTCCCTGACTGTGTCCCAGGTGGCTCCCGGAGTGGGTCCACCATACCTCTCTAAATTACAGTACCTACTCCAGCCAAAACCACCTGCCGGCTCTCCCCCCCCCCCCCCCCCCCCCAATGCACACATGTGCGTGCTGCAACAGTGTCATGACCTCTCCTGCAAGCTCCCCCTGCCCCCCACCCCCACACCGTGACCCGGGCAGGAGTCGGGTATTGGGCAGCGCAGGAATCGGAGTTGGGTGGCGGGCAACCAAATTGATTTAAATGCTCCCCAAGTCCAGCACCCGGCTACCTGTGTGATAGGCTTAGCCTGGTGCTGGCGCCGCTGCCTGCCATATACTTTGACAGGAGCTACGGTGTCATAGGAGGGGAGGAAGCGCCTCTAAGGGCCGGCGCCTACCTGCTTTGCAGACTGTGCTGAGCGGGTAGCGACGGCCCTGGTTGTTACTATTTTCACATGAGAGAGTGGCCACACCCTGCTGTATTGGCCACTCCCCTCTCATAACCAGGGGCCTGGCAGAGCTGTAAAAAACAAAAAACCCCTACACAACTTGGGATGACCATCGATCATTCAAAATCATTGATGGTTTATGGCCGATGTCGAATGCTTTTGCCATCGAAGGGGGAGAACCAGATGGTTTCCCTACATCGATGGCACAGCAAAACCAATGTTTTGCTGTTGTTTTTTTTTCTAAGCGCAGAGACACCAAGCATAGCTCCGCCCAAACGAAGCCCCGCCCCATGTTTTTATTTGCCCACTGGCCAATCCGTCAAACAAAATGGATGACTATGGATAGGTAAAAATATCGATGGTCAGCCAATGGATAATTTCACACTATCGATGGCCAGTTGCACTATTGCCATCGATGGCAATGGTAACGATGGCCATCCCTAACATTAACTAGGTTAATCACTAATACTGCTTTTATGTCAAAATCCCATGTATGGGTGTGGATTATTGGATAGGCCGTGTCTATACAGGCCAGTGATGGCTGACCTTGTATGCTTGGTGTGTCGAAATTCGTGAAAAGGTGCAGCCTTCCTCGAGTCGCATGTCACTTCAAGAAATATCAATAATTTGGTGATAGTTGCAGCCGTAATAAAGATGATGCCCATTATACATATGCCACACACCGTGATGCCCATTATACATATGCCACACACCGTGATGCCCATTATACATATGCCACACACCGTGATGCCCATTATACCTATGCCACATACCGTGATGCCCATTATACCTATGCCCCACACCGTGATGCCCATTATACATATGCCACACACCGTGATGCCCATTATACATATGCCACACACCGTGATGCCCATTATACATATGCCACACACCGTGATGCCCATTATACCTATGCCACACACCGTGATGCCCATTATGTGTATCGGCCTTCCTGAATACACTGCCGGCACTGCCATACTCCAGGCTGCACGTCCACTCAGAGCTGCAGCAGGTCACACACACACACAGTGTGATCTTCCTGCCCCGCACACACTGAGCACTCTGCATTTCATGCGGTTGCTGCCTCCAGGTCCAGGACTCTGCTCCCGGCCCCAAGGCAGCTCCTGCAGAAGTTTGTGAAGCGCATGCTGCTGTCCGGAGACCCAGCTGATGGAGCAGGCTGTGCTGGAGGTGCCTGGAGGGAGGGCACATGCTTTGGCTATGAGCAGGGTGAGGTGCAGATGTGCCACGCGGTGTACCCCTGGCACTCCAACCACACAAGCATCCCAGCACTGAGCGGTGGTGAAACTTTGGCGGGCGTGCGGCCTTGTACAGTAGTTATGCCACTGCCCCCACCCCATCACCGGCCAGCACGTGCCACCCCTGCAAAGTTTTAATAGGTCACTCACTGTCTTGGTGAGGTTCCTGGGCAGGAGAGGAGGAGATAAGACAGATGGGCACGCGCTGATCTACAAATCCACTGAACCAGCAGGCGGCTGTATTCACGAAAGCCCACGTCTCCTGGGAAGAGTGAAGCTTCCTGCCCAGGCATACCAATCAAACGCCAAGCATATCTCCGCACACCGGCATGCGTGTTACTCAAAGTGCCTTGGCGTGTCACGAGTGACACGCGTGTCATAGGTTAGCCATCAGGGATATAGGCAGTCAGTAGGTCTACCCCAAAGGTCTGCATGCAATAGGTCGACAGGGTAAAAAAAAGGTCAACATTAAAAAGGTAGGCACAAGAAAACTTTTTGACGCTGCCCACCTTTTCACCCTGTTGGTCAGAGGCAATAAGCCAAAAAATCCCATGCAGAAAATGGGCTCCCACAGAGCCATGCCCCATTTTTGTGTTCACGCCTGTGGAATGATATTTGTTGGAGCATGACCTTGTGACCGTCAGTGTTTAGGGCCTTATTTTGGTTCACTCCTTCTGGCAAATTCCTTCTTAAATGGACTAAACCATGCTGCACTGCAGGGGGGGCAGATGTAAAATGTGCAGAGATAATTAGATTTGGGTAAATTATTTTGTTTCTGTGCAGGGTAAATACTGCTTTATTTTTACACTGCAATATAGATTTCACTTTGAAGTAAAACCCCACCCAAATCGAATTCTCTCTGCACAAGTAACATCTACCTCACCTGCAGCGCACATGGTTTTATCCATCTAAGAAGGAATTTGCCAGAAGGAGTGAACCAGAATAACCCCCTTATTTAGGCTGGGGGTGAGAAAAGCACATGGAAAATCTTCACAATATAAAAAACTGCTGCAGACCTGTTCTGATGTCCGCACGCCGCACCCGCTCTGCCGTCTGGCTGATGCACCCAGCTTCTCAACCCCTTGCGGTTTCTGTTTCCGCTTCCTGGCGCTGGGTACAGCATGCTCTTTCCACAATGTGATATTCATGACATTGTGTTGAGGACACAGCAAAGTAGCACACAGTCAGAGGAGGCAAGCGGCAGTGCCGTGGATGCGGGAGCTGGAGTAGTGCACAGTCAGAGGAGGCAAGCGGCAGTGCCGTGGGTGCGGGAGCCAGAGCAGTGCACAGTCAGAGGAGGCAAGCGGCAGTGCCGTGGGTGCGGGAGCCAGAGTACTGCACAGTCAGAGGAGGCTAGCGGCAGTGCCGTGGGTGCGGGAGCCGGAGTAGTGCACAGCCAGAGGAGACAAGCGGCAGTGCCGTGGGTGCGGGAGCCGGAGTAGTGCACAGCCAGAGGAGACAAGCGGCAGTGCCGTGGGTGCGGGAGCCGGAGTAGTGCACAGTCAAAGGAGGCAAGCGTCAGTGCAGGAGCCATATCTCCTTCAGAATAGAGCCACAGGTTGGCCACCCCTATCAACCGGAACTACTGTGTTGGATGTGGAATTTTGAACACAGAACCATCGCTGGTTGAATCTGGATTCAGACCCCATTACCAGTGCACTTTGACCTGAGTTAATAATGGCAGTGGTGTCACTGCGCTCTGCTTCGCACCCTACGTCAAGGTCCCACACCTGGCAATCACAGTCCCGCCTCTTTTGTTTGGGGCGCAGGGCGAGGCAAGTCTCGAATCCGCAACCACTGACGATACAACAAACCACCAACTGTATATTGCGCCAAACAAGACATCTATGCTATGCTACCCCCAGAGAGTAACACACATTGGGCCTAATTCAGACTTGTTTGCTAAGCTGCATATAATCACATCCTAGTGAACAGGTAAATGCTGCCCAGCCAAATCGCCTCACTAGCATGAGATGGGATGTGTACACTAGCACATTCCCTCGCATCCGGTTGCATGGCTGAAAAATAATTGTGCAAACCCTGTGCGCAGCCATACTAATACACACAGACTCATTTTCCATACTCACAAATAATAAAATATAGTTATATGGTTTAAAATCACCACACATAGTAATAATGGTAAAACACGATCTCCCCTGGACATATTTCGCCTCTGTGTGTTCCGTCTCTCATGCGCAGCGCTCCGGTTCTTGTTAAAGTGCGCAACATTTACCAGTCAAAAGTTATGGACCAAATACATCTAATGTTTTACATTGCCATGGGGATGGTATAACTGGGATAAAACAGGTCGCACAGCATGACCCCTAGACCTATGACGAAGCCTGTGGACAAAGACACAGCAGTGCATTCTACTGTACCAATCAAGGAGAAGCTAAACCTGACCTCCTGGCCAATGGAGAACTTTACTGTCCCCTTTTGTTTGGACCCTATATAATGTTGAGCAAAGCGTAAGGACTCTCTCTCTTATCTTCTATATTGGACTGTGCTCTGGATAGCATACAGATACTCAGACCGAGTAGCGCACTGTGTTGAGAGACGGTAACTGTACTTTTTATTGTATTTACTAGGTGATACATCGCGCCCTACGGGCGCTCTTCACACCATCGTAAGGGGCTGCACCCCTTAATTTGTGACCGTTTGTTTTGTGAGAAATAGAGAGCATATGATTTGGAAGGGGGTGTGTATTGTTTTGTTTAATTAAAAAGCTGGTGTTTAGGTGTGTGTGTGCAATAGTATAATAGGGTGTTTTTGGGTCAGCGGCGGAGGTCTCGACACAGGAAAACAGGAGGCTGGGTAGTGATAGGGGTGTGTGGGCATAAGGGGGACTAAAGAGGAGGGTGGGGGACACTGTGCAGCTTCTGCCAGTGGGTGAGGGTCCAGCGCGGCAGCACAGGAGTACAGGACGGTGGCCCTCCTACTGGGTGGGAGTTAGGGTGCATGAGAGCAGGAGGCTGGGCTATGAGGCGTGATAGGGGCATGTGGGCAACACAGCGTCAGCGACTCCCCAGTGGTGGAAGTTACAGTTCAGGAGAGCAGGACACTGGGTAGTGATAGGGGTGTGTGGGCATACGGGGGACTAAAGAGGAGGGTGGGGGTCCGTGAATCGCGGGAGGGGGTCCGCAAACCTCGGGAGGGGGGCGCAGGGGGTGCCGCGAATCGCGGGAGAGGGTTGGGGTCCGCAAATCGCGGGGGGCGCAAATCGCAGGAGGGGGGGGGGGTGTTGTGAATCGCGTGAGGGAGGCTGGGGTTCGCGAATCGTGGGAGGGGGGAGTGGCGAATTGCGGGAGCGCCGTGAATCGCGGGGTCCGCGAATCGCGGGAGGCGGGATCGCAAATCGCGGGAGGGGGTCCGCGGGGGGGTGACGTGAATAGCGGGCGGGGGGTCGCCGTGAATCGCGGGAGGGGCGCAGGGGGCCCAGCGAATCGCGGGAGGGGACGCAGGGGGGGCAGCGAATCGCGGGAGGGGTGGGAGTGCGCGGTGGTGCCGTGAATCACGGGAGGGGGGGCGTGTGGGTGCCGCTAATCGCGGGAGGGGGCGGGGGTCTGCAAATCACGGGTGGTGCAAATCGCAGGAGGGGGGGTGCTGTGAATCGCGTGAGGGAGGCTGGGGTTCGCAAATTGCGGGAGGGGGCGTGGCGAATCGTGGGAGGGGGCTTGGCGAATTGCGAGAGGGTGGGCTCGGGTGTGCCGTGAATCGCGGGAGTCCGTGAATCGCGGGAGGGGGGGTCTGCCCAGACTCGACACGTGTCATCAGCGTGGTTCACCAAGTGGGAACTGGCACTGATGGCCCCAGTAAACATTACCATAAAAAGGTGCAACACATTAAACCCAGCCACATTCCTTCCTCATGTGCCCTCCAAGGCACAAAGGGTGCGGGTTGATGGGAATGTTGCTGAAAATGTCAAGGCAGAATTTGGCGAAAGTGAAGACAAACATGATTGCATGACCTACTTGAATCAGACCTTTGCAGCACGTCCTGACATAAGCGACAGCCCATTAGGTGAGGTAGACATAACATTGTTCACCGATGGCAGTTGTCATAGACAAACGGAAATGGGAGAGCTGTGCACAGGCTACGCGGTGGTAGATGGGGAAGGTATTGTGGAGGCTGAACCCCTTGGACCACCTCACTCTGCACAAGTAGCTGAACTGGTGGCATTAACCAGGGCATGTGAACTGGCAAAAGGGAGATCAGTCAACATATATACCGACTCTAGATATGCTTTTGGAGAAGTGCATGATTTCAGGCCCTATGGCGCCTCAGAAATTTCATGACGGCAGCTGGCACACCAGTGGCACATGCGTCATACATTAGGAGACTTCAGGTGGCTATCTAGCTGCCAGACAGGGTGGCTGTTATCATATGCAAGGCCCATACATCGGATAAGGAGCCAGTGTCCCTTGGTAACAGCCATGCTGATGAAGCAGTGAAAAGGGCCGAATGCCCTGTAAATATTTCTTCTTCCCCTGTAATCATCTGTACTTTTAACACGATATCCAGATCAAAACTCACAGAGATGCAGAATTTGTGTTCCCCACAGGAGAGGGCAGTTTGGAAGTCGAAGGGATGTGGTCAAGAGTCCAACGGAATCTGGATAGATGGACAAGGAAAACCAGTGGCCCCCAGGGCATACCTTCCCGGCCTGGCCGAGGCAGCTCATGGGCTGACACATCTCGGTAAGGAAGGTATGTGCAAATTGGTCAAAGTCTACCGGTGTGCTGCAGGGTACGCTTCACAAGCAGGTAGAGTGGAAATGTCATGCCACACCACATTGGGAAAAACATTCCAACAGAGCCATCCCACATCCCTTCTACGGAAGGCCCTTTCCAGGTGATACAAATCGACTTCATACAGTTACCACCCTGTCGGAATTTAAAGTATGTATTCGTTTGTGTTGACATGTTTTCCAATTGGGTGGAGGCATTTCCTGCTGCCTCCAACAATGCTACTTTCACCGCAAAGAAAATATCTCAAGAATTTGTTTGTAGGTATGGTATCCCAAAGGTTATCGAGAGTGACATTTTACAGAAGTCTTCCAAGTCATGTGTAAACTCCTGGGAATTAATAGTAAACTTTATACTCCCTATCCACCCCAGGCAAGTGCAAAGGTTGAGAGAATGAATGGTACTATTAAGAACAACCTGGGTAAAGTTATGGCTGAAACAGCGTTACTATGGCCAGAGGCACTGCCCATTGTGCTGTATAGTATAAGAACCACTGCCAGAGGTTTCCGGTTCCGGCTCGGATGTGAGAGGACGCAGCCAGCGAGTCCTCCGCTGCACCTCCGACGCTGACCCCCCTCTAACACCCCCGGGAAGCCTTGGAGTGACTCACCTAGCCCCGCCAACATGGGGAGACAACCCCGCTGACACGGACGCCGCACAAGCGCGGCTCCCGCACAGTTACCGGCGAGCTCCGCGAGCCCCGCCACACCACGCCAGACGCCGGCCGCGTGACGCTGGGGGATACTCCGGCACACGGAGGCTGTAACAATAAAAGCAAGCCAAATCACCTGCCGTCCCCACGGAGATGCCTGATGGAGGCACCAGGATCGCGGCCACACAAGCAGGCGCACAGCGCCTAAGTACTCCCTGGTGAGTTCAACTGCAAGGCACAAGACGCCATTCAGACTCTCTGCCCCAGCACAAAGGGATAAAATCTGGCTGTCCTAGAGAACACCAGTCACCTTGTCTGACTCACCTGATCCCCGCTATAACGCCCCAGCACACCTCAAGCCGTGACCCTGCGGCGGGAGCTGATACAGACATACAAATACCCACAGTGAGGACAGGGAGACCTGAGAACCCCAACAGAAACTTCTAACAGCGTGTAACAGCGCCTGATTCACAAACAACAGCGGTGCACATAGCATCACCCCACCAGACCCCTAACTCCAGCACCGGCGGTGGATGGAGAGATTTCTCTCTCCACAGATGCCGAGGGGATCAAACAAACAAGGGGAACAAAGGGCTAAGTCCAGCACCAGATCACAGTCACAGACTGGATCCAAGATGGCCGCCGCACATGACAAGCAGGGAAACGCGGCATCTCAGGTACTGTTCTCCCAATCCTCTGATACTACTGAAAGTCCACCCGTCACATACTCTGAAGTTGTTAAGGCCATACAAGAGACTATGGGACCCCTCATGGAGGCACAGGCCGCCAAATTTAACATTGCTATAAAAGATGTTACAACCCAGTTGAAGCAGGTTGCGCAAATGCAACACACCACTGAATGCAGAGTGGGAGAACTTTTTCACGATGTGGCCGGCCTTAAGGGCTCCTCTTCCAGCCTCCAGCAAACCTGTTACGACCTGCAAAACAAGATCGATGATCTTGAAAACAGATCACGAAGAAATAACTTAAGGATTGTGGGCCTAGACGAAGCCATTAAGGGCCCCGATTTATACAAGTTCCTACAGATCTCCCTACCTGAAATGCTCCAGATCTCGGATCAATGCAGCGACATGGGGGTCGAGAGAGCACACCGATTGGGCCCGACCCACGCTACAAGAGGGAACAGGCCGAGAGTCGTGATATTTCGGTGTTTGAACTATCTACATAAAGAAGCTATATGGTCAGCATCTAGAAGACACCGCGACCTGACATGGAACGACGCCAAAATATTCATTTTCCAGGATTACTCCGCTGAAGTCACCAGGGCACGCAAGGAGTTTGCCCCGATCTGCACCAAGTTGTTCAACGCCAAGAAAAAGTTTGCATTGCTCTACCCTGCCAGATTAAGAGTGTTTGAGGGAGAAACGGTCAAGGACTTCACATCTGTTGCTGACGCGGACTGCTACCTTGCTGAGCAAGCCGAACCTGCCGGGGCTAGCCTTGACCCACAGGAGGCACTTGATCCCACACGATGAAGAGGATGAGTAATATTGCACTGTTGCAGGCCGCGGGGGGAGGGTGAAAAATATACATATGGGAGTTATAGTATTCCGTAGCATCGTTTTATACTTCAAATGCTAGTTATAGATTTTGTTTGTTCTCTTTTTTTTTGTTTTTTAAGCTTGGGAGCCCGTGAGGACTGGCAGCCATTGAAATAACTTTTGCACACCACTCACATCTCGCAGCTATCGTTATAGTGGTTGTTCACAGTTTGTTAGATGATAGTTGTTTAAGCCGGTACCTATTGTGGGTCACTTAGAGAAGATAAGGTATTTACTTACAATGTCCAGATAACGGATATGTTTAGGACCAACAACTTTTCTTTCCCAGGACTCTAGTACGCTTATTTGCGTGTGGGATCACAGTAGGCACCATTTTTTGGAATGTTATGGTATCCTTGAGGAGTTATATGTGAAGTTAGGGGGTTATGGGGGGGGGGAGGGAGGGGGTTTCACTAGGAGGAATCGTTGGGTAGGAGGGAGTTTTATATGGAAGTCCTGAATAGAGTATTTTTGACCCCCACACTGGCTATTGCCCAGCGGTGGGAGGTTATGATGTATGTTTCATGTTTGTCTGTTGTTCCCCCCCAGTCTGTCCTTTTTTCCCTCATGTGTCCTTCCCTGCAGAATTTAAGGTATGAGACATCATTCAAAAACATATGCAAAATTCTAAAATGCTGATGCTTAAGATAGGTTCATTGAATGTGGGCGGTTTCAACACTCCTGCAAAACGCAGGAAAATATTAACATATTTAAATAAAATGACTCTTGATATAGCATTTCTCCAGGAATCCCACCTTATCCCCAGTGAAGTTCTAAAGCTCAATATGCTGAGATGGTCGGTGATGGCATCGGCATCGTTTAATTCTAAGTCAAGGGGGGTGGTTATCCTTATCAGAAATGCTATAGACTATAACGTTACATTAACTGAAGTAGATGAAAAAGGCCGATATGTGATTGTTAATGTAACCATTCATGATATTCCATACACACTATGCAATATATATGCTCCCAATGCCAGCCCCCGAGAGTTCTATACATCCCTGATTGCCAAACTTGAATCAATGCAGACCCACTCCTTAATACTGGGGGGAGACTTCAACGTAGTAGCATCACCCACACTAGATAGAAACAAGCCCGCATCTAAACAGAATCGCCACCCAGATGATACTATTGTATCCCTTTGTGACCGATTCCAACTGATAGACGCCTGGAGATCTTGTTACCCGGTAGAAAGAGACTACACGTGCCTGTCGGCAGCACACGGTACCCTCTCCAGAATAGATTACATATTAATCCCCCGCCACATATTCCCCAGAGTGACCGATGCCAGGATAGAGACAATAAGTATTTCCGATCATGCATTGTGTTGGGTCCAGCTCGCTGCACAGGTAGACAAAGGCCCGGTCCGCCAATGGCGCTTCCCGGCCTACCTGGCAAACTCCATTCAATTCAGAGCCATGCTGGAGGCGGCGTGGATGGACTTTAAACACAATCATGCGGGCCTGGAAACAACAGACCCTTTGCTATTTTGGCAAACCTCCAAGGCCGTATTAAGGGGGAATATTATGTCCTACTGCAAAAAAAGAGATAAAGATCTAGACAAACATTACTTAGAAGCACAGGCCAATCTAACCAGGTCATACACTATTTTTAAAAATAACCCGACGGGGCCCAACAAAGCTGATTACTACAAAAACAAAACAACCTTTGATAACATCCTGACAGGCATGGAGAAGAAATTCAGCTTCCACCAAAGTAGCAAATTCCATCGTTTTGGTAATAAGGCGGGGAGACTGTTATCACACTTGCTAGCGGGCAGGCGTCCTCCTAATATAGTAAGATCTATTAGAGACCCTAATGGGTATGTAAAAAAATCTAACGTAGAGATAGCAGAAGTATTCTTCAATTTCTACTGGGCCAATCTCAAAATACCTAATCTCACAGATGCCCAAAAGGAATCCCTGATCGCCCCAATAAGCCCTGAAGAAATTCAGTCCACAATAACTGGACTCAAAACTGGAAAATCCCCGGGCCCAGATGGATTTGCCAATGAGTATTTTAAAATCCTGTCGCCTAAATTGGCCCCCCCCTTGGCAACGGTGTTTAATGCGATCATGTCTGGAGAGGCCCTTCCTACATATTTTAACTCAGCAATAATACGTCTTCTCCCCAAACCAGGCAGGGATGGTGGGGACCCTGGGTCATATAGACCAATATCACTGTTAAACACAGACTATAAGCTATTTACAAAAATCCTTTCGGACAGGCTCAAGTTGATACTTCCACACTTGGTCCACCCTGACCAGTCTGGATTCATATGGGGACGGCAGTCTGTGGTTAACATCCGTAAGCTGCTGGCTGTAATGGAATGGCTCCGGGTTCACCCGTCCGGGGAGCAGAATGTGGTTCTCTCCCTGGACGCGGAGAAAGCTTTCGACCTAATCACGTGGGACCATGTATTCGAAACACTACATAGATTTGGAACCCCCCCGCGATTTATTGCATTGCTTAAGACCCTATACACAGATCCGGCCACCCAAATTCTTAACAACGGATTCCTCTCACAACCATTTTACACACGAAGGGGCACCCGACAGGGATGCCCGCTGTCTCCATTGTTATTTGCTCTTGCCCTGGAGCCCCTAGCCATAGCTCTAAGAGCATCCCCCATATATACCGGAATTAGAGTAGGAAGGGAGGAGGTCAAGTTGGCTCTATTCGCTGACGACATGTTAATATTTGCGTCAAACCCTAAGGTGGCTATGCCGGAGATAATATCACTGATTGAGCGATTTGGCTCGTTCTCCGGGTTTAAAGTGAACTATACCAAGTCTGAACTGATGCTCCTCACAGGCCCCAATGACTCATCCGCTCCGGATTCCCCACTAGCCCTGTTCTCAATTGTAAAACATACAATGAAATACCTAGGCATTCGTATACCCCACGCCATATCCGAAATATACTCGGTTAACTTCCGACCTGTGATAGCGGAGATTTCCGCACTCCTCCATAGATGGACCACCCTTCCACTCTCGACGATGGGGAGGGCGGCGGTCATCAAAAGCATTGCATTCCCTAAACTAGCTTATCTACTTCAAATGATACCGATGTCCCTCTCCAGACATGACTGCTCCATTGTTAACACTGTCTTCTCTAAATTCCTATGGGCTGGTAAAAAGCCGAAGGTAGCATATGCGAAATTACAACTCCCCAGAGCTGAAGGTGGGCTTAATATCCCTGACCCTGCACTATTCAGCAGAGCAGTTTGTTTCCGCTATATAACGGATTGGTTCTGGCAACACTCTATATTCACTAATCGCACTATTGAGGAAGCATTGTTTGCCCCATACTCGCCAACAGCACTTGTACACACCCCTAGAGGAATGATCAAGCAGGATATACTTAACAATATTTTATTTAAAGACACATACAAAGCATGGATATACACAAATAAAACACTGAAAAGATCCCCCCAGGTCTCTCGCTTTAATCCCAGGTTTACGCCCGGATTGGATAACCCCCAGTTCTTGGCTTGGAGGAAAGCTGGCTTGGCGGCAATCAGGGATGTATACGACCCGGGAGGTCACCTCCGGTCTTTTGCAGCTCTAAGAGAAAAATATCAGTTACCACACAGCCATTTCTATATGTTTCTACAAACAAGACACATGATTCAGTCCCTGCCCCCGGCTGGACCGGAGGGAGCGGAAACTGATTCAATTAACACCATCATGACGCTGGCTCACACAGGGTTATATAGGCTGAGGTATTACTACGCGGAGGCAGGGGTTACAGGGGGAGAAAAGAAATGGAATCGAACATTAACGGCCTGGAAATCAGACATACCATCAATACCAGAATACAAGGTAGTCCTGAAGCACTGCCAACAGACCATGAAACATCTCCACTCGGCATCCCTCCAGGAAGTACACTGGAAAGTGATACACAGGGCTTACATAGCCCCAATACAGAGGGCTCATATGATAGCTGGGGAACCAGACTCATGCGTTAAGTGCGGGCAGAGACGAGCTACTTTTTTTCACAATCTTTGGCAGTGCGGCAGGATAGCTACATATTGGAATAGGCTAATAGCATTCATAAATAACACCTTCCACTTAAAGGTAATAAAAAACCCTACGGCATGTCTGTTGCTGGTAATGGAAGAATGGGATTGGGGGGGTAGGAAAAAAGCCCTGTTACCGGTCATGACAGCAATTCTGGGCATAGCAAAGAGATTGATTATGACACACTGGATAAAAAAATCAGCCCCTTCAATAATGGAAACAAAAAACGCAATCCTAGCCACCTTGTATATGGAAAGACAGGCCACTATACCCGACATTGAGACAGGTGTAATGCGGTTCTATAAGAAATGGGGCCCCTATATTGAGACCCTGCCTAGCACCACACAAACGCATATCTTACGCCTCTATGAAAATACCTCATGGTATATGATACGACAATTGAGTTCTACATGAAAGTTTAACCTGGAGGTGACTGATTGGAGAAGAAGCCCATAACCAACATGAAATGATTAACATCATCACTGGACCTTATTTTGAAAGCTTGACATAGATATCCCACTACCTATCCCTCCCCATACCTTCCCTTTGTCTTGTCTGACCTGGTTAGTCCTTTTTTCTTTTAGTTATTAGTGGAATGATTGGATAGTGATGCAGCACAATGGTGGATCTTTATTTTTACTCCTTGACTTAACGGCTGGGAGTCACTCCCTGCAGTGGTCTACAGTTGATCGACACTTGCGCATCTGCATCAACTGAGATATCGCCACCATATGGCTGTATTATATATGACTAATAATTCAATATACTCGCATGTTTTTTTTTTTTTTCTCTTTCTTTCTTCTCTATTTTTCTTTTTATTTTTATTTCTCTTTGTATCTATGTTTGTTTGTAATTCTTTTTGAAAAAATGAAAATATGGTCACCCTGCGCGGTGTAACTCTGTCAAACAAGGAAAGAATTGTCGCCTTGATGTTAAGAAATGTACTATGTGACCATCTCAATAAAAATGTGTTGGAAAAAAAAAAAAAAGAACCACTGCCAGAGCTCCACTTAACTTGTCCCCCTTCGAAATATTGTTTGGATGGCAGCCCCATGTCATGATAGACCCACAGGATGATCTTAAATGTAACAACGAACTAACTGTGCAATATATACTAAAGATGAACCGGCAGCTGAGAAAGCAGCAAAAGGAATTGAACTTGTTGACACCTGACATGCCTGTTGATAACTGTCATAATCTTAAACAGGAGATTTTGTTATGATCCGAAATTTTTTACGCTCAGGTTGCTTGATAGACCGTTGGGAAGTACCATACCAAGTCTTGTTGGCCAGCACTACATCAATAAAAGTAGCAGAGAGAGAGACTTGGGTACATTCGTCAGAAACCCGGAAGTTCCTTGTACTGAGAGCGAAGGAGAGGAAATATCGCTAGAGGCATTATTCCAGGAGGACTGAAAAGCAGCCAAGGTCAAGCAACCTGTACAAGCTACAGAAAGGACAGTGTAACAAACACCCCTGATAAAATGATGGAAGGACCACTATCAACAGGTTCTTGGTTCTATTTTTGTTTTCTTGTATTTTTTCTCTACTCAAGGACATTCTGTGATGGCCAAATCCTAAAAAGAATGGAGTGGAATTCTGGAAGTGTGTTACCTGACCCAGATCAGGTTGAGATAGAATCCCTAAGTAAGCCTGATATGTTACCCAGAACAGAAGTTGGTAAGAGGTATGAGGAATATGTAGTTCAAGGGCAATGTGATGAGTTATCGTCTGGTGAACACTGAATTTGTAGATATTGTCAACCAAAAATGGAGGAGGAATGCAACCAGAGATGTCAGTCAATAGGTAAGACTACAACGAGCCGACATCCTTTGAGTGATTATCACTCATTATTGGGTAAGGTCTTAAACCAAACTGAATGCTGGGCGTGTTCACAAGTACTACACAAAGAGTAATGTAGATCTAGTTCCATATCCACTAAAGCTATCGGAGGTGAGTGCTTTAAATAAGGGTAGGCCATTGGTTAAGAAATACCTGTTTCTCTTTCGTCCAGTCCGGTGACACAGCTTCACCTTGGGATGTAGGAGGGTCCGCAGGAGCCAGGCACCTATTCTGAAATCTTTCCTCTGGTCTGATTTTTACTAAATAGTTAGGAATTTTTATTATTTTATTAACTTAACCTAGTGCAGGTTTTTATTTTCCAGTGTGCTGCTTCTAAGAAGCGCCGAACACTGAGAGCGCAGCAGAGGCTGACAGAAACGTGTCCTGTCAGCGCTCTGTGTGCGGCGGGATGTGACTGTGTCTCGTATAAAGAGATGCAGCGGCGTCTCCTGCACCGCACTTAACCTCTTTGAAGAGAGGTTTGCCTGGGCCCGGGGAGCGTCTGAAACCGGCTCCTTACTTAGAAGGGGATCATGGGAGACAGACATCCTGCAATGGCGGACACCATCTTGGAGGGCTTATAGACTGAAATCCCTCTGGGGAAGTGAAGTCTATTACAGGTGTCCAGCACAGCTGGACAACTCCAAGTGATCCCAGGAAGAAGGGGAGGCACTGGAGGTGAGGATAAACATTTGTGGGAGCGGCTAAAGGGGGAATGGGCGCCAATTGGCTATCCTACCCTGCTGAAGCAGAGACTTGGTCTCTTCCTACTCTGTGTACTGGCGCCATTTTCTCTCCACTGCGGAGCTGAAGCCTGGCTGAATCCTTCAAGGTACAAAGATTACAGTTTCTCCTGGAAAGCGCCAACCCCGCTGACGCTGAAGTCACCAACCGCAAGCAGTCAGATAAGTATACTGTTTACATTGCTTGGTACCTTGCCTGACATTGTGCACCGTGGGTTAAATATGACTGACACATGTGATAATACTGCTTCGGAGAGGGGAAAGGTGCGGGCCATGTTATTAGACTGCAGATCCTGCAGAGTAAATTTAACATGTGAACAGATGGATCAAGGGGGTTTGTGCCCTGCTTGTGAAGCTGTGCCCACTAGCGCGCAAGCCCTGAGGTCTGAGCAACAAGAACCTGCGTGGGCTGCGGTGTTGGGGAGGTCTATGAGGCCCTCAATAGGCAACACCTTCTAATGGCCCTTCTTCCAGAAGGCCTTCAGCTACGCCTCCTCTGTTATCTGTGGATTCTGATGATGATGGTGTTTGTGAAGATGATTCACATTGGGAGCAAAGGGAAGAGGCTGGTGCTTCTGTCCCGGGCATTGAGGATTTAATCCTTTCTGTGAAACAGGTTTTGGACCTGTCTGAAGAAGACAGGGTTCAGGTACATTGTGTTTTTTTTTTTTTTTTTTATGTTTTATTGAAACACCATAGAAGTACATTCAACAATGTATAACTTGTACATTGACATTGGCAAAAAAAAAATAAAATACAAAGAGAAAAGTCTCACATTATTTTCTTTTCCTTGTGTTAACGGTAACATTATATGACAATGCAAATAAATGATGACAGCGATACAAAAAGTGACTTATATGTCTCTTAAAGTTGGCAGAATATTTATACGTTCATTAAGTCTCAGGGCCACCCCACCTCGAAGCATCAAAGAAAGATCCCATCGCCATTAACTGTTCAACTCAATCGGGGGATCCCCCAAAAGGGTCCTCGTCATGTACCATTGGGTATGTCTAAACGATTTATAAAGCTTGCTTCTCATCTCCAGTGGCAATAGTGTTATATAACTCTCCCACGTTTAAAAAAAAATATTAGTTTGGATATCTTTATTCAAAAGGCATTCAAACCAGTCCATGTTAAAAACATGGGATAACTTGGACCTAAATAACTGCAAGGTAGGGGGAGTGGCCTCGATCCATGTCAGCAGAATGGCTTTGCGCGCCACCCCGCTAACTATCAGCAAGAGTCGTTGGCCTCCTCTAGTTACTCTCTGGTCTTCAGGCAGTATGCCGAATATGGCCCAATGATCAGTGAGGGGCATATAATTCACTAAGTGGTCTAGAGTAAATTTCCTAACCCGGAACCAGAATGATTTAAGCATATGGCAGCTCCAAAAGTAATGATATAAATTTGCCTCACTAGTGTGACATCTCGGACAGACCACCGTAGGGGACATTCCCGCGAGAAACTGCCTGCGAGGGGAGAAGTACGCTTTGTGAAAAATGTTTAAAAACATTTTTTGGTATTGAACTGCGGGCAGTAGTCTCCTGGACTGTAGAAAAACCTTGGACAGCTTGTCACATCAATGAGGGCATCGCCAGAGTCCACGCCTTCATCCCCGAGTTAATAGTGTCATGATCGAGGATCTGTCTGAGAAAATTAAAATGTATTGATATAGCCTTTCTTTCAGCAACCCCAAACCTGAGCACCGTGTCCAAGGTATTTGTCCAGTCAGCCTCCGAGAAATGGCGAATTACCTTGTTTACGTAATGTTTAGCCTGCATATAAGCCATGGGATGTCTCCCAAAAGATGGGAAAGCCTCCGAGGCTTTGTCATAAGTCAATGTTTTTTTTGTGTCCATATCTATCGGAGATCTGACTGTAGACAAACCCTCGCGTGCTATACCCCTAAAGGGTTGGCCTGCCAAACCACCCTGAAATTCTGGGTTCCCCAAAAAGGGCAAGAATAGAGATTTGTGGGCATTTAGTTTGAGCCAATGTCTAAGGATATGCCATACCCTACGCGTAGACCATATCAAGGGATTCAGCTGAATCTGGTCATCCACCTCTCCGTCATGCAAGTGGAGGAAGCTCACCAGACCACAGTTCTCCAGGAATGCCCCCTCCACCTGTGGGTTAGTTTAAGTGTCACAACCATGCAGCCAGTCTCTGATGAAACAGACGATTGATGCATGGTTATAGTGCAAGATATTGGGGAAATGTATGCCTCCATTAAACAGAGGTTGTTGTTATTTGTGCAGCCCAATTCCAGGGCGTTTTGAGCCCCAAATGAATTTCCTAAAATAGGAATCTACGTAGTAATCGTAGGTCTCGCTGTGTTAGAAATAGTGGTAAGGCCTAGTAAACAATCTAGAGAAGGTTACCATTTTGATAAGGTTGGCTCTGCCAACATATAAAAGTTTTAAATGTTTCCATCCTTCTAACTCTCTAGCAGTGGCCTGGATAGCATCTGATATGTTCATTTTATATAGAGCTGAGCCATTTTTTGGAAGGCGTATGCCCAAATAATCGATAGAAGCCCTTTCCCATTTTATTGGGAAGCTCCCGCCCCAGGATGGTGTGGAGATATAAGCCCAAAGACTTGGACACGTTCACCGTGTAACCTGAGATTTCCCCATAATCATTTAGTCTGTCCATGATCTTTCCCAGAGCATTTTCTGGATTACCTATACATAGGGGAACATCGTCTGCAAAAGCTGACGATTTTAGTTCAAAGTTGCCTATCTGTACCCCTTTGAACTCTGACCTGGTTTGTAGAATGCGGAATAATGGATCTATCCATAAATCAAACAATAATGGGGATAACGGGCAGCCTTGACGCGTCCCTCTGAACATCTGGATAGTCACACCCTTACATCCATTGATCAGTAATGAAGTGGTCGGTTGAGCGTAAAAGTATTTAATTCAACGAAAGTTGATTTAAACTCCCTTCTCTCTAATATAGAGTATAGATGAGGCCATGCTACCGAGTCGAAAGCTTTATTAGTGTCCAAACTCAGCAACATGCCCCCAGAATGGGATTTCCCTGACTCTGCCATAACCACCGCTATGGCCATACGAATAGCTTTTACCGAGTGCCTACCACGGATGAAGCCTGTTTGGTGTGTAGTGAATAGGTCATGGGCCATCGTTTGTAAGCTATTGGCTATTATCTTAGTCAAGATTTTGTAATCAACATTTAATAGAGAGATTGTGCAGTACGAGTCTGCCGGCTGCGGGTCTTTTCCAGGCTTGGGGGAAAGAGTGGTGTATGCTTCCGTGAAAGTCGGGAATAGGGGTTTAAATTTTAAGATGTTATTATATAATTCGGTACTTGTTTCCTAGCACGGCGCCCATCGCATACCGTATTTAGTGGTATGCGATGCGCTGCGATATTCCCGTTAAATTAACAGGAGTGCTTGTACAATGAAATACCGCATAGCATGCCAGCAAAGGGTTTTTAATTGTACAAGCACCCTGATGGGTTCTTACAATGTTAAATGCACCCCCATTATCAACGACACCCCCACTATCAACATCTACCCACAGCGTGGCGAGCGCAACGGTACGCGTCCTCCGACCTTTTCATACCCCCACTATCCACGTCGGCACGGAGTTGATTTTAGATAGTGTGGCATGCCCGAAGTGTGGTGAGCGCACACGGAATATGAGCCCGAAGCGTGGCGAGCGGACGCGGAATAAATGTAAAGTAATCAGTGTCCGCTCGCCACACTTAGGGCTCGGTGGCTCGCCACACTATCTAAAATCAACTTTACGCCGGCGTGGATAGTGGGGGTATGAAAAGGACAGAGGGCACGTACCGCCGCCCCTAGCGGGCTCGCTGCGCTCTTCACGCTTCAGGTTGGCGTTGATAGTGGGGGTGGCGTTGACAATGGGGGGTGCATTTAACATTGTAGGCACCCATTTGGGTGCTTGTACAATTAAAAATCGCATCGCATGCTGCTATATTGCATGCGATGCGATTGCATAAGATGCACTACGATCAAAATCGGGGGCGCCGTGCTAGGAAACAAGTACCTATAATTCCAATAGAGACGGGGTCAGTTCTGTTTCCAGCAGTTTGTAATAACTTCCCGAAAAGCCGTCTGGGCCTGAGGGTTTGTGGGGTTGAAGAGTAACCAAAACTTCATGTAATTCCTCTGACGTTATAGCCTTCATAAGGACTTCTTTCTGACTTTGGGACAATGGGGGAAGGTTAGCAGTCGTTAGCAATGATTCTTGTTTTTCTCTATTAATAGGGACTTCTTTGTATAAAGTTTTATAATACTCCTCGGATTGAGACAATATGTCCTTTGTTTAAAATAAGGTTCTATTGGAGGTTGGGTCCTTTATGGCTGTTATGAAGGACACTGGGGCATGGTCCGATATGACAATATCGTGTATATCAGCCTGGCGTTCTGTGGACATTAACTGGTTAGATATTAAGAAGTAATCTATCCTAGACAATGTTCGGTGTGCCCTCGATAAATGCGTGTACGATTTCTCTGTACCGTGTGTCAAACGCCAAGGATCACTCAGCTGTAGGTTGGTTTTTAATGCATGTATGTGATACCAGGAGGGGGGCAATGAACCCAACAAAGGTGAGGATTTGTCCATTGTGGGACTATCCACTGAATTAAAATCCCCTCCTATAATTAACTTGTAGACCGTACGGCCCACCAGAATCTGGGAGACCCTGGACAGAAATCTATCAGGTGAAACGTTGGGGGCATATAAATTTAATAGGGTGAATCTCATTCGCTCCACCTCCAGGATCAGGAAGCGACCCTCCACATCCTCCACTGTGTCGAGGACTTGATATCTGAGGCCTCTATTGAATAGGATGGCCACCCCCCCCCCCTGCTTTTTGTTCTATACGAGGCCCGAGAAGCATTCCCCGCTTCAGCGTGCCTTTAGTGAGGAATCACTGTCTCTCAACCAATGAGTCTCCTGCAGCATATTAATGTCGGGTCTATGTTTTTTTTAAGTGAGTAATTACCTCTTTACGCTTTATGGGGGTATTCAGGCCATTGACATTCCATGATAAGACACAAAAAGATAGTTGAAGTAGTCCGCGCCACAGAACTGCAGCACTGTAGACACCGAGGGATTACCGGTCCCAGAGAGTACAATCCAAATGCAAAAGAATGGTGAATACACTTGCGCTGTTCTGAATACACACTGATCTGTCTGTCCCAGACGACCCTCTGTATGCGTAACTCCACCAATATAAGAGAGTAGAGACAAGACAGAAATGGTCAGTACCACTTTGAGGTATATAACCAAACGGGGAGTGTACCCCTGAAACTGACCTTTCTGTCGTGCCCTATAGGCATATAAAGGTATCTTTGAATAGAAGTTGATTCGGCCTTTTATTCCAATTGGATCAGAGCTCACCTTATATCACTGCCCTATGATCGTCAAAAGGTTTCTTTCCACATCCAGTAATAAATCGATATCCCAGTCAGATGGTAATCGGGGATGGTTTGAAAAAATCCCGGGTTAGAGCAAAGAGTGGGTGTCTTTCTGATGGCAAAAAAGCGACACTGGATCCCCAAGAAGCCTGGATTCAATTCCTCCTTACCAACGCGTTTCGAGCCTCTCCTTGGGCCCTTTTTCAATGATAAGAGTTGTAGGTGCGGGAGGTCCCGCCACGGTGTAGGATTATTTAGCCCTGCAGACATGGATCGAAGCTGTTAGGAGTTGGCCCTGGACTAATTAGAAAAACATTGCGGTACTTGTGTAATATCTGGGCGCCCGATTTTGTGATTGTATGCCTTAACTTAAGGCATACAATCCAGATTCGATTTGACGCGATTTTTCTGCAAAAACGACGCAATTTTCCATAGGATTCAATGTTAAAATGGTCCTGTTCATTTCCCCACTATCCAAGTGGGCATGGAGTTGATTTTATATTGCGTGGATAGCGCAGCGAGCCACCCAGCCCGAATCGTGGCTAGCGGACGTGGATTACTTAAAATGTATTCTGCGTCCCCTCGCGGGGCTCCACATGCTTCGGGCTCGGTGCCTCGCTGCGCTCGCCTCGCTATATAAAATCAACTCTATGCCTTGGATAGTGGGGAAATGAACAGGACTATTTTAACATTGAATCCTATGGAAAATTGCGTCAATCGCATCGAATCGCATGCGATTTGGTTGCAATGCGATTTTCCGACCCGATCTCAAAATCGGGCGCCCAGTTATTACACAAATACCAACATTTGTTAGGGATTTCAATTCGTTGAACATTCTTAGGTTATGAGGAAGCCCTGAGACACAAACATGAGCATTACCACAATCATCAAAGAACAGAAGATACTGTATGAGAAAACAAATAGACTCATCCTTGTGTATAAAAGTAATCAGTGTTTCTTTGTTTGTTGTAAGAGAATCCAAGAGAGTGGAAACCACTCCATGAACTGTCCGAGGACCTCATATTTTTTCCATATGAGGTGCTTCAGGACAAAACCAAATTGGTGCAAAATAAAGGTTTTTTAAAATACTTTTGAATCTTGTGTCAGCCCTTAACCGTTCAAGATTAATTGAATCATTTATAATTTATTGGAACATTTCAGTGCAGTGATATAGATAATATATCAGAGAGTGGGGAGGAGACTGGTCAGATCTCTGGGCTGGTAACACACAGTGACATGATGTGAGGGGAGAGCAGGAGTATAATAGGGGCTGATGGCTCCTGATGTATGAGATACACCAGAGAGTGTGGGGAGGAGACTGGTCAGATCTCTGGGCTGGTAACACACAGTGACATGATGTGAGGGGAGAGCAGGAGTATAATAGGGGCTGATGGCTCCTGATGTATGAGATACACCAGAGAGTGTGAGGAGGAGACTGGTCAGATCTCTGGGCTGGTAACACACAGTGACATGATGTGAGGGGAGAGCAGGAGTATAATAGGGGCTGATGTCTCCTGATGTATGAGATACACCAGAGAGTGCGGGGAGGAGACTGGTCAGATCTCTGGGCTGGTAACACACAGTGACATGATGTGAGGGGAGAGCAGGAGTATAATAGGGGCTGATGGCTCCTGATGTATGAGATACACCAGAGAGTGTGGGGAGGAGACTGGTCAGTTCACTGGGCTGGTAACACACAGTGACATGATGTGAGGGGGAGAGCAGGAGTATAATAGGGGCTGATGGCTCCTGATGTATGAGATACACCAGAGAGTGTGGGGAGGAGACTGGTCAGATCTCTGGGCTGGTAACACACAGTGACATGATGTGAGGGGAGAGCAGGAGTATAATAGGGGCTGATGGATCCTGATGTATGAGATACACCAGATAGTGTGGGGAGGAGACTGGTCAGATCTCTGGCCTGGTAACACACAGTGACATGATGTGAGGGGGAGAGCAGGAGTATAATAGGGGATGATGGATCCTGATGTATGACATACACCAGAGAGGGCGGGGAGGACACTGGTCAGATCTCTGGGCTGGTAACACACAGTGACATGATGTGAGGGGGAGAGCAGGAGTATAATAGGGGCTGATGGCTCCTGATGTATGAGATACACCTGAGAGTGTGAGGAGGAGACTGGTCAGATCTCTGGGCTGGTAACACACAGTGACATGATGTGAGGGGAGAGCAGGAGTATAATAGGGGCTGATGGCTCATGATGTATGAGATATACCAGAGAGTGTGGGGAGGAGACTGGTCAGATCTCTGGGCTGGTAACACACAGTGACATGATGTGAGGAGAGGGCAGGAGTATAATAGGGGCTGATGGCTCCTGACTCCCCCACTGGGCAGATACATTACTGCCATGATCTGGGTAATAAGCCATCCATTCTTACACTTAAAGTGTCTCTTCAGAATGTCTCTGCACTTCAAGTCCGCATATAATCTGCGCTGTGTGCATTCTAAATGCAGCACAACACTTCCACAGTCTTAGTGTATATATTACCCCGGCACCACTGATGCTGCAGCAGAAAAAGCTCCCCGCGGGCTCCAACACCGACGCCATTATCACAAGCCGCAGGTATATCTGCTACAAACTAGTTTTCCCTATGTACCCATGTGCAGCCATGTTTGGTATGATCACTTGAGGCCTCCACAGTCAATTCTCTGTGACCTGTGCTCCAGCTGACTGCCTTAGCCAGTCATCGCACACTGGCTACTATAAATATCCCAGAAAAAGACTCCCAAACCAGTGCTATGGTTGTCTCCTCCTAGAAGCATCCAGTTGGCTCAGCTCCTGAGGATATCGCTCCTATTACAGACCAGGAACATTCCAGCTTGCAGTACCCCCTGGCTCCACCATTGATTCTGCTATCATTGGTGTTCCAACATCGATCCTGCTTCCTGCAATGTTCTGCCATCAATCCTGCTAACCATCAGTGTCTCCCCACCGATCCTGCTTATCAGTTACCCATCATTGCACCATCTGGTCAATAGCGTCTAGGCCACCTTCTCTGAGTCTTCATGCTGGCTTCTATCTGCATCCTTGGGACTTCGTCACTGTTCTAATCCTGCACCATCTGTGAGAGTTTACCATTGATACTATTATCATCAGCATTCATACAGACTCATAATGCCATTGAGGACTGTTACTACTTACCAGTGTGCTTTCATTGGGTGCACCCGACTCCTGCATTAAGTCTTTTTTTTTTTAATTGAGTAATTTTTATTGGTTTTGTATGAGAAAATAAACAAAACATCACACTATAATGCAAGCAGTGGGGCTACAAAGGGTGCACATTGCATGAATGGAATAACCATAGTCATATACCTACAACAGTTACAGAAAAGTATTTATATGTAATCTCGCATATAGTATAAGGATATAGTAGGTATAGGCGAGTATCAACCCTCCGAAACGTCGATAGACACACAAATACCCGGAGGCGCCATCCGGGGCTTCGTGGACCGCTATGTGAAAGGAGGTACAAATATATCAACGCTTCTCTCAATAACTATTAAGCACCAAAGAGTTGCAGTTTTAAAGACAGTTTTCAATTGAGAGCACCACTGAACAGAATAAGAAAATCTACTTCTAGCCTTCTTAAATCTCAAAAAGGGAAAACAAACCCACTAACCATCCTAAACACTCTACCTATAATAAAATAAACCACCCAAAAACCCAAAGCAAGCCTCCCAAATAACCCCCCACCCTGTACAACCCACCCCCAACTAAGGCGTACCTGGATCCCATTAACTACCCCCTTCACCTTCCCTAAGTAAACTCCCCCCCCCCCCCCAGATAGCAGGATATTGGAACACAGATATGTTGGGGCAATGGCATGAGTATTATACTGTACAAGTTAATGTAAATATATAGTAACGGATGTGGGACCATATAGGTGAGGCCAAATTGCCTCCCACAGAATTATAGGTTGAAGAGCATATATAAGAATTGGTCTCATATAGACAGGCAACAAGAGAGTCAGGACATACTTAAGGAAAAAAGGAAAATAGGAAAGGATAACACAAATTATAATTTAGTACACAGTGTTAGTCCGGCCATTCTTCAAAATCAGGAAAAGAAAAAAGAAGTCATTGGAACAGGTTTCTCGCCAACAGCAAGAGGGATATCAGGATAAGTTCCACAGTAGTAATACGACCATATCCAGCCCAATGCAGAGTATAGCATATGGAAGTGGGGCAATCCTGAGCAGGTGCTAGTAACACATGGATGTTGGATAGTCCCATAGTCTCCAATTCGGAAGGCATGGGAAAGTTGCGAATGGATCATAGCATCATATTGGCAATCTTCAGGATCGGGACAGCAATTAAACTGTGCTGCATGCAGATTCATAGATAAATATATGGCAGAAGTGGGAACTAGCATAGGGGTGATAGGTGCCACAGGTGTAGAAGATACAGGCACACTGCCCTCTGCAACGGAGACGTGTATGGCCAAAGTAATGTCCAGTGCAGGAGCAGGCAAGGTCAAAGGATCAATATGCACAGGTAGATCTGGATTGCACTGTTCAATGCTATAGGTAGAGACTGGGACATTCCCCCGTATATCATCTAGCTGGCGAAGAAGTCTAATAGTTGTTCCATAGATTGCTCCTAGTATTTGGTGTAGAGACGGTTCCATGGTTGCGTATAGAAGGCACGCGTAACAGGATTTATGGGACTATGCAAAAAGCAGACTGGCAGCAATAGGATAAGCACAAAATACACTGATGGCGGCTAGCACACCACCAAGTGCATACAGGAGACCAAAGACCGTGAAGGACAGTGCCAGTATAGATTCAGGATGTTTGTAATTCAGGGAGTCCAAAAGCAGACCTCTGTCAGCAGAGTCTTGACCAAGTATCCAAGCAGGAACAGCGTTACTGGTCCACCAAGTGTACCACATCAGACACCACTCACTGATGCAGAATCGTCAGACAGCCTCACTGAGAAGTGTTATAAATCAAACAGGAGCTCCAATTCACTCCGGCCCCAGCCAGCCGTCAGAAGTTTCAAAGCGCCCCAGTCCAGTGAATGGGCGAGCGGGGCAAGATGGCGCAGGCCCCCTCCGTGCAGACAGCGGCAGCGTGTCTCAGCGGAGACCGCTTTCCGCTTCCCTGCTACTCACTCCGGAGAGGCCACCAGCGTGTACCACCCCAGCTCACCTGCCACTCAGGAGCAAGGCGCCGCACTGAGCGCATCAAAGCCGGAGCGCAGCAACCCGGCTCGTATCTTTGCCGGATTCCTTAGGCCACAAGATGGCGCGTGTGCAGTCCAGGGCTTCCGCCTGTGACCAGCGCAACAACAGAGCTTCTCCTCCGTGTCCCCTAATGTCGGAGCTCCCGCGGGCAGACAGAAATGTGCCTGGCAGCTTCCCCCACTCCAGGGGGGATTATAAGGCAAGTGAGTACCCTCAGGATATTAAAGCAGGATATTATAAGCGGAGAGTTGGTACAAGTAGCTGCTTCTAGATGGCCGCCGAAGCCACGCCCCCCCCTGCATTAAGTCTTATCACCATCTGCCACTGTGTGTTGGCATATCTACCACATGCTTTAATAAAAGGACTTATTTTATTCATACCTAAAGTCTTCATTCTTGGTCATGCCTTCGGGCCAATGCTCAGAAGCCCTCACTATGTCTAGGAACTTTATTAGACCTCCCAGGTTTATACACACGTCAGCCCCTATGCCTGAGTCCTCACCAGGTCAGCTCCAGACCTCAGGCATGACAGTTATTCTGTACTGACCGAGGAGGGTGCAGGATAAGAGGCTGCTGTAGTGACAGAGGAGGGTGCGGGATAAGAGGCCGCTGTAGGGACAGAGGAGGGTGCGGGATAAGAGGTCACTGTACTGACAGAGGAGGGTGCGGGATAAGAGGCCGCTGTAGTGACAGAGGAGGGTGCGGGATAAGAGGCCGCTGTAGTGACAGAGGAGGGTGCGGGATAAGAGGCCGCTGTAGTGACAGAGGAGGGTGCGGGATAAGAGGCCGCTGTAGTGACAGAGGAGGGTGCGGGATAAGAGGCCGCTGTAGTGACAGAGGAGGGTGCAGGATAAGAGGCCGCTGTAGTGACAGAGGAGGGTGCGGGATTAGAGGCCGCTGTAGTGACAGAGGAGGGTGCGGGATAAGAGGCGCTGTAGTGACAGAGGAGGGTGCGGGATAAGAGGCCGCTGTAGTGACAGAGGAGGGTGCGGGATAAGAGGCCGCTGTAGTGACAGAGGAGGGTGCGGGATAAGAGGCCGCTGTAGTGACAGAGGAGGGTGCAGGATAAGAGGCTGCTGTAGTGACAGAGGAGGGTGCAGGATAAGAGGCCGCTGTAGTGACAGAGGAGGGTGCGGGATAAGAGGCCGCTGTAGTGACAGAGGAGGGTGCAGGAGAAGAGGCCGCTGTAGTGACAGAGGAGGGTGCGGGATAAGAGGCCGCTGTAGTGACAGAGGAGGGTGCAGGATAAGAGGCTGCTGTAGTGACAGAGGAGGGTGCAGGATAAGAGGCCGCTGTAGTGACAGAGGAGGGTGCGGGATAAGAGGCCGCTGTAGTGACAGAGGAGGGTGCAGGAAAAGAGGCCGCTGTAGTGACAGAGGAGGGTGCGGGATAAGAGGCTGCTGTAGTGACAGAGGAGGGTGTAGGATAAGAGGCTGCTGTACTGACAGAGGAGGGTGTAGGATAAGAGGCCGCTGTAGTGACAGAGGAGGGTGCGGGATAAGAGGCCGCTGTAGTGAGAGGAGGGTGCGGGATAAGAGGCCGCTGTAGTGACAGAGGAGGGTGTAGGATAAGAGGCCGCTGTAGTGACAGAGGAGGGTGCGGGATAAGAGGCCGCTGTAGTGACAGAGGAGGGTGTAGGATAAGAGGCCGCTGTAGTGACAGAGGAGGGTGCAGGATAAGAGGCCGCTGTAGTGACAGAGGAGGGTGCGGGATAAGAGGCCGCTGTAGTGACAGAGGAGGGTGCGGGATAAGAGGCTGCTGTAGTGACAGAGGAGGGTGCGGGATAAGAGGCTGCTGTAGTGACAGAGGAGGGTGCGGGATAAGAGGCCGCTGTAGTGACAGAGGAGGGTGCGGGATAAGAGGCCGCTGTAGTGACAGAGGAGGGTGCGGGATAAGAGGCTGCTGTAGTGACAGAGGAGGGTGCGGGATAAGAGGCTGCTGTAGTGACAGAGGAGGGTGCGGGATAAGAGGCCGCTGTAGTGACAGAGGAGGGTGTAGGATAAGAGGCCGCTGTAGTGACAGAGGAGGGTGTAGGATAAGAGGCTGCTGTAGTGACAGAGGAGGGTGCAGGAGAAGAGGCCGCTGTAGTGACAGAGGAGGGTGCGGGATAAGAGGCCGCTGTAGTGACAGAGGAGGGTGCAGGATAAGAGGCCGCTGTAGTGACAGAGGAGGGTGCAGGATAAGAGGCCGCTGTAGTGACAGAGGAGGGTGCAGGATAAGAGGCCGCTGTAGTGACAGAGGAGGGTGTAGGATACACTGGCGTAACTACCGTCCCGCAGCCCCCGCCGTGGCGGGGAGGCGCTGAGGGTATGTGGGCGCCGGGGGGCTGCGGGACGACAGTCACTGTCTGCCTGCCTGTCTGTGTGTGTGCGCACCGTCCGGGTCCCAGCTCTCCCGGCTATTGCCGCAGCGCTGCTCTCTCACTGATACAAAAAGTGACACTTGGAAAATGGCTGCCCCCATACCGCAGACAGTTTTTCGTCTGCTGTATGGGGGCAGCCATTTTCCAAGTGTCACTTTCGTTAGCAGCAGTAGCCGGGAGAGCCGGGACCCGGCACGGACGGATGCGGCCCAAGGTAAAACACACACGCACACAAACACACACATACACACACACACGCTCTCTCCCCTCAATCCCCTTCCCTCCCTCCCCTCCCCCCCCCCCCCCCCCCGCGCCACGGCTCCACGCTGCTTGTTTTTTTTTTTTTTTTTTTAGGGGGGGCGCCCCCCTGCATTTTCGGCAGGGGGGCGCACAATTATTAGTTACGCCACTGGTAGGATAAGAGGCCGCTGTAGTGACAGAGGAGGGTGCGGGATAAGAGGCTGCTGCAGTGACAGAGGAGGGTGTAGGAGAAGAGGCCGCTGTAGTGACAGAGGAGGGTGCAGGATAAGAGGCCGCTGTAGTGACAGAGGAGGGTGCGGGATAAGAGGCCGCTGTAGTGACAGAGGAGGGTGCGGGATAAGAGGCTGCTGTAGTGACAGAGGAGGGTGCGGGATAAGAGGCCGCTGTAGTGACAGAGGAGGGTGCAGGATAAGAGGCTGCTGTAGTGACAGAGGAGGGTGCAGGATAAGAGGCCGCTGTAGTGACAGAGGAGGGTGCTGGATAAGAGGCCACTGTAGTGACAGAGGAGGGTGCAGGATAAGAGGCCGCTGTAGTGACAGAGGAGGGTGCAGGATAAGAGGCCGCTGTAGTGACAGAACAAGGGAAATATGCGACTCTCTGTAATAAGTGATTATTACTCACCTGTGCTGGCAGGGGCGCCGATTTCCATTTTTTTCTGGTGGGTGCTCCCACAGGCCAGCCCCCGTACCCCCCCCCCCCCCAAGTGAACTCACCCGCTGCTCACTGTTGGGATCCGGGATTCTAGCAACAGCAGGGTCCCAGCAGCGGATATGCCTTCAGCAGCAAGGTCCCATCCGCCACAGGGACCCTGCTGCTGACGGCATATCCGCTGCTGGGACCCCCCTGCCACAGTTTTGGCGCCTATGTGTGCTGGTATCTGTAGGGATTTCCTCCTCCTTACACTGCTGGTCACCCCTCAAATCCGTCTCTTCCCCCTCTGTATCTTCCCACATAATATCACACAGATCTTCTCCCTAATTGATAAAATATATAAAATCACAGATATTTTACAATCACATTATTTTTTTTATTTCAATTAATTGTGGCTTTGGCATCTATTGGTGCCCCCCCCCCCCCCCCCCCAAATGAAAATCTAATTCATAATACTACAGGAATCCAGCAAACATAAAACACATCACCCTTCTCCCATAGCGTTACAGATAGTAGATAGATAGATAGATAGACAGACAAACTGGCCTCCATTTATGTTTTCTTTCTTTTAAACAACCTCAGAAACAATAACAGAAACATGGCGCACACTAGATAGGCACTGCCTCATCTGAGGCCCTCTCACACAGTGCACTCCACATCACTGAGCATTTGTTGGTGTGGTCGCCCCAGTTTCATCACCTTTCAAATACTGTAGCTACGATATATATTTTTTTTAGACATCATATGGAATGAGATTGTAAACAGTAAAGTGCTGACTGATGACTGATCTGGTAGCGTAGTCACATGACCAGAAGGATGGGGAGGGAAGTGTTACACTAAGGGGGCATCACGTGCGCTAGTGTCAACATTCACACACAAAACAATCATGAAAAACTCATTCCGCCCTTTTAATGTGTCAACTTTTTACATGTTGATCTTTTGCTTGTGTTGACCTTTTTTGGGTCAGATTGGACAGTTGACCACATGATACACATCCTTATTAACACAAGTGACTGCAACCCTGCATTATTATACATTACCATAAATTACCAAAAATGACATTACATTACTGTGGAGCCCAGAAGTGGGGAACTGTGTCTGATCTACATATATTATATAATACACCAGTCTGCTCCACCTGCATTATAATCACAGAGCACCACATTAAATTATAATGTAACAATAATACTGGATGTTATTACAAGACGCTGTCGGACACAACACTGGGTCCTCCCTGCTGCCTTCTTCGCAACCCACAAATTGTTTAGTTATGGACAATGGTCACATTCCTGGGCCCGAGGCCAGAGTGCGGTGGAACGCACAATACGGAGGTAGAGTGGACCGCATAACCAGGAAGAAGGTGGAAAGTAGATCCAGGAAGTACAGTGAGGCTCAGAGCCCAGAAGCTGAGTGCAACGCAGATACGGAGAGGAGCTTGCAATGCGCCCGTATGGAAGGGTCCATTACCCGGAAGTGCAGCGTGTGTAACCTGCTCTTGTGTCCGGGTGAGAGCAGGTGGCGGCTATCGGCAGGTAAGTGTGCCCATAGACAGGGGTCAGAGATGAGTAGGAGCGGGTGACATATACAGTCAGTGTCTATGTGACGCCCGGGAGCTGCTGAGGAGACGGCGCGTACAATTGGTGATATGTGTACTACACCAGTGTGAGAATATAAGAGGGATATACCCACAGTAGTGTACATATGGCTGTATACAGTGTACGTGCTGCTCCGTAATAGAGAGATCCTGATTGCTAGGAGTCCGTGGTAGGGATGGGTAATCATATGATGTTTCATCGGTAACATCGGATTTATGGTTCCAATGTTCGATGTTTAACCCTGCAATGTTGAAGATCCAATGTTTCATCAACATCGCTAGATTTCTCTCCCGATGTTTTTCTCAATCTTCCAATGTTTTTTCTTTTGTGTGTCAATGTGTGCTGCTTTCAATGCTTTGCAGCCAGCTCACTCTCTCCTTGATTTATATTCATTAAAAACTTAAGAGACTGATAAAAAAACATTAACAAACATGACAGTATCACTGCTGGCTGGGCTTTCATATGTGTGTGTGGCTGTGTGCTGCTGCTGTGGGTGGTAGCTGACAGTGAAAGACAGTCTGGCCAGCCATTCAGCAGCAGCACACAGGACAGCCCCACCCCTGCCTCACTGCAACTGGTGCTGTTAGTGAGTCACTGTCGCTGTCTGCTGTGGTGTTTCTAGCACAGGTCTGGTTTGCATATCAGTGCTGATATACAGACCACACTGTGCTAGAAGCACTACAGCAGACAGCGACACTCCAGGCAGGGAAGAGGAACTGCATGGGTTTTCAGAGATAGCGGATGCTAGAATGAACAGTATAATACAATAGTCACTAGTAGTGACATTGTGGTGAACTCCCTTCATATTTATTTATTTATTAATAGTTTCTTATATAGCACAGCATATTCATTTGCGCTTTACAATAGGAGACAGTGATACAACAAACTGGGTATTTACAGTCAGACAAAGGTATGAGGGCCCTGCTCACAAGCTTACAATCTATCAATTGATTTATTATTATGCAGCAAGCATATCACAGCACCTTACAAAGGGCCTGATTCAGTTGTGGATGCAGAATTTGCACAGTTTATTTCTGTGCAGTGATTTATTAGTAACAGCGGACGCAGATACTGAGCGACAGGTACAGTAGTTTCTATTTGAGGGAGGGGATGGGGGCTGGTTTGTCAAACGCAGATGTGTTTCAAACATTAATTTGCAGTTGCACTGGCTCCAGCATTTTTGTTCTGATGGTTATTCTAAGCAACAATAGGGTTGCTCATATGTTTGATGTTGGCAATGTTGCATCTTTTATACTTAAGTGGTGGATTTGAGAGTGCAACTGCACCCAGCCCAACAAGATAAACTTAATAGAGGGATTATTTATCATTTCAGAAGCTTATTAGTGTATTCTATGCTTTGGTAACCAGTTTATTTTAAAAAATATCGAAACATCGGTTGACATCGGTTAACATCGGGTTCACAGTACCAATGTTTAGGTCTAAATGATGTTTTGCAACCAATGTTGAAAAACATCATTTGACCGATGTTTTCTTTCGATGTCCCATCCCTAGTCCGTGGGCTGAACAAGCTGTAGCCGTGTACAGGGAAATCCCCCTCTGTATATGTGACACCGCCGTACGTGTATTTGTGTGCAGCAATTCCACATAAGGCGCATTGGGCCAGTTGTACTAAGCTTCAAAAGTGATCAAATGGAAAGTGATAAACCACCAGCCAATCAGCTCCTAACATGCTTTACTACAGGCTGTGTTTGAAAAATGATAGGTAGAAGCTGATTGGTTGGTGGCTTTTCACTCTCCATTTTATCACTTTTTAAGGCTTATTACATCTCACCCTAAGTGTGACATTTAGTATCCGTAAGCCTGAGATCGGCAGGTGCTGCTGTCATACCATTATCCTCAGTCTGTGTAACACTTGGGGATACTAAGTACAGCATTACAGCTAATCTATGAGAAGCCTAATTACTATATATTGCAGCACATTGTAACTATGGGGCTGATTCAAATCTGATCGTAGGGCCACAAATTTGCAGTGGCCACAGTTCAGCTAAGACGCTGCCCCACTAGTGATATCCCACCTTAATACAGGTGTATCCGGCCTGGTGCTGACGTCACACACCCTCCACTAATACAGGCGTATCCGGCCTGGTGCTGACGTCACACACCCTCCCCCTAATACAGGCGTATCCGGCCTGGTGCTGACGTCACACACCCTCCCCTAATACAGGCGTATCTGGCCTGGTGCTGACGTCACACACCCTCCCCTAATACAGGCGTATCCGGCCTGGTGCTGACGTCACACACCCTCCCATAATACAGGCGTATCCGGCCTGGTGCTGACGTCACACACCCTCCCCCTAATACAGGTGTATCCTGCCTGGTGCTGACATCACACACCCTCCACTAATACAGGCGTATCCGGCCTGGTGCTGACGTCACACACCCTCCCCTAATACAGGCGTATCCGGCCCGGTGCTGACGTCACACACCCTCCCCTAATACAGGCGTATCCGGCCTGGTGCTGACGTCACACACCCTCCCCTAATACAGGCGTATCCGGCCTGGTGCTGACGTCACACACCCTCCCCTAATACAGGCGTATCCGGCCTGGTGCTGACGTCACACACCCTCCCCTAATACAGGCGTATCCGGCCTGGTGCTGACGTCACACACCCTCCCCTAATACAGGCGTATCCGGCCTGGTGCTGACGTCACACACCCTCCCCTAATACAGGCGTATCCGGCCTGGTGCTGACGTCACACACCCTCCCCTAATACAGGCATATCGGGCCTGGTGCTGACGTCACCCACCCTCCCCTAACACCATCAGGTACACCTAGCGTATTTCCAGGCACCCATGCGGTTTTCTTAGCACTCCCTTAGTTTCAACCCTCAATGTCTACTTCCTGTCAATCGCCTTGCGAACGTACTCATGCACAGTTCATCGATAATCAGCCGAATGCAAATTGGTGGTTGTGTGATCAGGTCTGAATTAGCCCTTATGTGCAGAGGGGAATATCGCTCACATAGACTATAACAGCAGCATAATAAGTGTACAATACACTGACTTACAGATAGTACATAGTAATACGGCACATCATCTCTTACACAGATACACTGACTTACAGATAGTACACAGTAATACGGCACATCATCTCTTACACAGATACACTGACTTACAGATGGTACACAGTAATACGGCACATCATCTCTTACACAGATACACTGACTTACAGATGGTACACAGTAATACGGCACATCATCTCTTACACAGATACACTGACTTACAGATGGTACGCAGTAATACGGCACATCATCTCTTACACAGATACACCGACTTACAGATAGTACACAGTAATACAGCACATCATCTCTTACACAGATACACTGACTTACAGATGGTACACGGTAATACGGCACATCATCTCTTACACAGATACACTGACTTACAGATGGTACACGGTAATACGGCACATCATCTCTTACACAGATACACTGACTTACAGATGGTACACAGTAATACGGCACATCATCTCTTACACAGATACACTGACTTACAGATGGTACGCAGTAATACGGCACATCATCTCTTACACAGATACACCGACTTACAGATGATACGCAGTAATACGGCACATCATCTCTTACACAGATACACTGACTTACAGATAGTACACAGTAATACCGACTTACAGATGGTACGCAGTAATACGGCAGATCATCTCTTACACAGATACATCGACTTACAGATGGTACGCAGTAATACGGCAGATCATCTCTTACACAGATACACCGACTTACAGATGGTACGCAGTAATACGGCACATCATCTCTTACACAGATACACCGACTTACAGATGGTACACAGTAATACGGCACATCATCTTACACAGATACACCGACTTACAGATGGTACGCAGTAATACGGCACATCATCTCTTACACAGATACACTGACTTACAGATGGTACGCAGTAATACGGCACATCATCTCTTACACAGATACACCGACTTACAGATGGTACGCAGTAATACGACACATCATCTCTTACACAGATACACCGACTTACAGATGGTACGCAGTAATACGGCACATCATCTCTTACACAGATACACTGATTTACAGATGGTACACAGTAATACGGCACATCATCTCTTACACAGATACACTGTGGAATGGCATTATGTAACAAGTAACTATCTGGAAATGACTTGTATCTGGTGAATAAGAAATGGCTACATGTGTATCAAAGTATAACTACACCAAGCAGCTCTGGGTAACACTGCTGATCTATATGCTATATTACATGTGAGCATCTAAAGGGATGTCTGTAAGTGTATATATAGTATATACCAATACACACAATGCATACGTAACATTATAATACACCCCGGTGACTATACATAGTCTCCACTTAGACGGGAAATACCCTGTATCTTATAACAGCATAACCCCCCCCCCCCCCCTTTTCTAATGGCGGATATAAACTGCCCATCATTTGCGTTGGATAGATAGTAGGGACTCTTCTGGGCATAACCATCCCTAATTCTGGGAAATTGAACCCCCTAACAGGGGCTAAGTAATAGAAATAACAGCAGACAGAGAATGATTTGATATCTTTATTATCACAAATTTCCTTTCTTTACAGCACATTCTGTTATACTGTGTTATATACTTGGCTTTGGATTAGCCCCTTTATGGGGCATCTGGTTTGGTATACATACATACATAGCCCATTCAGAATATAGAATGTATGTGATACTGTACTTGCCAAATGGTTTTATATACACTGTAATAAAGAAATAAGAGTTTTATTGTGAGTAAAATGGGATACACAGCTGTGGACCCTGAGGCCCTCTGGCATTCCATAAAATGACCTGAGGTCGCCTGTTTGTCGGGCAGGAGAATGTGGTCGTCTGGGGGAGTGGTGACAATTGCGCAGCTATATGAGGCGAGTGTACTAAAATCTTTTCAGCAGCTAATGGAGGAATATAGGTTGTCCCAGGTGTATTTCTTCAGGTATTTGCAGTTGCCGCACGCTCTAAACACCCAGTTTAACAATGGTCCCCCTGTGCTGTTATCCTCTCCAGCCAAAATATTTCTGACTAATCTGGGGCAGGATAAAACCATCTCTCTAGCCTACTCATTTATGTTATCTTACTTACATAAGGACTCACTATCCGCTCTAAAAACCAAGTGGGAGGCTGATGTTGGTAGTTTTGAAGAGGAGGAATGGGAGGAGGCACTGGCGTTGCCCCGACACACCACGGTTTCCGCAAGATTCCAACAAGTCCAGTTATTCATTGTACATAGAACATACCTAACACCGTGCACCTCGGTTAAGTTCGGTGAACGAGCCTCCCCGGACTGTCCAAGGTGTCGTTTCCCACAGGGCAGCCTGTGGCATTTACTCTGGGACTGCCCCCTGGTCAATTCATTTTGGGTTGCTGTCCAATCGATTAGTTGTAATAGCTAGATATTGGGTGGCTAGCTCGTGCCCTAAACTGGTAGAATGGAGGGCTCTGGTCAATACCACTGTACTGCATGAAAGATCTGTCTATATGTCGCGAGGTTCCTTACCTAAATTGGAAAAGATTTGGAATAGGCGGTTGGAGTCTCCACACTCCTCACACCCCTGATTCTGTCATCCTGGGCGATGATGTCAATCACGAGTGTTGAGAGCCACAATGAACTTACAAGCACTGTTTACTGTATGCAATACTAGGAATATGTCACCCTATACGGGATGGAACCATTCCTATGCACATTCAACGCATGAAAAACATTCTTACTCTCTTTTTCTTTCCTTTCCTTTCTTTCTCTTTTGTATTCCAAGTTATAATTAGAAAATTGAAATATTGATACCCAGTCTGAACAGAGTGTGGACACCCCTTCTCTAAATAGAACGTTATTTTATTTTACATGTACATGCAACACGACAGCATTATATGTCCATGCACTGTGTATTTCATCAAACGCATCTCCATTCATACACCCTCCCGCCCTCTACGGTCAGCTGACGACTGTCGTCTCTCCTCCACCCTGATCACTGCTTCCCATGCTAGAGTCCAGGACTTTGCCCGTGCTGCACCCCTTCAGTGGAACGCACTCCCTCGCTCCATTAGACTCTCCCCGACCTTGCAAAGCTTCAAACGTGCACTGAAAACTCACCTATTCATCAAAGCGTACCCTTCCACTGCATAAACCAGCTGGTTCTCCGACCCCTTGCCTGCTTACATCCTGCTATCTAACCACCACCCCCTCGCTTGCACCTCTTGTAATCTGTCTGTCTCCCCTTCCTACTAGATTGTAAGCTCCTCCGAGTAGGGCCCTCTTCCCTCCTGTTGTCAAAGCCCACTTCTCTTCACATTTCACTCACAGCTCTCCCTAAATCCAACACTCAGTGACCATCTTCATACTCATCTCCATCATTGGCCTCAAGCCTCTAGTTGTATGTTGATTGGGTCCTCACTACTTACATTTAAGCTGTAATGTGTATTGAACTGTGGTGCTCTTTATTTGTACTGTATTTTTGTTATTTATTCAATGTCATGCCAAGTTTTGTCTCCCTGTATTGTTCCTTTGTACGGCGCTGCGAAACACTTGTGGCGCCTTATAAATAAAATTATAATAATAATAAACGCGGCTGGATATTGGTTGACTTTTGTACATGTACACAATTTAAGATGATGCTCTGTACTTATGTACTGATCTGTGAAATAAAAATACGGTACTTGTTTCCTAGCACGGCCACAATCGCATTGATCTTGTGCCCTTAATAGTGGTATGCGATGGACCCGATTTCCCATTGAAATGCATTGAAAAGTTAAAACATCGGGTCGGTCGCGTCGCATGCGGCTAAATAAGCATTAAATGGTCCCGACGCGATGCCCCCGATTTCCCATAGGGAACAATGTTAAATGCCTCAATTTAACCAAATCAACAGGGAACAATGTTAAATGGTCCAGAAAGCCCCCAAAACACCCCTGAACAGTGAAATGGCCCCCCAAAATTAGTTAACGCCACCCCACGATCAATGTGAACCTGAAGCGTTGCGAGCGCAGCGGAACGCGTCCTACGACCTTTTCATACCCCCACTATCCACGTCGGCGTGGAGTTGAGAATAGAATAGTGTGGCGAGCCACCGAGCCCGAAGCGTGGCGAGCGGACGCAGATACCTTCACAGGTAAACGCCACGGACACCTGTGAAGCACGCGAGGGGACGCGTATAACTGTGAAGGTATCCGCGTCCCCTCGCAGGGCTCGCTGCGCTCGCCACGCTTCGGGCTCAGTGGCTCGCTGCGCTCGCCACACTATTCTATTCTCAACTCCACGCCGACGTGGATAGTGGGGGTATGAAAAGGTCGTAGGACGCGTACCGCCGCCCCTCGCGGGCTCGCTGCGCTCGCCACACTTCGGGTTCACGTTGATCGTGGGGTGGCGTTAACTACTTTTGGGGGGGCCATTTCACTGTTCAGGGGTGTTTTGGGGGGTTTCTGGACCATTTAACATTGTTCCCTGTTTATTTGGGTAAATTGAGGCATTTAACATTGTTCCCTATGGGAAATCGGGGGCATCGCGTCGGGACCATCGCATGCGATTTTTTAGCACGCATGCGATGCGACCGATCCGATTTTTTTACCTGCGATGCCCCAGATTAGAATCGGTGTGGCCGTGTTAGGAAACAAGTACCAAAATACTTTATTAAAAAATAAAGTGATAGTAAGATGTGTGATTTATTTAATTAGGGGGAAGATCTGTGTGATATTACAGTAGAGGATATAGAGGGGGAAGAAGAGATGGATCAGCAGTGTAAGGAGGAGGAAATCCCTACAGACACCAGCACAGGTGAGTAATAATCACATACACATTCAACCTAGAGATGTCTGTAGCACAGAAGCAATGGCACATTTATCAATTCAAGATATATGGAAAGAGATACATAGAAATGTTGGTAATGTCACCTTGTAGCCTACGGGATTCATGACCTATCCTACTGGAGATAATCTGATATGTACATATGTAGTGTGTATTTAACCACTCTGTATCCCCTGCAGATAGAGCCAGTAACAGAGATACCCCAGAGAGATGTCCCCGTCCTCTGTATTCCCAGGATAATCACATATATACCATGTCCTCAGTCACTGTGTGTCTCCTACAGATGGGTCCAGTAACAGATATACCCCAGAGAGATGTCCCCGTCCTCTGTATTCCCAGGATAATCACATGTATATCATGTCCTCAGTCACTGCGTGTCTCCTACAGATGGGCCCAGTAACAGAGATACCCCAGAGAGATGTCCCCATCCTCTGTATTCCCAGGATAATCACATATATACCATGTCCTCAGTCACTGTGTGTCTCCTACAGATGGGCCAGTAACAGAGATACCCCAGAGAGATGTCCCCGTACTCTGTATTCCCAGGATAATCACATATATACCATGTCCTCAGTCACTGCGTGTCTCCTACAGATAGGCCCAGTAACAGAGATACCCCAGAGAGATGTCCCCGTCCTGTGTATTCCCAGGATAATCACATATATACCATGTCCTCAGTCACTGCGTGTCTCCTACAGATGGGCCCAGTAACAGAGATACCCCAGAGAGATGTCCCCATCCTCTGTATTCCCAGGATAATCACATATATACCATGTCCTCAGTCACTGTGTGTCTCCTACAGATGGGCCAGTAACAGAGATACCCCAGAGAGATGTCCCCGTACTCTGTATTCCCAGGATAATCACATATATACCATGTCCAAAGTCACTGCGTGTCTCCTACAGATAGGCCCAGTAACAGAGATACCCCAGAGAGATGTCCCCGTCCTGTGTATTCCCAGGATAATCACATATATACCATGTCCTCAGTCACTGTGTGTCTCCTACAGATAGGCCCAGTAACAGAGATACCCCAGAGAGATGTCCCCGTCCTCTGTATTCCCAGGATAATCACATATATACCATGTCCTCAGTCACTGTGTGTCTCCTACAGATAGGCCCAGTAACAGAGATACCCCAGAGAGATGTCCCCGTCCTGTGTATTCCCAGGATAATCACATATATACCATGTCCTCAGTCACTGCATGTCTCCTACAGATGGCCCAGTAACAGAGATACCCCAGAGAGATGTCCCCGTCCTCTGTATTCCCAGGATAATCACATATATACCATGTCCTCAGTCACTGCGTGTCTCCTACAGATGTGGCCAGTAACAGAGATACCCCAGAGAGATGTCCCCGTCCTCTGTATTCCCAGGATAATCACATATATACAATGTCCTCAGTCACTGTGTGTCTCCTACAGATGGGCCCAGTAACAGAGATACCCCAGAGAGATGTCCCCGTCCTCTGTATTCCCAGGATAATCACATATATACCATGTCCTCAGTCACTGCGTGTCTCCTACAGATGGGGCCAGTAACAGAGATACCCCAGAGAGATGTCCCCGTCCTCTGTATTCCCAGGATAATCACATATATACAATGTCCTCAGTCACTGCGTGTCTCCTACAGATGGAGCCAGTAACAGAGATACCCCAGAGAGATGTCCCCGTCCTCTGTATTCCCAGGATAATCACATATATACAATGTCCTCAGTCACTGCTTGTCTCCTACAGATGGAGACAGTAACAGAGATACCCCAGAGAGATGTCCCCGTCCTCTGTATTCCCAGGATAATCACATATATACCATGTCCTCAGTCACTGCGTGTCTCCTGCAGATCGGCCCAGTAACAGAGATACCCCAGAGAGATGTCCCCGTCCTCTGTATTCCCAGGATAATCTCATATATACAATGTCTTCAGTCACTGTGTGTCTCCTACAGATGGGCCCAGTAACAGAGATACCCCAGAGAGATGTCCCCGTCCTCCGTATTCCCAGCACTGTACAGAGGAGACTCACAGGACCCCACAGGAGGATCAGGTAGGTGGTCTATACCAAAGTGAGTTTTCACTGATCTGTAGAGAAGCTGTGTGTGTGTCTCATACACTAATATTTTACTGTTATTATTTAGGGTGGAGGCCTTTTTGATATTAAGGTAGAAGATACAGAAGGAGAAGAAGAGATGGATGTTACTGATGTTAAGGTAGAAGATACAGTGGGAGAAGAAACGAATGTGACTGACATCAAAGCAGAAGATACAGAAGGAGAAGAAGAGACGGATGTGACTGATATTAAGGCAGAAGATACAGAAAGAGAAGAGACAGATGTGACTGATATTAAGGCAGAAGATACAGAGGGAGAGGAGACGGATGTGACTGATATTAAGGCAGAAGATACAGTGGGAGAAGAGATGGATGTGAGGGGTGATCAGCAGTGTAAGGAGGAGGAAATCCCCACAGATACCAGCACAGGTGAGGAATAATCGCTTATTACAGAGAGTCACATATTCTCCTTGTTCTATCACTACAGCAGCCTCCTATCCTACACCAGACATGTCCAAACTATGGCCCTCCAGCTGTTGTGAAAATACACATTCCAGCATGCCTTGCAATAGTTTTAGCATTTCCTAAAAGCAAAACTGTGGCAAGGCATGATGGGATTTGTAGTTTTGTAATGACTGTAGGGCCATAGTTTGGACATGCCACTCCTGCACCCTCCTCTGTCAGTACAGACTAATGAGGGGAATGTATTTTCCCAGTGGGAGGGGGGGATGGGAGGGGAGGGAGACAGGAGCCATCAGCCCTCAGCCCCTATTATTATCCTCTTCTTTTCCTGCGCATTCGATCATTGTCTGCTACCAGAACAGAGATCTGACCAATCCCCCCCATGTTCTCCAGTGACTCGCCTACATCATCAGTAGAAGGGACGGGAATAATAGCAGTATACAGGGTACAATGGTATGGAAGGTCATGTGGCATTACCTATAGTTCTCCCTGTTGTGTTACCCATGACCCTCTCTGTGCACCACTACATGGGGTATTACCCAACTATGTAGCCTATTGGGCTCACACAACAGGGTTTTGGCTTTAGGTAACCCGATGTGCAAGTCACGGATCTCTGACTGTGGTCCAAGGTACGGGTAAGTGGGTATGAAGGAATTGTGGGCAGAGACTGGTTGTGGGGCATATTATAGCATAGGTAATGGGATTAGGTCAGAACCAGATGGGCAGTGCAATACTAGGGGACAGCCAGAATCAGGTCAGAGAACAGCCAGAGGTCACACTGGGAAGTCACTGAGAGTAGTATCATAGGAATAAGCAAAGACTTGTCAGATGGACCAGAGCAGAACACAGGGACTAACAGCGGGACTATTACAGAATGGACGCCGTAGTACAGGAGGTAAGCCTAAACCTCTGCCACTGGGTAGTGCCTACAGATGTCCTACTGTGGGAGAGGTACTAATGTGGCACCAACATGAAGATACATGTTTGGCACCTGTCCCTATAAATCTTTCACGGAGCACCACACACCTCCCTGCTGCCACCAGGGAAGGAGCCAGAGCCGCCTATACTGGCACCAGAAAGGGGAGGCACTGGGCAGATGGGAGACAGAAGGATGAGATGGTTGCCATACTCGGACTGGCACCTGTCATCCACAGTACCGCAGTTGCCCTGGGAGAACCAGCACCACCAGACCCTGTATCAGGGAGTTGGGCTTCAGCTTGCTGGCTTAGACCACTTTTGGTTGCCATGTACGTAAGACCCAGGATTTGCACTGGATGGATGACCTGCTGGGTCAGCATGATAACAGCAGGAGAGGCTGGTTAGCCTGTGATCAGCATTATCAGGTGGATCACTGTTACCAGGATTACCTTGTAGCAAGTCTGCCTGTTCCTGATCCTGTTGGGCAGCAAGAGACTGGTGTGTGCAGCTAGGATGGTGTGGCACGGAGCCTCTGCTAAGCTGGGGTGCTGGGCTGTCACCCGCTCCTCAGTGCAGCTCTTACCCAATGTTACCAGTAAGGGTAACCCAGAGATGCCAGCTTGCCCTTAGGACCAGCTTTGGGGCATCCCTTTGCCTTTCCGTTATGCTATTTGTTTCTGCTCTGTTATATTACTGTTCTCCTTGTTAGCACTGTTGTTCTCATTCCTGAATAGTGTTTTATCCCCTCTCCCCTGTTCTTTATTTAATGTGCGCGGGTGCTTGCAAGCAGTGGTGGTGGGCAGAGCCGTGTTCGAAGGAGCGAGTTAGGCCCGCTCCGACCCCGATGCAACCAGGTCTTAGTACGGTGCAAATCTATGGTGACCATCAGAGACAGGACCAAGAGGATGATCTCACTAACAGGGCCTATCTGAACTGAACCCCCTGGCTAACGGCACCAGGCCAAGGACAGGGAGAGTGACCAAGTCACAGGCACCGGACCAACTAATAACGGGGTGCCACTAAATGAGACACACGCCAGGACAGGACTTCACAGTACCAGGACACTGCAGGACCGGGACAACAGCGTGCTGCAGACACACTGGAATGAACAATATCACTGGCGGGGCTGAGCTGGGCCAGATCCCTTAAAAGAGATCTTCCATCCAATCAGCTGCCGCCGCCGGCCCAGCCCCCAATAATTGCTATTTCTCTTTCAATGGTCCTGGTGACACAGCTCAACACTGGGATGTTGGAGGGTCCGAAGGAGCCAGGCACCTATCCTAAAGTTTTCAGAGGGTAGGCTCCTCCCCTTCTGCATCCAGGACTCTCCAGTTCGTGTTAGGTGCCCACTGGAGTGGGTGCAATTCTAAAGGGCTGCCGGAGCAGCTGAAGAATTAGAGTAGTTAGGGGATTTTTATTATTTTATTAATTTTACTCTAGCTAGGTAGGCACAGTGTGAGGATTCTCATAGTGAATCCTCACACTGCTAGCGGAGCAGGAGCTGACAGAAGCGCGTCCTGTCAGCTCACTGTGCACAAGGGAGACGCTGTCTGGCCTCCCTGTGCAGCGCTTACAGCTTCTTTTAAGAAGCTGCCTGGGCTCCGGAGCGCTCTGAAACCGGCTTCACGCTAGGTGGGGATCATGGGGGACAGGCGCTTTGTGATGGCGGCGGCCATTTTCTGTGGAGCTTACACACTGAGCTCCTGTTATGAGAGGACAGCAGTGTGTTACAGGCATGTTCCAAGTGGTCCCCAGCCGAGGGGGAGATACTGGAACTAGGAGATCCTACTAAGGGAGCGGCTGTCTGGGGGTGGTTGGCGCCAAAAGTCACGGACCCCGCAGCAGCAGGGACTTGGTCCCTTCCCTCACTCTGTTTTGGCGCCATTCGGAACGCTTGCAGCGGAGCTGAGCTGGCTTACAGATCCTGACAGTGTTTGGATTTCCTGGGCATCGTTTCCCCGCATCTGAAACCGACAGACAGATAAGTGGCTGGGTGCATTGACTCTGTATAAGCGCTGTTGTACATTGTATGTACTGTGTGGTTACTTTACATCATGTCTGAGCAACAAGCTGTGGTTTTGGGGGAGGGAGCCCTTAATACACTGAGCGCTTGTAATGTTTGTACACAAAAATTTGTACCTGAACAGATGGCCAAGGGGGGTTTGTGTATTGCTTGCGCTGCTGTGAGACCCATGGGGAGTGAACCCCAGAGGGCAGAGCAGATTGAACCCGCGTGGGCTAGTGCCCTGGGCAGGTCGGTTAATGCTTTAGTGCAATTGCTGGACAGACAGGGTGATGCCTTGGTAGAATCTCAGAGACCTATGTCATCATCTCAGCAGTCCTCCGGCTCCTTGCCTCTTACCCAGGCAGATCCTGCCTTCATACAGGTGATGCAGGATACTGCAAAAGGAGATCAACAGGTTTAGTGACTTGCTAAACAAAATTGATGTTGATGCTGTAGGGACCCCTAAAAGGTCTTACTCTGTGCCTTTATTGGTAGATGAAGAGGAGGGAGCATATGCAGACATTCCCTGGGAGCAGGGTGATGATTCTGAGGATTCCTCAGCCGCAGGGGTGGAGGATTTGATTACAGCTGTTAAACAGGCTTTAAAACTTTCAGTGGAGGATAAAACTCCTGCTAAAGGTGTATTTAAACGGCAGCGTAAGGAAGCTGTTACATTTCCTTCTGATGAAGGTTTACAAGAATTATTGGAAGGGGCTTGGAAAACGCCCGATAAAAGGCTGCAGATGCCAAAGAGATTCTTAAGTCTGTACCCCATGCCGGAGTCTCATGCGGAGCTCTGGGAAAAAGTGTCAGTAGTTGATGCTTCTGTGGCGCGTCTGTCAAAAGCTACTGTATTACCAGTGCAAGGGGGCGCAGCTTTTAAGGATCCTGTGGACAAAAAGCTGGAGGGTAACCTCAAAGCTATATTTGAAGGGGGGGGATTCACCCTACGTCCACTTATTGCTTCAGCCTGGGTCTCTAAGGCCATGATTGAGTGGGCCAATGATTTATGCACCATTTTACATGCTGATCCTTGTGTGTTGTTACTTGCGGAGAAGCTTAAGGCAGCTGCAGAATATGTGTTGGAAGCTGAAGAGGAAGCTCTCAAAATGGCGACCAGAGTTTCCACAGTGTCTATCAATGCCAGGAGAGTACTCTGGCTTAAGGCTTGGGAGGCAGATAATGAGTCGAAGAAGGCCTTAGAAACATTAGCTTTTAAAGGAAAGCTATTATTTGGATCTGAATTAGAAGAGATTATTAAGCAGGCCACGGGTGGCAAGAGTACCTTCCTGCCTGCCCCCGCAGCCAAGCAGACATCAAGATTTTCTGCTTTTAGGCCCTCCCCTAGAGGTGGTGCGTCCTTTCGAGGACAGTCATTTAGGGGAAAGTTTCAGTCCTCCAGGGGTAAGGCCCCAAAGTCAAAATGTGGTTCCTTTCACAAGAAACCTATCACCAAGGGAGAGGACAAACCCTCCGCATGACTGTCAGGGGATTTGCCCGGCAGTGGTAAAGGTGGGGGGTCGTCTATCGCAGTTCAAGGAAGCATGGGCTTCACTAGACCAGGATTCCTGGGTGTTAGACATTATAGCCCAGGGCTACAGAATTCCCTTCAAAGGTCTTCCTCCGAGAAGATTCATTCCCACAGCTTTACCAAAGGAAGCTCGGCTTCGTACAGCTCTCTTAAGAGCAGCTCACTCTGTTAGAGAAGGGGGTGGTAATCCCGGTTCCCAGGGCAGAGTGGAAGAAAGGCTTTTATTCCACCCTGTTTCTGGTACCCAAACCAGACGGGTCTTTCAGACCAATACTGAATTTAAAGTCACTGAATGTCCATTTGTGGGTAGACCATTTCAAAATGGAGTCTCTACGGTCAGTGCTGCTAAGCCTGGACCAGGGAGAATTTTTGGCGTCCATGGATGTCCTGGACGCGTACCTTCATGTCCCTATACACCCAGAACATCAGGCCCTGTTGAGGTTTGCGATAGGAGACCTGCACTTACAGTTCCAGGCGTTGCCCTTTGGTCTGGCCACAGCACCAAGGGTATTCACCAAAATAATGTCTGTAATGGTGGCTGTGCTCCGGCTGAGGGGAATCACAGTGCTGTCTTCGGAAACTCGAGCCTCCCTGAAATGGTGGACAGACGTGGATTCCCTTCAGTGGGGTCGGTCGCTGCAGTCCTGGAGCTGGCTGGTAGTCACTACCGACGCCAGTCTCAGGGGCTGGGGGGCAGTAGTCTTGGACCTGCGTCTGCAGGGCTTGTGGACTCCAGAGGAGTCTGCTCTACCGATCAACATCTTGGAACTGAGAGCTGTCTGGAAGGTGATTTCTCTGGCGGGAGAGAGATTACAGAGGCTCCCTTTAAGGATTCAGACCGACAACGCCACAGCTGTGGCGTATCTGAATCACCAGGGAGGCACACGCAGCAAACTGGCCATGTGGGAGGTGTCCAGAATCCTCCTGTGGGCGGAACAGAATGTTCCAGCAGTATCGGCTATATTCATACCAGGAGTGGAGAATATAGAGGCCGACTTCCTGAGCAGGGAGGAGCTGAAGGAAGGGGAATGGAGCCTAGATCCTCAAATATTTAATCAGATTACCTTGAAGTGGGGAACTCTGGATGTGGACCTGATGGCATCCATGTTCAACCATCAGGTGCCCAGGTTTTATGCCAGGACGAGGGATCCACTGGCAGAAGCAGTGGATGCCATGACTATCCCCTGGAAGGGGAATCTTCTTTATGTTTTTCCGCCAGTTCCAATGCTGGCGAGAGTGTTGAAAAGGATACAGGCCCAGGCAATCCCAGTGATCTTAGTGGCCCCAGATTGGCCAAGGAGGTCCTGGTACTCGAGGCTTCAGAGATTGTCTGTGGACTCGTGGCGTCTACCTCTGAGGTCAGACCTTTTAAGACAAGGACCGTTCAATCATCTGGATTCAGCTCGATTAATTTTGACGGCCTGGCTGTTGAAACCGCCATTCTAAGGAATAAAGGATTCTCAGAGGCGGTGGTTAACACCATGATAAAAGCCAGAAAGTCAGTGTCTTCGGCAAATTATTATAGGGTCTGGAAGACCTATATTCGATGGTGTGAGGGACGGAAGTCACATACATCACGTTTTAAATTGACAAAAATGATGGAATTTTTGCAGGATGGTTTTTCCTCTGGGTTAAGCCTTCAATCTCTAAAGGTGCAGATCTCGGCCTTGTGCATTTACTTCCAGAAAAGGATTGCATTATTGCCGGAAGTACAGACCTTCGTACAGGGGGTGTCTTGGTTGAAACCTCCCTACAAACAACCAGTAGCACCTTGGGACTTATCACTGGTTTTGGAATCCCTTCAGAAGGCACCTTTTGAGCCATTAAGGTCGGCTGACCTTAAGTTTCTTACATGGAAATTGGTATTTTTGTTGGCAGTGGCATCAGCAAAGAGGGTGTCAGAGTTGGGAGCATTGTCATGCAAGTCTCCCTTCCTGATATTTCACGATGATAGGGCGGTTCTTCGGACGGTACCCCAGTTTTTACCTAAAGTAGTCTCTGCTTTCCATCTAAATCAGGAGATAGTTCTGCCTGTGTTTCAACCCCCAGAGGGTTCGAGAAAAAGGGACAAATTGAGGAATTTGGATGTTGTGCGTGCCTTACGCATTTATGTGGACAGAGTTAAGAGTGTCAGAAAGACTGATACCTTGCTAGTGTTGTATGACATACACAAAATTGGTTGGCCTGCATCTAAGCAGACCATTGCGAGGTGGTTGCGCTCTGCTATAGCGTTTGCATACACTAAAGTTGGTAGGCCTGTTCCGGCCAGGATTAATGCGCATACCACCAGGTCGGTTGCCACCTCTTGGGCGGTTCGACATGGGGCAACAGCTGAGCAGGTTTGCAGAGCTGCCACTTGGTCATCTGTTCATACATTTGCCAAATTCTATAGGTTCCATGAGTTCGCGTCGGAGGACGCATCATTCGGGCGAGCAGTAATGAGAGCTGCAGACCTGAGCGTACCCACTCAAAGGACCGGCTCTGGAACGTCCCAGTGTTGAGCTGTGTCACCGGGACCATTGAAAGAGAAAAAGGGATTTTTGTAAGAACTTACCGTTCGAATCCCTTTCTCTGATATGGTCCTGGTGACACAGCGATCCCTCCCTTACGCTCAGTAAGTATGCCAGGTTCATGATGTTTCATGTTATATGGTTAAAAGTTATTGTTGAAAAATGTGCATATAATATGTGCAGGCGTTTGTACTGAGTTAATGTATTCCAGTGGCTTTGAAAGATTGAACTGAAGAGTCCGGGATGCAGTAGGGGAGGAGCCTACCCTCTAAAAGCTTTAGGATAGGTGCCTGGCTCCTTCGGACCCTCCTACATCCCAGTGTTGAGCTGTGTCACCAGGACCATATCAGAGAAAGGGATTCGAACGGTAAGTTCTTACAAAAATCCCTTTTTCGTATCAGGAGGCCAAGTGCGCGCCGCCCGGCGTCCCTTGGTTGCTATGCAACCGCCGGGCGACACGGGCTGATGTTTGACAGCGTCCCCCGGCCAGCCGGAAGTGATGCACCTCTGCCGGGCGGACGTGACGCTGCCTGCCCGGACACCACCAGGCGGAAGTGCCCGGGCCACCCTTCTGAGGGCGCCGGGACTCTGTTGCGGCGGTGCCGCAGCAGCACAACAGTCAGCGCGGCTGACACTTTACTCCTATTCTGTCTTTAGGGGCTTTGTTAGGCAGAATAGTGACACCCAGTCTTACAGTTCCCTTACACTTAAATAAATATCAAGAAATATTTAGAGAGCGCATGTGTGACACTAATACCCCTCACTCGACAATTTATTGAGCTAAGCACACCTTTCAATAAGCGCACATGTGAAGTATTTTAATTGGTAAAAACCAATAATGATTTGGTGGGAAGGGGTGGCCACCCTTTAATTTGTAATTCAGCTGATAAGGAATAACTTCCTTTGTATAGGACTCCTTTAGAGATTAATGCAACAGCTTCTATTTCTCAGCGACAGTTAATCCGGGTATTACAGTCACAATGGATAAGGTAAATTCATTTGAGCAAATACTTTGAATATTGTATAATACCTTTTAACTTGCGGTACACAGGTCCGTATCAATCTCACTGGTGCAGATGTCGGCACAGTCTCGCTGCGTGTTATGAGGGAACAGCGTGTAATGAAGACAGCGGCTGCTGATTAGGTAGACAGACCGCAGTGTGAGACCAGCTCACTTGCACTGCGTCTGTAGGTAGTCCGCTCACTCACAGCTGGGGGCGGACACCCGTTTAGGCAGTCTTGATGCCGCTGTCTGTATTCCCCTCCTCACGACAGACGGAATGGATAAAAAACTGCAGTGCTGTATGTCGGAGATCTGTCAATGGAGTTGACGGTTTGGAGGGTTAGGGGACCCGGTGATCTGCCGCTGTGGGGCTCCTTGCTCACCACCATTCAATATGTCGATTAGAGAGATATTAAGGAGGTCTCTTGACGCGTTTCTCCGGCTTTAGAACCTGCCGGTTTCCTCAGAAGATACCCTCCCTCTCTCTAGGAGTCATTTTTATAAGACAAATGTCCAATCAGAAATAGGTGTTCATTAGAAAGACACTTAGGTTTCACATGTGCGCTAATGATTAGTTAGGTAGTCAATCAATTTATATAGATAACCTGTTAGAAGATGCGGCAATGGCAAGATTTAACTTAGAAAATTCAACCTTTGACAGATTACTAAAAAGCCATCAGGATAAATACGGACATAACCGACCAAAGACAGATATATACCCCTTTACATTTATTTTATATATTTTATATGATGTCTATTCAGGTTACCCTCCCCCACCAGGAGAGGTCATGTAATTAAATAATTAAATAGCGGCTCTTCATGGGGTTTAAATGAATCTATTGAGCTCAATGGTATAGGGAACTGAATCCATATATGCATAATTTTTTATAGAGATAACATTAAAAATAAAAAATAAAAAACAATAAAAAATAATAAAAAATAAAAAATAAATGTGTGTGGAGATTTGGTTGGGATTTGAACTTGTTGGGTTGAGCCTGGTTGTCTATGACCCTACGGGTTGAGCTATGAGTATGTTATAATGGAATCGCTGTGATCTTTGCGGTTGAATAATAATAGTAGAATTGTGGTGATAAATATATTTATGGTTATGTTAAACAATATTTACTGTTTTAGCTATGAACGTTACTTGTTTTTTGGAGATAATAAACTGTCTGTATAAATAAATACGGCTAGATAATCAAATGGATGGTCAATAGCAGCACAAGTGGAAAGCACTCTTATATACATATGCTTTATGGATCCTAAAAGTAGCAATAACGTGTGCTCTATATGAGCTTCTCTCTTTTTATTTATTTACTGTCTATGAATTATTTGTATGAGATTATAAGAGTAGGCTGACGGGTGGATGCGGACATGATTAACCCCTTCCCGACAATTGACGTACATTTACGTCATGGTCGGGAAGTACTTCCCGACACATGGCGTAAATGTACGTCATGGCTTTAAACTGTCACCGCGTCTATAGACCTCCTCCCGCCCGCCCCCAAAGGCCGTGATTGGTTCGTCGGACCGACGGACCAATCACAGCCATGGTGGGGGGTTTAAACTAACGGTGACTGCACTGCAGACGCCATTCCGGTCTGGAATAGCGTGCAGTGCGGTCACCGTGCCCACCTTCCGCCATTTACTGACCTGAACTGAGCAAAATACTTACCTGATCACTGCTTCATCACTGCTTGTAGTGTGCTTGTAGTGTGCTGGATGCTTCCTGGATCCTGTTGCTACTTGTGACTTCCTGTGCTGAGAACTTGTGCTGCTGCAGTGTAATAGCGTTAGATAGAGAGAGATAGAGAGAGAGATAGAGAGAGATAGTGTCAGAGAGTGCTATATTTTGTGCTGCTGCAGTGTGATATAGTTATAGATAGAGAGATAGAGAGAGAGAGATAGAGAGAGATAGAGAGAGAGAGATAGATAGAGAGGCCTAGTGACAGAGTGCTATATTTTGTGCTGCTGCAGTGTGATAGTTATAGATAGAGAGATAGAGAGAGATAGAGAGAGAGAGATAGTGACAGATTATATATTTTTTATATAACTGACTGCTGCCCCCCCTTTTGTGCTGATCAGTATAAATTAACTGATCAGCAACTTTTTGGGGGCGCAGGTTTTTTTTTTTATATATATATATATATATATATACCTGTCAGTGCTGCTGCTGCAGTGTCATAGAGTGATAGATAGTGAGAGATAGAGAGATAGTGACAGAGAGTGATAGAGAGTGCTAAATTTTGTGTCTGCTGCCCCCGCCTTTTGTGCTGATCACTATATCTGAGGTGATCAGCAACTTTTTGGGGGTACAGAGGTTTTTTTTTTTATATATTGCACTGTCAGTTGCACCAAAGGTTGTGCACCTGCTGCCCCTCACTGGTAATCAGTGTCGCATCACTGATCACCTTTTTTTATTTTTTGTGAGTGCTGTGGGGTCTTTTTTTAATTTTTTTTTTACACACACTGTGATTTTGTGGGTGTCCTGTGGCCACTGTGCGCTGATCAGTGACGTACATCACTGATCAGCTTTTTCGGCACAGGGTTGATCTATTTTTTTTTTTTTTGATCAAATTCCTGTTGCCTTTGAGCGCTGTTCAGTGACGGACGTTACTGACCAACATCTGTGCTCAATTTTTGGCGCAGGACCTTTTTTTTTTTTTTTTTGTTTAACCCCTTCCATTTTTTTGTTTTTTTAACCCCTTCCATTTTTTTTTTTTAACCCCTTCAATTTTTTTTTTTTTTTTGTATAAAGTATTTTTTTTTTCTGCACTACATACACACTACACACTACATACCCCCCGGGTTGAAATAAAGTTTGTACCCCCCCCCCTACACTATACACGTGTTGAAACATTTCACTACCAGTAACACAAAAATAAAAATGTCATCCCAAATGTCATCCCAAATGTCATCCCAAATGTCATCCCAGTCATCCAGGAGAATGTATTCAGCGGAGGAGGCATATGCCATGCTTGCCTCTGACTCTGACACAGCCAGTGAGGCAAGCGGGGAATTTGAAGGATTCATCTTAAGCTCCTCTTCCTCCTCTGATGATGAGGGACCCCCTCAAAGACGCCCCCGTAGAGCAGCTGAGACCCCCCCCCAATAATTGATCTCGTATGGACCCCACCACCAGACAATTTTGAGCCCCAGGTTCCTGAGTTTTTGGCCATGCCAGGAATCCAATTTGATTCCACAGGTCTCAGAGAAATTGACTTTTTCAAATTATTTTTCTCTGATGATTTTATAAATTTAATGGTGGACCAAACTAATTTATATGCCCAGCAGTTTATTGCTCAAAACCCCACGTCATCATTTGCTAGGTGGACCCCTGTAGATGCAGTAGAGATGATGACGTTTTGGGGTCTGGTGTTTCATATGGGCATAGTAAAAAAGCCAGAAATTAGGCAATATTGGAGTACAGATGTTCTGTACAGCACCCCATTTTACCGTATGGCCATGCCCCGGGCTCGATTTGAGACGATTCTTAAATTTATACATTACACCGATAATGCACAGTGCCCACCCAGAGATGATCCCACCTTTGACCGGCTATTCAAAGTCAGGCCGGTCATTGATCATTTCAGTGCCAAATTTGAAGAGGTGTACATCCCTGAAAAATTTATTTGTATCGACGAGTCCCTTATACATTTTAAAGGAAGGGTTAAATTCCGCCAGTACCTTCCCAGTAAGAGGGCAAGGTATGGCATAAAAATGTATAAACTGTGTGAAAGCACCTCAGGGTACACCCACAGGTTTAGGGTTTATGAAGGGAAGGATTCAAGAATTGAACCGCCAGAATGCCCCCCCTCCCTCGTAGGTGTTAGTGGGAAAATTGTCTGGGATTTAGTGCACCCCTTCCTGGATAAAGGTTATCACCTCTATGTGGATAACTTTTACACCAGCATCCCCCTGTTTAAGGCCCTTGGTTCAAGAGGTACAGCAGCTTGCGGTACTGTGCGCAAGAACCAAAGAGGCCTCCCAAAAACGCACATTGCCCAAGTAATGAGAAGGGGTGAAAGCAGGGGAATATGCAACGAAAATATGTTGTTGGTCAAATATAAGGACAAGAGGGATGTCCTTATACTGACAACAATTCACGGAGACAGTACCACCTCCGTCCCTGTACGAGGTACCAGTACCCACACCTCCAAACCTAATTGTATCCTGGATTACAATAGGTACATGGGCGGAGTGGATCTTTCAGATCAGGTACTGAAGCCGTACAGTGCCCTGCGGAAAACAAAAATCTGGTACAAGAAGGTGGCCGTGTATATCATCCAGATGGCACTGTATAACGCTTACGTGCTATTCCGTTCTACCGGCCAGAGGGGGACATTTATGCACTTTCAAGAGGAAGTCATAAAGGGCCTAATATTTGGGAACCAGCAGGCAGAGGGCCCCAGTACTTCTAGTACTGGCCCCCGTATTGTACCAGGGCAGCATTTTCCTGATGAAATCCCCTCCACTGGAAAAAAGGGCAGGACACAAAAAAGGTGCAAAGTTTGCTATAAAAAGGGAATAAGAAAGCAAACTATTTTCCAGTGTGACACTTGCCCCGACAAACCCGGCCTATGTATAAAGGAGTGTTTTAAAATATACCACACATCTATGGAATACTAGGTTCATAATTTCACCGTGCTTCGGGGGTCTTGCTAATGCCACATAGCACCCACCATTCATTCCACCAGAATCTGAGCCGCAAAATCCAAAAATCACTCCTTCCCTTCTGAGTCCTGCCATGCACCCAACTGGTATTTTTTGGTCACATGTGAGGCATTGCCGTACTTGGGAGAAATTGGGGCACAGATTTTGGGGTGCTTTGTCTCCTTCATACCTTCTGAAAATGAAAAATTTTGAGCCAGAACTGCATTTTTGTGTAAAAAAATGTAATTTTTCATTTTCACTGCCCACTTGTATCAAAATTGGTGAAACCCCTGGGGGTTTGAAATGTACACTATACCCCTAGATGAATTCCCTGAGGGGTGTAGTTTGCAAAATGGGGTCACTTGTGGGGGGGTTCCACTGTATTGGTGCTTTGGGGGTCTTGCTAATGCGACATAGCACCCACCATCATTCCACCAGAATTTGTGCTGCAAAATCCAAATATCACTCCTTCCCTTCTGAGTCCTGCCACTTTTTGGTCACACATGAGGCATTGCCGTACTCGGGAGAAATTGGGGCACAGATTTTGGGGTGCTTTGTCTCCTTCATTCCTTCTGAAAATGAAAAATTTTGAGCCAGAACTGCATTTTTGTGTAAAAAAATTTAATTTTTCATTTTCACTGCCCACTTGTATCAAAATTGGTGAAACCCCTGGGGGTTTGAAATGTACACTATACCCCTAGATGAATTCCCTGAGGGGTGTACTTTGCAAAATGGGGTGACTTGTGGGGGGGTTCCACTGTATTGGTGCAACATAGCACCCACCATTCATTCCACCAAAATCTGTGCTGCAAAATCCAAAAATCACTCCTTCCCTTCTGAGTCCTGCCATGCACCCAACTGGTATTTTTTGTTCACATGTGAGGCATTGCCGTACTCGGGAGAAATTGGGGCACAGATTTTGGGGTGCTTTTTCTCCTTCATACCTTCTGAAAATGAAAAAATTTGAGCCAAAACTGCATTTTTGTGTAAAAAAATGTAATTTTTCATGTTCACTGCCCACTTGTATCAAAATTGGTGAAACCCCTGGGGGTTTGAAATGTACACTATACCCCTAGATGAATTCCCTGAGGGGTGTAGTTTGCAAAATGGGGTCACTTGTGGGGGGGTTCCACTGTCTTGGTGCTTGGGGGGTCTTGCTAATGCGACATAGCACCCACCAAAATTCCACCAGAATCTGAGCTGCAAAATCCAAAAATCACTCCTTCCCTTCTGAGTCCTGCCATGCACCCAACTGGTATTTTTTGGTCACATGTGAGGCATTGCCGTACTCGGGAGAAATTGGGGCACAGATTTTGGGGTGCTTTTTCTCCTTCATACCTTCTGAAAATGAAAAATTTTGAGCCAGAACTGCATTTTTGTGTAAAAAAATGTAATTTTTCATGTTCACTGCCCACTTGTATCAAAATTGGTGAAACCCCTGGGGGTTTGAAATGTACACTATACCCCTAGATGAATTCCCTGAGGGGTGTAGTTTGCAAAATGGGGTCACTTGTGGGGGGGTTCCACTGTATTGGTGCTTGGGGGGTCTTGCTAATGCGACATAGCACCCACCAAAATTCCACCAGAATCTGAGCTGCAAAATCCAAAAATCACTCCTTCCCTTCTGAGTCCTGCCATGCACCCAAATGGTATTTTTTGGTCACATGTGAGGCATTGCCGTACTCGGGAGAAATTGGGGCACAGATTTTGGGGTGCTTTGTCTCCTTCATACCTTCTGAAAATGAAAAATTTTGAGCCAGAACTGCATTTTTGTGTAAAAAAAAATGTAATTTTTCATGTTCACTGCCCACTTGTATCAAAATTGGTGAAACCCCTGGGGGTTTGAAATGTACACTATACCCCTAGATGAATTCCCTGAGGGGTGTAGTTTGCAAAATGGGGTCACTTGTGGGGGGGTTCCACTGTATTGGTGCTTGGGGGGTCTTGCTAATGCGACATAGCACCCACCAAAATTCCACCAGAATCTGAGCTGCAAAATCCAAAAATCACTCCTTCCCTTCTGAGTCCTGCCATGCACCCAAATGGTATTTTTTGGTCACATGTGAGGCATTGCCGTACTCGGGAGAAATTGGGGCACAGATTTTGGGGTGCTTTGTCTCCTTCATACCTTCTGAAATCGAAAAATTTTGAGCCAGAACTGCATTTTTGTGTAAAAAAATGTAATTTTTCATTTTCACTGCCCACTTGTATCAAAATTGGTGAAACCCCTGGGGGTTTGAAATGTACACTATACCCCTAGATGAATTCCCTGAGGGGTGTAGTTTGCAAAATGGGGTCACTTGTGGGGGGGTTCCACTGTATTGGTGCAACATAGCACCCACCATTCATTCCACCAAAATCTGTGCTGCAAAATCCAAAAATCACTCCTTCCCTTCTGAGTCCTGCCATGCACCCAACTGGTATTTTTTGGTCACATGTGAGGCATTGCCGTACTCGGGAGAAATTGGGGCACAGATTTTGGGGTGCTTTTTCTCCTTCATACCTTCTGAAAATGAAAATTTTTGGTACTTATGTAGTAACTGGGCTGCCGATTTTGAAATCGGGTCCATCGCATCGCATCGCACCCGACCATATCGCATGCGATGCGATGCGATGGACCCGATTTTTCCATAGGATTCAATGTTAAAATGGACTGAGTCCATTTTAACATGGAATTCAATGGGAAAAGGGGTCCTTTTCATACCCCTACTATCCAAGTGGGCATGGAGTTGGATATAAACCTGTGGCGAGCGTAGCGAGCCACCGAGCCCGAAGCGTGGCGAGCGTAGCGAGCCCCGCGAGGGGACACAGAATACCGTCCCCTCGCGGGGCTCGCTTCGCTCGCCACGCTTCGGGCTCGGTGGCTCGCTACGCTCGCCACAGGTTTATATCCAACTCCATGCCCACTTGGATAGTAGGGGTATGAAAAGGACCCCTTTTTCCCATTGAATTCCATGTTAAAATGGACTCAGTCCATTTTAACATTGAATCCTATGGAAAAATCGGGTCATCGCATCGCATCGCATGGTCGTATGCGATGCGATGCGATATCGCATCGCATCTGATTGTATGCCTTAACTTAAGGCATACAATCAAAAAATCGGCAGCCCAGATACTACATAAGTACCAAATTTTTTAGCCAGAACTGCATTTTTGTGTAAAAAAATGTAATTTTTCATTTTCACTGCCCACTTGTATCAAAATTGGTGAAACCCCTGGGGGTTTGAAATGTACACTATACCCCTAGATGAATTCCCTGAGGGGTGTATTTTGCAAAATGGGGTCACTTGTGGGGGGGTTCCACTGTATTGGTGCTTGGGGGGTCTTGCTAATGCGACATAGCACCCACCATTCATTCCACCAGAATCTGAGCCGCAAAATCCAAAAATCACTCCTTCCCTTCTGAGTCCTGCCATGCACCCAACTGGTATTTTTTGGTCACATGTGAGGCATTGCCGTACTCGGGAGAAATTGGGGCACAGATTTTGGGGTGCTTTGTCTCCTTCATTCCTTGAGAAAACGAAAAATTTTGAGCCAGAACTGCATTTTTGTGTAAAAAATTTAATTTTTCATTTTCACTGCCCAGTTGTACCACAATTGGTGAAACCCCTGGGGGTTTGAAATGTACACTATACACCTAGATGAATTCCCTGAGGGGTGTAGTTTGCAAAATGGGGTCACTTGTGGGGGGGTTCCTAAATTTTAGCATCTTATGGTGCCTAGAAACCTACATGGTGCCTAAAAAATAATCTCATAAAAAGGAGGCTCCAAAATCAAGTAGGTGCTCCTTCTATTATGAAGCCTGTGGTTTGGTCAACGTGCACACTAGGGCCACATATAGGATATTTATGAAAACAAAAGAATTGGGGGAATCAATTTTTAGTCACATTTCTCTAGTAAAATGTACTGTGTTCCTTAGAAAAATGTATTAAAATTGCAAATCTGCAAAAAAAATGAAATTTTGAAATTTCACCTACACTTTGTTTTAATTCCTGTGAAACACCTAAAGGGTTAACAAACTTCCAAAATGCTGTTTTGAATACTGTGAGGGGTGCAGTTTTTGAAATGGCATCATTTATGGGGGTGTCTCACATACAAGTCCCTCAAAGTCACATCAGAACTGAACTGGTCCCTAAAAAAATCAGTGTTTGAAATTTTCTTGAAAATTTGAGAATTTGCTATTCATATTGTAAGCCTCCTAGTGTCCAAAAAAATTAAAAGGAAGTTGAAATAATGATGGAAACATAAAGTAGACATATGGTCTATGTTAGTTATTAACTATTTTGAGTGGTATGTTTATTTGTCTCACAAGCAGAAAATTTAACATTTTGCAAATCGCTAAATTTTCCATTTTTTCACGACATTTTGGTATTTTTCACAGAAAAACACAGACTGTATCGACCCAAATTTACCACTAATTTGAAGTACAATGTGTCACGAAAAAACAATCTCAAAATCACTGGGATAAGTAAAAGCAAAAAAAAGTTATCCCCACTTAAGTGAGACATGTCAGATTTGAAAAAAAGGGCTCTGTCAGGAACGCAAAAACTGGCTCTGTCAGGAAGGGGTTAAAAGATTGATATACTCCGTTTATTTTCCTTTAATTTAAAGGAGAGAACTATATATCATGATAGGAATGTATTGACATCTAAATAACAAATATTATACTAAAATATATTTTTTATGAAAAACGACAACTGTGTTGGCTGGTTTGTGTGGGTGTTGAACCTGGGATCCCAGCGCCATAGTGCCTTCGCTTCTTGTGCTGAGCTATCTCAGACATAGAACATGAAGAGCCGCTATTTAATTATTTAATTACATGACCTCTCCTGGTGGGGGAGGGTAACCTGAATAGACATCATATAAAATAAATGTAAAGGGGTATATATCTGTCTTTGGTCGGTTATGTCCGTATTTATCCTGATGGCTTTTTAGTAATCTGTCAAAGGTTGAATTTTCTAAGTTAAATCTTGCCATTGCCGCATCTTCTAACAGGTTCTCTATATAAATTGATTGACTACCTAACTAATCATTAGCGCACATGTGAAACCTAAGTGTCTTTCTAATGAACACCTATTTCTGATTGGACATTTGTCTTATAAAAATGACTCCTAGAGAGAGGGAGGGTATCTTCTGAGGAAACCGGCAGGTTCTAAAGCCGGAGAAACGCGTCAAGAGACCTCCTTGATATCTCTCTAATCGACATATTGAATGGTGGTGAGCAAGGAGCCCCACAGCGGCAGATCACCGGGTCCCCTAACCCTCCAAACCGTCAACTCCATTGACAGATCTCCGACATACAGCACTGCAGTTTTTTATCCATTCCGTCTGTCGTGAGGAGGGGAATACAGACAGCGGCATCAAGACTGCCTAAACGGGTGTCCGCCCCCAGCTGTGAGTGAGCGGACTACCTACAGACGCAGTGCAAGTGAGCTGGTCTCACACTGCGGTCTGTCTACCTAATCAGCAGCCGCTGTCTTCATTACACACTGTTCCCTCATAACACGCAGCGAGACTGTGCCGACATCTGCACCAGTGAGATTGATACGGACCCTGTGTACCGCAAGTTAAAAGGTATTATACAATATTCAAACAAAGTATTTGCTCAAATGAATTTACCTTATCCATTGTGACTGTAATACCCGGATTAACTGTCGCTGAGAAATAGAAGCTGTTGCATTAATCTCTAAAGGAGTCCTATACAAAGGAAGTTATTCCTTATCAGCTGAATTACAAATTAAAGGGTGGCCACCCCTTCCCACCACCTCAATGTCTTTTAGATATTATTATTAATTATTTTATTGTGTTATTATATGTATAATTTTTTATGAAAATTTATTAATAAATCATTATTGGTTTTTACCAATTAAATACTTCACATGTGCGCTTATTGAAAGGTGTGCTTAGCTCAATAAATTGTCGAGTGAGGGGTATTAGTGTCACACATGCGCTCTCTAAATATTTCTTGATATTTATTTAAGTTCTTTTCTCCTTGTTGGGGGGATTGCAGAAAACTCCCCATTTGAGAGCAGCAGGTGTCACACTTGTTTCAAATCTCTATTTATATTTAAAAAATATACAAAATAATTTTTGTGGTATATTCTGTGCGCCCGATTCTGGTTCTCCAGGACTTACTCATTGGGTGTGATAAGTGGGCGTGTGTGTAAATTATCACACGTCATCACTTTGAAACTTCAGTGAGTGGAATTAGGAGATCCAGTTTTTGTATATAGTTCCCTTACACTGCCGGCTCCCAATACCTCAGTGTCTCCCAATGCACTAATACAGGGGTGGCCAACCCGCGGCTCGCGAGCCGCATGCGGCTCTTCTCTTTCACATGTGCGGCTCGGTGGCTACCTCCCTTTGATGTGCCGCTTAGCAGCGCCAGCTAGACGGCTCAGCAGTCCCTCCCTTTCATGGGTGCTTCCTGCTTGCACAGCGCGACGGACCGCGACCGCGCATGGACAGTAGCGCTAGGAGGCAGCGTTCCCGGCGCCATTGTAGTGACTGCGAGTGGAGTGCCTATGCCGCTTTGAGCTGTCATCCTCCTGCTCCGTGTGGCGCCTTCACCGCCTCAGCCTCGTGGTCCGCCTGGCATCCTGAGCCCTCCTGGGCTAATTTAAACGTATGTAATTCAAACGGATTCTCTCTCTCCCTCCCTCCCTCCCCGGGCACACCTCCTGATAAATATAAAAAAAATGTTTTATAAATTGCAAAAAAAAACCGGTTATCAAGCACATGGCAGCATATTGCTAAGCTTTTGGCCTATATGGCCGGCTACAGGCTCCTCCTCCTACCTTGATTGAGTGATGACTGATAAGTACACCTGTACCTATTGTGCTTAGCAATATGCTGCCATGTGCTTGATAACCTTTTTTTTTTTTTTTGCTTTTATGCAATTTATAAAACATTTTTTAATATTTATTAGGAGGTGTGCGATATCTTTTTTACAGTTTTGGAAACATTACATATACTAATGGGGCAGGGCCTTGTGCCAGCTAACCCACAACCCATTTAAACATGGGACATGTCCTGGGAGATAGGTCATGCCCATTTTTTAATGGTATCGGCACTTTGTGTTAACAAAACATATTTTTTGGCTCTTTGTCTCTCATTGGTTGGCCACCCCTGCACTAATATAATAAGGGTTACCTCATCTACATAAATCCCATTATTTGCTGCATGATATTTAGTACTGTAGGAAAGTATTTATAACGGAATAACTTGTACTCACTAATAGTATGAAATGGGTGAGGGGAAAGGAGAAGAGGGATAATTCTATATATGTATTTTACTTCCAGCAGATGGACACAGAAGCAGGAATACCTCGGAGGGACGTCTTCTTCTGTCTCCAGATTATAAAACAGAAGAGAACATCACACAGGATTCTCCAGAAGAAACCTCCATTACCCTAAATATACAGCCGGTGCCTCACAGTGCAGATACATCACCTGATACCTCTAATCCTGAGGACTGTTCTCCTGGTAACTCAGATACTGCTACACATAGAGCAGCTCATACAGGTGCGGACATATTTACCTGTTCTGAATGTGGTAAATGTTTTATAAATCAGTCAGTTTTTATTAGACATCAGAAAACTCACAATTGTGAGAAACTATTTCCATGTTCTTATACCGAGAAATCAGCTCTTGCTACACATGTAAGAATTCACACAGGTGAGAATCTGTTTCCATGTACAGAATGTGGGAAATATTTTCCCCACAAATCAAATCTTGTTATACATGAGAGAACTCACACAGGTGAGAAGCCATTTCCATGTTCTGAGTGTGGGAAATCTTTTACCCAGAAATCAACGCTTGCTTCACATCAGAGAACTCACACAGGTGAGAAGCCATTTCCATGTTCTGAGTGTGGGAAATCATTTACCCGGAAGTCAGATCTTGTCATACATCAGAGAACTCACACAGGTGAGAAATTTTCATGTTCTGAATGTGGGAAATCATATACCCAGAAGTTATATCTTGTCCAACATGAGAGAACTCACACAGGTGAGAAATTTCCATGTTCCGAGTGTGGGAAATCTTTTACCCGGAAATCAACGCTTGCTTCACATCAGAGAACTCACACAGTTGAGAAGCTGCTATTTCCATGTTCTAAGTGCGGGATATCTTTTACCCAGAGATCATCTCTTGCTAAACATCAGAGACGTCACACAGGTGAGAAGCCATTTCCATGTTCTGAATGTGGGAAATCTTTTTTCCAGAAGTCAGATCTTGTCCTACATCAGAGAACTCACACAGGTGAGAAGCCATTTCCATGTTCTGAGTGTGGGAAATCTTTTATGAAGAAATCATCTCTCATTAGACATGAGCAAACTCACACAGGTGAGAAGCTATTTCCATGTTCTGAGTGTGGGAAATGTTTTACCCAGAGATCATCTCTTGCTATACATCAGAGACGTCACACAGGTGAGAAGCCATTTCCATGTTCTGAATGTGGGAAATCTTTTATCCAGAAGTCAGATCTTGTCATACATCAGAGAACTCACACAGGTGAGAAGCCATTTCCATGTTCTGAGTGTGGGAAATCTTTTATGAAGAAATCATCTCTCATTAGACATGAGCAAACTCACACAGGTGAGAAGCTATTTCCATGTTCTGAGTGTGGGAAATGTTTTACCGACAAATCAATGCTTGCTTCACATCAGAGAACTCACACAGGCGAGAAGCCATTTCCATGTTCTGAGTGTTGGAAATCTTTTACCCTCAAATCAACACTTGCTTCACATCAGAGAACTCACACAGGTGAGAAGGAGAAGCCATTTCCATGTTCTGAGTGTGGGAAATGGTTTACCCACAAATCAAAGCTTGCTTATCATCAGAGAACTCACAAAGGAGAGAAGCCATTTCTATGTTCTGAGTGTGGGAAATCATTTACCCAGAAATCAGATCTCTTTAAACATCTGAGAATTCACACAGGTGAGTGAAAATTTTCATGTTCTGAGTGTGGAAAATCTTTTATCAAGAAATCAGATCTCGTTATAAATCAGAGAACTCACACAGGTGAGAAGCCATTTCCTTGTTCTGAGTGTGGTAAAGCCTTTCCTACAAAATCACAGCTTGTCTTACATCAGAGACGTCACACAGGTGAGAAGCCATTTCCATGTTCTGAGTGTGGGAAATTTTTTTACCAGAAATCAACACTTGTCTTACATGAGAGAACTCACACAGGTGAGAAGCCATTTCCATGTTCTACGTGTGGGAAATGTTTTACCCAGAGATCATCTCTTTTTTTTTGAATCAGGTATTTTTTTATTAACTTTTTCCGATTACATGTAATACATTTACATATCTAATTTAACTAAAAAGAAAATAATAAAGATATACAACTTAAACTTTACTTGTGTGTTACATTATTCCAGGTTGAGAACAGGTTGATACATATTCGTTACTGTGTTCAAATACAGACATTTGCACTGTGGTATTGAACAAAGAGTATGACAGGTGATGCGTACAATGGTATCCAAGGAAAGGAGGAGGCAGGGTCCCAGAAGGTCCCAACCGAGCTCTAAACACAAACAAAGGTTTATCAATTCTGTAAGTGCGGAGGGTCTCAGGGAATCACTGACATGGGTCTTGCAGATACAGGGCAGATGACTGCCACAGGCTCCAGATCTTATCGTATTTCCCCAGACAATTCCTCTTGGTATACATAAAACGTTCATGAGATATGGTAGTGTTGACCAGGGCCACCCACATAGCATGTGACGGGGGGGAAGCACCCATCCAAGTCCTAGCAATACACACACGGGCCAGAGTAAACAGGGTATTTACATAAGTTCTATGACATCTAGGGAGCAGCTCCTCCAATTCCAGTCCAAAGACACAAATACGGGGGCCAGCAAGCGGAACCTGCACACCTGTGTCCCGTGCACTAGCCAAGACAGCCTCCCAGAAGGAGTGTACCTGTGGGCATTGCCATAATAAGTGCCAGAAATCCGCATCTGGGCTCCCGCACTTGGGACACGTATCGGATCCGATGCCCCCCATCCTCATCAATCTATGTGGGGTCCAGTAGACCCGATGTAGGATATATAGCTGGATCTGCTGAAACCGTGCAAACGCCGTGGCCTCCCTGGGTGAGCTCAACATATGAGACCATTCCTCGTCCTCAATGGGCCCTAGATCCACCACCCATCTAGCCCGCAGGCCTTCCAGCTGGTCCACCCCCGAAAAGGTAAGAAGAGGAGAGTACAGAGCAGAGACCCTCCCCCGGTCTGGTAGCTTATTGACCAATGTACGAACTGGGGATGCAGCAAGTGCAGGCACATTCCCCCTCCACTGTGCATTTACTGCGTGTCTAAGCTGGAGGTACTTATAGAAGTACTGTCTTGGTATCGCGTATTTGGTTACCATTTGTTCAAAAGAGTGCAACGTTCCGTCCTGAAAAAGGTGGCCCATCTCAGAGACCCCAAATGAAGTCCAGTCTGAGCCCGTCCTTAATTTATAAAGTTCAGGAAACTCCCTGTTCCTCCATATGGGGGAGCAGGAGTCCACAACCGGGTCTCCCCGTATGGTCCCCACTGCCACAGACACCCTATGGGCCTGTTGTAGAAGGTGGGGAAGTGCTTGCAATGTGGTTTTAGCCAGAAGAAATTGCAGGGGTGTAAAAGACAAATTTGCCCTGCGTAGTAAGGCTGTGGGTAAATTCCCGTGGTGCATTGGTGTGACCCATTCAGCTAGTTGGGCTAGTTGCGCTGCCAAGTAATACAGCCGTAGGTCTGGGACTGCCAGGCCTCCATCATATCTAGATCGACATAAAGTTCTAGCCGCCACCCGGGAACGTTTGCCCCCCCATATAAAAGAGACTATATGTCTAGTTATAAGTTGGAAGTAGGAGACAGGTATATAAGCAGGCGAATTCTGGAGAATGTACAAAAATTTGGGCTGGACTGTCATTTTAACGAGATTCACCCTGCCCGTCACTGATAGAGGAAGCGTCTGCCAGGTGCGGGCTCTCTGTCGTAAATGGTCAATCTGCGGAGTCAGGTTCAGGGATATAAATTCAGCGGGGGAATGGGAGATTTGGATACCCAAGTATTTAAATTGCGTGCACCACCGTAGGGGGCAACTATAAGACAGGGGCTGTTGTGTAGTAGGGAGTAGAGGAAATACCACTGACTTATCCCAATTTATTCCTATCCCTGAAAATCTGGCATATTCCGTCATCAGGGCAAGTAATGCTGGAAGGAAAGAGGTCATGTCGGACAGGTACAAGATCATATCGTCTGCATATAACCCAATTTTTTCCTCAGTATCTTCTATTTGAAATCCTTTAATTAGGGGGGATGCCCTGATATAGCAGGCCAGTGGCTCCACCGCAAGTGCGAAGAGCAGGGGTGACAGGGGGCACCCCTGTCTGGTTCCCCTGCCCAGACTGAAGGAGGATGTGGTGAAGCCATTAACCATCACTCGGGCAGTCGGTCCAGAGTACAACAACTTAACCCACGAGAGGAAATTTGGGCCTATTCCAAATCTGCTTAGCACCTCCCACAAGTAGCCCCATTCAACTGAATCAAAAGCGCGGGCTGCGTCCAAGGAGACCACTACCGCGTCATCCATTCCCTCCCGGGCCCACTGTAAATAGGTAAAAAGGCGGCGTAGATTAAGGGTTGTTGATCTGCCAGGCATAAAGCCAGTCTGATCAGCATGCACCACTTGGAGCACGACCACATTTAAACATATTGCCAGCAGTTTAGCCAGTATTTTGACATCAGTAGATAGTAGAGAAATGGGCCGGTAAGAGTCAGGTGACAATGGGTCTTTACCAGGTTTTGGGATAAGGGCTATCAGCGCCTCTGCCATAGACGCAAGGAGAGAGCCTTGTCGCAGCAGGTGATTATAGAGGGCTAGTAGTCTAGGGGCGAAGAATGTTTTGTGGGTTTTGTATAATTCAATGGGGAGCCCATCCACCCCTGGGAACTTAGAATTGGGGAAGGCCTTAATTGCTGCCTCAACCTCCTCTAATGTGAGGGGGGTGTCTAAAAATTCCCTGGAGTCAGTGCTCAGGTTGGGAGTCGTGATCCCATCAAGGTAGTCAGTCAGTTCTATTGGGCTGTAGGTTACTCGGGATTCATACACTTTTTCGAAATGATTACAAAATGAAGTCGCCACTGGGAGAGTCCCTGTACATATCGTACCGTCTTCCTGTCGTATACTGTGTACAACTGTAGGGGGGAGGTTTTCTCTAGCCAAGTAAGCCAGGAATTTGCCCGATCTGTCACCCTGTGTGTAGAAGTCATGTGACTGGAACAAGAGACGTCCCTTGGATTTATCCAACAGCATCTCGCACCATTGTTTGTGGACAATAAGCCACTCCACACGGTCAGCTGTAAGCCCTGACATCAGATATTTCTGCTCAAGCTCTGTACTCTGCCTCTCCAGCTCGGTCTCTGCCCTGCGGCTAAAGACCTTAAGTTGCGCAACCCGGGAAATTAGTGAGCCTCACAATACCGCCTTGAATGTATCCCAGACCAGTGAGGCATCCCCCTCCACAGGATTATTTACAAAAAATTCCTCCCATAAAGCCAATAGTTCAGAGGCTGCCCCCATCTGCGTCAGCCAGAAAGGGTTGAAACGCCAGAACTTTGCGCCTTTGGTGCCCTCCAGCTCCACCTCAAGACATACCGGGGAGTGATCAGAGACACCTCGGGGCAAGTATTCAATGGCAGTCACAGAGAGGACCAGCCGCCTAGAGATCAGGGCCATATCAATACGTGAGAAAACCCCATGAGTACCTGAGAAACATGAAAAACAGCTAGCCGTCGGATACCTCAGTCTCCATACATCTACTAAGCCCACCTCTCTGACAAGTCGAGCAAATGACGTAGTCCCACTCCTCCCTCCGCCAGGAACAGGTCTCCACCTGTCTAGTGACTCGTCCATTACAGCATTAAATTCCCCAACACAAATGACTGGGTATGTGGGAAAGTCCTGCATAAAGGTACATGCCTTATTGATTATAGTGGGTTGATATGGAGGTGGGTTATAAATGGCCAGCAGTACAAGGGGGGAGTCATATAGAGTGCCTGCCAGAAACACATAACATCCTCTAGGGTCCGTTTGCACTTTTTGACATCTGAAGCCCATGCATTTATTTATCAATACCGAGACTCCCCTAGAGTTAAGGGCCCCTTACACTTGTGAGATTTTGTGAGATTTCATCCAATTTGAGTCAATTTATCTGACAAGATTTGATGTGCCGCCTGACAAAATCTTATGTGCCTGATGTGTAGGACACAATCCACAATCCTGTGCCATTGACTATAACCAAGAGATTGGAAGAGATTGAACCTCCTGCACATAGGATAAATCTTGAGTCAATCAGGTTCAACTTGTTGAGACAATAAGTTGACAAGTGTAAGGGGGCCTTTAGGGTGAAAAACTGAGTGGAAAGACCACCCCACCCAAGGTTTTCTAAGTGCTAGTACTCGGCTGCCCACAAGATGGGTCTCAAAAAGGCATGCAATTCCTGGGGAGCGAGCTCTAAGTTGATTCATCACCAGAGTACGCTTCACTCGGTCATTAAGACCTCTGACATTCCATCCTATAACGTTCACCATTGTACAACAGCGGGAAAAATATCGGGTATAAGGAGACAATACACAGTGAGAGTATCGTATCGTACCTTCCCATTCCATCCAGTAACCAGGAGCAAATATATAAGAATAATGTACACACTGCAAGAAAAATAAAAAAACTAACATATACAAGAAAATCCCAACCCACCCGGCATACCCACCCAAACATAGGTATACTTTGTTCCCCTAACATCAAACCCTGAATCGACTCCTCTAAGGAGACGTTTCAACTAAGTTAAATCAAGAAAGAAAAAGAACCAGACCCTTAGGGGGCAGCTACTATTTATGACCTATAGAACATGTTACTCCTGACCATGGTACATAATCATTTAGTCAGGCAGGAGAGAATACCTCTTAATAATCATTTCTAGATAATATGACCTTATATTTCAAACATTACCAATGCGGGGTGCCTGTGGAAGTGTAAAGAGAGGGTTATAAGCATATTGGACAAACTTCAGTAGACATATCAGGGGGGGACCAGCTCAGGGAGGTAGCTCCCGTGGGGCCGGTTGTGTGTCCATCCACGTCGAAGCAGCCTGGGGTGTGTCAAAGAAATGGGTACGGGTGCCAGCAACCACCCTCAGTCGTGCCGGATAAAGCATTGATTATTTCAGTTGGAGGGTGCGTAGGCGTTGTTTAACCCCAGTGAATTGTGACCTGGACTTCAACAGAAAAGTCTTGGAAGGCTGCCACCCGCTGTCCCTCGTATTCAAGGGGACCTTTCACTCTTGCCAGTCGGAGAACAGCATCACGGTCCTTGTAATGCAGAAATTTTGCAATGAATGTACGTGGCGGAGCACCAGGAGGCAGCGGACGTGTGTGTACTCTATGTGCCCTCTCCACTGCGAACTGTGGGGTGAAGGCATCCTTTCCAAACAGGGATATCAGCCAAGACTCAAGGAAAGGTTCAGGATTCGTACCCTCCGCCTTCTCAGGGAGACCTACAAATCGCACATTATTCTGTTAATGGCGATTAAATATGACCAAAGAAACAATAAGTGAAAAGCGCAGTTTACGTAATATGTCCGTAACCTGCGTACCCTTTATACCTAGCTACGTGCGAACAAAACGTAGTGCAGCATAGCGTACCTTTATTGTGTATTGTACACCAGAGAACTAATACCTTAATAAGAGATCCTTTCGCAGTAATCTGATTCTAATCTGCGACTATACCTTATCGGACAGTGTCCGTAATATACCTTATCGCTATATGCGAATAAACAGACACAACCACAGTATTAAAGTAAGGAGATAAGAACTCCGTAAAAAAGATGTATTTAAGTCCCTAATGGACAAAAGGGGGTTACAGAAATAGAAAATACAGGTATAACAAGTGATACAATAGTCTAACAATGAGTATAATAAACAGGCTCTACTAGGGGAAGAAAAACAGATACAGGATACAATCAGCCAACAATACAATAAGAATAAGTACCGTGAATGCAACCGTTTACCGTCTCATCAAATATGCGCAGCGCAGTCCGGTCGGAGCTCGCTATCGTTCAGGGTTGAACTATAGCCCGGTCGAAGGTCAGGGAAAGGGAGATGTGCCGAAGTGACCAAGGCCGCCCTGGGTCACCTATGTTATAGGGTCAGAAGGGGGAGGTCAAAGGCCATTCCTATTGGTCAGAGATCGTATGTCCAGTCCTCTGTGATTGGGGCAATAATGATGCACCTGGTGCAGGGGAGTGAACTTTGGAGTTCTTTGTTTGTTGGTTTCGTCGTCAGGGGTTGTAAAAAGCTGTAAGAACCGGTTACATCTAGATTCCTTTGTTATATACTTTCAACAGAAACTGTCTTAGGAATATGGATTATGTCCATAACTATCGGGCCGTGTGTATTGCGAAATATTCGCAATGACCGGAATACTGCGCATAAGAAACGGAACGGTACTAAACACTATACAGACAGATGTATGCAAATGCTAACTAAGCTATGTGTGGCGTTCTAAACCTTTAATTATATTTTATTTAGTGTAAGTATGTTATTATGAATTTATGTGTGATAGTATGGCTGCGCTTCTGGTCCACTTTGTCACACAGACTCGGGTATGGAAACTTTATTTGCGCAACTCTGCGAACCAAAATGGCGGCCATACTATCCTAAAATGGCGTGTGTGCAACTCGACTTCCACAGTCCACCCTTTAACAGTAAATATAAAACTGTTACAATACAAAACATTTTACACAGCAATACAAAAATTCATAATCCTAACAGAGAAATTGGGATCCATGAATTAAACATATAAGGGGAGTAAACCATCTGCTCTTTGGCCGATCCAGGATCATGGATAAACGATGGGCCGCATTTATCGAACAATCTACTCAGGGTCACGAAGGATAATGTACAATTTTTGGGATAAAAATAAAAACAAGGGAGGTTACAACATATACACGTTCACAAATATGGTTTCTTTAAAGGGAGGTGGTTTCGATTCTAGGGTCATATACCAAACCCTGGTCTTCCTCTGCATCTCTCGTTCTTACACTCATGATTTCAGTACTTTTTGCCTTTCCCCGGGTCACCACCTTTAAACATTTGAACAATAGCACAAAGACTATGATGGCACCACCGATACAGAGAAGGAGTTTCCCTATGTTAGCGATGATTCCTTGCGCCCATTCTCCTAAACCGGAGAACCAGTGCATTGGATTCAACCAGGAGGTCCATTCGCTAACTTTGTTACCTATTTCTACCAGGCTGATATTGTGTTCCCTTCTAAATTCCCATTTAAGCTGAAGAATCTCATCCATCCGATGATTGATGATTTCTTCTGGGTCTTCAGTATTGTTGGTGATATATGTACAACATTTCACCCCAAACTGTGTAGAGAGGGTGACACAATATCCTCCTGTCATAGCTGTCAGATAGTTCAACACCATCCGATGTTGGACTAGCTCTCTTTTATACGCTTGTAACTCCTTCCCAGTGTATCTAAAGGTGTCATCATAAATCTCAGTGATGTTATCTACCAAGCTGGCTAATGCTTGTATATACTTAAAATTTATGACTCCTCTGGCGGTATGGGTGATATCTAATGCAATGAGGAGTTGGATACCGAACGACTCGTGTATCATTTCAGAAGCTAGGGGTTCTTTCTTGATTGTTAAATCCCTTTTATGGATTTGATCATAATGGGTATGAGTGTAAGGAGGAGGTATACCTCTGTGTATGCTCACCATCTCATCATGTGTGAGGGTCATCACTTCAGGTAACACCCTACCTAAATAACAAATTCCAACGTAGTTCATGGAGAGCCATTTGTACGCCCTTCTACCACAAATATAATAAACATTGTCAGGGAGAAAATAAGGGACATAGTATTTCATGATCTTGTCACACATTATCCATAAGAACATCCCCGTCCCCTGTTCCCTGACTTGTTCCTCACAGATCTCTGGCTGTAGGGTCATATTACAGTAGCCGGCTGATACTCTGCCGGCCATCATTTTACTTTTCTTCACCGTGTAAACATATTTATAGTGTCTCCCACTGGTTCGGATCTTTAACAATAATTCCTTATCAATAGGCTCTCCATCTGGACGCTGGGAGTAAGTTATTGTCTGGTTGTGCCATGTCACTTCCCAAGTACCAATCGTTCTGGAACTAGAGAAGTTCATACATACCAGGGACTTGTCCACTTGGTATGGGTGTAATCTAAGACTAGGGGACCTGGTATACAGGTATCTCTTATCCAGTGGCCTCCCTTTATTTAATACACTTATCTCAGAAATATTAAGCGGGTATGGGACTAGGCCTACACTACTCCTTTTATGTAGCACTTGTGAACACACCCAGCATTCTGTTTGGTTTAAGACCTTACCCACTAATGAGTGGTAATCACTCAAGGGATGTCGGCCTGTAGTTGCCTTACTTGTTGACTGACATCGCTGGATGCATTCTTCTTCCATTTTCGGTTGACAATATCTACAGACACAGTACTCACCAGACAATAACTCATCACATAGCCCTTGAACTACGTTTTCCTCATACCTTTTACCTTCTCCTGTTATGGGCAAAGTATCAAGCTGGTTTAGGGATTCTACCTCACCCATATCTGGGTCCATTATTACACTGTCAGAACTCCGCTCCGATCGCTCTAGAATGTGGCAGCCACCGAGTATCCTTGGATGAAGAAGAGGAAACAGAAAGAAAACAAAGACATAGATGCATAACTGTGAACCTGTTGCTTGGAGTCCTTCCATCATCTCTACCAGGGGACCTTTATTTGCTCTGTTCTTGGACCTTTGCTCGCTCAGGTTGCTCGACCTTGGCTGCCTTTCAGTCTTCCCGGAACAATGCTTCTAGAGACACTTCTTCTCTTTCGCTCTCTGCACACTGGGACTCTGGGTTACTGGCTTTCTTGCAGTGGGACGAATGTATCCAAGTTTTTCTCTCTGCGACTTTAATTGATGTAGTGCTGGTCAACAAAACTTGGTACGGTCCTTTCCAACGGTCTATCAAACAACCTGAGCGTAAAAAATTTCGGATCATAACAAAGTCTCCTGGTTTAAGATTATGACAATTCTCGGTAGGCATATCAGGGTTCAGTAAATTCAGTTCCTTTTGTTGTTTCCTTAGCTGTTTGTTTAGCTTTAGGATATATTGTACAGTTAGCTCATTGTGACATTTGAGATCATCCTGTGGGTCTATCATGATGTGTGGCTGCCGACCAAACAATATCTCGAAGGGGGACAAGTTGAGCGGAGCCCTGGGAGTGGTCCTAATGCTATACAGCACAATAGGCAGAGCCTCTGGCCATAACAACCCTGTTTCAGCCATAACTTTACCCAATTTGTTCTTAATAGTACCATTCATTCTCTCAACTTTGGCGCTCGCTTGGGGACGATATGGAGTATGACGTTTACTATTAATCCCCAGGAGTTTACACATGATTTGGAAGACCTCTCCTGTGAAATGAGTGCCTCTGTCACTCTCAATGACCTTTGGGATACCATATCTACAGACAAACTCCTGACATATTTTCTTTGCTGTAAAGGTAGCAGTGTTGGAGGCAGCGGGGAAAGCCTCCACCCAGCTGGAAAACATGTCAACACATACTAATACATATTTCAAATTTCTACAGGGTGGTAACTGTATGAAGTCGATTTGTATTACCTGGAAAGGGCCTTCTGTAGGAGGGATGTGGGATGGCTCTGTTGGGATGGCTTTTCCAACGTTCTTCCTCAAACAGGTGAGGCATGACATTGCCACTCTACCTGCTTGAGAAGCGAACCCTGGTGCACACCAGTAGGCCTTTACCAGCTTGCACATACCTTCCTTCCCCAGATGTGTCAGCCCATGGGCCGCCTCGGCTAGACTAGGAAGGTATGCCCTGGGGGCCACAGGTTTCCCGTGTCCATCTCTCCAAAGTCCGGTGGACTCTTGGCCACATCCCTTCGACTTCCATACTGCTCTTTCCTGTGGGGAACACAAATTCTGCATGTCTATCAGTTTGGATATGGATACCATGTTCAGTGTACAAAGGTTTGTAGGATGGGTGAGAATATTTACAGGGCATGCGTCCCTTTTCGCTGCCTCATCAGCGCGGCTGTTACCAAGTGATACCGGGTCCTTCTCTGATGTATGAGCTTTGCACTTGATAACAGCCACTCTGTCTGGAAGCTGGATAGCTCCCAGAAGTCTCCTAATGTATGTCGCATGCGCCACTGGTGTGCCAGCCGCCGTCATGAAATTTCGGAGGCGCCATAGGGCTCCAAAATCATGCACTACTCCGAAAGCATATCTGGAGTCGGTATATATGTTAACTGATTTTCCTTTGGCCAGTTCACATGCTCTGGTCAATGCCACCAGTTCCGCTACTTGTGCTGAGTGAGGTGGTCCCAAGGGTTCAGCTTCCACAATACCTTCTCCATCTACTACCGCGTAGCCTGTGCACAGCTCTCCCGTCTCCGTCTGTCTATGACAGCTACCATCAGTGAATAAGGTTATGTCTACCTCACTTAATGGGCTGTCGCTTATGTCAGGACGTGCTGTAAAGGTCTGATTCAGGTAGGTCATGCAATCATGCTTGTCCTCACCATCACTAAACTCTGCTTTACCATTTTCAGCAACATTCCTATCACCCTCCACCCTTTGTGCCTTGGAGGGCACATGAGGAAGGAATGTGGCTGGGTTTAGTGTGTTGCATCTTTTGATGGTAATATTTACTGGGGCCATCAGCGCCAGTTCCCACTTGGTGAACCGTGCTGAGGACACATGACGGGTTTGGGCAGAATTTAGGAGGGCAGAGACAGCATGGGGAGCATGAACAGTTAAATCGTGTCCCAACACCACGTCCTCACTCTTGCTTACTAGTTGTGCTATTGCGGCCACACTTCGTAAGCAAGTTGGGAGTGAGCGTGCTACTGTGTCCAGTTGGCCACTGTAATACGCTACTGGTCGGTTGGCATCACCATGTTTTTGTACAAGTACTCCTGCCGCACATCCAGCTGATTCAGTTCCGTACAGTTCAAAGGGTCTCCCATAATCTGGCATTCCCAGTGCTGGGGCCTTTGTTAGGCTCACCTTTAGTTCCTCGAAAGCCAGCTCAGATTCCTCAGTATGAGAGACCCGGTCTGGCTTAGTTGAGGAAACCATCTCTTGTAGTGGTAATGCCAGAATAGAGAATCCTGGGATCCAATTGCGACAGTATCCACACATGCCTAGGAACGTACGGATCTGGTGCTGGGTCTGTGGCAGTACCATGTTCTGAATCGCTTGGATTCGGTCATCGGTGAGGTGTCTCAGCCCTTGGGTAAGGCAGTGGCCCAGATACTTAACCCTGGTCTGGCATAATTGTAGCTTATCCTTTGATACTTTATGTCCTGTCTCAGAGAGATGCATCAGCAGCTGTCTAGTGTCATCCACTGATGACTCTAGTGACTCAGAACACAACAATAAGTCGTCGACATATTGTATTAGTATCGAACCACTCATGGGTTGAAAGGATTGTAAACAATCATGCAAGGCCTGGGAGAAGATGCTGGGGGAGTCGTGTCCAGGTATACTGTACTCCTCTGTAGGTAAAGGCGAACAGATACTGGCTGTCTGGGTGTAAAGGGACAGAGAAGAACGCTGAACACAAATCAATGACTGTGAAATGAGTACAGTGAGGTGGGATTTGCATTAGGATGACAGCTGGGTTTGGCACTACGGGGAATTGGCTCTCAACTACTTTGTTTACCCCTCTTAAATCCTGCACTAGTCTGTAGCCCCTCCCCCCGCTCTTTTTCACAGGAAAGATGGGACTATTGGCCGTGCTGGAAGTTCTAACTAGGATTTCCTGTTGAAGCAATCGTTGGATCACTGGGTATACTCCTAGCTCAACTTCAGGTTTTAAAGGATATTGCAGTATTTTTGGGGCTATCCTGCCTTCTTTTAAGCGGATCTCTACTGGAGCTACATTTGCCATCAGCCCAGCATCCTGTCCATCTTTAGTCCAAAGGGAACTCGGTATTTGTGCTGTAATTTCAGCTACCCTAGATGGATTTGATTCTACAACAGTGGAATACAACATTAGCCTCTGAGGACTGTCCAGCATATCTTGCACTTCTTGTGTAAGATTTCTAGGAGTGTCCAGAAATACCCCATCGGGGGTGCAATAGATGACACATCCCATTTTACATAGTAAATCTCTACCTAGGAGGTTAGTCGGGGCCGATGCAGCCAACAGGAAAGAATGTTTGGTATGCAGAGGCCCGATTGTAACCTCCGCTGGTTTCGTCATTGGGTAATGTTGTATTTTTCCTGTTACCCCAATTGCTGCTACTGATTGGTCAGTGAAACCCAAGTGAAGAGGAGTGTTGAGAACAGATCTGGCCGCCCCTGTATCAACCAAGAAGGTTTGCCTTACTCCAGCTATATCAACTTTCACCTGAGGTTCCTCTCTAAGGTGTTGTGTTAGTCTAACTGGCTGTAGGATACAGGTATGACCTGTTTCCTATTGTCTTACCTGGGTTGCCCTTAGTACAGTGTCAGCCATCAGATGGGGAGGAGGCATGTTGCGTGACCTGTCTGTCTCCTCCCATTGTCTAGGGGCTGGGTATCTCCGTGTCTCACCCTGGTGAGATTCCCATTCTCGCCTATGTGTTTTGTAACTCCTGGGGTTTCCTGACTTACATTGTGCTGAGTAGTGTCCTTCCTTATTGCAGTTGTAACAGATAATTTGCTTTCTACCTGTGTCCCTGGTGTTTCGTTGGTATGCAGCTTTATTTGGGGCATTTGTAAGAGCTTGGATGCTAACCATCATCAGTTTATCAGTTTGCAGTTCCCTGTGCTTCTTAATGTTACGGTCGTGGTCCACAGCAGATTCCCGTAGGGCATCCACTGTCATTCCACGCCAATTTGGGAAAGAGGTTTGGACTCTGGCTCTCAGGTTGTCTTTAAGCCCTTCCACCAGCACAGAGACGATCATCTCCCTCAGGTGGGGGTCGTCCTTAGGCTCGGAGACACCAGTGTATTTTGATACCGCCAGTAAGGCTTTTGCGAAATAATCAGCAGCAGATTCACCATCCTTTTGTTTGATGGTGAAAATTTTGCTATATTCCACTGCCGCAGGAAAATATACTCCCAATTGTAAGTTGACCAGACGTATATTTTCCTGGTTGATCTCATCATTTATCTCCTTGTCCATTTTCAATCTACTATCCTGAATGAATTTCGGGATGTCTATGTGGGTAGGGAGACAGGCCCTCAACATGATTCTCCAATCCTTGTTGGTGGGCTCATCAGAGTTTCCCAGATCCCTTACAAATTTCCGGCACAATGCCAGATCTTTCCTAGGATCAGGGAAATCTGTAATGATGGACCGCAGCTCTAACCGTGTCCATGGGTTTAGCATGGTCATCTTCCTGGTAGGTATCACACCCTCTCTGTCTGCCTTACCATAGGGAACCTCCAGAGTGCGAACAGGGTATGTTTGTACCACATCCGCATTACTGGGACCTGCTTGGGAGTCGTCTGTGTCTGTGCTGTGTAGTGCTTTCTTACCTGGGTCCAATACTATGCTGTTGGCATCAGCCGTCTCCTCTTCCTGTGCTGGAGCCCCAGCAGCAGGTTTAGCCGGTTCAGCTTTTCCCTCAAGCATGTTTTTTTTTTTTTTTCAACGTTTTTATTAAGTTTTTCAATGTAAAACATTTCAAAGTAAAACATTTTCTGTACATTGCAATGTTTGTTTCACAGAACAACTCAGAATATTACAAAATAAAGCATAACAATTATATGTAAAAAAGAACTTTGTGTCACAATCATTTCGCTGACCATAACATGCTACCGGGGTTTCCCTCAAGCATGTTAATTGCATGAGAGACGGCCAGTGCCAACAGCTGCTCGTTTTCCTCTCGGGTTTCCTTATAAGGGGATAAGACAGGGTACAAGTTAGCAACGGTTACATTATTACTACTCATGTCTTGCTTATTAGTCATTAACCCCTTCGGCACATATGGAGGTGGGGGAGCTGTTGCGGCTACGGTTGCATTTTTATTGTGGCTGATTGTATCTGGCACTGCCAGACATCTGATTCCCCATTGTTCCTGTCCTTCCTTCTGCCACAATTTAAGAATTTCTATGTGCTTCACTCTCTTCTTACGACTGGAGAGTAGACATATTTCATCTTTTACTGCCGATAAGATTTCTGGATCAAAGCTACCAACACTGGGAAATTCTAACTTGCTGCCTTGTGTCATTTTTCTCCATTTCTTTTGGTAAACAACTGCTCGTTCACCGTGCTTACAGCACATAATAAAAGCCGCCGATCCTTTTGGTCGGCTTGCTTCCTCCCTAACTGACACGTTATCACAGCGTGACCCGTTATTACCCATAATTACAGGAATAAACGTTCACAGCTAGTAGATACCGGTGGGTTGTTTAAGTTGAGAGCTCCCCAAAACACTCACTTCTCAGCGTCCTAGAACAGTCCCACAATCAAGCGGTTGCGAAGGCTACGAGGTATGATACTCAATCACCAAGTCTTTCAACTAGCAGCGAACTTCTAGTCAACTTGCAAGGTGCGGCCTAATTTTTCCAGGGCACAACAAACTTGTTTTCCTGTACCCCCAAAAACTGGTTTTCCTAAATCAGCTAATCGGATCACTGGGTTCCGATGTAGCTTCTTGTACCCTCCTAGTGGATCAAAATAGGTAGTTCCACTGAAGGGGCAGTTCCTATGGGCACGTCGTCACGTGCACCCTGTCCTAACTGGACTGTCCTACACTGGACTACACTGCGCTTGAGTCGTGCCGTCACACACCCGTTCGCCTCAGTTATGTTTCACACTGGGCGCTAGTTACACCTTGGTCTTATGCTTATTTTTGAAATATTTCTGTACAGAAAATCTTCCCAGGCTGGTAGCTTTTCACTAGATACTTATGCAGGTATAAATCCCTTATAAAAGGCTATAGGAATCTATTAAAATAATGCTTGAGTTGCTTGTTTTTGGAAAATGAACAAAAAGAAAAAAAACTTATTTTCTCTTATTAATCACCGCCTCATCCACAGTATATTACTATACTGTTTAAATAAAGCTAGTGGTTTAATACTGTTCACCTTTGAATTCCTATGTGTGCTGCATGTGCAGTGCCAATGAACAGCCACGTGTGTACGTGCGTTGTTCACAGGCAGCCGATGAATCGGCCACCCACGTGTTCTATAGTGTATTTGCAAGGTTGCGCTCGAGTTTCGCTATACGCAGTAATTGCGCCTAAATGTGGAATAAATCCCTTAACTTCGTCCGAAAGTTACGTATCAAGATGCGAAATAAATCCTGCACTTAATCCGTAAATCTCGTACAAAGATGCGAAAATTTCCCGATATGGGCACGTGCGCGCGCACCTTGCGTAATACACAATAGACGCTTTACGTTACTGTAAAAGGCCCAAAACTTATCGCCACGTGTCGGAGTCCCTGGCCCTGCAGTAACTAACAATAAAAGTTATAGTTTTGCACAGAAGGGATCCTCTATGTACTATAATAAAACACAGGCCTTTGTTTCCACGTGTGCGAACTTTATCGCACGTGGCACATATACTGTAATAAACAAGCAACTCAAGACACTATACCCCGTTAAACTACTTGTGGCAGGCAGAAGTACAGTTTACTAAACACTTGGATATGATATGCTTTAAAACACGTGGCTTAATGTTTCACTTATTGTACTTCGGGTTCAACGCTAGCACTTCTTGAACCCCGCACCGCCGCGGACCTGGCCTATCCAGCAATGGATAATAAATACTTCCACCCTTTTGCTGGTATAGGTCAAGCCGCGCGCCTGGTACTGAGCTCCAGAATGTGAAACGGCCGGACGATGCCCCCAATTGTTAATGGCGATTAAATATGACCAAAGAAACAATAAGTGAAAAGCGCAGTTTACGTAATATGTCCGTAACCTGCGTACCCTTTATACCTAGCTACGTGCGAACAAAACGTAGTGCAGCGTAGCGTACCTTTATTGTGTATTGTACACCAGAGAACTAATACCTTAATAAGAGATCCTTTCGCAGTAATCTGACTCTAATCTGCGAATATACCTTATCGGACAGTGTCCGTAATATACCTTATCGCTATATGCGAATAAACAGACACAACCACAGTATTAAAGTAAGGAGATAAGAACTCCGTAAAAAAGATGTATTTAAGTCCCTAATGGACAAAAGGGGTTACAGAAATAGAAAATACAGGTATAACAAGTGATACAATAGTCTAACAATGAGTATAATAAACAGGCTCTACTAGGGGAAGAAAAACAGATACAGGATACAATCAGCCAACAATACAATAAGAATAAGTACCGTGAATGCAACCGTTTACCGTCTCATCAAATATGCGCAGCGCAGTCCGGTCGGAGCTCGCTATCGTTCAGGGTTGAACTATAGCCCGGTAGAAAGGTCAGGGAAAGGGAGATGTGCCAAAGTGACCAAGGCCGCCCTGGGTCACCTATCTTATAGGGTCAGAAGGGGGAGGTCAAAGGCCATTCCTATTGGTCAGAGATCGTATGTCCAGTCCTCTGTGATTGGGGCAATAATGATGCACCTGGTGCAGGGGAGTGAACTTTGGAGTTCTCTGTTTGTTGGTTTCGTCATCAGGGGTTGTAAAAAGCTGTAAGAACCGGTTACATCTAGATTCCTTTGTTATATACTTTCAACAGAAACTGTCTTAGGAATATGGATTATGTCCATAACTATCGGGCCGTGTGTATTGCGAAATATTCGCAATGACCGGAATACTGCGCATAAGAAACGGAACGGAACGGTACTAAACACTATACAGACAGATGTATGCAATGCTAACTAAGCTATGTGTGGCGTTCTAAACCTTTAACTACATTTTATTTAGTGTAAGTATGTTATTATGAATTTATGTGTAATAGTATGGCTGCGCTTCTGGTCCACTTTGTCACACAGACTCGGGTATGGAAACTTTATTTGCGCAACTCTGCGAACCAAAATGGCGACCATACTATCCTAAAATGGCGTGTGTGCAACTCGACTTCCACAGTCCTCCTCAGCCTCCCCTCCATATCTATCAGCTTCTGCTGGCAAGTTGACATTTGGGATTCTAGCGTGGAGAGGTGGTTGGGGATAGGCGCTGTGGTGTCTTCCAGCATAGAAATTCTGGTCTCAGTTTCTTCGACCCTGTCTCTCAGTTTCTTCATGTCCTGTCTTATAAAGGATATATCAATTTTTACCTCCGCAACCTTACCAGCAAGCCTCTTCTCTGAATCAGTAATGGCCTGCAGAAGCTGTGCCAGCGTAACCTCTGGTGATTCCGCCATGTCGGATTCGGGGGATTGGGCCTCAGCAGGGGGTGGTGCGGGGTCTTGCCTAGCAAATTTTGCCAGTTTAGCCGCAGCAGCTGGTGTATTTCTGCGGGAAATAGAGCAGGATGAAATCTCCCTATAAGGTAGGAGAGTGCTCACTAGTCCCCTGCAGCAGGTGTTTGAGTTAACAACGGCAACCCGTAGTCAGAGGCACACTTGGGGGGCCACAAGTATGAATTCCTTATGGAGGGTCTGAGGAGTACAGCACGTGTCCCGTAGTGACCTCAGCCACCAACCTGTATAGTGGAGGATGCCAGCAATGAGGCAGGGTCTCAAAAAAAAAAAGCAAGCTGCTCTCAGGAGCAAGTCAGGACACTCCACCCTCAATCACAGTCCAGCAGGTTTCAAAGATATATATATAAGGAATCAAATAGGCACCACTCACCAGCAGATAGTCCCATCACCACAGGGTATTTTACAGCTTACTTGCTCACAAAATGGCGGAAGACGCTCACTATTTGGCAGCAGTTCTATCCCTTTACGTGTAGGCTGTCAGGCAGGGAATATATACGTATAGGAAGCTCCCACTGTAGCTATATCCTTCTTTATTGCCCAGAGGTAGGGGGGGGGGGTGTCCCCGATGGGTCGCAGGGTCCCAGTAGGATGCACGGGGCGTTTAGGCCTCCTAGCTTTCCCTCCTCAAGATGGCGGCGGGGTTACTCACTATTATGCAGGGCCTGGGCGAGGAGTTCTCCAGGAGCCGGTCGTCAGGCAAGGGGTCACACCCGCCCAGTATTATAGTTGTCAGCGGTCGTCTCTTCTCCCACTCCTCCTCCGGCGCCGTTGCCGTCACAGGGGAGAGACTTTAGGCAGGAGGGTCCTCTGTCACCACCGCTTCTCCCACGCGGCGGGAGGCTGCACGCCTGCAACAGCGAGCTCCCCTCCGCACACCTCAGGAGGGCAGAGATGCTATATCCTTTATCAGCCGGGGAGCACCACAAATACCACAGGGCACGGAGATCGTCGTCCGTGTAGCCCTGCGCGGCGGGTCTCTGCAGCAGCCGTCTCCACTCCCAGTCCCAAGATGGCGCCGGGCAGCGCGCTCAGCGGGGAGATGTCCCTTCCAGATCAGGTACAGGTCAATCTAGTCAGCGCAGGCACCCCACCTCAGGACCAAGGTGATCAGGGGTATGGAGGTCTCTTGTCCCCAGCAAAATAGAGGTTCTCCCTGTCGACAGAGGGTATTTTCAGGATTATATGGTCAGGAGCTCAGCAGGCACGCGTCCTACTCCATCTGCCGCTAGGCCACGCCCCCCCAGAGATCATCTCTTAAGTTTCACCAAAGATATCACACACGTGATCTATTTCCATGTTCTAAGTGTGGGAAATCTTTTATTCAGGAATCACATCTTGTACAGCATGAGAGAATTCACACAGGAGAAAAACCATTTTCATGTCCTGAGTGTGGTAAATCATTTACCCAGAAGTCAGATCTTGTCCTACATATCAGAACTCACACAGGTGAGAAGCCATTTCCATGTTCTAAGTGCGGGATATCTTTTACCCAGAGATCATCTCTTGCTATACATCAGAGACTTCACACAGGTGAGAAGCCATTTCCATGTTCATAGTGAATGCTTCAGACCTGATCTCTGGGCTGTGAGTTTGGAGCCCAGCGATTTAGGCAAATGTCACCCTGCTCACGTAAAATCCCGCCCATGTGTATGACTGTAAATGCAATCGCAGCTGTGCGAAGAGGGGAGAGTTAATTCAACCAAGACATACTCGGCAGTGCAATGGCTGTGAGGCGATCGGGACCACTGATGTCAGCATCCCTCCCAATGGCCAGGAGCCGCCTGTGTTTTCTGGAGCACTCCCGAAAAACACTGGCATTACGCCTGGCGCTATTCAATCAACTTACGTACGGCCATTGTGATTTGTGGAACTCTCCTACAGGCCATGATACAGAGCAGAGATAGAGGTAGAACCATGTGTATGCAGTCTTCTAGGTATGAGCTGTTATATTGCCTATCCCTTATTATTACTCTGTAATATACATTTTCTCTTTCGTCCATCCTGGCTTGACCTTGGGATGTAAGAGGGTTCGCAGGAGCAAGGCAACTGTGCTGGCTTCTTTTGAGATTAGGCTCCTCCCTTCTGCATCCCATAGTTCCCCAGTTAGTTTTAGGTGCCCACTGGAGTGGGTGCTGTGCTGACAGGCTGCTGTCTGCAACCGGTTTTGGAGAGATAGCTAGGTTTTTATTTTATTAATTTTACACTAGTTAGATAGGCTTTGCCAGTGTGTCTGTTTTGTTTCTACCCAGCTTGTGTAATCACTGTTGTTTCCAATTGTAAAGCACAACGGAATATGCTGCGCTATATAAGAAACTATACATAAATACCCTTTGCGCTAAGCAGCACGTGTTTGCCAGAAGCAGCAACCATTTTGTCAACTATGACTTGCATAAAAACATTACAAAATGGCTGAAGATTTAGGACAGTGCTGGAAAAGTGATTTCTTGTAGAAAATTGTTTTGATTTTATAAGTTTAGGAATGCAATGTTGACAGTACAGAGAGTGAGGACAGACAGCTGGTCTCCACGTTCTTGTCACCAACATGGGAACTACACGATAACAGGGCCACACATTCGTAGACCTCAAATCCACCGAATCTTTCCCTAGTAACAAAGAAGATGGGTGAATTATGACAGTATGATTGAAAGCAAAGCTGGCCAATAAGACTCGAGGCTTATAAATAATTAAAGTAAGTAAAGTATAAATATCAGAGCTAGAGAAGGAAGGGGCAGGCAGTTGAGGAAGAACAGGCCAGCACGGGGACTGGAGGTAACTATGAATGAGGTTTAAGGGCTGATCACTGTCCTTGATAGGTTTCCATCTTGATTTGATCTAGAATTATTGTTTAAGTATAAGCCAATCAATTATATGTTTTTTTGTGTTAATCTGCATTTGCAAATACCTGTAATCAAGATACCTTCCAAGTAAAGCATTGTCATTCATTTTTTTACAAGTTTGTGTTGGCGTGGAATTATTTCAGCATTTGCCGTTTTATAGTTAAGGGTTGTAAAGTAAATAAACCTAAGAATGTTTTATCAGGATGGAGGCCCCTGAAGCAAGTTTCAGTAATATTGGTGCCCGCACTTATCAGTGATTGAGAGAATTAGAGTTTGCACAAGTGATTTGCTGTTTAAAAAAATATATATATAAAAACTGTAAGGACCGTGCAGTTCTATCTCCGAATGTCTGGAGGGTGGTAAGCCAAGTTACTTGAAAAAAGTTCTCCCCTTTTAATTGTGAAACAAATAGATCTTCATTTAACACATAGAAAGGCAATGCTGCATTTTGACGACTGTAATGGTCCCCATACATCTGCAATAAATTGTAACAATCCTCCGTTCTGGAGATGATTGTCACAATTAATTTTTAATGTGGGGCTCCCCCTACTGGCGATCCCGATCTAATAATCTGGTTTTATCTGCGGTTCTTTTTTATGTGTGGGCGTTCCCTTTTCGTTCCGCCGATGGGAGATATTTATATTTGGGCAGGGCCTGTTCTAGAGGGAGGAGAAAGGCATTTGTTGTTGCGTGGACACTGCTTATCCTGGCTCTCCATCTTCTGCATTGTAGGCATGTAAGGATTTTTACTAGTTTAATTATAACTGTTCAGTGGAGCAGTGGAGAATACTCTGTTGCCCCATTTCCACTGTGTCGGTGGTTTCTGGCATCTGGGCTCCATGGTTGCTGCTCCATTTCCCCCCAATGGCGGCGTATCTGGCAATGTCTCTCCTCTGCTTGTATTATGTTCCCCCATAGGCAGTGGCAGGGCTCCTGTGTTTATTTTTGGAGCAGAAGAAATGTGCGGTGGTGAGGCTCTGGGTCCCGTGACCGAAGCATTCAGCCACCCTAGCTAGCCAGTCCATTAATGGGGAGGTGGGGACTCCCTCAAATAGAGGGGTCCCCCCTCTCCAGTGTACCCCAGGCATGTGCTGAATCCTGGGGCTATCCCCTTGCACCCCTGGGCAGTGGGTGCAGGGTTGATAGCTTTCTCAAAAGTAATATTGGCCTTTACAGTTGGACTACAAGGCCTGCTGGTACCTGTAGTCCCCCTGCAAAGGCAATATTAAAATAACCAGAAAACACTGTTTTAATATTTTATTCTCTTGGACCTTCACCTGGGGGCAGCGGCCTTTTGTCCTGCTCCAGCAAAACCCACCACAGATCGTAGCTCTTTTGCATGGCTGCCATCTCCTCAGGGCTTCCTCCAACATCAACTTCTGTGTGCTTCCCCCAGGACTTCGGAGTCTTCAGAGCTCTTCCTAGCTCCTCCTGTGCCGTCTGACTGAGTGCCTGCCCACTGTCTCGTGCTGGCTTATATAGCCTGCTCAAGGGGGTGGAGTATTGATGCAGACGAGCCCCTATTGGATAGGCTATTGTTTTTAAATATACATTTAATTTTTTTCAGTTGCGCTGCCGCTGCCTCAAATAATGGCGGATCTTAGCTACCCATCCCCCCCGCCATGGAGAGGGAGACCCTCAAGCCACACCCGCGTAGGGGGGGCACAGAAGCAGGTACTTGTTTAATTTCACGATTTGATGCGATTTTTGACCTGTTCATTACCCCACTATCCACTACGCATGTTGATTCTATATATTGTGGTAAGCGCAGCGAATCACCAAGCCCGAAGCATGGCAAGCCCCGCGGATTACTTTCCATGTATTCAGTGTCCCCTTGCGGGGATTGCTGCGCCCACCACGGAATACGTGTAAAGTAATCTGCATCCCCTCGCGGGGCTTGCTACGCTCGCCGCATTTCGGGCTCACTGCCACACCATATAAATTCAACTCCATGCGTAGTGGATAGTAGGGTAATGAACAGGTCAAAAATCGCATTAAATCGGTTGCGATATCGCATCGCATGCAATATCTGCCGCCGTGAAAATAAACAAGTACCAGAAGCACAGCAGCCAGGGGAAGGCGGATCTCTGTAGCCCACTCCTGCCATAGAGAAGCAGCCGTGACTGGTAGACAGGGGCACAGCAAACAGAGGAAGGCAGATCTTCCCTGCCTACCCCACCGCGCAGAGGGAGCATTGCCAGCCGCAGCAACAAAGGAGGACAGGACGGAGCACAGTAGCCGGGGGAAGGCAGATCTTCACCGCCCACCCCCGGCATGCAGTGGGAGCCCTCCAACAGCAACCGCGAAGGGGGACAGAAGCACTTCAGTGGGGGAGGGAGGCGGATCTCAGCTGCCCAACCCCTGCCATGGAGAAGAAGCCCCTCCAGCCGTAGCTGCAAGGGGGGGAGGCAGATCTCAGCCACCCACCCCCTGCGATGGAGAAAGAGTCCCAGCAGCCGTAGCCTCAAAAGGGGACAGGAGCACAGCAGCCGGGGGAAGGTGGATCACCGCCGCACACCCCCACCACGGAAAAGGAGCCCCTCCTGCCACAGCCGCCCAGGAGCACCACAGGTGGATTGCCAGAAGGGGGAGCCCACACATTAATGATTAATTGTGACAATCATCTCCAGAACGGAGGATTGTCACAATTTATCGCAGGTGTATGGGCCCCATTAACTGGATGACCTTTTGCTAAAAGCATCTTCCAGAGAGGTTCTACTCGGCAATATTCAACGGACGCAGGAGGTACTTTCGCTAGACAAAAAATTGGAACATAGACAAAAAGGCGTGATGGAAGATCTCAGGTGGTATTCACCAAATATGCAAAAAATTGGTGATAAACAATAATAAATTAAATCTGTTGTGTATATCTTTTTTTCAAAATATCAAATAATTATTTGGAAGTGGGGTAGGATATTTCAATGGAGCGTACCAAGACTCATGTTGGAAAGATTGATGTCAGACTTATAATGGCTTCTTTGGTATGGTTCTGAAGTATTCCTCTCTGAGGTGTGAGACGAGATGATCTCACATATATTCAAAGTGCAAACAGGTGACCTCACTTGTTCAGGAAAAAAGAGAAAGAAACAATTCATGTGTAGAACAGTGCTGGAAAAGTTGTGTGGTAAGTATGTGAGGAGCTGGGACAAAGGTTGTATTTTTGCCAACGTACCTCATTTACCCACTTAACAAGAGTGATAAATATATAAAGGTTTCTTTTAGATAATAGGCGTACCCCCACTCACGGTGATGGCTGTGATTTTCAACATATAAAGGTTTCTTTATTAGTGATCCAAGGGCGTCCCAACGTGGTCTCAATCATATGTGTGTCCAGTTACATAAGGAAAAAACATATCTATAATGTGTAGAATTATCCACAATGAGTTATATGTCTTAGAGGAGGTTTAGCTGGAGCTTGCAGCGTGCCTCACTCACCAACAAAAATAACAGATCTATTTACAGATGCAAGAAAGGAGGGCGTACCCCAACTCACACTGGGTCTCTGAGTGATAAATCGGTACTCGTTTCCTAGCAGGGCGCCCAGTAATGATGTAAGCGTACAGGGCTATTATCCGTAGCAAAATTGCATGGCATTGCATCTCATGGGCCATTATAGTGCCATGCGATGCAAATTTTTTATGTAATTTATTTACTGCTCTGTTGGTCCTAGGGGATTGCATTGCATCTCCAAAAAAATTGCATGAGATTTTATAGGGTGCGATGCCATGCCATTAGCTATACACTTGTATAACATACAATGAGGTTTCACTGACCCCCCCCCCCACTATAAACGCCATCCCAAACCGTGGCGAGCGCAGCGGAACGCATCCTCCAGACCTTTTCATACCCCCAACATCCACGTCGGCGTGGAGTTGATTTTATATAGTGTGGCGAGCGGACGCGGATTACTTTACATATATTCCGCTGTGCTCGCCGCGCTTCGGGCTCGGTGGCTCACTGTGCTCGCCACACTATATATAATCAACTCCACGCCTACGTGGATAGTGGGGGTATGAAAAGGTCCGGTGGACGCATTCCGCTGCGCTCGCCACGCTTCGGAGTGGATAGTGGGGGGGTCAGTGAAACCTCATTGTATGTCATACAAGTGTATAGCTAATGGCATGGCATTGCACTCTATAAAATCGCATGAGATTTTGCGGGAGATACAATGCAATGCAATCCCCCAGGGCCAACAGAGCAGTGAATGCATCGCATGCCACTATAATGGCCCATAAGATGCAATGCGATTTTGTGCATTCTAAATGCAGCACCACGCTTCTGCAGTATTTGTAGATATCACCCCGGCACCGCTGCTGCTGCGGCAGAAAAAGCTCCCACACCGACGCCATTATCACAAGCCGCAGGTATATCTGTGTATCCCTATGGTACATGTGCAGCCATGTTTGGTATGATCACTTGAGGCCTCCACAGTCAATTCTCTGTGACCTGTGCTCCAACTGACTGCCTCAGCCAGTCATCGCACACTGGCTACTATAAGGATCCCGGGAATAAACTCCCAAACCAGTGCTATGGTTGTCTCCTCCTAGAAGCATCCAGTTGGCTCAGCTCCTGAGGATATCGCTCCTATTACAGACCAGGAACATTCCAGCTTGCAGTACCCCCTGGCTCCATCGATGGTCCAACATCGATCCTGCTTCCCTCTATGTTCTGCCATCAATCATGCTAACCATCAGTGTCTCCCCAATGATCCTGCTCATCAGTTACCCATCATTGCACCATCGGGTCAATAGCGTCTAGGCCACCTTCTCTGAGTCTTAAGGCTGTCTTCTGTCTGCATCCTTGGGACTTCATCCCTGTTCTAACACTGCACCATCGGTGAGAGTTTACAATCGATACTCATTCATACTGACTCCCTGTGCCATTGAGGACTGTTACTACTTACCAGTGTGCTTTCATTGGGTGCACCCGACTCCTGTATTGTCTTATCACCATCTGCCGCTGTGTATTGGCATATCTACCACGTGCTTTAATAAAAATACTCACACAGTTCACTTCACATCACTAATCATTTGTTGGTGCGGTCGCCCCAGTTTCATCGCCTTTCAAATAGCTACTGAGGACTGAGACTGTAAACAGTAAAGTGCGGAGTGATCCGGTAGCGGAGTCACATGACCAGAAGGATGGGGAGGGAAGTGTTACACTAAGGGGGCGTCACGTGCGCAAGTGTCAACATTCACACACAAAACAATCACGAAAAACTCATTCCGCCCTTTTAATGTGTCAACTTTTTACATGTTGATCTTTTGCTTGTGTTGACCTATTTGGGTCAGATTAGACAGTTGACCATGATGATACACATCCTTATTAACACAAGTGACTGCAACCCTACATTATTATACATTACCATAAATTACCAAAAATGACATTACATTACTGTGGAGCCCAGAAGTGGGGAACTGTGTCTGATCTACATATATTATATAATACACCAGTCTGCTCCACCTGCATTATAATCACAGAGCACCACATTAAATTATAATGTAACAATAATACTGGATGTTATTACAAGACGCTGTCGGACACAACACTGGGTCCTCCCTGCTGCCTTCTTCGCAACCCACAAATTGTTTAGTTATGGAGTCTGTAATAATCTCCTCAAAAACAGGAGTCAGGTTACAGAACAGACAGAGTTCAAACTCTGTTCACAGCAGAGCCAAGTGCAACATTGTATCCTGTGAATTAACACCATCACTGCCTGTCGAAAGCATAAAGGACAGAGCGGATGGTGTAATGGTTAGCATTGCTGCATCACAGTGCAGAGGTCATGGGTTTGATTCCTAACATGACCCAGACTGTGCAGAGTTTATCTGGCTGTCAGATGCAGACTGCGTTGTCTGTACCATATAGACTGCCAGTATATCCACTGCACCTGTATATATAACTGCACTGTATGTCTATATCACTGCTTTGTATGTCTATTACAAGCTGGCTCAGATGCATACTGCATTGTCTGTACCGAATAGACTGCCGGTCTATATCACTGCAGCTGTCAATTGTATGTATATCACTGCACTGTCTAGATCACTGCATTGTATGTATATCACAGGCTGGCTGTGCACTGTGTAACATTATCACTGCCTGTCAGAAAGGCTGCCTGCCAATGATTGCTATATGTGCCTAGTACTAGCTTACTGCGTACTGTGGGTGATGGTTGGCATTACTTCTTCACAACTCGGGTCGTGGGTTCAATTCCCACTATGACCTTAACTGTGCGGAGTTTGTACGTTCTCTCCGTGTTTTAGTGGGGTTACTCCGGGCACTCTGGTTTCTTCCCACAATGCAAAATATAAAACAGAAGTATGCTGTGTTAGCCGTACATATGGGCTAAATGTCTACGCCACCGCAAGGTATACGTAGTACCAGCTTACGGTGTATGGCTTGAACACTATCTCTGCTGGTCAGGAGAATACTGTGTAGTGGTACCGTATAGGCTACCTGCTTATTTTTATGCCATTGTATGCCTGGTATAATTGTAGTATATTGTCTGACCTGTGCTTTAGCAGCCGGTTCACAGTGCTATAATACTGCAACGTCTTCCAGGGGTACCAGTCCCAGTGACTCTTGGGCTCCGGCGCGGATGTCTTGTACATCCTGTAATGCTGGCTTATGCCCCCATTACTAGTACAGGATGGCTTATAGGCAGGCTGCTACAATGCCTGGGCGATGCCCACAGGTACAGCCTCCTCTCAGGAGCCTGCTTGGGCCACGTTCTTTACTCCGTTGCCGGTGCAGCTAGTAGCAGAATTGGATTGGCATCATCCCTGGGGTGAGTGCTTATCTGCCTCCGGACAAGGTCCCCAGAAATGCCGTCCCCATCCTTGGTGGGTGTAGCTCCCCGCACAGTGGAAGCGCTCTGTACCTGCTGGTAGACGCAGATACCCCGTCATCCAGACTCCTCCGTCAGCAGACACAGAGGGCAGTATTCAATGTCAAAGTTCTCAGTGCATGGAGAGCTTTTTATTTCGCTCTCCATGCACTCTCCGTGTTCCGGAGGGCTCTCTGCCACTCCTGCTCCCTCTATTCAATGTGGTTAAGACTCTCCGCCACTCGCGGAGAGTCTTAACCCCTGCAGGGAGCAGGGAGCTTTCAGGGAGCCGGAAGCAGCCAGAGAGATTAAAGTCTCCCTGGCTGCTCCAGAGGAATGTGGAGAGGAGGGGGGCTCTCCGGGACCCAGGCAGCACAGGCTGCCCCCCCCCTATAGCCAGCGGGGGACCCAGTATTCACTGCACCCGTTCGTGCATACTATCGATCGGGTGCAGTGAATATATGAATATGTAATGAGCGGCTCGAGCGCTCCGGCCCCCTGCTGGCTGCACTGTGTAAAAAAATTTTTTTTTTTTTTATTAAATATATATTCATGTGCTATAAGCACATGAATAAAAATAACATGCCCCTTCACAGAAAAAAAAACCTGATTTTTTGACACCAAAATTTAAGAAAAAAACCTTTTAGTTTAAAAGTTCACATTCCAGCTCTCCATCAAAAGATGGAGAATTGCTACACGGAGAGACACGGAGAACATCACTTAGAAAGACGGAGAGAATTTCACATTGAATAGGGTTGCTCGCTTTTGGAGAGCAAAATGCTCCGTCCAAGGCGAACAAAGCACAAGTTCTCCACAAAACACGGAGAACTTTTCTCATTGAATACTGCCCAGAGAGGAGGACACCTGGGATTAGCATTGTCTAGAGGGGACCGTCGACGACGGTATGGAAGATGGGGGGGCCTGTGATAAGGTGAATCCCCCCCACCTCGTCTTGAGGTGCCGACCTTGGTCTCAGCTGTCAAATAGGTCCTTACCTTAAACGACCCCGCTGAGCCGCCTACACCTTTGGGTGTCTCCCTAGGTGTTTTCTGGGTTTATTCCATAAATCAGTGAACTTGACTAAGGTCATCAGTTGGGAGATTCCTAACAGGAAGTTTAGCTTGCCATCAGCGGTTTCCCTTCCTTTTACCCCCTTCCACAGGAGGACATAGTCCCCTGGGAGACTGTCCCTAAAGTGGACGCACTCCTGCCCCAGGCATCTGCTTGGGTGGCTAAGGCCTTAGTTGCGTGAGCAACTTCTCTCACAGCGGACGCTGCATAAGGGGTGTCGGAGGAAACCCTGCTGCCTTCTATTGAGCATCACGTGACACCTTACCTGGGGGTGACGGCTCTAGAAATTACACCAATCGCCTCCAGAGGGTCACCTTCGGCCATAGCTGCACACACATACCGGTGTCTGTGCTCTTGGAAGGCCTGAACTCAAAGTCCCTTTTGAAGGTTCCTTTTTATTTGGGCCAGTGCCAGATATGGGGGCCGGTTTAGATACCATTCGGCAAAGGATATCCCTTCGGGGGGATTGCCATCTGGCTCTACAGTCCAGGATCAGACATATCTTGTCCCCCTGGCAGGTGTCTGTGCATGCCTGCGTGGGATCCCTGGGGTTGGTGGATCGGCCTTCGCATTGGCAGAATAGGCTCAGTTCCATGCCAACCCTCTACAATACTGTCCAAGGAGCAGCACGGATAGTGTAGTGGTTAACATTACTGCTTCACTGCGCTGAGGTCATGGGTTCGATTCCCACCATGGCCCTAACTGTGCGGAGTTTGTATATTCTCCCCAGACTTGCATGGGTTTACTCCTGGTACTCCGGTTTCCTCCCACAATATCCATGCCCAGAAGTTCGCCTGGTCTCCAGCAGGGCCCCCCTTTCCTGGGGGCTTCTGGACGGGACCTCGCTATTGGATCCACTAGTAGACAATCCTAGCCATGCATGCTAGCCTCCCATGTTTGGGGGGTGGTCACTTCTCAAAGGTCGTTCCAGGGTATCTGGACCACTCTAGTGGCCCAGCCCTCCATCATCGTCCTCAAACTAAAGTCAATCTTCCGGGCAGTCCGCTTGGCGGAACCCTAACTTAGGGGTTGGCCGGTGCAAGTCCAGTCGGACATTGCGACAAGGGTGGCATATGTTAACCACCAGGGTGGCACTAGTTGTCAGCCCACTATGACAGAAGCATCCGGCGTCTTTCAGAGATGGTCCCTGCTTTTTCAGAAATTTTTATCCTGGTAGTCCAGAATTGGGTGGCGGTCTTCCTCGGCCGTCAGACCCGTGATGCCGATGACTTGACCCTCCTTAGAGTGATATTTCAGATGCTGGTACAACGGTGGGGCCCAACCGAGGTGGCCTTGACGGCCTCTCGCCATACCCTCAAACCACCACTGTGCGGGTCCTGGTCTTGCGACCTGGAGGGGGGGGGGGGGCTTGCCTGGTAGACGCCCTGTCCGCTCCGTGGCCGTCCACACTGATGGCGCCTTTCCACCACTTTCCTCCTTTTGCGAATGTCTCGCAAGCTGATGCCGGAGGGCGGCACATTGATTCTGGTTGCTCCACCTTGGCCCAGACGGATCTGGTTTTCGGATCTGCAGTCAGTAGCCCCTCCTATTCGCTTACCCCTGGGCACAGGCATGCTCTCATGGTCCGCCTCTCTCTCTCGGCTTTGAGGCACTTGGCTTTGACGGGGTGGCTGTTGAGACCTCCCGGGTAAGACCCAGTGGGTTTCGCTCCACCATGCTCAGGGCGAGGAAACCTTCCTAGATGGGGGTGTACCATCGCATATGGAGGGTTTACTTTTCCTGCTGCGAACTCTACGCTTCAAATTCCGGGACTTACTACCTGGCTAGGGTTTTGTCCTTCTTGTAGAAGGGTCTGGAGGCTGGGTTGCGTTGATCATCTTTAAAGGTTCGGATTTCAGCCTTGCACATCTTGTTCTGTCGACGGGTGGCCCTGTCGACGGATGTCTGTACATTCCTGCAGGATGTCTTGCATATCCAGCCTCCCTTAGTTACCCCAGTTGCCCCCTGGGATCTATCTAATCCTGACTTCTTCAGGGCCCACCTTTTGTGCCCTTGCGGTTGATGGACCTGTGTTGACTCGCCTGGAAGATCGTTTCCTTGTTGGCGATAGCTTTCGCCAGGGGAGTCTCTGACCTGTCAGCTCTATCCTGTAAGTTCTTTGTTCTTGATTATAACCGGGCGGTTTTTCTTACCGTCCCTTCTCCCCTACCTTAGGTGGTGTCCGGCTTTCAGGTCAACCAGGACATTATTGTTCCGGCATTTAGACAGTCTGTTGTTACTACGGCTTGGTCTTCCTTGGACAATGTCTGGCCGGGGCGCATCTATGTTCACCGTTCTAGGCTGTTGCACTAGTCAGACTCTCTCTCTCTCTTTGTACTATATGGTGTTCGGATGAGAGGGTGGCCCGCCTCTACGCAAACTACTGCCCGTTGGAGTCGCTCTGGCAGGCATATTTGGACACCTCCCTCCCGGTTCCGGTGGGGATTCGGGCACATTCCGTTAGGTCTGTGGAGGTGTCTTGGGCTGTAAGAGGCGATGCTAAAGTTGAGCAAATTTGCAGGGCGGCGACTTGGTCGTCCGCCATTACTGTCTTGCGTTTTTGCGCTTTTGACACCTTTGCCACCCAGGACTCGGCCTTCGGTCAGAGTGTGTTGGCTGCGGCACAGGCGCGTCCCCACCCATAGGTGGCTGCTTTAGGACGTCCCACTGTAACGCTGTGGCCCCTGATGTCTCCCGAAGGAGAAAATGAGATTTATGTCTTACCTGGTAAATCTCTTTCTTCGAGGACATCAGGGGCCACAGGGATCCCTCCCTGCCGCGCCTGCTTTACCTCCGTTACGGTTAAGTTATGATTATGTTATATTATCCCTCGGTTGAGGGTACTAACATGTTCAGAATGTGTTTCTGTGCGGTGCTTCTCTTCCTTCTATCTTGTCTCCTGCCTTGGCTTGTTAAAAAAAACTGAGCTTCCTGGCCTGGAGGCGGGGTAGAGGAGGGGAGGAGCCCGGCTGCCTGGGAGGCAGTTCAAGTTTAACCTCTAGGGTGCTGGTGCTCTCCCATCTCCTTACTACCCACTGTAACGCTGTGGCCACTGATGTCCTCGAAGAAAGAGATTTACCAGGTAAGACATAAATCTCATTATTGATACCCAGTTTGAACAGAGCGTGGACACCACTACTCTTTAATAAATAGAACGTTATTTTATTTTACATGTACATGCAACACGACAGCATTATATGTCCATGCACTGTGTATTTCATCAAACACGGCTGGATATTGGTTGACTTTTGTACATGTGCACAATTTGAGATGATGCTCTGCTTTGTACTTATGATCTGTGAAATAAAAATACTTTATTCAAAAATAAAGTAATAGTAAGATGTGGGATTTATTTAATTAGGGGGAAGATCTGTGTGATATTACAGTGGAGGATATAGAGGGGGAAGAAGAGATGGATCAGCAGTGTAAGGAGGAGGAAATCCCTACAGACACCAGCACAGGTGAGTTATAATCACATACACATATACACACACCTGGTGATCCCTCGGGTCTGCACAACCTAGAGATGTCTGTGTACATTACCATATCCCTCATGTTCCTGCCTCTCCTATAGCACAGAAGCAATGGCACAGTTATCAATGATGACAATGATGGTTCATTTAGTAGAATTGGACGGTATATTTTACGAGTTCTAATTAACTAGCTACTAATATGTAGTATAATGATTCCCCTATACCAGGGGTGGGGAACCTTTTTTCTTCCAAGGGCCATTTGTACTGTTAAAAAAATCCTTCGGGGCCATATATAAATTAGCCACTTACAAATGTTCCTGCTTCATCTGTCCCACGCTCCGGCGGCTGCCGCTGAATAAGAGGCCACTCGTGAGAACTCCCCTTTCCTTGACTCCCGGGCAAGACATCAGGCGGGTGGGCGGGCCAGTCAATATGGCTATGGAGGCCCCCACGGGCCTGAGGTTCCCCACCCCTACCCTATACCAAGGCTTTTTTTTTTTTGCGTTTGAACTATTGGAGCTCTGGAAAAAGTTGATTGGAAGCCATTCAGGATCAGTGGTCTAAAGGTGCCCACAGACGCTACAATTATCGAATGCGTTTTGTACTTTTTAAGCACAAATTGCATCTTATGTACAATTATTGGATGGTGTTTATGTTCCCTGGAGCCCGATATTGTATGTCTAAAAAAGTACGTGCTGCACGTACTTTTTAGACTACATCTGAAATTTAACATTACAAACATGGGTTCATCACATGCATCCAAGTGCACATCTCATAGCAAGCTGGAAGAAAAATTGTATAGAACCATTGTACAGACAAAAACGCATAGCACAGTACAATTGTAGCGTCTGTGGGCACCTTCAGCAAGATATATGGAAAGAGATACATAGAAATGTTGGTAATGTCACCTTGTAGGCTACGGGATTCATGACCATTTTACTGGAGATAATCTGATATGTACACATGTAGTGTGTATTTAACCAATCTGTATCCCCTGCAGATAAAGCCAGTAACAGAGATACCCCAGAGAGATGTCCCCGTCCTCCGTATTCCCTGCACTGTACAGAGGAGACTCACAGGACCCCACAGGAGGATCAGGTAGGTGGGATACACCAAAGTGAGTTTTCACTACATGATCTGTAGAGAAGCCGTGTGTGTCTCATACACTAATATTTTACTGTTCTTATTTAGGGTGGAGGCCTGATTGATATTAAGGTAGAAGATACAGAGGGAGAAGAAGAGACGTATGTGACTGATATTAAGGTAGAAGATGCAGAAGGAGAAGAAGAGACTGATGTGACTGATATTAAGGCAGAAGATACAGAAGGAGAAGAGGAGACTGATGTGACTGATATTAAGGGAGAAGAGACGTATGTGACTGATATTAAGGCAGAAGCTACAGAAGGAGAAGAGGAGACTGATGTGACCGATATTAAGGCAGAAGATACAGAGGGAGAAGAGGAGACTGATGTGACTGATCTTAAGGCAGAAGATACAGAGGGAGAAGAGACGTATGTGACTGATATTAAGGTAGAAGATACAGAGGGAGAAGAGACGGATGTGACTGATATTAAGGTAGAAGATACAGAGGGAGAAGAAGAGACGGATGTGACTGATATTAAGGTAGAAGATGCAGAAGGAGAAGAGACAGATGTGACTGATATTAAGGTAGAAGATACAGAGGGAGAAGAGACGGATGTGACTGATATTAAGGTAGAAGATGCAGAAGGAGAAGAAGAGACGGATGTGACTGATATTAAGGTAGAAGATACAGTAGGAGAAGAGATGGATGTGACTGATATTAAGGCAGAAGATACAGAAGGAGAAGAGACGGATGTGACTGATAATAAGGCAGAAGATACAGTGGGAGAAGAGATGGATGTGAGGGATGATCAGCAGTGTAAGGAGGAGGAAATCCCCACAGATACCAGCACAGGTGAGGAATAATCGCTTATTACAGAGAGTCACATATTCTCCTTGTTCTGTCACTACAGCAGCCTCCTATCCTACACCAGACATGTCCAAACTATGGCCCTCCAGCTGTTATGAAACTACAGATCCCAGCATGCCTTGCAATAGTTTTAGCATTTCCTAAAATCAAAACTGTGGCAAGGCATGATGGGATTTGTAGTTTTGTAATGACTGTAGGGCCATAGTTTGGATATGCCATTCTTGCACCCTCCTCTGTCAGTACAGACTAATGAGGGGAATGTATCTGCCCGGTGGGAGGGGGGATGGCAGGGGAGGGAGACACGAGCCATCAGCCCCTATTATTGTCCTCTTTTCTTCCTGCGCATTCGATCATTGTCTGCTACCAGAACAGAGATCTGACCAATCCCCCCCATGTTCTCCAGTGACTCGCCTACATCATCAGTAGAAGGGACGGGAATAATAGCAGTATACAGGGTACAATGGTATGGAAGGTCATGTGACATTACCTATAGTTCTCCCTGTTGTGTTACCCATGACCCTCTCTGTGCACCACTACATGGGGTATTACCCTACTATGTAGCCTAATGGGCTCACACAACAGGGTTTTGGCTTTGGGTAACCCGATGTGCAAGTCACGGATCTCTGACTGTGGTCCAAGGTACGGGTAAGTGGGTACGAAGGAATTGTGGGCAGAGACTGGTTGTGGGGCATATTATAGCGTAGGTAATGGGATTAGGTCAGAACCAGATGGGCCGTACAATACTAGGGGACAGCCAGAATCAGGTCAGAGAACAGCCAGAGATCACACTGGGAAGTCACTGAGAGTAGTATCATAGCAGTAAGCAAAGACTTGTCAGATGGACCAGAGCAGAACACAGGGATTAACAGCGGGACTATTACAGAATGGATGCCGTAGTACAGGAGGTAAGCCTAAACCTCTGCCACTGGGTAGTGCCTACAGATGTCCTACTGTGGGAGAGGTACTAATGTGGCACCAACATGAAGATACATGTTTGGCACCTGTCCCTATAAATCTTTCACGGAGCACCACACACCTCCCTGCTGCCACCAGGGAAGGAGGCAGAGCCGCCTATACTGGCACCAGAAAGGGGAGGCACTGGGCAGATGGGAGACAGAAGGATGAGATGGTTGCCATACTCGGACTGGCACCTGTCATCCACAGTACCGCAATTTCCCTGGGAGAGCCAGCACCACCAGACCCTGTATCGGGGAGTTGGGCTTCAGCTTGCTGGCTTAGAGCCACCAAGCCCTGACCACTTTTGGTTGCTATGTGCATAAGACCCAGGATTTGCACTGGATGGATGACCTGCTGGGTCTGCATGATAACAGCAGGAGAGGCTGGTTAGCCTGTGATCAGCATTATCAGGTGGATCACTGTTACCAGGATTACCTTGTAGCAAGTCTGCCTGTTCCTGATCCTGTTGGGCAGCAAGAGACTGGTGTGTGCAGCTAGGATGGTGTGGCACGGAGCCTCTGCTAAGCTGGGGTGCTGGGCTGTCACCTGCTCCTCAGTGCAGCTCTTACCCAATGTTACCAGCTTGGGTAACCCAGAGATGCCAGCTTGCCCTTAGGACCAGCTTTGGGGCATCCCTTTGCCTTTCCGTTATGCTCTTTGTTTCTGCTCTGTTATATTACTGTTCTCCTTGTTAGCACTGTTGTTCTCATTCCTGAATAGTGTTTTATCCCCTCTCCCCTGTTCTTTATTTAATGTGCGCGGGTGCTTGCAAGCAGTGGTGGTGGGCAGAGCCGTGTTCGAAGGAGCGAGTTAGGCCCGCTCCAACCCCGATGCAACCAGGTCTTAGTACGGTACAAATCTATGGCGACCATCAGAGACAGGACCAAGAGGATGATCTCACTAACAGGGCCTATCTGAACTGAACACCCTGGCTAACGGCACCAGGCCAAGGACAGGGAGAGTGACCAAGTCACAGGCACCGGACCAACTAATAACGGGGTGACACCAAACGAGACACACGCCAGGACAGGACTTCACAGCACCAGGACACTGCAGGACCGGGACAACAGCGTGCTGCAGACACACTGTAATGAACAATATCACTGGCGGGGCTGAGCTGGGCCAGATCCCTTAAAAGAGATCTTCCATCCAATCAGCTGCCGCCGCCGCCAACCCAGCCCCCAATAATTACTATTTCGTATCAGGAGGCCAAGTGCGCGCCGCCCGGCGTCCCCTGGTTGCTATGCAACCACCGGGCGACACGGGCTGATGTTTGACAGCGTCCCCCGGCCAGCCGGAAGTGATGCACCTCTGCCGGGCGGACGTGACACTGCCTGCCCGGACACCACCAGGCGGAAGTGCCCGGGCCACCCTTCTAAGGCCGCCGGGACTCTGTTGCGGCGGTGCCGCAGCAGCACAACAGTCAGCGCGGCTGACACTTTACTCCTATTCTGTCTTTAGGGGCTTTGTTAGGCAGAATAGTGACACCCAGTCTTGAAGTTCCCTTACACTGCCGGCTCCCAATACCTCAGTGTCTCCCAATGCACTAATATAATCAGGGTTACCTCATCTACATAAATCCCATTATTAGCTGCATGATATTTAGAACTGTAGGAAAGTATTTATAACGGAATAACTTGTACTCACTAATAGTATGAAATGGGTGAGGGGAAAGGGGAAGAGCGATATATCTATATCTGTATGTTATTTCCAGCAGATGGACACAGAAGCAGGAATACCTCGGAGGGACGTCTTATTCTGTCTCCAGATTATAAAACAGAAGATAACATCACACAGGATTCTCCAGAAGAAACCTCCATTACCCTAAATATACAGCCAGTGCCTCACAGTGCAGATACATCACCTGATACCTCTAATCCTGAGGACTGTTCTCCTGGTAACTCAGATACTGCTACACATAGAACAGCTCATACAGGGGCTGACATATTTACCTGTTCCGAATGTAATATGTTTTTTATTAATCTGTCAGTTTTTACTAAACATCAGAGAACTCACTCAGTTAAGCAGCCATTTCCATGTTCTGAGTGTGGGAAATCTTTTATCAAGAAATCAGCTCTTGCTATACATCAGAGAACTCACACAGGTGAGAAGCCATTTCCATGTTCTGAATGTGGGAAATCATTTACCCGCAAATCAATGCTTGCTTCACATCAGAGAACTCACACAGGTGAGAAGCCATTTCCATGTTCTGAGTGTGGGAAATCATTTCCCCACAAATCAACGCTTACTTCACATAAGAGAACTCACACAGGTGAGAAGCCATTTCCATGTTCTGAGTGTGGGAAATCATTTACCCTCAAATCAATGCTTGCTTCACATCAGAGAACTCACACAGGTGAGAAGCCATTTCAATGTTCTGAGTGTGGGAAATCATTTACCCTCAAATCAACGCTTACTTCACATCAGAGAACTCACACAGGTGAGAATCCATTTCCATGTTCTGAGTGTGGGAAATGTTTTACCTACAAATCAACGCTTGCTTCACATCAGAGAACTCACACAGGTGAGAAGCCATTTCCATGTCCTGAGTGTGGTAAATCATTTACCCAGAAGTCAGATCTTGTCCAACATATCAGAACTCACACAGGTGAGAAGCTATTTCCATGTTCTAAGTGCGGGATATCTTTTACCCAGAGATCATCTCTTGCTATACATCAGAGACTTCACACAGGTGAGAAGCCATTTGTGTGTTCTGAATGTGGGAAATCATTTACCCAGAAGTGTCATCTTGTCCTACATCAGAGAACTCACACAGGTGAGAAGCCATTTCCATGTTCTGACTGTGGGAAATCATTTACCCTGAAATCACATCTTGTCCAACATGAGAGCATTCACACGGGAGAAAAAACATTTACATGTACTGAGTGTGGTAGATCATTTTCCCAGAAGTTATATCTTGTCCGACATCAGAGAACTCACACAGGTGAGAAGCCATTTACATGTACTGAGTGTGGTAGATCATTTTCCCAGAAGTTCTATCTTGTCCGACATCAGAGAACTCACACAGGTGAGAAGCCATTTCCATGTTCTTAGTGAATGCTTCAGACCTGATCTCTGGGCTGTGAGTTTGGAGCCCAGCGATTTAGGTAAATGTCACCCTGCTCACGTAAAATCCCGCCCATGTGCATGGCTGTAAATGCAATTGCAGCTGTGCGAAGAGGGGAGAGTTAATTCAACCATCAAATTAATCCCCCCCCATGTGTAGCTCCGCATAAACGGAGACATACTCGGCAGTGCGATGGCTGTGAGGAGATCGGGACCACTGATGGTGTTAGTATCCCTCCCATTGGCCAGGAGCCGCCTGTGTTTTCTGGAGCGCTCCCGTAAAACACTGGCATTACGCCCTGCGCCATTCAATCAACTAACGTACGGCCATTGACATTGGTGGAACTCTCCTACAGGCCATGATACAGAGCAGAGATAGAGGTAGAACCATGTGTATGCAGTCTTCTAGGTATGAGCTGTTATATTGCCTATCCCTTATTATTACTCTGTAATATACATTTTCTCTTTCGTCCATCCTGGCTTGACCTTGGGATGTGGGAGGGTCCGCAGGAGCAAGGCAACTGTGCTGACTTCTTTTGAGATTAGGCTCCTCCCTTCTGCATCCCATAGTTCCTCAGTTAGTTTTAGGTGCCCACTGGAGTGGGTGCTGTGCTGACAGGCTGCTGTCTGCAACCGGTTTTGGAGAGATAGCTAGGTTTTTATTTTATTAATTTTACACTAGTTAGATAGGCTTTGCCAGTGTGTCGGTTTTGTTTCTACCCAGCTTGTGTAATCACTGTTGTTTCCAATTGTAAAGCGCAACGTAATATGCTGCGCTATATAAGAAACTACAAATAAATACCTTTGCGCTAAGCAGCAGGTGTTTGCCAGAAGCAGCAACCATTTTGTCAACTATGACTTGCATAAAAACATTACAAAATGGCTGAAGATTTAGGACAGTGCAGGAAAAGTGATTTCTTGTAGAAAATTGTTTTGATTTTGTAAGTTTAAGAATGCAATGTTGACAGTACAGAGAGTGAGGACAGACAGCTAGTCTCCACGTTCTTGTCACCAACATGGGAACTACCCGATAACAGGGCCACAAATCCACCGAATCTTTCCCTAGTACAAAGAAGTTGGGTGATGGGTGAATTATGACAGTATGATTGAAAGCAAAGCTGGCCAATAAGACTCGAGGCTTATAAATAATTAAAGTAAGTAAAGTATAAATATCAGAGATAGAGAAGGAAGGGGCAGGCAGTTGAGGAAGAACAGGCCAGCACGGGGACTGGAGGTAACTATGAATGAGGTTTAATGGCTGATCACTGTCCTTGATAGGTTTCCATCTTGATTTGATCTAGAATTATTGCCAATCAATTATGTTTCTTGTGTTAATCTGCATTTGCAAATACCTGTAATCAAGATACCTTCCAAGTAAAGCATTGTCATTCATTTTTTTACAAGTTTGTGTTGGCGTGGAATTATTTCAGCATTTGCTGTTTTATAGTTAAGGGTTATATAGTAATTAAACCTAAGAATGTTTTATCAGGATGGAGGCCCCTGAAGCAAGTTTCAGTAATATTGGTGCCCGCACTTATCAGTGATTGAGAGAATTAGAGTTTGCACAAGTGATTTGCTGTTTAAAAAAATATATATTTAAAAATTGTAAGGACCGTGCAGTTCTATCTCTAAATTACTGGAGGGTGGTACGCCAAGTTACTTGGAAAAAGTTCTCCCCTTTTAATTTGTGAAACAAATAGATCTTAATTTAACACATAGAAAGGCAACGCTGCATTTTGACGACTGTAATGGTCCCCATACATCTGAAGTAAATTGTAACAATCCTCCGTTATGGAGATGATTGTCACAATTAATTTTTAATGTGGGGCTCCCCCTACTGACGATCCCGATCAAAAACTGTTTGGGATTGCTGAATCCGATTTTTAAACATGTCTAATAATCTGGTTTTATCTGCGGTTCTTTTTTATGGGTGGGCGTTCCCTTTTCGTTCCGCCGTTGGGAGATACTTCTATTTGGGCAGGGCCTGTTCTAGAGGGAGCAGAAAGGCATTTGTTGTTGCGTGGGCACTGCTTATCCTGGTTCTCCATCCTCTGCATTGTAGGCATGTAAGGATTTTTACTAGTTTAATTATAACTGTTCAGTGGAGCAGTGGAGAATACTCTGTTGCCCCATTTCCACTGTGTCGGTGGTTTCTGGCATCTGGGCTCCATGGGTGCTGCTCCATTTCCCCCCAATGGCGGCGTATCTGGCAATGGGCGGTATTCAATGTGAATACCGGCAAGGTGCAGCGAATCCTGTTTAGGATTCGCTGCACATTCGCCACGTTCTGGAGCCTCGCCGGCTCCGGTATTCAACGAGTCAGGGGCTCGCTGCCCCTGACCGGCGAATATGAGCTCCTGCGGCTAACGCCGCAGGGAGCCTGAGGGCGGTGGCAGGCAGGGAAATGGAAGTCTCTCTGCCTGCCCCAGAGCGTATGTGGGGGGGAGGTGGGCTTCCCGGGTGCCAGGCAGCACAGGCTGCCCCCCCCGAGGTGCCAGCAGGGGACCGCGTATATTCACTACACCCGATCGTAACGATCGGGTGCAGTGAATATATGAATATCTAATGAGCGGCTCGGCTCTGGCGCCCCCTGCTGGCTGCTGTGTAAAAAAAAAATATATATATATATATTTTTTTTTTTAAATTAAATATATATTCATGTGCTTACAGCACATGAATAAAAATAGCATGCCCCTCCTCAGAATAAAATTCCTGATTTTTTTACACCAAATGTAAAAAACAAAACACTTTATTTTAAAAGTTTACATTCCACTTCACCATAAAAAGATAGCGATTGCTACTCGGTGAATCATGGCGAAAAAAAACCTTCAAATGTATTCGCCATCTGGTCATTGAATAGGGTGATTCACCGTTTTAGTCAAAAATTCGCCAAACAGCACAAATTCGCCATAAAAACATGGCGAATCAGGCTCATTGAATACCGCCCAATGTCTCTCCTCTGCTTGTATTATGTTCCCCCATAGGCAGTGGCAGGGCTCCTGTGTTTATTTTTGGAGCAGAAGAAATGTGCGGTGGTGAGGCTCTGGGTCCCTAGCCTCAGCCACCCTAGCTAGCCAGTCCATTAATGGGGAGGTGGGGACTCCCTCAAATAGAGGGGTCCCCCCTCTCCAGTGTACCCCAGGCATGTGCTGAATCCTGGGGCTATCCCCTTGCACCCCTGGGCAGTGGATGCAGGGTTGATAGCTTTCTCAAAAGTAATATTGGCCTTTACAGTTGGACTACAAGGCCTGCTGGTACCTGTAGTCCCCCTGCAAAGGCAATATTAAAATAACCAGAAAACACTGTTTTAATATTTTATTCTCTTGGACCTTCAAAAGAAATGGGGGGTCAGTTACCTAGGTAACTGTAGGGGCGCCTGTATGAGTGGCTTCCGCTAGCGGCTGTCAAAAAAAGGGGGTGTCAATCCCTATAGAAAATATACAAGAAAAAGGATGGTAGACTGCGCTCATTGATGACAGAGTGAGGAATTAAAAATAGTAGTATTTTAATTATACAATTAGCATGCTATAATAAACACATAAAATACAGTGTACACAATAATAAAAAAAGGGGAAGGGGAAGGGCTGGAAGATTGAAAAAAGCTGCATCCACTGTAAGTGTGATATCACCTTGTTTTAGAGTCCACAGTCAAATGGATAACCGATGGGATGGATAAATAAATCGGAGCCTGGCCGCAGCGGTACTCAAATGAAGCTTTCTCCCGATTGTAGTAGGGGGTAGCAACCCTCCCGACTTGGGATGAGAAATGATGGTATGGATGTCCGCTGTAAGACTCTGGGTGGGTATTAGATAGGCGGCTTGCCTTCAAGAGGTGAGTGCCTCACTCCAGGTCGATGGGGCCGATGGTGATAGGCAGATGTGGATCTCCAAAACGATTTTCAGTGGAAAAGGTGATGGTGGAAGGCAGCGTTTTGTGGTGGGCAGTTAGGAGCCTGGGCCAACGCGTTTCACTGCACAGAGCAGCTTTTTCAAGGTGGTTTGAAACAGGCTGGGGAGGGGGTATATATACCTGAGGTACTCAGGTGAATCATGTGCACCTGTGTGCAGAGCAATCAGTTTTGCATATCATAAAAACAATTGAGAGACTACCTCACAAAGAGCAGGAGACATAATTAGAAAGATATGTAGTACACAAGATCAAAAACGAGCGTTATTTCATATAAAATAGACACAATTTAGATCACAGTACCTCAGCCGGAGTTCCAGTACTTCCGGTCAGGTACTTCCTGTTGATGGAACGCATGTGGAACGCATAGCGCTGACAATACAGCGCTATGCGGATGTTATAAGGCAGGGGTGGCCAAAGCGTCGATCGCGATCGACTGGTGGACCGCAGGCCTGTCCCCAGTCGATCGCGATGCCGAGCAGGCAGCTGTCGGGCGGCTGAAGCGCAGGTGTCCTTCCCCATGTCATGTAGGAGGATCCATACTATAATAAATACACTGACACTGGCAGGATCGAGTGCCAAATCATCAAAGAACTACTGAATACTATCTATTTTAACCTGTTCATGTTGGTGCTCGTCCTCCCGGTGAGTGTGACTGGTGCTCTCTGCTCTCACAGGCTCTCTGCAGCACGTACGGAGAGATGAAGCTGGCACAGGAGACACACTGCACCGGAGCTGAAGCGCAGGTGTCAGACCCCTGTGTCAGATGCTGCGGCTTGCTGCAAATACAGAGGGACGAGGCACAGGAGACACACTGCACCGGGGACACACAGCCAAAAGGGGTCTGACACACTGCACCGGAGCTGAAGCGCAGGTGTCAGACCCCTGTGTCAGATGCTGCGGCTTGCTGCACGTACGGAGAGATGAAGCCGGCACAGGAGACACACTGCATCGGAGCTGAAGCGCAGGTGTCAGACCCCTGTGTCAGATGCTGCGGCTTGCTGAACGTACAGAGGGACGAGGCCGGCACAGGAGACACACTGCACCGGGGACACACAGCCAAAAGGGGTCTGACACCTGCGCTTCAGCTCCGGTGCAGTGTGTCTCCTGTGCCGGCTTCATCTCTCCGTACGTGCTGCAGAGAGCCTGTGAGAGCAGAGAGCACCAGTCACACTCACCGGGAGGACGAGCACCAACATGAACAGGTGAAAATAGATAGTATTCAGTAGTTCTGTGATGATTTGGCACTCGATCCTGCCAGTGTCAGTGTATTTATTATAGTATGGATCCTCCTACATGTGCGGTTTCTGTGCTTCAGCGGCGCTTAGCTCATCACTAACAGGGGAAGGACACCTGCGCCCCAACCCAAAATTGCCTACTCTCCCAAAAAAATAAAGTACCTTTTAATAGTGGAGGGGTCAGCTATGTTGGCGACAGGATTAGGATTAAAGGGGTTAACTGTGTCTTTGACAGCACTGGCAGGAGAGGGGTTAACAGTGTCGGGATACAAGAACCAATCAGACGCTGTGGTCTCTCCTGCCCTGTAAAAGCTTTGTTCTGGGGAAATGGGGAGGGGCCATTCAGTTCCACTCTGCACTAAACGGGCTGTGATTGGTTCACAGCCTGCCTGTAAGGGAGGGAGACATTCTATTGGTTGGGCTAGGAAGCAACTGTACCTCCGTCACCCTTACTGCCCGCCATTTGCTGTGAACACTGACACACAGCAGTCGTGTTAAGTGAGCTCTCTGTGCAGTGTAGGAATATATCTAAAATAGTGAGAAAATCTGGGCGTCCTAAGTATTCTGAGCCTGTTCGCTTTCATTATCTGAAAAATCCATCCAGGGATCTGGGTGTGTCCTAAGTATTCTGAGCCTGTTCGCTTTCATTATCTGAAAAATCCATCCAGGGATCTGGGTGCGTCCTAAGTATTCTGAGCCTGTTCGCTTTCATTATCTGAAAAATCCATCCAGGGATCTGGGTGCGTCCTAAGTATTCTGGGCCTGTTAGCTGGCGTTATCTGAAAAATCCATCCAGGGATCTGGGTGCGTCCTAAGTATTCTAGGCCTGTTCGCTTTCATTATCTGAAAAATCCATCCAGGGATCTGGGTGCGTCCTAAGTATTCTGAGCCTGTTCGCTTTCATTATCTGAAAAATCCATCCAGGGATCTGGGTGCGTCCTAAGTATTCTGGGCCTGTTAGCTGGCGTTATCTGAAAAATCCATCCAGGGATCTGGGTGCGTCCTAAGTATTCTGGGCCTGTTCGCTTTCATTATCTGAAAAATCCATCCAGGGATCTGGGTGCGTCCTAAGTATTCTGAGCCTGTTCGCTTTCATTATCTGAAAAATCCATCCAGGGATCTGGGTGCGTCCTAAGTATTCTGGGCCTGTTAGCTGGCATTATCTGAAAAATCCATCCAGGGATCTGGGTGCGTCCTAAGTATTCTGAGCCTGTTAGCTGGCGTTATCTGAAAAATCCATCCAGGGATCTGGGTGCGTCCCAATTATTCTGAGCCTGCTAGCTTGCATTATCTGAAAAATCCATCCAGGGATCTGGGTGCGTCCTAAGTATTCTGGGCCTGCTAGCTGGCGTTATCTGAAAAATCCATCCAGGGATCTGGGTGCATCCTAAGTATTCTGGGCCTGTTAGCTGGCGTTATCTGAAAAATCCATCCAGGGATCTGGGTGCATCCTAATTTCTCTGAGCCTCCTGGCTAGTATTATCTAAAAAATCCAGGGATCTGGATGCTCTAAAATCGTTCTGGTCCTGCTGGCTTTTATTTCTCTAAAAACACAGGTGTACCCTGTTGGGTTCATTCTAAAATACATTTTTATATTTAATTTGTGTTTTAGCATACTTGCTGAGCATGAGTGTTTCTAAAACGTACCATTTTCATGAAGAATGGGAACATGATTTTTTTTTTACAATGTTTAAAGACAAATGCATATGTTTAATATGCCATGCTAAGGTTGCTTTGGCGAAGAAGGGGAATTTACAGAGACATTACTCAAGTCTGCATCAAAAATATGATGAAGACTTTCTGCCTAACAGTGAACTAAGGAAGATTAAAGTGAAATCCCTGAAAACTCATTTAGGAGCACAACAGCTCACATTCACAAAACCTATTGTGCAGTCCCAGGCTGCAGCTGAAGCATCTTTCCGTATAACAAATATTTTAGTGAAACACAAGAAACCTTTTCAGGACAGTGAAATGTTGAAGGAAGCTTTCCTTAGTGCTGGAAGTGTTTTATTTGAAACATTTAAAAATAAAGATGACATCTTGAAAGCAATTAGAGATATGCCACTATCTCGTCAAACTACAGTGAGACGAGTAGAGGGAATTGGCAATGACTTACAGAGGCAATTGAGAAAACACATCAGTAACTGTTGTTACTTTTCCTTGCAGTTTGATGAATCCACGGATATAGTGGATACTTCACAATTAATTGTGTTTATAAGAATGGTTTTTCCTGATATGAGTAGTATGGAGGAGTTTTTAACTCTCATCCCTATGAAGGGAAAAACTAGAGGTGAAGACATTTACCAAGGCTTTCTGAATTTTGCCAAGGAAAATAATCTTCCTCTTAGCAAACTAGTGTGCATTGCCACAGATGGAGCCCCAGCCATGGTTGGCAAGAATAATGGGTTTCTTGGACTATGTAAAAAAAATGAGGATTTTCCTGATTTTACAAGAATCCATTGTGTTATACATCAGAATGCACTGTGTGCTAAAGTTTTAAACATGGATGATGTTATGGACATTGCAATGAAAATCGTAAACTAAGTTCGGGCAAGGAGTTTACGAAGACGACTTTTCCGTACTCTACTGGAGGAAAGTGAGGCTGAATATGAAGACCTGCTGTTGTATAATGATGTAAGATGGCTTAGTCGGGGGCAGTTCTTAGAACGATTCCAGTCCTTGTTGCCTGAAATAACGGAGTTCTTGGAATCACTTGGAGAAACACCATCTCAGCTGCATGATTCATCATGGTTGCTACAGCTAGCTTTTCTAACCGATTTAACCAGTCACTGCAATGCATTTAACCTTGAACTTCAGGGCAAGGATAAAAATATTATCCAATTAATAAGTTCAATAAATGCTTTTAAATCAAAATTGCAGTTTTTAAAGTCACAGCTTTCAAAGGGAATTTTGAGGAATTTTCCCAGTTTTGAGAAAATGATAGACAAGAATCCCAAGAGCAGCAGCACATATGATACATTCTGTGCTGAGATCCAAAATCTTTGGGAAGAACTAGAGAGGCGATTTCAGGACATTAAGCAGCTTGAACCTATCCTAGCCTTCATGTCATTTCCATTTGCTGATGTTGACATTGCTGACATTTCTGGTAATATCTCCTCTATGTTCAATCTGAATACATCAAATGTAGAGGAAGAAATATTAAAACTGCAATCTGATATCCCTTTGAAAGCAAGAGCTTCTGATAATAATTTTTGGAAACTACTCAGTGCAGAACTGTATCCATGCTTGAGATCAGTAGCTCTTCATTTGACGGCATTTTTTGGGTCAACCTACCTTTGTGAATCTGCTTTTTCACAAATGAAAATAATTAAATCAAGATATAGAAGTCGTATGACTGATGAGCATTTAAAATACTGCCTTCATATGTGCCTAACTAGCTTGGAACCGTCGTTTAGGGAGTTAACACAAGACATGCAGCCTCATGCAACAACTTCACATTGCCAATAATTTTATGTGTAAAACACCCTTTCATTAGAGCCTAAAATGAATGTTTTGTTTGTTTATGTATCGCATTATGATTGTTTACTATGGTAGATCCCAAAAGATTTTTTACATTTACAGTAGATCCCCAAGTCCGAAAGTGTGGCCACCCCTGTTATAAGGAGTATATTGCAGAGTGTAAATAGTAAAACACTAGTCTCCAGTGGCACATATAATAAGGAAAATGCGCTGACAATAGGCGCATACAGTAAGGAAATGCGCTGATATGGGGAAACTGGTAAACAAATGGAGTGCAACCCGCAATAGGTTCCCCAATACAGGGGAAAACGGAGCCAGTTTTATATAGCCCTTGTAATATTAGTGAGTGGGGAAGCTAATGCACTTCTAATCTTATACTGTACATGCGGACCATCTAAAACAGGGACATAACCCATAATATAAATACAGTGCATCAATTATGCATTCAAGAGTATGAACTTTAATAAGAAAGGCAGTGTTAATTTGTGAAAAGATATAAAGCAATAATTCTGATAAGCCCAAAAAGGTAAACCAGTTGAGGCAAATGGATTTTTACATACAATTTAAGAGAAATAGTTTTATGAAGAAATTATATGATAATATTAACAATAGATACTAAATGAAATAAAATAAAAAATAAAAATGAGTATATTATATAAATATGAGTAAACTGAGGTTAATACAGCGCACATGAACATTCGTGCTTAAATACATTAGAACCCAGGAGAGAGAGAGAGGAAGATTCATAAATCATAGTAATGAAGCACATTACATAATGGGTACTATATAGTTAGTTTTAGACATTCAATTAACTATTTATTCATATACGGTACTATTGATAATAAAGATAGGGATATTTAGAGGAGGGGATATTGTAATGGTACAGATATGGAGGGGGCACGCAGGGAACAAAGCAAGGGGTTATCACGTTTTTTTATATATAGTTTTTAATTTTTAAATAATGATACAAAGGGCATTAACAATATCAATGTAAAAAGGACCAAGCGAGGGCTAAGTGCTTAGAATGGATGTTACAATACAGCGTTCAGCTCCACTGCCTCATTGAGGCCCTCTGGATGAATTGTATGGAGCTGAAACATCCAAAACACCTCTTGCCTACTGAGCCTTTTGAATCGGTCCCCGCCTCGATGTGTCTTAGGTATCGTCTCAAGGCCTATTATGCTGAGTCCCTTGGGGTCTCCTGAATGAGCTTCGGAGAAGTGTCTGGACACGCTATGTATGAGTATCTGTTTCTTGACGTTTCTCCGATGCTCAAGAAAACGTATTTTTAAGGGGCGGGTGGTACGGCCTACATACCCTAAGCCGCAGGGACACTGCAGGAGGTAAATTACATATTTTGTGTTGCAATTTATAAATGTGTCAATTTTATATGATTTCCCCTCTTTATTTATAACTTCAAAATTAGATTTTTTAGAGATATGGTTGCATGTAATGCACCTACTAGCTCCACATTTAAAAAAGCCATTTTGTTTATGTCCTAACCAGGTGGGAATTGGTAGGTCGGTAGGGTTATCTCTAGAGGGTTTTATGAAGCTGGGTGCTAACATATTCTTGAGTGAACGGTTCTTTTTGAACACGAAACGGGGGTTTTTTGGTAGTAAGTCTGTCAGTAGGGGGTCTTGTTTAAGTATGTTATAGTTTTTATCGAGTATTTTACGGATCAAATTGGAGTGGGTGTTGAAAGTGGAAATAAACATAATTTGATTCTGGATGTGGTTAGGATTATCATCTTTTTGATTTTTGCTATTTTTATTTTGATATTTTAGGAGGTCCTCCCTCTTCATAGATCTTACTTCGGAGAGAGCTTGGTCAATGAGGGCTTTGGGATAGCCCCTCTGCAAAAAGGACATTTTCATGTCCTCTGCTTGGTGGCTGAGGGCGTCCATGTCAGAGCAGTTCCTATACAGCCTGATAAACTGCCCCTTAGGAATGCCCTTTTTCCAAGGGGGGTAATGGGCACTGCTGTAATGCAGATATGCATTAGCCCCAACTTCCTTGGTAAAGTTAGAAGTGGTGATTTTGTCACCGTCTGCTTGGAGGGTCACATCCAGAAACGAAGTCCGCTTAGAATCAAGGTGGTGAGTGAAGGTTAAATTATATGGGTTGGAATTAAGGTGGTCAACAAAGGTGAGTGCCAAAGTGGGGGACCCATCCCAGATAATAAACAAATCATCAATATAACGGCCATAGAGGACCAGGTTCGCCCCGAATGGGCTGCCCCATATGAGATGTTGTTCCACCTCCCCCATATAGAGGTTGGCGTAGCTCGGAGCGAACCTAGTCCCCATGGCCGTCCCCATCATCTGTAAATAAAAAGTGTCTTGAAACAAAAAATAATTGTGCTCCAAAATATAACTAATTGAATCAGTGATAAAGCGTTGGTGTCTCTTATGACATTTGCAAGGATAAATTTAAACTTAAATCCGATTTCTTCCCACTAAAATCCAAAGGATCAAATGTCGAATCATTTTACAAAACGACCCTGGATGATTTTAAGAACATGTGTCAAAATATTAACTCCAAAATAGAATTAAAAAAATCTAATCTAAAAAGAAATGAACATCAGGCCCTTAAAAAACTTATGAAGGACACCACACTAATAATAAGAGAGGCCGACAAAGGAGGTGGCATCATCATCCAGGATCGTAAGGATTACATTATGGAGGCAAATAGGCAGCTCAATGACGTCAATTTCTATGCAGTTCTTGATAAGGACCCCACCAAGGAGTTCAGTGCTGCACTCTTTGAATTACTTAAAAATGCCTTCAGCGAAGGGGTCATCTCCAGAGACGAACTCCGCTTTCTCTTTTGCGAACATCCTCTAACTCCCATCTATTATCACCTCCCCAAAATACACAAATCCCTCACTACACCCCCGGGTCGTCCTATCATTTCTGGCATCAATTCACTTTCCTCCAACCTTTCCTTTTATGTTGATTCTTTCCTGCAGCCTAGGGTCTCTACCCTCAGGTCCCACATCAAAGACACCATTCATTTTTTACAATTAATCCAGAATATTGAATGGAAGAGTTCATACTCATTCCTCACTCTTGATGTTGCGAGTTTATACTCGAACATCCCTCACAAACTCGGTAGAGAAGTCATAACTAGAAGGCTTGTGTCTGATGGGGACCTGGGGGAGAGACACCAACGCTTTATCACTGATTCAATTAGTTATATTTTGGAGCACAATTATTTTTTGTTTCAAGACACTTTTTATTTACAAGTGATGGGGACGGCCATGGGGACTAGGTTCGCTCCGAGCTACGCCAACCTCTATATGGGGGAGGTGGAACAACATCTCATATGGGGCAGCCCATTCGGGGCGAACCTGGTCCTCTATGGCCGTTATATTGATGATTTGTTTATTATCTGGGATGGGTCCCCCACTTTGGCACTCACCTTTGTTGACCACCTTAATTCCAACCCATATAATTTAACCTTCACTCACCACCTTGATTCTAAGCGGACTTCGTTTCTGGATGTGACCCTCCAAGCAGACGGTGACAAAATCACCACTTCTAACTTTACCAAGGAAGTTGGGGCTAATGTGTATCTGCATTACAGCAGTGCCCATTACCCCCCTTGGAAAAAGGGCATTCCTAAGGGGCAGTTTATCAGGCTGTATAGGAACTGCTCTGACATGGACGCCTTCAGCCACCAAGCAGAGGACATGAAAATGTCCTTTTTGCAGAGGGGCTATCCCAAAGCCCTCATTGACCAAGCTCTCTCCGAAGTAAGATCTATGAAGAGGGAGGACCTCCTAAAATATCAAAATAAAAATAGCAAAAATCAAAAAGATGATAATCCTAACCACATCCAGAATCAAATTATGTTTATTTCCACTTTCAACACCCACTCCAATTTGATCCGTAAAATCATCGATAAAAACTATAACATACTTAAACAAGACCCCCTACTGACAGACTTACTACCAAAAAAACCCCGTTTCGTGTTCAAAAAGAACCGTTCACTCAAGAATATGTTAGCACCCAGCTTCATAAAACCCTCTAGAGATAACCCTACCGACCTACCAATTCCCACCTGGTTAGGACATAAACAAAATGGCTTTTTTAAATGTGGAGCTAGTAGGTGCATTACATGCAACCATATCTCTAAAAAATCTAATTTTGAAGTTATAAATAAAGAGGGGAAATCATATAAAATTGACACATTTATAAATTGCAACACAAAATATGTAATTTACCTCCTGCAGTGTCCCTGCGGCTTAGGGTATGTAGGCCGTACCACCCGCCCCTTAAAAATACGTTTTCTTGAGCATCGGAGAAACGTCAAGAAACAGATACTCATACATAGCGTGTCCAGACACTTCTCCGAAGCTTATTCAGGAGACCCCAAGGGACTCAGCATAATAGGCCTTGAGACGATACCTAAGACACATTGAGGCGGGGACCGATTCAAAAGGCTCAGTAGGCAAGAGGTGTTTTGGATGTTTCAGCTCCATACAATTCATCCAGAGGGCCTCAATGAGGCAGTGGAGCTGAACGCTGTATTGTAACATCCATTCTAAGCACTTAGCCCTCGCTTGGTCCTTTTTACATTGATATTGTTAATGCCCTTTGTATCATTATTTAAAAATTAAAAACTATATATAAAAAAACGTGATAACCCCTTGCTTTGTTCCCTGCGTGCCCCCTCCATATCTGTACCATTACAATATCCCCTCCTCTAAATATCCCTATCTTTATTATCAATAGTACCGTATATGAATAAATAGTTAATTGAATGTCTAAAACTAACTATATAGTACCCATTATGTAATGTGCTTCATTACTATGATTTATGAATCTTCCTCTCTCTCTCTCCTGGGTTCTAATGTATTTAAGCACGAATGTTCATGTGCGCTGTATTTACCTCAGTTTACTCATATTTATATAATATACTCATTTTTATTTTTTATTTTATTTCATTTAGTATCTATTGTTAATATTATCATATAATTTCTTCATAAAACTATTTCTCTTAAATTGTATGTAAAAATTTATTTGCCTCAACTGGTTTACCTTTTTGGGCTTATTAGAATTATTGCTTTATATCTTTTCACAAATTAACACTGCCTTTCTTATTAAAGTTCATACTCTTGAATGCATAATTGATGCACTGTATTTATATTATGGGTTATGTCCCTGTTTTAGATGGTCCGCATGTATAAGATTAGAAGTGCATTAGCTTCCCCACTCACTAATATTACAAGGGCTATATAAAACTGGCTCCGTTTTTCCCTGTATTGGGGAACCTATTGCGGGTTGCACTCCATTTGTTTACCAGTTTCCCCATATCAGCGCATTTCCTTACTGTATGCGCCTATTGTCAGCGCATTTTCCTTATTATATGTGCCACTGGAGACTAGTGTTTTACTATTTACACTCTGCAATATACTCCTTATAACATCCGCATAGCGCTGTATTGTCAGCGCTATGCGTTCCACATGCGTTCCATCAACAGGAAGTACCTGACCGGAAGTACTGGAACTCCGGCTGAGGTACTGTGATCTAAATTGTGTCTATTTTATATGAAATAACGCTCGTTTTTGATCTTGTGTACTACATATCTTTCTAATTATGTCTCCTGCTCTTTGTGAGGTAGTCTCTCAATTGTTTTTATGATATGCAAAACTGATTGCTCTGCACACAGGTGCACATGATTCACCTGAGTACCTCAGGTATATATACCCCCTCCCCAGCCTGTTTCAAACCACCTTGAAAAAGCTGCTCTGTGCAGTGAAACGCGTTGGCCCAGGCTCCTAACTGCCCACCACAAAACGCTGCCTTCCACCATCACCTTTTCCACTGAAAATCGTTTTGGAGATCCACATCTGCCTATCACCATCGGCCCCATCGACCTGGAGTGAGGCACTCACCTCTTGAAGGCAAGCCGCCTATCTAATACCCACCCAGAGTCTTACAGCGGACATCCATACCATCATTTCTCATCCCAAGTCGGGAGGGTCGCTACCCCCTACTACAATCGGGAGAAAGCTTCATTTGAGTACCGCTGCGGCCAGGCTCCGATTTATTTATCCATCCCATCGGTTATCCATTTGACTGTGGACTCTAAAACAAGGTGATATCACACTTACAGTGGATGCAGCTTTTTTCAATCTTCCAGCCCTTCCCCTTCCCCTTTTTTTATTATTGTGTACACTGTATTTTATGTGTTTATTATAGCATGCTAATTGTATAATTAAAATACTACTATTTTTAATTCCTCACTCTGTCATCAATGAGCGCAGTCTACCATCCTTTTTCTTGTATCTCTTGGACCTTCACCTGGGGGCAGCGGCCTTTATCCCCTTGAGTGGTGGGATTTGCTGGGGCAGGACAAACCTACCAGGGCAGGGTTGTCCTGCCCCAGCAAAACCCACCACAGATCGTAGCTCTTTTGCATGGCCGCCATCTCCTCAGGGCTTCCTCCAACATCATCTTCTGTGTGCTTCACCCAGGACTTCGGAGTCTTCAGAGCTCTTCCTAGCTCCTCCTGTGCCGTCTGACTGAGTGCCTGCCCCCTGTCTCGTGCTGGCTTATATAGCCTGCTCAAGGGGGTGGGGTATTGATGCAGACGAGCCCCTATTGGATAGGCTATTGTTTTTAAATATACATTTAATTTTTTTCAGTTGCGCTGCCTCAAATAATGGCGGATCTCAGCTACCCATCCCCCCCGCCATGGAGAGGGAGACCCTCAAGCCACACCCGCGTAGGGGGGGGCGGGCACAGAAGCAGGTACTTGTTTAATTTCACGATTTGATGCGATTTTTGACCTGTTCATTACCCCACTATCCACTACGCATGGAGTTGATTCTATATATTGTGGTAAGCGCAGCGTGTCACCAAGGCCCTTATTCTGATCGGTGCGTCCGGATCCGAATATGCGGCCAGGACCGTGCGTGCGAAACTCCGCCTTCCATACGGATCGCCAACTCCGTCCGTACGCGGTAAGAAGCTGTCCGAACGGACCGCACGTGTATTTTTCACGGAATACGCCTCCTCCATCTCAGGGAACCTCCCCCATCATTCGATGGTCGCAGACCATCGAATGCAGGACCGAGTGGTCCACCAGCTCCCGCAACCTCAGACCACACAGACATTTTTCCGTGCAAAAGCAGGGATCTGGGCAAGCAGCTGACATCCGGCGATGTCATATGTCCGCCCTCTACACGTGCGTCACGGCCGCATTACCATACGTACGCCCAGCGTTTGCATGGGAACGCCCATGAAACGCGGGGCGTATGCATATGGTAATGAGCCCAAATAGCCCTTCACGCCCCTCTCCACCCCCTGTTCGGAGTCTTCACATTTCATGCGGGATTTGGCCGTACGCCCCGCTCGCACATGCGCAGAGACGCCTCTGCACATGCGCAGACACAAAACAGCGGCGGCACGAATGCACGCGGATATTACCGCACCGATCAGAATAAGGGCCCAAGCCCGAAGCATGGCAAGCCCCGCGGATTACTTTACATGTATTCAGTGTCCCCTTGCGGGGATTGCGGCGCCCACCACGGAATACATGTAAAGTAATCTGCATCCCCTCGCGGGGCTTGCTACGCTCGCCGCGTTTCGGGCTCGCTGCGCTCACTGCTCACTGCCACACCATATAAATTCAACTCCATATGTAGTGGATAGTAGGGTAAAAAATTGCATTAAATTGGATGCGATATTGCTGATATTTCTGCCGCCGTGAAAATAAACAAGTACCAGAAGCACAGCAGCCAGGGGAAGGCGGATCTCCGTAGCCCACTCCTGCCATAGAGAAGCAGCCGTGACGGGTTGACAGGGGCACAGCAAACAGAGGAAGGCAGATCTTCCCTGCCTAACCCGCCGCGCAGAGGGAGCATTGCCAGCCGCAGCAACAAAGGAGGACAGGACGGAGCACAGTAGCCGGGGGAAGGCAGATCCTCACCGCCCACCCCCGGCATGCAGTGGGAGCCCTCCAACAGCAACCGCGAAGGGGGACAGAAGCACTTCAGTGGGGGAGGGAGGCGGATCTCAGCTGCCCAACCCCTGCCATGGAGAAGGAGCCCCTCCAGCCGTAGCTGCAAGGGGGGGAGGCAGATCTCAGCCACCCACCCCCTGCGATGGAGAAAGAGTCCCAGCAGCCGTAGCCTCAAAAGGGGACAGGAGCACAGCAGCCGGGGAAGGTGAATCTCTGCTGCCCACCCCAGAGAAGGAGCCCCTCCTGCCACAGCCGCCCATGGGGACAGGAGCACCACAGCTGGATTGCCAGAAGGGGGAGCCCACACATTAATGATTAATTGTGACAATCATCTCCAGAACGGAGGATTGTCACAATTTATCGCAGGTGTATGGGCCCCATTAACTGGATGACCTTTTGCTAAAAGCATCTTCCAGAGAGGTTCTACTCGGCAATATTCAACGGACGCAGGAGGTACTTTCGCTAGACAAAAAATTGGAACATAGACAAAAAGGAGCAATGGATACTGGTAACTTTGAGATAGTGTCCTTTCTGTGAAGTATAACTTCTCCCAAGATCTGGTGATGTTCAGTCGTGATGGAAGATCTCAGGTGGTATTCACCAAATATAAATTGGTGATAAACAAAAATAAATTAAATCTGTTGTGTAATATCTTTTTTTCAAAATATGAAACAATTATTTGGAAGTGGGGTAGGATATTTCAATGGAGCGTACAAAGACTCATGTTGGAAAGATTGATGTCAGACTTATAATGGCTTCTTTGGAATGGTTCTGAAGTATTCCTCTCTGAGGTGTGAGACGAGATGATCTCACATATATTCAAAGTGCAAACAGGTGACCTCACGTGTTCAGGAAAAAAGAGAAAGAAACAATTCATGTGTAGAACAGTGCTGGAAAAGTTGTGTGCTAAGTATGTGAAGAGCTGGGACAAAGGTTGTATTTTTGCCAACGTACCTCATTTACCCACTTAACAAGAGTGATAAATATATAAAGGTTTCTTTTAGATAATAGGCGTACCCCCACTCACGGTGATGGCTGTGATTTTCAACATATAAAGGTTTCTTTATTAGGGATCCAAGGGTGTCCCAACGTGGTCTCAATCATATGTGTGTCCAGTTACAAGGAAAAAACATATCTATAATGTGTACAATTATCCACAATGAGTTATATGTCTTAGAGGAGGTTTAGCTGGAGCTTGCAGCGTGCCTCACTCACCAACAAAAAGAACAGATCTATTTACAGATGCAAGAAAGGAGGGCGTACCCCAACTCACACTGGGTCTCTGAGTGATAAATCGGTACTCGTTTCCTAGCAGGGCGCTCAGTAATGATGTAAGCGTACAGGGCTATTATCCGTAGCAAAATCGCATGGCATTGCATCTCATGGGCCATTATAGTGCCATGCGATGCTAATTTTTTATGTAATTTATTCACTGCTCTGTTGGTCCTAGGGGATTGCATTGCATCTCCCAAAAAATTGCATGAGATTTTATAGGGTGCGAGGTACTTATGTATTATCTGGGCTCCCATGTTAAATGCACCCCATTTTTCCATACCCCTACTATCCAACTACGCATGGAGTTGATTTTATATAGTGTGGCGAGCGCAGCGAGCCACTGTGCCCGAAGCGTGGCGAGCGGACGCGGTCTCATAAGAAAAACGGGAGCCTAGATATTACATAAGTACCGGGTGCGATGCCATACCATTAGCTATACACTTGTATGACATACAATGAGGTTTCACTGACCCCCCCCCCCCCCACTATAAACGCCATCCCAAACCGTGGCGAGCGCAGCGGAACGCATCCTCCAGACCTTTTCATACCCCCACTATCAACGTCGGCGTGGAGTTGATTTTATATAATGTGGCGAGCGGACGCGGATTACTTTACATGTATTCCGCTGTGCTCGCCGCGCTTCGGGCTCGGTGGCTCACTGTGCTCGCCACACTATATAAAATCAACTCCACGCCTACGTGGATAGTGGGGGTATGAAAAGGTCTGGAGGATGCGTTCCGCTGCGCTCGCCACGCTTCGAAGAGGATAGTGGGGGGTCAGTGAAACCTCATTGTATGTCATACAAGTGTATAGCTAATGGCATGGCATTGCACTCTATAAAATCGCATGCGATTGTGCGGGAGATACAATGCAATGCAATCCCCTAGGGCCAACAGAGCAGTGAATGCATCGCATGGCACTATAATGGCCTATGAGATGCAATGCGATTTTGTGCATTCTAAATGCAGCACCACGCTTCTGCAGTATTTGTAGATATCACCCCGACACCGCTGATGCTGCGGCAGAAAAAGCTCCCACACCGACGCCATTATCACAAGCCGCAGGTATATCTGTGTATCCCTATGTACCCATGTGCCGCCATGTTTGGTATGATCACTTGAGGCCTCCACAGTCAATTCTCTGTGACCTGTGCTCCAGCTGACTGTCTCAGCCAGTCATCGCACACTGGTTACTATAAGGATCCTGGGAATAAACTCCCAAACCAGTGCTATGGTTGTCTCCTCCTAGAAGCATCCAGTTGGCTCAGCTACTGAGGATATCGCTCCTATTACAGACCAGGAACATTCCAGCTTGCAATACCCCCTGGCTCCATCGATGGTCCAACATCGATCCTGCTTCCCTCTATGTTCTGCCATCAATCATGCTAACCATCAGTGTCTCCCCAACGATCCTGCTCATCAGTTACCCATCATTGCACCATCGGGTCAATAGCGTCTAGGCCACCTTCTCTGAGTCTTAAGGCTGTCTTCTGTCTGCATCCTTGGGACTTCATCCCTGTTCTAACACTGCACCATCGGTGAGAGTTTACAATCGATACTCATTCATACTGACTCCCTGTGCCATTGAGGACTGTTACTACTTACCAGTGTGCTTTCATTGGGTGCACCCGACTCCTGTATTGTCTTATCACCATCTGCCGCTGTGTATTGGCATATCTACCACGTGCTTTAATAAAAATACTCACACAGTTCACTTCACATCACTAATCATTTGTTGGTGCGGTCGCCCCAGTTTCATCGCCTTTCAAATAGCTACTGAGGACTGAGATTGTAAACAGTAAAGTGCGGAGTCACATGACCAGAAGGATGGGGAGGGAAGTGTTACACTAAGGGGGCGTCACGTGTGCTAGTGTCAACATTGACACACAAAAAAATAAAAAAAAACTTATTCCGCCCTTTTAATGTGTCAACTTTTTACATGTTGATCTTTTGCTTGTGTTGACCTTTTTGGGTCAGATTGGACAGTTGACCACATGATACACATCCTTATTAACACAAGTGACTGCAACCCTGCATTATTATACATTACCATACGTTACCAAAAATGACATTACATTACTTTGGAGCCCAGAAGTGGGGAACTGTGTCTGATCTACATATATTATATAATACACCAGTCTGCTCCACCTGCATTATAATCACAGAGCACCACATTAAATTATAATGTAACAATAATACTGGATGTTATCACAAGACGCTGTCGGACACAACACTGGGTCCTCCCTGCTGCCTTCTTCGCAACCCACAAATTGTTTAGTTATGGACAATGGTCACATTCCTGGGCCCGAGGGCAGAGTGCGGTGGAACGCACAATACGGAAGTAAAGTGGACCGCATAACCAGGAAGAAGGTGGAAAGTAGAGCCCGGAAGTACAGTGGGGCTCAGAGCCCAGAAGCTGAGTGCAACGCAGATACGGATAGGAGCTTGCAATGCGCCCGTATGGAAGGGTCCATTACCCGGAAGTGCAGCGTGTGTAACCTGCTCTTGTGTCCGGGTGAGAGCAGGTGGCGGCTATCGGCAGGTAAGTGTGCCCATAGACAGGGGTCAGAGATGAGTAGGAGCGGGTGACATACACAGTCAGTGTCTATGTGACGCCCGGGAGCTGCTGAGGAGACGGCGCGTACAATTGGTGATATGTGTACTACACCAGTGTGAGAATATAAGAGGGATATACCCACAGTAGTGTACATATGGCTGTATACAGTGTATGTGCTGCTCCGTAATAGAGAGATCCTGATTGCTAGGAGTCCGTGGGCTGAACAAGCTGTAGCCGTGTACAGGGAAATCCCCCTCTGTATATGTGACACCGCCGTACGTGTATTTGTGTGCAGCAATTCCACATAAGGCGCATTGGGCCAGTTGTACTAAGCTTCAAAAGTGATAAACCACCAGCCAATCAGCTCCTAACATGCTTTACTACAGGCTGTGTTTGAAAAATGATAGGTAGAAGCTGATTGGTTGGTGGCTTTTCACTCTCCATTTTATCACTTTTTAAGGCTTAGTACATCTCACCCTAAGTGTGACATTTACTATCAGTAAGCCTGAGATAGGCAGGTGCTGCTGTCATACCATTATCCTCAGTCTGTGTAACACTTGGGGATAATACTAAGTACAGCATTACAGCTAATCTATGAGAAGCCTAATTACTATATATTGCAGCACATTGTAACTATGGGGCTGATTCAAATCTGATCGTAGGGCCACAAATTTGCAGTGGCCACAGTTCAGCTAAGACGCTGCCCCACTAGTGATATCCCACCTTGCGCATAAATGTGCTCGCTGACGTCACACACCCTCCACTAATACAGGCGTATCCGGCCTGGTGCTGACATCACACACCCTCCCCTAATACAGGCGTATCCGGCATGGCGCTGACGTCACACACCCTCCCCCTAATACAGGCGTATCCGGCCTGGTGCTGACGTCACACACCCTCCACTAATACAGGCGTATCCGGCCTGGTGCTGACGTCACACACCCTCCCCTAATACAGGCGTATCCGGTCTCGTACTGACATCACACACCCTCCACTAATACAGGCGTATCCGGCCTGGTGCTGACATCACACACCCTCCCCTAATACAGGCGTATCCGGCCTGGTGCTGACATCACACACCCTCCCCTAATACAGGCGTATCCGTCCTGGTGCTGACGTCACACACCCTCCCCTAATACAGGCGTATCCGGCCTGGTGCTGACGTCACACACCCTCCCCTAATACAGGCGTATCCGGCCTGGTGCTGACGTCACACACCCTCCCCTAATACAGGCGTATCCGGCCTGGTGCTGACGTCACACACCCTCCCCCTAATACAGGTGTATCCGGCCTGGTGCTGACGTCACACACCCTCCCCCTAATACAGGCGTATCCGGCCTGGTGCTGACATCACACACCCTCCCCTAATACAGGCGTATCCGGCCCGGTGCTGACGTCACACATTCTCCCCTAATACAGGCGTATCCTGCCTGGTGCTGACGTCACACACCCTCCACTAATACAGGCGTATCCGGCCTGGTGCTGACGTCACACTCCCTCCACTAATACAGGCGTATCCGGCCTGGTGCTGACGTCACACACCCTCCCCCTAATACAGGCGTATCCGGCCTGGTGCTGACATCACACACCCTCCCCTAATACAGGCATATCCGGCCCGGTGCTGACGTCACACCCCCTCCCCTAATACAGGCGTATCCGGCCTGGTGCTGATGTCAGCCACCCTCCCTTAATACAGGCGTATCCGGCCTGGTGCTGACGTCATACACCTGCCCCTAATACAGGTGTATCCGGCCTGGAGCCGACCTCACACACCCTCCCCTAATACAGCCATATCCGGCCTGGTGCTGACATCACCCACCCTCCCGTAATACAAGCGTATCCGCCCTGGTGCTGATGTTACACACCCTCCCCTAATACAGGCGTATCCAGCCTGGTGCTGACGTCACACACCCTCCCCTAATACAGGCGTATCCGGCCTGGTGCTGACGTCACACACCCTCCCCTAATACAGGTATATCCGGCCTGGTGCTGACATCACCCACCCTCCCGTAATACAGGCGTATCCGGCCTGGTGCTGACGGCACACACCCTCCCCTAATACAGGCATATCCGGCCTGGTGCTGACCTCACACACCCTCCCCTAATACAGGCAAACCCGGCCTGGTGCTGACGTCACACACCCTCCCCTAATACAGGCATATCCAGCCTGGTGCTGACGTCACACACCCTCCCCTAATACAGGCGTATCCGGCCTGGTGCTGACATCACCCACCCAACCGTAATACAGGCGTATCCGGCCTGGTGCTGACATCACACACCCTACCCTAATACAGGCGTATCCGGCCTGGTGCTGACGTCACACACCCTCCCCTAATACAGGCGTATCCGGCCTGGCGCTGACGTCAGCCACCCTCCCCTAATACAGGCGTATCCGGCCTGGTGCTGACGTCACACACCCTCCCCTAATACAGGCGTATCCGGCCTGGTGCTGACGTCACACACCCCTCCCCTAATACAGGCAAACCCGGCCTGGTGCTGACGTCACACACCCTCCCCTAATACAGGCATATCCGGCCTGGTGCTGACGTCACACACCCTCCCCTAATACAGGCATATCCGGCCTGGTGCTGACGTCACACACCCTCCCCTAACACTCTCAGGTACACCTAGCGTATTTCCACGCACCCATGCGGTTTTCTTAGCACTCCCTTAGTTTCAACCCTCAATGTCTACTTCCTGTCAATCGCCTTGCGAACGTACTCATGCGCAGTTCATCGATAATCAGCCGAATGCAAATTGGTGGTTGTGTGATCAGGTCTGAATTAGCCCTTATGTGCATAGGGTAATATCGCTCACATAGACTATAACAGCAGCATAATAAGTGTACAATACACTGACTTACAGATAGTACGCAGTAATACGGCACATCATCTCTTATACAGATACACGACTTACAGATAGCACGCAGTAATACGGCACATTATCTCTTACACAGATACACCGACTTACAGATAGTACACAGTAATACGGCACATCATCTCTTACACAGATAAACTGACTTACAGATAGTACGCAGTAATACGGCACATCATATCTTACACAGATACACCGACTTACAGATAGTACACAGTAATACGGCACATCATCTCTTACACAGATACACCGACTTACAGATGGTACGCAGTAATACGGCACATCATCTCTTACACAGATACACTGACTTACAGATAGTACACAGTAATACGGCACATCATCTCTTACACAGAGACACTGACTTACAGATAGTACGCAGTAATACGGCACATCATCTCTTACACAGATACCCTGACTTACAGATGGTACGCAGTAATACGGCACATCATCTCTTACACAGATACCTACGGCACATCATCTTTTACACAGATACCCTGACTTAGAGATAGTACGCAGTAATGCGGCACATCATCTCTTACGCAGATACACCGACTTACAGATGGTACGCAGAAATACGGCACATCATCTTACACAGATACACCGACTTACAGATGGTACGCAGTAATACGGCACATCATCTCTTACACAGATACACCGACTTACAGATAGTACACATTAATACGGCACATCATCTCTTACACAGGTACACTGACATACAGATAGTATACAGTAATATGGCACATCATCTCTTACACAGATACACCGACTTACAGATGGTACGCAGTAATACGGCACATCATCTCTTACACAGGTACACTGACTTACAGATAGTACAAAGTAATACGGCACATCATCTCTTACACAGATACACTGACTTACAGATAGTACACAGTAATACGGCACATCATCTCTTACACAGATACACTGACTTACCGATAGTACACAGTAATACGGCACATAATCTCTTACACAGATACACTGTGGAATGACATTATATAACAAGTAACTATCTGGAAATGACTTGTATCTGGTGAATAAGAAATGGCTACATGTGTATCAAAGTATAACTACACCAAGCAGCTCTGGGTAACACTGCTGATCTTTTATGCTATATTACATGTGAGCATCTAAAGGGATGTCTGTAATTGTATATATAGTATATACCAATACACACAATGCATACGTTACATTATAATACACCCCGGTGACTATACATAGTCTCCACTTAGAGGGGAGATACCCTGTATCTTATAACAGCATAACCCCCCCCCCCCTTCTAATGGCGGATATAAACTGCCCATCATTTGCGTTGGATAGATAGTAGGGACTCTTCTGGGCATAACCATCCCTAATTCTGGGAAATTGAACCCCCTAACAGGGGCTAAGTAATAGAAATAACAGCAGACAGAGAATGATTTGATATCTTTATTATCACAAATTTCCTTTCTTTACAGCACATTGGCCCTTATTCTGATCGGTGCGGATATATCCGCGTGCGTTCGGGCCGCCGATGTTTGGTGTCTGCGCATGTGCAGAGGCGTCTCTGCGCATGTGCGAGCGGGGCGTACGGCCAAATCCCGCATGGTATGTGAACACTCCGAACAGGGGGTGGAGAGGGGCGTGAAGGGCTATTTGGGCTCATTACCATATGCATACGCCCCGCGTTTCATGGGCGTTCCCATGAAAATGTTGGGCGTACGTATGGTAATGCGGCCGTGACGCACGTGTAGGGGGCGGATATATGACATCGCCGGATGTCAGCTGCCCGCCCAGATCCCTGCTTTTGCATGGAAAAATGTCCGTGTGGTCTGAGGTTGCGGGGGGATGCAGTTAAAATCCCGGCGTTCAGAATCCCGACGCCGGAATCCCGACCGCCGAAATGCCGACACATTCTCCCTCCTGGGGTGTCCACGACACCCCTGGAGGGAGAATAAATTAGTGTGCCGAGCGTAGCGAGGCACCGGGCCCGCTGCGTGGCGAGCGCAGCGAGCCCGCAAGGGGGGGCGATCCACGTCCCCCCCCTTGTCGGCATTTCGGCTGTTGGGATTCCGGCGTCGGGATTCTGAACGCCGGGATCCCGACCGCCGGGATTCTATACTGAATCCGTTGCGGGTGCTGGTGGAGCACTCGGTCCTGCATTCGATGGTCTGCGACCATCGAATGATGGGGGAGGTTCCCTTAGATGGAGGAGGCGTATTCCGTGAAAAATACACGTGCGGTCCGTTCGGACAGCTTCTTACCGCATACGGACGGAGTTGGCGATCCGTATGGAAGGCGGGGTTTCGCACGCACGGTCCTGGCCGCATAATCGGCTCCGGCCGCACCGATCAGAATAAGGGCCATTCTGTTATACTGTGTTATATACTTGGCTTTGGATTAGCCCGTTTATGGGGCATCTGGTTTGGTATACATACATACATAGCCCATTCAGAATATAGAATGTATGTGATACTGTACTTGCCAAATGGTTTTATATACACTGTAATAAAGAAATAAGAGTTTTATTGTGAGTAAAATGGGATACACAGCTGTGGACCCTGAGGCTCCCCTCTGGCATTCCATAAAATAATCTTTTCAGCAGCTAATGGAGGAATATAGGTTGCCCCAGGTGTATTTCTTCAGGTATTTGCAGTTGCGGCACGCTCTAAACACCCAGTTTAACAATGGCCCCCCTGTGCTGTTATCCTCCCCAGCCCAAATAATTCTGACTAATCTGGGGCAGGATAAAACCATCTCTCTAGCCTACTCATTTATGTTATCTTACTTACATAAGGACTCACTATCCGCTCTAAAAACCAAGTGGGAGGCTGATGTTGGTAGTTTTGAAGAGGAGGAACGGGAGGAGGCACTGGCGTTGCCCCGACACACCACGGTTTCCGCAAGATTCCAGCAAGTCCAGTTATTCATTCTACATAGAACATACCGTGCACCTCGGTTAAGTTCGGTGGACGAGCCTCCCCGGACTGCCCAAGGTGTCGTTTCCCACAGGGCCGCCTGTGGCATTTACTCTGGGACTGCCCCCTGGTCAATTCATTTTGGGTTGCTGTCCAATCGATTAGTTGTAATAGCTAGATATTGGGTGGCTAGCTCGGGCCCTACACTGGTAGAATGGAGGGCTCTGGTCAATACCACTGTACTGCATGAAAGATATGTCTGTATGTCGCGAGGTACCTTACCTAAATTGGAAAAGATTTGGAATAGGCGGTTGGAGTCTCCACACTCCTCACACCCCTGATTCTGTCATCCTGGGCGATGATGTCAATCACGAGTGTTGAGAGCCACAATGAACTTACAATCACTGTTCACTGTATGCAATACTAGGAATATGTCACCCTATACGGGATGGAACCATTCCTATGCACATTCAACGCATGACCAACATTCTTACTCTCTTTTTCTTTCCTTTCCTTTCTTTCTCTTTTGTATTCCAAGTTTTAATTAGAAAATTGAAATATTGATACCCAGTTTGAACAGAGCGTGGACACCACTAATCTTTAATAAATAGAACGTTATTTTATTTTACATGTACATGCAACACAACAGCATTATATGTCCTTGCACTGTGTATTTCATCAAACACGGCTGGATATTGGTTGACTTTTGTACATGTACACAATTTGAGATGATGATCTGCTCTGTACTTACGATCTGTGAAATAAAAATACTTTATTCAAAAATAAAGTAATAGTAAGATGTGGGATTTATTTAATTAGGGGGAAGATCTGTGTGATATTACAGTAGAGGATATAGAGGGGGAAGAAGAGATGGATCAGCAGTGTAAGGAGGAGGAAATCCCTACAGACACCAGCACAGGTGAGTTATAATCACATACACATATACACACACCTGGTGATCCCTCGGGTCTGCACAACCTAGAGATGTCTGTGTACATTACCATATCCCTCATGTTCCTGCCTCTCCTATAGCACAGAAGCAATGGCACACTTATCAATGATGACAATGATGGTTCATTTAGTAGAATTGGACGGTATCTTTTACGAGTTCTAATTAACTAGCTACTAATATGTAGTATAATGATTCCCCTATACCAGGGGTGGGGAACCTTTTTTCTTCCAAGGGCCATTTGTACTGTTTTTTTTTTTTTTTTTTTAATTGAGTCTTTATTTTTCATTTCTCGACATACTTAAAAAATACAACAAAACAATACAATACAATACAAGACACGGCAGTCAATATACATACATTATACAGAGGAAGCGAATCTGAAGAGATGGTTGCGACGGGTACAGGGCTGGGGACACCAGATAATATGTACCTATACCAATACTGAGGGCGGGCCCTAGTATTGAAGGGATATCTAGAAATTTTTAGGGGCGGATCACTAACGACATGAGTGTTGCTGAGTTGCCCGATGGCCCAACTGTTGGGCTTAGACTAGGGCTATGGTGAAGAATGCGGGCAATTGAAAGAATTACCATGAAGTTTCGAGAGGACAGGGATTATAGTGAGGGTAGGTGGCAGAGTAGGAGAATTAAAAACGACACAAGTCCGAGGGACTATTGGGATTTCTGTGCAGCAGAATGGCGAATATATAAAAAAAAAAGTGCAATTGTGCCAAAAGTGCAATGTGCAGTTATACCTAGAATTCCGACCCGGCTATCAAATATCTTATAGATCGGCCAGGGTTAGTGTGAACAAAAAAGGAAGTACCTGAGAGGATGAAATTGTGTTATAATTTAAAGTGCGCGGTGGTCAAGGTCCGAAATCCGTTTGGGACCTATTTAGTGCGACCTGTCCTAAATTGAGAGGGTCGAAAAGATCCAAGAGAAAAACCTTAACCCGATTAATCCTATTAGTCCATACATTTAAATGTGAGTGTGATCATTAGTATTTCATTTGAGTGAGTCCATTCAAAAATATTCAAAGCGTAATATGTTTGAGAGATTACTAGTGAGCAATAAGGAACGTGAAACCTTAGCACATATATCCGAAGAAGGAACATTTAGGGCATTAGGAAACTCGCCAACATTCATTTACCCCAATCTATCCCTTGAACTGGTAGTAGGTAGAACTATACCAGGGGTGCCAAATCGAGAAGAATTTTGTACTGCGCCCTGTAGAAGCGTAATGAAATTTCTCATGTTCAAATGTCATATTCACCAGATTGAGCCATTCATTGAATGGCGGCCCATTTTTTGCCATCCAATAGCGGGCAATAACTACTTTGGCAATAGATGTGAGCTGTAGCAAGAGAAGTCTCAACTCACCAGTCATTCCCACCCCCTCCCATATCCCCATTACCAGATTACTATCGGTTAAGTTGACCTGTATCGCTCCCAGCCCTGAGAGTACCTGGCAGACCCTATTCCAATATTGAGAAAATACAAGGAATGGATTTTCCAAACTTTTAAGGCGCAATCAGTCCAGATATTCTCCGACCGTCAGAAAGCTTTGTTCAGTCTCTCTTGTCTGATTGATCCAATGTTTCTCAGAAAAAATAAGAAGCGGTAAAAAAACCATCAATTAAATATGAACCCAGCAAAGGACGATTTCAACTGTTAGTGAAGAAACAAGAGGATGTAAGTGGGCGTACCCTACTCACAGTGTAGCAGGTGGTGTAAATACACGTAGCGGGTACTTGTCCTGCCGGTAAGCCGTCTATAACCTCTTTTAATGGGAAAGGCAATATATATACACGTGGCGGGTACTCGTCCTGCTGGTGGATTCTCTATGACTTCCGTTTTAACTTTCGCAAAGTTGCGGTCCAGCAACCGGATATGACGGTGGGCCGGGTAGCGTCATCCCATACACCGGCACATACGGCGATCGGATGGCGGCGGCAGCCAGTATAGGCTGGGGAGCGCGGCGCACCATCTCGTGAGCGGGCCTCCAATGCCTACCTACTTTATTTCAACTATATACGTGCCCAGACACCAGCACAACATAGGAAAACCGGATGTATACGCACGGTTGTCATGGCAACCACTGTTTCCATAAATGTAAACGGACTATAAAAAACGAACTATAACATCTTGTAGATGTATGTTCTCTCTTTCCATTTAAGGATATGTTATGTGTAAAAGATTTAGAAGTTTAAATACATTTTTTAATCTGTGTTAGTATTTCAGGGAAGTCGATTACATCACTTCCTGTTTGAAATCTATTGGCTGCTCATGGTATAAAGGAATGGCCCCTCACTCTCCTCTGGCATGTCTTGAGAAAGGTGGTAACACCGAAACGCGTCGACAACCAGTGTGGAGAGTGAGCAGCCATCACTTCTTTATGCCCAACATTGAATGTATGTATCGGATTTCTCATTTTTTAACTTTTTAAAACTTTTTTCAATTTTTGATGTGTTTTATATTCTATGTTTGACCATTGTGGGTCTTGTGAGCTGTTTTTTGGACTGTGTGATCTGACCATCATGGGGATGGAGGATCTTTTAGAGTGATAATAAAACAATTTTTTATGGAGGAAGAAAGAGTCTATTGTCACAGTGTTGGAAAAATCCCATGTGGTGGGATAAGTCTTTGAAACGCATTTTTTTCTTACTCTGTACATGCCGGCCACACATCTGGAAGAATAATCCCTAAATAGATGACCAGCAGATACAGAGTCAAAGAAACCATTATAGGATTCCAGAGACTTGCCTAACTGTAAGTCCGGGTACGCCATCATCATAATCTCAGATCATCCCATCACTATGGGGTACTATATATATATATTTTTCTTCTTGGTGGAGGATAAAAATTCACGGAGCCGTAAGCACCTTAAAAAAAAGATACCTTTATGCACCTGTAAAGAACACTATCCAGTGTGAGTTCTGGTACGAAAGTACTTTTGAGATTTCCACATCCCCACTTGGGTAGATTTATTAATTTTTAACTATAGCAGATATATGGGGAGCCTGTTATAGGACTACACATTGTTCCCTTTTTTCACTTTTATATACACACTTTGGATGGAGAAAATCCCGAAAATCACCAGAAAGAACTGATAAAATACACTTAAAGGCAAAGAAACCGCTACGGGTTTAGAAATCTTCACAATAACCGTGAGTGGGGTACGCCTATCATCTTTATTGCACTAAACACCCTTTTAAGTATAAAGAAACCTTTATACGTGTACCTCACCCTGATCTCAAGTGAGTGAGGTGCGCCTATGGAGACACTCTTGTGCTAAAATACACTCCAAAATTGGAGCACTAGAAAATAGTCACACATTGTTGTCTATTTTTATTTTATTTCTCACGGTATATACGTCATTGAGAGTTAAAACGGAAGTCATAGAGAATCCTCCAGCAGGACGAGTACCCGCCACGTGTATATATATTGCCTTTCCCATTAAAAGAGGTTATAGACGGCTTACCGGCAGGACAAGTACCCGCTACGTGTATTTACACCACCTGCTACACTGTGAGTAGGGTACGCCCACTTACATCCTCTTGTTTCTTCACTAACAGTTGAAATCGTCCTTTGCTGGGTTCATATTTAATTGATGGTTTTTTTACCGCTTCTTATTTTTTCTGAGAAACATTGGATCAATCAGACAAGAGAGACTGAACAAAGCTTTCTGACGGTCGGAGAATATCTGGACTGATTGCGCCTTAAAAGTTTGGAAAATCCATTCCTTGTATTTTCTCACTATTGTTTTGGTTATTGGGTGATAACTGAGGATAAGTACGGACTAGAGGCTGCATTGCGCCAAAGAAAGATCACATCCTATACCTGTTTTTGTATATTGTCCTATTCCAATATTGGTCAACTTTGCCACAAGTCCTCATTAAGTGCCAAAATGTTGCCCCATTTTGGCTGCACTTTGGACAATTATCATCCCCTGATCCCCTCATTTTCCTTAATCGTACTGGGGTCAAATATGTACGGTGTAAGATATTGAACTGGACTTGCTGTACGCGTATAGAATTTGTTGCCTTTTTTGGAATTGCTAGGGCCGCCTGCCAGTTACTCTCATTAACTCCAGGGATATCCACTGCCCACTTCTGCATAAGTTGATTTAATCCTTCATCTGGGGCGGAGGCTGTTAGGTATTTATATAATTTTGAGACACCTTTACGCGGAGTAAGTTTTCACAAAAAGACCTTGATAGGGGTTTCCATAAGCCATCGTTCCCTATCCCCTCCATACCCAGAGATCGCACTCCTTAGCTGCAGGAATCTATAAAACATTGACATTGGGAGAGCATGCTCTGCCTGGAGCTGGGCAAAAGATTTAAAATTATTGTCCTGGAACAACTGAGCCAGTGAACCAATTCCATATTGTGAATATAGCCTCCCCCCCTGCTGTCTAGTAATCTCCGAGGCTATGGGTAATAGAAGGAACGATGATTCTGGATCCGGACCCGTAAAATTCTTTGAGGCGCACACCATTCTCCAGATCCTAACGGCTTGGGAGACTATGGGGGGATAGGATCTATTGAGTGAGCCTGCCAGTAAAATCTGCATCGGGGTAACACTTGGAACCAGGCACCTCATAAGCCTAGTTAATTCACTGGGCTGTTCTTCCGGTCTTACCCACGACCTGAGATGTAGTAACTGAGCAGCGAAATAATATCTCCTAAAACTTGGAAGGGCCATACCCCCATCATCTCGATCTCTACATATTGTAGCAAGTTTGACTCTCGGGCGTCTGCCGCCCCAAATAAACGAGGACACAATGCTATCCAGGCTTCTGAAGTATTCATCCTTAATATATATTGGGGATTGTTGGAGTAGGTAAAGTATTTTTGGCAATATTACCATTTTGATTAGATTCACCCGACCCTGCACCGTTAAGGGGAGCTTGGCCCAGCATTTAAACTTAACCCTTACCGCCTGTAACACTGGAGTAATATTATCTTTTATGAAGTCCTCTGTTTCGGCCGACACCCTGACCCCCAAATATTTAAAACACGTGGTCTTCACCAATGATACACCAGGCCCGCCGTCATCGAGATTGTCCTCTCCCATCACCAACAAATGTGATTTGCTCCAGTTCACTGTGAGCCCCGAGAGTTCACCGAACTGACCGAGTTGCTCTATCACGATTGGGAGATCTCTATTTGGGTTGGCCATACCTACCAAAAGATCATCAGCATACAGGGATACGAGATTGTATTTCATATCTCTCCCCATGTCCTCGCAGTGTAGCTTAGCTCTTAACAAGCAAGCCAAGGGTTCCACTGCTACGGCGAAGATCAATGGGGAGAGGGGACAACCCTGCCGAGTCCCTCTATACAGGGGGAATGGCTGGGATGTGTACCCATTGATTGAGACTCTGGCCCTCGGATTCTTGTACATAAGCCTCAACCATCTGACGAAGCCCGACCCGAACCCAAAAGCCTTCAGGGCGCCCCATAGGTAGCCCCATTCGACGGAATCGAACGCCTTGTTCGCGTCGAATGAGGCCACCGCGGCGTTCAACCCCTTTACCTTAATGTGTTGAATATAAGAAAAGACCCTCCTAACATTGATCGCGGTGGATTTTCCACGCATAAACCCGGATTGGTGGGGATGTACTATATCCTGAATCACCTTGCCCAGACGATTAGCCAATACCTTTTCAATTATTTTCGCATCGGTGGGCATAAGCGAAATAGGCCTGTATGAGTCCACGCTCATGGGATCTTTATCCTTCTTTAAAATAAACACTATAGAGGATTCAGCCATAGAAGGAGGAAGATCATCTTCACTTATCATGGCATTGCAGAGACCTACCAGGCGAGGAGTCAGGGCCTTGTCAAATTTTTAAAACATCTCACCAGGTAAGCCATCCAATCCGGGGGCCTTTCCTAGGGGAAGGGAGTTAATTACCCCCTCCACTTCTTCGCTAGTAATGGGGGCGTCTAACAGGGTCTGGGCGTCCTGCGTTAGTACGGGGAGCTGTAGGCCCGCAAAGAACTGCGTCAGATCCTCCTCGCTAGAATTTTGGGCTGATTGGTAAACTTTGCCAAAATGGCTGACAAATTCCTCCACTATTTCCGGGGTTGATGACAATATCTGGCCTTGTTCGGTTCTAATACTAGGGATAATGTTGAAAGGTTTGTCCATTTTAAGCAAAAGAGCCATAAATTTACCCGCTTTGTCGGAACCAGTGTACCATTGGTGAGAGCCCACTTTGAGCCTACGGAGGTTGACTTCCTGTAGATATTCTAACCATTCTATCTGCGTCCTTTGCCATTCCACCCTGTCAATTTCTAAATTACTAACTTGATAGACTCTTTCTAAATCCAGTGTTCTTGCCTCTAGGTTGCCTGCCTTCCTGCGATGGAGTCCCTTCAGATACGAAATTTTTTTAATGAACACCCCCCGTAGATAGGCCTTAAAGGCGTCCCAAACCATAATACTGGACGATGAACCGTCATTACACTGGAAATAGGACACAATCTCCGCCTCGATCTCTGCCTGGTTAATCTGGGAGAGCCAGTAGGGCTGAAGCTTCCAATACCTGAACCCAGCTGGCTCCGCCAGATCAAGCTGCATGACCAGGGGAGAATGGTCCGAAATCCCGCGGGCCTTATATTCAATGTGGGTAATCCTGTTTAACAAAGTGTCTGATACAAAGATCAGATCGATCCTAGAGAATACGCCGTGAGTGGGAGAATAACACGAAAACTGACTAGTTGCCGGATACCGCAGTCTCCATGGGTCGCTCCACCCAATCCCCTCGATGAATTCCGCGAACCTACTCCCCCCTTTACTGACAGCTTGACTAGATCCTCCCCATCTATCCATTTGGGGCGACATTATGTTATTAAAGTCTCCCAAGCATATCAAATGGTTAGAAGGGAAAGAGGTGGCGAACTCCACTGCGGCCCTCATAACATCATACGAGAACGGGGGAGGGATGTACACTACCAAGAGGCTCACGTCTACGTGGTTAATACTTGCGTCCAGGAAGATATATCTTCCCCCAGGGTCAATCTTCACTGTGCGGGTTACAAAGATCACTGATTTCTTAACCAATATGGAAACCCCTCTGGAGGCTGTTGAGCATGGGGCATGGAAAACTGAACCCACCCACGGACGTTTTAACGAAAGCAATTTATCCCCACACAAATAAGTTTCCTGGAGGCAGATGATATCGGCGTTCAGAGATTTACAATAATTTAGGACTAGTGAGCGTTTCACTTTGTCATTTAAACCTCTGACGTTCCATGTTAAAAATTTAGTCATCCCCACCGCACATTATCCTTATTACCTATATATTGGCAATGGGAACTCTCCTCCCACTCACCCTCCCAACTTTCCTTCCTCCATCCAAATAGGCTGCCTTGACACATAACACATAACATTAAGAAAAAAAAAAAGAAACGACAATGAAAAAACAATACAAAAACCCCGACCCCCCCACCCTGTACAACCTAGCACCCCTGGCGTACCTGGATCCCTATTCGTCCCTTCTATGATCTACCCGAGCTAGTATCTCTAGGGGCTAATCAATAAATGGCCACCCATAGCGTGACCGGCTCTCCCCTTTTTTATCAGTAAGGATTTTTCCCTTTTATTTTTAAACTTTTCCCCACTATCCCCCCTCCCCTCCCCTCCCACACATGCAAGAGAAATCAACAATAGCATCTAGAGAATACAAATTCCAGCGAAAAAAGAGAAAAAACAGCAAAAGGCACAAACGATCATGTAACTCTGCTAGTTGGCGAGAGGGCCCACACCAGGGTAGGAGCCGTCCAACCAGCCAGCGGCATCAGCAGGAGTAAAAAAGAACTTGGTTGTTCCATTGACTTCAACTCTTAATTTCGAGGGATAGAGCATCGAATATTTTAAATCGAGTTGTCTGAGCCTTGCTTTAATATCCCTGAATTTTGCGCGCTCCCGTTGAATGTCAATGGGAAAGTCCGGAAAAGCCGATATTTTCTTGCCCATGTAGCCGAAGTCCGCCTTATTCCTGGCAGATCGCAGGATACAGTCCCGATCTCTGAAATTGAGGATTCTAGCTATTATTGTGCGCGGTGGACCCCCAGGGGGAGCAGGACGGGATGGCACCCGGTGAGCTCTTTCGATCACAAATTGCGCAGAGAATACCTCTCTCCCAAATTCCGGGGGGGGGGGGGGGGGCGTGGCCACGGAGGCGTTTGCGTGAGGGAGGTTGATGCCGGCTCTCCTAGTCCCCCGTCCCCCTCCCGCCTCATACACATGCTGGTGACCCAGTAAAAGTGCTCACATGCCCGGCCTCCGCAACAGCTGAAAGACCGTTTCACCCCAGTGAAGTCCTGACTCGCGTCTTCTCTGTTCTCTTCCGTGGTCCTGGCGGCTGGCGCGTCATTGGAGCGGTGTGCGGTCGGGAGGAAGTGTCCTCTCTGTATCCGGCCTGACCCCCAAGTCGCGCGCACTGCTGCCGGGTGAGAGACGTCGGCACACGCAGACGCAGGCAGAACTCTCTGCGGTATCTCTGGTAAACTCCTCCACGGCGGCCTGCTGTCTCATCGCTGCCAGGGGACTCCAGCTGACTTCAGCCTGTTACAGCGCCAGTAGGGGAATTGGCAGCAAGTCATTCGCCAACCCTAGTGAGTACTGGCTGACGGAAGGTACAGCGCAATATACAGCAACGTGAGGCCCAGCGAGCATCCCAGCAAGATTGCGTGTATACTCTCTTAAACTGCAGGGCCGGGGCTCACTTGAAAGTGTCCCTTCAGCCCTTGGCTGCTAATACCCCATCAAGGCTGCTTATTCTGCTTCAAAAAAAAACTTGGTGTGCTGGTGCTTACATCACCCGCTGCTGACCTGACCCCTCAGAGTCGTCATCCCCTGGACAAAGGTATTTTTTTTTGTTTCTATATATCCCCCTTTTTTCTGTGCTATATGGTGGATAAAGTATCAGGACTTGTTCTGTATTGACTTGGTTGCTACCAGTACACAGCTGCCCTCAGGGTCGTAAATATTTCATACTGTGCCAAGGGTCCCTGCAAGCGTCTCATTTGATCCTTTTTTTTCTTGAAAGCTAAAACTTTGAGATCAAGAGGTTACTCGGACACTTGAAGTTCAGCTACATCAATACACTATATTTACAGCTGGGGGGTCGCGCTATAAAGCAGAGGGAAGGTGAAAGAAAAGTAAAAGTGGGAAAAAACAGCAGCAAGGAAGAGTTAAAGCACGTGACAAAATGGGGAAGACAGGCCAGACCGCGGCTGCAACCCGCTTAGAAAAATATGCACGGTCGCAGACTCAGGCAGCAAACAACTCTCAGGTCAATACCCCACAGACCACCCCGTCTAAAGGGTCGTCGGAACCTCGACCCACGGAGGTCTCACTCCAGCAAGTGCTTGACGCAGTTAACTCATGTGAATCTAACTTGATGGTGCAGATCAATAAAGTTCAAGCCGACATCTCCCTGTTACGGCAGGACGCACAAATTATCAGGGAAAGAGTCACAGGGGTGGAGAATCGAGTCTCATCACTCGAGGACGCTATGGCCCCTCTCCAAAAGCAAGTTAAATCAATGTCTGGCCAGTTGTCAGATATGCGACTTAAAATGTCGGACTTTGAGGGGAGGCTTCGTCTCAATAATGTAAGATTTATTGGCTTTGATGAAAGGGTAGAGGGCAGCGATCCTGAAAAATTTCTCGAGACCAGGCATTTGTACTGTTAAAAAAATCCTTCGGGCCATATATAAATTAGCCACTTAAAAATGTTCCTGCTTCATCTGTCCCACGCTCCGGCGGCTGCCGCTGAATAAGAGGCCACTCGTGAGAACTCCCCTTTCCTTGACTCCCGGGCAAGACATCAGGCGGGTGGGCGGGCCAGTCAATATGGCTATGGAGGCCCCCACGGGCCTGAGGTTCCCCACCCCTACCCTATACCAAGGCTTTTTTTTTTTGGCGTTTGAACTATTGGAGCTCTGGAAAAAGTTGATTGGAAGCCATTCAGGATCAGTGGTCTCAGCAAGATATATGGAAAGAGATACATAGAAATGTTGGTAATGTCACCTTGTAGGCTACGGGATTCATGACCATTTTACTGGAAATAATCTGATATGTACACATGTAGTGTGTATTTAAACACTCTGTATCCCCTGCAGAGAGAGACGGTAACAGAGATACCCCAGAGAGATGTCCCCGTCCTCCGTATTCCCAGCACTGTACAGAGGAGACTCACAGGACCCCACAGGAGGATCAGGTAGGTGGGATACACCAAAGTGAGTTTTCACTACATGATCTGTAGAGAAGCCGTGTGTGTCTCATACACTAATATTTTACTGTTCTTATTTAGGGTGGAGGCCTGACTGATATTAAGGTAGAAGATACAGAGGGAGAAGAAGAGACGTATGTGACTGATATTAAGCTAGAAGATGCAGAAGGAGAAGAAGAGACTGATGTGACTGATATTAAGGCAGAAGCTACAGAAGGAGAAGAGGAGACTGATGTGACCGATATTAAGGCAGAAGATACAGAGGGAGAAGAGACGTATGTGACTGATATTAAGGTAGAAGAGACAGATGTGACTGATATTAAGGTAGAAGATGCAGAAGGAGAAGAAGAGACGGATGTGACTGATATTAAGGCAGAAGATACAGAAGGAGAAGATACATATGTGACTGATATTAAGGCAGAAGATACAGAAGGAGAAGAGACTGATGTGACTGATCTTAAGGCAGAAGATACAGAGGGAGAAGAGACGTATGTGACTGATATTAAGGTAGAAGATACAGAGGGAGAAGAGACGGATGTGACTGATAATAAGGTAGAAGATACAGTAGGAGAAGAAGAGACGGATGTGACTGATATTAAGGTAGAAGATACAGTAGGAGAAGAAGAGATGGATGTGACTGATATTAAGGCAGAAGATACAGAAGGAGAAGAGACGGATGTGACTGATAATAAGGCAGAAGATACAGTGGGAGAAGAGATGGATGTGAGGGATGATCAGCAGTGTAAGGAGGAGGAAATCCCCACAGATACCAGCACAGGTGAGGAATAATCGCTTATTACAGAGAGTCACATATTCTCCTTGTTCTATCACTACAGCAGCCTCCTATCCTACACCAGACATGTCCAAACTATGGCCCTCCAGCTGTTATGAAACTACAGATCCCAGCATGCCTTGCAATAGTTTTAGCATTTCCTAAAATCAAAACTATGGCAAGGCATGATGGGATTTGTAGTTTTGTAATGACTGTAGGGCCATAGTTTGGACATGCCACTCCTGCACCCTCCTCTGTCAGTACAGACTAATGAGGGGAATGTATCTGCCCAGTGGGAGGGGGGGATGGGAGGGGAGGGAGACACGAGCCATCAGCCCCTATTATTGTCCTCTTTTCTTCCTGCGCATTTGATCATTGTCTGCTACCAGAACAGAGATCTGACCAATCCCCCCCATGTTCTCCAGTGACTCGCCTACATCATCAGTAGAAGGGACGGGAATAATAGCAGTATACAGGGTACAATGGTATGGAAGGTCATGTGGCATTACCTATAGTTCTCTCTGTTGTGTTACCCATGACCCTCTCTGTGCACCACTACATGGGGTATTACCCTACTATGTAGCCTAATGGGCTCACACAACAGGGTTTTGGCTTTGGGTAACCCGATGTGCAAGTCACGGATCTCTGACTGTGGTCCAAGGTACGGGTAAGTGGGTACGAAGGAATTGTGGGCAGAGACTGGTTGTGGGGCATATTATAGCGTAGGTAATGGGATTAGGTCAGAACCAGATGGGCCGTACAATACTAGGGGACAGCCAGAATCAGGTCAGAGAACAGCCAGAGATCACACTGGGAAGTAACTGAGAGTAGTATCATAGCAGTAAGCAAAGACTTGTCAGATGGACCAGAGCAGAACACAGGGACTAACAGAGGGACTATTACAGAATGGATGCCGTAGTACAGGAGGTAAGCCTAAACCTCTGCCACTGGCTAGTGCCTACAGATGTCCTACTGTGGGAGAGGTACTAATGTGGCACCAACATGAAGATACATGTTTGGCACCTGTCCCTATAAATCTTTCACGGAGCACCACACACCTCCCTGCTGCCACCAGGGAAGGAGGCAGAGCCGCCTATACTGGCACCAGAAAGGGGAGGCACTGGGCAGATGGGAGACAGAAGGATGAGATGGTTGCCATACTCGGACTGGCACCTGTCATCCACAGTACCGCAATTTCCCTGGGAGAGCCAGCACCACCAGACCCTGTATCGGGGAGTTGGGCTTCAGCTTGCTGGCTTAGAGCCACCAAGCCCTGACCACTTTTGGTTGCTATGTACATAAGACCCAGGATTTGCACTGGATGGATGACCTGCTGGGTCTGCATGATAACAGCAGGAGAGGCTGGTTAGCCTGTGATCAGCATTATCAGGTGGATCACTGTTACCAGGATTACCTTGTAGCAAGTCTGCCTGTTCCTGATCCTGTTGGGCAGCAAGAGACTGGTGTGTGCAGCTAGGATGGTGTGGCACGGAGCCTCTGCTAAGCTGGGGTGCTGGGCTGTCACCTGCTCCTCAGTGCAGCTCTTACCAAATGTTACCAGTCTGGGTAACCCAGAGATGCCAGCTTGCCCTTAGGACCAGCTTTGGGGCATCCCTTTGCCTTTCCGTTATGCTCTTTGTTTCTGCTCTGTTATATTACTGTTCTCCTTGTTAGCACTGTTGTTCTCATTCCTGAATAGTGTTTTATCCCCTCTCCCCTGTTCTTTATTTAATGTGCGCGGGTGCTTGCAAGCAGTGGTGGTGGGCAGAGCCATGTTCGAAGGAGCGAGTTAGGCCCGCTCCAACCCCGATGCAACCAGGTCTTAGTACGGTACAAATCTATGGCGACCATCAGAGACAGGACCAAGAGGATGATCTCACTAACAGGGCCTATCTGAACTGAACACCCTGGCTAACGGCACCAGGCCAAGGACAGGGAGAGTGACCAAGTCACAGGCACCGGACCAACTAATAACGGGGTGACACCAAACGAGACACACGCCAGGACAGGACTTCACAGCACCAGGACACTGCAGGACCGGGACAACAGCGTGCTGCAGACACACTGTAATGAACAATATCACTGGCGGGGCTGAGCTGGGCCAGATCCCTTAAAAGAGATCTTCCATCCAATCAGCTGCCACCGCCGCCAACCCAGCCCCCAATAATTACTATTTCGTATCAGGAGGCCAAGTGCGCGCCGCCCGGCGTCCCCTGGTTGCTATGCAACCACCGGGCGACACGGGCTGATGTTTGACAGCGTCCCGGCGGCCAGCCGGAAGTGATGCACCTCTGCCGGGCGGACGTGACGCTGCCTGCCCGGACACCACCAGGCGGAAGTGCCCGGGCCACCCTTCTAAGGCCGCCGGGACTCTGTTGCGGCGGTGCCGCAGCAGCACAACAGTCAGCGCGGCTGACACTTTACTCCTATTCTGTCTTTAGGGGCTTTGTTAGGCAGAATAGTGACACCCAGTCTTGAAGTTCCCTTACACTGCCGGCTCCCAATACCTCAGTGTCTCCCAATGCACTAATATAATAAGGGTTACCTTGTCTACATAAATCCCATTATTTGCTGCATGATATTTAGAACTGTAGGAAAGTATTTATAACGGAAAGGGGAAGAGCGATATATCTATATCTGTATGTTATTTCCAGCAGATGGACACAGAAGCAGGAATACCTCGGAGGGACGTCTTATTCTGTCTCCAGATTATAAAACAGAAGATAACATCACACAGGATTCTCCAGAAGACGCCTCCATTACCCTAAATATACAGCCAGTGCCTCACAGTGCAGATACATCACCTGATACCTCTAATCCTGAGGACTGTTCTCCTGGTAACTCAGATACTGCTACACATAGAACAGCTCATACAGGGGCTGACATATTTACCTGTTCCGAATGTAATATGTTTTTTATTAATCTGTCAGTTTTTACTAAACATCAGAGAACTCACTCAGTTAAGCAGCCATTTCCATGTTCTGAGTGTGAGAAATCTTTTATCAAGAAATCAACGCTTGCTATACATCAGAGACGTCACACAGGTGAGAAGCCATTTCCATGTTCTGAATGTGGGAAATCATTTGCCCGCAAATCAATGCTTGCTTCACATCAGAGAACTCACACAGGTGAGAAGCCATTTCCATGTTCTGAGTGTGGGAAATCATTTCCCCACAAATCAACGCTTACTTCACATCAGAGAACTCACACAGGTGAGAAGCCATTTCCATGTTCTGAGTGTGGGAAATCATTTACCCTCAAATCAAGGCTTACTTCACATCAGAGAACTCACACAGGTGAGAAGCCATTTCAATGTTCTGAGTGTGGGAAATCATTTACCCTCAAATCAAGGCTTACTTCACATCAGAGAACTCACACAGGTGAGAAGCCATTTCCATGTTCTGAATGTGGGAAATCTTTTACCTACAAATCAATGCTTGCTTCACATCAGAGAACTCACACAGGTGAGAAGCCATTTCAATGTTCTGAGTGTGGGAAATCATTTACCCAGAAGTCAGATCTTGTCCAACATATCAGAACTCACACAGGTGAGAAGCCATTTCCATGTTCTAAGTGCGGGATATCTTTTACCCAGAGATCATCTCTTGCTATACATCAGAGACTTCACACAGGTGAGAAGCCATTTGTGTGTTCTGAATGTGGGAAATCATTTACCCAGAAGTGTCATCTTGTCCTACATCAGAGAACTCACACAGGTGAGAAGCCATTTCCATGTTCTGACTGTGGGAAATCATTTACCCTGAAATCACATCTTGTCCAACATGAGAGCATTCACACGGGAGAAAAACCATTTACATGTACTGAGTGTGGTAGATCATTTTCCCAGAAGTTCTATCTTGTCCAACATCAGAGAACTCACACAGGTGAGAAGCCATTTCCATGTTCTGAGTGTGGGAAATCTTTTATAAGGAAACCAGATCTTGTTAGACATGAGAGAACTCACACAGGTGAGAAGCCATTTACTTGTACTGAGTGTGGGAAATCATTTACCCAGAAGTTATATCTTGTTAGACATGAGAGAACTCACACAGGTGAGAAGCCATTTCCATATTCTTAGTGAATGCTTCAGACCTGATCTCTGGGCTGTGAGTTTGGAGCCCAGCGATTTAGGTAAATGTCACCACGCTCACGTAAAATCCTGCCCATGTGCATGGCTGTAAATGCAATCGCAGCTGTGCGAAGAGGGGAAAGTTAATTCAACCATCAAATTAATCCCCCCCCCGTGTGTAGCTCCGCATAAACGGAGACATACTCGGCAGTGCGATGGCTGTGAGGAGATCGGGACCACTGATGTCAGCATCCCTCCCAATGGCCAGGAGCCGCCTGTGTTTTCTGGAAAGCTCCCGAAAACACTGGCATTACGCCCTGCGCCATTCAATCAACTAACGTACGGCCATTGACATTGGTGGAACTCTCCTACAGGCCATGATACAGAGCAGAGATAGAGGTAGAACCATGTATATGCAGTCTTCTAGGTATGAGCTGTTATATTGCCTATCCCTTATTATTACTCTGTAATATACATTTTCTCTTTCGTCCATCCTGGCTTGACCTTGGGATGTGGGAGGGTCCGCAGGAGCAAGGCAACTGTGCTGGCTTCTTTTGAGATTAGGCTCCTCCCTTCTGCATCCCATAGTTCCCCAGTTAGTTTTAGGTGCCCACCGGAGTGGGTGCTGTGCTGACAGGCTGCTGTCTGCAACCGTTTTTGGAGAGATAGCTAGGTTTTTATTTTATTAATTTTACACTAGTTAGATAGGCTTTGCCAGTGTGTCGGTTATGTTTCTACCCAGCTTGTGTAATCACTGTTGTTTCCAATTGTAAAGCGCAATGGAATATGCTGCGCTATATAAGAAACTACAAATAAATACCCTTTGGGCTAAGCAGCAGGTGTTTGCCAGAAGCAGCAACCATTTTGTCAACTATGACTTGCATAAAAACATTACAAAATGGCTGAAGATTTAGGACAGTGCTGGAAAAGTAATTTCTTGTAGGAAATTGTTTTGATTTTATAAGTTTAAGAATGCAATGTTGTCAGAGGCATCGATTATAATGATCCCCAAAAGTGGTAAGGACCCTTCTCGGATAGACTCTTATCGACCGATTTCGTTGGTTTCCTCAGATGCAAAGATATTTGCTAAGGTTTTGGGGAATCGACTGAATAGGGTGATTAACCCCTTCCCGACATTTGACGTACATTTACGTCATGGTTGGGATGTACTTCCCGACACATGGCATAAATGTACGTCATGACTTTAAACTGTCACTGCGTCTAGAGATGCAGTGACAGAGGGACGATGTCTGCTGTCCCTGACAGCAGACATGTCCCTGCATGCCCAGGGGGGGCTGCGATGCCGCCCCCCCGTCGGCGATCGCTGTGATTGGCTGTTCAGTGTGAACAGCCATTCACAGCGTTTTCCTGTGTTACCAGCGAATCAGACGCTCGGTAACACAGGTGTCAATCACCGCCGGGCGTCAGGGGGCATGAGGGGGTCATCGGTGACGACGACACCTCACCCCACCTGCCCCCAAGGCTGTGATTGGTCCGTGGGACCCACGGACCAATCACAGCCAAGGCGCGACATTTAAACTAACGGTGACTGCGCTGCAGACGCCATTCCGGTCTGGAATTGCGTGCAGAGCGGTCACCGTGCCTATCTGCCGTGATACTGACCTGATCCTTGCAAATACTTACCTGATCCTTGCAAATACCTTACCTGATCACCTGATCACTGCTTGTAGCGTGCTGGATGCTTCCTGGATCTGACTTCTTGTGACTTCCTGCTGCTGCTGCAGTGTGATAGAGAGATAGAGAGAGATAGAGAGATAGTGATAGAGAGTGCTATATTTTGTGTCTGCTACCCCCCCTTTTTGGGGCTGCAGGGTTTTTTTTTATATATATAACTGTCAGTGCTGCTGCTGCAGTGTCATAGAGTGATAGATAGTGAGAGATAGAGAGATAGTGATAGAGAGTGCTATATTTTGTGTCTGCTACCCCCTTTTTTTGGGGCTGCAGGGTTTTTTTTATATATATAACTGTCAGTGCTGCTGCTGCAGTGTCATAGAGTGATAGATAGTGAGAGATAGAGAGATAGATAGATAGAGAGAGATAGTGACAGAGAGTGCTATATTTTGTGTCTGCTACCCCCCTTTTGTGCTGATCAGTATATCTGTGCTGATCAGCAACTTTTTGGGGGTGCAGGGGTTTTTTTTTATATATACCTGCCAGTTGCACTGTCAGTTGCACCAAAGGTTGTGCACCTGCTGCCCCTCACTGGTAATCAGTGTCGCATCACTGATCACCTTTTTTTTTTTTTTTTTTTTGAGGGTGCTGTGGGGTCTTTTTTAAAAAAAATTTGATCAAATTTTTTTGATCAAATTCCTGTTGCCTTTGAGCGCTGTTCAGTGACGGACGTTACTGACCAACATCTGTGCTCAATTTTTGGCGCAGGACCTTTTTTTTTTTTCTGCACTACATACACACTACACACTACATACTACATTGAAATAAAGTTTGTACCCCCCCTACACTATACACGTGTTGAAACATTTCACTACCAGAAACACAAAAATAAAAATGGCATCCCAAATGTCATCCCAAATGTCATCCCAGTCATCCAGAAGAATGTATTCAGCGGAGGAGGCATATGCCATGCTTGCCTCTGACTCTGACACAGCCAGTGAGGCAAGCGGGGAATTTGAAGGATTCATCTTAAGCTCCTCTTCCTCCTCTAGTGATGAGGGACCCCCTCAAAGATGCCCCCGTAGAGCAGCTGAGACCCCCCCCCCAATAATTGATCTTGTATGGACCCCACCACCAGACAATTTTGAGCCCCAGGTTCCTGAGTTTTTGGCCATCCCAGGAATCCAATTTGATTCAACAGGTCTCAGAGAAATTGACTTTTTCAAATTATTTTTCTCTGATGATTTTATAAATTTAATGGTGGACCAAACTAATTTATATGCCCAGCAGTTTATTGCTCAAAACCCCACGTCATCATTTGCTAGGTGGACCCCTGTAGATGCAGTAGAGATGATGACGTTTTGGGGTCTGGTGTTTCATATGGGCATAGTAAAAAAGCCAGAAATTAGGCAATATTGGAGTACAGATGTTCTGTACAGCACCCCACTTTACCGTATGGCCATGACCCGGAATCGTTTTGCGTTAATCCTTAAATTTTTGCATTACAACGATAATGCACAGTGCCCACCCAGAGATGATCCCACCTTTGACCGGCTATTCAAAGTCAGGCCGGTCATTGATCACTTCAGTACCAAATTTGAAGAGATGTACATCCCAGATAAATTCATTTGCATAGACGAGTCCCTTATACATTTTAAAGGAAGGGTTAAATTCCGCCAGTACCTTCCCAGTAAGAGGGCAAGGTATGGCATAAAAATGTATAAGCTGTGTGAAAGCACCTCAGGGTACACCCACAGGTTTAGGGTATATGAAGGGAAGGATTCAAGAATTGAACCGCCAGAATGCCCCCCCCTCCCTCGTAGGTGTTAGTGGAAAAATTGTCTGGGATTTAGTGCACCCCTTCCTGGATAAAGGTTATCACCTCTATGTGGATAACTTTTACACCAGCATCCCCCTGTTTAAGGCCCTTGGTTCAAGAGGTACAGCAGCTTGCGGTACTGTGCGCAAGAACCAAAGAGGCCTCCCAAAAACGCACATTGCCCAAGTAATGAGAAGGGGTGAAAGCAGGGGAATATGCACCGAAAATATGTTGTTGGTCAAATATAAGGAAAAGAGGGATGTCCTTATACTGACAACAATTCACGGAGACAGTACCACCTCCGTCCCTGTACGAGGTACCAGTACCCACACCTCAAAACCTAATTGTATCCTGGATTACAATAGGTACATGGGCGGAGTGGATCTTTCAGATCAGGTACTGAAGCCGTACAGTGCCCTGCGGAAAACAAAAATCTGGTACAAGAAGCTGGCCGTGTATATCATCCAGATGGCACTGTATAACGCTTACGTGCTATTCCGTTCTACCAGCCAGAGGGGGACATTTATGCACTTTCAAGAGGAAGTCATAAAGGGCCTAATATTTGGGATCCAGCAGGCAGAGGGCCCCAGTACTTCTAGTACTGGCCCCCGTATTGTACCAGGGCAGCATTTTCCTGATGAAATCCCCTCCACTGGAAAAAAGGGCAGGACACAAAAAAGGTGCAAAGTTTGCTATAAAAAGGGAATAAGAAAGCAAACTATTTTCCAGTGTGACACTTGCCCCGACAAACCCGGCCTATGTATAAAGGAGTGTTTTAAAATATACCACACATCTATGGATTATTAGGTTCATCATTTCACCGTGCTTCGGGGGTCTTGCTAATGCCACATAGCACCCACCATTCATTCCACCAGAATCTGAGCCGCAAAATCCAAAAATCACTCCTTCCCTTCTGAGTCCTGCCATGCACCCAACTGGTATTTTTTGGTCACATGTGAGGCATTGCCGTACTCGGGAGAAATTGGGGCACAGATTTTGGGGTGCTTTTTCTCCTTCATACCTTATGAAAATGAAAAATTTTGAGCCAGAACTGCATTTTTGTGTAAAAAAATGTAATTTTTCATTTTCACTGCCCAGTTGTATCAAAATTGGTGAAACCCCTGGGGGTTTGAAATGTACACTATACCCCTAGATGAATTCCCTGAGGGGTGTAGTTTGCAAAATGGGGTCACTTGTGGGGGGGTTCCACTGTATTGGTGCTTCGGGGGTCTTGCTAATGCGACATAGCACCCACCAACATTCCACCAGAATCTGAGCTGCAAAATCCAAATATCACTCCTTCCCTTCTGAGTCCTGCCATTTTTTGGTCACACATGAAGAGTTGCCGTACTCGGGAGAAATTGGGGCACAGATTTTGGGGTGCTTTTTCTCCTTCATACCTTATGAAAATGAAAAATTTTGAGCCAGAACTGCATTTTTGTGTAAAAAAATGTAACTTTTCATTTTCACTGCCCAGTTGTATCAAAATTGGTGAAACCCCTGGGTGTTTGAAATGTACACTATACCCCTAGATGAATTCCCAGAGGGGTGTAGTTTGCAAAATGGGGTCACTTGTGGGGGGCTTCCACTGTATTGGTGCTTCGGGGGTCTTGCTAATGCGACATAGCACCCACCAACATTCCACCAGAATCTGAGCTGCAAAATCCAAAAATCACTCCTTCCCTTCTGAGTCCTGCCATGCACCCAACTGGTATTTTTTGGTCACATGTGAGGCATTGCCATACTCGGGAGAAATTGGGGCACAGATTTTGGGGTGCTTTGTCTCCTTCATTCCTTGTGAAAATGAAAAATTTTGAGCCAGAACTGCATTTTTGTGTAAAAAATGTAATTTTTCAGTTGCACAGCCCAGTTGTATCAAAATTGGTGAAACCCCTGGGGGTTTGAAATGTACACTATACCCCTAGATGAATTCCCTGAGGGGTGTAGTTTGCAAAATGGGGTCACTTGTGGGGGGGTTCCACTGTATTGGTGCTTCGGGGGTCTTGCTAATGCGACATAGCACCCACCAACATTCCACCAGAATCTGAGCTGCAAAATCCAAAAATCACTCCTTCCCTTCTGAGTCCTGCCATGCACCCAACTGGTATTTTTTGGTCACATGTGAGGCATTGCCATACTCGGGAGAAATTGGGGCACAGATTTTGGGGTGCTTTGTCTCCTTCATTCCTTGTGAAAATGACAAATTTGGAGCCAGAACTGCATTTTTTTGTAAAAAAATGTAATTTTTCATTTTCACTGCCCAGTTGTATCAAAATTGGTGAAACCCCTGGGGGTTTGAAATGTACACTATACCCCTAGATGAATTCCCTGAGGGGTGTAGTTTGCAAAATGGGGTCACTTGTGGGGGGGTTCCACTGTATTGGTGCTTCGGGGGTCTTGCTAATGCGACATAGCACCCACCAACATTCCACCAGAATCTGAGCTGCAAAATCCAAATATCACTCCTTCCCTTCTGAGTCCTGCCATTTTTTGGTCACACATGAAGAGTTGCCGTACTCGGGAGAAATTGGGGCACAGATTTTGGGGTGCTTTTTCTCCTTCATACCTTATGAAAATGAAAAATTTTGAGCCAGAACTGCATTTTTGTGTAAAAAAATGTAACTTTTCATTTTCACTGCCCAGTTGTATCAAAATTGGTGAAACCCCTGGGTGTTTGAAATGTACACTATACCCCTAGATGAATTCCCAGAGGGGTGTAGTTTGCAAAATGGGGTCACTTGTGGGGGGCTTCCACTGTATTGGTGCTTCGGGGGTCTTGCTAATGCGACATAGCACCCACCAACATTCCACCAGAATCTGAGCTGCAAAATCCAAAAATCACTCCTTCCCTTCTGAGTCCTGCCATGCACCCAACTGGTATTTTTTGGTCACATGTGAGGCATTGCCATACTCGGGAGAAATTGGGGCACAGATTTTGGGGTGCTTTGTCTCCTTCATTCCTTGTGAAAATGAAAAATTTTGAGCCAGAACTGCATTTTTGTGTAAAAAATGTAATTTTTCAGTTGCACAGCCCAGTTGTATCAAAATTGGTGAAACCCCTGGGGGTTTGAAATGTACACTATACCCCTAGATGAATTCCCTGAGGGGTGTAGTTTGCAAAATGGGGTCACTTGTGGGGGGGTTCCACTGTATTGGTGCTTCGGGGGTCTTGCTAATGCGACATAGCACCCACCAACATTCCACCAGAATCTGAGCTGCAAAATCCAAAAATCACTCCTTCCCTTCTGAGTCCTGCCATGCACCCAACTGGTATTTTTTGGTCACATGTGAGGCATTGCCATACTCGGGAGAAATTGGGGCACAGATTTTGGGGTGCTTTGTCTCCTTCATTCCTTGTGAAAATGACAAATTTGGAGCCAGAACTGCATTTTTTTGTAAAAAAATGTAATTTTTCAGTTTCACTGCCCAGTTGTATCAAAATTGGTGAAACCCCTGGGGGTTTGAAATGTACACTATACCCCTAGATGAATTCCCTGAGGGGTGTAGTTTGCAAAATGGGGTCACTTGTGGGGGGGTTCCTAACTTTTAGCATCTTATGGTGCCTAGAAACCTACATGGTGCCTAAAAAATAATCTCATAAAAAGGAGGCTCCAAAATCAAGTAGGTGCTCCTTCTATTATGAAGCCTGTGGTTTGGTCAACGTGCACACTAGGGCCACATATAGGATATTTATGAAAACAAAAGAATTGGGGGAATCAATTTTTAGTCACATTTCTCTAGTAAAATGTACTGTGTTCCTTAGAAAAATGTATTAAAATTGCAAATCTGCAAAAAAAATGAAATTTTGAAATTTCACCTACACTTTGTTTTAATTCCTGTGAAACACCTAAAGGGTTAACAAACTTCCAAAATGCTGTTTTGAATACTGTGAGGGGTGCAGTTTTTGAAATGGCATCATTTATGGGGGTGTCTCACATACAAGTCCCTCAAAGTCACATCAGAACTGAACTGGTCCCTAAAAAAATCAGTGTTTGAAATTTTCTTGAAAATTTGAAAATTTGCTATTCATATTGTAAGCCTCCTAGTGTCCAAAAAAATTAAAAGGAAGTTGAAATAATGATGGAAACATAAAGTAGACATATGGTCTATGTTAGTTATTAACTATTTTGAGTGGTATGATTATTTGTCTCACAAGCAGAAAATTTTGCAAATTGCTAAATTTTCCATTTTTTCCCGACATTTTGGTATTTTTCACAAAAAAACACAGACTGTATCGACGAAAATTTACCACTAACTTGAAGTACAATGTGTCACGAAAAAACAATCTCAAAATCACTGGGATAAGTAAAAGCAAAAAAAATTATCCCCACTTAAGTGATACATGTCAGATTTGAAAAAAAGGGCTCTGTCAGGAAGGCAAAAACATGCTGTGTCAGGAAGGGGTTAATAAAATAGTACCACCCGATCAAACGGGCTTTATGGCCGGTAAGTCAACATTGATCAATCTGAGAAGGGTCTTTTCTTATAGTCAAATGGCGGAGGGTAGGGAAGCTAATGTAGCGGTGGCGTCTTTTGACGCCAATAAAGCGTTTGACTCCATCGAGTGGGAGTATTTGTGGGCTGTCCTTAAGGCGTTTGGGTTTGAGGACAGATTCCTGGGGTGGGTTTCTCTACTTTATAAAAACCCCAAAGCCAGAATGTCGATAAACGGATTTACGTCTCCGCTGTTCCCACTTTTTAGGGGGACCAGACAGGGGTGTCCCCTTTCCCCTCTGCTTTTTGCAGTAGCGGTCGAACCATTGGCCTGCATATTAAGACAACTATTAGATAGAGGGGTGCAGGGAGTGGGTCGTGGCCTGAACCTAATATCCCTGTATGCAGACGACCTGTTAGTGGGAGTGGCTAATCCGCAGGAAGATATCCCTAGAATTATGGAGTATATGAAGGAATTTGGGGAATACTCAGGTCTCAAAATGAATTGGGAAAAATCACACCTGTTGTATGTGGGTGATAACACATTAAGTGGGATAGCCGGGTTCCCTCTACAGCCCACAGAAAAGTTTAGATACCTAGGGGTGTGGGTTTCAAAAACGACAACAGATTATATCCATGATAACTTAACTCCGTTAATACAGGACATTAAAGTTAAGTGTCGATGCTGGAAAAAACTTCCCTTGTCCCAGATTGGAAGGGTAAATCTATTAAAGATGTCCGTACTGCCTAGGCTGGTATACGTATTTCAACAGTCACCGGTATTTATAAAGGACGACTATTTTAAGAAAATTAATAGTATTATCTCCTCATTTGTGTGGCGGGACAAGCGCCCAAGGATAAGGATGGAGGTGTTGTATAGAGATAGGGATAAAGGTGGCTTAGCCGTTCCGAACTTTAAGATATACTACATCGCTGCCCAATTGGTGCATATATGTGCCTGGGTTCGGAACGGCGAAGCCACTGAAGAACTGGCCGGACTGATGAGCTGCGTTGAGCCCGGTCTACCTCCACTCCAGCGACTGTTGTCAATGGACATGCGGGGACAGTTACCACCAATTATAATCCAAGCAGTAAAAATATGGAGATGGGTGCACAAGATAATCAATTACGAGGGGCTGGACCCCGAAACTTCCATCTTCTCCTTGGGTGCCCTGAGGGAAATAAAAGAGCAACAGGTTATGATGGTCTGGGGTAAATATGAGGTGACGCTAATCGGGCAATTCTATGGGAATGGCAATATCAAATCTTTTGATGAATTACAGGAGGAATTTGGTCTGCCTAGGCATATGTTTTTTAGATATCTTCAAGTTAGAAGTGCCTTGCAGCAGGAGGAAGGGGGGATGGTGCACAATATTATTGAATCGCCTTGTAAAAGATTTATAAAGCAACTGAGTGGTAATGGGAAGAGATTGTCCAAATTTTATGGTTATCTGAATATGTACACTCAGAGTGAGGAATTGCAGGAACTATTGGGTAAGTGGGCGGTCGACATCCCGCAGATGGCGGATATAGATTGGGGGAAGGCACTGGCAGCCCCGAGCAAGGCCACCACTTCAGCCCGTATTCAGCAAGTACAATTCAACATCTTGCACAGGAGCTATTTAACCCCAGTTAGATTAAGGAAAATTGCAGGAACACAATCTGATCGTTGCCCAAAGTGCAGGGCAGAAGTGGGGACATTCTGGCATCTCTTATGGGATTGCGAGGCGATTAAAGAGTTTTGGGACAAGATCATGGATATATTGGTGATTGTAGGAGTGCCGCGGGGGTCCCTTACTGTGCTTAATATGGTAATGGGAGTCTGGGAGGAGGAGGACTCTGCATATGAATGGAAGGATCTTGTGATGAATGTTTCAGCTATAGCTAAGGTTATTATAGCAAGACATTGGATGGCCGCCTCGGGCCCTAAAGTTATCGAATGGGAGAACCTAGTTAATAATACATGTGAGCATGAGAGATATGTATATGCCTCAAGAGGGCCAGAGAGTAAATTTGTGAAAATCTGGGGACATTGGAAACAAGGTTCTATAAAGTGGTAGTCCGGAATGAAGGGGAGTGAGGGTGAGGAGTGGACAAGTGAGGCTCAGGTTGCGAATTGAGTAATTTACGGTCAATAAGTCACGTTGGATGAAATACACAATGGGGAGGGTAGATGTGAAAGTTTAATTTAAAAGCTTAGTATACACTTAAATGTATTTGGTCTGTTGCAACAGGTCCGCACAGGAGGGTTTTTTTTTTTTGAATAACACTACTATTAAAGTCGGTTTGATATCCACCATTAACACTGATAAAATGTTTATTGTATATTGTATGGTACACAAATGGAAAAAATATTTGTTTGAAGTAATAGCACGGAGCATGAGTAGATATATACAAATATATATTGCGACTATACTATATAATGTATGTGGGAAAACTTAGGTATTTATTACTAAATGCGTTTCACTTGTCCCCTCCACCTCATGTATTTGTCCCTATTAATTGAGGACCTCATAAAGGGCTTTAATAGTCCCACGCATCCAATGAAACGTCTTAGTGGGTTCTGAGCTATACTAATAGTATTAAAAATAAATATCTGTGTAGATAAACCTGGGTAGGGGAAGCACCAAGGTAGTCAATGACGTTAAGAAGCAGTAGTAACTTAGAAGGAGTAGTACCGCAGTAAAGGTTAGCAAGAAGTGGGCGGTGGACCAGGCCAGGGTTATGTGTGGGTAGGGGGGGGGGGGGTGGTGGGCGGGTACGTGTTGGTAATTATATCGTAGGAAAATAATGTGTAATGGAAATTGTGCAATGGTCTGTGTTTTGTGTGTGGTGTAAATTTTAAAATTATATAAATAAAGACTCAATTAAAAAAAAAAGAATGCAATGTTGACAGTACAGAGAGTGAGGACAGACATCTAGTCTCCACGTTCTTGTCAACAACATGGGAACTACCCGATAACAGGGCCACACATGCGTAGACCTCAAATCCACAAGTTCCCTAGTAACAAAGAAGATGGGTGAATTATGACAGTATGATTGAAAGCAAAGCTGGCCAATAAGACTCGAGGCTTATAAATAATTAAAGTAAGTAAAGTATAAATATCAGAGCTAGAGAAGGAAGGGGCAGGCAGTTGAGGAAGAACAGGCCAGCACGGGGACTGGAGGTAACTATGAATGAGATTTAATGGCTGATCACTGTCCTTGATAGGTTTCCATCTTGATTTGATCTAGAATTATTGTTTAAGTATAAGCCAATCAATTATATGTTTCTTGTGTTAATCTGCATTTGCAAATACCTGTAACCAAGATACCTTCCAAGTAAAGCATTGTCATTCATTTTTTTACAAGTTTGTGTTGGCGTGGAATTATTTCAGCATTTGCTGTTTTATAGTTAAGGGTTATATAGTATTTAAACCTAAGAATGTTTGATCAGGATGGAGGCCCCTGAAGCAAGTTTCAGTAATATTGGTGCCCGCACTTATCAGTGATTGATAGAATTAGAGTTTGCACAAGTGATTTGCTGTTTAAAAAAAAAATATTTAAAAATTGTAAGGACCGTGCAGTTTTTTCTATCTATCTCCGAATGTCTGGAGGGTGGTAAGCCAAGTTACTTGGAAAAAGTTCTCCCCTTTTAATTGTGAAACAAATAGATCTTAATTTAACACATAGAAAGGCAATGCTGCATTTTGACGACTGTAATGGTCCCCATACATCTGCAATACATTGTAACAATCCTCCGTTCTGGAGATGATTGTCACAATTAATTTTTAATGTGGGGCTCCCCCTACTGGCGATCCCGATCAAAAACTGTTTGGGATTGCTGAATCAGATTTTTCAAAATGTCTAATAATTTGGTTTTATCTGCGGTTCTTTTTTATGTGTGGGCGTTCCCTTTTCGTTCCGCCGATGGGAGATACTTATATTTGGCCAGGGCCTGTTCTAGAGGGAGCAGAAAGGCATATGTTGTTGCACTGACACTGCTTATCCTGGTTCTCCATCCTCTGCATTGTAGGCATGTAAGGATTTTTACTAGTTTAATTATAACTGTTCAGTGGAGCAGTGGAGAATACTCTGTTGCCCCACTGTGTCGGTGGTTTCTGGCATCTGGGCTCCATGGGTGCTGCTCCATTTCCCCCCAATGGCGGCGTATCTGGCAATGTCTCTCCTCTGCTTGTATTATGTTCCCCCATAGGCAGTGGCAGGGCTCCTGTGTTTATTTTTGGAGCAGAAGAAATGTGCGGTGGTGAGGCTCTGGGTCCCGTGACCGAAGCATTCAGCCACCCTAGCTAGCCAGTCCATTAATGGAGAGGTGGGGACTCCCTCAAATAGAGGGGTCCCCCCTCTCCAGTGTACCCCAGGAATGTGCTGAATCCTGGGGCTATCCCCTTGCACCCCTGGGCAGTGGGTGCAGGGTTGCTAGCTTTCTCAAAAGTAATATTGGCCTTTACAGTTGGACTACAAGGCCTGCTGGTACCTGTAGTCCCCCTGCAAAGGCAATATTAAAATAACCAGAAAACACTGTTTTAATATTTTATTCTCTTGGACCTTCACCTGGGGGCAGCGGCCTTTATCCCCTTGAGTGGTGGGATTTGCTGGGGCAGGACAAACCTACCAGGGCAGGTTTGTCCTGCCCCAGCAAAACCCACCACAGATCGTAGCTCTTTTGCATGGCCGCCATCTCCTCAGGGCTTCCTCCAACATCATCTTCTGTGTGCTTGACCCAGGACTTCGGAGTCTTCAGAGCTCTTCCTAGCTCCTCCTGTGCCGTCTGACTGAGTGCCTGCCCCCTGTCTCGTGCTGGCTTATATAGCCTGCTCAAGGGGGTGGGGTATTGATGCAGACGAGCCCCTATTGGATAGGCTATTGTATTTAAATATACATTTTATTTTTTTTCAGTTGCGCTGCCTCAAATAATGGCGGATCTCAGCTACCCATCCCCCCCGCCATGGAGAGGGAGACCCTCAAGCCACACCCACGTAGGGGGGGGGCACAGAAGCAGGTACTTGTTTAATTTAATTTGATGCGATTTTTGACCTGTTCATTACCCCACTATCCACTATGCATGTTGATTCTATATATTGTGGTAAGCGCAGCGAGTCACCAAGCCCGAAGCATGGCAAGCCCCGCGGATTACTTTACATGTATTCAGTGTCCCCTTGCGGGGATTGCTGCGCCCACCACGGAATACATGTAAAGGAATCTGCATCCCCTCGCGGGGCTTGCTACGCTCGCCGTGTTTCGGGCTCGGTGGCTCACTGCTCACTGCCACACTATATAAATTCAACTCCATGTGTAGTGGATAGTAGGGTAATGAACAGCTCAAAAATCGCATTAAATCGGATGCGATATCGCTGATATTTCTGCCGCCGTGAATATAAACAAGTACCAGAAGCACAGCAGCCAGGGGAAGGCGGATCTCCGTAGCCCACTCCTGCCATAGAGGAGCAGCCGTGACGGGTTGACAGGGGCACAGCAAACAGAGGAAGGCAGATCTTCCCTGCCTAACCCGCCGCGCAGAGGGAGCATTGCCAGCCGCAGCAACAAAGGAGGACAGGACGGAGCACAGTAGCCGGGGGAAGGCAGATCTTCACCGCCCACCCCCGGCATGCAGTGGGAGCCCTCCAACAGCAACCGCGAAGGGGGACAGAAGCACTTCAGTGGGGGAGGGAGGCGGATCTTAGCTGCCCAACCCCTGCCATGGAGAAGGAGCCCCCCCAGCCGTAGCTGCAAGGGGGGGAGGCAGATCTCAGCCACCCACCCCCTGCGATGGAGAAAGAGTCCCAGCAGCCGTAGCCTCAAAAGGGGACAGGAGCACAGCAGCCGGGGGAAGGTGAATCTCTGCCGCACACCCCCACCACGGAAAAGGAGCCCCTCCTGCCACAGCGGCCCATGGGGACAGGAGCACCACAGCTGGATTGCCAGAAGGGGGAGTCCACACATTAAAGATTAATTGTTACAATCATCTCCAGAACGGAGGATTGTCACAATTTATCGCAGGTGTATGGGCCCCATTAACTGGATGACCTTTTGCTAAAAGCATCTTCCAGAGAGGTTCTACTCGGCAATATTCAACGGACGCAGGAGGTACTTTCGCTAGACAAAAAGGCGCAATGGATACTGGTAACTTTGAGATAGTGTCCTTTCTGTGAAGTACAACGTCTCCCAAGATCTGGTGATGTTCATTCGTGATGGAAGATCTCAGGTGGTATTCACCAAATATGCAAAAAATTGGTGATAAACAACAATAAATTAAATCTGTTGTGTATATCTTTTTTTCAAAATATCAAATAATTATTTGGAAGTGGGGTAGGATATTTCAATGGAGCGTACCAAGACTCATGTTGGAAAGATTGATGTCAGACTTATAATGGCTTCTTTGGTATGGTTCTGAAGTATTCCTCTCCAAGGTGTGAGACAAGATGATCTCACATATATTCAAAGTGCAAACAGGTGACCTCACATGTGTTCAGGAAAAAAGAGAAAGAAACAATTCATGTGTAGAACAGTGCTGGAAAAGTTGTGTGGTAAGTATGTGAAGAGCTAGGACAAAGGTTGTATTTTTGCCAACGTACCTCATTTACCCACTTAACAAGAGTGATAAATATATAAAGGTTTCTTTTAGATAATAGGCGTACCCCCACTCACGGTGATGGCTGTGATTTTCAACATATAAAGGTTTCTTTATTAGTGATCCAAGGGTGTCCCAACGTGGTCTCAATTATATGTGTGTCCAGTTACATAAGGAAAAAAACATATCTATAATGTGTACAATTATCCACAATGAGTTATATGTCTTAGAGGAGGTTTAGCTGGAGCTTGCAGCGTGCCTCACTCACCAACAAAAATAACAGATCTATTTACAGATGCAAGAAAGGAGGGCGTACCCCAACTCACACTGGGTCTCTGTGTGATAAATCGGTACTCGTTTCCTAGCAGGGCGCCCAGTATGATGTAAGCGTACAGGGCTATTATCCGTAGCAAAATCGCATGGCATTGCATCTCATGGGCCATTATAGTGCCATGCGATGCTAATTTTTTATGTAATTTATTCACTGCTCTGTTGGCCCTAGGGGATTGCATTGCATCTCCCCAAAAATTGCATGAGATTTTATAGGGTGCGAGGTACTTATGTATTATCTGGGCTCCCATGTTAAATGCACCCTATTTTTCCATACCCCTACTATCCAACTATGCATGGAGTTGATTTTATATAGTGTGGTGAGCGCAGCGAGCCACCGTGCCCGAAGCGTGGCGAGCGGACGCGGTCTCATAAGAAAAACGGGAGCCCAGATATTACATAAGTACCGGGTGCGATGCCATACCATTAGCTATACACTTGTATGACATACAATGAGGTTTCACTGCCCCCCCCCCCCCTATACACGCCATCCCAAACTGTGGCGAGCGCAGCGGAACGCATCCTCCAGACCTTTTCATACCCCCACTATCCACGTCGGCGTGGAGTTGATTTTATATAGTGTGGCGAGCGGACGCGGATTACTTTAGATGTATTCCGCTGTGCTCGCCGCGCTTCGGGCTCGGTGGCTCACTGTGCTCGCCACACTATATAAAATCAACTCCACGCCTACGTGGATAGTGGGGGTATGAAAAGGTCTGGAGGATGCGTTCCGCTGCGCTCGCCACGCTTCGGAGTGGATAGTGGGGGGTCAGTGAAACCTCATTGTATGTCATACAAGTGTATAGCTCATGGCATGGCATTGCACTCTATAAAATCGCATGCGATGTTGCTGGAGATACAATGAAATGCAATCCCCCAGGGCCAACAGAGCAGTGAATGCATCGCATGGCACTATAATGGCCCATAAGATGCAATGTGATTTTGTGCATTCTAAATGCAGCACCACGCTTCTGCAGTATTTGTAGATATCACCCCGGCACCACTGATGCTGCGGCAGAAAAAGCTCCCACACCGACGCCATTATCACAAGCCGCAGGTATATCTGTGTATCCCTATGGTACATGTGCAGCCATGTTTGGTATGATCACTTGAGGCCTCCACAGTCAATTCTCTGTGACCTGTGCTCCAACTGACTGCCTTAGCCAGTCATCGCTCACTGGCTACTATAAGAATCCCGGGAATAAACTCCCAAACCAGTGCTATGGTTGTCTCCTCCTAGAAGCATCCAGTTGGCTCAGCCCCTGAGGATATCTCTCCTATTACAGACCAGGAACATTCCAGCTTGCAGTACCCCCTGGCTCCATCGATGGTCCAACATCGATCCTGCTTCCCTCTATGTTCTGCCATCAATCATGCTAACCATCAGTGTCTCCCCAATGATCCTGCTCATCAGTTACCCATCATTGCACCATCGGGTCAATAGCGTCTAGGCCACCTTCTCTGAGTCTTAAGGCTGTCTTCTGTCTGCATCCTTGGGACTTCATCCCTGTTCTAACACTGCACCATCTGTGAGAGTTTACAATCGATACTCATTCATACTGACTCCCTGTGCCATTGAGGACTGTTACTACATACCAGTGTGCTTTCATTGGGTGCATCCGACTCCTGTATTGTCTTATCACCATCTGCCGCTGTGTATTGGCATATCTACCACGTGCTTTAATAAAAATACTCACACAGTTCACTTCACATCACTAATCATTTGTTGGTGCGGTCGCCCCAGTTTCATCGCCTTTCAAATAGCTGCTGAGGACTGAGACTGTAAACAGTAAAGTGCGGAGTCACATGACCAGAAGGATGGGGAGGGAAGTGTTACACTAAGGGGGCGTCACGTGCGCAAGTGTCAACATTCACACACAAAACAATCACGAAAAACTCATTCCGCCCTTTTAATGTGTCAACTTTTTACATGTTGATCATTTGCTTGTGTTGACCTTTTTTGGGTCAGATTAGACACTGTTGACCCCATGATACACATCCTTATTAATGATACACATAATTTATAAATAAAGTGACTGCAACCCTACATTATTATACATTACCATAAATTACCAAAAATGACATTACATTACTGTGGAGCCCAGAAGTGGGGAACTGTGTCTGATCTACATATATTATATAATACACCAGTCTGCTCCACCTGCATTATAATCACAGAGCACCACATTAAATTATAATGTAACAATAATACTGGATGTTATTACAAGACGCTGTCGGACACAACACTGGGTCCTCCCTGCTGCCTTCTTCGCAACCCACAAATTGTTTAGTTATGGACAATAGACACATTCCTGGGCCCGCCCCGAGGGCAGAGTGCGGTGGAACGCACAATACGGAAGTAGAGTGGACCGCATAACCAGGAAGAAGGTGGAAAGTAGAGCCCGGAAGTACAGTGAGGCTCAGAGCCCAGAAGCTGAGTGCAACGCAGATACGGATAGGAGCTTGCAATGCGCCCGTATGGAAGGGTCCATTACCCGGAAGTGCAGCGTGTGTAACCTGCTCTTGTGTCCGGGTGAGAGCAGGTGGCGGCTATCGGCAGGTAAGTGTGCCCATAGACAGGGGTCAGAGATGAGTAGGAGCGGGTGACATAGATACACAGTCAGTGTCTATGTGACGCCCGGGAGCTGCTGAGGAGACGGCGCGTACAATTGGTGATATGTGTATTACACCAGTGTGAGAATATAAGAGGGATATACCCACAGTAGTGTACATATGGCTGTATACAGTGTATGTGCTGCTCCGTAATAGAGAGATCCTGATTGCTAGGAGTCCGTGGCCTGAACAAGCTGTAGCCGTGTACAGGGAAATCCCCCTCTGTATATGTGACACCGCCATACATGTATTTGTGTGCAGCAATTCCACATAAGGCGCATTGGGCCAGTTGTACTAAGCTTCAAAAGTGATCAAATGGAAAGTGATAAACCACCAGCCAATCAGCTCCTAACATGCTTTACTACAGGCTGTGTTTGAAAAATGATAGGTAGAAGCTGATTGGTTGGTGGCTTTTCACTCTCCATTTTATAACTTTTTAAGGCTTAGTACATCTCACCCTAAGTGTGACATTTAGTATCCGTAAGCCTGAGATCGGCAGGTGCTGCTGTCATACCATTATCCTCAGTCTGTGTAACACTTGGGGATACTAAGTACAGCATTACAGCTAATCTATGAGAAGCCTAATTACTATATATTGCAGCACATTGTAACTATGGGGCTGATTCAAATCTGATCGTAGGGCCACAAATTTGCAGTGGCCACAGTTCAGCTAAGACGCTGCCCCACTAGTGATATCCGACCTTGTGCATAAATGTGCTCGCTGACGTCACACTCCCTCCACTAATACAGGCGTATCCGGCCTGGTGCTGACGTCACACACCCTCCCCTAATACAGGTGTATCCGGCCTGGTGCTGACGTCACACACCCTCCCCTAATACAGGCGTATCCGGCCCGGTGCTGACGTCACACACCCTCCCCTAATACAGGTGTATCCGGCCTGGTGCTGACGTCACACACCCTCCCCTAATACAGGCGTATCCGGCCTGGTGCTGATGTCACACACCCTCCCCTAATACAGGTGTATCCGGCCTGGCGCTGACATCACACCCTCCACTAATACAGGCGTATCCGGCCTGGTGCTGACGTCACACACCCTCCCCCTAATACAGGTATCCGGCCTGGTGCTGACGTCACACACCCTCCCCCTAATACAGGCGTATCCGGCCTGGTGCTGACGTCACACACCCTCCCCTAATACAGGTGTATCCGGCCTGGCGCTGATGTCAGCCACCCTCCCCTAATACAGGCGTATCCGGCCTGGTGCTGACGTCACACACCCTCCCCTAATACAGGCGTATCCAACCTGGTGCTGACTTCACACACCCTCCCCTCATACAGGTGTATCCGGCCTGGAGCCGACCTCACACACCCTCCCCTAATACAGGCGTATCCGGCCTGGTGCTGACATCACACACCCTCCCCTAATACAGGCGTATCCGGCCTGGTGCTGACATCACACACCCTCCCCTAATACAGGCGTATCCGGCCTGGTGCTGACGTCACACACCCTCCCCTAATACAGGCATATCCGGCCTGGTGCTGACGTCACACACCCTCCCCTAATACAGGCGTATCCGGCCTGGTGCTGACATCACCCACCCTCCCGTAATACAGGCGTATCCGGCCTGGTGCTGACGTCACACACCCTCCCCTAATACAGGCATATCCGGCCTGGTGCTGACATCACCCACCCTCCCGTAATACAGGCGTATCCGGCCTGGTGCTGACGTCCCACACCCTCCCCTAATACAGGCGTATCCGGCCTGGTGCTGACGTCACACACCCTCCCCTAATACAGGCATATCCGGCATGGTGCTGACATCACCCACCCTCCCGTAATACAGGCATATCCGGCCTGGTGCTGATGTCACACACCCTCCCCTAATACAGGTGTATCCGGCCTGGTGCTGACATCACACACCCTCCCCTAATACAGGCGTATCCGGCCTGGTGCTGACATCACCCACCCTCCCGTAATACAGGCATATCCGGCCTGGTGCTGATGTCACACACCCTCCCCTAATACAGGCCTATCCGGCCTGGTGCTGACGTCACACACCCTCCCCTAATACAGGCATATCCGGCCTGGTGCTGACGTCACACACCCTCTCCTAACACGCTCAGGTACACCTAGCGTATTTCCAGGCACCCATGCGGTTTTCTTAGCACTCCCTTAGTTTCAACCCTCAATGTCTACTTCCTGTCAATCGCCTTGCGAACGTACTCATGCGCAGTTAATCGATAATCAGCCGAATGTAAATTGGTGGTTGTGTGATCAGGTCTGAATTAGCCCTTATGTGCAGAGGGGAATATCGCTCACATAGACTATAACAGCAGCATAAGTGTACAATACACTGACTTACAGATAGTACACAGTAATACGGCAGATCATCTCTTACACAGATACACTGACTTACAGATAGTACGCAGTAATACGGCAAATCATCTCTTACACAGATACACCGACTTACAGATAGTACACAGTAATACAGCAGATAATCTCTTACACAGATACACCGACTTACAGATGGTACGCAGTAATACAGCAGATCACCTCTTACACAGATACACTGACTTACAGATGGTACGCAGTAATACGGCAAATCATCTCTTACACAGATACACCGTATTTACAGATGGTAAGCAGTAATACGGCACATCATCTCTTACACAGATACACTGACTTACAGATAGTACGCAGTAATACGGCAGATCATCTCTTACACAGATACACCGACTTACAGATAGTACACAGTAATACAGCAGATAATCTCTTACACAGATACACTGACTTACAGATGGTACACAGTAATACAGCAGATCATCTCTTACACAGATACACTGACTTACAGATGGTACGCAGTAATACGGCAAATCATCTCTTACACAGATACACCGTATTTACAGATGGTAAGCAGTAATACGGCACATCATCTCTTACACAGATACACCGACTTACAAATAGTACGCAGTAATACGGCACATCATCTCTTACACAGATACACCGACTTACAGATGGTATGCAGTAATACGGCACATCATCTCTTACACAGATACACTGACTTACAGATGGTATGCAGTAATACGGCACATCATCTCTTACACAGATACACTGACTTACAGATAGTACGCAGTAATACGGCACATCATCTCTTACACAGATACACTGACTTACAGATGGTACGCAGTAATACGGCACATCATCTCTTACATAGATACACTGACTTACAGATGGTACGCAGTAATACGGCACATCATCTCTTACACAGATACACCGACTTACAGATGGTACGCAGTAATACGGCACATCATCTCTTACACAGATACACCGACTTACAGATGGTACGCAGTAATACGGCACATCATCTCTTACACAGATACACTTACTTACAGATAGTACACAGTAATACGGCAGATAATCTCTTACACAGGTACACTGTGGAACCACATTATATAACAAGTAACTATCTGGAAATTACTTGTATCTGGTGAATAAGAAATGGCTACATGTGTATCAAAGTATAACTACACCAAGCAGCTCTGGGTAACACTGTGAGCATCTAAAGGGATGTCTGTAAGTGTATATATAGTACAGGTTGAGTATCCTGTATCCTGTATCCGTGCATCCATTATCTGAATTATTCCAAAAACCGTGGTTTTTGGAATCATTCGGTTTTTTTTTGTTTTTTTTACCCCCCCCCCCCCCTAACCCTCTTTTCATACTTACCAAGTCCCCGGGCGTCCACAGCAGGCCTCCGGCATCTTCTCTTGGGTCTCCAGCGGTCTCAGGAATGCATTGCGCGTGTGTGCGCGCGCGCCGGTGACGTCACCGGTGCGCGCGCGCACACACGCGCAATGCATTCCTGGGACCGCTGGAGACCCAGAGAAGATGCCGGAGGCCTGCTGTGGACGCCCGGGGACTGCGTGGATGCCGAGGGACCACCGGACACCATCAGGGGACAGGTAAGTATGGCAAAAAAAAATTATTCCAAAAACCGAAAAATTCCCCTATCCGGAATGCTCATGGTCTCGAGCATTTCGGATAGGGGATACTCAACCTGTATATACCAATACACACAATGCATACGTTACATTATAATACACCCCGGTGACTATACATAGTCTCCACTTATAGGGGAGATACCCTGTATCTTATAACAGCATAACCCCCCCCCCCCCCTCTAATGGCGGATATAAACTGCCCATCATTTCCGTTGGATAGATAGTAGGGACTCTTCTGGGCATAACCATCCCTAATTCTGGGAAATTGAACCCCCTAACAGGGGCTTAAGTAACAGAACGGATTCAGTATTGAATCCCGGCGTTCAGAATCCCGACGCTGGAATCCCGACAGCCGAAATGCCGACAAGGGGAGGACGTGGATCGCCCCCCCTTGCGGGCTCGCTGCGCTCGCCACGCAGCGGGCCCGGTGCCTCGCTACGCTCGGCACACTCATTTATTCTCCCTCCAGGGGTGTCGTGGACACCCCAGGAGGGAGAATGTGTAGGCATTTTGGCGGTCGGGATTCTGAACGCCGGGATACCGACCGCCGGGATTTTAACTGCATCCCAATAGAACAGCAGACAGAGAATGATTTGATACCTTTATTATCACAAATTCCCTTTCTTTACAGCACATTCTGTTATACTGTGTTATATACTTGGCTTTGGATTAGCCCCTTTATGGGGCATCTGGTTTGGTATACATACATACATAGCCCATTCAGAATATAGAATGTATGTGATACTGTACTTGCCAAATGGTTTTATATACACTGTAATAAAGAAATAAGAGTTTTAATGTGAGTAAAATGGGATACACAGCTGTGGACCCTGAGGCTCCCCTCTGGCATTCCATAAAATTACCTGAGCTGGCCTGTTTGTCGGGCAGGAGACTGTGGTCGTCTGGGGGAGTGGTGACAATTGAGCAGCTATATGAGGTTAGTGTACTAAAATCTTTTCAGCAGCTAATGGAGGAATATAGGTTGTCCCAGGTGTATTTCTTCAGGTATTTGCAGTTGTGGCACGCTCTAAACACCCAGTTTAACAATGGCCCCACTGTGCTGTTGCCCTCTCCAGCCAAAATATTTCTGACTAATCTGGGGCAGGATAAAACCATCTCTCTAGCCTACTCATTTATGTTATCTTACTTACATAAGGACTCACTATCTGCTCTAAAAACCAAGTGGGAGGCTGATGTTGGTAGTTTTGAAGAGGAGGAACGGGAGGAGGCTCTGGCGTTTCCCCGACACACCACGGTTTCCGCAAGATTCCAGCAAGTCCAGTTATTCATTGTACATAGAACATACCTAACACCGTGCACCTTGGTTAAGTCCGGTGGACGAGCCTCCCCGGACTGTCCAAGGTGTCGTTTCCCACAGGGCAGCCTGTGGCATTTACTCTGGGACTGCCCCCTGGTCAATTCATTTTGGGTTGCTGTCCAATCGATTAGTTGTAATAGCTAGATATTGGGTGGCTAGCTCGGGCCCTACACTGGTAGAATGGAGGGCTCTGGTCAATACCACTGTACTGCATGAAAGATATGTCTATATGTCGCGAGGTACCTTACCTAAATTGGAAAAGATTTGGAATAGGCGGTTGGAGTCTCCACACCCCTGATTCTGTCATCCTGGGCGATGATGTCAATCACGAGTGTTGAGAGCCACAATGAACTTACAAGCACTGTTTACTGTATGCAATACTAGGAATATGTCACCCTATACGGGATGGAACCATTCCTATGCACATTCAACGCATGACCAACATTCTTACTCTCTTTTTCTTTCCTTTCTTTCTCTTTTGTATTCCAAGTTATAATTAGAAAATTGAAATATTGATACCCAGTTTGAACAGAGCGTGGACACCACTAATCTTTAATAAATAGAACGTTATTTTAATTTACATGTACATGCAACACGACAGCATTATATGTCCATGCACTGTGTATTTCATCAAACACGGCTGGATGTTGGTTGACTTTTGTACATGTACACAATTTGAGATGATGCTCTGCTCTGTACTTACGATCTGTGAAATAAAAATACTTTATTCAAAAATAAAGTGATAGTAAGATGTGTGATTTAATTAATTAGGGGGAAGATCTGTGTGATATGACAGTGGAGGATATAGAGGGAGAAGAAGAGATGGATCAGCAGTGTAAGGAGGAGGAAATCCCTACAGACACCAGCACAGGTGAGTAATAATCACATTCACATTTATATATACACCTGGTGATCCCTCGGGTCTGCACAACCTAGAGATGTCTGTGTACATTACCATATCCCTCATGTTCCTGCCTCTCCTATAGCACAGAAGCAATGGCACACTTATCAATGATGACAATGATGGTTCATTTAGTAGAATTGGACGGTATCTTTTACGTGTTCTAATTAAGTAGCTACTAGATGTAGTGTAATTATTCCCGTAGGCCAAGGCTTTTTTATTTTTTTGCGTTTGAACTATTGGAGCACTGGAAAGAGTTGATTGGAAGCCATTCAGGATCAGTGGTCTCAGCAAGATATATGGAAAGAGATACATAGAAATGTTGGTAATGTCACCTTGTAGGCTACGGGATTCATGACCATTTTACTGGAGATAATCTGATATTTACATATGTAGTGTGTATTTAACCACTCTGTATCCCCTGCAGATAGATCCAGTAACAGAGATACCCCAGAGAGATGTCCCCGTCCTCTGTATTCCCAGCACTGTACAGAGGAGACTCACAGGACCCCACAGGAGGATCAGGTAGGTGGGATACACCAAAGTGAGTTTTCACTACATGATCTGTAGAGAAGCTGTGTGTGTCTCCTACACTAATATTTTACTGTTCTTATTTAGGGTGGAGGCCTGATTGATATTAAGGTAGAAGATACAGAGGGAGAAGAAGAGACGTATGTGACTGATATTAAGGTAGAAGATGCAGAAGGAGAAGAAGAGACTGATGTGACTGATATTAAGGCAGAAGATACAGAAGGAGAAGAGGAGACTGATGTGACTGATATTAAGGGAGAAGAGACGTATGTGACTGATATTAAGGCAGAAGCTACAGAAGGAGAAGAGGAGACTGATGTGACCGATATTAAGGCAGAAGATACAGAGGGAGAAGAGGAGACTGATGTGACTGATCTTAAGGCAGAAGATACAGAGGGAGAAGAGACGTATGTGACTGATATTAAGGTAGAAGAGACAGATGTGACTGATATTAAGGTAGAAGATACAGAGGGAGAAGAGACGGATGTGACTGATATTAAGGTAGAAGATGCAGAAGGAGAAGAAGAGACGGATGTGACTGATATTAAGGTAGAAGATACAGTAGGAGAAGAAGAGATGGATGTGACTGATATTAAGGCAGAAGATACAGAAGGAGAAGAGACGGATGTGACTGACATTAAGGCAGAAGATACAGAAGGAGGAGAGATGGATGTGAGGGATGATCAGCAGTGTAAGGAGGAGGAAATCCCCACAGATACCAGCACAGGTGAGGAATAATTGCTTATTACAGAGAGTCACATATTCTCCTTGTTCTGTCACTACAGCAGCCTCCTATCCTACACCAGACATGTCCAAACTATGGCCCTCCAGCTGTTATGAAACTACAGATCCCAGCATGCCTTGCAATAGTTTTAGCATTTCCTAAAATCAAAACTGTGGCAAGGCATGATGGGATTTGTAGTTTTGTAATGACTGTAGGGCCATAGTTTGGATATGCCATTCTTGCACCCTCCTCTGTCAGTACAGACTAATGAGGGGAATGTATCTGCCCAGTGGGAGGGGGGATGGCAGGGGAGGGAGACACGAGCCATCAGCCCCTATTATTGTCCTCTTTTCTTCCTGCGCATTTGATCATTGTCTGCTACCAGAACAGAGATCTGACCAATCCCCCCCATGTTCTCCAGTGACTCGCCTACATCATCAGTAGAAGGGACGGGAATAATAGCAGTATACAGGGTACAATGGTATGGAAGGTCATGTGACATTACCTATAGTTCTCCCTGTTGTGTTACCCATGACCCTCTCTGTGCACCACTACATTGGGTATTACCCTACTATGTAGCCTAATGGGCTCACACAACAGGGTTTTGGCTTTGGGTAACCCGATGTGCAAGTCACGGATCTCTGACTGTGGTCCAAGGTACGGGTAAGTGGGTACGAAGGAATTGTGGGCAGAGACTGGTTGTGGGGCATATTATAGCGTAGGTAATGGGATTAGGTCAGAACCAGATGGGCCGTACAATACTAGGGGACAGCCAGAATCAGGTCAGAGAACAGCCAGATGTCACACTGGGAAGTCACTGAGAGTAGTATCATAGGAGTAAGCAAAGACTTGTCAGATGGACCAGAGCAGAACACAGGGACTAACAGCGGGACTATTACAGAATGGACGCCGTAGTACAGGAGGTAAGCCTAAAACTCTGCCACTGGCTAGTGCCTACAGATGTCCTACTGTGGGAGAGGTACTAATGTGGCACCAACATGAAGATACATGTTTGGCACCTGTCCCTATAAATCTTTCACGGAGCACCACACACCTCCCTGCTGCCACCAGGGAAGGAGGCAGAGCCGCCTATACTGGCACCAGAAAGGGGAGGCACTGGGCAGATGGGAGACAGAAGGATGAGATGGTTGCCATACTCGGACTGGCACCTGTCATCCACAGTACCGCAATTTCCCTGGGAGAGCCAGCACCACCAGACCCTGTATCGGGGAGTTGGGCTTCAGCTTGCTGGCTTAGAGCCACCAAGCCCTGACCACTTTTGGTTGCTATGTACATAAGACCCAGGATTTGCACTGGATGGATGACCTGCTGGGTCTGCATGATAACAGCAGGAGAGGCTGGTTAGCCTGTGATCAGCATTATCAGGTGGATCACTGTTACCAGGATTACCTTGTAGCAAGTCTGCCTGTTCCTGATCCTGTTGGGCAGCAAGAGACTGGTGTGTGCAGCTAGGATGGTGTGGCACGGAGCCTCTGCTAAGCTGGGGTGCTGGGCTGTCACCTGCTCCTCAGTGCAGCTCTTACCCAATGTTACCAGTAAGGGTAACCCAGAGATGCCAGCTTGCCCTTGGGACCAGCTTTGGGGCATCCCTTTGCCTTTCCGTTATGCTCTTTGTTTCTGCTCTGTTATATTACTGTTCTCCTTGTTAGCACTGTTGTTCTCATTCCTGAATAGTGTTTTATCCCCTCTCCCCTGTTCTTTATTTAATGTGCGCGGGTGCTTGCAAGCAGTGGTGGTGGGCAGAGCCGTGTTCGAAGGAGCAAGTTAGGCCCGCTCCAACCCCGATGCAACCAGGTCTTAGTACGGTACAAATCTATGGCGACCATCAGAGACAGGACCAAGAGGATGATCTCACTAACAGGGCCTATCTGAACTGAACACCCTGGCTAACGACACCAGGCCAAGGACAGGGAGAGTGACCAAGTCACAGGCACCGGACCAACTAATAACGGGGTGACACCAAACGAGACACACGCCAGGACAGGACTTCACAGCACCAGGACACTGCAGGACCGGGACAACAGCGTGCTGCAGACACACTGTAATGAACAATATCACTGGCGGGGCTGAGCTGGGCCAGATCCCTTAAAAGAGATCTTCCATCCAATCAGCTGCCGCCGCCGCCAACCCAGCCCCCAATAATTACTATTTCGTATCAGGAGGCCAAGTGCGCGCCGCCCGGCGTCCCCTGGTTACTATGCAACCACCGGGCGACACGGGCTGATGTTTGACAGCGTCCCCCGGCCAGCCGGAAGTGATGCACCTCTGCCGGGCGGACGTGACGCTGCCTGCCCGGACACCAGCAGGCGGAAGTGCCCGGGCCACCCTTCTAAGGCCGCCGGGACTCTGTTGCGGCGGTGCCGCAGCAGCACAACAGTCAGCGCAGCTGACACTTTACTCCTATTCTGTCTTTAGGGGCTTTGTTAGGCAGAATAGTGACACCCAGTCTTACAGTTCCCTTACACTGCCGGCTCCCAATACCTCAGTGTCTCCCAATGCACTAATATAATAAGGGTTACCTCATCTACATAAATCCCATTATTAGCTGCATGATATTTAGAACTGTAGGAAAGTATTTATAACTGAATAACTTGTACTCACTAATAGTATGAAATGGGTGAGGGGAAAGGGGAAGAGCGATATTTCTATATCTGTATGTTATTTCCAGCAGATGGACACAGAAGCAGGAATACCTCGGAGGGACGTCTTATTCTGTCTCCAGATTATAAAACAGAAGATAACATCACACAGGATTCTCCAGAAGACACCTCCATTACCCTAAATATACAGCCAGTGCCTCACAGTGCAGATACATCACCTGATACCTCTAATCCTGAGGACTGTTCTCCTGGTAACTCAGATACTGCTACACATAGAGCAGCTCATACAGGGGCTGACATATTTACCTGTTCTGAGTGTGATATGTTTTTTAATAATCTGTCAGTTTTTACTAAACATCAGAGAACTCACTCAGTTAAGCAGCCATTTCCATGTTCTGAGTGTGAGAAATCTTTTATCAAGAAATCAACGCTTGCTATACATCAGAGACGTCACACAGGTGAGAAGCCATTTCCATGTTCTGAATGTGGGAAATCATTTGCCCGCAAATCAATGCTTGCTTCACATCAGAGAACTCACACAGGTGAGAAGCCATTTCCATGTTCTGAGTGTGGGAAATCATTTCCCCACAAATCAACGCTTACTTCACATCAGAGAACTCACACAGGTGAGAAGCCATTTCCATGTTCTGAGTGTGGGAAATCATTTACCCTCAAATCAATGCTTGCTTTACATCAGAGAACTCACACAGGTGAGAAGCCATTTCAATGTTCTGAGTGTGGGAAATCATTTACCCTCAAATCAACGCTTACTTCACATCAGAGAACTCACACAGGTGAGAAGCCATTTTCATGTCCTGAGTGTGGTAAATCATTTACCCAGAAGTCAGATCTTGTCCAACATATCAGAACTCACACAGGTGAGAAGCTATTTCCATGTTCTAAGTGCGGGATATCTTTTACCCAGAGATCATCTCTTGCTATACATCAGAGACTTCACACAGGTGAGAAGCCATTTGTGTGTTCTGAATGTGGGAAATCATTTACCCAGAAGTGTCATCTTGTCCTACATCAGAGAACTCACACAGGTGAGAAGCCATTTCCATGTTCTGACTGTGGGAAATCATTTACCCTGAAATCACATCTTGTCCAACATGAGAGCATTCACACGGGAGAAAAACCATTTACATGTACTGAGTGTGGTAGATCATTTTCCCAGAAGTTCTATCTTGTCCGACATCAGAGAACTCACACAGGTGAGAAGCCATTTCCATGTTCTGAGTGTGGGAAATCATTTTCCCAGAAGTTCTATCTTGTCCGACATCAGAGAACTCACACAGGTGAGAAGCCATTTCCATGTTCTTAGTGAATGCTTCGGACCTGATCTCTGGGCTGTGAGTTTGGAGCCCAGCGATTTAGGTAAATGTCACCCTGCTCACGTAAAATCCCGCCCATGTGCATGGCTGTAAATGCAATTGCAGCTGTGCGAAGAGGGGAGAGTTAATTCAACCATCAAATTAATCCCCCCCCATGTGTAGCTCCGCATAAACGGAGACATACTCTGCAGTGTGATGGCTGTGAGGAGATCGGGACCACTGATGATGTTAGCATCCCTCCCAATGGCCAGGAGCCACCTGTGTTTTCTGGAACGCTCCCGTAAAACACTGGCATTACGCCCTGCGCCATTCAATCAACTAACGTACGGCCATTGACATTGGTGGAACTCTCCTACAGGCCATGATACAGAGCAGAGATAGGGGTAGAACCATGTATATGCAGTCTTCTAGGTATGAGCTGTTATATTGCCTATCCCTTATTATTACTCTGTAATATACATTTTCTCTTTCGTCCATCCTGGCCTGACCTTGGGATGTGGGAGGGTCCGCAGGAGCAAGGCAACTGTGCTGACTTCTTTTGAGATTAGGCTCCTCCCTTCTGCATCCCATAGTTCCCCAGTTAGTTTTAGGTGCCCACTGGAGTGGGTGCTGTGCTGACAGGCTGCTGTCTGCAACCGGTTTTGGAGAGATAGCTAGGTTTTTATTTTATTAATTTTACACTAGTTAGATAGGCTTTGCCAGTGTGTCAGTTATGTTTCTACCCAGCTTGTGTAATCACTGTTGTTTCCAATTGTAAAGCGCAACGGAATATGCTGCGCTATATAAGAAACTACAAATAAATACCCTTTGCGCTAAGCAGCAGGTGTTTGCCAGAAGCAGCAACCATTTTGTCAACTATGACTTGCATAAAAACATTACAAAATGGCTGAAGATTTAGGACAGTGCGGGAAAAGTGATTTCTTGTAGAAAATTGTTTTGATTTTATCAGTTTAAGAATGCAATGTTGACAGTACAGAGAGTGAGGACAGACAGCTAGTCTCCACGTTCTTGTCACCAACATGGGAACTACACGATAACAGGGCCACACATAGGTAGACCTCAAATCCACCGAATCTTTCCCTAGTAACAAAGAAGATGTGCGAATTATGACAGTATGATTGAAAGCAAAGCTGGCCAATAAGACTTAAGGCTTATGCATAATTAAAGTAAGTAAAGTATAAATATCAGAGCTAGAGAAAGAAGGGGCAGGCAGTTGAGGAAGAACAGGCCAGCACGGGGACTGGAGGTAACTATGAATGAGGTTTAATGGCTGATCACTGTCCTTGATAGGTTTCCATCTTGATTTGATCTAGAATTATTGCCAATCAATTATGTTTCTTGTGTTAATCTGCATTCGCAAATACCTGTAATCAAGATACCTTCCAAGTAAAGCATTGTCATTCATTTTTTTAAGTTTGTGTTGGCGTGGAATTATTTCAGCATTTGCCATTTTATAGTTAAGGGTTATATAGTAAATAAACCTAAGAATGTTTCATCACAAGACAAGATACTGTAAACGGGGAGGCGTGGCTTGGAGTAGTATAGAGTAGCAGCAGGACGCTGCAGCTCCCGATGTAAGCTCCTGAAAAATCCGTGCTCCCAGTGAGCCCCCCCCCCCCCCCCACCTGAAGGAACCCAAAGCCGGGTAAAAACCAAAATAATACCGTGGACTTGCGACTCCCGGTCCCTACGAGCTGCCTGAAGGCGGAGAAGTGAAAGTGACGGTGCAGTGACGCAGCGGTGAACCCGGCGCTCCGGAAGCAAAAGGTCTGCTCTCGACAGAAGTTGTGAGGAGACGCCGGACAGACGCAGCAACAGCGACGGCGCCTGTATACTCCTCGAGGTGCTGAAACGACGCTGGCTGAGAAAGAGAGCTAAGCCGCTAGACGCTAGACCTGCGAATAGCAGCTGAAGCCAGGTCTGTGCATAATCCTCTGGCAACTGGGGGGAACAAGCCGCTCGGTCACGGAGCCGGAGAGAGTCCTTGAGGCTCTCTTGCAGGTTGTAATCAAGCGGCAACCCTCTCCCCAGATAAGAACTTTCCCGAGTTAGGTGTGTGCTGTCGGTTGCGGAGCCGGGGAGGGATAGAATCCTCCTGCAGGTTGTGGTCGGCGGCCCCCTTCCTTGGAATTAATTTGCCCGTGTGGACTTTTCCCTGGAGATTTGGCCAACTGCGCCATACAGCAGTGTGCAGCGGGACCAGAGAAAAAGACACCTGGATAGATATATTGAACGGTACAGGCTGAAATAGGCCTGAGGCATCCAGACTCTGGCTAAAAGGAGACCTCAATAAAGAAGCCTGTAAGCACAGATTTCTCCCGCTCCTGCACCTACGACGGTCTGAATCGCAGAAGTGGAAATAGGGTAAGACCAACCCAGAATTATACTGTGATTCATCCTGCTCCCACTCCCTTCTGATATTTAAAGCAGACAGTTAAACCTATTCTATAGAGACTTACACTACTTTATATAGAATTGTCCAGGTGGATGGTGCCTGGTTCTATATAAAAACATACTGCTGGCTTGAAACAGAGGGGCTCACGGCAAGAGGTCTATATTACAAATAGGGGCACTCTAATTGATAAGCTCCAGAGATTTAATTCACCCGCTTCTAGATATTTGATAGCTGAATTATTATAAAGGAGCATGGTCAAAGGAGGTGCGGCTGCAGCAGCAGCAGCTGCAAAATTAGAAAAATTTGCGAGACCATTACAATCGACTAGATCAGCAGAACAGAGTGCACCCAGCTCTCCATCTTCACGCGCAGACAGCTCTATTAATGAACCAGCAATATCTCTACAACAGATCCTCCAGGCCATTTCTACATCTGAACAAAAAGTAATGGAAAAGATCGGTCAAGTTCAAATTGATGTTTCCCTAATAAGGCATGATCTGCAGAAGATACGTGAGAGGGTAGAGGAGACAGAAAAGCGTGTATCCCAGCTGGAAGATGACATCCTACCACTTAAACAAAAGGTGGAAGAGCTAACAAAACAAATGAAACATGCTCAACTTAAAATGACAGATACAGAAGGAAGATTACGACGGAATAACATTCGCCTAGTGGGATTTCCAGAGCGCAGTGAGGGTAGGGACCCAGAGAAATTTGTGGAAGAATGGTTGATACAACAATTTACCAGAAAAGTATTCTCTAAACAATTCTCTATAGAAAGGGCGCATAGAGTGCCGGGGAGGCCTCCAAATCCTGGGGCACCTCCGAGGACCCTAATCGCCAGACTGCTTCATTATAAAGATCGAGATACTGCAATACAGTCAGCTCGGATTAAGGGACCAATACAATATGACAACCATCAAATCTCTCTGTATCCGGACCTTGCATTGGAGGTACAAAAAGAGAGGGCAGGTTTTATGCAAGTCAAGAAACAACTAAGAACCGGGACATAAAATATTCAATGATATACCCTGCCCGACTGAGAATAGTACACAGAGATCTAACCCATTTTTTCACAAATCCGGGCAAAGCAGAAAAGTGGGTAGAAAGCCTTGCGGGGGCCTCAAGATGAAGAGGACTTTTTATATTTTTTTTTTTCCTTTTCTGTTTTCTTCTCTATTTTTGTGAAGTCTTCTATGGTGGGGGGGGGGGGGGGGAGGGATGAAATGTTATCCTTTTCTTTCCCTGTTTTGGTTCTTAATCAATCCCTCCTTTGTTATCCCCCTTTCTTGCTCACTGGGAACAAAAAAAAAAAAAAATGGGGAGTATACTCTAAATACTAAATATAGCTGAGGGAGGATTTCTCTTCCTTATCCTCGAGGGTGGGTAAGTGTAGAAAAAGATGGGATTTAGGTATACCTTGCGATGGGGAGGTTATACAGGGAGGGAAGGGAGGACAGGGGGGTATGTATATGTTGTAAAGTAACTGTATGTATGAAATGTTGTGCTTTGTGTCAGGTCAATCAAAAACTAACAAGGATACGTAGTGCGATTAATCAGTGTCTAATTCAGGAACCTCTCTGGGGGCAGGAGGGGGAGGGAAAATACAAGTGTAGATAGATGGTGGGCTACTCGATTTTAAGTTGGAACGTGAGAGGTTTGAACAATAAAATTAAAAGGTCCCTTGTCATGACCCAGGCCAAAAAATATGGTACGGACATAATCTGTCTGTTGGAGACACATTTATGTGGTGATAGGGTCTCCGCCCTGAAAAGGCCATGGATTGGCCATATGTTTAATTCAACATTCACCCAAAATTCCAGAGGGGTTACGATACTTGTTAAGAAGACCTTAGCTTTTAAGGTAGAGAATAGTAGGATGGACCCACATGGGCGTTTTGTGTTTCTTAAAGCTATTGTAAATTTCAAACTACTGTATATACTGGCAATATATATTCCACCCCCATATAATAATGAAGTTCTTAGACAGGCTGCTCAATTTATATCCGAATCTCCTGATACACCAGTGATTTGCATAGGCGATTTCAACAATGTCATGTGTAAGAACTTTGACAGATGGAAGGAGAGTGGTCAGCACCCGGTGATACCGGAAGATGTGCAACCCACCCCATTCTCTAAATTGATAGATGAATTGGGTTGGATAGATATCTGGCGAAGTAGAAACCGGCAGGAAATGCAGTTTTCATGCTACTCCGCCACACATAATACGCTCTCCAGAATAGACCTGGCGTTGATATCTCCTATGCTGGCACCGATTGTAACAGAAACAAAATATCTTGCACAGGGTATATCGGATCACTCTCCTGTACTCTTGAAAATTGATATGGGCTTAGACAGGGGTGGAGTGGCATGGAAATTGAATCCTTTCTGGCTGGATCTAATGGGCACTGGAGAGGAGCTGGCTACTAACTGGGGGATGTGTGTTATTGATAATATTGCGTATGAAAACCCGGCTATAAAGCATGATGCAATTAAGGCAGTAATAAGGGGTACATTTATTAAAAGAATAACTGAGATAAAAAGAAATGGCAAAAAAGAGGAACAGGATTTAGAAAATAACTATCGCCAGGCCGAATCTAATTATATAGCATCCGGAACAGTAAAAGATAGATAACAAAGATAACATCAGTCAGGAGTACACCTGACTGATGTTAGAAGGGAGTGGGCCGCATATTTATATAACAAATCAAAAAGAAGGCTACAATTCGCCAAGCACAAACCGTACTTTCAGTCTGACATGGGTGGCAGTCAGTTGGCATTTCTGGCTAAAGACGAAAAAAGTAGTAGCCTAATACCATGTATTAGGAATAAGACAGGAGAAATAAAGTACTCTTCAAGGGATATAACGGAGGTGTTTAGGGAGTACTATCAGGGCCTGTATGAGTCCGGAGGGATGGCCACAACGGCGGAGTTGGAGAAATATCTGAATCAAATTGTGATGCCATCTCTTACAGAAGAGAACGCACAAATGCTTGATGCTTCATTCACAGCTGAAGAGGTGGGAAAAGCAATATCTTCGCTCCCGGCCTCTAAAGCACCAGGAAGAGACGGTATTCCTACCGAGGTGTATAAAAAATGTAATGATTTTTTTATTCCCTACTTAACTGACTTATATAATACACTGTCAGAGTGGGGCTCACTGCCGCCAACTATGTCAGAGGCAGCTATTGTATTGATCCTTAAAAAAGATAAGGATCCACTCTCTCCGGACTCCTACAGGCCTATCTCCCTGTTAAACACTGACGCAAAAATCTTGGCCAGAGTGATGGCAAATAGGATGAGTCGTATAATTACATCTGTAATCCATCCAGATCAGACCGGTTTTATGCCGGACAGATCTACAACGCAAAATCTGAAACGACTGTACTGCCATCTACAGAGGCAACAGGGCCCGCAGACAGAGGCCTTGGTTGTATCATTAGATGCGGCCAAGGCCTTTGATACTGTAGAGTGGGAATACCTATGGGCAGTGCTCCGAAAATGCGCATTCGGTCATCAATTTATCAAATGGGTCAAACTACTTTATGCACAACCTATTGCAGTGATAACAGCAAATGGGTATACATCAACTCCAATTAAACTAAATAGAGGCACTAGACAGGGATGCCCCCTGTCCCCCATGTTATTTTCTATGGCAATTGAACCTTTGGCCTGCATGATTCGTATGCATCCTAATATTAAGGGAATACAAATAGGGGAAACAGAGGATGTCGTCGCATTATATGCAGACGACCTGCTTCTGTTCCTGAGAGACTCGGGAAACTCGCTACAAACTATGCTGAACATAGTAAAAGGGTTCGGAAACTATTCCGGACTCCATATAAACTGGGATAAGTCCAGCATACTCCCAATTTCGGGTAAAATCCCCCCAATAAAACAAATAGAGTCTCCCTTAAAATGGACCCTCAAGTTTAAATATTTGGGTATATGGATAACCCCGGTGGTACAGAACTATGTAGAATTGAATGTAGACCCCGTTACAACAAATTTTAAGAAACGACTGCATGTGTGGAAGAAACTACCAATAACAGTCACGGGGCGGATAAATATTTTCAAAATGATAGTTCAACCTAAATATTTATACATTTGGCAAAATTCTCCAGTGTATATTCCAAAATCCGTTTTCACTGCTATAGAAAAAATATTATCATCCTTCATATGGAGAGATAGAGCGCCTCGAATAGCAATGAAAACTTTATATAATAAAAAGACATCAGGTGGACTTGCTCTCCCTAATTTAAGAAATTATTATATTGCGTCTCAATTGACCCATCTGGAATCCTGGATAAAAAATACAATGGATATAACACTAAAAGCGTACTTCGAGGAACAAATGGGTAACTGGTGCTCTCCTTTGCTATTTCTTTTATCAGGTATCTCCTCAACTAATTTGCCACATATCCTTAGACAGGCATTGATGGTATGGAGACTGGCCCATACAATATGGAAATGGGCAGAGATAGAGCCAGAATCACCTTTATGGAACAATAAAAAATATCTAGAACTGCAGAAACTCTCGGAAGATAACCTATGGCAGCGTAAAAATATAGTTAGTATAGGGCAGCTATACACTAATGGAATCTTTAAATCATTTAGCCTACTGCAACTAGAATTTAATATTGCAAACGTAGATTTTTTCAGATATTTACAACTAAGGCACGCCATTCAAAGTCAATTTAAAGGACTCACACTTGTAACTACTCCATCACCTGTTAGAACAATGTTACAAAAATTAGGTAATAAAGGAAAAGTCTCCAGAATATACACAGCAATTAGTCAAACCCAATGCTTCACTCCACTGGAACAATTAAGAATGAAGTGGGAGCTAGATGTGGGCCCATTAACAAGGGAGACCTGGGAGGGAATATTAGGTTCCATTAAACATGCTACCTCTAGCATTAGATATCAGCAAATTCACTATTTTATACTCCATAGAGTACGTTACGTACTCCAAGCGGGATGTATCGAGCCGGTCTAAGGGTAGACACAAAATGCCCAAGATGTGCGGTGGAAGAAGCAGGGTTTATGCATCTCTTATGGGAATGCCCAGGGGTGCATGGGTTCTGGCAGGCAGTGTGGGATGATCTTAAAACTACAGTCCCCTCCTTAGCCCAATTCGGTCCCAGGGCATGCATACTGGGCATAGACATAGGAGGAGACCATACACCACTGTTACATCAGTATGTTTTAAACTTAATGACCATGGCAAAGGTGGTAATAGCACGAATGTGGTTTTCCCCCAGTTCACCTGAAATTGTTAAATGGAGGGCACTTGTGGAGGAATTGATTAAACATGAGCGTTTTATGTACAGTACAAGAAATATGGTAAATAAATTCCACATTAAGTGGGACAGATGGTATAATACCCCTATTGTATGATTTCTAGATACAGAAATAATATAGAAATATATACACGTATTACTCACGACACAAGAAATAAGAAAATAAATGTGTATTAGGAAAACACGTGTTTATTGATAACTGTTCACATGTTTGGGCACTGAAATCAACTTAAATTATTAAGGAAATACAAAAAAAAAAAAAAAAAATTGTAAGTGAAAGGGAATGAGCGGAGGGAAAGGGTAGGCAGGGGAGGTTTGTAACCAAATAAAATATATATATATATATCATACACATATGCACAAGCACTTGATAGAGAAGGGCAGAGATAATAAAATTATGCTTCTCCTTTTTCCCTTTTTTTCCCAACAATAAGACCCATAAATATGTAGCAATAAAATAAGGCACATGAATGATAACAATATAATGCACTGGGAAAACACAATGTAGCACTGAGATACTAGAAAAAAAATAGACAAAGGGGGTAAATATACATTATATAAATTAAAAATAAAAATAACGACACTTAATATAAAAAAAAAAAAAAAGGGGCAGTTTAATCAATAATAACTAATGCACTGTAAACCTTTGAAATGTTGAAAAGTTATAAGATGACCTGTGTTGTATGTTGTTTGTAGGTACGTAATGTATATCTGAATGTGTAACAGGGTATTGCTATTTTTAAATGTATGTATTTAAATGTATATGGAAAAATAAAGAATATTGAATTCAAAAAAAAAAAAAGAATGTTTCATCAGGATGGAGGCCCCTGAAGCAAGTTTCAGTAATATTGGTGCCCGCACTTATCAGTGATTGAGAGAATTAGAGTTTGCACAAGTGATTTGCTGTTTAAAAAAATATATATTTAAAAACTGTAAGGACCGTGCAGTTCTATCTCCGAATTTCTGGAGGGTGGTAAGCCAAGTTACTTGGAAAAAGTTCTCCCCTTTTAATTGTGAAACAAATAGATCTTAATTTAACACATAGAAAGGCAATGTTGCATTTTGACGACTGTAATGGTCCCCATACATCTGCAATAAATTGTAACAATCCTCCGTTCTGGAGATGATTGTCACAATTAATTTTTAATGTGGGGCTCCCCCTACTGGCGATCCCGATCAAAAACTGTTTGGGATCGCTGAATCAGATTTTTAAACATGTCTAATAATCTGGTTTTATCTGCGGTTCTTTTTTATGTGTGGGCGTCCCCTTTTCGTTCCGCCGATGGGAGATATTTATATTTGGGCAGGGCCTGTTCTAGAGGGAGGAGAAAGGCATATGTTGTTGCGTGGACACTGCTTATCCTGGTTCTCCATCCTCTGCATTGTAGTCATGTAAGGATTTTTACTAGTTTAATTATAACTGTTCAGTGGAGAATACTCTGTTGCCCCACTGTGTCGGTGGTTTCTGGCATCTGGGCTCCATGGGTGCTGCTCCATTTCCCCCCAATGGCGGCGTATCTGGCAATGTCTCTCCTCTGCTTGTATTATGTTCCCCCATAGGCAGTGGCAGGGCTCCTGTGTTTATTTTTGGAGCAGAAGAAATGTGCGGTGGTGAGGCTCTGGGTCCCGTGACCGAAGCATTCAGCCACCCTAGCTAGCCAGTCCATTAATGGAGAGGTGGGGACTCCCTCAAATAGAGGGGTCCCCCCTCTCCAGTGTACCCCAGGAATGTGCTGAATCCTGGGGCTATCCCCTTGCACCCCTGGGCAGTGGGTGCAGGGTTGATAGCTTTCTCAAAAGTAATATTGGCCTTTACAGTTGGACTACAAGGCCTGCTGGTACCTGTAGTCCCCCTGCAAAGGCAATATTAAAATAACCAGAAAACACTGTTTTAATATTTTATTCTCTTGGACCTTCACCTGGGGGCAGCGGCCTTTATCCCCTTGAGTGGGTGGGATTTGCTGGGGCAGGACAAACCTACCAGGGCAAATTTGTCCTGCCCCAGCAAAACCCACCACAGATCGTAGCTCTTTTGCATGGCCGCCATCTCCTCAGGGCTTCCTCCAACATCATCTTCTGTGTGCTTCACCCAGGACTTCGGAGTCTTCAGAGCTCTTCCTAGCTCCTCCTGTGCCGTCTGACTGAGTGCCTGCCCCCTGTCTCGTGCTGGCTTATATAGCCTGCTCAAGGGGGTGGGGTATTGATGCAGACGAGCCCCTATTGGATAGGCTATTGTTTTTAAATATACATTTAATTTTTTTCAGTTGCGCTGCCGCTGCCTCAAATAATGGCGGATCTTAGCTACCCATCCCCCCCCCGCCATGGAGAGGGAGACCCTCAAGCCACACCCGCGTAGGGGGGGCACAGAAGCAGGTACTTGTTTAATTTCACGATTTGATGCGATTTTTGACCTGTTCATTACCCCACTATCCACTATGCATGGATTTGATTCTATATATTGTGGTAAGCGCAGCGAGTCACCAAGCCCGAAGCATCGCAAGCCCCACAGATTACTTTACATGTATTCAGTGTCCCCTTGCGGGGATTGCTGTGCATGCCTCGTTTCGGGCTCGGTGGCTCACGGCTCACTGCTCACTGCCACACTATATAAATTCAACTCCATGTGTAGTGGATAGTAGGGTAATGAACAGGTCAAAAATCGCATTAAATTGGATGCGATATTGCTGATATTTCTGCCGCCGTGAAAATAAACAAGTACCAGAAGCACAGCAGCCAGGGGAAGGCGGATCTCCGTAGCCCACTCCTGCCATAGAGAAGCAGCCGTGACGGGTTGACAGGGGCACAGCAAACAGAGGAAGGCAGATCTTCCCTGCCTAACCCGCCGCGCAGAGGGAGCATTGCCAGCCGCAGCAACAAAGGAGGACAGGACGGAGCACAGTAGCCGGGGGAAGGCAGATCTTCACCGCCCGACCCCGGCATGCAGTGGGAGCCCTCCAACCGCAACCGCGAAGGGGGACAGAAGCACTTCAGTGGGGGAGGGAGGCGGATCTCAGCTGCCCAACCCCTGCCTTGGAGAAGGAGCCCCCCCAGCCGTAGCTGCAAGGGGGGGGGGAGGCAGATCTCATGCACCCACCCCCTGCGATGGAGAAAGAGTCCCAGCAGCCGTAGCCTCAAAAGTGGACAGGAGCACAGCAGCCGGGGGAAGGTGGATCACCGCCGCACACCCCCACCACGGAAAAGGAGCCCCTCCTGCCGCAGCCGCCCATGGGGACAGGAGCACCACAGCTGGATCGCCAGAAGGGGGAGCCCACACATTAACAATTAATTGTGACAATCATCTCCAGAACGGAGGATTGTCACAATTTATCGCAGGTGTATGGGCCCCATTAACTGGATGACCTTTTGCTAAAAGCATCTTCCAGAGAGGTTCTACTCGGCAATATTCAACGGACACAGGAGGTACTTTCGCTAGACAAAAAATTGGAACATAGACAAAAAGGCGCAATGGATACTGGTAACTTTGAGATAGTGTCCTTTCTGTGAAGTACAACTTCTCCCAAGATCTGGTGATGTTCAGTCGTGATGGAAGATCTCAGGTGGTATTCACCAAATATAAATTGGTGATAAACAACAATAAATTAAATCTGTTGTGTATATCTTTTTTTCAAAATAAGAAATAATTATTTGGAAGTGGGGTAGGATATTTCAATGGAGCGTACCAAGACTCATGTTGGAAAGATTGATGTAAGACTTATAATGGTTTCTTTGGTATGGTCCTGAAGTATTCCTCTCTGAGGTGTGAGACGAGATGATCTCACATATATTCAAAGTGCAAACAGGTGACCTCAAGTGTTCAGGAAAAAAGAGAAAGAAACAATTCATGTGTAGAACAGTGCTGGAAAAGTTGTGTGGTAAGTATGTGAAGAGCTGGGACAAAGGTTGTATTTTTGCCAACGTACCTCATTTACCCACTTAACAAGAGTGATAAATATATAAAGGTTTCTTTTAGATAATAGGCGTACCCCCACTCACGGTGATGGCTGTGATTTTCAACATATAAAGGTTTCTTTATTAGTGATCCAAGGGTGTCCCAACGTGGTCTCAATCATAAGTGTGTCCAGTTACATAATGAAAAAACCGTACTTGTGAGTTATCTGGGCGCCCGATTTTTGATCGTATACCATCGGATCGGATCGCGTCGCATCGTGTGTTAACCAAATGGCATGCGATGCGACGCGACGAGATCAGCACCCGATTTTAGCAGGGCAAAACCCCCAAAAGGTGACAAAACGTAAATCCCATCCCCATTGTTAACGCCACTCCACTATTGACGCCAACCCGAAGCGTGGCGAGCGCAGCGAGCCCGCGAGGGGCGGCGGTACGTGTCCTCCGACCTTTTCATGCCCTACTATCCACTAGGGCGTGGAGTGAGAATAGAATAGTGTGGCGAGCGCAGCGAGCCACTGAGGCCCGAAGCGTGGCGAGCGGACACGGATACCTGTGAAGCCCACGAAGGTATGTGCTCACCTGTGAAGGTATCTGCGTCCCCTCGCGGGGCTCGCTGCGCTCGCCACGCTTCGGGCCTCGGGGGCTCGCTGCGCTCGCCACACTATTCTATTCTCACTCCACGCCCTAGTGGATAGTAGGGCATGAAAAGGTCGGAGGACGCGTACCACCGCCGCTCGCCACGCTTCGGGTTCATGTTGATAGTGGCTTGGTTGTGAACATCCAATATCATTCATCAATATCATTCATTTCTGACACATTAAGGACAACAGAATTTAAGGAAGAACTGTAATTAGCATATATCAGAAATAATAACAACAACACATAGCATACAATAATTACTCACCGTAATTATGTAGCCAAATAAATTATAACAACAGCAACACATAGCATACAATAATTAATCACCGTAATTATTTTTCCAACAAACTGAGTGCATGTAGAATGCGGTTAAATGGGCTGTCCCCCGCAAGGCACTTTCGCCACACAAACTCCTGCATATAAGAGTCCAGGTGATGGCGGGCTGTGCCCCGCTGGCGTTTGTTCCGCCATTTTGCACATCCCCATAGTCTTTCGATGTTTTGGGTGTGTGCTCCAGTGTCCGGGTCCACAAAATTGTATCTGTGGTTCACTCTCAAGTGACTGTATCCAGCCCGCTCCAGTTCTGCGGTTTTGTACGCCCGCCAGCAATCGCTGACAATTGTACTGCCAGGCTCGATGTGCTCCACAATTGCATTAATCAGAGTTGTCGCATCTCGCTTCTCCACTGGTAGCATAAAACAGTCCCCTGTTTCACGACACACTCCTCCAAACACCCACTGCTGTGGGAGAACTCTGCCGACATTGGCTTGTCTCTTTGCGAAGAGTGTCTCATCAACTTCCACTATTTTTCCTGGTCCACCAATCTGGCGTCGAGGCTGGGACATCAGGTCGCATTGACATGCCTCCCGCATCAATGCATTGTAAAAGATAGTGCTTTTATTACATATCTTTAAATTCTTGGTGCAAAACTCTATCGATGTGAGTTCGTCACACCAACAGAAAATAAAGCGCAGTATGGTCATAAATGGCAGCCTGCATCCGGGGTAAAATAGCGAGGCCCGCAGACTCTGCTTTTTCCCACAACTTTTGATGTAGCAGCGCCATTTCCGCTCTTTTACAGACAGGCGCATTGGGTGTCCATTTGGACAGGTAGCTGTGGATGGAAGCAGCCCATTGTCCTGCATGAATTGAACTGTATCCTCTTCAGTTTTGGGGAGGCTGAAGATACTGTCCACCAAAGCCATACTGGGAAATAGGGTGTAAGGGGCAAAATGGGGCAATATGGGGCAAATGTCAGAAATTTCACCTCACAAATACTCTGAGACACAGCAACACTGCAAATCACTTGTTTTCTCCTGTCAAAACTCACTCACAGTGATTTTGTGCCAGATGTGGCAGAGGGCGGGTTTAAAAATGGGCGGGAAGTGTAAAAATCGCGTCGCATCGCATGCCATTGTATACCATACAATAGCATACGATGCGACGCGATGGCAAATCGCGTCGCATCGTATGCTTATTGTACTGACATCCGATTTCCACATCGGGCGCCCGGATAACTCACAAGTACCGAAAAAACATATCTATAATGTGTAGAATTATCCACAATGAGTTATATGTCTTAGAGGAGGTTTAGCTGGAGCTTGCAGCATGCCTCACTCACCAACAAAAATAACAGATCTATTTACAGATGCAAGAAAGGAGGGCGTACCCCTACTCACACTGGGTCTATGAGTGATAAATCGGTACTCGTTTCCTAGCAGGGCGCCCAGTATGATGTAAGCGTACAGGCCTATTATCCGTAGCAAAATCGCATGGCATTGCATCTCATGGGCCATTATAGTGCCATGCGATGCTAATTTTTTATGTAATTTATTCACTGCTCTGTTGGCCCTAGGGGATTGCATTGCATCTCCCAAAAAATTGCATGAGATTTTATAGGGTGCGAGGTACTTATGTATTATCTGAGCTCCCATGTTAAATGCACCCCATTTTTCCATACCCCTACTATCCAACTACGCATGGAGTTGATTTTATATAGTGCGGCGAGCGCAGCGAGCCACCGTGCCCGAAGCGTGGCGAGCGGACGCGGTCTCATAAGAAAAACGGGAGCCCAGATATTACATAAGCACCGGGTGCGATGCCATGCCATACCATTAGCTATACACTTGTATGACATACAATGAGGTTTCACTGACCCCCCCCCCTTATACACGCCATCCCAAACCGTGGCGAGCGCAGCGGAACGCATCCTCCAGACCTTTTCATACCCCCACTATCCACGTCGGCGTGGAGTTGATTTTATATAGTGTGGCGAGCGGACGCGGATTACTTTACATGTATTCCGCTGTGCTCGCCGCGCTTCGGGCTCGGTGGCTCACTGTGCTCGCCACACTATATAAAATCAACTCCACGCCTACGTGGATAGTGGGGGTATGAAAAGGTCTGGAGGATGCGTTCCGCTGCGCTCGCCACGCTTCGGAGTGGATAGTGGGGGGGTTAGTGAAACCTCATTGTATGTCATACAAGTGTATAGCTTATGGCATGGCATTGCACTCTATAAAATTGCATGCGATTTTGCGGGAGATACAATGCAATGCAATCCCCTAGGGCCAACAGAGCAGTGAATGCATCGCATGCCACTATAATGGCCCATAAGATGCAATGCGATTTTGTGCATTCTAAATGCAGCACCACGCTTCTGCAGTATTTGTAGATATCACCCCGGCACCGCTGATGCTGCGGCAGAAAAAGCTCCCACACCGACGCCATTATCACAAGCCGCAGGTATATCTGTGTATCCCTATGTACCCATGTTTGGTATGATCACTTGAGGCCTCCACAGTCAATTCTCTGTGACCTGTGCTCCAACTGACTGCCTTAGCCAGTCATCGCTCACTGGCTACTATAAGAATCCCGGGAATAAACTCCCAAACCAGTGCTATGGTTGTCTCCTCCTAGAAGCATCCAGTTGGCTCAGCCCCTGAGGATGTCGCTCCTATTACAGACCAGGAACATTCCAGCTTGCAGTACCCCCTGGCTCCATCGATGGTCCAACATCGATCCTGCTTCCCTCTATGTTCTGCCATCATTCATGCTAACCATCAGTGTCTCCCCACCGATCCTGCTCATCAGTTACCCATCATTGCACCATCGGGTCAATAGCGTCTAGGCCACCTTCTCTGAGTCTTAAGGCTGTCTTCTGTCTGCATCCTTGGGACTTCATCACTGTTCTAACACTGCACCATCGGTGAGAGTTTACAATCGATACTCATTCATACTGACTCCCTGTGCCATTGAGGACTGTTACTACTTACCAGTGTGCTTTCATTGGGTGCACCCGACTCCTGTATTGTCTTATCACCATCTGCCGCTGTGTATTGGCATATCTACCACGTGCTTTAATAAAAGTACTCACACAGTTCACTTCACATCACTAATCATTTGTTGGTGCGGTCGCCCCAGTTTCATCGCCTTTCAAATAGCTACTGAGGACTGAGACTGTAAACAGTAAAGTGCGGAGTCACATGACCAGAAGGATGGGGAGGGAAGTGTTACACTAAGGGGGCGTCACGTGTGCCAGTGTCAACATTGACACACAAAAAAATCATGAAAAACTCATTCCGCCCTTTTAATGTGTCAACTTTTTACATGTTGATCTTTTGCTTGTGTTGACCTTTTTTGGGTCAGATTGGACAGTTGACCACATGATACACATCCTTATTAACACAAGTGACTGCAACCCTACATTATTATACATTACCATAAAGTACCAAAAATGACATTACATTACTGTGGAGCCCAGAAGTGGGGAACTGTGTCTGATCTACATATATTATATAATACACCAGTCTGCTCCACCTGCATTATAATCACAGAGCACCACATTAAATTATAATGTAACAATAATACTGGATGTTATTACAAGACGCTGTCGGACACAACACTGGGTCCTCCCTGCTGCCTTGTCCGCAACCCACAAATTGTTTAGTTATGGACAATAGACACATTCCTGGGCCCGAGGGCAGAGTGCGGTGGAACGCACAATACGGAAGTAGAGTGGACCGCATAACCAGGAAGAAGGTGGAAAGTAGAGCCCGGAAGTACAGTGGGGCTCAGAGCCCAGAAGCTGAGTGCAACGCAGATACGGATAGGAGCTTGCAATGCGCCCGTATGGAAGGGTCCATTACCCGGAAGTGCAGCGTGTGTAACCTGCTCTTGTGTCCGGGTGAGAGCAGGTGGCGGCTATCGGCAGGTAAGTGTGCCCATAGACAGGGGTCAGAGATAGTCAGTGTCTATGTGACGCCCGGGAGCTGCTGAGGAGACGGCGCGTACAATTGGTGATATGTGTACTACACCAGTGTGAGAATATAAGAGGGATATACCCACAGTAGTGTACATATGGCTGTATACAGTGTATGTGGTGCTCCGTAATAGAGAGATCCTGATTGCTAGGAGTCCGTGGCCTGAACAAGCTGTAGCCGTGTACAGGGAAATCCCCCTCTGTATATGTGACACCGCCGTACATGTATTTGTGTGCAGCAATTCCACATAAGGCGCATTGGGCCAGTTGTACTAAGCTTCAAAAGTGATCAAATGGAAAGTGATAAACCACCAGCCAATCAGCTCCTAACATGCTTTACTACAGGCTGTGTTTGAAAAATGATAGGTAGAAGCTGATTGGTTGGTGGCTTTTCACTCTCCATTTTATCACTTTTTAAGGCTTAGTACATCTCACCCTAAGTGTGACATTTAGTATCCGTAAGCCTGAGATCGGCAGGTGCTGCTGTCATACCATTATCCTCAGTCTGTGTAATACTTGGGGATACTAAGTACAGCATTACAGCTAATCTATGAGAAGCCTAATTACTATATATTGCAGCACATTGTAACTATGGGGCTGATTCAAATCTGATCGTAGGGTCACAAATTTGCAGTGGCCACAGTTCAGCTAAGACGCTGCCGCACTAGTGATATCCCACCTTGTGCATAAATGTGCTCGCTGACGTCACACTCCCTCCACTAATACAGGCGTATCCGGCCCGGTGCTGACGTCACACACCCTCCCCTAACACAGGCGTATCCGGCCCGGTGCTGACGTCACACACCCTCCCCTAATACAGGCGTATCCGGCCTGGTGCTGACGTCACACACCCTCCCCCTAATACAGGCGTATCCGGCCTGGCGCTGACGTCACACTCCCTCCACTAATACAGGCGTATCCGGCCTGGTGCTGACGTCACACACCCTCCCCTAATACAGGCGTATTCGGCCTGGTGCTGACATCACACACCCTCCTCTAATACAGGCGTATTCGGCCTGGTGCTGACGTCACACACCCTCCCCTAACACAGGCGTATCCGGGCTGGTGCTGACGTCACACACCCTCCCCTAATACAGGCGTATCCGGCCTTGAGCCGACCTCACACACCCTCCCCTAATACAGGTGTATCCGGCCTGGTGCTGACGTCACACACCCTCCCCTAATACAGGCGTATCCGGCCTGGTGCTGATGTCACACACCCTCCCCTAATACAGGCATATCCGGCCTGTTGCTGACATCACCCACCCTCCCGTAATACAGGAGTATCTGGCCTGGTGCTGACGTCACACACCCTCCCCTAATACAGGCATATCCGGCCTGGTGCTGACGTCACACACCCTCCCCTAATACAGGCGTATCCGGCCTCGTGCTGACGTCACACACCCTCCCCTAATACAGGCGTATCCGGCCTGGTGCTGACGTCACACACCCTCCCCTAATACAGGCATATCCGGCCTGGTGCTGACGTCACACACCCTCCCCTAACACGCTCAGGTACACCTAGCGTATTTCCAGGCACCCATGCGGTTTTCTTAGCACTCACTTAGTTTCAACCCTCAATGTCTACTTCCTGTCAATCGCCTTGCGAATGTACTCATGCGCAGTTCATCGATAATCAGCCGAATGCAAATTGGTGGTTGTGTGATCAGGTCTGAATTAGCCCTTATGTGCAGAGGGGAATATCGCTCACATAGACTATAACAGCAGCATAATAAGTGTACAATACACTGACTTACAGATAGTACACGGTAATACGGCAGATCATCTCTTACACAGATACACTGACTTACAGATAGTACACGGTAATACGGCAGATCATCTCTTACACAGATACACTGACTTACAGATAGTAAACAGTAATACGGCACATCATCTCTTACACAGATACACTGACTTACAGATAGTACACAGTAATACGGCACATCATCTCTTACACAGATACACTGACTTACAGATAGTACACAGTAATACGGCACATCATCTCTTACACAGATACACTGACTTACAGATAGTAAACAGTAATACGGCACATCATCTCTTACACAGATACACTGACTTACAGATGGTACAAAGTAATACGGCACATCATCTCTTACACAGATACACTGACTTACAGATGGTACAAAGTAATACGGCACATCATCTCTTACACAGATACACTGACTTACAGATGGTACAAAGTAATATGGCACATCATCTCTTACACAGATACTGACTTACAGATGGTACGCAGTAATACGGCACATCATCTCTTACACAGATACACTGACTTACAGATGGTACGCAGTAATACGACACATCATCTCTTACACAGATACACTGACTTACAGATGGTACGCAGTAATACGGCACATCATCTCTTACACAGATACACTGACTTACAGATGGTACGCAGTAATACGGCACATCATCTCTTACACAGATACACTGACTTACAGATGGTACGCAGTAATACGGCACATCATCTCTTACACAGATACACTGACTTACAGATGGTACGCAGTAATACGGCACATCATCTCTTACACAGATACACTGACTTACAGATGGTACGCAGTAATACGGCACATCATCTCTTACACAGATACACTGACTTACAGATGGTACGCAGTAATACGGCACATCATCTCTTACACAGATACACCGACTCACAGATGGTTCGCAGTAATACGGCACATCATCTCTTACACAGATACACTGACATACAGATAGTACGCAGTAATACATCACCTCTTACACAGATACCCTGTGGAATGACATTATATAGCAAGTAACTATCTGGAAATGACTTGTATCTGGTGAATAAGAAATGGCTACATGTCTATCAAAGTATAACTACACCAAGCAGCTCTGGGTAACACTGCTGATCTATATGCTACATTACATGTGAGCATCTAAAGGGATGTCTGTAAGTGTATATATAGTATATACCAATACACACAATGCATACGTTACATTACAATACACCCCTGTGACTATACATAGTCTCCACTTATAGGGGAAATACCCTGTATCTTATAACAGCATAACCCCCCCCCTCTAATGGCGGATATAAACTGCCCATCATTTCCGTTGGATAGATAGTAGGGACTCTTCTGGGCATAACCATCCCTAATTCTGGGAAGTTGAACCCCCTAACAGGGGCTAAGTAATAGAAATAACAGCAGACAGAGAATGATTTGATATCTTTATTATCACAAATTTCCTTTCTTTACAGCACATTCTGTTATACTGTGTTATATACTTGGCTTTGGATTAGCCCGTTTATGGGGCATCTGGTTTGGTATACATACACACATACATAGCCCATTCAGAATATAGAATGTATGTGATACTGTACTTGCCAAATGGTTTTATATACACTGTAATAAAGAAATAAGAGTTTTATTGTGAGTAAAATGGGATACACAGCTGTAGACCCTGAGGCTCCCCTCTGGCATTCCATAAAATAATCTTTTCAGCAGCTAATGGAGGAATATAGGTTGTCCCAGGTGTATTTCTTCAGGTATTTGCAGTTGCGGCACGCTCTAAACACCCAGTTTAACAATGGTCCCCCTGTGCTGTTATCCTCCCCAGCCACAATATTTCTGACTAATCTGGGGCAGGATAAAACCATCTCTCTAGCCTACTCATTTATGTTATCTTACTTACATAAGGACTCACTATCCGCTCTAAAAACCAAGTGGGAGGCTGATGTTGGTAGTTTTGAAGAGGAGGAACGGGAGGAGGCACTGGCGTTGCCCCGACACACCACGGTTTCCGCAAGATTCCAGCAAGTCCAGTTATTCATTGTACATAGAACATACCTAACACCGAGCACCTTGGTTAAGTTCGGTGGACGAGCCTCCCCGGACTGTCCAAGGTGTCGTTTCCCACAGGGCCGCCTGTGGCATTTACTCTGGGACTGCCCCCTGGTCAATTCATTTTGGGTTGCTGTCCAATCGATTAGTTGTAATAGCTAGATATTGGGTGGCTAGCTCGGGCCCTACACTGGTAGAATGGAGGGCTCTGGTCAATACCACTGTACTGCATGAAAGATATGCCTATATGTCGCGAGGTACCTTACCTAAATTGGAAAAGATTTGGAATAGGCGGTTGGAGTCTCCACACTCCTCACACCCCTGATTCTGTCATCCTGGGCGATGATGTCAATCACGAGTGTTGAGAGCCACAATGAACTTACAAGCACTGTTTACTGTATGCAATACTAGGAATATGTCACCCTATACGGGATGGAACCATTCCTATGCACATTCAACGCATGACCAACATTCTTACTCTCTTTTTCTTTCCTTTCCTTTCTTTCTCTTTTGTATTCCAAGTTATAATTAGAAAATTGAAATATTGATACCCAGTTTGAACAGAGCGTGGACACCACTACTCTTTAATAAATAGAACGTTATTTTATTTTACATGTACATGCAACACAACAGCATTATATGTCCATGCACTGTGTATTTCATCAAACACGGCTGGATAATGGTTGACTTTTGTACATGTAATAAAGTGATAGTAAGATGTGTGATTTATTTAATTAGGGGGAAGATCTGTGTGATATTACGGTAGAGGATATAGCGGGAGAAGAAGAGATGGATCAGCAGTGTAAGGAGGAGGAAATCCCTACAGACACCAGCACAGGTGAGTTATAATCACATACACATATATATATACACACCTGGTGATCCCTCGGGTCTGCACAACCTAGAGATGTCTGTGTACATTACCATATCCCTCATGTTCCTGCCTCTCCTATAGCACAGAAGCAATGGCACATTTATCAATGATGACAATGATGGTTCATTTTGTAGAATTGGACGGTATCTTTTACGAGTTCTAATTAACTAGCTACTAATATGTAGTATAATGATTCCCCTATACCAGGGGTGGGGAACCTTTTTTCTGCCAAGGGCCATTTGTACTGTTAAAAAAATCCTTCGGGGCCATATATAAATTAGCCACTTACAAATGTTCCTGCTTCATCTGTCCCACGCTCCGGCGGCTGCCGCTGAATAAGAGGCCACTCGTGAGAACTCCCCTTTCCTTGACTCCCGGGCAAGACATCAGGCGGGTGGGTGGGCCAGTCAATCTGGCTATGGGGGCCGTTTACGGCCCACGGCCTGAGGTTCCCCGCCCCTACCCTATACCAAGGCTTTTTTTTTTTGCGTTTGAACTATTGGAGCTCTGGAAAAAAATGATTGGAAGACATTCAGGATCAGTGGTCTCAGGAAGATATATGGAAAGAGATACATAGAAATGTTGGTAATGTCACCTTGTAGGCTACGGGATTCATGACCATTTTACTGGAGATAATCTGATATGTACATATGTAGCGTGTATTTAACCAATCTGTATCCCCTGCAGATAAAGCCAGTAACAGAGATACCCCAGAGAGATGTCCCCGTCCTCTGTATTCCCAGGATAATCACATATATACCATGTCCTCAGTCACTGTGTGTCTCCTACAGATGGGCCCAGTAACAGAGATACCCCAGAGAGATGTCCCCGTCCTCTGTATTCCCAGGATAATCACATATATACAATGTCCTCAGTCACTGCGTGTCTCCTACAGATGGGCCCAGTAACAGAGATACCCCAGAGAGATGTCCCTGTCCTCTGTATTCCCAGGATAATCACATGTATACCATGTCCTCAGTCACTGCGTGTCTCCTACAGATGGGCCCAGTAACAGAGATACCCCAGAGAGATGTCCCCGTCCTCTGTATTCCCAGGATAATCACATATATACCATGTCCTCAGTCACTGTGTGTCTCCTACAGATGGGCCCAGTAACACAGATACCCCAGAGAGATGTCCCCGTCCTCTGTATTCCCAGGATAATCACATATATACCATGTCCTCAGTCACTGTGTGTCTCCTACAGATGGGCCCAGTAACAGAGATACCCCAGAGAGATGTCCCCGTCCTCTGTATTCCCAGGATAATCACATATATACCATGTCCTCAGTCACTGTGTATCTCCTACAGATGGGCCCAGTAACAGAGATACCCCAGAGAGATGTCCCCGTCCTCTGTATTCCCAGGATAATCACATATATACCATGTCCTCAGTCACTGTGTGTCTCCTACAGATGGGCCCAGTAACAGAGATACTCCAGAGAGATGTCCCTGTCCTCTGTATTCCCAGGATAATCGCATATATACCATGTCCTCAGTCACTGTGTGTCTCCTACAGATGGGCCCAGTAACAGAGATACTCCAGAGAGATGTCCCTGTCCTCTGTATTCCCAGGATAATCGCATATATACCATGTCCTCAGTCACTGTGTGTCTCCTACAGATGGGCCCAGTAACAGAGATACCCCAGAGAGATGTCCTCGTCCTCTGTATTCCCAGGATAATCACATATATACCATGTCCTCAGTCACTGTGTGTCTCCTACAGATGGGCCCAGTAACAGAGATACCCCAGAGAGATGTCCCCGTCCTCTGTATTCCAGGATAATCACATATATACAATGTCCTCAGTCACTGTGTGTCTCCTACAGATGGGCCCAGTAACAGAGATACCCCAGAGAGATGTCCCCGTCCTCTGTATTCCCAGGATAATCACATATATACCATGTCCTCAGTCACTGTGTGTCTCCTACAGATGGGCCCAGTAACAGAGATACCCCAGAGAGATGTCCCCGTCCTCTGTATTCCCAGGATAATCACATATATACCATGTCCTCAGTCACTGTGTATCTCCTACAGATGGGCCCAGTAACAGAGATACCCCAGAGAGATGTCCCCGTCCTCTGTATTCCCAGGATAATCACATATATACCATGTCCTCAGTCACTGTGTATCTCCTACAGATGGGCCCAGTAACAGAGATACCCCAGAGAGATGTCCCCGTCCTCTGTATTCCCAGCACTGTACAGAGGAGACTCACAGGACCCCACAGGAGGATCAGGTAGGTGGGATACACCAAAGTGAGTTTTCACTGATCTGTAGAGAAGCTGTGTGTGTCTCATACACTAATATTTTACTGTTATTATTTAGGGTGGAGGCCTGACTGATATTAAGGTAGAAGATACAGAAGGAGAAGAAGAGACGGATGTTACTGATGTTAAGGTAGAAGATACAGTGGGAGAAGAGACGGATGTTACTGATGTTAAGGTAGAAGATACAGAGGGAGAAGAGACGGATGTGACTGACATCAAAGCAGAAGATACAGAAGGAGAAGAAGAGACAGCTGTGACTGATATTAAGGCAGAAGATGCAGAGGGAGAAGAGACGGATGTGACTGATATTAAGGCAGAAGATACAGAGGGAGAAGAGACGGATGTGACTGATATTAAGGTAGAAGATACAGAGGGAGAAGAGACGGATGTGACTGATATTAAGGCAGAAGATACAGAAAGAGAAGAGACGGATGTGACTGATATTAAGGCAGAAGATACAGAGGGAGAAGAGACGGATTTGACTGATATTAAGGCAGTAGCTACAGAGGGAGAAGAAGAGACGGATGTGACTGATATTAAGCTAGAAGATACAGAGGGAGAAGAGACATATGTGACTGATATTAAGGCAGAAGATACAGAGGGAGAAGAGATGGATGTGAGTGATATTAAGGTAGAAGATACAGAGGGAGAAGAGATGGATGTGACTGATATTAAGGCAGAAGATACAGAAGGAGAAGAGACAGATGTGACTGATAATAAGGCAGAAGATACAGTGGGAGAAGAGATGGATGTGAGGGATGATCAGCAGTGTAAGGAGGAGGAAATCCCCACAGATACCAGCACAGGTGAGGAATAATCGCTTATTACAGAGAGTCACATATTCTCCTTGTTCTATCACTACAGCAGCCTCCTATCCTACACCAGACATGTCCAAACTATGGCCCTCCAGCTGTTGTGAAAATACACAATCCAGCATGCCTTGCAATAGTTTTAGCATTTCCTAAAAGCAAAACTGTGGCAAGGCATGATGGGATTTGTAGTTTTGTAACGGCTAGAGGGCCATGGTTTGGACATGCCACTCCTGCACCCTTCTCTGTCAGTACAGACTAATGAGGGGAATGTATTTTCCCAGTTGGAGGGGGGGATGGGAGGGAGACAGGAGCCATCAGCGCTCAGCCCCTATTATTGTCCTCTTTTCTTCCTGCGCATTCGATCATTGTCTGCTACCAGAACAGAGATCTGACCAACCCCCCCATGTTCTCCAGTGACTCGCCTACATCATCAGTAGAAGGGACGGGAATAATAGCAGTATACAGGGTACAATGGTATGGAAGGTCATGTGGCATTACCTATAGTTCTCTCTGTTGTGTTACCCATGACCCTCTCTGTGCACCACTACATGGGGTATTACCCTACTATGTAGCCTAATGGGCTCACACAACAGGGTTTTGGCTTTAGGTAACCCGATGTGCAAGTCACGGATCTCTGACTGTGGTCCAAGGTACGGGTAAGTGGGTATGAAGGAATTGTGGGCAGAGACTGGTTGTGGGGCATATTATAGCGTAGGTAATGGGATTAGGTCAGAACCAGATGGGCTGTACAATACTAGGGGACAGCCAGAATCAGGTCAGAGAACAGCCAGAGGTCACACTGGGAAGTCACTGAGAGTAGTATCATAGGAGTAAGCAAAGACTTGTCAGATGGACCAGAGCAGAACACAGGGACTAACAGCGGGACTATTACAGAATGGACGCCGTAGTACAGGAGGTAAGCCTAAAACTCTGCCACTGGGTAGTGCCTACAGATGTCCTACTGTGGGAGAGGTACTAATGTGGCACCATGTCCCTATAAATCTTTCACGGAGCACCACACACCTCCCTGCTGCCACCAGGGAAGGAGCCAGAGCCGCCTATACTGGCACCAGAAAGGGGAGGCACTGGATCACTGTTACCAGGATTACCTTGTAGCAAGTCTGCCTGTTCCTGATCCTGTTGGGTAGCAAGAGACTGGTGTGTGCAGCTAGGATGGTGTGGCGCAGAGCCTCTGCTAAGCTGGGGTGCTGGGCTGTCACCTGCTCCTCAGTGCAGCTCTTACCCAATGTTACCAGTCTGGGTAACCCAGAGATGCCAGCTTGCCCTTGGGACCAGCTTTGGGGCATCCCTTTGCCTTTCTGTTATGCTCTTTGTTTCTGCTCTGTTATATTACTGTTCTCCTTGTTAGCACTGTTGTTCTCATTCCTGAATAGTGTTTTATCCCCTCTCCCCTGTTCTTTATTTAATGTGCGCGGGTGCTTGCAAGCAGTGGTGGTGGGCAGAGCCGTGTTCGAAGGAGCGAGTTAGGCCCGCTCCAACCCCGATGCAACCAGGTCTTAGTACGGTACAAATCTATGGCGACCATCAGAGACAGGACCAAGAGGATGATCTCACTAACAGGGCCTATCTGAACTGAACACCCTGGCTAACGGCACCAGGCCAAGGACAGGGAGAGTGACCAAGTCACAGGCACCGGACCAACTAATAACGGGGTGACACCAAACGAGACACACTCCAGGACAGGACTTCACAGCACCAGGACACTGCAGGACCGGGACAACAGCGTGCTGCAGACACACTGTAATGAACAATATCACTGGCGGGGCTGAGCTGGGCCAGATCCCTTAAAAGAGATCTTCCATCCAATCAGCTGCCGCCGCCGCCAACCCAGCCCCCAATAATTACTATTTCGTATCAGGAGGCCAAGTGCGCGCCGCCCGGCGTCCCCTGGTTGCTATGCAACCACCGGACGACACGGGCTGATGTTTGACAGCGTCTCCCGGCCAGCCGGAAGTGATGCACCTCTGCCGGGCGGACGTGACGCTGCCTGCCCGGACACCACCAGGCGGAAGTGCCCGGGCCACCCTTCTAAGGCCGCCGGGACTCTGTTGCGGCGGTGCCGCAGCAGCACAACAGTCAGCGCGGCTGACACTTTACTCCTATTCTGTCTTTAGGGGCTTTGTTAGGCAGAATAGTGACACCCAGTCTTACACTTCTCTTACACTGCCGGCTCCCAATACCTCAGTGTCTCCCAATGCACTAATATAATCAGGGTAACCTCATCTACATAAATCCCATTATTTGCTGCATGATATTTAGAACTGTAGGAAAGTATTTATAACGGAATAACTTGTACTCACTAATAGTATGAAATGGGTGAGGGGAAAGGGGAAGAGCGATATATCTATATCTGTATGTTATTTCCAGCAGATGGACACAGAAGCAGGAATACCTCGGAGGGACGTCTTATTCTGTCTCCAGATTATAAAACAGACGATAACATCACACAGGATTCTCCAGAAGACACCTCCATTACCCTAAATATACAGCCAGTGCCTCACAGTGCAGATACATCACCTGATACCTCTAATCCTGAGGACTGTTCTCCTGGTAACTCAGATACTGCTACACATAGAGCAGCTCATACAGGGGCTGACATATTTACCTGTTCCGAATGTAATATGTTTTTTATTAATCTGTCAGTTTTTACTAAACATCAGAGAACTCACTCAGTTAAGCAACCATTTCCATGTTCTGAGTGTGAGAAATCTTTTATCAAGAAATCAACGCTTGCTATACATCAGAGACGTCACACAGGTGAGAAGCCATTTCCATGTTCTGAGTGTGGGAAATCATTTACCCGCAAATCAATGCTTGCTTCACATCAGAGAACTCACACAGGTGAGAAGCCATTTCCATGTTCTGAGTGTGGGAAATCATTTCCCCACAAATCAACGCTTACTTCACATCAGAGAACTCACACAGGTGAGAAGCCATTTCCATGTTCTGAGTGTGGGAAATCATTTACCCTCAAATCAATGCTTGCATCACATCAGAGAACTCACACAGGTGAGAAGCCATTTCAATGTTCTGAGTGTGGGAAATCATTTACCCTCAAATCAACGCTTACTTCACATCAGAGAACTCACACAGGTGAGAAGCCATTTTCATGTCCTGAGTGTGGGAAATCATTTACCCAGAAGTCAGATCTTGTCCAACATATCAGAACTCACACAGGTGAGAAGCTATTTCCATGTTCTAAGTGCGGGATATCTTTTACCCAGAGATCATCTCTTGCTATACATCAGAGACTTCACACAGGTGAGAAGCCATTTGTGTGTTCTGAATGTGGGAAATCATTTACCCAGAAGTGTCATCTTGTCCTACATCAGAGAACTCACACAGGTGAGAAGCCATTTCCATGCTCTGACTGTGGGAAATCATTTACCCTGAAATCACATCTTGTCCAACATGAGAGCATTCACACGGGAGAAAAACCATTTACATGTACTGAGTGTGGTAGATCATTTTCCCAGAAGTCATATCTTGTCCGACATCAGAGAACTCACACAGGTGAGAAGCCATTTGCATGTTCTGAGTGTGGGAAATCTTTTATAAGGAAATCAGATCTTGTTAAACATCAGAGAACTCACACAGGTGAGAAGCCATTTCCATGTTCTGAGTGTGGGAAATCATTTACCCAGAAGTTATATCTTGTACGGCATCAGAGAACTCACACAGGTGAGAAGCCATTTCCATGTTCTGAGTGTGGGAAACCTTTTATAAGGAAATCAGATCTTGTTAAACATCAGAGAACTCACACAGGTGAGAAGCCATTTCCATGTTCTGAGTGTGGGAAATCATTTACCCAGAAGTTATATCTTGTACGGCATCAGAGAACTCACACAGGTGAGAAGCCATTTCCATGTTCTTAGTGAATGCTTCAGACCTAGGGTTACCACCTAGTCCCTTTAATTCCGGACACATATTAATTACACAGGTTCTGTTGCTGGCTGACTTCAAGACTCCACTTCACCTGATTTTAAACTGCCACAGAACCTGTGTAATTAACATGTGTCCGGAATTAAAGGTCCTAGGTGGTAACCCTATTCAGACCTGATCTCTGGGCTGTGAGTTTGGAGCCCAGCGATTTAGGTAAATGTCACCCCGCTCACGTAAAATCCCGCCCATGTGTATGGCTGTAAATGCAATCGCAGCTGTGCGAAGTGGGGAGAGTTAATTCAACCATCAAATTAATTCCCCCCCGTGTGTAGCTCCGCATAAACGGAGACATACTCTGCAGTGTGATGGCTGTGAGGAGATCGGGACCACTGATGATGTTAGCATCCCTCCCAATGGCCAGGAGCCGCCTGTGTTTTCTGGAGCGCTCCCGTAAAACACTGGCATTACGCCCTGCGCCATTCAATCAACTAACGTACGGCCATTGTCATTTGTGGAACTCTCCTACAGGCCATGATACAGAGCAGAGATAGGGGTAGAACCATGTATATGCAGTCTTCTAGGTATGAGCTGTTATATTGCCTATCCCTTATTATTACTCTGTAATATACATTTTCTCTTTCGTCCATCCTGGCCTGACCTTGGGATGTGGGAGGGTCCGCAGGAGTAAGGCAACTGTGCTGACTTCTTTTGAGATTAGGCTCCTCCCTTCTGCATCCCATAGTTCCCCAGTTAGTTTTAGGTGCCCACTGGAGTGGGTGCTGTGCTGACAGGCTGCTGTCTGCAACCGTTTTTGGAGAGATAGCTAGGTTTTTATTTTATTAATTTTACACTAGTTAGATAGGCTTTGCCAGTGTGTCAGTTATGTTTCTACCCAGCTTGTGTAATCACTGTTGTTTCCAATTGTAAAGCGCAACGGAATATGCTGCGCTATATAAGAAACTATAAATAAATAAATACCCTTTGCGCTAAGCAGCAGGTGTTTGCCAGAAGCAGCAACCATTTTGTCAACTATGACTTGCATAAAAACATTACAAAATGGCTGAAGATTTAGGACAGTGCTGGAAAAGTGATTTCTTGTAGAAAATTGTTTGATTTTATAAGTTTAAGAATGCAATGTTGACAGTACAGAGAGTGAGGACAGACAGCTAGTCTCCACGTTCTTGTCACCAACATGGGAACTACCCGATAACAGGGCCACAAATCCACCAATTCTTTCCCTAGTAACAAAGTTGGGTGATGGGTGAATTATGACAGTATGATTGAAAGCAAAGCTGGCCAATAAGACTCAAGGCTTATGCATAATTAAAGTAAGTAAAGTATAAATATCAGAGCTAGAGAAGGAAGGGGCAGGCAGTTGAGGAAGAACAGGCAAACACGGGGACTGGAGGTAACTATGAATAAGGTTTAATGGCTGATCACTGTCCTTGATAGGTTTCCATCTTGATTTGATCTAGAATTATTGCCAATCAATTATGTTTCTTGTGTTAATCTGCATTTGCAAATACCTGTAATTAAGATACATTTTAAGTAAAGCATTGTCATTCATTTTTTTACAAGTTTGTGTTGGCTTGGAATTATTTCAGCATTTGCCATTTTATAGTTAAGGGTTGTAAAGTAAATAAACCTAAGAATGTTTGATCAGGATGGAGGCCCCTGAAGCAAGTTTCAGTAATATTGGTGCCCACAATTATCAGTGAGAGAATTAGAGTTTGCACAAGTGATTAGCTGTTTAAAAAAAAAAATATATATATATATTTTTCCGAAACCGGAAGTGACGGTGGAAGCCGCATATTTTAGAGGTGGAACGCAAACAGCGTTCCAACTTCAGTTTCTTCAGACCCCCATTCACTGACCCCCGGAACCGGAAGTGACGGTGATGAACCGCAGTGTGGAACGCACTCGGTTCCGCATGTCTTTAAATTAGATTTGCTACCCCACTGGCGGCACCCAGTACAGCCACACTTAGACCTACATAAGTGCGCCCTTTGTACATCTATCTGGAGTACATCTATAGTGTATTAAACACACATTTAATTAGTATTTTCAGGCAACTTACTAAACACGCCCACAGGAAGTGACGACCGCGGGTCTCCCCTATATAAACTGAGCCAGTCTGTCATGGCTGCTATCGGCAGTGGATGACAGACAGGCGCTCCTTCGTTTTATTACAAAAGGTATTTGATCTCTCTTTGTACTCTCTCCATATTAAATATGGCTTGTAATGAATGGTTCTATTGGCAGCCAAGCCTTGGAACTAAAGTAAAGATGTTTATGTTGAAGTTTGGTTGTAAGCTGTTGCATTATGTCTTTACACAGACGTTTTAATATATGTTGGATTGTTACCACCTAGTGATACATCTAAAGGCCCCCATACACTATGCGATTTTGGTCCGATTTCATCCGATTTCGGCACTTGGTGCCGATAATCGGATGAAATCGGCCCAAAATCGTATGTGTGTGATATCTGATCCGATCCGATGCGCGGTCCCGTGCGCATCGGACCGGATCAGGGAGGTCGGACGGTCTGTACATACGATCACGTCCGACCTCCCTGTATGCATATGCCTGCCACCTGACAGGCATATGCATGCAGACACCGGGCGGGCAGCGGGTCCCTGAGCACCGGCTGACTGACCTGGCCGGGTGGTGGTGCGTGCGGGCAGCGGCCAGCGGTGGTGGGGGCTGGCGGCGGGTGCGGTGAGCGCTGCTGACCTGGCCGGGCAGTGTACTTACACATAGCAGCAGCGGGGACGGGCAGCGCCGCAGTGGCGGCTATTATATTTTTAAAATACTTGTCAAATGACCGGCCGCTCTCTGATTGGCTGAGAGCTCTCCGGCCAATCAGAGAGCGGCCGGTCATTTGACAAGTATTTTCAAAATATAATAGCCGCCACTGCGCTGCCCATCCCCGCTGCTGCTATGTAAGTAAGTACACTGCCCGGCCAGGTCAGCAGCGCTCACCGCACCCGCCGCCCGCCCCCACCACCGCTGGCCGCCCCCACCACCACCGCTGGCCGCCCCCACCACCGCAGCCGCCGCTGCCCGCCGCCGCTGCCCGCCGCCGCTGCCCGCCCCCACTACTGCCGCTGCCCGCCCCCACTACTCCTCACCGCCCTGCAGCTCCCCGGTTTTTTTTTAACATGGGATAAATCGCATGCGATTTATCCCATGTAAAAAAATGGCACATCAAGTGCCAAATTGTATGTGAGCCTCCTGGGGAGCTGCCGGGCGGCTCGCAGGTAAATTGGGTCCGACTTGTCCCTAGGACAAGTCGGCCTAATGTATGGGGGCCTTAAGTGATGGTGCATTGATAATCATGGTGTATGCACATGCCACCCGGTGACACACTTAATTGAGGGTGTAATAACAATCAGTCTGTAATGATTATCAGTCTGTGTGCACTTATGGTGTCTGCCTGATATCACAAACTGTACAATGTATTATTTTCCTAACCTTGATTGTACACATTATGTTACGATACTGATACTCCCTCACACCCTCCATATTTGTAGGTGTTTGGGAGGATATCGCTTTCTGTTTGTTTCTGCCGGAGAATCTGACTTTTAGAAATTTTTATATCAAATTGGGTATGTAAAATCTGTTCATATTATATGATATTGCCATACACTTGCACGTCCTTTTCCCCGTAATATTATACCCTCCTTCTGATGTCAGTGTATACCACTTTTTCAGATGCTGTCTATACAGCACATCTAAACAGGATCCAACGGAGATCCCCCCCCCCTACTTGTTGATTTTGGTAAAGACACTAGTATATGCCAACTGGGCATCCAGTGTTCTGATCCACATAGTGGTATGTACCGTCATATATTTATATGCACGTTTGCCCTCCTCCTCCTTGCCACATTATATCCTCCTCTTTATATTGGTATATACCATCTTTTCAGATGCTGCCTATCAAGCACATCTCAATAGGATCCAACGGAGATCCCTCTACTTATTGCTTTTGAAAAAGACACTAGTATACGCGAATCACGCATCCAGTATTTTGATCTACATTGTGGTATGTACATTAGAAATTATTTCTTTTGATCCACTGATGGCCACCAATACAGTAGCTAACATGATCTCCTCCATTTCTGCTCTCACCACCTAGAACTATTACCCCTGAGGAAGTCACTTGTTGACGAAACGCGTTGGGTGTTTTTTGTCCTTTGTGAAAATCAATACAAGATACTTCTGTCATACGAAATCAATGAATTGCAAGACAAAGTCTTTTATCTATTGTTTTTATGTAACTTTGTATTAAAACTATCGTTTTACAACATGACTCTGTAATATTGCAGTGATTGTGGTGGTGTAAACTTACATCTGTGGCGCACTCTTTTTCTGCTTTTTCCATTTCTCTTCCTTTCCTCCACTAACAGGGAGGACAAATAGAGTTGCTGCCTTATCATATAGGTATTAGGGCATTGAAGGGGCACCCCATTTTTTATATATATATATATATATATATATATATATATACACTAGAAAGAAAGAAGAAGAGAGCGCTCCATGGTGCAATATCAAAAAACAATCTGTGTTTTCAGAATGGAGTTTCTCCAGCAGAGTCAGGTGTAAAATAACGTACCACAAAGGGCGGTATAATTACCGCAAGAAACTCGCATCAAATGGTGTCTTGAACACATATAGTGTAGGGGTGATTGATACTCAAACTTTTCAAATTGAATCCCATAGGTAAGCTGACACTATGAGGAAAGATGAAAGCACTCCATAGTGCGGTATCAAAAAGACAATTTTTATTTTTAAGACAAAGTTTCTTCAATAAAATCAGGTTTAAAATAACGTACCGCAATAAGCGGTATAACCACCGCACAGTATTCGCATATGTGGAAGACACGCGAGGTGTAAGAGCAGCTGTCTTAGGATCTCCTGTGTCTTAACACGTCTGGTCAGTGAAGTGCCGCGCCAGACCACGCCCCAACGCGTTTCGTAACCACGTACTTCGTCAGAGGGCTGGCCTGGCGCTGGTCAGATTCCTCTTTTAAAGCCCGCTGTTGACTCGCATCTGAAATCCATCAGATGATTACAGCCAATTATATGGTAATTTTCTTGAGTAGCAGCGGACTTCAAAAAACCTTATAATAGCAATATACATTCGCAACAGTGCAGTGCGACATTTAATACAATAAACAATACTATGATTCAATTAATTGAAACTATATAAAATAATTAATATCCAGAAAAAACGATTAATATCTAAAAAAAAAAAGGGATTTTTTGACATAAAACATTTTTGAGACATAATTAAGAAAGGATGTTAGCAGCATTAAATAACTGACAATTTCTTATAAACACATTTGTAACACTTGAAAAATATCAGTATTTTACATACAAATTTTTTACATACAAATATACATAAGAAAAAAAAAAAAAAAAAAAAAATTTTTTTTTATATATATTCAGACTGACAAGATTGATTAACAATTGTTGTTTTTGACGGCGATACACCGCCCGACATTGACTAGCAGATCTTGCAATTTCGGGATATAAAATTTTTTATTGGTTGAGGTAGTTTTTTCTCACTCAGTAGGCGGGTCATGTTCATTTGAGTTGTCTTTCGTTATTTTTCGTTAGACAGTGATCGGAGATATTCTATAGACTTTTCTCGAAACCGAGTTCAGGGAGAAAATAATAATAAATAAATAAATAAACAAATGAAAAAATGAATTCATTAAACATGTACATCACACATATGGGTGAAATAAAAATATATATAAAAACCGGTATACCTCGATGAGTATACAAAAACATGGGAAGAGGAAAGAGCACTTTACAATGGTAACATAGCTATTGAAAGAATGTATACTTGGATGACACGGCCCAAACTAAGGAACCATATAGCGAAATCATATAGCGAAATCATTCATTATGGACCGCAATAGTCCCACAACAGATAATAATGACTATAAACTCACTAAGTGGGCATACATATTGGCGGATAACAAAAAGCGGATGAAAAGGATGGGAGCGGATGAGTTATAAGAGGAAGGAAAAGGAGAAAGTTCGCACGATGAGCTATGATTCAATAGGATATTAAGATATTAAGATAGGAACGGTGTGATTTCAATTCCTTCATTTAGTCCATCGGGGTAGAGGGTTTTCATTGTATATATCCAATATGACTCTCGTCTGAGCAATTGTACATCCCTATCACCACCTCTTATATCTAAATTGACTTGTTCTATACCTAGGAAGCGCATATCCTTAGGATCGCCGCCTTGACATTCCTTGAAATGTCTGGGCACGCTATGATTTTCTACATTATTCTTTATGTTCCTATAATGTTCTAGTATGCGTATTTTCAATTGTCTTTTTGTCTTCCCTATATAGGACTTTCCGCATTTGCAAATAAGTAAATATACCACATATATACTGTTGCAGTTAATAAAACTTTTTATCTCCTTTGACTTTCCATCCCCCCCTGTTATACTTTTAGTACCTTTTTTGCCATGTGCACACATTTTGCACTTACCACAGATATAGAACCCCTTTGTTTTAGTGCTCATACTAAGGAAGTTTGTTTTTACACTATCATTAGTGATTTTAGGGAGAAGGCTAGGTGATAACCTGTTTTTTAGTGTGGTGGCTTTGCGAAAAACCAATTCTGGAGCAGATGGTAGTTTTTCCCCCAAGATCGAATCGGCCTTTATGATATGCCAATTCTTATGAAGTGCCTTTCTTATTAGCCCATTGTGCACATTGTATTGTGTTACAAATGGGCAAAAAAAGGTTTTACTTTGAGAAGTTGATTCCTGGTCTGGGACCTTGTATTTAATAAGTTCACTTCTGTCTAAGGACTTTGCCCTATTCACGGCTCTGTTGATCAAATCTGACGGATATCCCTTCTCCTTAAATCTTTCAATGTATACTTCTGCCTGTTCATTGAACTTGTCCAATGAACTGCAGTTCCGCCTTAACCTTAGAAGCTGTGAGTAGGGCAAGTTTGTCTTCCAGTTTTTATAGTGACAGCTTGAATACTCGAGATAGTTGTTGCTGTCAACTGGTTTGAAAAACGTACAAGTCTCTATGCTCAAGCTGTTGTTCGCACATTTTGCCGACAACGTTAGATCAAGAAACTCTATAGATATCGGGTCAAATTTATATGTAAAACTTAGATTGAATTCAGGGTTATGTATATATTTTACAAACTCCTTAAACTGATCTTCAGTACCCCTCCAAATCACCAGAATATCGTCTATATAGCGCTTGTACAGCGCTATATAGTTAATAAAAGGGTTGTTGGTATAGATAAATTTCTTCTCCCACTCCCCCAAAAACAAATTTGCATACCCCGGTGCGCAAATGGTGCCCATCGCCGTCCCGTGGGTCTGGATATAAAATTCGTCAAGAAATGAAAAATAATTATGGGACAAAACAAATTTGAGACAGTCAATGATAAATTTAATTTTAGCTGGTTTCATTTTTGGATCACTCTGTAACACAGCCTCTATGGATTCCAATCCTTTTTGATGTGGAATGGAGGTATATAGAGAATTTATATCGATTGTACCCCACTTAAAATTAGACTCCCATTGGATGTTTTCAACTAGCTGTAATACAGCAGTGGAATCTTTAACATATGAATCTAAATCGGGCACATAATTTTTAATATTGCAGTCAATATATTCTGACACCCGAGCTGTCAGGGAATCAATCCCGGACACTATTGGGCGTCCAGGGGGGGTGGTTTGGTTTTTATGGATTTTGGGTAGCTGGTAAATCAGAGCTACCCTGGGATGTTCATTCCATAGGTAGTCTAATTCTGACTTACATAAAATGTTATTATTGAAGCCGTCTTCAAGGAGCTTTTTAAGCACATCGAGAAAAACCTCTGTTGGATCTTTAGATAGTTTTTTGTAGGAAACAGAGTCTCCCAGTAGTCTTAGCATTTCATTGACATAATCCACTCTATTTAGAATAACCAAACCACCCCCCTTGTCAGCCTGTTTAATGACTAATCTAGAATCTTCTGTTAGCTCTTTAAGAGCCCGCATCTCTTTTATATTAAGATTTTTTTGAGAAAAAGGGATGTGTTCCTCTAATTTATCCAATTCCTTTTTAGTGAGCTGTGCAAACATCTCCAAATTGGGACCTTTGGATTCGATAGGGTAATATGTACTAGGTTTTTTTAAACCTGTTGAATTGATCTCCACCATTTTTTGATCCCAATTTTTTATTGTGGCCCCAGATTTAATTTCATTTCTCATAAAGTGCCTCTTTAGAGTCATTTTACGTATATAGATATTCAAATCCATATAGAGTGAAAATTTATTTAAACCCATTGCTGGTGAAAATGAGAGGCCTTTTTGTAAAAGGGAGGTTTGATCACTTGTTAGTTCAACCGAGGACAGGTTAAAAATCCCCTTGGTAACCGGTTTCTCTAATTGAGGGTGCGTCTTTTGAAGAACGGAACCCTTTCCCCCTAAAAGAGGAATCTGACCAGCGCCAGGCCAGCCCTCTGACGAAGTACGTGGTTACGAAACGCGTTGGGGCGTGGCCTGGCGCGGCACTTCACTGACCAGACGTGTTAAGACACAGGAGATCCTAAGACAGCTGCTCCTACACCTCGCGTGTCTTCCACATATGCGAATACTGTGCGGTGGTTATACCGCTTATTGCGGTACGTTATTTTAAACCTGATTTTATTGAAGAAACTTTGTCTTAAAAATAAAAATTGTCTTTTTGATACCGCACTATGGAGTGCTTTCATCTTTCCTCATAGTGTCAGCTTACCTATGGGATTCAATTTGAAAAGTTTGAGTATCAATCACCCCTACACTATATGTGTTCAAGACACCATTTGATGCGAGTTTCTTGCGGTAATTATACCGCCCTTTGTGGTACGTTATTTTACACCTGACTCTGCTGGAGAAACTCCATTCTGAAAACACAGATTGTTTTTTGATATTGCACCATGGAGCGCTCTCTTCTTCTTTCTTTCTAGTATTTCTACACCTGTGAGATTCAGGTGAAACGAGAGCTGCCGGGACAACACTAAATTCCCAGGGTGTTTTTGTTTAAACAGTGGACACGGGACTATTAAATCCCTCCTATATGTGTGGATAAACGCAGATTATCCACCTAAGGTTCCTTCAAAATTTGCGCACTTATTTCCCTGTGTTTATATATATATATATATATATATATATATATATATATATATATATATATATATACAGGTTGAGTATCCCTTATCCAAAATGCTCGGGACCAGGAGAATTTTGGATAACGGATTATTCCGTATTTCGGAATATTTTAATATTTCAATGATGTATTTTGAAGTATCTTGCATTTATGCTGTATAAACACATAATATACACACAAATATATTTTATTACCACATAAAATACACACAAATATATTTTAATTGTTCAAAAAACAAGGTTTCAAAACGTGAAACAAAATGTGTGTACTATCTCAGCACTGAATTTGAATGCCAAGCAATCATTGTCTTGCACATATATAGTGCCAGTTACATATCATGTCCCCAGTGATGCTGTTACAAATGTCCCCAGTGAGTTTTTAGCAAAAAAAAAAATTTTTTTCACTTTCTGGAATGTCCGTATTTCGGAATAATTCGGATAACGGATATTCGGATACGGGATACTCGACCTGTATATATATATATATATATATAGTTTTTTCTATCTATCTCCGAATGTCTGGAGGGTGGTAAGCCAAGTTACTTGGAAAAAGTTCTCCCCTTTTAATTGTGAAACAAATAGATCTTAATTTAACACATGGAAAGGCAACGCTGCATTGTGCAGACTGTAACGGTCCCCATACATCTGCAATACATTGTAACAATCCTCCGTTCTGGAGATGATTGTCACAATTATTATTTTTTAATTTCATCATTTTTTTATTATATTTTCACTTTTACAAAACAAAATAGAAAGAAATAAAACAATACATTTAAATTACAATCAACAAGGTGCATGGTATAATTCATTTACATGATGTTGGACGTTACTTCCACCATTGGTTGTAATTCTATGGAGATGAGCGTCTGATGGCAATAACCAATCTCTCAGTCACAATCGAGATCTCCTTTACTGACTTTGCTTTTGTATATAGGACCAATGTATGGGGTTACTGTATAGGCCTGTATTTATAAAGAAAAAAAAAGATAGGAGGGGTGAAGCTCTTAGTGTCTGGTGAACGTGTGAGCTTGTGAACTTAACGCATACATAATTTGATAATATACTACATGCTACAGTGTGTATATCTACTGCGAAGTGGTCTATGTGTATAATATGTGTATATTCTTTGTGGGTTAATAGACGTTTAATTTTTTAAACTTATGTGTAGTTTACTGCATAAATTTCCAATGGAAATGGTTGTGTATAGTTTCTAAGAAAAAAAAAAAAGGGGGGGAGGGGAAACACGAGTGAAGGGAAAGGTTGTGTAAGAGAGAAAAAATAAAAATAAATTAAGGATTGTAAAATTTCTTAAGGCCATCTATCATCGGAATGAGGGGGGACGGCTACATATAAAATTACTCTAGTGGGGTTTAATATAATTATTGTAGTGTTCATTCTAGCACCTGCTATCTTTGAAAATCCATGCAGTTCCTCTGGGGTGTCGCTGTCTGCTGTGGTGTTTCTAGCACAAGTCTGGTTTGCATATCAGTGCTGATATACAGACAACACTATGCTAGAAGCACTTCAGCAGACAGCGACACCCCAGGCAGGGAAGAGGAACTGCATGTATTTTCAAAGATAGCCGGTGCTAGAATGAACACTATTATTGGGTTCTTGTTTCCTAGCACGGCGCCAGCGATTAAAATTGTATCCATCAGGTCCTAAAAAATCACGTCCATCGCATGCAACCAAATCGCATGCGATGTGATCAACGCGATTTGTACATTGGAACCATTGTAAAATGGTCCCTGAGACCCGATTTCACATTGGGCCCAATGTAAAATGCCTATTAGACCCCAATTTTCATTGTATCCCCACCCTGATGGGTCAAATGCCCCCCCATTGTTAACGCCACCCCACGATGAACGCCAACCCGAAGCGTGGCGAGTGTCGGCGGTACGCGTTCTCCGACCTTTTCATACCCCCACTATCCACGTCGGTGTAGAGTTGAATTTATATAGTGTAGCGAGCCACGGAGCCCGAAGCGTGGCGAGCGCAGCGAGCCCCGCGCATTACTTCACAGGTATTGCGGGGCTCGCTGCGCTCGCCGCGCTTGTGGCTCGCCACACTATATAAAATCAATTCCACGCTGACGTGGATAGTGGGGGTAGAAAAAGGGCGGAGGATGCGTACCGCCGCCCCTCGCGGGCTCGCCACGCTTCGGGTTGGCGTTCATCGTGGGGTGGCGTTGGGGGGGCATTTGACATACAAATTACCCATCAGGGTGGGTATACAATAAAAAATCGGGTACATTGGCCCATTTAACATGTTCCCTATGTAAAATCAGGTCCATCGCATTGGTCGCATTGTATGCCATTATAATGGCATACAATGGACCCGATTTTACATAGGAATTTAACATTGAATACAATGCATTCAATGTTAAATCGAGTCTGTCACATCGCATGCCATTATAATGGCATGCGATGGACCAGATTTTCTAATTGTCGGGAAAAATAGCCCAAAAATCACGTCGGTCGCGTCCATCGCATACCTTAACTTAAGGTATGCAATGGCCCACGATGGGTGCCATGCTAGGAAACAAGTACCAATTATTGTATCTAATATCTATCGATAGACATAATTTAATGGGGAGATATTATATTCATTCCCACAAGGAGAATTATTTAAGTTGCTAGAAGAAAACCAAGCTATAGGTTTATTACTCAAATCTCTACCCATAGTTCCATTTTCTTTCCCCTTCCCTTCTTTCTCCCGGCCATACAGCTTCCCGCTGGTCTCCATAGAACACCAATCATACTTATATCCCTTTTGAAAAAGAAAAGAAAAAAAAGAAAAAAAGTACCACTAAAAAACAAAAGAAAAAAACATTTATTTTGTGCTAGTCTAAATGCATATTTAAACACATTCCTTTCTACCTATTTATTTTTTCCCCTTCGGATGCAACCACTTAACGTATATATACAGTATACATACATACATACATACAAGTATACATACATACATACACACACACTCACTCACTATAGTCATGAAGAATACCTCAGCAAGGTAATAACCCAGACCGACAGTATGTCGTCATTTCTACTATACTATATATAGATCCTCATCCTACTTTGTCTAGTCGGCCACAAGGTTTTCCTCATCTCTACATGTATACCATCTACCCCATTTTTCTACAAATTTACCAGTAGCTGCTCTTGTTTTAAACACATGTCTTTTATGGCGTACCACCTCATTAACCAATGCTCTCCACTTGTGTACATTTGGATTTTCTGATGAGAACCAGATTCTTGCTATAACTACCTTAGCCAATGTAATAAGGCATAGAGCATATCTATACATATTATTTGAATGTATTTCCTCCAAGTCTATGCCAAATAAACAAATCCATGGATTAGCTGTAGGAAGTGATGGTACGGTAAGCCTTTACATCCATCCAGATGGCCCCCAAAAATCATGAATGGTAGGACATTCCCAAATCATGTGCCAGAATCCAGCAATGTCCTTTTGGCACAGGGGGTGAGTTACGTGCTGAACTAAACATTTTGAAGAAAGATCTTGCTATAGTGGTCAAGCAGGCGGACAAAGGGGGTGGGGTGGTCTTGATGGAGAGAGAGGCATACCTTAGTGAAGCCTTCAGACAACTCAATGACGACAATTATTACATCAAACTACCATCTAACCCCACCCCATCATTCCATACTCAATATAGAGACCTACTTGACCACGCAGTGGTGGAGGGTGCGATATCCAGGGAAGAATCGCAATTTCTGTTTCCCTATCACCCCGTAACCCCCACTTTTTATTCAAAATTCACAAAGACCTCACTTCACCCCCAGGGAGACCCATTATTTCGGGTGTTGGTTCACTTACTTCTAATTTATCACATTTTGTAGATTCACACCTCCAAAAATTTGTTTTTTCACTCCCCTCACATATTAAAGACACAACGCACATTTTGAACAAAACTCTTGATCTGTCTTAAAACGAGGGTTGGGGTTTCCTAACCCTTGATGTCCAGGCACTATATACCAATATACCACACGATAAGGGTGTGGGTGCAATCAGTCACTATTTGGATCTAGACATGGAAATCTCACTCTCTAGAAAAAAAATAATTTTGGACTCAATTCTATACATCCTCACTCACAATTATTTTATTTTTGGAGATCACTATTATTTGCAGCGCCTTGGGACGGCCATGGGGACCAGATTTGCGCCTAGTTTCGCCAACCTCTATATGGGCCGCCTAGAAGAACAACTTATATGGGGCGGTCCATATAGAGAGAATCTGGTCCTCTATGGCCGTTTCATTGATGACCTGTTTATTATTTGGGACGGTGGACACGATTTAGCACTTGAATTTGTTAATTTTCTTAACCTCAACACATTTAATCTTAAATTCACCCACACTTTCAAATATACTTCTGTTAATTTCCTGGATGTCGCATTCTCCACCATGAATGGCACTCTGATCTCTGCTAACTATATAAAACCGGTTGGAACCAATAATTATCTCCACTACAATAGTGGACATTATAAACCTTGGATAAATAACATCCCCAAGAACCAATTGCTAAGAATCCGTCTAAATTGCACATTAGACTCCGATTACAAAACACAATCAGAAATAATGATTAATAATTTTAAGAGAAGAGGTTACCCAGACGGAATCCTACAGGAAGCGTTAGTTCATGTAGATAGAATTAAAAGAAAAAATCTCCTGAAACCTAAAGAACAAGAAATTAAAGATCCTCAAACTAATAATACAATGGCCTTTATCTCAAAATTTAATAATAAATCCCAACAAATTAAGAAAATTGTACTAGAAAATTTCAAAATACTGTTCCATGACAAGATCCTACAGGGAATCCTGACTAAACCCAGGATTACTTTTAGGAGAAACAAAGATCTTAAAGATTATATATCCCCAAGCTTATTACCCTCATTGAACCAGAACACAACGTCTACTTGGATTCCCCCCTAAACCAATTGGCAATTATAAATGTAATAAAAATATATGTCTGACGTGTCAATACATGTCTAATAAAAAGTAATAACATCCACCCATAATAAACAAGTTTTTTAATTAAAACAGTTTATTAACTGCGAAACAACTTACTGTGTGTATGTGCTGGAGTGCCCATGCAAGCTCCAATATGTGGGTCGAACGACCAGGAGCTTGAAAACTAGATTCAGGGAGCACAGAAATAACATACCCAAGAGAGCACATAACCACAGTATACCACGCCATTTTTCTGAAAAACATGAGGGGGACCCAAGTGGACTGGTAGTCATGGGAATTGAACAAATTATGAATACAAAAAGAGGAGGTGACCGCTTCAGGAACCTATGTTTAGCAGAATCAGCATGGATCTTCAAACTTGATACCCTGAGTCCTCAGAGATTAAATGAAGCCCTAGATTTTACAATGTCTAGACTAAAGTCCATATTTCCTGAACCCCTAATAGTATGAGATAATTAGAATTGTATTATAGACCAATATATTTCTCACGGGTTGGAATGACGGGGATCTACCCGGCATGCGCATACTATTGTGACGTCCCGGGTTTGCAGACCCCCCTCCCACCACCCCCTGAGAGATGTATTCTTAGGTAATGTAGGACTCCTCTATCAGCATGAGACTTAAAGTAAAATATACAATAATTGTGTTGATCTAAAAGTAGAGGCAGTTAATCTTGAAGTTAAAAAGAATGGCGTTCACCGGAAAAAACTTTAAATATAGAAAATATACCTCTGTTATATACTGCTAATATATCTGATGGAACGAAATTTTGGTATTGAACTTCCTTAGGACAACCATCTTTAAGGAATATGGACTCTCACTCCACAATTGAATAAATAAATATGTCAGATTCCTCCTTGCAGGGTACCGGTAACACAGCTGTATCCTTCAGCTCTCAATCAAATATACATGTGGAGAGAATACATAATCCACATAGTGTATACCAGTATTTAATCACACAACATAAAAGTACATCAACACGAAAAATACAATAAAATCAATGTATGCACACAATGTAAAATCCAAAGTGCAAGTGCAGAATGGCAAAATACATGAAGGGAATTACCAGATGTAATGTGAACCATATAAAATATAGTTCAATCTGCGCATGTGTATAGTCACCAGATGGCCCGGGCACCAACAGGATCAGAACACAGCAGTAGGTAAGCGTCCTCCACGATCTGTCCAGTTCCCCTTGCTTGGCCGACGCGTTTCGGACCCTGTCTGGGTCCTTTTTCAAGGCATGTTGAGTGTGCATATGCAGAGTCTTTTTATAGCGGTCCCGCGACGTCACGCGCTGCCGCTATTCCGCCAGGCACTTTCGGGTTTGTCGCTGCAGTCACGTCATTCACGCGATGACGCGCACGCTCCTTGCGTCATCGCGTTATCCGGAGCAGGTGCTATGGGCGTCTCTTTGAGCTCCGTCATGTGACCGCACGCGAGTCACATGATCGGGAGTAAATGCCACTGTCCATGTCCATAGGAAATAGCAGGTAAACCCCACGTGGGGTCACCTGATCACCAGATATGTAATCCTGATAGGTTGATTTTTTTGGGGCACTTCCGCCCTCACCTCGTAGCAATACATACCCTAATGACCTTTAAGGGAAAAGGAAAATATAATGTATAATGTAAAGTCCTTGTACACTATTATTAACCATCAACATGGGATTGAAGCCATAAAAAGCACCTTATGCAACAGCACTTTAGATATTAATCTCCAGGAATTTTTAATACAAACAGTGACTTTTATCCTGAACAATAACTATTTTATGTTTAAGGGAGATTTCTATGTACAGCGGGTCGGGACGGCTATGGGCACCAGGTTCGCCCCAAGTTACGCTAACCTATTCATGGGTGGATGGGAGCGTGACTTTATATGGAATAACAATCCATTTGGGGCGAACCTGGTGTCCTGGACCCACTACATAGACGACGTGCTGTTTTTATGGAGGGGAGGACGGATTTTATTGGACCAATTTTGTACTTATTTAAATTCTAATAATTTAAATATTGAGTTTACATTTGCCATCAGTGAGGTTACAGTTAACTTTTTGGATTTAACTATTTATGTCGAAGATGGCCAATTAAAAACAAAGACATTCACCAAACCAACTGACTCTCAGAGCTACATCAGTATAGACAGCTGCCATCATAAAAATTGGCTAGACTGCATACCTCAGGGGCAGCTTAAAAGGATCAAGAGGAACTGCACTGAGGATGCAGTATATAAAGAACAATCCCTTACTATGATGACCAAATTCAAAGAAAGTGGATACAGTACTGCCACCATAGAAAGGGACAGAGAAAAAGTGGATCTGATTGATCGAAACATCCTTTTACAGGATAAAAAACAACCAGTACAGGGTGATTTGAAAAAATATGCCTTCATTACGGATTATAGTTGCCAACATAAGAAATTAGAAACCTCCATTAGAAAAAATTGGAACTTACTAAGAAAAGATCCAATTATAGGGATGGGACCTACCTGTAAAACCCTCCTTTATCTATAGGAGGGCTGCTAATTTGGGGAACCACCTAACCAAAAGTATGCATCCCTCAAATATTGGGAGGAGAGAAATAAGAACAAAAGGGGTTCCACAGGTGTGGGACCTGCAGTGCCTGCATAAATATTAAGGGAGAGAGGAAGGAAGAAAAAGTCCTTATCAATGGAATCGAACACCATATAAAAGAGTTTATCACATGTAATGTGAAAAATGTGGTATATTTGGTGGGTTGTACCTGTAACCTATTTTATATAGGAAGAACCTCTCGCCCCCTAAAAATAAGATTAAGTGAACATATTAGGAATATAAAAAAGGGGGTTGAGACCCATTCACTGTCCCAGCATTTCAAAACACATCATGGCAGCTCCCCTACACATATAAGAATATTTTTAGGGATCAAATATGTTGAGAGACACTGCCGCAGGAGAGACATGGATGTGCAGTTAGCCAAATTAGAAATGCAGATGATCTATAATTTCAATACTTTAAAACCTCATGGTATTAACTCCGATTTTGAATTGAAGTGGTTTCTCTAAAGTTTTATAAGTTTTCTGCCTTTTATGGATTTTAGCAAAATGATGCGTTATTTTTAGCATATTTATGAACTCATTTTATTATATTTTCCTTTTCCCTTAAAGGTCATTAGGGTATGTATTGCTACGAGGCGAGGGCGGAAGTGCCCCCAAAAAATCAACCTATCAGGATTACATATCTGGTGATCAGGTGACCCCACGTGGGGTTTACCTGCTATTTCCTATGGACAGTGGCATTTACTCCCGATCATGTGACTCGCGTGCGGTCACATGACGGAGCTCAAAGAGACGCCCATAGCACCTGCTCCGGATAACGCGATGACGCAAGGAGCGTGCGCGTCATCGCGTGAATGACGCGACTGCAGCGACAAACCCGGAAGTGCCGGGCGGAATAGCGGCAGCGCGTGACGTCGCGGGACCGCTATAAAAAGACTCTGCATATGCACACTCAACATGCCTTGAAAAAGGACCCAGACAGGGTCCGAAACGCGTCGGACAAGCAAGGGGAACTGGACAGATCGTGGAGGACGCTTACCTACTGCTGTGTTCTGATCCTGTTGGTGCCCGGGCCATCTGGTGACTATACACATGCGCAGATTGAACTATATTTTATATGGTTCACATTACATCTGGTAATTCCCTTCATGTATTTTGCCATTCTGCACTTGCACTTTGGATTTTACATTGTGTGCATACATTGATTTTATTGTATTTTTCGTGTTGATGTACTTTTATGTTGTGTGATTAAATACTGGTATACACTATGTGGATTATGTATTCTCTCCACATGTATATTTGATTGAGAGCTGAAGGATACAGCGGTGTTACCGGTACCCCGCAAGGAGGAATCTGACACACAACAAGGGAAGTAAATTCTCTATTTCTCTAGCGCTGGTGGAGGTTGATGCCATTTCCTTTCTTACACCAGTGGCGTAACTATGGAGGGTGCAGGGGATGCAGCTGCTATGGGGCCCGGGCCCTTGGGGGGCCCCATAGCACAGCAGGCATCCCCTGCACCCTTTTTCCTTATTAGTGCCGCTCGCTCCCTTGGCAGTGTCGGTGGTGCCTCTGCCCCCTCCCCCGCTAGCGACGATGCGCTACATAATGAAGGGCAATGTGGTGGTCCGACTACGGCTGTTGCAGCCTTCCCCCCTCTCCCTTCTTTGATGCTGCCGGGGACTGACGTCACTATCTAGTGACCAGCCCCGGCGTGAAACACGCTGTGCTGCTTGCCTGACCCTGGGAAACAGGAGACACGGAGCTGTCAGTGCAGGAAGACGCTGCACTAAGAGCATGAATTATACTGGTAAGGGGGGGACAGGGTTAACTCTGGGTCGGAGGGGAGTTAACTGTCTGTATGTCTCTCTGTCTGTGTGTGTCTCTCTCTATATGTCTCTATCTGTATGTCTCTCTCTCTCTCTCTCTCTCTCTCTCTCTGTATGTCTGTATGTCTCTCTCTCTTTCTCTCTGTATGTCTCTGTCTGTCTGTATGTCTCTGTCTGTTTCTTTGTCTGTATGTCTCTCTCTTTCTCTGTCTCTCTCTGTATGTCTCTCACTCTGTATGTCTGTCTCTCTCTCTCTCTGTGTCTCCACCTGTATGTCTCTCTCTGAATGTCTCTCTCTCTCTCTGTATGTCTCTCTCTGTATGTCTCTCCCTGTATGTCTGTCTCTCTCTGTCTGTCTCTCTCTGTCTGTATGTCTCTCTCTCTGTATGTCTCTCTCTCTGTAGATCTCTCTGTCTGTCTCTCTCTGTCTCTCTCTATGTCTCTCTCTATATGTCTCTCTGTTTGTCTATCTATCTCTCTCTCTGTGTATGTCTTTCTCTCTGTATGTCTCTCTCTCTCTCTCCATCTCCTCTCATTTACTCTCCTCTTTTTCTCCCTCTCCTCTGCTACAACCTCCTCTTTACACCTCGGCCCCTTCCATATAATCTCTCTCTATCTCCCCCCCCCCCCCCCCCCACACACACACACACACACACACACCTGTCACCTTCTCCTCCTGTGGTGGGGGGCCCTTTCAAAATTTTGCTATGGGGCCCAGAAGGTAGTAGTTACGCCTCTGTCTTACACTATTGTCTTCTGGGTGCTAGAGAAACACCCTAGGGATATAACCACCCTTGCAGCTAGTGCGCACCTTATACATTCACTCGCTTCTTTAAGTGTCGAATAAATAAATATACTACATAATTTGATGAGTAAATCATACATATGGGAATAGAATCTCCATCCACTATGTCTCTTGAAAAAGGGTGAAAGAATAAAACAGATGTTCCCCTTCTATACGTTTTCTTCCTTCATATTCTCTCTCTCTCTCTCTCTCTCTCTCTCTCTCTCTCTCTCTCTCTCTCTCTCTCTTCTCCAAATAAAATAAATTATACTACCAAGCATATAAAGATATAAACATTTATACCATGATTTTCTAATGAGGGTTCCCTCCACCACAAATGTAATAGAAATAAAGAAAGATACCTGAATTAATTTTTGTATAGTTCCGTTATTGTAAATACATATAGATTTCAATCAAATGCCTAATAAAGAGGAAATAAATATGTACTATCTTTAAAAATATGTAAAAAATATGCATTATCTTTATATTTGTGGATATCTATATATGTAGTCTATATTTAATGTTTTATTTGTCTATAACCATACTATGAATAAGATAAATATTATAAACTTTAGAAATGTTCCTGGAAATTTTACTCTCTGTATAAGCTATACCTATAAACAAATATAAACAGTCTCAATCTCTTCACGAAATTGATGCTGAATTAATTCATTATTAGTTGTATATATGGAATAATATTACAACTATTAATATAGACCTAGAATAAAATCATGATGTGACACATGACTATATACCGTGTTGAATGTCTATTGTATGTTCCACTAATAAGCAACCACTTTTTACCTTAATTATATATTATTACCCTAATTAAACCATATATGTATGTATATTGATTCTATATGTAAGACATATGTTCATTGGACACACTGTTTACAATTTAAATGGCCATATTTATTATTGATTTTTATTTTAGTACCATACTGTTTCTGCTGAAAAGAAATACAAATGGGTCCAATTTATTACTTGATTAATTGGATAATAAAGCAATTTCATGCCTATAAATAGAATCTCTACATGAGCAAAGTCACTCGTCTTAAAAAAGTTCCCATCCGACTACGGGAACGAAACGCGTTGACGTCATCACTACACCTGTATTGGAGACCCACTCAGCCAACTTTCAGCCTGATCCTCAGCTGAAGTGCAGCTTGTTTCCACGCTGCCGGCATCAAGCCGCTCCACGCTGACCGGGAGAATCACATCACAGGCTCACCCCCGGGCTCGTCGCAGACCCCGCATCTACTATTAGCTGAAGTGCAGCTCCCCCCCCCCCCCCCCCCCCGCTGCCGGCAATCAGCTGTCTGCACAAGCCGCTCTCCACGCTGACCGGGAGAATTACATCACAGGCTCACCCCCGGGCTCGTCGCAGACCCCGCATCTACTATCAGCTGAAGTGCAGCTTCCCCCCCCCCCCGCTGCCGGCAATCAGATGTCTGCGCAAGCCGCTCTCCACGCTACAGTGAGGGACAATCCTTTGGCTCAACACAGCGGAGCAATCCATCCATTGCTGAAGTTACTCCTTCACCGCCGTAGCCAGGACAGTGTATCCGTTCCTGACTACTAGCAGGCAACACCGGCGCGCTGCCGAGAGGAGTACCAGCTACATCTGGAAGGAGCTCTACCCCAAAACTATTGGGACCACTCGCTGGAGAGACCCCCACAATAGGGTGAGCATATACAAAATCTGTGATTATTAAATTCCTCTTGCAAATTCTTTTTACCGGCAAACCAACACGCACATAGTGCTTGAATCGAACTCTCTACCCCGGTCCTATCTGGTATTGCAAATTTCTATCAAAGCATATCTTTGCATAATCCTGCTGAACCACTCTATATTGCTGAACCTTAGAAAAGCTATTACAGCTTTCATTATTGGGATCCCCAATTCATGATACAATTTTTTATATATTTTTTTATATAATAGAATAAGTGTATATGTATGTATTATTGTTTTTTATATTTTCTTTCTATAAAATTTACAAAAGAAACAGTGTGTCCAGCATTCATTTTTAATCAGCCATATCAGTGTGTTCTAAATAAATAATTATTGTTCATACCAGCAGCGCAATTCACTTCAACTCCCCCAATGTCCTTTTGGCACCTAGGACATTGAGAATTATCTCTAAGTCCAGCCCTCTGCAAAGATAGCGGGGTCCAATAGACTCTATGGAGTATGTAAAAGGCTATTTGTCTAAATCTAATGCAAGGAGTAGTACAGGGTTGCCGACGCTCCCAGAATTTCCGGGAGTCTCCCGAAAATCGGGTCCCCCTTCCGGCCCCCCGGAAGGGTGGGCAACCCTCCCGGATTCAGGGGGGACCCCCGCTGACCCCCGGATCGCAGCATTAAAATGCCGCAATCTTAGGGTCTCAGAGGAGGGGGCGGAGCTAAAACGACACAAACGCGTCATTTTAGCCCCACCCCCTCCACGGAGATCCGTGAATTAGCTGCTTTAACAGCATGGGGCGGGGCTTAGTGATGTCACTCACAAGCCCCACCCCCTGAGTGGCTGCTGAATCTCTCCTCTCCAGGCTTCTCCCGGAGAGGAGAATCTTAAAGTCGGCAACCCTGGAGTAGTATATTCCAATTACCCCAGAATCTGATTCCACCGTTCATCAGAGAGGGGCCCTAGATCTGTTTCCCACTTCAGTCTAAGTTTTAACAATTTGGTCCGGTATAGTTTTTTCATTTATAGCTGCGTATATATTTTTCCCCGCTGTCCTAAATTTAATAACAATTTTTTTTATAGGCGAATCTGAGATTATCGGGGGAAACAGCTGCCACAGCATGATGCAGCTGAAAGTACCGATATATAAAGCCGTATTAGGGACCCCAAACATATCTTTTAATTGTTGGAAGGTCCTAAACCCATCTTCACAATAGATCTGGCCTACTGTTAATAATCCCTGTATAATCCAAAAATTGTCCTTGGATAACTTGGTAATTTCTGGGTACGCATTATTGAACCATAGCAGGGTATCTTCATCTTGATCTGCCCAATCATAAAGTGTTTGATCAAATCTCCAAACCATTAAAGCTTGACGCAGCATATGTGGAAGCTTAGCCGTTGGTAAACCTGACAATAAAAATATAAGGGGAGAAAAGGAGAAAGTGGTGGAGCACTCCACCTGCTCAGCTAGAAAACTTGCCATTGTTGTATCCACCGTTCCCTTCACCCATTCAGGCAAATGCACCAATTGTGAGGCTATATAGTACAATCTCAAGTTCGAAAGTCCCAGTCCTCCTGAAGACTGGGCTTTGTATAGAGTTTTGATAGCAATTCTGGCTGTAACCTTATTCCAAATAAATCCTGCTAAATACCTTCTTTGGTATATACATTGGAGAATTTTGCAGAACATACAAAAATTTGGGTTGGACAGCCATTTTGAATAAATTAATGCGGCCCAGAACAGACAAAGGCAATTTTCTCCAGGCATGAGCCCTGCCACTAAAGTTATATATAGGATCAATATTTTATGATACATACTCAGTGGCCTTTGGTGTTATCCATATCCCAAGATAATTAAACCGGGATGTCCATTTTATAGGATAGCCCCCGCATTCATGATCGGGTATCTGACCAGATATAGGAAAAATATGTCTTATCCCAGTTCATTAATAATCCCGAGAATATACCAAATTTCTCTATTATCTGGAATGCAGCTCTTAGAGAGCCTTCCAAGTCTTGTAAGAAGAGAAGTGCATCGTCTGCATACAGAGCCACTACATCCACCACTTCCCCTATTTAAATCCCTCGAACCTCCTCTGCTCTACGTAATAAACTTGCTAGGGGCTCGATAGAAATTGCAAATAGTGCCGGGGATAGGGAACATCCCTGCCTAGTCCCCCTCTCCAGCTAGAATATATCAGATGTATATCCATTTACTGTAACTCTAGCTCTGGGATTGGAATATAGTAACTGTACAAGACTGATAAATCTTGGCCCAAAGGCAAACCTTCGAAGGACTGCCCAAAGATCTCTCCACTCTACTGAGTCAAAGGCCTTGGCAGCATCTATACCACCACTGCCTCCGACTTCACCATGCCCCCCCTCTGGAGATGGCAAAATAGTCTTCGCAGGTTCTGAGTAGTAGATTTTCCCGGCATAAAGCCTGTTTGATCAGGATGAAATAGGGACATAATTACTGTATTAAATCTAGCCGAGAGTATTTTTGCCAAAATTTTGACATCCGTTGTTAATAAGGAAATGGATTCAGGAATTTATCCGGCTTTATTAATACAACAATATTAGCTTAAGCCATGGATTTTGAAAGAGACCCCCATTCCCTGAGAGAGTTAAATAGGTCTAGTAAGTATGGGATAAAGAATTTTTTAAAATATTTTATACATCTCTACTGGTAGCCCGTCACATTGAGGAGCCCTCGATGTGGGAAGTGATAATATAGCCTCTTCAATTTCTTCCACTGTAAATGGAGCATCCAGGGCCTCAGACTCCATACTGGATAATTGTGGGAGTTTTATTGACTCCCAAGTATTCCTCTAATTGTATCTCGGAGTATGTGGCCCTAGATGCGTATAGAGAGGAATAAAAATCACGAAAGACTTCCGCCACCTCTGGCCCCGAGTGACATATCTGTCCATTGGAACTCTGTATACCTTGAATTATATTACTCTTAGCTAGATCAGCTTTGGCCAGATATGCCAAATAGCTACCGTTTATTTCAGCCTGCAGGTATTTCTCATGCCCAGAGAAAAGACGCCGGTGCCTACATTTTTCATACAGGTAATCCACCCATTTTCGTTGCATGTCCTGCCATAATATCCTGTCAGCCTGTAATTTGGACGCAAGATATTGAGATTCCAGTTGCTGACTCATATTTTATAACCTTTCTTCTTACCTTCTATTGTCCATTTTAATTTTAGATATACGCTTAATAAATAGACCACACATAAATGCCTTATTGTAGGATCAGTATGCATTACATTATGTTTTTGGAATTCCTCCAAGGATGAAACCATTTCTTAAGGCCCCCATACACTAGCCGATTTTGGTCAGATTTCAGCCGGGTCAGTCGGATCTGGCCGAAATCGGACCAAAATCGGCAAGTTTTGATGTCCCCTCAGATCCGATGCGCGGTCCCGTGCGCATCGGATCTGCGTCGGGTGGTCGGACCTGCTGCACGTCCGACCACCCGACTTGGGACCTAGTGGGGCGGCGCGGCGGTAGAGGGAGCAGGGGGGCTGGGGACGCTGCGGGAGACACAGGCGGCATAGAGCCGGGCAGGGGGAGCCGGCGGGAGCTGTCAGTATTGAATAAAAAAAAAAAGCCTATACAATGCATGGGCGGCCTGTGATTGGCTGAGCGCTCTCTCAGCCAGTCAGCAATTGGCTGAGAGAGCGCTCAGCCAATCACAGGCTGCCCATTCATTGTATAGGCTTTTTTTTTTTATCAGACGATTTATCACATGTAAAAAATGGCACATCAAGTGCCAATCTAATCAAGCTCCCCCGGGGAGCAGCCAGGGAAGCTCAGGGGGAAGTCGGGGGCGACTTGTCCTAAGGACAAGTCGCCCTAGTGTATGGGGGCCTTAAGTCCTCTTCCATTAATGTCAACCAACATGGATTAGGCCTCCAGAATTTCATACCCTGATCTGGACTTACCCTAATAACAATAGAAATTGGAGAGTGGTCTGAAATGCCTCTTGAGGGTTAATCTACCATGACTACATCTGGCATTAATTCCGGGGACAATAGAATCAAATCTATACATGATAATGTATGGAAGTTTGCGGAGTAGCAGGAGAACTGCCTAATAGCCACATTCTGTTGCCTCCACACATCAACTAGTCCCATTTCTGCCACAAATCGTGCAAATGGAGTGGGCATTTGTATACTATTATTCAAACAATTAATTTTTAATGTGGGGCTCCCCTTACTGGCGATCGGGATCGCTGAATCAGATTTTTAAACATGTTTAATAATCTGGTTTTATCTGCGTTTTTTTATATGTGTGGGCGTCCCCTTCTCGTTCCGCCGATGGGAGATACTTATATATGGGCAGGGCCTGTTCTAGAGGGAGGAGAAAGGCATTTGTTGTTGCGTGGACACTGCTTATCCTGGCTCTCCATTCTCTGCATTGTAGGCATGTAAGGATTTTTACTAGTTTAATTATAACTGTTCAGTGGGGCAGTGGAGAATACTCTGTTGCCCCATTTCCACTGTGTCATTGTTGTTGGTTTCTGGCATTTGGGCCCCATGGCCGCTGCTCCTGGGCCCTTCATTTCCCCCCAATGGTGGCGTACCTGGCAATGTCTCTCCTTTGATTGTAATATGTTCCTCCATAGGCAGTGGCAGGGCTCCTGCTTTTATTTTTGGAGTGGAAGAAATGTGCAGTGGCGAGGCTCTGGGTCGCCTGTGATCCGCTACGTCCGTGAGGTGGGGGGCGGCGCCAGGACAGAGGAGCACAGGACATGCGGTGTGTTTCCTCTTCTATTTCCCCATCATCGGCGGCCACGGTGCTCCGGGACCCTGTATTTTATTATTTTGGAGTGGGCAGCTCCTCCTTTCCCCCCATGGTTCAGGGTGACCTGGGGTCGGTGAGGGGGGAGGGCAGTGGTGGGGCGGCGGCTGGGCCCCCGGGACATTTATTTTTGGAGCAGGTATGCGGCTCCTCCTTCCCTACCAATGGCTGACGCATGGCTCAGGGTGGCCTGCGGACTGTGTGTGTGGGGTGGGAGGATGTGCAGCAGCTGGGCAAACAGAGATCTGCCCTCCCCCAGCTGCCGCAGCAGGAGGAGTGGCTACTTCTCCATGGTGGGGGTGAGTCTACCCTTTATGGCTGTGACAGGAGGGGCTGCTTCTCCGTGGTGGGGGTGGCGGAGATCCACCCTCCCCCGGCTGCTGTGCTCCCTTCCGTCCTTCATGGCTGTGGCGGAAGGGGCTGCTTCTCTGGGGGGGGGGTGTTAATGGTGCACTGTAGTGACCTAGATGTAGAAGCGCTACTAGTTGATGCGGCGGCGCAATTTAAACAAAAAATTGCACTTGTGTATTATTACGGCGTCCACTACGTTATTTGTGTAGCTGGCTATTCAGGGTAGTGAAATCGCATCACATGTCATTATTGTATGGCATGCGATGCAATTATTGTATGTAATGTATTCACAGCTCTATGTCAGTCAATACATTAAAAAGATAGGGTGCGATAAAAAATCGCATTGCATGCCATTATTATATGGCATGCGATGCGATGGGATGCGATTGTTTATCGCATCCTATATTTTTAAGGCTGATTGAACATACAATCATCTCATTTAATGTGATATACCATTAAATGACAGATAATGTAATTTTTTTGGCCACCCCCAACCCCCCATTATCCACGTCATCCCGAAGCGTGGCGAGCGCGGCGGAACGCTTCCCCCCAACCTTTTCATACCCCCACTATTCACGTCCGAGTGGAGTTGATTTAGCATCGCATGGTAATAGAACGTTATGCGATGCGATGTGATTTCACTACGTTAATGTACCTAGTTAAAGTGGGCGCCGTGATAATACACAAGTACAAAAAAAATCTATATATTTTTTTTAAATAGCCTAGCCAATATGAGGTAGCCTGCATCCGCCCCCTTGAGCTGGCTATATAAGCCAGCAGGAGACGGGGCAGGCAAACAGTTCAACGGCAGAGGAACAAAATGACTATGGGTCCCCCCTGTATTTTAGAAACCAGCATCGGGCTCCATTAGTCAGGGAGGTAATGCCACATTCAGGGGATAAGTCATTGGTCCCGGTGACTGAAGCATTCAGCCACCCTAGCTAGTCATCCAATGCCGGGGATTCCTGGGGAGGTGGGGACTCCCTTAAATAGAGGGGTCCCCCCTCCAGTGTACCCCAGGCATGTGCTGAATCCCGGGGCTATCCCCTTGCACCCCTGGGCAGTGGGTGCATGGTTGATAGCTTTCCCAAAAGTAATATTGGCCTTTACAGATGGACTACAAGGCCTGCTGGTACCTGTAGTCACCCTGCAAAGGCAATATTAAAATAACCACAAAACACTATTTTAATATTATATTTTCCTGGACCTTCACCTGGGGGCGGCGGCCTTTATACCCTTGCGTGGTGGGTTTTGCTGGGGCAGGACAAACCTACCAGGGCAGGTTTGTCCTGAACCAGCAAAACCCACCACAGATCATAGGAGCCCCCCCAGCCCCACCTAACCTTCGTTCCGGCAGGCTGAGCTCACCCCCAGGCTCGGGGATGTTTGCGGTGGCTTAGGAGAACTCAGGCGCGTGAACTCCTTAGCGCCCCCAAGTTCCGCCGAACACCCCCAAACCTGCTGCCTACGTCACTGCTGTAAACTGCAGGATGGCTGGGAAAGCGGGGGTCAGGGGAGCTCCGGCGTATGATTGCTGGAGCAAAGGTGATGGGTGCTCTAGAGGTGATGCACACCTGGACAACACTGGTGCGCAAAAAATTTTCCGGGCATACCACCCAAGGGGTTAAGCTATTTTGCATGGCCGCCATCTCCCCATGGCTTCCTCCAACATCATAGCTCTTCCTAGCTCCTCCTGTGCTGTCAGACTGAGTGCCTGCTCCTGTCTCATGATGGCTTATATAGCCTGCTCAAGGGGGAGAGGTAATGATGCTATTGGATAGGCTATTTTTTTTAAATATCTTTTATTTTTTTCAGTTGCTCTGCCGCTGCATCAACTAATGGCGGATCTCAGCCACCCATCCCCCCGCCATGGAGAGGGAGGCCATCCCCCCTCAAGCCACAGCCTCAAAGGGGGGGGGGGCACAGCAGCCAGGGGAAGGCAGATCTCCGTAGCCCGCTCCTGCCATGGAGAAGGAGCCACAGCCGCGACAGGTTGACAGGGGCACAGCAGACAGGAAGGCAGATCACAAAGGGGGACAGGATGGAGCACAGTAGCCAGGGGAAGGCAGATCTCCACCGCCCACCCCCGGCATGCAGTGGGAGCCCTCCAGCAGCAAGCATGAAGGGGGACCGAAGCACTGCAGTGGGGGAGGGAGGCGGATCTCAGCTGCCCCTGCCATGGAGAAGGAGCCCCTCCAGCCGTAGTAGCAAGGGGGGACAGGAGCACAGCAGCCGGGGGAAGGTGGATCACCGCCGCACACCCCCACCACGGAAAAGGAGCCCCTCCTGCCCCAGCCGCCCATGGGGACAGGTGCACCACAGCTGGATTGCCAGAAGGGGGAGTCCACACATTAAAGATTAATTGTTACAATCATCTTCAGAACGGAGGATTGTAACGATTAATTGTGACCATCATCTCCAGAACGGAGGATTGTCACAATTTATTGCAGGTTTATGGGCCCCATTAACTGGATGACATTTTGATAAAAGCATCTTCCAGAGAGGTTCTACTCGGCAATATTCAACATATGCAGGAGGTACTTTTGGTAGACAAAAAATTGGAACATAGCCAAAAAGGCGCAATGGATACTTGTAACTTTGAGATAGTGTCCTTTCTGTGAAGTACAACTTCTCCCAAGATCTGGTGATATTCAGTCGTACTGGAAGATCTCAGGTGGTATTCACCAAATATGCAAAAAATTGGTGATAAACAACAATAAATTAAATCTGTTGTGTATATCTTTTTTTTTAAATATCAAATAATTATTTGGAAGTGGGGTAGGATATTTCAATGGAGCGTACCAAGACTCACGTTGGAAAGATTGATGTCAGACTTATAATGGCTTCTTTGGTATGGTCCTGAAGTATTCCTCTCTGAGGTGTGAGACGAGATGATCTCACATATATTCAAAGTGCAAACAGGTGACCTCACGTGTTCAGGAAAAAAGAGAAAGAAACAATTCATGTGTAGAACAGTGCTGGAAAAGTTGTGTGGTAAGTATGTGAAGAGCTGGGACAAAGGTTGTATTTTTGCTAGCTCCTCCCTTCTGCATTCTCATCATGCTTCAGTTCATTTTAGGTGCCCACAGGAGCGGTTGGTATGCTGATCGGCTGCTGCAGCCGCCGCTGTTTTTTCTTGGATTTTTATTAGAATAGCTAGGTTTTTATTATTTTATTAACTTAGTGTTTAGTGCAGGTTTTTTCACCAGTGTGCTGCTTCTGTTAGAAGCGCTGCACACTGAGCGCAGCAGAGGCTGACAGAAGCATGTCCTGTCATCGCTCTGTGTGCAGGGGTACGCTGTCTGCACCCACTGCACAGCGCTTAGCCTCTGATCTGATGAGGTTTGCCTGGGCCCTGGGAGCTTCTGGAACCGGCTCCTTGCTTAGAAGGGGATCGTGGGGGAAGGACCTCTCGCGATGGCTGGCGCCATCTTGGAAGGGTTTATAGACGGAAATCCCACCAGGGAGGTGAAATCTATTACAGGTGTCCAATGCAGCTGGATGGCTCCAAGTGATCCCAGAGAGAAGTGGAGGCACTGGAGGTGAGGAGAAACACTTGTAGGAGCGGCTAAAGGCGCCAATTCTGGCTTCTTACCTGCTCTGTGTGCTGGAGCCATTTCTCTCCATACTGCGGAGCTGAAGACTGGCTGTTTTCTTCACAGTACAGGAGGGTACAGTTTCTCCTGGAAAGTGCTACCCCCGCTGACGCTGAGGTCGCTGACAGCAAGCAGACAGATAAGTCAACTGTATAGATTGCTTTGTCTGACATTGTGCACGTGGGTTAAATATGACTGACACGTGTGATGATGATGCTGCTGTGGCGGGGGGGGAGCACGGGGCATGTTATTAGACTGCAGTGTTTGCGGGGTTAAATTAACATGTGAACAGACGGATCAAGTGGATTTGTGCCATGCTTGTGAATCTGTGCCCAGTGGTGCTGAGGTCTGAGCAACAAGAACCTGCGTGGGCTGCTGCATTGGGGAGGTCTATGACTGCCTTGGCTGAGGCTCTTAATAGGCAAAAGGATGGGGGGAGCATCCAGTAAAGGACAGGCAGGAAGAGGTAGATTCCCAGCCAGGAAAGGAAAAGCTTCCAAATCTAGATTTGGGGCCTTTGATAAGAAGAAGGTGTCAAAAAGGAGAGGATAAATCCTCTGCATTACGGGGTGGAGGCTTCCTGTTCTGGTCTCAGTGGGGGGTCGCATCCTGCAGTTTCGGGACAGGTGGAATATTCCAACCTCAGACCCTTGGGTAGAATCAGAGGAAAAACTACAGGAACATTTAACATTGGGATGAGTATCTTCCCAAGTCCCATTTGATTCCCATGCAGAGATTACTTTTGGGTAATTCTGGACACCCACTTACACCTGGTATTCCTACCAGAGTCCAAAGCCAGGGACATCCGTCAGTTGGTATTGATGATTCTGCAGGCAGCAAATCCTACGCTTTGGCATGGGGTGAAGCTTCTAGGCAAAATGGTGGCAACTTTCGAGACGCTTCAGTTTGCTAGGTTTCATTCCAGAGCATTTCAATGGAACATCCTTTCCTGTTAGTCAGGGAATGCGAAGACTATGAAACAAGGGAGATTAATTCTATCCCAGGAGACAAAGGAGTCCTTAGTCTGGTGGATGGACATAGAGATGTTGCAACTAGGGCGGTCACTTCGCTCTTGGGACTGGGTGGTGATAACGACCAACGCCAGTCTCAGCGGTTGGGGGGCAGTTGCCCTTCACCTTCGGTTGCAGGACCTGTGGTCTGTACAGGAATCCAGACTGCCAATAAATACATTGGAACTTTGAGCAGTTTGGAAGACTCTTCAGCAGGCGGAAGATTGTCTGAAGGGCCTCCCGATCAGGGTACAGTTGGACAACGCCACGGTGGTGGCTTACCTGAATCATCAGGGTGGGACTCGCAGCAGGATGACGATGCAGGAAGTCTCGCGGATTTTCAGCTGGGCAGAAAGCAACATTCCTGTTCTGTCTGCTGTGTTCATTCAGGGGATCCGGAATATAGAGGCGGATTTCCTTAACAGAGAGGGCCTGCTGGAGGGGGAATGGTCTTTACATCTGGAGGTATTCCAGGAGATTGTGAGTCGCTGGGGGCTCCCAGAAGTGGATCTAATGGCATCCAGGAACAATTGTCAGGTTCCGAAATTTTGTTCCAGGACCAGGGACCCAGCCACTTGGGCGGTGGATGCCATGACGGTTTTGTGGCAATTTCACCTGGTCTACATTTTTCCTCCTTTCCCAATGATGCCGCGGGTGCTGAGAAGGGTGAAGTCTCAATAAGTGCAAGCCATTCTAATTACACCAAACTGGCCCAAGAGGTTGTGGTATTCGGACATTCCGAGATAATCAACGGACTCTTGGACCCTTCCTCTTCGACAGTACCTTCTAAGACCAGGGCCATTTCTGCACCTGGACCTAGCTCGGCTCATTTTGACGGCCTGGCTTATGAGACCTCCATACTGAGGACAAAAGGATTGTCTGATGCAGGTATTCAAACTATGCTAAGGGCTCGTAAGCCGGTGTCTGCTGCAAATTATCGAGTATGGAAAATTTACATCAGGTGGTGTGTGTCAGAAAGTACACACCTCCAGGTTCAAGGTGTCCAGATTGTTGGATTTCCTTCAGGACGGTTTCTCAACAGGTTTGGGATTACAGTCCTTAAGGTACAGCTTTCTGCTCTATCCATTTTCTTCCAGAAAAAGATAGTTTTTTTTACCTGAGGTTCAAACCTTTTTGCAGGGTGTTACCAGGTTAAAACCCCCATATAGGCAGCCGGTGGCGCCTTGGGATTCTGTCGGTTTTACAGAACCCCCCTTTTGAACCATTAAGGTTGGCTGACCTTTAAATATGTTTCTTGAAAATTGACTTTTTTGTTAGCCATTGCTTTGGCTAGACGTGTTTCGGAGATAGGAGCTTTGTCCTGTAAAGCTCCACATTTAATTTTTCATGAAGATAGGGCTGTGCTTCGAACAGTGCCGAAGAGAGGGTGACCTGCTAAGCAGACTATTGCCAGGGAGTTAAGGTCAGTGATTGCCTTTGCTTACACCAAGGTAGGTTGACCTGTTCCTTCTCAAATTAATGCACATACCACCAGGTCGGTTGCTTCCTCTTGGGCTGTGCGTCATGGGGCTACAGCGGAGCAGTTGTGCAGGGCTGCCACTTGGTCCTCTGTTCATACCTTTACCAAATTTTACAGGTTCCATGAGTTTGCGTCGGAGGACGCTTCATTTGGATGGGCAGTGATGAGAACTGGCAGTCTGAGCGTACCCTCCCATAGTACCGGCTCGTGAACGTCCCAAGGTTAGCTGTGTCACCGGACTGGACGAAAGAGAAAAGGGGATTTTTGTAAGAACTTACCGTTCTAACCCCTTTCTCTGAGTCCATTCCGGTGACACAGCGATCCCTCCCCTACGCTCAGTAAGTCATACCATTCATGTGTTGTCAGGTTATGGTTATATGATTGTGCATATAAGATGTCGGGCATTGTACTGAGTTATGTATCCTAGTGTGCTTTAGAAGTTGAACTGAAGCATTGTGGGATGCAGAAGGGAGGAGCCTGCGTCCAGAAGAAATTTCAGCATAGGTGCCTTGGCTCCTGCGTACCCTCCTACATCCCAAGGTTAGCTGTGTCACCAAGATGGACTCTGAGAAAGGGGTTCGAACGGTAAATTCTTACAAAAATCCCCTTTTAAACAGTCCATTATAATGTCCTAGCAAAACATATAGATTTTATAAAGAATCATATATTTATTAAAGAGTCCGACATTTGTGGATCAGTTGTTGCCATAGGAACCCTTCGTCACTTCCGGGTTTCAATTTATTTAGTGAATAAATCACTAATCTAATAAAAAGTCCTGGATTATAAACTCAATCTGACTCCAATTAGACCTTTTGTGTTCTTTAGGGTTTAACAATGCTGGTTTTGTTCAAATAAAATACTTGTAAAGTGAATAAATATAATGCTTGCAGGGTGAACTATACTAAAAAACAGGAGGTACATTTGTTTCACGGCTGGATGCTCAACCTGCAGAAGTCATTACTCCATCCCTCACAGCATCTGCTGTTTTTGGGAATGGTTCTGGACACTATCCAGCTAAAGGTCTTCCTGCTAGCAGACATGGACTTGGTTCGAGCAGTGCTCCAACACCGCCGGGTCTCGGTACACCTTTGCACATGCCTTCTGGGATAAATGGTGGCAGCATGTGAAGCGATCCAATATGGTAGATTTTGCTCCAGACCATTCCAGCTATGCCTTCTTCATCAGTGGTCGGGCTCATACCTCACCCTCCATCACCAGATTTGTCTCTCGCCGTGGGCCTGGGTATCCCTCTCTTGGTGGCTCAACACCTCAAACCTCCCACAGGGCAAGAGGTTCATTGTCTGGTCCTGGACTCAGCTCACGGACGCTAGCCTCACAGGTTTGGGTGAGGTCATGAGGGGTACCATTTCCAGGGTCTTTGGACACCGCAAGAGGTGCTGCTTCCCATCAACATTCTAGAACTATGGGCAATATACAACGGTGGACCTTCTTTGGGGGCCATCCCGTCAGAGTGCAATCCAACAACGCCACGACTGCAGCGTACATCAACAAACAGGGCAAATCTCGAAGCCGGGCCGCAATGAGAAAGGTCAGTTGGATTCTCCTCTGGGTGCAAGACAACCTCCAGGTAATCTTAGCGGTCTTCATACCGGGGGTAGAAAATTGGGAAGCCGACTACCTTAGTCATCACAAGATGCATCAAGGGGAATGGATGCTTCATCCTCAAGTCTTTCAGATTCTGATCTGTTGGTGGGGTTTCCCTCAGATAGACTTGATGGTGTCTCGACTCAACCACCAGTTACCTCTGTACTGTGCTCGGACTCGGGTCCCGGCAGCATTCGGAGGGGACGCACTCACTCTCCCCTGGTGTTACCAATTTGTTTACCTCTTCCCTCCTTCTGCTGTTACCTCGGATCCTTCAGAGAATTTGCAGGGAGAATCGCACCAGACTGGCCATTCAGGTCCTGGTACACCTACCCTCTCTACTCGTGGATAAACCATGGCCTCTGCCGTTATGAGAAGATGGTCTCAGGGTCCCATTTGACGGCTTGGCTAGTTAAAGGGCCATCTTAAGGAGGGCAGTCATCCCCACCATGCTACGGGCCAGGAATGAGGTCACTTGGGTACATTACTACTGCATTTGGCGAGCATATGTCTCCTGGTGTGAGGGGTGTCAGCTCTCTCTAAGGATTGGCGGGTCTTTCTGCTGGGTTGTGACTGGGCTCCTTGAAGGTCCAAGTCTCTGCTCTTTCTATTTTCTTCCCAAAGAAATTGGCCTTGTTGCCACAGATACAGATCTTATGCCTCCTTAATTAGGTCCCAGTCTTGTTTTTGCATTGCTTTTATACTGTTTATTTGCAGTACGTATGAATATATTCTCATTCATTTATATTAATACATTTGTTTATTTAATCAAGCGCATCCTTTCCTCCTGTCTTATGCCTCCATCCTCCTTTCAGGCCTCCCACCACACCGTGGGATTTGAATCTCGTTCTTAGTTTCCTACAATCTCCGTTGTATGAACCTTTGGAGTCCGTAGATGTAAAATACCTTATCTTAAAAACAGTCCTTCTTTTGTCATTGGCCTCAGCCAGAAGGGTATCTGAGTTGAGCGCATTGTCTTGCCACCCTTGTCACGCGTCTTTTCTTCTAAAGGTGGTATCCTCCTTTCACATCAATCAACCGATTGTTGTGCCAGCCTTCACAGATGATTCTGCATGGTCTCAATCACTGTACGTCATGCCCTTAGGATCTATGTCTCTAGAAAATTGGATGCCCTTTTTGTCTTACACGATTCTGCTAAACCGGGTTGGCCGCCGTCTAAACAAACTTTGGTAAGATGGTTACGGCTAATCATTCGTCAGGCCTATGTAACAGCTTCACAGCCTCCTCTCCTGCTTCTCTTACAGCTCACTCTACGAGATCAGTGGGCTGTTGCCCGGGGAGTTTCTATACAGCAGCTTTGTCGGACTGCTACCTGGTCTGAACAGAGGACTTTTATCCGGTTCTACAGTTTTTACCCCTTTGCGGCCCATGCAACTCAGTTTGGCTCTTCGATATTAAGGGAATCTCAGACCGTCCCGCCCGTGATGGGAGCTCTGGGATGTCCCCACTGTGAACTCCAGTGCCACCTGGTGGATAAAGGAGAAAATGGGATTTTGTACTCCACTTCTTTTCAGTTTTTTTTTTTTCAAAAGTATTTTATTGAGCTTTGTTCAGATAAGAAACATCTGTAAACATTAATATCAAGCATTACAAGGAGAGAACTGCGAACAGCATGTGACATAGGCATCAAAGGCAACACTGCAAACAAAGCCTTGCAATAAATGAAAGACCACCCTGTCTTCTAGGGATGGCGAGTTCACTTTGCTGCATCCAGTGCAGGCAGGCAGAACATCCCCACCTCAACCATCCCTATGGACAATTTGTACATAACTAATAACCTATATAACTAAACAAAGTATTTTTATTTAAGCATACATTCACTCACCCAATCGCACGTCGTACAGGTGGGGGGGGGGCGGGGGGAAGAAAAAAAAGGGGGGGGGGCATGTTGGGTCTGTCCGTTAAACATAAAATAAACACAACAACTGTATTATCGAATAGTTTGAATGTATGTTCCTTAGTACACTCATTCAGTTGTTCGATATAAATGCCCCATTTCTTGTAAAAGAGAACAACGCCGCTCTCCACATCTGGAAGCGTTGCTCTTCTTTCCATGTAGATTGTTTTTAGAATGACACTCTTAAGTTCTGTAATGCAAGGTGCAGATCTTTTTATCCAATGATTAAGTATCAGCCTACTAGCCGAGCATAGCACAACAGATAATGTAGGGATGATCAATTTATTTTTGGTTCCCAAATCCCATCCCCCAAAATTCAGCAGTAGGCAGGCCAGTGGTGACTTGGAGACCTTAATGCTAAATACAGAGTTAATAAAGTTAACCACCTTATTCCAGAAAACTGCCACCCTACCACATTCCCACAGATTATGGAACAGAGTTGCCTTGGTTCTGTTGCACTTCATGCACCTATCCGAAGCATCCGGTACCTTGTGTCCTCTTGAATACAGGGAATGTCCACCTTCCAATTAGATAGAGATCTCCTCCATATCTTGTCCCTTTCGGTATTTATTAGGTGACAATAGTATAGCTTAAGCCTATAGGTAGAGGTTTATCGGGTCTGTCTGCACAAAATGCCTCACTTGTAGGTACATATAGAACTGTGAGTGTGATAAATTGTACTTTTCTTTCGGATCTGAAAAGTCATATAGCTTGCCCCCTGGGTCATAGATATCTTTAACAGCTGGGATACCCTTCACCCTTCTCCCGCCAGTTTCGATACATGGAATTATCTAATCCTGGAGAAAAAAAGCGGATTACCCCAGAATGTTGTATATTTTGACACCTGTGGACATCTAGATATCTTTTTGTTCGTATGCACCCATGTCTTATATGTGTCTTTAAATAAAATGTTTTCCAGAATGGTTGTTGGAATCTTGATTTTAGCGGAGTGTAGAAGAGCTCCTGGGGAATACGGGTGCATGAGAGCCACCTCTAAGTCATAGTTAGTAAACACAGATCGCCTCCAAAGCCAGTCGTTTATATATCTGAATCCCACTGCTTTGCTGAACATGTCTACATTGGGCAAGTTCATACCCCCCTCTTCTCTAGGTAATTGTAGTTTAGCGAATGAAATTCTAGCTTTTTTACCTGCCCACAAGGAGGAAAACGTGGATTGGAGGAGTCTGCTATCCGAATTTGAGAGTGTTATAGGCAACATCTGAAGAACGTAAGTGATCTTGGGGAAGGCCACACTTTTGATTACAGCCGCTCTTGCCATCAACGAAAGAGGTAGGTTGGTCCAGCCTGTGAGCTGGTTTGAAATCTTCGCGAGGGTGGGTTTAAAGTTTAAGTCATATAGTTTATCAATACATTTAGGGATATGGACACCAAGGTATTTGAATGAGGACGTCACCAGCGGAAAATGGGCAATATCTGGGTGGTGCCTGAGGAGCTCCGGGTCACCGGACAGCACCATCAACTCTGATTTGGTATAGTTTACCTTATAACCTGCGAATGAGCTAAAATCATTTATCAATCGGACGATGGTAGGGACAGAGATCAAAGGATCCGACACGAAAAGCAGCATATCGTCTGCAAACATCGCTAACTTTGTCTCCACCGTTCCCACTTTAATTCCTTTATATAGAGTGGATCCCCTCAAGGCTATAGCTAGGGGTTCTAGCGCCAGATCAAATAACAAGGGGGACAACGGGCATCCCTGCCTCGTGCCTCTCTGTATATAGAACGGAGGAGAAAGATATCCATTATCCAGCACCTGAGTAGAGGGATTAGTATAAAGATTCCTTATGCATTGAATGAAACTGTCCGGCAACCCAAATCTGCCCAAAGTCCCAAACAGGTGTTCCCAGCTTACCATGCAAAAAATAGATAGTAAAGCGCTCACCAGGTGTATATTCAAGATATTATATATATGTATATGATGCAGAAACAGTATGTGGGGAAAAAATTATGTTTATTAAATAACAGTGGTATATACAGTAGATGGGGGTAAGAGCAAGGGGTGTGGATGCTCTGGGTGGGGGTGATGATCTGTACGGGTTGGGAGGTACATGTCAAATCACACCACATCAAAACCTTTGAGACACTGGTTGCCAGAGATCTTGAGGACATGAAAGACACCCATACACACCTTCATAAACAAACAAACAACATGACACAAAGGGAGATCAAAGCTCTGAGAGAGCTAGAAAAAAATGAACAACTCATTATCAAACCGGCGGATAAGGGGGGAGGCATTGTGATTCTAAACAAACAAGAAGCCTTACGCTTACTGGGAGACACCACTACATACACACCACTTAAATGTGATCCAACAACCAAATTCAAGATCGAACTAGACACCCTGCTCAAATCAGGAAAGGAACAAGGTATCATCAACAAACATGAATTTCAATTTCTCCAACAAAATCACCCCATCATACCTGTCTTTTACTACTTACCGAAAATTCATAAAAACCAAACACAACCCCCAGGCAGACCCATCATTTCTGGCATTAATTCACTCACCTCCAACTTATCACAATATGCAGACAGCTTTTTACAAAATCTGGTCAAATCACTACCTTCATACATTAGGGACAGTACTGACATCATTAACACTCTGCAAACCATCGACTGGCAATCCGACTACTGGTTGGCCACCAGCGATGTCACCTCTTTATACACCATCATAAGACACTCCCAAGGCATGGACAGCACAAAACATTTTTTAGACAAAAACACAGATCTTCCACCTGAACAAACAGAATTCATTCTCCACACCATAGACTATATCCTGCATCCCAACTACACCTGGTTCAATGACATCTTTTATCTACAGACAACTGGGACCGCCATGGGATCGAAGGTGGCGCCCAGTTATGCCAACCTGTTCATGGGTAAGTGGGAGGAGGACCATATACAGAGTGGGCATGACTGGGCTTCTAATTTGATCCTATGGCGGCGTTACATTGACGACATAATATTCATCTGGAAGGGCCCACTGGAATCACTCACAGCTTTTACACACTACCTAAACGACAATAACATGAACCTCACCTTCACAACCAATATAAGCCAAACCACAGTACAGTTTCTAGATCTTGAGATCTACATTGACAACAACACAATCCACACTAAGACCTTCAGGAAAAATGTAGACGTTAACAGCTATATCTTGTACACAAGTGCACATCACAAACCATGGTTACAAAACATACCAAAGGGGCAGTTCCGTCGCATCAGAAGGAACTGCTCCAAACTGGAGGATTTCAAAACACAAGGCACAACAGTTCCAGAATAAACAATATAACAGCCACATAGTCAAATCAGCCTTCGAAGATATAATAACACTGGACAGGACCACAATACTTCAAACCAAACACAAACCCAAAACCACCGAAAACAAAGAAACCACCTTCATCACCACATACAACAGATCGGCCAAAAAATTCAACAACATATTACATAAACACTGGCACATTCTTCAACAGGACCAAGACCTCAAGACTATACTCACAGACAAACCCAGAATCATATACCGCAAAGCACCAGACAGAAACTGGTACACAATCACATCAAGCCTAAAATCCTAGTTCAAAGTACACTACACTCACGTACAGGCTTCCACTACTGTGGGAAATGCACAGGGTATACAAACATGACCAAAACTACCACCAAAAATATCCAAACCTTGACATCAACCACCACTGGACAGACCTTTAACTTGACACAATCTACATCCTGTGAACACGCAGGCATCATAAACATCTTGAGATGTCCCTGCGGACTTGAGTATGTAGGCAGGACTATACGACCACTAAAGAAGAGGATATACGAGCACATAAGAAACATACGGATAGGGTACGAAAACCACAGCGTGTCACTGCACTACAAACAAAAACACAACAGCAACCCCCAAGATCTATTTTTTATGGCCATTGAGTCACCAAAAAGGAATTGGAGAGGGGGGGATTACACAGAGACCCTTAACAGGAGAGAACTTTTTTGGATTTTCACTCTCAAGTCAATGACACCAAGGGGTTTAAACATTGATTTCTATAATAGCCATCTAGGATAATGGTATACCATTTCCACATTATAACCATCCTGCATTCGTACATTCATGTCCTCTTTTCATTTTTCATATTTCATTTTTCCAATTTTAAAACACATTTTAAAACACACTGTACATACCACAACCACCATTATTATTATTCTACATTTCCCTCTCATTCATTTACTTTTCCCAAGCCCTAGCATGAATCTCATGCTTATTGTCATACACATATCCCTATATGTATTTCATTTTTACAGATCATACCTCCGCCTTCTAAAATTTTTTTATCATGACACTTTTCCTCATCCCATAGCAATTACTTTGTGTTAATACATGTCCCTGTCCCACATATATCAGCTGTCCCCTCTTTGACCCCCTCTTTGACCCCCCCCCCTCTTTCCCCTGGCTCACATCATCATGCTCCTCAATTACCTTTCACCATTCACCAGCAGCGCAACATGAGATGACCACATTAGCTATCTCACCTGGTACAACAGGTGTGCGCAACATCCCACTAATCAGCAAACAGACACCCATCAACATTTTACTAAGACCCGCCCCATGCCTATAAATACACTGCTTTCAACAGCACAGTGCATCCTTGACAAAGGCCCTGAGAGGCCGAAACGCGTTGGCACAGCAACATCACATTGACAGCACACGTCAAAGTCTCCTCCCCTGTGAGTCGAGAGAACGGACACCCCGCATCGTCACTCCGGCACAGGCGGGACCCAGCCAATCACCGCTACCTGGAAGTGACGCGCCCAGTCCATCCAGCCGGGCAGACGGGCAGCGGCGGACAGCGTGTCCATCCCCGAGCCGCATCGTCTGCGTTCCCAGTTACCAACAGGCTGGTTCCTCCTCGCACAGGACTACAATTACACGGAGCTACATACCAAGCTCCGAGACGCACCCCCGCCGCCGGCTGACAGGGTAAGTGGTTAGTGAGTGGGACGCCGCTCACTGCCATCACACCCCTTCACGGCACCAACCTTTAACTTGTTACTTGAAACTTGAATCCTCAACTCCTACGTTGTACCTATCCAGCTCCCGGATACCCCCATTACCACCGATAAGTGCATGGGACATAAACCTGGGAGGTTTATGGTCACAAAGGGATCCGTTGACTCCCTCATTCCCCACCAGGGCCCAGCACACCATCACATTCACTTTGAGACATAAACTGCAGGAGGTTTATGGTAAAAAGGGGTCTGTTGACACCCTCATTCCCTACCAGGGCTCATTGTTGTCACCACTGACTGTACCTCCCAACCCGTACAGATCATCACCCCCACCCAGAGCATCCACACCCCTTGTTCTTACCCCCATCTACTGTATATACCACTGTTATTTAATAAACATATTTTTTTCCCCACATACTGTTTCTGCAACATATACATATATATACCTTGAATATACACCAGGTGAGCGCTTTACTATCTATTTTTTGCATTGTACCTGATGAGCCTAGACCACTCGAGTTTAGCAGATCCCTCACCCAGAGTGATTATAGCGCCTCCCCCCCCCCCCCCAAAAAAAAAACCCTTTCCCAGCTTACCATGTCAAATGCTTTTTCTAATGTGAGGACTGCATTGGTGTCATTCGTGGGATGTCTATTTATCCATTCCATGACTGAAAGCACCTTTCTGATATTTACCACAGACTGACGTCCCCACACAAAACTTGTCTGATCCTGGTGCATAACAGAGGGCAGAACTTATTTAAGTCTATCAGATAGTATTTTTGTCAGCATTTTGTAATCTGAATTCAGGAGTGATATTGGTCTGTACGACCCTGGTTGTTCTAAGTCCCTGCCTGGCTTTGGTAGGACCCTGAGAGTGGCCGAATTGAAGTAAAGCGGTAATTGTGATCCTGACAAAATTGAGTTAAACACTTTCACCAATGACCACAAATGACCATGGCCATATGCAAGGTGACAGGCACCGGGCGTTTGGGGGCGTAATGCCAGCATTTTATGTGAGTGCACCAGAAAACACAGGCGGCTCCAGACCATTGGGAGGGAGGGATGCTGACATCATCAGTGGTCCCGATCTCCTCACAGCCATCGCACTGCCGAGTATGTCTCCGTTTATGCGGAGCTACACATGGGGTGGGGGGGGGGGATTAATTTGATGGTTGAATTAACTCTCCCCTCTTCGCACAGCTGCGATTGCATTTACAGCCATGCACATGGGCGGGATTTTACGTGAGCAGATCGACATTTACCTAACGCTGGGCTCCAAACTCACAGCCCAGATATCAGGTCTGAGGCATTCACTAAGAACATGGAAATGGCTTCTCACCTGTGTGACTTCTCTCATGTATAACAAGATTTGATTTCTGTGTAAAACATTTCCCACTCTCAGAACATGGAAATAGATCACGTGTGTGATATCTTTGATGAATGGTAAGAGCTGATTTCTGAGTAAAGGATTTCCCACACTCAGAACATGGAAATGGCTTCTCACCTGTGTGAGTTCTCTGATGTGAAGCAAGAGTTGATTTGTCGGTAAAATATTTCCCACACTCAGAACATGGAAATGGCTTCTCACCTGTGTGAGTTCTCTGATGTGAAACTAGAACTGATTTCCGGGTAAAAGATTTCCCACACTCAGAACATGGAAATGGCTTCTCACCTGTGTGAGTTCTCTGATGTGAAGCAAGCGTTGATTTCTGAGTAAAAGATTTCCCACACTCAGAACATGGAAATGGCTTCTCACCTGTGTGAGTTCTCTGATGTGAAGCAAGCGTTGATTTGTCGGTAAAATATTTCCCACACTCAGAACATGGAAATGGCTTCTCACCTGTGTGAGTTCTCTGATGTGAAGCAAGCGTTGATTTCTGGGTAAAAGATTTCCCACACTCAGAACATTGAAATGGCTTCCCACCTGTGTGAGTTCTCTCATGTGAAACTAAAACTGATTTCCGGTTAAAAGACTTCCCACACTCAAAACATGAAAATGGTCTCTCACCTGTGTGAATTCTAACATGTTTAAAGAGATCTGATTTGTGTGTAAAATATTTCCCACATGTAGAACATGGAAATGGCTTCTCACCTGTGCGAGTTCTCTGATGTAAAGCAAGTGTTGATTTCTGGGTAAAAGATTTCCCACACTCAGAACATGAAAATGGCTTCTCACCTGTGTGAGTTCTCACATGTTTAAAGAGATCTGATTTGTAGGTAAAACATTTCCCACACTCAGAACATGGAAATGGCTTCTCGCCTGTGTGAGTTTTCCCATGTCTAATGAGATATGATTTCTTGATAAAAGATTTCCCACACTCAGAACATGGAAATGGTTGCTTAATTGAGTGAGTTCTCTGATGTTTAGAAAAATCTGAACGATTAATAAAAAACATATAACATTCGGAACATGTAAACATGTTAGCACCTGTATGAGCTGTTCTATGTGTAGCGGTATCTGAGTTACCAGGAGAACAGTCCTCAGGATTAGAGGTATCAGGTGATGTATCCGCACTGTGAGGCACCGGCTGTATATTTAGGGTAATGGAGGTGTCTTCTGGAGAATCCTGTGTGATGTTATCTTCTGTTTTACAATCTGAAGACAGAAGAAGACGTCCCTCCGAGGTATTCCTGCTTCTGTGTCCATCTGCTGGAAATAACATACAGATATAGAAATATCGCTCTTCCCCTTTCCCCTCACCCATTTCATACTATCAGTGAGTACAAGTTATTCCGTTATAAATACTTTCCTACAGTACTAAATATCATGCAGCAAATAACGAGATTTATGTCTTACCTGGTAAATCTCTTTCTTCGAGGATGTCAGGGGCCACAGGCTTTACAATGGGGAGTGGGAGAGCGCTTCAGCACCCTAGAGGTTAACTTCAACTGCCTCCCAGGCAGCCAGGCTCCTCCCTTATCTTCCCCGCCTCCAGGCCAAGGACCTCAGTTTTTTTAACAAGCCATGGCAGGTGACAAGAGAGAAGGAAGAGAAGCACCACACAGAAACACATTCTGAACAAATGTTAGTACCCTCAACCGAGGAGTAATATAACCAGTGAAACGTAACTTTAACGTAACTGAAGCAGGCGCGGCAGGGAGGGATCCCTGTGGCCCCTGACGGCCTCGAAGAAAGAGATTTACCAGGTAAGACATAAATCTTGTTTTCTCCTTCGGGAGACGTCAGGGGCCACAGGCTTTACAATGGGACGTCCTAAAGCAGCCACCTATGGGTGGGGACGCGCCTGTGCCGCAGCCAACACACTCTGGCCGAAGGCCGAGTCCTGGGAGGAAAACGTATCAAAAGTGTAAAAGCGCAAGAAAGAATTGGCTGACGACCAAGTCGCAGCCCTGCAAATTTGCTCAGCTGTTGCACCCCCACAGACCTAATGGAATGTGCCTGGATACCAGCCGGAACCGGAAGGGAGGTGCCCAAGTATGCCTGCCGGATAACAGAACGAATCCAGCGGGCAATAGTCTGCATAGTGGTCGGCCACCCTCTCTTCTGAAAGCCATATAGCGTAAAGAGAGAGTCAGACTTGCAAAAGGACCGAGAGCGGCGCACATAGATGTGCAATGCCCGAACCACATCCAATGAGGACTGATCAAGAGAAGCATCAGACTCACAAAAGGCCGGAACCACAATCTCCTGGTTGATGTGGAAACTGGACACCACCTTTGGTAAGTGAGAAGGTACGGTTCAAAGAACCGCCCGGTCAGAATGGAAGACCAGGAAAGGTGACTTACAAGACAGAGCAGACAGATCCGACACCCTCCGTGCCGATGCTATGGCCAATAAGAAAACCGTTTTCCAGGTGAGCCAACACAGGTCCACCGACCACAAAGGCTCAAACAGTGGTTTCCGAAGAGCGAATAGTACAAGGGAAAGGTCCCAAGGAGCAACCGGGGGGACAAAGGGAGGAGAAACAGCAAAACAGAAGAAAAAGAGATCAACCTAGGTCGCGTGGAGCGCTTGTCCTGTGCTGTCACCCCAATATATAAAGCAGCTGCTAGAAAAGGGAGTAGTCAGCTCCCTATAAGGAATACAAAGAAAGGAGGTGGGAGCAGCGCTAAAAATGAATCAAAGTATGTATATATATATATATATATATATATATATATATATCTCCTATATATTTGGCTACATCTGTCACTCAAAGTGGGTGTCTGTGTCTATAACGCTCTGTTCCTGGACTTTCCTCTTAATGTGTGATTGCCTTCATCTGTGCTGAACACCTTTCTGAGAAATTAACCTGTTTAAAACAGGTGATGGCAATCATACATTAAGGGGAAGTCTAGAAACAGAGCATTGTGTCCCTCCTGGAGAGGGTCATGTTGGGAGGTATGTGACCGAGAACCAGCCCAGTGAGCCCACAGACAGTGCCAGACACCCACTGCCTTCCCATGTTGCCCAGCACTGCTACTCCACAGCCACCAGGTGAGCGCCCCCCTCCCGCAATTTGCGGCAAAACCTCCCCCCCGCGCGCCCCCCCTCTCCCGCGATTCGCGGCAAAAACACCCGCTCCCCCGCGACCCCCCCTACCGCGATTCGCAGCAAAAACACCCCCGCGACCCCCCCTCCCGCGATTCGCTGCAAAAAGAACCCCCCCACGACCCCTCCTGCAATTCGCGGCATAACCACCACCCCGCGACCCCCCCCCTCCCGCGAATCGCAGCAAACCCTCCCCCGTGACCCCCCCCCCGATTCGCGGGAAAAACACCCCCCCGCGACCTCCCTCCCGCGATTCGCGGCAAAAAGAACCCCCCGCAACCCCCCCTTGCACGATTGGCGGCACCCCCCCTGCGACCCCCCTCCCGCGATTCGCGGCACCCCCCCTGCAATTCGCAGCAGCCCCAGGATTAAATGGCACATGCAAAACACTGACATGGCTATGGTCGACAATGAAAAAGGTTGACATGAGTTTTTGAAGATTTATTTTTAATTTTTTTAATTTTTTCATATTCATTGTCATGTGTCGACATGGACACCAATGAAGTGGCACACTTATGTCAACATTTACATGTGTTGACCTTTCTGTGTTGATTTTTTCTTGTGGCGATTCGCGTCACACCCCCCCGCAACCCCCCCTCCCGCGATTCGCGGCACCCCCCGTGACCCCCCACCTCCCGCAATTCGCGGCAACCCCCCACCGGAACCCCTGTGAACCCTGCCCTCCCGCGATTCGCGGCACCCAACCCCGCGACCCCCCCCTCCCGCAATTCGCGGCACCCCCCGTGATTCGCGGCAGCTCCAGAATTAAATTGCACATGGAAAACACTGACATGGCTATGGTCGACAATGAAAAAGGTTGACATGAGTTTTTTCCATTTTTTTCCCATTTTTTTATGTTTTCATATTCATTCTCATGTGTCGACATGGACACCAATGAAGTGCCACACTTATGTCAACATTTACATGTGTTGACCTTTCTGTGTTGATTTTTTTCTTGTGGCGATTTGCGTCACAACTTCCCCCACCCCCCCACCACAACCCCCACTCCCGCGATTCACGGCACACACACACACACCTCCCCCGCGATTCTCGGCACCCCACCCCGTGATTCACGGCACACCCCCGCGACCCCCCCTCCTGTGATTCACGGCACACCCCCGCGACCCCCCCTCCCATGATTCGCTGCAACCCCCGCCCCGTAACCCCCCCTCCCGCGATTTGCGGCACCCACCCCCGCGACCCCCCCTCCCGCAATTCGCGGCACCCCCCCGCGATTCGCGGCAGCTCCAGAATTAAATTGCACATGGAAAACACTGACATGGCTATGGTCGACAATGAAAAAGGTTGACATGAGTTTTTGAAGTTTTTTTTTCATTTTTTTAATGTTTTCATATTCATTCTCATGTGTCGACATGGACACCAATGAAGTGCCACACTTATGTCAACATTTACATGTGTTGACCTTTCTGTGTTGATTTTTTCTTGTGGCGATTCGCGTCACACCCCTCCCACCCCCCCGCAACCCCCACTCCCGCGATTCACGGCACACACACACCCCCCCGCGATTCTCGGCACCCCACCCCGTGACCCCCCCTCCCGTGATTCACGGCACACCCCCCGCGACCCCCCCTACCATGATTCGCCGCAACCCCCGCCCCCGTAACCCCCCTCCCGCGATTTGCGGCAACCCACCCCGCGACCCCCTCCCGCGATTCTCTGCAATCCCTCCCCTCCCGCGATTCGCAGCATCCACCCCCCACAACCCCCCTCCTGCAATTTGCGGCACCCCCCGCGACCCCCCCTCCTGCAATTCGCGGCACCCTCCACGACCCCCCCTCCCGCGATTCGCGGACACCTAAGTTGCAATACAGGGCATCTTTCATACAATTCTAACCATATTTCTCATATACAAACGTTCACAAATTAAGGGGGCGCAGCCTCTTACGAGGTGTGAAGAGCGCCCGTAGGGCGCGATGAATCACCTAGTCTCCTATATATTTGGTTACATCTGTCACTCAAAGTGGGTGTCTGTGTCTATAACGCTCTGTTCCTGGACTTTCCTCTTAATGTGTGATTGCCTTCATCTGTGCTGAACACCTTTCTGAGAAATTAACCTGTTTAAAACAGGTGATGGCAATCATACATTAAGGGGAAGTGTAGAAACAGAGCATTGTGTCCCTCCTGGAGAGGGTCATGTTGGGAGGTATGTGACAGAGAACCAGCCCAGTGAGCCCACAGACAGTGCCAGACACCCACTGCCTTCCCATGTTGCCCAGCACTGCTACTCCACAGCCACCAGGTGAGCGCCCCCCTCCCGCGATTTGCGGCAAAACCTCCCCCCCCGCACGCCCCGCGATTCGCGGCAAAAACACCCGCTCCCCCGCGACCCCCCCTACCGCGATTCGCAGCAAAAACAACCCCGCGACCCCCCCCCGATTCGCTGCAAAAAGAACCCCCCCACGACCCCTCCCACAATTCGCGGCATAACCACCACCCCGCGACCCCCACCTCCCGCGAATCGCGGCAAACCCTCCCCCGTGACCCCCCCCGATTCGCGGAAAAAACACCCCCCCCCCGCGACCTCCCTCCCGCGATTCGCGGCAAAAAGAACCCCCCCGCGACCCCCCCTTGCACGATTGGCGGCACCCCCCCTCCCGCGATTCGCGGCACCCCCCCCGCGCAATTCGCAGCAGCCCCAGGATTAAATGGCACATGCAAAACACTGACATGGCTATGGTCAACAATGAAAAAGGTTGACATGAGTTTTTGAAGATTTATTTTTAATTTTTTTAATTTTTTCATATTCATTGTCGACATGGACACCAATGAAGTGGCACACTTATGTCAACATTTACATGTGTTGACCTTTCTGTGTTGATTTTTTCTTGTGGCGATTCGCGTCACACCCCCCTGCAACCCCCCCTCCCACGATTCGCGGCACCCCCGTGACCCCCCACCTCCCGCAATTCGCGGCAACCCCCCACCGGAACCCCTGTGAACCCCACCCTCCCGCGATTCGCGGCACCCACCCCCGCGACCCCCCCTCCCGCAATTCGCGGCAGCTCCAGAATTAAATTGCACATGGAAAACACTGACATGGCTATGGTCGACAATGAAAAAGGTTGACATAAATTTTTGAAGTTTTTTTGTCATTTTTTGAATATTTTCATATTCATTCTCATGTGTCGACATGGACACCAATGAAGTGCCACACTTATGTCAACATTTACATGTGTTGACCTTTCTGTGTTGATTTTTTTCTTGTGGCGATTCGCGTCACACCCCCCGCAACCCCCCCTCCGGCGATTCGCGGCACCCCCCCGCGACCCCCCCCCTCCCGCAATTCGCGGCAACCCCCCACCGGAACCCCCATGAACCCCGCTCTCCCGCGATTCGCGGCACCCACCCCCCGCAACCCCCCCCTCCCGCAAATCGCGGCACCCCCCCCGTGATTCGCGGCAGCCCCAGGATTAAATGGCACATGCAAAACACTGGCACGGCTATGGTCGACAATGAAAAAGGTTGACATGAGTTTTTGAAGATTTATTTCATTTTTTGAATGTTTTCATATTCATTGTCATGTGTCAACATGGACACCAATGAAGTGGCACACTTATGTCAACATTTACATGTGTTGACCTTTCTGTGTTGATTTTTTCTTGTGGCGATTCGCGTCACACCCCCCCGCAACCCCCCCTCCCGCGATTCGCGGCACCCCCGTGACCCCCCACCTCCCGCAATTCGCGGCAACCCCCCACCGGAACCCCTGTGAACCCCGCCCTCCCCCGATTCGCGGCACCCAACCCCGCGACCCCCCCCTCCCGCAATTCGCGGCACCCCTCGTGATTTGCGGCAGCTCCAGAATTAAATTGCACATGGAAAACACTGACATGGCTATGGTCGACAATGAAAAAGGTTGACATGAGTTTTTGAAGTTTTTTTTTTCATTTTTTGAATATTTTCATATTCATTCTCATGTGTCGACATGGACACCAATGAAGTGCCACACTTATGTCAACATTTACATGTGTTGACCTTTCTGTGTTGATTTTTTCTTGTGGCGATTCGCGTCACACACCCCCCCCCCACCTCCCCCCCGCAACCCCCACTCCCGCGATTCACGGCACACACACACCCCCCCGCGATTCTCGGCACCCCACCCCGTGACCCCCCCTCCCGTGATTCACGGCACACCCCCCCTACCATGATTCGCAGCAACCCCCGACCCCGTAACCCCCCTCCCGCGATTTGCGGCAACCCACCCCGCGACCCCCCTCCGGCGATTCTCTGCAATCCCTCCCCTCCCACGATTCGCAGCATCCACCCCCCCACAACCCCCCCTCCTGCAATTCGCGGCACCCTCCGCGACCCCCCCTCCCGCGATTCGCGGACACCTAAGTTGCAATACAGGGCATCTTTCATACAATTCTAACCATATTTCTCATATACAAACGTTCACAAATTAAGGGGGCGCAGCCCCTTACGACGGTGTGAAGAGCGCCCGTAGGGCGCGATGAATCACCTAGTATATATATATATATATATATATATATATATATATATATATATATATATATATATATATAACAAATTTAATGGCACAATACTGTATAAAAACACAATTAATATGAGTGAATAAAATATCAAAACAATGATAGCTGGTGTGGGTTTAGACCTTATTAAATGGTATAACCTGCACTGGACCGGGCATAAGTCCCTTGTTGGAAGTCCTTGGGAGGACCAATTTGTTTGAATGCCGCTGGAGGTGTTTTGATCCTGATGGAATTAGGACAAGGTATAACCAACACTGGAAAACCTGAACGATGTATGCGGTGTTGGTCCAATATGGTGGCAAAAGTTCTCCAAGGTGATGGGGCTCAAGTCCAGATCAATAAGCAGGCAAGTCCAAACCACAGTGTAGCAAAGGGGGAATCCAAAAGTACCTACTCATTTTGCTGAACACCTATCAGCTTTATCAAGGTCGTCTGGGCCAATGCGGAGCCACCAGGATCAACGTGCCCCCCTTCGCCTTCAGCTTGCGAACCACACGCAGGAGGAGGGAGAATGGCGGGTAAGCATACTTCAGCCTCTACGGCCACGGGGCGGACAGGGCGTCCACCAAGATGGCGCCGGGGCCCGAGACCTGGCTCCGTACAGAGAGACCTTGTGGTTGTGTTGAGAGGCCATCAAGTCCACCTGGGGTAAACCCCACCATCACACTAGCATCTGGAACACCTCCGGATTGAGGGACCATTCGCCGGCATTCAAAGCCTGATGGCTGAGGAAGTCTGCTTCCCAATTCTGGACTCCCGGGATAAAGACCGCCGAGAGAGCTGGAATCTTCTTCTCCGCCCACTGAAAGATGTAGGATGCTTCCACCATTGCGGCCCGACTGCGAGTGCCGCCCTGGTGGTTGATATAAGCCACTGTTGTCATATTGTCCGACTGGACCTGCTCTGGGCGACCTCTCAGCCAGGGTTCCGCCAAGCAAAGAGCTCGGAAGACCGCCCTCAGTTCGAGGACATTGATTTGAAGCTGGGCCTCTGAGGCAGACCAAAGGCCCTGGAATGACCTCTGGCAAGTGACCGCTCCCCAACCGCAGAGACTGGCATCCGTGGTGAGGAGGGTCCACTGGTGGATCCAGAATGGCCTTCACACAATGAGGTTCTGATCCAAGAGCCACCATGAGAGAGAGACGGACTGTCGGCGATAAGGTTATCACCTGAGACCGGAGAAAAAGGATCCCAACAACTTGCAGAGGATCTCCTTCTGAAGGGGTCGAGAGTGGAACTGGGCATATTCTGCCATGTCGAAAGCAGACACCATGGAGCCCAGTACCTTTATGCAGGCATGCAAGGACACCCCTCGAGGAGAGAGGAGCTGTCGAATTCGGGACTGCATAGTCCAACGGCGGTCCTCCGGTAGGTAGATCCTCTGATGGATAGTGTCCAATCTGGCCCCCAGATGGACCATCGACTGGGCCGGAAGCAGTGAAGATTTGTCCCAATTGATGATCCAGCCGTGATGTTCCAGGAGCCGAACCACTATAGCATGGGTCCTCAAACTGCGGCCCTCCAGATGTTGTGAAACTACAAATCCCAGCATGCCTTGCCACAGTTTTAACACTCCCTTATAGCAAAACTGTGGCAAGGCATGCTGGGATTTGTAGTTTTACAACATCTGGAGGGCCGCAGTTTGAGGACCCATGCACTATAGTCAGGTGCTCCCGGTGAAGTTCTACAGAGTGCGCCAGAATCAACAGGTCGTCCAAATATGGGAGTATACGGATACCCTGGCTGCGCACACTGCTGTCCATCACAGACGGACGGGTACGATGACTCCTGCTTGGAGTAAACGTTGAACGGACTGTTCTAACGCTCTGCGCTTTTCCGGGTCCGATGGGAGACTCGTGGAAAAGAATGATTTTGGTGGGCGATGCCAAAAAGTTAAGGAGTAGCCTCAAGAGACCACCTCCTGAACCCAAACGTCTGTGGTGGATTCCCGCCAGACGGCCGAAAACCCTAACAGACGACGGTCCACCTTGGGATCTCCCAGGTGGGAGTCCATCCCGTCATGCGGAGGGCTTGTCCGCAGGCTTGGGGTCAGGGCATCTGGTGGCCCAGGGACACCAGCCTCTAGAACGGGAGGATCTGCCCCCCTGGGAAGATCTGGAGGAGAAGGACTGTCCCCTGCCGCGGCCCTGGAAACGAGAGGACTGGAGAGCAACCCAGGGCCGTGGAGCAGGTGTGGATGGTAAGAAAGCAGTTTTCTAAGCTGCCACCGTTGCAACCATTTTATCCAGTTGTGGACCGAATAAGAGGGAACCCTCGAAGGGAAAAGCCTCCAAAGCCTTTTTAGAGTCTGTGTCAGCCTTCCAGGAACGCAGCCATAGGGATCTGCAAGCGGCCACTGCAGAAGCAGACACCCTGGAGGAGAAAGTGGTGGAATCAAGAGCTGCCTTGCCTAAGTAGAGAGCAGCTTGATGCATCAACTCTATAGTAGGCAGCAGAGTGTCTGCTGGCGCCCCATAAAGTCACCCCCGCCGCCAAGATATACATTTAATTAGGGCCATAGCCACCCAGGCTGATGCCAGGGCAGGCCTGCCTGCTGCCCCAGCCGTGGTGTAAATAAGCTTTAGGAAGTTTTCCAACTTAAGGGACGCTGTAGGAATGGGCAACAGAGAGGATTTTACCAGTTTTGCCACATGAACGTCTACCCTGGGGGCCGTTTCCCAGGGGGCCCTATCCTCCTGGGGGAGAGGGTAAAGGGAGGAAAAGCATTTGTGAATGACAAACCTCCTATTAGGAACCTCCCAAGCCTCCCTAATGGCCTTGTTAAGGTTATCGGATTTAGAAGAAAGACCAAAGTATGCTTAGGGCGTTTAAATATAGGGCCGGAATCAGTAGGCGGATCAGCATGGTAATCTAATTGAATGACCTCCTTTACTGCTGTAACCAGGGCCGGCACATCGAGAGGAGACGGGGGTCCTCTCTATCGCAGGTGTCCCCTTCGTCAAGTGCGTCATCGACGGCCTCCTCTACATAATCCTCATCGTCCTCCTCAGTGTCAGAGGCACGCAGAAGGAGGGGCCTCGTCACCGTGTTTTTTGTTTTTTTTTACTAAAGCCCTGCGTCTATCTGCAGGCAAAGAACCCTCCCCATGGGTATCCGAAGTTGGGGGGGCTACACCCACTGCGGAAGAGGACGGCACGGGCCACGGGGGCAGCGCAGCTGAGACTTTATCCACTAGCTGTGCCATCATCTGCACAAGGGATGAGGTCCAAGCAGGCTCCTGAGAGGAGGCCGTAGGCTTGGGCGGTGCCTGCGCATTGTAGCAGCTTGCGCATAGGCTGTCCTGTACATAGTCCTGGGGTGATAGGCCCGCAATACAGGCTGTGCACGACAGCAATGCTGGGGCCTCCTCCCTCTTGCCCTTGTTGGACATAATTATAGAAATACAGGAGGGCTATAAAGGTACAATCAAACACCAATACACTGTAAGCAGTTAAGGGGTTAATAAGGTACACAGAATACAGCAAGCATACAAAGGCATACAATGCAATGAAAAGCAATGGCACTGAGCTCCTGCAGCAGCTATGGCTGGAGCATAAAAAACTGTAACCTGTGTCCTGCAGGAGAAGGTACAGGGGGGACATGCCGAAGCCTCCAGGCAGTGAAGGAGTGGAACCCCGGGTGGCACTGGAGCTTCTCCGTGTCCCTCCTCACGTGCAGCCAGGCAGACAGGAAGAGATGTCAGTGGCGGGAACTCTCTGCTGAGCACAGTTCCCTGCCTACTGTCCCGGGGAGGGGCTGATGTGGGGGGAGCCACCTCCCCCTGTTAACAAATGGTCCCTTAGGAAAGTGTCCTTGCATACCGGCGCTGCTGCCCACAAACTATGATCCCTGTTGGTCCAGCGTCCCGCGGGCCGGCCGACCGCTTGTTAGCTCAGCCGGCGGTCACCCCACAGCCGCAATGTGCCTCGCCAGTGCGATCGCACATGCTCCCGGCAGGGAGTGTGTTACTTTATAGTGAAGGCCCCCGGTGGCGGCTTCTGCTCCCAAGTGCCCGTGAGATGCTGCAGCGCTGGAGCCGGCAGCGCAGGGGTCTGCTCAGACTCCCAGCGCTGCTGCTCTGTCACTGACAGGGTCAGTGTAAAATAAAAATAAAAAAATGAAGGCTGCTAATATAGCAGCCCCTCTAGTGGGTGCATCTGGCTCCTGCCAGCACCCTGAAAAACTGAGGTCCTTGGCCTGGAGGCAGGGTAGAGGAGGGGAGGAGCCTGGCTGCCTGTTAAACTTAACCTCTAGGGTGCTGGTGCTCTCTCCCACTCCCACTAACCATTGTAAAGCCTGTGGCCCCTGATGTCTCCCGAAGGAGAAAATGGGATTTATGTAGGTAAGGTAACCCTCATTATATTAGTGCATTGGGAGACACTGAAGTATTGGGAGCCGGGGAGTGTAAGGGAACTGTAAGACTGGGTGTCACTATTCTGCCTAACAAAGCCCCTAAATACAGAATAGGAGTAAAGAACAGGGGAGAGGGGATAAACACTATTCAGGAATGAGAACAACAATCCTAACAAGGAGAACAGTAATATAACAGAACAGAAACAAAGAGCATAAAGGGAAGGCATAAGGGATGCCCCAAAGCTGGTCCTAAAGGCAAGCTGGCATCTCTGGGGTACCCAGACTGGTCACATTGGGTAAGAGCTGCACTGAGGAGCAGGTGACAGCCCAGCACCCCAGCTTAGCAGAGGCTCCGTGCCACACCATCCTAGCTGCACACACCAGTCTCTTGGTGCCCCAACAGGATCAGGAACAGGCAGACTTGCTACAAGGTAATCCTGGTAACAGTGATCCACCTGATAATGCTGATCACAGGCTAACCAGCCTCTCCTGCTGTTATCATGCAGACCCAGCAGGTCATCCATCCAGTGCAAATCCTGGGTCTTACGTACATAGAGCCACAAAGACCTGACCACTTCTGGTTACTAAGTCAGGGAGCTGAGGCCCAACTCCTTGTTACTGGGTCTGGTGGTGCTGGTTCTCCCTGGGCGCCTGCGGTACTGTGTATGACAGGTGCCAGTCCTCTACTCTGGCAACCATCTCATCCTTCTGTCTCCCATCTGCCCAGTGCCCATGGTGATGACCAGTGCCTCCCCTTTTTGGAGCCAGTATAGGCGGCTCTGGCTCCTTCCTTCATACCCACTTGCCCGTACCTTGGACCACAGTCAGAGATCTGTGACTTGTACATCGGGCAAATAGAAGCCCAAACCCTGTTGTGTGAGTCCCTGGTAAGGCCAACAGTCCATTAGCCTACATAGTAACAGAGGAGGGTGTGGGATAAGAGGCCGCTGTAGTGACAGAGGAGGGTGTGGGATAAGAGGCCGCTGTAGTGACAGAGGAGGGTGTGGGATAAGAGGCCGCTGTAGTGACAGAGGAGGGTGCGGGATAAGAGGCCGCTGTAGTGACAGAGGAGGGTGCGGGATAAGAGGCCGCTGTAGTGACAGAGGAGGGTGCGGGATAAGAGGCCGCTGTAGTGACAGAGGAGGGTGCGGGATAAGAGGCCGCTGTAGTGACAGAGGAGGGTGCAGGATAAGAGGCTGCTGTAGTGACAGAGGAGGGTGCGGGATAAGAGGCCGCTGTAGTGACAGAGGAGGGTGCGGGATAAGAGGCCGCTGTAGTGACAGAGGAGGGTGCGGGATAAGAGGCCGCTGTAGTGACAGAGGAGGGTGCGGGATAAGAGGCGGCTGTAGGGACAGAGGAGGGTGCGGGATAAGAGGCGGCTGTAGTGACAGAGGAGGGTGCGGGATAAGAGGCCGCTGTGGTGACAGAGGAGGGTGCGGGATAAGAGGCCGCTGTAGTGACAGAGGAGGGTGCGGGGTAAGAGGCCGCTGTAGTGACAGAGGAGGGTGCGGGGTAAGAGGCCGCTGTAGTGACAGAGGAGAGTGCGGGATAAGAGGCCGCTGTAGTTACAGAGGAGGGTGCGGGATAAGAGGCCGCTGTAGTGACAGAGGAGGGTGCGGGATAAGAGGCCGCTGTAGTGACAGAGGAGGGTGCGGGATAAGAGGCCGCTGTAGTGACAGAGGAGGGTGCGGGATAAGAGGCCGCTGTAGTGACAGAGGAGGGTGCGGGATAAGAGGCCGCTGTAGTGACAGAGGAGGGTGCGGGATAAGAGGCCGCTGTAGTGACAGAGGAGGGTGCGGGATAAGAGGCCGCTGTAGTGACAGAGGAGGGTGCGGGACAAGAGGCCGCTGTAGTGACAGAGGAGGGTGCGGGACAAGAGGCCGCTGTAGTGACAGAGGAGGGTGCAGGATAAGAGGCCGCTGTAGTGACAGAGGAGGGTGCGGGATAAGAGGCCGCTGTAGTGACAGAGGAGGGTGCGGGATAAGAGGCCGCTGTAGTGACAGAGGAGGGTGCGGGACAAGAGGCGGCTGTAGTGACAGAGGAGGGTGCGGGATAAGAGGCTGCTGTAGTGACAGAGGAGGGTGCAGGATAAGAGGCCGCTGTAGTGACAGAGGAGGGTGCAGGATAAGAGGCCGCTGTAGTGACAGAGGAGGGTGAAGGATAAGAGGCCGCTGTAGTGACAGAGGAGGGTGCAGGATAAGAGGCCGCTGTAGTGACAGAGGAGGGTGCAGGATAAGAGGCCGCTGTAGTGACAGAGGAGGGTGAAGGATAAGAGGCCGCTGTAGTGACAGAGGAGGGTGCAGGATAAGAGGCCGCTGTAGTGACAGAGGAGGGTGCAGGACAAGAGGTCGCTGTAGTGACAGAGGAGGGTGCAGGACAAGAGGCCGCTGTAGTGACAGAGGAGGGTGCGGGATAAGAGGTCGCTGTAGTGACAGAGGAGGGTGCAGGATAAGAGGCCGCTGTAGTGACAGAGGAGGGTGTAGGGTAAGAGGCTGCTGTAGTGACAGAGGAGGGTGCAGGATAAGAGGCTGCTGTAGTGACAGAACAAGGAGAATATGTGACTCTCTAATAAGCGATTATTCCTCACCTGTGCTGGTATCTGTAGGGATTTCCTCCTCCTTACACTGCTGGTCACACCTCACATCCGTCTCTTCTTCCCCCTCTGTATCTTCTACCTTAATCTCAGTCACATATGTCTCTTCTCCTTCTGTATCTTCTGCCTTAATATCAGTCACATCTGTCTCTTCTCCTTCTGTATCTTCTGCCTTAATATCAGTCACATCCATCTCTTCTCCTTCTGTATCTTCTACCTTAATATCACTCACTTCCGTCTCTTCTACCTTAATATCAGTCACATCCGTCTCTTCTCCTTCTGTATCTTCTACCTTAATATCAGCCAGGCCTCCACCCTAAATAACAACAGTAATTATTAATGTATGAGACACACACAGCTTCTCTACAGATCATGTAGTGATAACTCACTATGGTATATACTGTGAGGATACGGGGTTCCCCAATCATTCAGACACCGAGCAGATGAAACCAAAATAACGGTTTCTTTTCCACAGCGCACACAAATAGATAAAAACAGGAACAAGAGGCAAATGTAGCATAGAACGATATCCAGGTAGCAGTCCAAACAGGCAGTGCTTGTAGCGTCACAGTTCCACATCACAAAACCATCACTTATCCACACAGCAGTGATAGCAGATTAGTCCTCCCTCAATTCCACAGGGATCCACACAGCCGTGATAGTGCAGGAAACCTGTATAAAGTCCACACAGCACTGAACACTCCACACAGGAGTATAGTTGGGCCACCCAGGGCAGATGATGCGTTCCACCAGATACCTAGGCAGAGTATGACCTCTTGGCCCAGGACAGTGACCAACATGAGGAGCTGGGCTGTAAAAGTAGATTTTAAGAGCTTCCAAATTCCCACGGTGCTTGCACCATCCGTGGGGTCGTCCAGTTTCCTGATTGGTGGGTTCAAGCATTAGGTCTATCCCTCCTTCAATCTACAGCTGTCACTCTCCTGCTGCCCACCTGCTTTGTCAGGCTCCACAAGGTCTGCTAGAGTTCAGGAAGGCACAAGGAAGGGTAAATAGAAGGAACAATAACAGGGTAGTTGGGTTATGTCCTGATTACCCCCTGTGGAGATTGCCTTTTGGTGAAATGATACACTTTCCCCCTGGCTACTTCCTGTGTGACCATATAATACCCTTTACAGACACACATGGGGAATAGAGACATACAGAAGTTGGACATAGGGTACAGATGGACTAAAAAGTACATTAATCACTACACATAATAAAATACCATGATTTGTTTTACTCTAAGTCTGATATCCTGACAGATACCACCTACCTGATCCTCCTGTGGGGTCCTGTGATTCTCCTCTGTACAGTGCTGGGAATACAGAGGACGGGGACATCTCTCTGGGGTATCTCTGTTACTGGGCCCATCTGTAGGAGACACGCAGTGACTGAGGACATGGTATATATGTGATTATCCTGGGAATACAGAGGACGGAGACATCTCTCTGGGGTATCTCTGTTACTGGGCCCATCTGTAGGAGACACGCAGTGACTGAGGACATGGTATATATGTGATTATCCTGGGAATACAGAGGACGGAGACATCTCTCTGGGGTATCTCTGTTACTGGGCCCATCTGTAGGAGACACGCAGTGACCGAGGACATGGTATATATGTGATTATCCTGGGAATACAGAGGATGGGGACATCTCTCTGGGGTATCTCTGTTACTGGGCCCATCTGTAGGAGACACACAGTGACCGAGGACACGGTATATATGTGATTATCCTGGGAATACAGAGGACGGGGACATCTCTCTGGGGTATCTCTGTTACTGGGCCCATCTGTAGGAGACACACAGTGACTGAGGACATTGTATATATGAGATTATCCTGGGAATACAGAGGACGGGGATATCTCTCTGGGGTATCTCTGTTACTGGGCCCATCTGTAGGAGACACACAGTGACTGAGGACATGGTATATATGTGATTATCCTGGGAATACAGAGGACGGGGACATCTCTCTGGGGTATCTCTGTTACTGGGCCCATCTGTAGGAGACACGCAGTGACTGAGGATATGGTATATATGTGATTATCCTGGGAATACAGAGGACGGGGACATCTCTCTGGGGTATCTCTGTTACTGGTCCCATCTGAAGGAGACACACAGTGACTGAGGACATGGTATATATGTGATTATCCTGGGAATACAGAGGACGGGGACATCTCTGTGGTATCTCTGTTACTGGGCCCATCTGTAAGAGACACACAGTGACTGAGGACATGGTATATATGTGATTATCCTGGGAATACAGAGGACGGGGACATCTCTCTGGGGTATCTCTGTTACTGGGCCCATCTGAAGGAGACACGCAGTGACTGAGGACATGGTATATATGTGATTATCCTGGGAATACAGAGGACGGGGACATCTCTCTGGGGTATCTCTGTTACTGTCTCCATCTGTAGGAGACACACAGTGACTGAGGACATGGTATATATGTGATTATCCTGGGAATACAGAGGACGGCGACATCTCTCTGGGGTATCTCTGTTACTGGGCCCATCTGTAGGAGACACACAGTGACTGAGGACATGGTATATATGTGATTATCCTGGGACTACAGAGGACGGGGACATCTCTCTGGGGTATCTCTGTTACTGGGCCCATCTGTAAGAGACACGCAGTGACTGAGGATATGGTATATATGTGATTATCCTGGGAATACAGAGGACGGGGACATCTCTCTGGGGTATCTCTGTTACTGGTCCCATCTGTAGGAGACACACAGTGACTGAGGACATGGTATATATGTGATTATCCTGGGAATACAGAGGACGGGGACATCTCTCTGTGGTATCTCTGTTACTGGGCCCATCTGTAGGAGACACACAGTGACTGAGGACATGGTATATATGTGATTATCCTGGGAATACAGAGGACGGGGACATCTCTCTGTGGTATCTCTGTTACTGGGCCCATCTGTAGGAGACACACAGTGACTGAGGACATGGTATATATGTGATTATCCTGGGAATACAGAGGACGGGGACATCTCTCTGGGGTATCTCTGTTACTGGGCCCATCTGAAGGAGACACGCAGTGACTGAGGACATGGTATATATGTGATTATCCTGGGAATACAGAGGACAGGGACATCTCTCTGGGGTATCTCTGTTACTGTCTCCATCTGTAGGAGACACACAGTGACTGAGGACATGGTATATATGTGATTATCCTGTGAATACAGAGGACGGCGACATCTCTCTGGGGTATCTCTGTTACTGGGCCCATCTGTAGGAGACACACAGTGACTGAGGACATGGTATATATGTGACTATCCTGGGAATACAGAGGACGGGGACATCTCTCTGGGGTATCTCTGTTACTGGGCCCATCTGTAGGAGACACACAGTGACTGAGTACATGGTATATATATGTGATTATCCTGGGAATACAGAGGACGGGGACATCTCTCTGGGGTATATCTCTTACTGGGCCCATCTGTAGGAGACACGCAGTGACTGAGGACATTGTATATATGAGATTATCCTGGGAATACAGAGGACGGGGACATCTCTCTGGGGTATCTCTGTTACTGGGCCCATCTGTAGGAGACACACAGTGACTGAGGACATTGTATATATGTGATTATCCTGGGAATACAGAGGACGGGGACATCTCTCTGGGGTATCTCTGTTACTGGCCCCATCTGTAGGAGACATGCAGTGACTGAGGACATGGTATATATGTGATTATCCTGGGAATACAGAGGACGGGGACATCTCTCTGGGGTATTCCTGTTACTGGGCCCATCTGTAGGAGACATGCAGTGACTGAGGACATGGTATATATGCGATTATCCTGGGAATACAGAGGACGGAGACATCTCTCTGGGGTATCTCTGTTACAGGGCCCATCTGTAGGAGACACACAGTGACTGAGGACATGGTATATATGTGATTATCCTGGGAATACAGAGGACATCTCTCTGGGGTATCTCTGTTACTGGGCCCATCTGTATGAGACAGGCAGTGACTGAGGACATGGTATATATGTGATTATCCTGGGAATACAGAGGATGGGGACATCTCTCTGGGGTATCTCTGTTACTGGGCCCATCTGTAGGAGACACGCAGTGACTGAGGACATGGTATATATGTGATTATCCTGGGAATACAGAGGACGGGGACATCTCTCTGGGGTATCTCTGTTACAGGGCCCATCTGTAGGAGACACACAGTGACTGAGGACATGGTATATATGTGATTATCCTGGGAATACAGAGGACATCTCTCTGGGGTATCTCTGTTACTGGGCCCATCTGTATGAGACAGGCAGTGACTGAGGACATTGTATATATGTGATTATCCTGGGAATACAGAGGCCGGGGACATCTCTCTGGGATATCTGTTACTGGGCCCATCTGTAGGAGACACACAGTGACTGAGGACATAGTATATATGTGATTATCCTGGGAATACAGAGGACGGACACATCTCTCTGGGGTATCTCTGTTACAGGGCCCATCTGTAGGAGACACACAGTGACTGAGGACATGGTATATATGTGATTATACTGGGAATACAGAGGACGAGGACATCTCTCTGGGGTATCCCTGTTACTGGGCCCATCTGTAGGAGACACGCAGTGACTGAGGACATGGTATATATGTGATTATCCTGGGAATACAGAGGACGGGGACATCTCTCTGGGGTATATCTGTTACTGGGCCCATCTGTAGGAGACACGCAGTGACTGAGGACATGGTATATATGTGATTATCCTGGGAATACAGAGGACGGGGACATCTCTCTGGGGTATCTCTGTTACTGGGCCCATCTGTAGGAGACACATAGTGACTGAGGACATGGTATATATGTGATTATCCTGGGAATACAGAGGACGGGGACATCTCTCTGGGGTATCTCTGTTACTGGGCCCATCTGTAGAAGACACGCAGTGACTGAGGACATTGTATATATGTGATTATCCTGGGAATACAGAGGACGGGGACATCTCTCTGGGGTCTCTCTGTTACTGGGCCCATCTGTAGGAGACACACAGTGACTGAGGACATGGTATATATGTGATTATCCTGGGAATACAGAGGACGGGGACATCTCTCTGGGGTATCTCTGTTACTGGGCCCATCTGTAGGAGACACACAGTGACTGAGGACATGGTATATATGTGATTATCCTGGGAATACAGAGGACGGGGACATCTCTCTGGGGTATCTCGGTTACTGGGCCCATCTGTAGGAGACACACAGTGACTGAGGACATGGTATATATGTGATTATCCTGGGAATACAGAGGACAGGGACATCTCTCTGGGGTATCTCTGTTACTGGGTCCATCTGTAGGAGACACACAGTGACTGAGGACATGGTATATATGTGATTATCCTGGGAATACAGAGGACGGGGACATCTCTCTGGGGTATCTCTGTTACTGGGCCCATCTGTAGGAGACACGCAGCGACTGAGGACATTGTATATATGTGATTATCCTGGGAATACAGAGGACGGGGACATCTCTCTGGGGGATCTCTGTTACTGGCCCATCTGTAGGAGACACACAGTGACTGAGGACACGGTATATATGTGATTATCCTGGGAATACAGAGGACGGGGACATCTCTCTGGGGTATCTCTGTTACTGGGCCCATCTGTAGGAGACACACAGTGACTTAGGACATTGTATATATGTGATTATCCTGGGAATACAGAGGACGGGGACATCTCTCTGGGGTATCCCTGTTACTGGGCCCATCTGTAGGAGACACGCAGTGACTGAGGACATGGTATATATGTGATTATCCTGGGAATACAGAGGATGGGGACATCTCTCTGGAGTATCTCTGTTACTGGGCCCATCTGTAGGAGACACACAGTGACTGAGGACATGGGTATATATGTGATTATCCTGGGAATACAGAAGACGGGGACATCTCTCTGGGGTATCTCTGTTACTGGGCCCATCTGTAGGAGACACGCAGTGACTGAGGACATTGTGTATATGTGATTATCCTGGGAATACAGAGGACGGGGACATCTCTCTGGGGTATCTCTGTTACTGGGCCCATCTGTAGGAGACAAGCAGTGACTGAGGACATGGTATATATGTGATTATCCTGGGAATACAGAGGACGGGGACATCTCTCTGGGGTATATCTGTTACTGGGCCCATCTGTAGGAGACACACAGTGACTGAGGACATGGGATATATGTGATTATCCTGGAAATACAGAGGACGGGGACATCTCTCTGGGGTATCTCTGTTACTGGGCCCATCTGTAGGAGACACGCAGTGACTGAGGACATGGTATATATGTGATTATCCTGGGAATACAGAGGACGGGGACATCTCTCTGGAGTATCTCTGTTACTGGGCCCATCTGTAGGAGACACACAGTGACTGAGGACATGGGTATATATGTGATTATCCTGGGAATACAGAAGACGGGGACATCTCTCTGGGGTATCTCTGTTACTGGGCCCATCTGTAGGAAACACGCAGTGACTGAGGACATGGTATATATGTGATTATCCTGGGAATACAGAGGATGGGGTCATCTCTCTGGGGTATCTCTGTTACTGGCCCATCTGTATGAGACACGCAGTGACTGAGGACATTGTGTATATGTGATTATCCTGGGAATACAGAGGACAGGGACATCTCTCTGGGGTATCTCTGTTACTGGGCCCATCTGTAGAAGACACACAGTGACTGAGGACATGGTATATATGTGATTATCCTGGGAATACAGAGGACGGGGACAACTCTCTGGGGTCTCTCTGTTACTGGGCCCATCTGTAGGAGACACACAGTGACTGAGGACATGGTATATATGTGATTATCCTGGGAATACAGAGGACGGGGACATCTCTCTGGGGTATCTCTGTTACTGGGCCCATCTGTAGGAGACACACAGTGACTGAGGACATGGTATATATGTGATTATCCTGGGAATACAGAGGACGGGGACATCTCTCTGGGGTATCTCGGTTACTGGGCCCATCTGTAGGAGACACGCAGTGACTGAGGACATGGTATATATGTGATTATCCTGGGAATACAGAGGACGGGGACATCTCTCTGGGGTATCTCTGTTACTGGGTCCATCTGTAGGAGACACGCAGTGACTGAGGACATGGTATATATGTGATTATCCTGGGAATACAGAGGACGGGGACATCTCTCTGGGGTATCTCTGTTACTGGGCCCATCTGTAGGAGACACGCAGTGACTGAGGACACGGTATATATGTGATTATCCTGGGAATACAGAGGACGGGGACATCTCTCTGGGGTATCTCTGTTACTGGGCCCATCTGTAGGAGACACGCAGTGACTGAGGACATTGTATATATGTGATTATCCTGGGAATACAGAGGACGGGGACATCTCTCTGGGGTATCTCTGTTACTGGGCCCATCTGTAGGAGACACACAGTGACTGAGGACATGGTATATATGTGATTATCCTGGGAATACAGAGGACGGGGACATCTCTCTGGGGTATCTCGGTTACTGGGCCCATCTGTAGGAGACACGCAGTGACTGAGGACATGTATATATGTGATTATCCTGGGAATACAGAGGACGGGGACATCTCTCTGGGGGATCTCTGTTACTGGGCCCATCTGTAGGAGACACGCAGTGACTGAGGACACGGTATATATGTGATTATCCTGGGAATACAGAGGACGGGGACATCTCTCTGGGGTATCTCTGTTACTGGGCCCATCTGTAGGAGACACACAGTGACTTAGGACATTGTATATATGTGATTATCCTGGGAATACAGAGGACGGGGACATCTCTCTGGGGTATCTCTGTTACTGGGCCCATCTGTAGGAGACACGCAGTGACTGAGGACATTGTATATATGTGATTATCCTGGGAATACAGAGGACGGGGACATCTCTCTGGGGTATCTCTGTTACTGGGCCCATCTGTAGGAGACACGCAGTGACTGAGGACATTGTATATATGTGATTATCCTGGGAATACAGAGGACGGGGACATCTCTCTGGAGTATCTCTGTTACTGGGCCCATCTGTAGGAGACACACAGTGACTGAGGACATGGGTATATATGTGATTATCCTGGGAATACAGAGGACGGGGACATCTCTCTGGGGTATCTCTGTTACTGGGCCCATCTGTAGAAGACACACAGTGACTGAGGACATGGTATATATGTGATTATCCTGGGAATACAGAGGACGGGGACATCTCTCTGGGGTATCTCTGTTACTGGGCCCATCTGTAGAAGACACACAGTGACTGAGGACATGGTATATATGTGATTATCCTGGGAATACAGAGGACGGGGACATCTCTCTGGGGTATCTCTGTTACTGGCACATCTGTAGGAGACACACAGTGACTGAGGACATGGTATATATGTGATTATCCTGGGAATACAGAGGACGGGGACATCTCTCTGGGGTATCTCTGTTACTGGGCCCATCTGTAGGAGACACGCAGTGACTGAGGACATGGTATATATGTGATTATCCTGGGAATACAGAGGACGGTGACATCTCTCTGGGGTATCTCTGTTACTGGGCCCATCTGTAGGAGACACACAGTGACTGAGGACATGGTATATATGTCATTATCCTGGGAATACAGAGGACGGGGACATCTCTCTGGGGTATCTCTGTTACTGGGCCCATCTATAGGAGACACACAGTGACTGAGGACATGGTATATATGTGATTTTCCTGGGAATACAGAGAACTGGGACAGCTCTCTGGGGTATCTCTGTTACTGGGCCCATCTGTAGGAGACGTGCAGTGACTGAGGACATGGTATATATGTGATTATCCTGGTAATACAGAGGACGGGGACATCTCTCTGGGGTATTCCTGTTACTGGGCCCATCTGTAGGAGACACACAGTGACTGAGGACATGGTATATATGTGATTATCCTGGGAATACAGAGGACGGGGACATCTCTCTGGGGTATCTCTGTTACTGGCCCCATCTGTAGGAGACACACAGTGACTGAGGACATTGTATATATGTCATTATCCTGGGAATACAGAGGACGGGGACATCTCTCTGGGGTATCTGTTAGTGGGCCCATAACTGTAGGAGACAGAGAGTGGCTAAATACACACTACATATGTACATATCAGATTATCTCCAGTAGGACAGGTCATGAGTCCCGTAGCCTACCATTACCACTATTTCTATGTATCTCTTTCTATCTATACTTCATCTAGTAGCTAATTAGAACAATTAAAATATACCTGTCTATGATACAAAATGATCCAGATTTGCCAATAATAAGAAATGTGCCTTTGCTTCTGTGCTATAGGAGAGGCAGGAACATGAGGGAAATGGTAATGTACACAGACATCTCTAGGTTGTGCAGACCCGAGGGATCACCAGGTGTATATATAAATGTGCATGTGATTATTACTCACCTGTGCTGGTGTCTGTAGGGATTTCCTCCTCCTTACACTGCTGATCCATCTCTTCTTCTCCCTTTATATCCTCTACTGTAATATCACACAGATCTTCCCCCTAATAAAAAAATATATAAAATCACATACATCTTACTATCACTTTTTTTTAAATGTAATCTCTCACCTTCGGCTTCTATTAGTTGGGGATTTATCTCCCAGTCCAGGCGCCCCCCCCCCATTAGTTGAAAATCTAATACTACAGGAATCCAGCAAACATAAAACACATCACCCTTCTCCCATAGCGTTACAGGTCAATAATTGTATATTTTGGAATGTAGACCCTGTAACAATCTAGACTCCATCTATGTTTTCGTTCTCTTAAACAACCTCACCCCTCTGGCAATAGCAGAAACATGGCGCACACTAATCAGACATGGCCTCATCTGAAGCCCTCTCACACAGGGCCTTATTCTAGTTCACTCTTAGAGGCAAATTCCTTCTTAGCTGGACAAAACCATGTGCACTGCAGGTGTGGCAGATGTAACATGTGTAGAGAGAATTAGATTTGGGTGGGGTTTTTCTTCAAAGTGAGATCTATATTGCAGTGTAAAAATAAAGCAGTCAGTATTTTCCCTGCACAGAAACAAAATAACTAAATCTCTCTGTACATGTTACATCTGCCCCCCTGCAGTGCACATGGTTTTGTCCAGCTAAGAAGGAATTTGCCTCTAAGAGTGAACTAGAATAAGGCCCACAGTTCTCTCCATCTCACGCACACCTCCAGGTTTGGAAGCAGACAAGGAGGTGGGTTAGAATAGTTCTTTACAATGGGCGATTTCAAGATCCCGATATTCTCCTTGTGTCTGCAAACCACTCTCTGTAACCACCGCTCTTGGACAGTCCCTATGGACTGACTCTTATGGTCATTGGGGTGACCACTGCCTTTTTCGTAAGACTATGGGGCAAATTTACTAAGGCAGATCAGGCTGATCCCCTGTATGAACCAGGCTCTTGAGCTGCTTCTGGTTAAAAAAAATATGAGTGACAAAAATAATAGGGGTATTTTTATAACTGGCACCGGGCTCTGACAGCCACAGGTGTAATGCCACAGCCAGGGGAAAAACGTTTTACACAAATTGACCCCAATTGATTTTGTGGTCAGCCTGAATTGCCGGTTCCCACTATAAACGCCTATGTTAACACTTTAACATAGGCATCTATGGTGGGAACCGGCCATTGACACAAATGTTACATTCTTATGGTGGGAACCAGCCATAGACACACGTTACATTCTTAACATGCACATCTATGGAGAAGCAGAACAGCCTATCAGGTGTGGTGCTCCCCTGGAGATCGCTCCCGAAAGGTAGAGGGAATTCCTAATGACTGTCATCACTGGGATTTCCCTCAGAATCAGGAAGGAGCTGCTTGTGTAACCAAGCAGCTCTACAGTCCGCTGGTTTCAGGTATTTTTGCAGGTTTTTTTTAACCCCATGGATGCCTACATGAACTGAAGAGGATGTGATCTACACAGGAGGTGGCGAGTATAATTTTTCTTTACAGGTACCCATGGGATGTCTACTGGAAAAGGATACCAAACCTATGGGCTCAAGATAGGCGTGTATGGTGTGTGTCATAAAACTCTACTTTATTCTGTGTTTGTGTCTATTTATTTGGGTTTGATTCTTTTGTGGGACTACAAGTCCCAACATGCCCATTAATACTTGGTTGTCCAAGGCTTGCTGGGACTTGATGTTTTACAACAAAACCCAATACTTTATTTTTATTCTATTTTGTAGACATTTAACATCAGAACACAGGGGTGCTGGGGACAGCCCCCAGCTTCAGCCCTGGCTTGGGGTTGCCTGCTGGGGTTGTAATACCATAGCCGGGGGAACTTTTGGCTGTGACACACGATATGATATCTCCAGAGCTCGCAGTTCAGAGACACCTATATAGTGACTCTAAACTGCAGTCGTCCTGTGCGAGGATCCGGTGACATGGCTCACCAGGATCCAGAAATTCACAATCCCATCGGTTCCCAGTATGTAAACCTACCCCACCCCTCTAAGCCTCTATATAAGGATGGCTGTATGCAGGGGTATTTATCTGGCGGAACGGTCCGGAACGCCGTTCCTGAAGTTCAGATAAAAATTGACTTAGACAGGAACGGCGTTCCGGAACCTGTAGTAGCCAGCGTAACCCTGTGGCAGACGGATGCAGAGTTTCCTGGGCCCGGTGGATTCGCGGCGCTGTGTCTATCCCCCCCCCCCATCCCATCCATGGTGCAGCGCGGTGGTTACTTAGCGTGCCGCAGACTCCTGCCCGTCTGCACACCTCGGGACTCTTCTGTGATGGACAAGGGCCAGGGGTGGAACTATTGCTGCTGTAAGCTCCTGGGCTCGCAATCCCTGCCACCTGCACCACAGTTTCTGTCAGCCAGGCCTGTGCTCGCCGGTGAAAGGGATCTGGCGGGCACCGGGAATGAATGAGCGGCGCTGCATCTGTATGCTATACACCCCCCACCCCTGCAACCTAAATATACACCGCCCCCTGCAACCTAACTATAAACCCCGCGACCTAATTATACACCCCACAGCCTATGTTATACACTCTCCACCCCTGCAGCCTAACTATACACCCCCCCCCCAGCAACCTAACTATACACCCCCACCCCCGCAGCCTAACAATACACTCCGCAACTCTCACAGCCTAATTATACACCCCCACAGCCTATCCTATACACTCCCCACCCCTGCATTATATATATTTATGCACACTGTTTGAAGCCCACGTGTTTGTATATTACAGTACATCTGCACACACCACCATGCGGCAGACATGTCAGCTGAGATATAGTATCACATTCTGTAAACGGAAACACAGACCGTAAAGAAATAAGGAGAGATCAGACATAATACTGACAGAACAGCCGCTGGTTCTTCATCAGAGAGCCCAGTTCTGATGCCCATCTACACCATAATAACTGCTATATAAGAGGAATAATACTGTGCCACACACTGCTGGTAACAAGCCCATGGCAGAGGGTGGGACAGGGCCCCAGTCACTGTATAGGGATATACAGCTACTAGGTCCCAGCCACAGCCCCACAGCACACGTGTAAGGCCGGGAGGAGCCGTCTCCTCAGCAGCAGCTCTCGGGCGTCACATAGTAGACACTGACTGTGTATCTATGTCACCCTATACTCCCATACTCTCACCCCTGTCTACGGGGACACTCTCACCCGCCGCTGCCACGAAGTTCCGGGCTCTGCGTTCCACAGTTCTTACAGGTCATGCGTACTACTCTACTTCCGGATTGTGCGTTCCACCGTACTCAGCCCTCGCTCTGAGTTCCAGGGGCGGGAGGAAGTGTCTATTGTCCAATCCACAACAAGTTGCGGGTTGCGGAGGAGGCAGCAGCAGGGAGGACCCAGTGTTGTGTCCGGCAGCGTCAGGTAATTGTATCTGGTATTATTATTACATTATATATAGGTGACGCAGACTGTGGTGCTCCGTGGTTGTGATGCAGGTGGAGCAGACTGGTGTCCAGAGTGTTATATAATATAGGGTATGTACATCAGACGCTTGTGCCCTGTGACTGTAATCCCAGACCCACATACAGGACCCTTCCCACAGGGACAGAGGTCTCAGCTCCTGGACTCCATACCTAATGTCTGGTACTGTAATGTATAGTAATGTGTATGGTACTGTCATGTCTAGTAATTTATAGTAATGTGTATGGTACTGTAATGTGTATAGTAATGTCTGGTGATGTATATGGTAATGTAGGTTAACAAAGGTGTATCACTGCGCTACTGAGGAGTAAATAAGAGTCTCTTTATATACAGTATAGTAACATTTACTTGTATCCACGTATGAAATAGGAGTGAATTCTAAGACTCTGCATGGATAAAAAATATTATATATATATATATATATATAGATAGGCGGCAGGTCCGGCACTCTCTCCTACGATCCTTACTGCGCCCGGTGCCTTCACGGATGAAGGGAAATAGAGTACACAGTGTGCGGCACTCGGTGCGAAATGAAGAAACTTTCAATCAGGGAGGCTTAGGTTTAGCAACGTTTCATTCAGTGTTGAATTTCGTCAGGATATAACCTGACGAAATTCAACACTGAATGAAACGTTGCTAAACCTAAGCCTCCCTGATTGAAAGTTTCTTCATTTCGCACCGAGTGCCGCACACTGTGTACTCTATATATATATATATATATATATATATATATATATATATATATATATATGCAAAAAAGCAAGGCGTCACTCGGAGACAGGTGAATTCAAATCTTCACTGCTTTATTAAGCACAAGGTAATAACCAACACCAGCGTTTCGAGCCGCAGGCTCGTCCTCAGGGTACAACCCATCACTGCACACACACCATGTTATATACCCCAAAAGGTCACTCCCCCCGTTGTAATTAGCAGGGTTACTCACCTGGTACAGGTATCAGCGTGGCGCCTCCAGCGTCTCATCCTACCGTCTCCTATCACCCGCTGCACTTCCTGGATGCGTCATCAGTGACGCGCCCGGTCTGTGACACGCAGGGAAACTTCAGAGACTAGGTGATTTCCGCCTCGTGACCCGCACAGCCAATCTATACCAGGGAGATACCTGTGTATACGATACATGCATAAAAATTAGCATATAATTAAACATATGATACAAAAAAATTACAGAATCAATAATACAATACAATAAGTGAATAAATATGTGAAATTATAACAAAGGAAAAATATAAAAAAATATATTTAAAAAGAGGGATACCAGATGTGTCAAAAGACTAGCGCATTATTATCATTTAGATATAGATAAATTATTTAATTTTAGCAATAAGTCATGATTTTATATATATATATAGAAAAACTGCGCTAACCATCCACTACTTAACAACAAACCTCCCTTGTGAGCAGTACATTGCTAGTCCTGGTTTTAAGTATTTAGCGTACCAATATGTATGTCTGTGATACAGACCTATATGTGCTACAAAAAACTTTGTAAACCATGCTGCTCATTAAGCCCTCTAGGGGCAATGGTGTCCAATACATGGATCCACCTTGCCTCTGCCTGTAACAATAATTTACCCCTGTTCCCTCCCCTTGAAGGGGGGGGCACATGGTGTACAATTTTTGAACGTAGACTCGCTACACTATGACCAAAGGTGACACAGTGCCGAGCCACCGGCTGATCACTAGTTCCACTAGAGATAGCCTGCCGTATTGCATGGCGGTGGTTGGCCATTCTTTCTTTGAATTGACATTCTGTCTTGCCCACGTAGTAAAGACCACAAGGGCAAGACAGAACATAGACAACGAAGCGGGTTGAGCAGGTGACCACTGACCTAATGGGTACTCTGCGACCTGTGTGGGGATGTGATATATAACTACCCGTAAGTAAAGATCCACAGGTAGTACAACCCACACATCTATAGCAGCCCATAGGTCGTGTCATAAAATGAGTAGGGACAGATTTTTTAGTTAGATTACTAATGTCTAATTTGACTAGTAAGTCACTTAAGTTACTTCCCCTTTTATAAGCTGGCATGATGCGCAGCTTATTTAGACCAGGTAGATCTTTATCGGTGGTAATAAGGGGCCAATGATTTTTAACCTTTTTAGTAACTATTTGACTGTCACTAGCAAATTGATTAACCCAAGGGATCCTCTGATTGGCTTGATCCAATCTGTCAGGTGGATTTAAGGTGACTTCCCTGGGTATCTGTAACACTTTCTCTTTGATTTTAATAAGATCCCTGCGTCTGTATCCTCTTTCTTCGAATTTGGCTTGCATAATATCTAGTTGTTTTATGGTCTCCTGTGGATCACTAGTGATACGTCGCACCCGGAGCATCTGCGAATAGGGCAAGCCCTTACGCAGGGGCAATGGGTGACAGCTCTCATGGCGAAGCAATGTGTTCCTATCTGTGCTTTTTACATAAATAGTAGTAGACAATCTTCTGTTTTGCTGTGTAATCAGGACGTCCAAAAAATTAATGGAGGTGTCACTGATGGAGAATGTAAATTTCACGGGACTGGATGATTGATTGTGTATTGTGAACATGTCCTCCAATGATTGTTTGGACCCTTGCCAAAAGATTAACAGGTCATCTATGTACCTTAAATACAAGACCACATTAGAACTATGCGGTCCCTGATGGAACAGTAATTTATCGATGGTGCACATGAAAGCATTGGCGTACGATGGGGCCACTGGGGACCCCATCGCACAGCCAAGTTTCTGCCTATACATACCGCCATCAAAAGTAAAAAAATTCCTATTAAGCACTAATGACAATAATTGCATAAAGAGCTGGGCGGGGGGGCCCTTGTAGATCACATTGTCACTGATTAGTTCACTCACTGCATCCAACCCTAATTGATGGGGGATGCAGGTGTACAAACCAGTGACATCTGCACTACATAGTAACATATTTTCTGGCCATATGTCAATCTCCTGCAATTTATTTATTAACATATTAGTGTCTTTTAAATATGATTTGGTATTTTGTATGCAGGGATTGAGATACGCATCCAGAAAAGTGGAAACTTTGTGATACAAAGAACCCCTGGCTGAAATTATCGGCCTTCCTGGGGGGTCAATTAAGCTCTTATGCACCTTCGGCAAGGTATAAAAAAGGGGGACAATGGGGAACTCAGTGCGTAAGGCTGCACTGATCTCTTCTGTTATGTAATCACCATTGACCGCTGTTAACAATAAACTGTCCAATTCCTTCTTGTATTCACAGGAAGGATCTTTGGTTAGGTGTTCATATACATCTAAATCAGTTAGCTGTCTCTGACATTCAAGAAGATATTTACTTAAGTCCTGTACCACAACCGAACCTCCTTTGTCGGCTCTTCTTATGACTACATCAGACCTCTGTTGTAAGTCACGCAAAGCCTGTTGTTCCATGCGTGTCAAATTATTCGAGGAAAGTGTCTCATATTCAACAGAATCTATGGCATTGTCCATCATTCTAGTAAAGGACCGAATGGAGGGGTTGTGGGACTGTGGGTCATAGGTGGATTTTTCTTGTAACTTTTTCAGCTGTACAGGCATCAGGGGTGTCAAAATGTCACTAGTAATATCAGGATTATTGGAAAAATGCTCTCGGAGCCTCAAGGAACGTCCAAATCTAAACGTGTCCACTTTCCACTGGAATTTATCTCTTTTAGAGGTGGGGACGAAAGATAGTCCTTTAGATAGTACTGCCACCTCACTCTCATTTAAAGGGACACTAGACAGATTAAATACAAGGTCCTTACCTATCGAGTGGTTTTGCGACCTCTTCTGCCTTTCGGTTTGTTGTCCGCGCCTCGTCCTGCGCCTCGACCTGCTGGTGGCTTGAGGGAAGCGCGTGTGGTGGCACCTAAAGGGTGGGTATTGATGGTTGTGGACGTTGAAGGTGTTTGTACATCCATATCACTAGCAGACGTGCTAGTTCCATCATAATCAGCATAATTGCGATTTCTGTAGCGTCTTTCAAATGGTTTCTTGCCCCCTTTAGGTCTGTCGGTGCTCAGCCATAAGTACACTCTGTTTTGCTCATAATCCAGTTCTACCTTGCGTTTCTTCTCACGCTTGAATCTTATGAGCTCACGTCGATACTGTTCGATTTGTTGGTTGAGTTTAGCACACCAATCAATTTGAGCATCTGCAGACAACACCGGTTTGTGTGTAGTTTCAAATGAGGCTAATTTGCTCCTTACTAGTCCTAGTTCCTTAGTGGATTCGTCCACTACTAGCAGGAGTAAGTCCATTGAGCATTTATTGAGTATGCCAACCCATTTTTTACAGAACATCGTGTTCTGTCGCCCTATAGTTGGCATATTAGTGACTCTAAAGCCACGTGGGATGTGTTTTTCAGTATAATACTCCGCCAAAGTTGAGGCATGCAGCATGTAGTCTATTTCACGTTTTTTCAGCGCAAACCAATCTTTATATAAGTCCTCATTCTCCACAGTAGCTGTGTGGGCTGAAGATTTCGCTGCTTGTAATATCTGATCTACATCTGCATCGGAGTAACTGAAATAATCCCCTGTGTCGACTTGTGAAAAGTTGACACCAAGCTCAGCATCCATGGTTATAAATAATAGTGCTGCTCACCAATCAGGGAGGGTCGCTTGTAGAGGTAAATGTCCAGCTGGTATCTCTCTGGGGAATCCCTTCTGGGAAAACGACAATTGAAATGGCGTGGGTGCCTTGACAGAGACTTAGACCGTCCAGCCACGGAAAGATCCAGCTCACAATAGAGGGATGCGGGGTCCGGCACTCCACTGGTTACAATACTGGTTTCTTGCTCCGGTGCCCTCCTCAGACAACGAGGTCCAAATATATGCAAAAAAGCAAGGCGTCACTCGGAGACAGGTGAATTCAAATCTTCACTGCTTTATTAAGCACAAGGTAATAACCAACACCAGCGTTTCGAGCCGCAGGCTCGTCCTCAGGGTACAACCCATCACTGCACACACACCATGTTATATACCCCAAAAGGTCACTCCCCCCGTTGTAATTAGCAGGGTTACTCACCTGGTACAGGTATCAGCGTGGCGCCTCCAGCGTCTCATCCTACCGTCTCCTATCACCCGCTGCACTTCCTGGATGCGTCATCAGTGACGCGCCCGGTCTGTGACACGCAGGGAAACTTCAGAGACTAGGTGATTTCCGCCTCGTGACCCGCACAGCCAATCTATACCAGGGAGATACCTGTGTATACGATACATGCATAAAAATTAGCATATAATTAAACATATGATACAAAAAAATTACAGAATCAATAATACAATACAATAAGTGAATAAATATGTGAAATTATAACAAAGGAAAAATATAAAAAAATATATTTAAAAAGAGGGATACCAGATGTGTCAAAAGACTAGCGCATTATTATCATTTAGATATAGATAAATTATTTAATTTTAGCAATAAGTCATGATTTTATATATATATATAGAAAAACTGCGCTAACCATCCACTACTTAACAACAAACCTCCCTTGTGAGCAGTACATTGCTAGTCCTGGTTTTAAGTATTTAGCGTACCAATATGTATGTCTGTGATACAGACCTATATGTGCTACAAAAAACTTTGTAAACCATGCTGCTCATTAAGCCCTCTAGGGGCAATGGTGTCCAATACATGGATCCACCTTGCCTCTGCCTGTAACAATAATTTACCCCTGTTCCCTCCCCTTGAAGGGGGGGGCACATGGTGTACAATTTTTGAACGTAGACTCGCTACACTATGACCAAAGGTGACACAGTGCCGAGCCACCGGCTGATCACTAGTTCCACTAGAGATAGCCTGCCGTATTGCATGGCGGTGGTTGGCCATTCTTTCTTTGAATTGACATTCTGTCTTGCCCACGTAGTAAAGACCACAAGGGCAAGACAGAACATAGACAACGAAGCGGGTTGAGCAGGTGACCACTGACCTAATGGGTACTCTGCGACCTGTGTGGGGATGTGATATATAACTACCCGTAAGTAAAGATCCACAGGTAGTACAACCCACACATCTATAGCAGCCCATAGGTCGTGTCATAAAATGAGTAGGGACAGATTTTTTAGTTAGATTACTAATGTCTAATTTGACTAGTAAGTCACTTAAGTTACTTCCCCTTTTATAAGCTGGCATGATGCGCAGCTTATTTAGACCAGGTAGATCTTTATCGGTGGTAATAAGGGGCCAATGATTTTTAACCTTTTTAGTAACTATTTGACTGTCACTAGCAAATTGATTAACCCAAGGGATCCTCTGATTGGCTTGATCCAATCTGTCAGGTGGATTTAAGGTGACTTCCCTGGGTATCTGTAACACTTTCTCTTTGATTTTAATAAGATCCCTGCGTCTGTATCCTCTTTCTTCGAATTTGGCTTGCATAATATCTAGTTGTTTTATGGTCTCCTGTGGATCACTAGTGATACGTCGCACCCGGAGCATCTGCGAATAGGGCAAGCCCTTACGCAGGGGCAATGGGTGACAGCTCTCATGGCGAAGCAATGTGTTCCTATCTGTGCTTTTTACATAAATAGTAGTAGACAATCTTCTGTTTTGCTGTGTAATCAGGACGTCCAAAAAATTAATGGAGGTGTCACTGATGGAGAATGTAAATTTCACGGGACTGGATGATTGATTGTGTATTGTGAACATGTCCTCCAATGATTGTTTGGACCCTTGCCAAAAGATTAACAGGTCATCTATGTACCTTAAATACAAGACCACATTAGAACTATGCGGTCCCTGATGGAACAGTAATTTATCGATGGTGCACATGAAAGCATTGGCGTACGATGGGGCCACTGGGGACCCCATCGCACAGCCAAGTTTCTGCCTATACATACCGCCATCAAAAGTAAAAAAATTCCTATTAAGCACTAATGACAATAATTGCATAAAGAGCTGGGCGGGGGGGCCCTTGTAGATCACATTGTCACTGATTAGTTCACTCACTGCATCCAACCCTAATTGATGGGGGATGCAGGTGTACAAACCAGTGACATCTGCACTACATAGTAACATATTTTCTGGCCATATGTCAATCTCCTGCAATTTATTTATTAACATATTAGTGTCTTTTAAATATGATTTGGTATTTTGTATGCAGGGATTGAGATACGCATCCAGAAAAGTGGAAACTTTGTGATACAAAGAACCCCTGGCTGAAATTATCGGCCTTCCTGGGGGGTCAATTAAGCTCTTATGCACCTTCGGCAAGGTATAAAAAAGGGGGACAATGGGGAACTCAGTGCGTAAGGCTGCACTGATCTCTTCTGTTATGTAATCACCATTGACCGCTGTTAACAATAAACTGTCCAATTCCTTCTTGTATTCACAGGAAGGATCTTTGGTTAGGTGTTCATATACATCTAAATCAGTTAGCTGTCTCTGACATTCAAGAAGATATTTACTTAAGTCCTGTACCACAACCGAACCTCCTTTGTCGGCTCTTCTTATGACTACATCAGACCTCTGTTGTAAGTCACGCAAAGCCTGTTGTTCCATGCGTGTCAAATTATTCGAGGAAAGTGTCTCATATTCAACAGAATCTATGGCATTGTCCATCATTCTAGTAAAGGACCGAATGGAGGGGTTGTGGGACTGTGGGTCATAGGTGGATTTTTCTTGTAACTTTTTCAGCTGTACAGGCATCAGGGGTGTCAAAATGTCACTAGTAATATCAGGATTATTGGAAAAATGCTCTCGGAGCCTCAAGGAACGTCCAAATCTAAACGTGTCCACTTTCCACTGGAATTTATCTCTTTTAGAGGTGGGGACGAAAGATAGTCCTTTAGATAGTACTGCCACCTCACTCTCATTTAAAGGGACACTAGACAGATTAAATACAAGGTCCTTACCTATCGAGTGGTTTTGCGACCTCTTCTGCCTTTCGGTTTGTTGTCCGCGCCTCGTCCTGCGCCTCGACCTGCTGGTGGCTTGAGGGAAGCGCGTGTGGTGGCACCTAAAGGGTGGGTATTGATGGTTGTGGACGTTGAAGGTGTTTGTACATCCATATCACTAGCAGACGTGCTAGTTCCATCATAATCAGCATAATTGCGATTTCTGTAGCGTCTTTCAAATGGTTTCTTGCCCCCTTTAGGTCTGTCGGTGCTCAGCCATAAGTACACTCTGTTTTGCTCATAATCCAGTTCTACCTTGCGTTTCTTCTCACGCTTGAATCTTATGAGCTCACGTCGATACTGTTCGATTTGTTGGTTGAGTTTAGCACACCAATCAATTTGAGCATCTGCAGACAACACCGTGTGTAGTTTGAATTTGTGTGAATACAAGAAGGAATTGGACAGTTTATTGTTAACAGCGGTCAATGGTGATTACATAACAGAAGAGATCAGTGCAGCCTTACGCACTGAGTTCCCCATTGTCCCCCTTTTTTATACCTTGCCGAAGGTGCATAAGAGCTTAATTGACCCCCCAGGAAGGCCGATAATTTCAGCCAGGGGTTCTTTGTATCACAAAGTTTCCACTTTTCTGGATGCGTATCTCAATCCCTGCATACAAAATACCAAATCATATTTAAAAGACACTAATATGTTAATAAATAAATTGCAGGAGATTGACATATGGCCAGAAAATATGTTACTATGTAGTGCAGATGTCACTGGTTTGTACACCTGCATCCCCCATCAATTAGGGTTGGATGCAGTGAGTGAACTAATCAGTGACAATGTGATCTACAAGGGCCCCCCCGCCCAGCTCTTTATGCAATTATTGTCATTAGTGCTTAATAGGAATTTTTTTTACTTTTGATGGCGGTATGTATAGGCAGAAACTTGGCTGTGCGATGGGGTCCCCAGTGGCCCCATCGTACGCCAATGCTTTCATGTGCACCATCGATAAATTACTGTTCCATCAGGGACCGCATAGTTCTAATGTGGTCTTGTATTTAAGGTACATAGATGACCTGTTAATCTTTTGGCAAGGGTCCAAACAATCATTGGAGGACATGTTCACAATACACAATCAATCATCCAGTCCCGTGAAATTTACATTCTCCATCAGTGACACCTCCATTAATTTTTTGGACGTCCTGATTACACAGCAAAACAGAAGATTGTCTACTACTATTTATGTAAAAAGCACAGATAGGAACACATTGCTTCGCCATGAGAGCTGTCACCCATTGCCCCTGCGTAAGGGCTTGCCCTATTCGCAGATGCTCCGGGTGCGACGTATCACTAGTGATCCACAGGAGACCATAAAACAACTAGATATTATGCAAGCCAAATTCGAAGAAAGAGGATACAGACGCAGGGATCTTATTAAAATCAAAGAGAAAGTGTTACAGATACCCAGGGAAGTCACCTTAAATCCACCTGACAGATTGGATCAAGCCAATCAGAGGATCCCTTGGGTTAATCAATTTGCTAGTGACAGTCAAATAGTTACTAAAAAGGTTAAAAATCATTGGCCCCTTATTACCACCGATAAAGATCTACCTGGTCTAAATAAGCTGCGCATCATGCCAGCTTATAAAAGGGGAAGTAACTTAAGTGACTTACTAGTCAAATTAGACATTAGTAATCTAACTAAAAAATCTGTCCCTACTCATTTTATGACACGACCTATGGGCTGCTATAGATGTGTGGGTTGTACTACCTGTGGATCTTTACTTACGGGTAGTTATATATCACATCCCCACACAGGTCGCAGAGTACCCATTAGGTCAGTGGTCACCTGCTCAACCCGCTTCGTTGTCTATGTTCTGTCTTGCCCTTGTGGTCTTTACTACGTGGGCAAGACAGAATGTCAATTCAAAGAAAGAATGGCCAACCACCGCCATGCAATACGGCAGGCTATCTCTAGTGGAACTAGTGATCAGCCGGTGGCTCGGCACTGTGTCACCTTTGGTCATAGTGTAGCGAGTCTACGTTCAAAAATTGTACACCATGTGCCCCCCCCCTTCAAGGGGAGGGAACAGGGGTAAATTATTGTTACAGGCAGAGGCAAGGTGGATCCATGTATTGGACACCATTGCCCCTAGAGGGCTTAATGAGCAGCATGGTTTACAAAGTTTTTTGTAGCACATATAGGTCTGTATCACAGACATACATATTGGTACGCAAAATACTTAAAACCAGGACTAGCAATGTACTGCTCACAAGGGAGGTTTGTTGTTAAGTAGTGGATGGTTAGCGCAGTTTTTCTATATATATATATAAAATCATGACTTATTGCTAAAATTAAATAATTTATCTATATCTAAATGATAATAATGCGCTAGTCTTTTGACACATCTGGTATCCCTCTTTTTAAATATATTTTTTTATATTTTTCCTTTGTTATAATTTCACATATTTATTCACTTATTGTATTGTATTATTGATTCTGTAATTTTTTTGTATCATATGTTTAATTATATGCTAATTTTTATGCATGTATCGTATACACAGGTATCTCCCTGGTATAGATTGGCAGTGCGGGTCACGAGGCGGAAATCACCTAGTCTCTGAAGTTTCCCTGCGTGTCACAGACCGGGCGCGTCACTGATGACGCATCCAGGAAGTGCAGCGGGTGATAGGAGACGGTAGGATGAGACGCTGGAGGCGCCACGCTGATACCTGTACCAGGTGAGTAACCCTGCTAATTACAACGGGGGGAGTGACCTTTTGGGGTATATAACATGGTGTGTGTGCAGTGATGGGTTGTACCCTGAGGACGAGCCTGCGGCTCGAAACGCTGGTGTTGGTTATTACCTTGTGCTTAATAAAGCAGTGAAGATTTGAATTCACCTGTCTCCGAGTGACGCCTTGCTTTTTTGCATATATTTGGACCTCGTTGTCTGAGGAGGGCACCGGAGCAAGAAACCAGTATTGTAACCAGTGGAGTGCCGGACCCCGCATCCATATATATATATATATATATATATATATATATATATATAGAAAAAGAGGGGGATGCAAGGCGCCACTTGTGTCCTGAACAACTCAATACTAATGTATATGGTAAGCACAGGTATACCTTTAGGAAAAAAGGGTGTCAGCTGACCTCTAAGTAATAAACACCTTGGTAAGGGGTGTAATGTAAAAGATACAGCGGATTGGATAGAGGTCTAAGCGACTACAAAATACCTGTATAAGAAACGTATTTCTTTAAAAAAATATAGAAATTTATTTTATACATATAAAAATATACAATAGCATTAAATATAAGAACAAACAGTACAAGAGATTTAATATAGAAAAAACAGCGATGTAAAAAATGCGTAGCTTGTTTAAAAAAGGCCTACACGTGTTAACGCTAAAAGGGGGGAGATAAACTAGGAATTTATAAAAATTTGTAAAAAGGTTATAAAAGAGAACTTATCTATTTGTGGAGGAGTCAGCAGGCTGTACCCAACGCGTTTCGTCGATTAAGACTTCATCAAGGGGTGAGAGGGAGATGTGCCTGGTGCTCTATTTATACTGTGAGAGTCTACTGCTCATAATTATGGTGTCACATCCTGTGGGTGTGGCTACCGTTTCTAAAAAACGAAGGGCTTAACTAAATTCTTTATACACTTTTATTAGTGTAAGGATCGGGGTAATATATAGCTTATGCTGTAGTGCAATGGTTAAAAAACAAAGTCAGGATAACAGAAAATGCTTTTTTATATTTGCGGGGATGCGCATCCCCATTTCCGGCGGGCGGACGTCACTTCCGCCCCGCTTCCTGTGTCCGTTATTGCAGTATAGTTCTGTGTCTTCCGCCTCTCTCGGGCGGACGTGCGGGTGCGCCCCACTTCCGGTTATTGCGGAGCTCCGTCTCATTGGTTACAGTGGTCGTCAATCATTGCGGAGTGTTGCTTAATGGAGTCACTTGCGGTATTTGTCTCCAGTCGGCGGCCATTTTGTTAGGGACTTTTCATATCTTTAGTATAGGGAATCGGCCATCTTTTTGGATACTGGTCAGTTTAAAGTTCATATTTTTGTATGTGCCACTCTCTCAGTGGTGATTCCACATAGGACATAGGGATAGAGAATACAGTGTGTTAATATTCTGTTTTAACATAGGACATAGCGATGAAGGATACAGTATGTTAATAATCTGTATATAGATGTTTATTCCATTATAGCTGGGAACGTTCTTTAGCACATATTAAATATATAAATATATAATATTCAGGGGAATAATTATCAATAAATATACATATATACATACACATATATATATATATATATATATATATATATATATATAAAAGAAAAAAGGGTACTCTTTACCTAGAACGGCGCCCGTCGCGGGCATCGCGGGTACATTTATGCCTGCCCGCGACGCGACCGACGCGATGCCCGCGATTTTCCCATTGAAAACCATGTTAAACCTGAAAAATCGCGTCGGTCGCGTCGCGGCCGGCCATAAACGTACCCGCGATGCCCGCGACGCGATGCTCCCGATTTCCCATAGGAAGCAATGTTAAAAGCCGCGATGGACCCGATTTTAGTGTTAAATGCCTCAATCCACCCGATTTGGCCATAGGAATCAATGTTAAATGGGCTACAGAGCCCATTAACCCTTAAATGTCCCCCCAAATTTTTAACGCCACCCCACGATCAACGCCAACCCGAAGCGTGGCGAGCGCAGCGAGCCCGCGAGGGGCGGCGGTACGCGTCCTCCGACCTTTTCATGCCCTACTATCCACGTCGGCGTGGTGTGAGAATAGAATAGTGTGGCGAGCGCAGCGAGCCACCGAGCCCGAAGCGTGGCGAGCGCAGCGAGCCCCGCGAGGGGACGCGGATACCTTCACAGGTAAGCGCGTCCCCTCGCGGGCTTCACAGGTGTCCGTGGCCACGCGGACACCTGTGAAGCCCGCGAGGGGACGCATATAACTGTGAAGGTATCCGCGTCCCCTCGCGGGGCTCGCTGCGCTCGCCACGCTTCGGGCTCGGTGGCTCGCTGCGCTCGCCACGCTTCGGGCTCGGTGGCTCGCTGCGCTCGCCACACTATTCTATTCTCAACTCCACGCCGACGTGGATAGTAGGGCATGAAAAGGTCGTAGGACGCGTACCGCGGCCCCTCGCGGGCTCGCTGCGCTCGCCACGCTTCGGGTTGGCGTTGATCGTGGGGTGGCGTTAAAAATTTGGGGGGACATTTAAGGGTTAATTGGGGCTATTTGGGCTCTGTAGCCCATTTAACATTGATTCCTATGGGAAAATCGCGGGCATTGAGGCATTTAACGCTAAAATCGCGGTCAATCAGGCTTTTTAACATTGTTCTCTATGGGAAAATCGCGGTAATCGCGGGTACCCGATTTTGATTTACCCGCGATTTACCCGCAATGCCCGCGATTACCGCGATTTTACCCGCGATGCCCGCGATTTCAATCGTGGGCGCCGTTCTAGGTAAAGAGTACCGAAAAAAGTAAATAAATATATAGTATAAAAAAATGGGTAACAAATTGGTAATAAAAGTAACCATAACAATGTTCTTAATGCTGGCAGCAGATTAGTTCTGGAAGGAATCATCTTAGTGTTATATTAGTGAGTCTTTTGTGAAAAGACCGAGATCTAGAAGAAGTGATCCAAGACAATTTTTATCGTTCATGTGAACCAGTGTGGTGTTTTAGCAGTAAAGTGCAAGGTGCTTAGCTAATAAATATACTATAAATAATTAGAGTGATTTTAGGTGGTATTTATTAATTCATTTATTCATATAAATTACAGTGATTGTCTCTATAAAAAGGAGAAAAGATGAAAAGGGGAAAAAAGAAGAAAAAGGGACATTTGTACAATAGTGAGTCAAGTGATTATTGGTAAAGGAAGAAAGGTGTGAGAATAATGAGCATTGGTGCTTCTGATTTGTCCTTATCACGAGGTATTCTTTATGTTTTCTGTACATTACAGAACCCGTTCTTCTCAGGTAGTCCCCTGTCCTGATACTGGACGGGCCCAAAAACACTGCTTGGCTACCAAGATCGGACGGGGTTGGGCATTGCCAGTGTGGTATGACTGTAATGTCTGTTTCCATGTTCCGAGACCTCTCGGACTGAGATACCTTACTGCTCATATTGTGGGACCAAAGTAAAGATTTAAAAGAAAAAGAATAGAAAGTGTGATCAAGTGTGTGAAAGTACAGTGGAGTTCGTTTAGGGAGTTTTTACAGAACCTTCACAGGAACGGTGCGATTTCATATCCTTCGTTTAAGCCGTTCGGGTGCAGTGTCTGTAGCTGGAAAATCCAGTACATCTCCCTTTGCGACAATTTCTTTGCCAAGTCACCTCCTCTCTCTCCCCCAGCTGAACATGTTCGATGGCTTTGAAAGTCATTTCTTCAGGGTCCGATGCGTGAGTAGTTGTAAAATGTCTGGGGATAGCATGATTGTCCATTTTGTTCTTTATGCTTCTTACATGTTCTTGGATTCTAATTTTCAAGGGGCGCTTTGTCTTGCCTACGTATTTTTTCCCGCAGGTACATTCTAGCAGGTAGATAACTGAGGTGGAGTTGCAGTTGGTAAAGTCCTTGATTTTGAATTCATTGTTGTTCCCTGTGTCAGTGAAGCTTTTCCTATTTGGGTGGAGGTACTTACATATAACACATTTGCCACACTTGTATGATCCTTTACATTTTGGTAGTTTGGTTGGTGGTTGAAGTGTTTTCAGCATACTAGGTGCCAGGATGTCCTTCAGACTTTTTGATTTTCTGTACACAATGTCTGGTTTTGGGGGGAGGATCCCTTTTAGTACTGGATCCATGAGGAGAATCTCCCAATGATTTGTTAGGGATTTCTTAATGGTGTCTTCGTGCCTATTATAGGTGGTGATAAATGCTACTGATTCCTTTTTTTCTTCCTTTTTCTTTTTATATGCGAGTAGTGATGTTCGATCTGTGTTCCGTGTTTTTTCTGCTGCTTTTTCCATTAAGCCCCTTGGGTATTCCTTTTCTGTGAATCTTTGTCCATACAGAGTCAATTGTTCCTCCATGTCTTCAGGTTTGCTACAATTCCGCTTAATCCTGTGGAATTGGGAGAACGGTATATTGTCTTTCCATCGTTTTAAATGATTGCTTTTATGATGTAAATAGCTGTTCTTGTCCACACTCTTTACATCATTTTTGGTCACTTCTTTGTTGTTTTCATGTGTCAAGACAAGGTCAAGAAATTCGATGGATCCTTTCTGTATATTTGATGTAAATTTAAGATTCATATCATTGTTATCCAAGTTTTTAAAAAATTCTTGAAAGTTTGAGTTTGTCCCGTCCCATACAATTAAAATGTCATCTATGTAACGTTTGTATAAAATTATTTCTCTTTTAAAATTTTGGTTGTTATAGATATACAAGTTTTCCCAGTGGCTCATAAAAAGATTCGCGAAACTTGACGCGAAGATAGTCCCCATTGCTGTTCCGCATTGTATAACTTGTATATCTATAACAACCAAAATTTTAAAAGAGAAAATTTTAAAAGAGAAATAATTTTATACAAACGTTACATAGATGACATTTTAATTGTATGGGACGGGACAAACTCAAACTTTCAAGAATTTTTTAAAAACTTGGATAACAATGATATGAATCTTAAATTTACATCAAATATACAGAAAGGATCCATCGAATTTCTTGACCTTGTCTTGACACATGAAAACAACAAAGTAGTGACCAAAAATGATGTAAAGAGTGTGGACAAGAACAGCTATTTACATCATAAAAGCAATCATTTAAAACGATGGAAAGACAATATACCGTTCTCCCAATTCCACAGGATTAAGCGGAATTGTAGCAAACCTGAAGACATGGAGGAACAATTGACTCTGTATGGACAAAGATTCACAGAAAAGGAATACCCAAGGGGCTTAATGCAAAAAGCAGCAGAAAAAATACGGAACACAGATCGAACATCACTACTCGCATATAAAAAGAAAAAGGAAGAAAAAAAGGAATCAGTAGCATTTATCACCACCTATAATAGGCACGAAGACACCATTAAGAAATCCCTAACAAATCATTGGGAGATTCTCCTCATGGATCCAGTACTAAAAGGGATCCTCCCCCCAAAACCAGACATTGTGTACAGAAAATCAAAAAGTCTGAAGGACATCCTGGCACCTAGTATGCTGAAAACACTTCAACCACCAACCAAACTACCAAAATGTAAAGGATCATACAAGTGTGGCAAATGTGTTATATGTACAGTAAGTACCTCCACCCAAATAGGAAAAGCTTCACTGACACAGGGAACAACAATGAATTCAAAATCAAGGACTTTACCAACTGCAACTCCACCTCAGTTATCTACCTGCTAGAATGTACCTGCGGGAAAAAATACGTAGGCAAGACAAAGCGCCCCTTGAAAATTAGAATCCAAGAACATGTAAGAAGCATAAAGAACAAAATGGACAATCATGCTATCCCCAGACATTTTACAACTACTCACGCATCGGACCCTGAAGAAATGACTTTCAAAGCCATCGAACATGTTCAGCTGGGGGAGAGAGGAGGTGACTTGGCAAAGAAATTGTCGCAAAGGGAGATGTACTGGATTTTCCAGCTACAGACACTGTACCCGAACGGCTTAAACGAAGGATATGAAATCACACCGTTCCTGTGAAGGTTCTGTAAAAACTCCCTAAACGAACTCCACTGTACTTTCACACACTTGATCACACTTTCTATTCTTTTTCTTTTAAATCTTTACTTTGGTCCCACAATATGAGCAGTAAGGTATCTCAGTCCGAGAGGTCTCGGAACATGGAAACAGACATTACAGTCATACCACACTGGCAATGCCCAACCCCGTCCGATCTTGGTAGCCAAGCAGTGTTTTTGGGCCCGTCCAGTATCAGGACAGGGGACTACCTGAGAAGAACGGGTTCTGTAATGTACAGAAAACATAAAGAATACCTCGTGATAAGGACAAATCAGAAGCACCAATGCTCATTATTCTCACACCTTTCTTCCTTTACCAATAATCACTTGACTCACTATTGTACAAATGTCCCTTTTTCTTCTTCTTTTTTCCCCTTTTCATCTTTTCTCCTTTTTATAGAGACAATCACTGTAATTTATATGGATAAATGAATTAATAAATACCACCTAAAATCACTCTAATTATTTATAGTATATTTATTAGCTAAGCACCTTGCACTTTACTGCTAAAACACCACACTGGTTCACATGAACGATAAAAATTGTCTTGGATCACTTCTTCTAGATCTCGGTCTTTTCACAAAAGACTCACTAATATAACACTAAGATGATTCCTTCCAGAACTAATCTGCTGCCAGCATTAAGAACATTGTTATGGTTACTTTTATTACCAATTTGTTACCCATTTTTTTATACTATATATTTATTTACTTTTTTCATATATATATATATATATATATATATATATATATATATATATATATATATATATATATATATATATATATATATATATATATATATATATATATATATATATATATATATATATATATATATATATATTTATTGATAATTATTCCCCTGAATATTATATATTTAATATGTGCTAAAGAATGTTCCCAGCTATAATGGAATGAACATCTATATACAGATTATTAACATACTGTATCCTTCATCGCTATGTCCTATGTCCTATGTTAAAACAGAATATTAACACACTGTATTCTCTATCCCTATGTCCTATGTGGAATCACCACTGAGAGAGTGGCACATACGAAAATATAAACTTTAAACTGACCAGTATCCAAAAAGATGGCCGATTCCCTATACTAAAGATATGAAAAGTCCCTAACAAAATGGCCGCCGACTGGAGACAAATACCGCAAGTGACTCCATTAAGCAACACTCCGCAATGATTGACGACCACTGTAACCAATGAGACGGAGCTCCGCAATAACCGGAAGTGGGGCGCACCCGCACGTCCGCCCGAGAGAGGCGGAAGACACAGAACTATACTGCAATAACGGACACAGGAAGCGGGGCGGAAGTGACGTCCGCCCGCCGGAAATGGGGATGCGCATCCCCGCAAATATAAAAAAGCATTTTCTGTTATCCTGACTTTGTTTTTTAACCATTGCACTACAGCATAAGCTATATATTACCCCGATCCTTACACTAATAAAAGTGTATAAAGGATTTAGTTAAGCCCTATGTTTTTTAGAAACGGTAGCCACACCCACGGGATGTGACACCATAATTATGAGCAGTAGACTCTCACAGTATAAATAGAGCACCAGGCACATCTCCCTCTCACCCCTTGATGAAGTCTTAATCGACGAAACGCGTTGGGTACAGCCTGCTGACTCCTCCACAAATAGATAAGTTCTCTTTTATAACCTTTTTACAAATTTTTATAAATTCCTAGTTTATCTCCCCCCTTTTAGCGTTAACACGTGTAGGCCTTTTTTAAACAAGCTACGCATTTTTTACATCGCTGTTTTTTCTATATTAAATCTCTTGTACTGTTTGTTCTTATATTTAATGCTATTGTGCATTTTTATATGTATAAAATAAATTTCTATATTTTTTTAAAGAAATACGTTTCCTATACAGGTATTTTGTAGTCGCTTAGACCTCTATCCAATCCGCTGTATGTATGTGTGTGTATGTATATATATATATATATATATATATATATATATATATATATATATATATATATATATATATATATATATATATATATATATATATATATATATATATATATACTTCCCAGATGGTGGTATAGCGCCTAGATCAAATGTCCATGTGTCACATCAGTGTTCATAAAACCATAATAGTTGGATTTCCAAGAGGTTCTTTATTTAACTCTTATAAAGTTCAAACAATTGGGGACATTGTTTGAACTTTATAAGAGTTCAATAAAGAACCTCTTGGAAATCCAACTATTATGGTTTTATGAACACTGATGTGACACATGGACATTTGATCTAGGCGCTATACCACCATCTGGGAAGTATATTGTGGGTATTGTTTCCTAGCCCTCAGGAAACCTGGTGGTTAAGCAGCCGCAATTGGAATTTAAAGTCATTTAAAGTTGTTCCAATTTGTATTGTGCATATAAGCGCGAGAGAAGTATTGGGGTATATATATATATATATATATATATATATATATATATATATATATATATATATATATATATATATATATATATATATATATATATATATATATATATATATATATATTATTATATATATATATAATAATATATATATATATATATACCACTATAGGGTCCGACACTTTTCACCGCCTCCAGCTCCGCTGTTTATTACTTGACATGGGTGCCCAGCTTATCCAGAGGGTCACTCTGGTAAATAAATACTTGTAAAGGAAAAAGCGTCACTCCAGGTACTTTCAAAAGTACTTTACTGCAAAGACAGGATCTTTTTAAAGTACCTGGATTGACGCTTTTTTCCTTTACAAGTGTGTGTGTGTGTGTGTGTGTGTGTAATAAATATATATATATATATATATATATATATATATATATATATATATATATATATATATATATATCTATATCTCTGGACAGGTGGCCGGCACATCCACGGCTCCAAGGCTTAAAGCAATGCACTGGGTGCCTTCACCATGAATAATGTAGTATAGCAAGGGAGTGCGGCACTCGCAGTATAATGAAGTACACAGAAACAGCAGGTAAGTTCAGCAACGTTTCAACGTCCTTTTATTAGGACATTTTCATCAGGCTCGAAAAATGAACAAACATTACATACCTTTATACACCTCTGTGACAGCTGACTTCTGTCCACGCTGGCCCGCTTCCGGGTCCCACACATATGACATCATCAGTGAATCGACCAGTGCACCCATCACCAAGACAACAGAACAAAACAAAAAGCATATACATGGACACTGTGCCTGTGGTAAACAGGGAGCACAAAACTTGGCATTCCAGTTTAAATTTAAACATATGCAAACTTAGCAATACTGTGCATTAATAGCAATGGTAAGAGACAATACACAAAAACACAAACAGTTGTCAAACATTAGTACAACCGCTAAGCGTAAAATACGCTAATGCAAATAGCGAACACATCTAGAGCGGTACCGCATAACTACTGGGGGCAGTTATGTGCTAGTAATGTGAATGGTGACAGGGAGATTGCAACAAGGCACGGAAACCAACAGATCATGACTAGCAATGCATATGTACATATTACTTCCTAGACATGCAACTGATTCCCAGGTGTTCGTTGAGGCCTTTAGGCGCAATGGTCCCCAAACGGTGGATCCACCTGGTCTCACATTTTAGGAGCTTTAAACCCCTATTGCCACCACGGAGACTCTGCGGAATGTGATCAATCATACGATATTTCAACTGAGGGAGGGTATGTTTCATGGTGACAAAGTGTTTGGGTACAGGGAGATCACACTTGCCACCCGATAATGCCGCTCTGATAGTGGAGCGGTGCGTTGTAATGCGTTCCTTAAAAGTCTGCTCCGTCTTGCCAATATAAGATAAGCCACACGGGCAGATTAAATGGTACATGACAAATCGAGTTTGGCAATTGAGGGTATGTCTTATCGTGAATTTGGTGCCTTTCTGAGGGTGGTAGAAGGCATTACCCGGAACCATATTGGCACACACGGTGCATGTACAACAAATGCAACCACGGGGTTGGGGCTGGCAAGGTTTATTAAAATCTGTGATATCGGTTTTGACTAGCATATCCCTTAAGTTAGGGCCGCGTTGGTAGCATGACATGAGCCTGGCGGTCGGGATATTAATGTCCTTGTCACTAGTAACAATTGGCCACAATTTTTAGGAGATGGTGTTTACCGTAGTACTTTCAAGGGTGTACTTGGTAACCCAGGGGATGGTGATAGCTGCCTCAGACACTGGTTTGGGGGCCAAGAGTTCTTCGCGAGTGACCAAAGATGCCCGGTGTTTGGCATCCAACAGGTCACGGTGTTTATATCCCCTAACAAGGAAACGCTGGATAAGGGCCTCAATTTGTGCATCAGAGTCTGCAGGATCTGATACGATGCGTTTGATACGCACCATTTGCGAGTAAGGGAGACCTTTAACTAAGCTACGTGGGTGGCAGCTCGTACCATGCAGTAGGTTGTTACAGTCAGTTTCCTTTTGAAATAAGTTGGTGGAAATCTTACCGTCAGTAACAGAGATGGTTACATCAAGAAAATTGATGCTGTTTTGGTCACTGGTCATGGTCAATTTAACAGGGCTCGGGGACTCATTATGTGCATTCACCAGTGCAGTGAGTTCAGAGATGGGGCCGGACCAAATCAACAGCAAGTCATCAATAAACCTACGGTAACATACAATTTTAGCAGAAACAAGCGGATTACTGAAAAACAATGACTGCTCGATGGTAAACATGTAGATGTTAGCATAAGCCGGAGCGGCGTTAGATCCCATCGAGCAGCCATTGGTCTGCAACCAAAATTTACCATCAGGCACAAAAAAGTTCCTGGTGAGAACAAAGTCCAAGATAGACAAGATAAACTGTGGATCAGGGCCACAATAGTCAAGTTGTTGATTGATGAAATGTTCAACCGCGCGCATGCCAGCACTGTGGGGAATGATGGTATAAAGACTTTTTACGTCCAGTGTTACCAGCCAGGTTTCACCAGTGAGGGTAGGTAGAGCCTTTAAAGCATGCAATAATGATGTAGTGTCCAGTAAGTAAAACGGCTGTCTCACAATGTAAGGTTGCAGAATGGCATCAATGAATACAGATATGCGCTGGGATAATGAGTGCCTAGCCGCAATGATGGGGCGGCCAGGTGGGTGGGTCAGGTGTTTATGGATTTTGGGGATGCTGTAAATAACTGGAACCACTGGGAAGTCCGGAATTAAAGCATCCATCAGATCTTGAGTAATTAACCCATTATCCACTGCTCTCTTCAAAAGAGCACACAACAATTTGCAGTATTCATGCGACGGATCGCAATGTAATAATTTATATGTTTTTTTGTCAGCGAGTTGTGAGTCTAATTCGGATTTGTACACGGTGAAGTTCATAACCAACAAGGCACCACCCTTGTCGGCCGGGCGAAAGATAACCACACGCACAGTGTCCATGTATATGCTTTTTGTTTTGTTCTGTTGTCTTGGTGATGGGTGCACTGGTCGATTCACTGATGATGTCATACGTGTGGGACCCGGAAGCGGGCCAGCGTGGACAGAAGTCAGCTGTCACAGAGGTGTATAAAGGTATGTAATGTTTGTTCATTTTTCGAGCCTGATGAAAATGTCCTAATAAAAGGACGTTGAAACGTTGCTGAACTTATATGCTGTTTCTGTGTATTTCATTATACTGCGAGTGCCGCACTCCCTTGCTATACTATATATATATATATATATATATATATATATATATATATATATATATATATATATGTATATGTAGCAGGGTGGGCAAGTGGCACTCGGCGGGTTAGAAAAGAGAGAGTCAGACAGCAAGGTGAACCGACGTTTCGGAGTTTAATCCGTTTTCAAGGTGAGAACAAATAAATGAACACAGACACTTACATTTATCACCGCTGACCGGAACCGACCTGGCGCTGGGCTAACCGTCAAACACAGTTCAAAGCCTCCACTTCCTGGTTACTCACGTGACTCAGACGTATTAGACTGACGTCATCCGGGATTCCCTTGGAAGCTTCTGTTGCTAGGAAACAGTGTTGCTGGATTACCGCAAGCTGCTTGGTGGTCGCTGATCAGTCACACCTACAAGTGAATGAGCCAACACAGTTAAAAAATCATCTGGGGGAGAGATAATAGGACATAGCACATAGAAGGGCCGGGGGAGAAGACAGGTTGTTTATTTGTTCTCACCTTGAAAACGGATTAAACTCCGAAACGTCGGTTCACCTTGCTGTCTGACTCTCTCTTTACTAACCCGCCGAGTGCCACTTGCCCACCCTGCTACATTGAACCCCTTAGTGCTGCACCACGGTCTATTCTTTGCTGATACTGGAGTGCCGATCAAAGTACCTGCTATATGTATATGTGTGTATGTGTATATATATATATATATATATACGCCGTTGGAGAATAAAGGCTATTTTAAAGTTACCTTGGAAAGTCTGTTTGAGTGCTGCCCACACATCGCATCTATATATATATATATATATATATATATATATATATATATATATATATATATATATATATATATATATATATATATATATATATATATATATATATATATATATATGTGTGTGTGTGTAGAAATCGCATCGCATCGCATGCGACCAAATCGTATGCGATGCGATGGTCAAGATTTTTCCATAGGATTCAATGTTAAAATGGTCTGAGTCCATTTTAACATGGAATTCAATGGGAAAAGGGGTCCTTTTCATACCCCTACTATCCAAGTGGGCATGGAGTTGGATATAAACCTGTGGCGAGCGTAGCGAGCCACCGAGCCCGAAGCGTGGCGAGCGGACACAGAATACTTTTTAAGAAATATGCGTCCCCTCGCCACGCTTCGGGCTCGGTGGCTCGCTGCGCTCGCCACGCTATATAAAATTAACTCTGTGCCCACTTGGATAGTGGGGAAATGAACAGGACCTTCTTAACATTGAATCCTATGCAAAATCGCATCGCATCTGATTGTATGCCTTAAGGCCCCCATACACTAGCCGATTTTGGTCAGATTTCAGCCAGATCAGTCGGATCTGGCCGAAATCGGACCAAAATCGGCTAGTTTTGATGTCCCCTCAGACCCGATGCGCGGTCCCGTGCGCATCGGATCTGCGTCGGGTGGTCGGACCTGCTGCACGTCCGACCACCCGACTTGGGACCTAGTGGGGCGGCGAGGCGGTAGAGGGAGCAGGGGGGGCTGGGGACGCTGCGGGGGACACAGGCGGCATAGAGCCGGGCAGGGGGAGCCGGCGGGAGCTGTCAGTATTGAATAAAAAAGAAAAGCCCATACAATGAATGGGCGGCCTGTGATTGGCTGAGCGCTCTCTCAGCCAGTCAGCAATTGGCTGAGAGAGCGCTCAGCCAATCACAGGCTGCCCATTCATTGTATAGGCTTTTTTTTTTTTTGCACTGACAGCTCCCGGCTCCCTCTGCCCGGCTCTATGCTGCCTGTGTCCCCCGCAGCGCCTGTGTCCTCCGCAGCGTCTGTGTCCCCGCAGCGTCCCGAGCCCCCCTGCTCCCACCAGCAGCCCTGCTCTGTAGCCCCCCCCCTGCTCCCCGGGTTTTTTACATGTGATAAATCGAGACGATTTATCACATGTAAAAAATGGCACATCAAGTGCCAATCTAATCAAGCTCCCCCGGGGAGCAGCCGGGGAAGCTCAGGGGGAAGTCGGGGGCGACTTGTCCTAAGGACAAGTCGCCCTAGTGTATGGGGGCCTTAAAGGTAAGGCATACAATCACAAAATCGGACGCCCAGATACTACATAAGTACCCAAGTGTGACAGAAACCCCTTTTGTCCGTCCCCCCGCACACTTTACCAGCCAGCAGAAAAGCCTCCCGCCGCGGCCGGTATTCTGATCCCGGTGACGTCATCATTCAGTGACATGTAATCGTCACTGTGTAAACAAGCGGGTTGCCGAAGGAACGCCGCACGCCAGCTCCTGGACACTCGCCGTGCGCACGCTAGCTGCGTAACCACGGCAACCCAGCCGTCGGCAAACAAACATTGAAAGTATCAAAACTTAAGAAGGTGCATCTCAACATTATTACAGTATGACAAAAAGTGTTGTAATCAAATATAGGTCACTACATCAGCCACCGTTATGCTAGTTACATGTACGCTATATAAGCAGCAGCATGGTGACTCGTAGCTCCCGGTGATCCAGACGGTTTAATGTTCTCAGATGAGTAAATCTACTCCGATCATACTAATGTGGGGTACACACCAGGACGACATGGCCCAAAACTAGCCGATTTAGATACAATCTCGACCGATTCTATGTAAATCGGCCATGTTTTGGGCCATTTCGCGGTACTTTTGATGCGATCCCGATCCGATGCGTGGCCCTGCGGGTCGGTCGGTCTTTTCTGAGATCCTACCTGCTGCAGTAATTACAGACCAATCACTGTACAACAGTTTAATACAATTTTTTAAATTTTTTTTTACAATAAAAACATTTTCAGCCATTTGTAGCCAGTAATTCAGTTCAATATAGCAAGGAAAACACCCAACGCGTTTCGTCAAAGCGATTTCTTCAGGGGTAATTTTCCATAGGTAATTCAACAATGCATATTAGCTCCAGATAAGAATCTTTCCGACCGGATATAAAAGATGTATAAATGGATCCCTTGAAGATCCTAAAACTGATGCATAACCGCATCAATTTCCTTATGTTTCCCTTTTAAAAGCAGGTCCTGAGAGGATTTTTGGTACTTTTTTCCTAGTACGGCGCCCAAGATTTCTTTCGTAGGGCATCGTATCGGTCGGATCGCATCGCATGCGAAGCGTGGCGCAGATTACTTCACATGTATGTATTGTAATGAATATCATCACATACACCTGACCGTGTTAATTGAATATTAATTAGTTAAAATCACTGTAGGATACCGGAAGCTCCGTCTCTAGGTGTATCTAGAACGGAGGTCCTATCCTCGCTGCGCTCGCCACACTATCTAAAATCAACTCCACGCCGACGTGGATAGTGGGGGTATGAAAAGGTCGGAGGATGCGTACCGCCGCCCCTCGCGGGCTCGCTGCGCTCGCCATGCTTCGGGTTGGCGTTGATAGTAGGGGTGGCGTTAACAATGGGGGTGCATCTAACATAGTAATCACCCATCAGGGTGCTTGTACAATTAAAAATCGCATCGCATGCCATTCTAATGGCATGCGATGCGATATTTTATTGTACAGTGCGGGTCTTTCGACCTAAAAATTGGGTCCCATCGCATACCCTAATTAGTGGTATGCGATGGTATACGATGGGCGCCGTGCTAGGAAACAAGTACTGGATTTTTTCCCTAAATGAATTCCTCAAAGGATAGAGTCTCAGCAGACAAATGACAACCAACTGCAGGAATGAACACTACAAACTATATATAATATAGTTTGTAGTGTTCATTCTATAACTCTGCACCTTTTCAACACCTGTGCAGTTCCTCTTTCCTGCCTGGGGGGTCGCTGTGTTGTTTTTATCACAGCAGACAGTGACAAAAGAATTACATTTTCATGTAGGGTGGGGGGGGGGGGGGTGGAGGAGTGGGCTGGACTTGGAAACACATCACCATCTAATAGACGACGATGCAAGACATTTACATTTGAAAAATAAAGTGGTTGTAAGGTATGTGTCATTTGATTTTTTTTTTTTGTTAGGGGGAAGATCTGTGTGATATTATGTGGGAAGATACAGAGGGGGAAGAGACGGATATCAGGAGTAACCAGCAGTGTAAGGAGGAAGAAATCCCTACAGATATCAGCGCAGGTGAGTAATAATCACTTATTACAGAGAGTCACATATTCTCATTGTTCTGTCCCTACAGCAGCCTCTTATACTGCACCCTCCTCTGTCAGTACAGACTAATGAGGGGAAAGTATCTGCCCAGTGGGGAAGTCAGGAGCCATTAGATCCTATTATACTCCTGCTCTCCTCTTCACATCATGTCCTTGTGTGTTACCAGTCCAGAGATCTGACCAGTCTCTCCCCCCCCCCCCCCCCCCCCCCCAGATCCTATTATACTCCTGCTCTCCTCTTCACATCATGTCCTTGTGTGTTACCAGCCCAGAGATCTGACCAGTCTCCTGCCCACACTCTCTGGTGTATCTCATATATCAGGAGCCGTCAGCCCCTATTATACTCCTGCTCTCCCCTCACATCATGTCACTGTGTGTTACCAGCCCAGAGATCTGACCAGTCTCCTCCCCACACTCTCTGGTGTATTTCATATATCAGGAGCCATCCTGTTATACGCCTGCTCTCCCCTCACATCATGTCACTGTGTGTTACCAGGACAGAGATCTGACCAGTCTCCTCCTCACACTCTCTGGTGTATCTCATACATCAGGAACCATCAGCCCCTATTTTATTCCTGCTCTCCCCTCACATCATGTCACTGTGTGTTACCAGCCCAGAGATCTGACCAATTAATCTTTACCGGTTAATAAGGGCTGACCCAAGATTCTAAAGTATTTATTTATATATAATATAGAAACATATAAATCTCACAATAAATAAAAAGCCAAATGTAACCAAGCATGTGTGTGATCAGTATTTTCCATCAATAAATTTTTATTGTAACAGGTTTTTAATATGGGGAACAGAAAAGAAAAAGGGGACATTTAGGGGGGGGGAGGGGGGGGATCGGGTAACAAGCATATTCATTATACAGTGTGTTTCGCTACGCAGAGCGAATTATATATGTAAAGCCTAAATAGTACATAAACAGGGGAGAACAAGCAGACAATAGTATCTTCTAGTAACAATATCAGATAAAAACAGAGCATTTAGCTATCTGGTATCAAAACTCCGGTCATATCACATTTCCTGTGGGGGGGATAATAACTGGTAGGGTAAATTAGCCAAGCAGGTTAGGTTATTCTGAGCTCTCTGGGGTTTCATTTAGGTTAAGCTGACATGGTTCCGCCGGATGGGAGGGGGGAAATGTGTGTGATCAGTATTAACAACAACTGTAATGTTAATAAGAGCAGCGTCCTATAGGTGAGGTTAGAATAAGAACATGCTGGCGGCGTCCCAGCGATAATCGCCAGCCTTTATAGTAGGTCTCCTCAGTGGCAGTGTGGGAATAATGCTAGAAGGAATGTAGGTACAGTACGCTCCGCAGGTCAGTGTGTCTGTTAGGATCCAGGGGCAACCTCGCCTGCCCTACCTCCGTTGCCTCAGACTAGGGTTGGCGGGCGCGTGCAGAACAAGGCTTCGCCAATAATAGCCGCGTTTGAAGGAGCCAGTTAGTCTAGCTCCAACCCCGATGCCACCTGGTCTTAAGAGTGACAACGCGCCCACCAAGGCCAGGAGAGAGCAAGGGGACCAACTACCTAATGCCCACACGAGGCAAGGGGCCCCCGGACCCCCAAGGGGGTGACTACACAGGGAGATTGGGAATACTCCCACAGGTGATGAGTCAAGATAATCTATGGCTGGACGCAACAATGCGTGACGGTGGTATATATACACAATGGCAACAATGCTCAGAAGATGGTATGAATAAACAATGGCAACAATGCTCAGAAGATGGTGTGCAATAATAATAATCCTCAACTGTACTATCCTGCGCTGTGAGGGAAAAGCCCCACAATGCAGACACCCAGGCTGGTATTAGGGAAACCAGGAGACAGGAGGAATACAAGGCAAAAGTCCAATGGACACTTAGCTGCAGCAGGGCAGGATGCAGGAACCAACACTGCGAGACTCTGGAAGACTCCGGAATCAGAAACACCAAGGGATTGCTAAGCAGGGTCCACAAAGCTGGAACAGCACAAGTAGCACACAGGACTCTGGCTGGGAGCTTTGAACCACAGGCTTGCACCCGGCTGACTCAGGGCTGACAAGACAGTATAACTGGCAGGGCTACACAGGTCCAGATCCTTTATCAAGGCTTCTGGAAATTAGCGCAGCTGTGCACTCCAAGCTAGCAGCCTGATAATTACACACCTGTGCCTAACTGACACATTATTGAGAGAGCTGCAATGGCACAGGCTGACCAGTGGAGGCCACCAGCGAGCAAACACAACACAAGCTGAAATGATCCCATGCCAGGCAGAAAGATAGGAGTCATAGGTGATGACTCCTAACAATGTCATAGATGAAGCAGTCATTACTGTGCTAATACAGAGCTAGTTACCTGGGAGCGTAATCACATTGGTCACCAATGTACCAGGCGGCTCTTGTCAGCAAGTTTTGCAGGGAAGACGGTTCATTTGTAGCCTGCCGTCCTCTAAGCCAATCACACGATTCCCAGTAAGCTATCAAACCGGGAGAGTGTGATGATTGGTTGCAGTGGTGAGTGGACAGGATATCCCAATTGGCTGCACCCTTCAGGTTGTCCCGGGCCCGCAGGGAAAGGATGACCATAGGAGACCGCACTGCGGAAGTAACATAGACACGTTTCATCTTCTAGACAACTGGAGACTTTATCATGACGGACAGCCTGGCCAATCAGGGCCGTATTTATTGTCCTGCATAGTCCCGCCTACTTATGCTGCAGTCATGGGTACTTGTTTCCTAGCACGGCCACAACGATCTTGATCTGGGGCATCGCAGGAAAAAAAAATTGCGTTGGTCGCATCGCATGCGGGCTAAAAAGTCGCATGCGATGCGACCGACGCGATGCCCGCGATTTCCCATAGGGAACAATGTAAAATGCCTCAATTTAACCAAATCAACATAGGGAACAATGTTAAATGGGCCATAGACCCCCCAAAAAAACCCTGACCAGTGAAATGGCCCCCCAAAAATATTTAACGCCACCCCGCGATCAACGTCAACCCGAAGCGTGGCGAGCGCAGCAGTACGCGTCCTCCGACCTTTTCATACCCCCACTATCCACGTCGGCGTGGAGTTGAGAATAGATAGTGTGGCATGCGGATACCTTCACCGGTAAATGCGTCCCTTCGCGGGCTTCACAGGTATCCGCGTCCCCTCGCGGGGCTCGCCACGCTTCGGGCTCGCTGCGCTCCCCACACTATCTATTCTCAACTCCACGCCGACGTGGATAGTGGGGGTATGAAAAGGTCGGAGGATGCGTACTGCCGCCCCTCGCGGGCTCGCTGCGCTCGCCACGCTTCGGGTTGACGTTGATCGTGGGGTGGCGTTATCTATTTTTGGGGGGCCATTTCACTGGTCTGGGGTGTTTTTTGGAGTCTCTGGCCCATTTAACATTGTTCCCTATGTTGATTTGGGTAAATTAATGCATTTTACATTGTTCCCTATGGGAAATCGCGGGCATCGCGTCGGTACCATCGCATGCTTTTTTTGGCCGCATACGATGCGACCGACGTGATTTTGACTTTTTCAATGCATTTCAATGGGAAATCGCGGGCATCGCGTCGGTCGCATCACAGACCATTAAAAAATTACCCGCGATGCCCACGATTGTGGCCGTGCTAGGAAACAAGTACCCAGTCATGTGTTACAGACTAAGGGGGTTATTCAGACCGGATCGCTGCTGTGTCAGTTCTCAAGGTGGCTGAATAGCGAATGACTGCGCATGTGTACAGATCGTAGAGCGGATGCTTGAGGCCAAACAGCAGCAAAACCCAACGTCTAATCTGATCGCTGGCCAGTCACAGGCTGAGGGACAGAAATCCAGCATTTGCGTGTGGTAACCGGCTGTGTTTGGGGAGTGTCGGGGAAACCACAGGGGTTGCCCAGGTGTTGGTGGGGAAGGTGTCAGCTCCGCCCCCAATCAGCCTGATTCTTTCGCAGCCACGAGTAAGTCCTGGGCTACATGCAGACTGCACACACTGGGGGAATCCTTCAATGGTGAGCGGCTTGAAAATGGATTCACAGCGAGCAGGTTGGAATTGCCCCCAATATTCAATAAAATCATTCATTTAACATAAAAAAATGAACCTTAATCCCACACATCCATATATATCACTATATGGGCCAATGTGAGCACGTCTGGTGAAATCCGAGCTTCTACACACACATAGGCATAGGTGTGCATATATATCTAGATATACATACATGCCCCCATGGCTAAGCCAATCAGGGGAGCACTGCATAGGAGTTATTCCCTGATTGGGTCCGGTGACAGTAGTCACATGGGGGCCCAAGAGTCGGGGGAAGGGAGCCCATGTGAATACATGGGTTCCCTTCAGTTCATGTAGACCATATTGTTTTTATTTAACCCCTGTATATCTACATGGACCAAAGAGGACCGGTCTACACTGAATTTGGGGGAGTTTTTTAACACATCTCCTAATGGATTCTACTGCACAATGGATCGAATGGGCTTGTTTTAACATAGGTGTGTGTGTGTGTGTGTGTGTATATATATATATCTATATATCTATTAAAGTTATACTTTCACAGCATGTTTTGTTTGTATCTTTATTTTAATAGTTGTTTGGCTGTGGTGCTACTTATATGCCCATAGTAGTGCAAATTAAAGCCAGCAGTAATGCCAATTACAGATAATGCGCACAGAAGCAGTAACGGAAGAGAGAGAAAAAAAAGGGGGAAGTGGAAGAAGAGCAAAGGTTCAGAGAACTTTCTATGGGGGATCCTATGGTAACAGAGGAATGAAGACTTTTTATTTTAAAGTCAATTCAGTTTAGTCTTCAACATTATTATTTTATTTTTGATAGACACCATTTTTTTACATGCACGAGGGACCGCCATGGGGACCAGGTTCGCCCCGAGTTTTGCTGACCTCTTCAAGGGCCGCTTTGAGGAGCAGTATGCCTGGGGGCACGATCTCAGGGACAGCCTGGTCCTCTATGGCCGGTATAATGACTATTTAATTTTGTCACTGTGTGTCTCCTACAGATGGGCCCAATAACAGAGATACCCCAGAGAGATGTCTCCGTCCTCTGTATTCCCAGGATAATCACATATATACCATGTCCTCAATCACTGCGTGTCTCCTACAGATGGGCCCAGTAACAGAGATACCCCAGAGAGATGTCCCCGCCCTCTGTATTCCCAGGAAAATCACATATATACCATGTCCTCAGTCACTGCGTGTCTCCTACAGATGGGCCCAGTAACAGCGATACCCCAGAGAGATGTCCCCGTCCTCTGTATTCCCAGCACTGTAAAGAGGAGAATCACAGGACCCCACAGGAGGATCAGGTAGGTGGTATATACCATATTGAGTTCTCACTACATGATCTGTAGAGAAGCTGTGTGTGTCTCATATACTAATATATTATTGTTCTTATTTAGGGTGGAGGCCTGACTGATATTAAGGTAGAAGATACAGAAGGAGGAGAAGAGACGGATGTGACTGATATTAAGGTAGAATATACAGAGGGAGAAGAAATGTATATGAGGAGTGACCAGCCCTTTAAGGAGGAGATAATCCCCACAGATACCAGCACAGGTCAGTAAATACCACTTATTACAGAGAGTCACATATTCTCCTTGTTCTGTCACTACAGCAGCCTCATATCCTGCACCCTCCTCTGTCAGTACAGCGGCCTCTTATCCCGCACCCTCCTCTGTCACTACAGCAGCCTCTTATCCTACACCCTCCTCTGTCACTACAGCGGCCTCTTATCCTGCACCCTCCTCTGTCACTACAGCGGCCTCTTATCCTGCACCCTCCTCTGTCACTACAGCGGCCTCTTATCCTACACCCTCCTCTGTCACTACAGCGGCCTCTTATCCTACACCCTCCTCTGTCACTTCAGCGGCCTCTTATCCTACACCCTCCTCTGTCACTACAGCGGCCTCTTATCCTACACCCTCCTCTGTCACTACAGCGGCCTCTTATCCTACACCCTCCTCTGTCACTACAGCGGCCTCTTATCCTACACCCTCCTCTGTCAGTACAGCGGCCTCTTATCCTACACCCTCCTCTGTCAGTACAGCGGGCTCTTATCCCGCACCCTCCTCTGTCACTACAGCAGCCTCTTATCCCGCACCCTCCTCTGTCACTACATCAGCCTTTTATCTTACACCCTCCTCTGTCACTACAGCAGCCTCTTATCCTGCACCCTCCTCTGTCACTACAGCGGCCTCTTACCCCGCACCCTCCTCTGTCACTACAGCGGCCTCTTACCCCGCACCCTCCTCCGTCACTACAGCGGCCTCTTACCCCGCACCCTCCTCCGTCACTACAGCGGCCTCTTACCCCGCACCCTCCTCCGTCACTACAGCGGCCTCTTCTCCCGCACTCTTCTCGATCACTGCAGCTGCCTCTTATCCCGCACCCTCCTCGGTCACTGCAGCTGCCTCTTATCCCGCACCCTCCTCGGTCACTGCAGCGGCCTCTTATCCCGCACCCTCCTCTGTCACTACAGCGGCCTCTTACCCCGCACCCTCCTCTGTCACTACAGCGGCCTCTTATCCGGCACCCTCCTCTTTCAGACTGAGGGGGATGTATCTGTCCAGTGGTGGAGTCCAGGGCTATCAGCCCCTATTATTGTCCTCATCTCCTCCACACATTAGATCATTGTCTGCTACCAGCCCAGAGATCTGACCAATCTCCCCATTTTCCCCAGTGACTCCCCTACATCATCAGTAGAAGGGACAGGAATAATAGCAGCGTACAGGGTACAATGGTATGGAAGGTCATATGGCATTACCCATGGTTCTCTCTCATAAAGATATAAAATCCCTGGTTACAGTATATATAGGGTGCCACAGATTCTGTGCTGCTGGGCAGTCATCCTACAGATATAATATCCCTGGTTACAGTATGTATAGGGTGCCACAGATTCTGTGCTGCTGGGCGGTCATCATACAGATATAATATCCCCGGTTACAGTATGTATAGGGTGCCACAGATCCTGTGCCATTGGGCGCTCATCCTACAGATATAATAGCCCCGGTTACAGTATGTATAGGGTGCCACAGATTCTGTGCCGCTGGGCGGTCATCATGCAGATATACTATCCCTGGTTACAGTATGTATAGGGTGCCACAGATTCCATGCTGCTGGGCGGTCATCATACGGATATAATATCCCCTGTTACAGTATGTATAGTGTGCCACAGATTCTGTGCCGCTAGGCGGTCATTATACAGATATAATATCCCCGGTTACAGTATGTATAGGGTGCCACAGATCCTGTGCCGCTGGGCGGTCATCATACAGATATAATATCCCCGGTTACAGTATGTATAGGGTGCCACAGATCCTGTGCCGCTGGGCGGTCATCATACAGATATAATATCCTCGGTTACAGTATGTATAGGGTGCCACAGATTCTGTGCCGCTGGGCGGTCATCATACAGATATAATATCCCCGGTTACAGTATGTATAGGGTGCCACAGATTCTGTGCTGCTGGGCGGTCATCATACAGATATAATATCCCCGGTTACAGTATGTATAGGGTGCCACAGATCCTGTGCCGCTGGGCGGTCATCATACAGATATAATATCCCTGGTTACAGTATGTATAGGGGGCCACAGATCCTGTGCTGCTGGGCGGTCATCATACAGATATAATATCCCTGGTTACAGTATGTATAGGGGGCCACAGATTCTGTGCTGCTGGACGGTCATCATACAGATATAATATCCCCGGTTACAGTATGTATAGGATGCTACAGATTCTGTGGTGCTGGGCGGTCATCATACAGATATAATATCCCTGGTTACAGTATGTATAGGGTGCCACAGATTCTGTGCTGCCGGGCGGTCATCATACAGATATAATATCCCTGGTTACAGTATGTATAGGGTGCCACAGATTCTGTGCTGCTGGGCGGTCATCATACAGATATAATATCCTTGGTTACAGTATGTATAGGGTGCCACATATTCTGTGCTGCTGGGCGGTTATCATACAGATATAATATCCCTGGTTACAGTATGTATAGGGTGCCACAGATTCTGTGCTGCCGGGCGGTCATCATACAGATATAATATCCCAGTTTACAGTATGTATAGGGTGCCGCAGATTCCGTGCTGCTGGGCGGTCATCATACAGATATAATATCCCTGGTTACAGTATGTATAGGGTGCCGCAGATTCTGTGCTGCCGGGCGGTCATCATACAGATATAATATCCCTGGTTACAGTATGTATAGGGTGACACAGATTCTGTGCTGCTGGGCGGTCATCATACAGATATAATATCCCTGGTTACAGTATGTATAGGGAGCCACAGATTCTGTGCTGCTGGGTGGTCATCATACAGATATAATATCCCTGGTTACAGTATGTATAGGGTGTCACAGATTCTGTGCTGCTGGGCGGTCATCATACAGATATAATATCCCTGGTTACAGTATGTATAGGGTGCCACATATTCTGTGCTGCTGGGTGGTCATCATACAGATATAATATCCCTGGTTACCGTATGTATAGGGGGCCACAGATTCTGTGCTGCTGGGCGGTCATCATACAGATATAATATCCTCGGTTACAGTATGTATAGGGTGCCACAGATTCTGTGCTGCTGGGCGGTCATCATACAGATATAATACCCCTGGTTACAGTATGTATAGGGTGCCGCAGATTCTGTGCTGCTGGGCGGTCATCATACAGATATAATATCCCTGGTTACAGTATGTATAGGGTGCCACAGATTCTGTGCTGCTTGGCGGTCATCATACAGATATAATATCCCTGGTTACAGTATGTATAGGGTGCCACAGATTCTGTGCTGCCGGGCGGTCATCATACAGATACAATATCCCTGGTTACAGTATGTATAGGGTGCCACAGATTCTGTGCTGCTGGGCGGTCATCATACAGATATAATACCCCCGGTTACAGTATGTATAGGGTGCAACAGATTCTGTGCTGCTGGGCGGTCATCATACAGATATAATATCCCTGTTTACAGTATGTATAGGGTGCCACAGATTCTGTGCTGCCGGGCGGTCATCATACAGATATAATATCCCCGGTTACAGTATGTATAGGGTGCCGCAGATTCTGTGCTGCTGGGTGGTCATCATACAGATATAATATCCCTGGTTACAGTATGTATAGGGTGCCACAGATTCTGTGCTGCTGGGCGGTCATCATACAGATATAATATCCCCGGTTACAGTATGTATAGGGGCCACAGATTCTGTGCTGCTTGGCGGTCATCATACAGATATAATATCCTTGGTTACAGTATGTATAGGGTGCCACAGATTCTGTGCTGCTGGGCGGTCATCATACAGATATAATATCCTTGGTTACAGTATGTATAGGGTGCCTCAGATTCTGTGCTGCTGGGCGGTCATCATACAGATATAATATCCCCGGTTACAGTATGTATAGGGTGCCACAGGTTCTGTGCTGCTGGGTGGTCATCATACAGATATAATATCCCCGGTTACAGTATGTATAGGGTGCCACAGATTCTGTGCTGCTGGGCGGTCATCATACAGATATAATATCCCAGTTTACAGTATGTATAGGGTGCCGCAGATTCTGTGCCGCTGGGCGGTCATCATACAGATATAATATCCCCGGTTACAGTATGTATAGGGTGCCACAGATTCTGTGCTGCTGGGCGGTCATCATACAGATATAATATCCCCGGTTACAGTATGTATAGGGGCCACAGATTCTGTGCTGCTTGGCGGTCATCATACAGATATAATATCCTTGGTTACAGTATGTATAGGGTGCCACAGATTCTGTGCTGCTGGGCGGTCATCATACAGATATAATATCCTTGGTTACAGTATGTATAGGGTGCCTCAGATTCTGTGCTGCTGGGCGGTCATCATACAGATATAATATCCCCGGTTACAGTATGTATAGGGTGCCACAGGTTCTGTGCTGCTGGGTGGTCATCATACAGATATAATATCCCCGGTTACAGTATGTATAGGGTGCCACAGATTCTGTGCTGCTGGGCGGTCATCATACAGATATAATATCCCAGTTTACAGTATGTATAGGGTGCCGCAGATTCTGTGCCGCTGGGCGGTCATCATACAGATATAATATCCCTGGTTACAGTATGTATAGGGTGCCACAGATTCTGTGCTGCTGGGCGGTCATCATACAGATATAATATCCCTGGTTACAGTATGTATAGGGTGCCGCAGATTCTATGCTGCCGGGCGGTCATCATACAGATATAATATCCCTGGTTACAGTATGTATAGGGTGCCGCAGATTCTGTGCTGCTGGGCGGTCATCATACAGATATAATATCCTTGGTTACAGTATGTATAGGGTGCCGCAGATTCTGTGCTGCTGGGCGGTCATCATACAGATATAATATCCCCGGTTACAGTATGTATAGGGGGCCACAGATTCTGTGCTGCTGGGCTGTCATCATACAGATATAATATCCCTGGTTACAGTATGTATAGGGTGCAACAGATTCTGTGCTGCGGGGCGGTCATCATACAGATATAATATCCCTGGTTACAGTATGTATAGGGTGCCACAGATTCTGTGCTGCCGGGCGGTCATCATACAGATATAATATCCCTGGTTACAGTATGTATAGGGTGCCACAGATTCTGTGCTGCTGGGCGGTCATCATACAGATACCCCAGAGAGATGTCCCCGCCCTCTGTATTCCCAGGATAATCACATATATACCATGTCCTCAGTCACTGCGTGTCTCCTACAGATGGGCCCAGTAACAGCGATACCCCAGAGAGATGTCCCCGTCCTCTGTATTCCCAGCACTGTAAAGAGGAGAATCACAGGACCCCACAGGAGGATCAGGTAGGTGGTATATACCATATTGAGTTCTCACTACATGATCTGTAGAGAAGCTGTGTGTGTCTCATATACTCATATATTATTGTTCTTATTTAGGGTGGAGGCCTGACTGATATTAAGGTAGAAGATACAGAAGGAGAAGAAATGTATATGAGGAGTGACCAGCCGTTTAAGGAGGAGATAATCCCCACAGATACCAGCACAGGTCAGTAAATACCACTTATTACAGAGAGTCACATATTCTCCTTGTTCTGTTACTACAGCAGCCTCATATCCTGCACCCTCCTCTGTCAGTACAGCGGCCTCTTATCCCGCACCCTCCTCTGTCACTACAGCGGCCTCTTATCCCGCACCCTCCTCTGTCACTACAGCGGCCTCTTATCCCGCACCCTCCTCTGTCACTACAGCGGCCTCTTATCCTACACCCTCCTCTGTCACTACAGCGGCCTCTTATCCTACACCCTCCTCTGTCACTACAGCGGCCTCTTATCCTACACCCTCCTCTGTCACTACAGTGGCTTCTTATCCTGCACCCTCCTCTGTCACTACAGCGGCCTCTTATCCCGCACCCTCCTCTGTCACTACAGCGGCCTCTTATCCCGCACCCTCCTCTGTCAGTACAGCGGCCTCTTATCCTGCACCCTCCTCTGTCACTACAGCGGCCTCTTATCCTACACCCTCCTCTGTCACTACAGCGGCCTCTTATCCTGCACCCTCCTTTGTCACTTCAGCGGCCTCTTATCCTACACCCTCCTCTGTCACTACAGCGGCCTCTTATCCTACACCCTCCTCTGTCACTACAGCAGCCTCTTATCCTACACCCTCCTCTGTCACTACAGCAGCCTCTTATCCTACACCCTCCTCTGTCAGTACAGCGGCCTCTTATCCTACACCCTCCTCTGTCACTACAGCAGCCTCTTATCCCGCACCCTCCTCTGTCAGTACAGCGGGCTCTTATCCCACACCCTCCTCTGTCACTACAGCAGCCTCTTATCCCGCACCCTCCTCGGTCACTACATCAGCCTTTTATCTTACACCCTCCTCTGTCACTACAGCAGCCTCTTATCCTGCACCCTCCTCTGTCACTACAGCGGCCTCTTACCCCGCACCCTCCTCTGTCACTACAGCGGCCTCTTATCCCGCACCCTCCTCTGTCACTAAAGCGGCCTCTTACCCCGCACCCTCCTCTGTCACTATAGCGGCCTCTTACCCCGCACCCTCCTCCGTCACTACAGCGGCCTCTTACCCCGCACCCTCCTCCGTCACTACAGCGGCCTCTTACCCCGCACCCTCCTCCGTCACTACAGCGGCCTCTTCTCCCGCACTCTTCTCGATCACTGCAGCTGCCTCTTATCCCGCACCCTCCTCTGTCACTGCAGCTGCCTCTTATCCCGCACTCTCCTCGATCACTGCAGCTGCCTCTTATCCCACACCCTCCTCGGTCACTGCAGCTGCCTCTTATCCCACACCCTCCTCGGTCACTGCAGCTGCCTCTTATCCCGCACCCTCCTCTGTCACTACAGCTGCCTCTTACCCCGCACCCTCCTCTGTCACTACAGCGGCCTCTTACCCCGCACCCTCCTCTTTCAGACTGAGGGGGATGTATCTGTCCAGTGGTGGAGTCCAGGGCTATCAGCCCCTATTATTGTCCTCATCTCCTCCACACATTAGATCATTGTCTGCTACCAGCCCAGAGATCTGACCAATCTCCCCATTTTCCCCAGTGACTCCCCTACATCATCAGTAGAAGGGACAGGAATAATAGCAGCGTACAGGGTACAATGGTATGGAAGGTCATATGGCATTACCCATGGTTCTCTCTCATAAAGATATAATATCCCTGGTTACAGTATATATAGGGTGCCACAGATTCTGTGCTGCTGGGCAGTCATCATACAGATATAATATCCCTGGTTACAGTATGTATAGGGTGCCACAGATCCTGTGCTGCTGGGGGGGTCATCATACAGATATAATATCCCTGGTTACAGTATATATAGGGTGCCACAGATTCTGTGCTGCTGGGCAGTCATCCTACAGATATAATATCCCTGGTTACAGTATGTATAGGGTGCCACAGATTCTGTGCTGCTGGGCGGTCATCATACAGATATAATATCCCTGGTTACAGTATGTATAGGGTGCCACAGATCCTGTGCTGCTGGGCGGTCATCATACAGATATAATATCCCCGGTTACAGTATGTATAGGGTGCCACAGATCCTGTGCCGCTGGGCGGTCATCATATACAGTAGATATAATATCCCTGGTTACAGTATGTATAGGGGGCCACAGATCCTGTGCTGCTGGGCGGTCATCATACAGATATAATATCCCTGGTTACAGTATGTATAGGGGGCCACAGATTCTGTGCTGCTGGGCGGTCATCATACAGATATAATATCCCCGGTTACAGTATGTATAGGATGCCACAGATTCTGTGCTGCTGGGCGGTCATCATACAGATATAATATCCCTGGTTACAGTATGTATAGGGTGCCACAGATTCTGTGCTGCCGGGCGGTCATCATACAGATATAATATCCCTGGTTACAATATGTATAGAGTGCCACAGATTCTGTGCTGCCGGGCGGTCATCATACAGATATAATATCCCAGTTTACAGTATGTATAGGGTGCCGCAGATTCCGTGCCGCTGGGCGGTCATCATACAGATATAATATCCCTGGTTACGGTATGTATAGGGTACCACAGATTCTGTGCTTCTGGGCGGTCATCATACAGATATAATATCCCTGGTTACGGTATGTATAGGGTGCCGCAGATTCTGTGCTGCCGGGCGGTCATCATACAGATATAATATCCCTGGTTACAGTATGTATAGGGTGTCACAGATTCTGTGCTGCCGGGCGGTCATCATACAGATATAATATCCCTGGTTACAGTATGTATAGGGTGTCACAGATTCTGTGCTGCTGTGCGGTCATCATACAGATATAATATCCCTGGTTACATTATGTATAGGGTGCCACAGATTCTGTGCTGCTGGGCGGTCATCATACAGATATAATATCCCTGGTTACAGTATGTATAGGGTGCCACAGATTCTGTGCTGCCGGGCGGTCATCATACAGATATAATATCCCTGGTTACAGTATGTATAGGGTGCCACAGATTCTGTGCTGCCGGGCGGTCATCATACAGATACAATATCCCTGGTTACAGTATGTATAGGGTGCCACAGATTCTGTGCTGCTGGGCGGTCATCATACAGATATAATATCCCTGGTTACTGTATGTATAGTGTGCCGCAGATTCTGTGCTGCTGGGCGGTCATCATACAGATATAATATCCCTGGTTACAGTATGTATAGGGTGCCACAGATTCTGTGCTGCCGGGCGGTCATCATACAGATATAATATCCCCGGTTACAGTATGTATAGGGAGCCACAGATTCTGTGCTGCTGGGCGGTCATCATACAGATATAATATCCCTGGTTACAGTATGTATAGGGTGTCACAGATTCTGTGCTGCTGGGCGGTCATCATACAGATATAATATCCCTGGTTACATTATGTATAGGGTGCCACAGATTCTGTGCTGCTGGGCGGTCATCATACAGATATATCCCTGGTTACAGTATGTATAGGGTGCCACAGATTCTGTGCTGCCGGGCGGTCATCATACAGATATAATATCCCCGGTTACAGTATGTATAGGGTGCCACAGATTCTGTGCTGCTGGGCGGTCATCATACAGATACAATATCCCTGGTTACAGTATGTATAGGGTGCCACAGATTCTGTGCTGCTGGGCGGTCATCATACAGATATAATATCCCTGGTTACAGTATGTATAGGGTGCCGCAGATTCTGTGCTGCTGGGTGGTCATCATACAGATATAATATCCCTGGTTACAGTATGTATAGGGTGCCACAGATTCTGTGCTGCTGGGCGGTCATCATACAGATCTAATATCCCCGGTTACAGTATGTATAGGGGCCACAGATTCTGTGCTGCTGGGTGGTCATCATACAGATATAATATCCCCGGTTACAGTATGTATAGGGTGCCACAGATTCTGTGCTGCTGGGCGGTCATCATACAGATATAATATCCTCGGTTACAGTATGTATAGGGTGCCGCAGATTCTGTGCTGCTGGGCGGTCATCATACAGATATAATATCCCAGTTTACAGTATGTATAGGGTGCCACAGATTCTGTGCTGCCGGGCGGTCATCATACAGATATAATATCCCCGGTTACAGTATGTATAGGGTGCCACAGATTCTGTGCTGCTGGGCGGTCATCATACAGATATAATATCCTCGGTTACAGTATGTATAGGGTGCCACAGATTCTGTGCTGCTGGGCGGTCATCATACAGATATAATATCCTTGGTTACAGTATGTATAGGGTGTCACAGATTCTGTGCTGCTGGGCGGTCATCATACAGATATAATATCCCTGGTTACATTATGTATAGGGTGCCACAGATTCTGTGCTGCTGGGCGGTCATCATACAGATATAATATCCCTGGTTACATTATGTATAGGGTGCCACAGATTCTGTGCTGCCGGGCGGTCATCATACAGATATAATATCCCTGGTTACAGTATGTATAGGGTGCCACAGATTCTGTGCTGCTGGGCGGTCATCATACAGATACAATATCCCTGTTTACAGTATGTATAGGGTGCCACAGATTCTGTGCTGCTGGGCGGTCATCATACAGATCTAATATCCCCGGTTACAGTATGTATAGGGGCCACAGATTCTGTGCTGCTGGGCGGTCATCATACAGATATAATATCCCCGGTTACAGTATGTATAGGGGCCACAGATTCTGTGCTGCTGGGCGGTCATCATACAGATATAATATCCTCGGTTACAGTATGTATAGGGTGGCGCAGATTCTGTGCTGCTGGGCGGTCATCATACAGATATAATATCCCAGTTTACAGTATGTATAGGGTGCCGCAGATTCTGTGCTGCCGGGCGGTCATCATACAGATATAATATCCCCGGTTACAGTATGTATAGGGTGCCACAGATTCTGTGCTGCCGGGCGGTCATCATACAGATATAATATCCTCGGTTACAGTATGTATAGGGTGCCACAGATTCTGTGCTGCCGGGCGGTCATCATACAGATATAATATCCCTGGTTACAGTATGTATAGGGTGTCACAGATTCTGTGCTGCCGGGCGGTCATCATACAGATATAATATCCCTGGTTACATTATGTATAGGGTGCCACAGATTCTGTGCTGCTGGGCGGTCATCATACAGATATAATATCCCTGGTTACATTATGTATAGGGTGCCACAGATTCTGTGCTGCTGGGCGGTCATCATACAGATATAATATCCCTGGTTACATTATGTATAGGGTGCCGCAGATTCTGTGCTGCTGGGCGGTCATCATACAGATATAATATCCCAGGTTACAGTATGTATAGGGTGCCACTGATTCTGTGCTGCTGTGCGGTCGTCATACAGATATAATATCCCTGGTTACAGTATGTATAGGGTGCCGCAGATTCTGTGCTGCTGGGTGGTCATCATACAGATATAATATCCCTGGTTACAGTATGTATAGGGTGCCGCAGATTCTGTGCTGCTGGGCGGTCATCATACAGATCTAATATCCCCGGTTACAGTATGTATAGGGGCCACAGATTCTGTGCTGCTGGGTGGTCATCATACAGATATAATATCCCCGGTTACAGTATGTATAGGGTGCCACAGATTCTGTGCTGCTGGGCGGTCATCATACAGATATAATATCCCCGGTTACAGTATGTATAGGGTGCCACAGATTCTGTGCTGCTGGGCGGTCGTCATACAGATATAATATCCTCGGTTACAGTATGTATAGGGTGCCACAGATTCTGTGCTGCTGGGCGGTCATCATACAGATATAATATCCCTGGTTACAGTATGTATAGGGTGCCACAGATTCTGTGCTGCTGGGCGGTCATCATACAGATATAATATCCCCGGTTACAGTATGTATAGGGGCCACAGATTCTGTGCTGCTGGGCGGTCATCATACAGATATAATATCCCCGGTTACAGTATGTATAGGGTGCCACAGATTCTGTGCTGCTGGGCGATCATCATACAGATATAATATCCCTGGTTACAGTATGTATAGGGTGCCACAGATTCTGTGCTGCTGGGCGGTCATCATACAGATATACTATCCCTGGTTACAGTATGTATAGGGTGCCACAGATTCTGTGCTGCTGGGCGGTCATCATACAGATATAATATCCCCGGTTACAGTATGTATAGGGGCCACAGATTCTGTGCTGCTGGGCGGTCATCATACAGATATAATATCCCCGGTTACAGTATATATAGGGTGCCACAGATTCTGTGCTGCTGGGCGGTCATCATACAGATATAATATCCCAGTTTACAGTATGTATAGGGTGCCGCAGATTCCGTGCCGCTGGGCGGTCATCATACAGATATAATATCCCTGGTTACAGTATGTATAGGGGGCCACAGATTCTGTGCTGCTGGGCGGTCATCATACAGATATAATATCCCAGTTTACAGTATGTATAGGGTGCCGCAGATTCCGTTCCGCTGGGCGGTCATCATACAGATATAATATCCCAGTTTACAGTATGTATAGGGTGCCGCAGATTCCGTTCCGCTGGGCGGTCATCATACAGATATAATATCCCTGGTTACAGTATGTATAGGGTGCCACAGATCCTGTGCCGCTGGGCGGTCATCATACAGATATAATATCCCTGGTTACATTATGTATAGGGTGCCACAGATTCTGTGCTGCCGGGCGGTCATCATACAGATATAATATCCCTGGTTACAGTATGTATAGGGTGCTGCAGATTCTGTGCTGCTGGGCGGTCATCATACAGATATAATATCCTTGGTTACAGTATGTATAGGGTGACACAGATTCTGTGCTGCCGGGCGGTCATCATACAGATATATTATCCCTGGTTACAGTATGTATAGGGGGCCGCAGATTCTGTGCTGCTGGGCGGTCATCATACATATATAATATCCCCGGTTACAGTATGTATAGGGTGCCACAGATTCTGTGCTGCCGGGCGGTCATCATACAGATATAATATCCCTGGTTACAGTATGTATAGGGTGCCGCAGATTCTGTGCTGCCGGGCGGTCATCATACAGATATAATATCCCAGTTTACAGTATGTATAGGGTGCCGCAGATTCCGTGCCGCTGGGCGGTCATCATACAGATATAATATCCCTGGTTACAGTATGTATAGGGTGCTACAGATCCTGTGCCGCTGGGCGGTCATCATACAGATATAATATCCCTGGTTACAGTATGTATAGGGAGCTACAGATTCTGTGCTGCCGGGAGGTCATCATACAGATATAATATCCCCGGTTACAGTATGTATAGGGTGCCGCAGATTCTGTGCTGCTGGGCGGTCATCATACAGATATAATATCCCTGGTTACAGTATGTATAGGGTGCCGCAGATTCCGTGCCGCTGGGTGGTCATCATACAGATATAATATCCCTGGTTACAGTATGTATAGGGTGACACAGATTCTGTGCTGCCGGGCGGTCATCATACAGATATAATATCCCTGGTTACAGTATGTATAGGGGGCCGCAGATTCTGTGCTGCGGGGCGGTCATCATACAGATATAATATCCCCGGTTACAGTATGTATAGGGTGCCACAGATTCTGTGCTGCCGGGCGGTCATCATACAGATATAATATCCCTGGTTACAGTATGTATAGGGTGCCGCAGATTCTGTGCTGCTGGGCGGTCATCATACAGATATAATATCCCTGGTTACAGTATGTATAGGGTGCCACAGATTCTGTGCTGCCGGGCGGTCATCATACAGATATAATATCCCTGGTTACAGTATGTATAGGGTGACACAGATTCTGTGCTGCTGGGCGGTCATCATACAGAAATAATATCCCTGGTTACAGTATGTATAGGGAGCCACAGATTCTGTGCTGCTGGGCGGTCATCATACAGATATAATATCCCTGGTTACAGTATGTATAGGGAGCCACAGATTCTGTGCTGCTGGGCGGTCATCATACAGATATAATATCCCTGGTTACAGTATGTATAGGGTGCCACAGATTCTGTGCTGCCGGGCGGTCATCATACAGATATAATATCCCTGGTTACAGTATGTATAGGGTGACACAGATTCTGTGCTGCTGGGCGGTCATCATACAGAAATAATATCCCTGGTTACAGTATGTATAGGGAGCCACAGATTCTGTGCTGCTGGGCGGTCATCATACAGATATAATATCCCTGGTTACAGTATGTATAGGGAGCCACAGATTCTGTGCTGCTGGGCGGTCATCATACAGATATAATATCCCTGGTTACTGTATGTATAGGATGCCACAGATTCTGTGCTGCTGGGCGGTCATCATACAGATATAATATCCCTGGTTACAGTATGTATAGGGAGCCACAGATCCTGTGCTGCTGGGCGGTCATCATACAGATATAATATCCCCGGTTACAGTATGTATAGGGTGCCACAGATTCTGTGCTGCTGGGCGGTCATCATACAGATATAATATCCCTGGATACAATAAGTATAAATATAACCAGGATTTAGCAGATACGTGACTACAGATTTGCAGTGTAACAATGTAACAGACAAGAGAGAGGCTTCCAGTCCTGTGATGCTGGCAGGACAATGTGGTTGGCTACTATGTAGGCTAATGGACTGTTGGTCTTTACCAGGGACTCACACAACGGGGGTACGGGCTTCTAACAACCCAATGTGGAAGTCACAGATCTCTGGCTGTGGTCCAAGGTACGGGTACAAGGATATGAAGGAATTGTGGGCACACAGAGACTGGTTGTGGGGCATATTATAGTGTAGGTAATGGGATTGGGTCAGAACCAGACAGTATCATATTGGGGACAGCCAGAATCATGTCAGAGAAAAGCCAGCCACCTATACTGGCACCAGGAAGGGGAAGTACTGGTCATCACTATGGGCACTGGGCAGATGGGAGACAGAAGGATGAGATGGTTGCCAGAGTAGAGGACTGGCTCCTGTCATACACAGTACCGCAGGCGCCCAGGGAGAACCAGCACCACCAGGCCCAGTAACAAGGAGTTGGGCCTCAGCTCGCTGACTTAGTAACCAGAAGTGGTCAGGGCTTTGTGGATCTATGTACGTAAGACCCAGGATTTGCACTGGATGGATGACCTGCTGGGTCTGCATGATAACAGCAGGAGAGGCTGGTTAGCCTGTGATCAGCATTATCAGGGGGATCACTGTTACCAGGATTACCTTGTAGCAAGTCTGCCTGTTCCTGATCCTGTTGGGCAGCAAGAGACTGGTGTGTGCAGCTAGGATGGTGTGGCACGGAGCCTCTGCTAAGCTGGGGTGCTGGGCTGTCACCTGCTCCTCAGTGCAGCTCTTACCCAATGTTACCAGTCTGGGTACCCCAGAGATGCCAGCTTGCCCTTAGGACCAGCTTTGGGGCATCCCTTATGCCTTCCCTTTATGCTCTTTGTTTCTGTTCTTTACTCCTATTCTGTCTTTAGGGCCTTTGTTAGGCAGAATAGTGACACCCAGTCTTACAGTTCTCTTACACTGCCGGCTCCCAATACCTCAGTGTCTCCCAATGCACTAATATAATAAGGGTTACCTCATCTACATAAATCCCATTATTTGCTGCATGATATTTAGTAGTGATGGGTAGTTCGTGAATGATTAGTTCAAAATGAACTAATCTTCAAAGTGAACTAAATCGTTCAGATCACTGCTCTGGCAAAGATTAGTTCATTTAGTTCACCAGGAAGTAAAGCAAGTGGGAAGTGTAACACACAGACAGACAGAGCCCAGTGTAACACACACACAGGCAGAGCCCAGTGTAAAGGCCCCCATACACTATGCGATTTTCGGCCGATTTCATCCGATTTCGGCCCCTTGGGCCGATAAATCGGATGAAATCGGCCGAAAATCGCATGTGTTTGACATCTGATCTGATCTGATGCGCGTTCCCGTGCGCATCAGATCGGATCAGGGCGTCGGACCTGCTGAACATCAGATATATCGGAATCTGACCCATCATGGGTGCTTTATAGCACCCACGATGTTTCAGATCCGATATATCTCCGTGTACCTCCTTCCGGCGCTGTGGACCTCCTCCTGCCCCCAGTGTAGAAGCAGCAGCAGCCGGAACTTATGTCACAGAAAGTGACAGGCAGTCAGGCACCACGGCAGAGAAGAGTGCAGAGGGCGGCGCGGCAGAGTCTTCTCTGCTGGCTGCTGCTAGATGACAGCTCACTGAGCTCAGCATGCGCTGCTGCTAGAAGACAGCACGGGCAGCAGATGAAAGCACAGGCAGAAAAGCCCGGACCCCCCCCCCCTCTCCTCTGCTAAGACAGTACGGGCAGCAGAGCCCGGACCCTCCCCCCTCTCCTCTGCTAATGACAGTACGGTCAGCAGAGCCCCCGGACCCTCTCCTCTGCTCCTAGATGATAGCACAGGCAGCAGAGCCCTCTCCCCTGCTGCTGATTTTCAGCTTGGTCAGCAGAGCCCAGACACTACAGTGGGAATTCTGTGTGTGCTCTACCCCTATTATGTGTGACTGGATGTAACAACTCAAGTGTAATCCACACCTGTGTTGTTACATCCAGTCACACATAATAGGGGTAGAGCACACAGAATGGTCAGCTAATGGATGACAGAGGGGGTTGTGTTTAGGGAAGCCAATCCCGGGGCATTTTTTCAATCCCGGAATTCGGGATTGAAAAATGCCCAATCCCGGGATCCCCGGGATCGGCTTCCCTACTATTAAAAACCCACCTCGGCCGCCCCGCATATTTACTTACAGATGCGTGGTGCGGCCGGGTGGGTGGGCGAGATGGGGTGATGGAGCCCCGGGCTGGTCTGCAGGTGGCCCGGTGTGCCGGCAGGTCCACTGCTGGGCGGGCGGGCTGGTCCAGGGACAGGATGGCTGGGCAGGCTGATCCGGGGACAGCCCGGGCTGGTCCGCTGGTGCCCCAGTGTGCCGGCAGGTCCGCTGCTGGGCGGGCGGGCGGGCTGGTCCGGGGACAGAATGGAGGCAGACAGCCTGTGCGGCCTGAGCAGCGTGACCTCTGACGTCGTCACGCTGCGCAGAGCCGCACTGCCCGGGACGGGAGAAGCCGGGCAGCTGCTGAGCACCCGCTCAGACGCTGCCCGGCATTAGACTGCGCATGCGCAGTCTAATCCCGAAATCCCGGGATTGGAAACTCCAATCCCGGGATTGAAATCCCGGTGTTTTGGGGGCCAAATCCCGGGATCCCGATCCCGGGATTGGCCACCCTAGTTGTGTTGGTAATCAGCTTTATTATTCAAACGTGCTGTTAAAGGCCAATCAAATAATAAATACAAGATGCATATATTGGATCAGACCACTATGCAACTAGTGGTGATGATCACAGCAGGGCTTATATTTCTAGTTTTGTTTGAAGGGGGGGGGGGGGGGGGTTTGAGGGGGGAATATATATAATGTATGTCCAATCAATATCGCACCCATCAGTCTTTTTATATATGAATAAAGATCACCAGGACTATGCCTTTAAAGCGACGTTTCGGGACTTCTTTATTGTCCCTTATATATATTTATACGGTAGAGGCACTCCTAGGTCTGTATCGCACAAACAACACAGACACAGGGGTCTGAAAGCAATGTTTCGTTTTATTTAATGACCGTTTTCAAGCTCATACAAATAGTAAATAGTACATACCTAAATAATCTCCACCAACACCACGCCCAGGTCGTCAGCTCCCCGCTGCGTGTCGAAGTCCAATGACCTCACCATCCATACCGGCCGGTATGCGTCGCTGGACGGTGACGTCATTGGACTTGGACACACTGCGGGGAGCTGACTACCTGGGAAAAAATTTTAAGAAACAAAACAGTTCCCTCCAGACAGCAGCGCTGTCGCTATGTAGAGTGGGCATCAATGTACAAAAAGACACCAGACATGGAGTATAAGCCAACATTTCAGAGCCAAGTGGCCCCTTTATCAAGGTGCAGAGAGAATCGAACCTCTCTGATATAAATACCCCAGTGGTTTGTTCGTGTCTTCTGCTGCAGCACCATGTCTGGTGTCTTTTTGTACGAGTGCCAACACCCCCCGAACTATATATACAGGAATCTGCTGCGCTATATAAGAAACTGCAAATAAATAAATAAATATACCACCATTCTCATTTTCTCAGAACAGTAATACCTGCAAGGTATAGCACTGTTCAGGCCACTCCCTAGAGCCATCCCATCAGATAAATCTCATGGCACATCCAATTTGCGTCAGATAAATTGCGTGATTAATCACATGTGATTTATCTGACGCAAATTGGATGTAAAAAATGGCACATCAAGTGTCAAATTGTATGTAGGCCTCCTGGGAAGTTGCCAGGGAAGTTCAGGGGAAATCAGATGCAATTTTACAGGTCAGATAAATCTCATAGTGTATGGGGGCCTTAACACAGACAGACAGAGCCCAGCAGCTCCATAAGGCTCATTTACTGGATCTTTACTTTCTGAATCTAAAGTTAAAAGTACAATAAAGCCCAGCAAATACAAATCTAATAAAATATAAATATGCACTGCCTAGCCAAAGTCTATGTGTGGTGTGTCTGTGAGTGAGCATGTGTGCTCATGCTGCTCACCTTTATGTGATACTATCATTATATGATTAGTTCAGATGTCCAAACACTTACTGCTGCTGCTTCTGGTACTGGGTCCTGAGCATACTGCTGTGCTAAATCTTCTGCTGGGATCTGTGTAGGAGCTTCTGCAGCAGCCATGTTATCAGCTCTCATGCAATACACAGGAGGCAGTACATGTTAGCTGCCAAAGATGGCAGTGCTGAGCTCACACATGGTCTGGACTCTGCGGATCCAAATGAACTACATTGTCCTGATGACTCATGAGTCCTGCAAATAGTTCAGTAGTCCAATTAGTTCACTGATCATACAGATCCCTGAACTAATCTCTGACTATACACCATAATGAGACTGTGCAGTACCTGTGAGCTACCATGTGTGGCACTGCTGTGCTCAGGCACATGTATTGTGTGTATGCAGCCACAGACACAGTGCTGGCTGCTGCATGTTATACAGTATACTGTAGTAGCTCTGTTTACTCCACATTACAGTCAGAGATGGATATGTATGAACCTTCATGATACATACAGTGGAGCAGTTGCCCCTAGCAACCAATCAGCAACTGGTTACTTTGCAAAGTCTCTACTTTATCTCTCTCTAAGGTCAGCTAAATTGGGGCAAGGGGACATGTTTTTTTCTAATTACTGTATTTTAAAAGCAGAAAAAAATTGACTTTTTAAATTACTCTGAATTTGGGTATTTTACTTGCATATTATGGAAGGTAAAATAACCACCACAATGGGATTAATATTGCAGAGCTAAACAATAAACATGTCACTATAAGTGTGCTGTATAATTTATTGCTTTTCTAAAATAATCTGATTTATTAAACCTACAGTATATGATCATTCTAACAAGACTAAACTCCTACAATGAGCTGGTATTACAATGCCTGCTCTGTGTGTCATAATCTAGTCTAGTTCATCTAGATCCATGCACTCCTCTCAGTCTCTGAGTCAGTGCTGGAATAATGAACTAAATGAACTAGATGAACTAATCTTCTGATCTAATCTTTTGGGTGAACTAGATCATAATGAACTAGTCACCAAAACGAACTAGATTTCCCATCACTAATATTTAGAGCTGTAGGAAAGTATTTATAACTGAATAACTTGTACTCACTGATAGTATGAAATGGGTGAGGGGAAAGGGGAAGAGCGATATATCTATATCTGTATGTTATTTCCAGCAGATGGACACAGAAGCAGGAATACCTCGGAGGGACGTCTTATTCTGTCTTCAGACTATAAAACAGAAGATAACATCACACAGGATTCTCCAGAAGACGCCTCCATTACCCTAAATATACAGCCAGTGCTTCACAGTGCAGATACATCACCTGATACCTCTGATTCTGAGGACTGGTCTCCTGGTAACTCAGATACTGCTACACATAGAACAGCTCATACAGGTGCTGACATATTTACCTGTACTGAATGTGGTACATGTTTTATAAATCAGTCTGTTTTTATTAGACATCAGAAAACTCACAATTGTGAGAAACTATTTCCATGTTCTTATACCGAGAAATCAGCTCTTGTTACACATGTAAGAATTCACACAGGTGAGAAGCCATTTCCATGTTCTGAGTGTGGGAAATGTTTTAACCAGAAATCAGATCTTGTTACACATGAGAGAACTCACACAGGGGAGAAGCCATTTCAATGTTCTGAGTGTGGGAAATCTTTTAACCAAAAATCAGCTCTTGTTAGACATGAGCGAATTCACACAGGTGAGAGACCTTTTCCATGTTCTGAGTGTGGGAAATCTTTTATCAAGAAAACAGATCTAGTTAGACATGAGAGAACTCACACAGGAGAGAAGCCATTTACATGTTCTGAGTGTGGGAAATCTTTTAACCGGAAATCAGTTCTTGTTATACATGAGAGAAGGCACACAGGTGAGAAGCCATTTCCATGTTCTGAGTGTTGGAAATCTTTTAACCAGAAATCAGATCTTGTTACACATGAGAAAACTCACACAGGGGAGAAGCCATTTCCATGTTCTGAGTGTGGGAAATCTTTTAACCTAAAATCAGCTCTTGTTAGACATGAGCGAATTCACACAGGTGAGAAGCCATTTCCATGTTCTGAGTGTGGGAAATCTTTTATCAAGAAAACAGATCTAGTTAGACATGAGAGAACTCACACAGGTGAGAAGCCATTTCCATGTTCTGAGTGTGATAAATCTTTTAACCGGAAATCAGTTCTTGTTATACATGAGAGAAGGCACACAGGGGAGAAGCCATTTCCATGTTCTGAGTGTTGGAAATCTTTTAACCAGAAATCAGATCTTGTTACACATGAGAGAACTCACACAGTGGAGAAGCCATTTCCATGTTCTGAGTGTGGGAAATCTTTTACCTTTAAATCAGCTCTTGTTATACATGAGAGAACTCACACAGGTGAGAAGCCATTTCCATGTTCTGAGTGTGAGAAATCTTTTAACCGGAAATCCGCTCTTGTTATACATGAGAGAAGTCACATAGGTGAGAAGCCATTTCCATGTTCTAAATGTGGGAAATCTTTTACCTCTAAATCAGCTCTTGTTATACATGAGAGAACTCACACAGGGGAGAAGCCATTTCCGTGTTCTGAGTGTGGGAAATCTTTTACCTTTAAATCAGCTCTTGTTAGACATGAGCAAATTCACACAGGTGAGAGACCTTTTCCATGTTCTGAGTGTGGGAAATCTTTTACCTTTAAATCATCTCTTGTTAGACATGAGATAACTCACACAGGTGAGAAGCCATTTCCATGTTCTGAGTGTGAGAAATCTTTTAACCGGAAATCAGCTCTTGTTATACATGAGCGAAGTCACACAGGTGAGAAGCCATTTCCGTGTTCTGAGTGTGGGAAATCTTTTTACCGGAAATCAGCTCTTGCTACACATGTAAGAATTCACACAGGTGAGAATCTGTTTCCATGTACAGAATGTGGGAAATGTTTTCCCCACAAATCAGATCTTGTTAGACATGAGAGAACTCACACAGGTGAGAAGCCATTTCCATGTTCTGAGTGTGAGAAATCTTTTAACCGGAAATCAGCTCTTGTTATACATGAGAAAACTCACACAGGTGAAAAGCCATTTCCGTGTTCTGAGTGTGGGAAATCTTTTAACCGGAAATCAGCTCTTGCTACACATGTAAGAATTCACACAGGTGACAATCTGTTTCCATGTACAGAATGTGGGAAATGTTTTCCCCACAAATCAGATCTAGTTAGACATGAGAGAACTCACACAGGTGAGAAGCCATTTCCATGTTCTGAGTGTGAGAAATCTTTTAACAGGAAATCAGCTCTTGTTATACATGAGAGAACTCACACAGGGGAGAAGCCATTTCCATGTTCTGAGTGTGAGAAATCTTTTAACCAAAAATCAGCTCTTGTTATACATGAGAGAAGTCACACAGGTGAGAAGCCATTTCCGTGTTCTGAGTGTGAGAAATCTTTTAACCGGAAATCAGCTCTTGTTATATATGAGCGAACTCACACATGTTCTGATTGTGGGAAATCATTTACCCATAAGTCAAATCTTGTCCGACATGAGAGAACTCACACAGGGGAGAAGCCATTTCCATGCATTTAGTTTGAAAAATGTATTTTTTATCAAAACAAAGGCTTTTGATCTGGATTGAAATCTTTGCAAGGGCTTTGATGGTGGGTGTATGCGCAGGGTCATATCTGTGCATGTGCCTAAGCCGGGTGTTAGCCGGTCACACACACCCAAGTGTGCGGGTGGGGGGTGGAGAGGGGCGGCAGGCTGGCTCATTTGCATATGGGAATGCCCATATGCATGATCATGTCCAGAATGCTGGACATTATCATGCTGATGGGATGGGCAGCTGACATCACCGGTTGTCAGCTGGCCGCCCACTTCCTCCTGAGTGTCCACGCATATATAAGTGACTTGAGGGTAACTTTAATTTGCGTGTGCCTTTGCCCTCATTCGATGCTCGTCGACCATCGAATGATGTGGGAGGGTCCCCCGAGGTCGCGACTGAATGTTACTGCGTACCATCCATTCGCAGGCCCCGGGAGCTAATCGCCCTCACAAATTGGTGGTAGCAGGGCCACCAGTCACAAGGCGGGGTTTGGTGGACTCTCAAGGCTGCAAATTCGCAGCCTTGCTAATCATCCAGAATAACCATCGTAGTCTTGTTAGAGATCAGAGGACTCAAAGGTGAAACCATAATAATTTGCACATTCTGAGTGTGTGGAACGTTTATTACACAAATGAGCTTCTTTTACAAGGAAATCTCTCTCTGTATGCGCACAACCCTGAATAGCCCCAATTCATCCTGCCCTCCCACAGTACTTTACACCCGCTCTGCAGCAAGAGGAGATCTGTCCGGCTGCTAACAGCATATAACAGCTCAGCGCTGTGTATACCGACACATGCACAGCTGCTGAGCATCATGGGATCTGTGCGACTCTGAAGCAGGGCCAGAGTGTACAACAAGGATTGTTAGCGTCACTGATGGTAGGGAGAGTCATTGGAAGCACCAGTAACACAGTGTAGTAACATGTTATACTGTCATTTCCCACCGCAGACATAGGTGTAATGTGCGCCATTGCCATAGGACTGGATCATGTCTGTCATTTGTGGAACTCTCCTACAGGCCGTGATATAGAGCAGAGGAAGAAAGCACATGCAGGGAATCCAATGTGCCAAGTGCAATTCTCCTATTCATATATTGTTGCTCAGCGTCTTCAATTCAATAAACGGATTTTATTATTTGCCTTGTGTTTATTCATTGAAATATAAAAAGTCCTATCTCCCTCCTTTATTATTGCAATTCAGTGGCCAATGTAGGAAACACAAGAAGATATGGGTTCTCTAATGAAGATCATCATTCAAACTCTCTGTTAATAATGTATTTATTTACAGTTCCTTATATAGCGCAGCATATTCCATTGCACTTTGCAATTGGAGACAACAGTGATTAAACAAACTGGGTAGAAACAAACAGACATGGAGGTAGGAGGGCCCTGCTCGCAAGCTTACAATCTATAGGGATAATAGGAGGGATATATAGGGAAAGAATTCCATAGCATGGCAGTCCTGATGTGATGTAATTAGATATGATTGCTACGGGAGGTTGTGTGGGGGTTCCGGAATATGATAGGCTTGGCTGAAGAGGTGAGTTTTCAGGGAACACTTGAAAGTTAGGAGGCTAGTAGTGTGCGTGGTAGGGCATTCCATATGGTGGGTGCTGCCTGACAATCCTGCAAGTGTTAGTGGGAGCGAGTACTGAGTGTGGATGAGAGACGCAGAGCGGAGAGGTCGGGTGGGGGATATATTTTGAGATAAAGGAAGAGATATAAGTCGCTGTCGTCAGAGTAATGACTTTGTATGTAAGTAGAAGTATTTTATGTTGAATGCAGTAATATACAGGCAACCAATGGAGGGACTGACAGAGCGGATCAGCAGACAGCTAGCCAGGAAGATCAGCAGCGGAGCAGCATTCAAAATGGATTGTAGTAGCGAGAGACTGTTCTCGGGAAGACTGGTAAGGAGACTATCCCAATAATGGATGCGTGATATAATGAGTGCATGAATTAGTTTTTGAAGTGTCTTGTGTAAGGTACGGACTAATTTTGGATGTTTTTTTTAGATGCATGTAACATGATTTAGAGAGATTGATTGTGAGGAATGGAGGACAGTTCAGAGGCGAGGATGGCCCCCTAGGCAGCGAGCTTGTGGAGTAGGATTGATTGTTGTGTTCTCAACAGTGATAGAGATATCAGGTTGGTGACTACTCTTGGTTGGTGGGAATATAATTCTGTTTTGGAAATGTTGAGTGAGATGACATGCAAGATGAAATGTCAGAAAGACATTCAGAGACACGAAGCAATACTGATGGTGACAGTTCCGTGGAGGAAAAATAGAATTGAGTATAATCAGCATACAGATGAGTCTCTCGATCATTGCCAAATTCCTGTTTTTTTCATCTTCAAACTTTTGGACTGATCCGAACTAGCCCTAGTTCCTCCACTCTTCATCCACCCAGCACAGGAGTCTTGTTCAACAAGCCCTAACACCGCCAGCTATCCTCCATTGCACCAGCAAAACCACCTGCCCAGTAGGCAAACATCAATGCGGGACTGTGCAACTATCCATGGTGGACGGTAACTAATAACCATCTTAATTTATTTGGAAAATCTCAGAGGGCAAAATAGGAACCGACAGTAAACATCTGTATACCAGGAATGATGCATATTGTTTTATATTACCGATACAGTCCTTTAGGCGCTATCTGGGAACGATTCTCTTTCAAATTTTTGGACGACAATACCCAAAAAATAAGACAAAGCACCACAATAGAGTAATACAATTTTGGAAAGATGAATATGGACAGAAATTCAATAAAAGTTAATTCTTGATAGGTGGACTCGTACCCTTCGCGTTGGTCTATTGTTTTAAGGTAGACATAAGTCGCTTGTGAAGGAGCGGCCTTATTGCCGTACGATTTCACCCCTTTAAAACAATACTCCACTTGAATCCTCAAGGGAAAAGAGAGTAAAACCACAATAGTGTAACACTGTTATGGTAAAGTGATCAAGATTCAGTACATATTCATCCTTAGTGAGGGGACCCGTACCGTTTAAGTTGGTCTACTTTTTGAGGGTAGACATAAATCACTTATAGGGAGCGGTCAAATCACCATTGGAACACTTCACTTATTCACTCTGCTTGTAGCTCATGAAAATAAAAGAAAGCTGGTATGGTATAATACCGCTTTATTCACAAACATTTAAAAACACATACAACAGGGTATTAAACTCCAGACTCTCACCGAGTAGTATTGTCCACAATGAAAATGCAGACAATAAGGCAATTGATGTAAACCAGGCGTCCCTGCAGCCTCCCCCGGTGCACAGTCCAAAGTCCTTTCCCCTTACTCCACCGCCAACGCGTTTCCAGACCACAATGGTCTCTTTGTCAAGGCATATGGAGTGAATGCATAGATGCTATATTTATACCCCTATGTGGGGCGGCCTAATTCCAGACATAGATCGTTCCTAATGTCTAATTCCCACCTTTCCCTGAATGCCCTTCCGGCATTGCGTCCATGTTTTACATTCTGTCAGCCGTTACAGCTGACAGTGATTGCGTCGCATTCTCTGGTTTCTCCGTGATACTTCCGGGTTCCGCCGGAAGTTCAAGTGACGTTGTGCGTTCCAAACGACGTCATTCCCGGAAGTCTCGGCATTTGTTATGCGTTCCAACTTGCGCTCTCTTTTCTTGTATAGTCTGCGCTTCGTTTTTGTTCACTTTAGGCTGCCGCTTTGCTCGAACCTCTTAAATATCCCGTGCAATTTCTCCAGAGAGTTTTATTTTTTTATGTAATACATAAAAAACAAGGATTAGGTTCTGTTAAAGTGACAGATACCATTTAAAGTGACAAGTGCCATTTTTCTTTAAACGTGCATAAAGTGCCATAGCCCATTCTTTGTGCAAAACCATAAATGTCATAAAGTGACATAGTGCAAGGAAAGTGCATGACATGGCCTAAGATTATTTTGTGCAAAATACAGCAAAGGATTGTTAAAAGAACCACAGATAAAAAGATAAAAAAAATTTAAAAATTACATAAACCACTTTAATTCAAAATCTTTATTCAAACCCCCTGGAATGAGGGTTTGGTGGTTGAATATCAGGGTCATCTCACTCTTTGCAAGGGAGGTAGCAATATCACCCCCTCTGATGTTCCCTTCTACTTTTTTTAAAATATAAAAATTCTTTATAAAATCGGGATTACACTGATGATGAGTTTTAAAATGCATCGGCAGGGCATGTGTCTCAAGTCCCTTTTTTATGTTGCGCACATGCTCGCTCATCCTTGTTTTAAAGGGCCTGCTTGTCCTGCCAATATAAAATAGGTACATTCTATGGCATAAACTACGTTAACAGAGTGACATGTTACAAACTCTTTAATAACAAATTTCTTCCCATTAAGGCATAGTTAAGTTATTTTAGACCCAAAGTTGTTTTTCACTGTTTTGCAACCTATGCAAGAACCACATCTGTAGAAACCCACCGATGTTATCGTGTTTTTTTTAGGAGATGTGGGGCATAGGCTTTTCACGAGCTTTGATTTTAAATTAGGTGCTCTCCTAAATATACAAAGAGGTTTCGATGGGATCTCTCCACCTATAACTGGATCTTTTTTAAGAAGGTCCCAGTGCCTCTGTATGATTTTTCTTATTTCTTGATGTTGAGAGGTATAATTAGTGGTGAAGGACCACTTGAATCTATCCGACTGGTTTGTACGTTTTTCTTTTGGGGTGAAAAGTACATATCTTTCTAGTTCTTGTACTTGTAAAAGGGAATTGCTGACCTTCTCAGTATCATAACCACTTTCCAGGAACCGGTCTTTCATTTCATGAGCCTGATCCTGAAAAACTGAGTGGTCCGTGCAATTTCTCCTTAATCTTTTGAACTGTCCAATCGGAATAGAATCTAGCCATCTATCTTGGTGACAGCTGTTACGGTTGATATAAGCCTGCGAATCCGTGGGTTTTGTATAATTTTTTGTTGTGAACATATCGTTTTCCACATAAATAACAATGTCCAAAAAATTAACCTGTTCTTTACTGATATTAAAGGTTAAATTGATTCCCTTATTATTCTGATTCAGGTAATTACAAAAATTATCCAGGCTTTCTTTGTCCCCTCGCCAAACGAAGAGGATATCGTCAATGTAATGTCGCCATGACACCAGGTTTGCCCCATATGGGTGGTGGGACCAGATGGTATCGGTCTCCCACTCACCCATAAAGATGTTGGCATAGCTTGGGGCAAACCTGGTGCCCATGGCGGTTCCCCTCTTCTGAATGTAAAAGTCCTCCTTAAATATGAAGTAATTGTTCTGTAAAATGAACTCAATTCCTTCTACCAGGAAATTTTTAAGTTTCTGGTTCATTTCATAATTTGTGAGGGCTCTTTTCACTGCCTCTACACCTTGTGTATGACTTATAATGGTGTAGAGGGATGTTACATCCGCCGTAACAAGAAAAAGATCCTCCTCCCAATCTAAAGTTTCAATAAATTTCAAAACCTCGGTCGTATCTTTTAGATGGGACCGGTTCTTAATTACCAGGGGCTGTAGATGGACATCAATAAACATTGATAAATTCGAGGTTACCGAATTGACCCCCGAGATAATTGGTCTCCCGGGGGGAAGGACCGGGTCTTTGTGGACCTTTGGAAGAACATAGATGGTAGGTATTATTGGACAATCTATGTTTAAAAATGTATTCTCTTCCTCTGTTATGGTCCCTGATTTATTATTATATTTGTCAGTTAAGGATTTTAAAAGATTGACAATTTTTTGAGTTGGGTTACCCCTCATTTTTCTATATGTTTCTTGATCAGAAAGTTGTTTAAGGATTTCTCCTTCAAAGTCCTTCTTATTTAAGAGGACTATTCCACCCCCCTTATCAGTAGGTTTTATAATAAGGTTTATATGATCTATCAGAGATTTTAAGCCTTTTCTTTCTTTGAATGAGAGGTTTTGTCCCATCTTAATAAGATAATAAGAAGATAGGACAAAACCGCTCATTTTAAGAAACTGAGTGAGCCTCCATATTGGCCTGCCCACCAATCGTCCAGGTCACCTCTTGTCGAGCAGGTCCCTAACACTCTGGGGTCACCACCTGGGACGCAGGGAACCCCGAAACACGATCCAGCTAAGGACCCCCCCAGGGCATCACAATAAAGAATAGGGGTAGTAAAGTGGTGAAATTATAAGTATGGAGGTCCCTACTATATGTTTGAAGGTAGAGAGTATGTGAAATAAAAAGTGCATACATAAATAATAGACATACAGGATATAAAAAGTGACTGTGTATTTAAGTTGTGATGCCCTGAGACAGTCCAGCCAGAGCAGCCCGGGGCCCCCACGCCCAGATGCCATCCCCAAATTTTCTGACACTATGCACAAATAAATAGGACTTACTTGGTATTATGCCTCTGTCTCAGTGCAGTCCATGCTGGTTCCCTGCTTAAAAACATAGAGGGGGGTGGGGGAGGGGTGCTAATCCAGAGTGAGGCATTCTCAAACCTCAGGTGTGTATTGCTACACAGATATATGGTAGGGGGGAATTGGCTCTAAATTGCACACCCTCAGTAATGAAAGGTGCCATCTGCTGAGAATAAAATGGGTTACACAGAGAGAGAGGGTGCAAATGCACTATGCTATCATTACATAATATATAATAAGAGGTTGTTGGTATATCATTGGCCAGTGATATTGGCCTGCCCACCAATCGTCCAGGTCACCTCTTGTCGAGCAGGTCCCTAACACTCTGGGGTCACCACCTGGGACGCAGGGAACCCCGAAACACGATCCAGCTAAGGACCCCCCCAGGGCATCACAATAAAGAATAGGGGTAGTAAAGTGGTGAAATTATAAGTATGGAGGTCCCTACTATATGTTTGAAGGTAGAGAGTATGTGAAATAAAAAGTGCATACATAAATAATAGACATACAGGATATAAAAAGTGACTGTGTATTTAAGTTGTGATGCCCTGAGACAGTCCAGCCAGAGCAGCCCGGGGCCCCCACGCCCAGATGCCAACCCCAAATTTTCTGACACTATGCACAAATAAATAGGACTTACTTGGTATTATGCCTCTGTCTCAGTGCAGTCCATGCTGGTTCCCTGCTTAAAAACATAGAGGGGGGTGGGGGAGGGGTGCTAATCCAGAGTGAGGCATTCTCAAACCTCAGGTGTGTATTGCTACACAGATATATGGTAGGGGGGGAATTGGCTCTAAATTGTTCCCTGCGTCCCAGGTGGTGACCGCAGAGTGTTAGGGACCTGCTCGACAAGAGGTGACCTGGACGATTGGTGGGCAGGCCAATATCACTGGCCAATGATATACCAACAACCTCTTATTATATATTATGTAATGATAGCATAGTGCATTTGCACCCTCTCTCTCTGTGTAACCCATTAGATTAGAGGAATGGTCAAGAGCATGGCAACTACAGTTTAATGCCAAAAAAATGCAAAATCATGCACTTGGGACTCAGAAATCCAAAGACTAAATATAATATAAATGGCACTATAATGGAAACTACTGAGGAAGAGAGGGATCTAGGTGTCACTATTTCAGGGGACTTAAAAGCAGGTAGGCAATGTAACAAAGCAATGAAGAAGGCAAGTCAGATGCTTGGTTGCATAGGGAGAGGTATCAGCAGTAGAAAGAAAGAAGTAATAATGCCACTGTATAGGTCATTGGTACAACCTCACCTAGAGTATTGTGTTCAGTTCTGGAGGCCATATCTCCAGAAGGATATAAATACATTAGAGGCTGTACAAAGAAGGGCAACTAATATGTATACTTTAGAGCAGAGAAGGGAAAGGGGGGACATGATAGAAACTTTCAAATATATCAAGGGTTTTAACAAGGTACAGGTGGGAGACATTCTTCACAGGAAGAGGAGCAACAGAACACGAGGACATGCACTGACACTAGAGGGAGGAAGATTCAGGGGAAATGTGAGGAAGAATTACTTCACAGAAAGAGTAGTAGATAAGTGGAATAGCCTCCCATCAGAGGTGGCAGAGGCAAATACAGTAGTACAATGTAATCATGCTTGGGATAAGCATATTGATATCCTTACAAAAAAATAAGGATCAAATATGGTTTGAGGTAACATGTTTAAAAAAAGGGGCAGACTAGATGGGCCAAGTGGTTCTTATCTGCCGTCAAATTCTATGTTTCAATCCCACGAGCGAAGGAAATGCCCCAATTGAAGAGACTCCAAATCTGTCCACCGGATCAACGAGTCCCTTGTCTCCTGAAACAGTAGCAGTGTTTCCTGTTTCATTGATTTCGGGTTCCCGGACGGACTTGACAGAATGTTCCATCGGAAAGGCCTTGAGTGAAACCCCGCATACTGCAGGGTCTCAAATGTTGCCACCATTTTGCCCAACAGCTTCAAACTGCCATATAGAGGGATTTGGCGACTGGAGAATTGCCATCACCAACCGGCGAATGTCCACTGCCTTGGACTCTGGAAGGAAAACACGATGTAGATGTGTGTCCAAAATCACACCCAAAAACTGGAGTTTCTGAGCGGGTGTTCAATGAGACTTTGGCAGATTTAACATCCACCCGTGGTCTCGAAGAAACTGCGTTGCAATCGTCAGATGTTCCTGCAACTTCTCTGCCATTTCCGCCCTTAACAAGAGGTCATCCAAGTACGGAATAATCACAATCCCTTTTAACCTGAGAGCCGCTGCCATGACAGCTATCACCTTTGTGAAAACTCTCGGCGCTGTGGCCAGTCGGAAGGGTAGAGGCGTTTTGCAATAGGAACTCATCTGCAGTTTCAGGCTGAAACTGCAGATGAGTTGTTCCTATTGCAAAACGCAGCAAAGATTGATGTTCCCTGCATATCGGCACGTGTAGATAAGCATCCTGGATGTCCACTGAGGCTAAAAATTCTCCTGGTTCTATGCTTAAAAGCACTGACCGAAGAGATTCCATACTGAAGTGATCCACCCACAGATGTAGGTTTAAAGATTTCAGGTTTAGAATGGGTCAGAAGGAACCATCCGGTTTGGGGACTAAGAAAAGAATGGAATAAAATCCCATCTTTCTTTCCTCCTGAGGTACCGGGATCACAACTCCGTTGCCGCCCCCAAGAGGGCTTTCCGCAAGGGAGCTTCTCGTGGCAAGGGTGTTGGGAGAAATCTATTTTGGAGGGACTCCCCTGAGATTGATCCTGTAACCCAGCAAAATTATAGAGTGAACCCAAGGGTCCGGGGTGGAGAGACACCACACATCCCGATACTGCAGGAGGCAAACCCCCCCCCCCCCCTCTGATCCCAGAACGGGGAGTCTCCGCCTCGTCATGCTGAGGACTTTTCCTCACTTTTTGAAGAATGTTTCTTTGCAAAGGCCCCAAAGTGGGATCTGGGCGACCTTCCTTTGCCACAGGGAAACTTTGTTCTGCCTGGTTGTCCTCTACTGGACACACCCCCTCGAAAGGAGGAACGAAAGGAAGACCTGAATGCCCCAAACATTGACACTGAGTGCTTAGTAGATGTGGTGGGGAGGAAAGTGCTCCCCCCCCTTATTTAACCACTTGAGTGGTATGCCCAGAGATTTTCCGGGCTCAGCTGCGCTGCCGCAGCGGGCTGTCCCGGAAAATATCTGGGCATACCCCTATTATACAATAGGTGCGCACCACTGGCGCAGCACCTCTACAGCACATCCTGTGACCAGCTCCAGTCCCCCCCTGTTCCTTTGCTCTGGCGATCGGTAAGCCGGAGCTTCCCTGACCCGCCAGCCAGCCTGTCACTCATGTTACGGTGACGTCGGCGGCAGGCTCGGGTATGGTTGGCCAGGTTGGAGGGACTCGGAAGCGCTCAGGCACCCGAGTCCTCCCGAGCCGCGAACATCACCCAGCCTGCCGCCGACGTCACTGCTAAATGTGACAGGCGGCATAGGCTGGGGGAGAGAGGCAGCAAGGAAGCTCCGGCGTACTAACGCCGGAGCGGAGGTGAGGGGGGGGGGCTGCTTCCAGCTTTCTGTGGTGGGTTTTGCTGGGGCAGGATAAACCTGCCCTGGTAGGTTTGTCCTGCTCCAGCAAAACCCACCGCTCAAGGGGTTAATAAGTGAATCCAGTTGAGCCCCAAAAAGAAGTTCTCCTTTGAAAGCCAATGCCTCTAGAGACTTTTTAGACTCGCTATCAGCTTCCCAAGCCTTAAGCCAGAGAACTCTCCTAACTGTCACAGAAGTGGCTGACACCTTTGACTCCATCTTGGCGCCTTCTCCACCAGCCTCACAAACATATTCCGCTGCACACTTTAGCTTTTCTGCCAAAGCTAAAGCTTCTGTGTCTGGCTGAAGCTAAGCACGCAAAGCATCAGGCCCACTTCATCATGGCCTTGGATACCCAAGCTGACGCAATGACCGGACGTAAAGTAAAGCCATCCCCTTCAAACACAGCTGTCAGACAGCCTTCAATCTTTTTATCCACGGGGTCTTTGAAGGCAGGACCCCCTTGTACAGGCAAAGCAGTGGTCTTAGACAACCTAGAAACAGCTGCATCCACCAGAGGGACCTTTTCCCACACTTTCACATGCTCCTCCGGCATGGGGTACATGTTGGCAAATCTCTCTTTTTTTTTTTATCTTTTATTGACAGAAAAAGACAAACTTATACAGAATACAGTTACAGAGAACAAAATAAAGTTGTCTGGTCGGTAACTAACAATAGTAACATTGGTTGATGGTACATTCACGCGATCTGTAGGATGATTATTGCACCACATTAATTCACAAATATACATTTATATATTATTTCAGAAGGGAGGGTCGTTAGTTAAGGTTTCAGTTAAGTACCAGGTGGTGTCCGAGAAAGAGTTTCTTAGGGCGGTTTTTAAAGGGGGGGGGGAGAGGGTACGTATGTAGGGCAACCAGGTATCAAAGAATTTGTTTGCCAATTTTTCTTTTTGAACAGAGGTTTCTGTCCAGTCCATCATAAACAGATATGTTTTTTTTTTTTTTGAATCAAGTGTGTTTTTATTGTTTTTTTTTTTCAGATTACATGTAATAACATATCTAATTTAACTAAGATAAAAAAAAGAAAATAATAAAGACATACAGTTTGAACATTACTTGTGTGGTACATTATTCCAGGTTGGAAACAGGTTGGCATATATCAATTACAGTGATTAGGCATAGTCATTTTCACAGTAGTACTGAATAGAGATTGTGACCGGTGCCGCGTACAAAAGGTACCCAGGTGAATGTGGAGCTACAGTCTCCAAGGGGTTCAACCGAGCCCTAAACATAAACAGAAATTTATCGGTTCATAAACAGATATGTTATTCTGGGGAAGGCTAAGGATAATGAGGGTGGGGTTGTCCAGATCCATTCTGACAGTATCATTTTTTTAACAGTCGCTGCCATTTTAACAAGTAACAGTCGAGTGCCTGATGATCGGCGTTTGCAATCTGCCTATGAGTACTGTCCCCAAAAGACCAAAGCTTTTGAGATATTATAATCTATATCTAGTTTTGTTTTGACATAGTTCTGAAACTCTATCCAAACAGACTGCACAACATCACAGGACCACATGCAGCGCATCAAGTCCGCATCTGGGTTACCGCACTTGTAACAATTGGCGTTGGGAGCTCCCCCCGTAAGATATTTAAGTTTTGGAGTAAATATGATCTATATAATAACTTTTGATGCATCTCCATATAGGATATAGATACTAGGCTCTTGTTTAAGGTCTGGTATGCTGTCAACATTGTCTTGTTGGCAAATCTCTTAAGCATGAGAAGCCTTTTATGAGGTGTCTTCCATGCTTCCCCAAGTAGTGCTTTCATGCCCTCATCCGAAGGGAAGGTAACTGCATCCCTGCACTGTTTCTTAAATACACCCTGAACTGGCACTTTATCCTCCATCTGACAGGTTTAATGTTTGTTTAACTGCCAATATTAAATCTTCAATACCAGGGACAGAAGACTCAAACTCTTCCCTCTGGTCCCAAAACATATCTTCAGCACATTCATCTTCGGACTCTAAATTAAGAAGGGGAGGTGTGGATAAAGGGTGCCTGGGTGAAGTTACCTCAGGAGCCTTGGAAAGCTGCTCCATAAAAGTATTCATTTTATGGACAATCTGTGCTGTGTCCTGCATTACTTGCAGTAGAGCAGAGTCCCCCTGAGATGGGGTAATAGAGCCCACAGACGGTTGAGAGGAGGATAAAAGCCTAGGAGATTTAACAAGCTCATCTCTCTGCCTACTCAAAGCCTGTACTAAGGCATTCATAGATCTCCCCAATAGAGCCGCCCACGCAGGTTCAGGCTGCTCAGACCTCTGGGCTTGAGCCCCATTGGGCACAGACTCACAAGCAGGGCACAAGTCTCCCTGATCCATCTGTTCAATAGTTAATTTAATTCCACAAAACCTGCAGTCAATTAACATGGCAGACGCTCCCTCCCCAAGAGCAGCAGCACTACACCTTTCTGTCATGATAACACACACACAGTGCACAATATTAGGCGTTTGTACAGAATAATATACCCAAGTACTTATCTGTCTGCTCTGCTGCAATGAACCCTCAGCGGCCACCAGGGAAAGCGCTGCCCAGGAGAAACTTTCCACTCAGTTCTGTAGTGTAAAATCCTCCTCCAGCTCCGCAAAGTGTGGAGAGAAATGGCGCCAGAACAGATTGTAGGAAGATACCAAGTCTCTGCTTCAGTGGGGAGGGAAGCTTTTTGGCACCCTCCCCCTATCAGCCACTCCTACCAAGTGTTTCTCCTTACTTCCAGTGTCTCCCCTCAGGCTGGGACAACTTGGAAGCATCCAGCTCATGATGTGAGGGGAGAGCAGGAGTATAATAGGGGCTGATGGCTCCTGATGTATGAGATACACCAGAGAGTGTGGGGAGGAGACTGGTCAGATCTCTGGGCTGGTAACACACAGTGACATGATGTGAGGGAGAGAGCAGGAGTATAATAGGGGCTGATGGCTCCTGATGTATGAGATACACCAGAGAGTGCGGGGAGGAGACTGGTCAGATCTCTGGGCTGGTAACACACAGTGACATGATGTGAGGGGAGAGCAGGAGTATAATAGGGGCTGATGGCTCCTGATGTATGAGATACACCAGAGAGTGCGGGGAGGAGACTGGTCAGATCTCTGGGCTGGTAACACACAGTGACATGATGTGAGGGGAGAGCAGGAGTATAATAGGGGCTGATGTCTCCTGATGTATGAGATACACCAGAGAGTGTGGGGAGGAGACTGGTCAGATCTCTGGGCTGGTAACACACAGTGACATGATGTGAGGGGGAGAGCAGGAGTATAATAGGGACTGATGACTTCTGATGTATGAGATACACCAGAGAGTGTGGGGAGGAGACTGGTTAGATCTATGGGCTGGTAACACACAGTGACATGATGTGAGGAGGAGAGCAGGAGTATAATAGGGGCTGATGGCTCCTGATGTATGAGATACACCAGAGAGTGTGGGCGGAGGAGACTGGTCAGATCTCTGGGCTGGTAACACACAGTGACATGATGTGAGGGGGAGAGCACGAGTATAATAGGGGCTGATGGCTCCTGATGTATAATAAACACCAGAGAGTGTGGGGAGGAGACTGGTCAGATCTCTGGGCTGGTAACACAAGTGACAAAAAGTTAGGGGGAGAGCAGGAGTATAATGGGGGCTGATGGCTTGGGGGTCCACCATTGATCCTGCTATTATTGATGTTCCAACATCGATCCTGCCTCCATATATGTTCTGCCATCAATCCTGCTAACCATCAGTGTCTCACCACCGATCCTGCTCATCAGTTACCCATCATTGCACCATCTGGTCAGTAACATCTAGCCACCTTATGAGTCTTCATGCTGGCTTCTATCTGCATCCTTGGGACTTCATCCCTGTTCTAACCCTGCACCATCTGTGAGAGTTTAGCATTGATACTATTATCATCAGCATTCATACAGACTCCCTATGCCATTGAGGACTGTTACTACTTACCAGTGTGCTTTCATTGGGTGCACCCGACTCCTGCATTAAGTCTTATTACCATCTGCCGCTGTGTGTTGTCATATCTATTGCGAGCTTTAATAAAAAATACTTATTTTATTCATACCTAAAGACTTCATTTTTGGTCATGCCTTCGGGCCAATGCTCAGAAGCCCTCACTATGTCTAGTCCTCCCAGGTTTATACACACGTCAGCCCCTATGCCTGAGTCCTCACCAGGTCAGCTCCAGACCTCAGGCATGACAGTTATTCTGTACTGACCGAAGAGGGTGCGGGATAAGAGGCTGCTGTAGTGACAGAGGAGGGTGCGGGATAAGAGGCCGCTGTACTGACCGAGGAGGGTGCGGGATAAGAGGCCGCTGTACTGACCGAGGAGGGTGCGGGATAAGAGGCTGCTGTAGTGACAGAGGAGGGTGCGGGATAAGAGGCGGCTGTAGTGACAGAGGAGGGTGCGGGATAAGAGGCCGCTGTACTGACCGAGGAGGGTGCGGGATAAGAGGCCGCTGTAGTGACAGAGGAGGGTGTAGGATAAGAGGCCGCTGTAGTGACAGAGGAGGGTGCAGGATAAGAGGCCGCTGTAGTGACAGAGTAGGGTGCAGGATAAGAGGCCGCTGTAGTGACAGAGGAGGGTGCGGGATAAGAGGCTGCTGTAGTGACAGAGGAGGGTGCGGGATAAGAGGCTGCTGTAGTGACAGAGGAGGGTGTAGGATAAGTTGCCGCTGTAGTGACAGAGGAGGGTGCGGGATAAGAGGCCGCTGTAGTGACAGAGTAGGGTGCAGGATAAGAGGCCGCTGTAGTGACAGAGGAGGGTGCAGGATAAGAGGCCGCTGTAGTGACAGAGGAGGGTGCAGGATAAGAGGCCACTGTAGTGACAGAACAAGGGTAATATGTGACTCTCTGTAATAAGTGATTATTCCTCACCTGTGCTGGTATCTGTAGGGATTTCTTCCTCCTTACACTGCTGGTCACCCCTCATATCCTTCTCTTCCCCCTCTGTATCTTCCCACATAATATCACACAGATCTTCTCCCTAATTGATAAAATATATAAAATCACAGATATCTTACAATCACATTTATTTAAATTAATTGTGTCTTTGGCATCTATTAGTTGATTTATCTCTAAGCCCCCCCCCCCCCCCCCCTCTTCAATGAAAAACGAATTCAGAATACTACAGGAATCCAGAAAACATAAAACACATCACCCTTCTCTAATAGCGTTAAAGATAGTGTTACAGATCCTTTCATTGTGCAGGATGGAATGCAGACAAACTGGCCTCATCTATGTTTTCTTTCTATTAAACAACCTCACCCCTCTGGCAATAACAGAAACATGGTGCACACTAGACAGTCACTGCTTCATCTGAGGCCCTCTAACACAGTGCACTCCACATCACTAATCATTTGTTGGTGTGGTCGCCCCAGTTTCATCACCTTTCAAATAGCTACGATATATATTAGTTTTTTTTAGACATATGGACTGAGTTTGTAAACAGTAAAGTGCTGAGTGATCCGGTAGCGGAGTCACATGACCAGAAGGATGGGGAGGGAAGTGTTACACTAAGGGGGTGTCACGTGCGCAAGTGTCAACATTGACACAAAAAAAATCATGAAAAACTCGTTCCGCCCTTTTAATGTGTCAACTTTTTACATGTTGATCCTTTGCGTGTGTTGACCTTTCTGGGCCAGATTAGACACTGTTGGCCCCATGATACACATCCTTATTAACACAAGTGCACGACTGCAACCCTACATTACCATACGTTACCAAAAATGACCATACATTACTGTGGAGCCCAGGAGTTGGGAACTGTGTCTGATCTACATATATAATACACCAGTCTGCTCCACCTGCATTATCATCACGGAGCACCACAGTCTGCGCCACCTATTTAACATTAAATTAGAATGTAACAATAATACTAGATGCAATTTCCTGACGCTGCCGGACTCAACACTGGGTCCTCCCAGCGGCCTCCTCCGCAACCCGCAACTTGTCTTGTTATGGACAATTGAAACATTCCTGGACCCTGGAACTCAGAGCGAGGGCGGAGTACGGTGGAACGCACAATGCGGAAGTACAGTGGAACGCACAATCCGGAAGTACCCGGAAGTGCTGCGTGTGTAACCTGCTGTTGTGTCTGGGAGAGAGCAGTCCTCGGGTGAGTGTCCCCATAAACAGGGGTGAGAGGGTATGGGTAGCGGGTGACGCCCGGGAGCTGCTGCTGGGGAGACGGCGCCTCCCGGCCTTACACGTGTGCTGTGGCTGAGATGGGATATAATAGCTGTATATCCCGATACAGTGACTGGGGCCCTGTCCCACCCTCTGCCATAGGCTGGTTACCAGCAGTGTGTGGCCCCTCTGACACAGTATTAGTCCTCTTATATTGCAGTTATTATTGTGTAGATGGGCATCATCACTAGGCTATTGTGCTGATAAATATGTGTATAATCAGCCTTGTATACAATTGGTGATATGTGTACTACACCACTGTGTAAGAGGGATATACCCACAGTAGTGTACATATGGCTGTATACAGTGTATGTGCTATAATATACCCCTATTATATACATAGTGCTGCATGTACTTCTAGAGAGATCCTGATTGCTAGGAGTCCGTGGCCTGAACAAGCTGTAGCCGTGTACAGGGAAATCCCCCTCTGTATATGTGACACCGCTGTACATGTATTTGTGTGCAGCAATTCCACATAAGGCACATTATGTGACATTTACTATCAGTAAGCCTGAGATAGGCAAGTGCTGCTGTCATACCATTATCCTCAGTCTGTGTAACACTTGGGGATACTAAGTACAGCATTGTATCTAATATATGAGAAGCCTAAATACTATATATTGCAGCACACTAAGTATGGGGCTGATTCAGACCTGATCGCAGGGCTGAGAATTAGCAGAGGCCACAGTTTAGGTAAGACTCCGGCCCGCTAGATTGATATCCCGCCTTGTGAAGCAATGCGCAGCCGTGCAAATATGTCCAAATCCTGTCGCAAGCCGTTCACCGTCGGATGATTGTTACACTGGTCCCATCATATCCAGCCCAGTGCTGACGTCACACACCCTCCCCTAATACAGGCATATCCAGCCCAGTGCTGACATCACACACCCTCCCCTAATACAGGCATATCCGGCCTGGTGCTGACGTCACACACCCTCCCCTAATACAGCCATATCCGGCCTGGTGCTGACGTCACACACCCTCCCCTAATACAGGCATATCCAGCCCAGTGCTGACATCACACACCCTCCCCTAATACAGGCATATCCAGCCCAGTGCTGACGTCACCCACCCTCCCCTAATACAGGCGTATCCGGCCTGGTGCTGATGTCACATACCCTCCCCTAATACAGGCATATCCAGCCCAGTGCTGACGTCACCCACCCTCCCCTAATACAGCCATATCCGGCCTGGTGCTGATGTCACACACCCTCCCCTAATACAGGCATATCCGGCCTGGTGCTGACGTCACACACCCTCCCCTAATACAGGCGTATCTTTTCTTACACAGATACACCGACTTACAGATAGTACACCGTAATACGGCACATCATCTCTTACACAGATACACTGACTTACAGATAGTACACAGTAATACAGCACATCATCTCTTACACAGATACACTGACATACAGATAGTACACAGTAATACAGCAGATCATGGACCAGATTCTAAAAGCTTCAAAAGTGATAAAATGGAGAGTGATAAACAGCCAGCCAATCAGCTCTTACCTGCCATGCCACAGACTGTGTTTGAAAAATGTCAGGCAGGAGCTGATTGGCTGGCTTTTTATCACTCTCAATTTTATCACTTTTGAAGCTTTTAGAATCTGGCCCCATCTCTTACACAGATACACTGACTAACAGATGGTACGCAGTAATACGGCAGATCATCTCTTACACAGATACACTGACTTACAGTTGGTACGCAGTAATACGGCACATCATCTCTTACACAGATACACTGATTTACAGATGGTACACAGTAATACGGCACATCATCTCTTACACAGATACACTGACTTACAGATGGTACGCAGTAATACGGCACATCATCTCTTACACAGATACACTGACTTACAGATAGCACGCAGTAATACGGCACATCATCTCTTACACAGATACACCGACTTACAGATGGTACGCAGTAATACGGCACATCATCTCTTACACAGATACACTGACTTACAGTTGGTACGCAGTAATATGGCACATCATCTCTTACACAGATACCCTGACTTACAGATGGTACGCAGTAATACGGCACATCATCTCTTACACAGATACACTGACTTACAGATAGTACACAGTAACACGGCACATCATCTCTTACACATATACACTGACTTACTGATGGTACGCAGTAATACGGCACATCATCTCTTACACAGATACACTGACTTACAGATAGTACACAGTAATTCAGCAGATCATCTCTTACACAGATACACTGACGTACAGATAGTACACAGTAATACGGCAGATCATCTCTTACACAGATACACTGACTTACAGTTGGTACGCAGTAATACGGCACATCATCTCTTACACAGATACACTGACTTACAGATAGTACACAGTAATACGGCACATCATCTCTTACACAGATACACTGACTTACAGATAGTACACAGTAATTCAGCAGATCATCTCTTACACAGATACACTGACGTACAGATAGTACACAGTAATACGGCAGATTATCTCTTACACAGATACACTGACTTACAGATAGTACACAGTAATACGGCACATCATCTCTTACACAGATACACTGACTTACAGATAGTACACAGTAATACGGCACATCATCTCTTACACAGATACACTGACTTACAGATGGTACGCAGTAATACGGCACATCATCTCTTACACAGATACACTGACTTACAGATAGTACACAGTAATACGGCACATCATCTCTTACACAGATACACTGACTTACAGATGGTACGCAGTAATACGGCACATCATCTCTTACACAGATACACTGACTTACAGATAGTACACAGTAATACGGCACATCATCTCTTACACAGATACACTGACTTACAGATAGTACACAGTAATACGGCACATCATCTCTTACACAGATACACTGACTTACAGATAGTACGCAGTAATACTGCACATCATCTCTTACACAGATACACTGTCTTAAGGCCCCCATACACTATGAGATTTATCTGACCTGTAAAATTGCAGGAGACCTACATACAATTTGACACTTGATGTGCCATTTTTTACATCCAATTTGTGTCAGATAAATCACGTGATTTATCTGATGCAAATTGAATGCAATCCATATATGTGCTCGCTCTGCTGAACGCCTCTGGAGGAAATCTCACTCTCTGGCAGACTTCCTCCATTTCAAGTTTATTCTCTCCTCCTACAGCGCTTCTCTCTCCTCTGCCAAACAATCTTTCTTCAAATCTCTCATCTCTTCCCATTCCTCCAATCCCTGACGTCTCTTTGATACTTTCAACACTCTACTTCGCCCTGCACCACCCCTCCTCCCTTCATTCCTCACTGCCACTGACTTTGCCTCCTTCTTCCTCTCTAAAATTGAGATAATCCGACATGATATCTCCTTCCATACCCCCTCTGCTGCCCACCCACCCCAAACATCCTCCCCTACCAACTACCCCACTCTGTCATCCTTCTGCCCTACTACAGCTGAGGAAGTCCACTCCCTCATCTCATCCTCTCCCCCCCTCTACCTGTCCCTTGGACCCTCTCCCCTCCCGTCTCCTCAGTTCCCTCTCCCCCACTGGCTGCGCCCACCTTGCTCACCTCTTTAACCTATCTCTTTCTACTGGCATCTTTCCCTCACCCTTCAAACATGCTCTGGTCTCACCTATTCTTAAAAAAAACAAACCTGGATCCTTTATCTCCCACAAGCTACCGCCCTATCTCTCTTCTCCCATTTGCCTCTAAAATACTAGAACGGCTGGTTTACAGGCGTCTCACCAGCTACTTGTCTGACCACTCCATCCTTGATCCCCTTCAATCTGGCTTTCGCCCACTTCATTCCACTGAGACTGCCCTAGTGAAAGTCACCAATGACCTGCTGTCAGCCAAATCCAAGGGTCACTTCTCCCTGCTTATCCTTTTGGACCTATCTGCTGCCTTTGACACTGTGGATCACCCTCTCCTCCTCCACACACTCCAAAACAGTGGCCTCTCTGGCACAGTCTTCAACTGGTTTTCCTCTTACCTCTCCAACCGTTCCTTCTCAGTCTCTGCCTCTGGCTCTACCTCACCATCTTCTATCCTTCCTGTCGGGGTCCCTCAGGGTTCCGTCCTTGGCCTCCTTCTGTTCTCTCTGTACACCTCCTCTCTGGGTGCACTCATTAACTCCTTTGGCCTCCAATATCACCTCTATGCGGATGACACCCAAATCTACCTCTCCTCTCCTGATCTGTCCCCCACTGTTTTCTCTCAGATTTCCAACTGCCTCTCTGCCATCTCCACCTGGATGTCTGAGCGATTTCTGAAGCTGAATATGGACAAAACCGAACTCATTATCTTTCCCCCACCCAGAGCTATGCCCCCTACTAATATCTCTATCACTGTTAACAACACCATCATCTCCCCCGTTCCCCAACTCCGCTGCCTGGGTGTCACTCTTGACTCCTCCCTCTCCTTTGCACCCCACATCCAAGCCCTGGCCCATTCTTGCCGGTTCCAGTTACGCAACATTGCTTGCATCAGGCCCTTTCTCTCACAGAGTGCAACTAAGCTGATCATCCACTCATTGGTCATCTCACGGCTCGACTACTGCAATGTTCTCCTCACCGGCCTCGCTCAATCCCAACTGGCTCCTCTCCAATCTGTCCTCAATGCTGCAGCCAGGTTTATCTTCCTCTCCCGCCGCTTTAATTCTGCCACTCCCCTTCAACAAAATCTGCACTGGCTTCCATTCCCCTACAGAATCCTCTTCAAACACCTCACACTCACATACAGGGCCATCTCTAATTCCATTGCTCCATATATCTCTAACCTCATCTCCATTCATACACCCTCCCGCCCTCTACGGTCGGCTGACGACTGTCGTCTCTCCTCCACCCTGATCACTGCTTCCCATGCTAGAGTACAGGACTTTGCCCGTGCTGCACCCCTTCAGTGGAACGCACTCCCTCGCTCCATTAGACTCTCCCCGACCTTGCAAAGCTTCAAACGGACACTGAAAACTCACCTATTCATCAAAGCATACCCTTCCACTGCATAAAACAGATGGTTCTCCGACCCCTTGCCTGTTTACATCCTGCTATCTAACCACCACCCACTTGCTTGCACCTCTTGTAATCTGTCTCCCCTTCCTACTAGATTGTAAGCTCCTCCGAGTAGGGCCCTCTTCCCTCCTGTTGTCAAAGCCCTCTTCTCTTCACATGTCACTCACAGGTCTCCTATACTTCAACACTCAGTGACCATCTTTGTCCGCATACTCATCTCCATCATTGGCATCTAGCCTCTAGTTGTATGTTGATTGAGTCCTCACTACTTATATCCAAGCTGTAATGTGTATTGAACTGTGGCGCTCTTTATTTGTACTGTATTCTTGTTATTTATTCAATGTTCTGCCAAGCTGTGTCTCCCTGTATTGTTCCTTTGTACGGCGCTGCGAAACACTTGTGGCGCCTTATAAATAAAATTATAATAAAATTATAATATATATATATCAAGAAAAAACAGTGCTTAAATCAGTAAAAAGCCAGTGTCCAATTTAGACAATAGTACCATCAGAGAATTTCCTCCGTATGAATGTCTTTTTAATTGAGTATGTCCCCGGCAGCTTTAACTCTCCACCTCACAGAGGTAATCCTGAATCCACAGGCATTTTATCTAGAAGAAAATGATGAGAGCAAGCGCTCCATAGTGCGTGAATCAGTTTAAATATTTATTTAATACAAGGTAAAACACTGGTGCTACAGAGAGCAGAGATCACATACCGAATGAGGCGGCACAAACACCGCTGTATATTCACATGAAGTGCTGACTCCGCAGCAGGTTGTTGGAGTGGTTAAACTCAGATGGTTTTCAACAAGCGGCGGGCAGCAGACGGCAGACGGCAGCGGTGGTCTGTTCTCCACAGGTTTTACTCCGGTCAGAGAAGACATTAGAACTCCAACGCGTTTCGTCATTGACTTCGTCAGAGGGCTAGCGTCAGTCTCCGGCCCATTTTATCAGCCAGATAGAATTCCAGAGGCCACTTTCTCTAAAACAATTACAGGCCCCACGATTGTTACATCATAAAAAGAATATAAACACATTTACATACAAAATTTTTCACTACAATTATATAAAAAAATATATATACAAAAGGAATGGCACAATTTATACACTACTAGACAGAATTAGTATAAAAAGAATTTGCGGCTTAATAGCCAATCACTTTAAGTCTCAATACATGCATTTCGAGACAAATACAGAATATCGGAATACATATATACAATTTTTCCAGGCAGAATATACAAAATATGGACATATTGTAACAGGAGAAAATAAAAAATGAAAAATAATGAAAAAAAATAAACTGCAATCACAAGAGAGTGCAATTCGGTCCACATTAGCCAATAAAGGCTGTGATTTCCTATCCGTCGTTCAATCCCTTTGGACTTAGGGTTCCTAGATGATACATCTAGAAGGATTCCCTCCTAAGTAACATTTTTTTCTCTATTTCCCCTCCCCCCCCCCAATGTCTGTGGTGACAATCTCAATTCCCACAAATTTCATACCTTGTGGGTCACTTTTTTGACAACGGGCAAAGTGCCTAGGCACACTATGGATCGTTCCTCGATTTTTTTAATATTGCTGTAGTGCTCTAGAATTCTTATCTTCAAAGCCCGTTTTGTCTGCCCCACGTATCTCATGCCACATGGGCAGACAAGGAGATACACCACGTGTGTTGAGTTGCAATTGATTGCAGTTTTTATTTTCCATTTCTTGCCCCCTTTACCAACAATTTCTTTTGAACCCCTTAAACTGTGTGTGCACATTTTGCATTTCCCACAGCAGAAAAAAAAACAGTTGCTGGGGACATTTGATTGGGCATAAATCCTGTGGCGTTTGTCACCTTAACCGGGAGTAGACTTGGTGCAAGTCTGGTTTTTAGGGTACTAGCTCTTTTAAATACTATATCGGGACCAGAACCCAGATAATCCTTCAAAAGTGGGTCCAACTTAAGGACAGACCAATGTTAATTCAGAGTTTTGCGTATTTGGATATTCTGCGCATTAAATTGGGTTACAAACGGACAAAAACTGGATGGGTTCTTCTCCCTTTCTTTATATTGTAACAATTGTTTTCTATCTAAATTTCTAGACCTTACCAAAGCAGTCAATAAGAGTTTGAGGATAACCTTTTTCCTGGAATCTAGGATAAACCAGAGCTTGTTGTTCAAATATATCCATATTGCTGCAATTCCGTCGCAGCCTCAACAATTGTGAGTATGGGAGATTGCTCTTCCATTTCTTGTAATGGCAGCTGTTATATGGCAAGTAATTGTTGCTATCAACCTACTTAAAGAAGGTACAAGTTTCGATATTCATAGGTTGTTCCTCCCTAGCAGTGAGGGTAAGGTCAAGAATTTCCAAACTTCTACTATTGAAGTTATATGTGAATCCCAGGTTATACTGATTATCATGTATATACTCAACAAATGTACGAAATTCTTCATGGGACCCCTTCCAAATCAAAAGTAGGTCATACTATTGATTTGGAAGGGGTCCCATGAAGAATTTCTTAAATTTGAATTCATTTTTTATTTGTGTAATTAAACCCCTGCCTGCCAGGATTTCCTTGCCTCTATGCTCCTCCATTATGGAAGGGGTTAATGGTGCAAAGAAGACAGCGTTAAGGTGCCCACACACGCACCGATCCCGGCGGTGCGATGGGGTGCGCACTCCCGCGGCACCTCATCGCACAGTACAAAAAGTATGTGCTGCACATACTTTTTGTACTAGCTTTTTATAGCATAGCATCGCATGCACATCGCATGCACAAGGCATACGATGTGATGCTATGTGTGCTAGTTAAGCACAGAACGCACGCCGGGATCGATGCGTCTGTGGGCACCTTTACAGTTAACACACAGAGCTTCCCCCCAAACACTATTTCCAGATCCCACAGCGACTTACATAATAAAAGTTAGAGATAGAGGGGAGGAGGACACTCCCAGTGACGTCAAGAGGGAGGCAGATCAGCCAGTGAGAAGCTCCCCCTGACATCCAGCAGCAAGGGGGGGGGGGGGTGTCGGGCTCTGCTGTCCATACCGACCTCGACCTTCAGCAGCAGGGGAGAGGGGGGTGTCGGACTCTGCTGCCCGCCGACCTCCAGCAGCAGGGGGGCCTGGGGCCCAATTCAAATGTTCCTGCAGTTTAGTGGTGGGTGCCGCGGCACCGATCCCTCTCCGGCAGCCGCGGACACCCTATGTGTGCCCCCCAGGTTAGAGGACTGGCGCTGCCACTGGGAGGCCGGACACCCTGGTCCCCTGCGTGCGGCGCTAGCCAGGGGGAGATGGGACTCACTCACGATGCAGCCCCGGGTCAGCTCCGGCGGCTGCAGCGAAGTGACGCCGTTAACCCCTGGCGCAGAACACAGTGACTAAGCCGTGCTGCCCCGGGTACGGGGGGGGAGGAGGAGAGGGGAAGCCGCCAACAGGGACTGGGGTGTGCTGCAGCCCCAGTCAGAGGCTGCGGCGAGGTGGAATGGACTAACCAGCTCCCAGCACAGCCAGGGAAAGGAGCCCCTGCAGCCAGGATGGCTTTCCTGGGCTGCAGGGTTAAGTAGGTACATTGTAAAAGAAATATATTGCAAACTAGGTGATTCATCGCGCCCTACGGGCGCTCTTCACACCGTCGTAAGGGGCTGCGCCCCCTTAATTTGTGAACGTTTGTATATGAGAAATATGGTTAGAATTGTATGAAAGATGCCCTGTATTGCAACTTAGGTGTCCGCGAATCGCGGGAGGGGGGGTCGCGGAGGGTGCCGCGAATTACAGGAGGGGGTGTCGCGGGGGGTGCCGCGAATTGCAGGAGGGGGGGTTGTGGGGGGGTGGATGCTGCGAATCGCGGGAGGGGAGGGATTGCAGAGAATCGCGGGAGGGGGGTCGCGGGGTGGGTTGCCGCAAATCGCGGGAGGGGGGTTACGGGGGCGGGGGTTGCGGCGAATCATGGTAGGGGGGGTCGCGGGGGGTGTGCCGTGAATCACGGGAGGGGGGGTCACGGGGTGGGGTGCCGAGAATCGCGGGGGGGTGTGTGTGCCGTGAATCGCGGGAGTGGGGGTTGCGGGGGGGGGGGTGGGGGGTGGTGTGACGCGAATCGCCACAAGAAAAAATCAACACAGAAAGGTCAACACATGTAAATGTTGACATAAGTGTGGCACTTCATTGGTGTCCATGTCGACACATGAGAATGAATATGAAAATATTCAAAAAATGAAAAAAAAAAACTTCAAAAACTCATGTCAACCTTTTTCATTGTCGACCATAGCCATGTCAGTGTTTTCCATGTGCAATTTAATTCTGGAACTGCCGCGAATCACGGGGGGTGCCGCGAATTGCGGGAGGTGGGGGGTCGCGGGGTTGGGTGCCGCGAATCGTGGGAGGGCGGGGTTCACAGGGGTTCCGGTGGGGGGTTGCCGCGAATTGCGGGAGGTGGGGGGTCACGGTGGGTGCCGCGAATCGCGGGAGGGGGGGTTGCGGGGGGGTGTGACGCGAATCGCCACAAGAAAAAATCAACACAGAAAGGTCAACACATGTAAATGTTGACATAAGTGTGCCACTTCATCGGTGTCCATGTTGACACATGACAATGAATATGAAAATATTCAAAAAATGAAATAAATCTTCAAAAACTCATGTCAACCTTTTTCATTGTCGACCATAGCCGTGCCAGTGTTTTGCATGTGCCATTTAATCCTGGGGCTGCCGCGAATCGCGGGGGGTGCCGCGATTTGCGGGAGGGGAGGGGGTGCCGCGAATCGCGGGAGAGCGGGGTTCATGGGGGTTCCGGTGGGGGGTTGCCGCGAATTGCGGGAGGGGGGGGGTCGCGGGGGGTGTGACGCGAATCGCCACAAGAAAAAAATCAACACAGAAAGGTCAACACATGTAAATGTTGACATAAGTGTGCCACTTCATTGGTGTCCATGTCGACACATGACAATGAATATGAAAATATTCAAAAAATTAAAAATAAATCTTCAAAAACTCATGTCAACCTTTTTCATTGTCGACCATAGCCATGTCAGTGTTTTGCATGTGCCATTTAATCCTGGGGCTGCTGCGAATTGCGGGGGGGGGGGGGGGGGTGCCGCGAATCGCGGGAGGGGGGTCGCAGGGGGGGTGCCGCCAATCGTGCAAGGGGGGGTCGCAGGGGTTTTTTTTTGCCGTGAATCGCGGGAGGGAGGTCGCAGGGGGGTGTTTTTTCCGCGAATCGGGGGGTCACGGGAGAGGGTTTGCCGCGATTCGCGGGAGGGGGGGTCGCGGGGTGGTGGTTATGCCGCGAATTGCGGGGGGTGCCGCGATTTGCGGGAGGGGGGGGGGGTTGCGGGGGGTGGGTGCCGCGAATCGCGGGAGAGCGGGGTTCCGGTGGGGGGTTGCCGCGAATTGCGGGAGGGGGGGGTCCCGGGGTGCCGCGAATCGCCGGAGGGGGGGTTGCGGGGGGTGTGACGCGAATCGCCACAAGAAAAAAATCAACACAGAAAGGTCAACACATGTAAATGTTGACATAAGTGTGGCACTTCATTGGTGTCCATGTCGACACATGAGAATGAATATGAAAATATTCAAAAAATGACAAAAAAACTTCAAAAACTCATGTCAACCTTTTTTATTGTCGACCATAGCCATGTCAGTGTTTTCCATGTGCAATTTAATTCTGGAGCTGCCGCGAATCACGGGGGGGTGCCGCGAATTGCGGGAGGGGGGGTCGCGGGGGTGGGTGCCGCGAATCGCGGGAGGGCGGGGTTCACAGGGGTTCCGGTGGGGGGGTTGCCGCGAATTGCGGGAGGTGGGGGGTCACGGGGGTGCCGCGAATCGCGGGAGGGGGGGTTGCGGGGGGGTGTGACGCGAATCGCCACAAGAAAAAATCAACACAGAAAGGTCAACACATGTAAATGTTGACATAAGTGTGCCACTTCATTGGTGTCCATGTCGACACATGACAATGAATATGAAAAAATTAAAAATAAATCTTCAAAAACTCATGTCAACCTTTTTCATTGTCGACCATAGCCATGTCAGTGTTTTGCATGTGCCATTTAATCCTGGGGCTGCTGCGAATTGCGCGGGGGGGGTGTGCCGCGAATCGCGGGAGGGGGGTGCCGCCAATCGTGCAAGGGGGGGTCGCGGGGGGTTCTTTTTGCCGCGAATCGCGGGAGGGAGGTCGCGGGGGGGGTGTGTTTTTTCCGCGAATCGGGGGGGTCACGGGGGAGGGTTTGCCGCGATTCGCGGGAGGGGGGGTCGCGGGGTGGTGGTTATGCCGCGAATTGCAGGAGGGGTCGTGGGGGGGTTCTTTTTGCAGCGAATCGCGGTAGGGGGGGTCGCGGGTGTTTTTGCCGCGAATCGCGGGAGGGGGGGCGCGTGGGGGGTTTTTTTTGCCGCAAATCGCGGGAGGGGGGCGCTCACCTGGTGGCTGTGGAGTAGCAGTGCTGGGCAACATGGGAAGTCAGTGGGTGTCTGGCACTGTCTGTGGGCTCACTGGGCTGGTTCTCTATCACATACCTCCCAACATGACCCTCTCCAGGAGGGACACAATGCTCTGTTTCTAGACTTCCCTTTAATGTATGATTGCCATCACCTGTTTTAAACAGGTTAATTTCTCAGAAAGGTGTTCAGCACAGATGAAGGCAATCACACATTAAGAGGAAAGTCCAGGAACAGAGCGTTATAGACACAGAGACCCACTTTGAGTGACAGATGTAGCCAAATATATAGGAGATGTATTTAAAATTTGTGTGGCTTTTGGAGCCTGTGCTATGCACAGGCTCAGTGTGTTCAATGTAACACGTGTGCTTTGAATGTATTTTAAAGGAAAAGTGCACTTACTGTAACTGCTGTGTCCCAGGTGAATCCAGAGTCCTGTGTGGGCTGCTGGGTCTCCCCCAAACTTTATCCTAAAAATGGAATGCTTTCCCAGACAGCCTCCAGGCTTGGAGCTGCAGAGAAAGTTAGCAGGGAACCTTAGCTTTCTAACAAGCCAAAAGGTTCCTTGGAGCTCCATGGGGCTCTCCGTCAGCAGGCAGGGGATCAGGGCTGCACATCTCTGGAGCTCACGTCTGGGCTAGAGGTGTTCAGCTGGTCCCCCGGCAGGCTCCTGGAAGTTTGTTTTGGAGGGAAACCTCACCCCTAGCCAGACAGACCAGCACCTGGGTGGTACCTGGCCCCCCAGGTGGGCTGTAGCTCAGAGGAGTAACCACTCCCCTCTGTCCATAGGGACAATGCTGACTGTACATGTGCCGATTGCATGCACGTCTCATGCACTTAAGTTGATTGGTTGAAGACCACAGGGTGGGCTTACCCCCTGTGGTAATGTGTATAGGAGTAGCATAAAAGGAGGGCTCTGCCCTGTGTAAAAATGTACATCTACCTGACTTGAATGCTGTAAACATCTGTCTGCTGTGCATCCTATGATAGGAGAAGAGATCTTTTCAGATCTATTGGCAAATAAACACCTTTCTGCCTTAAAAGGTCCACTTTCATCTTGCGACCAACAGAATTACCGCAATAATTCCGTTCTCCAGCCATTCTGGTTACAAGCATCCAGCATCTCCGAGTTCCGCTCTGCCAGCTACCAACGCAGAGGTCTGGTCCGGGACCAGTGGGGAACCAACAGACGCCAGTCGGAGGGATGGTGTCAGCAGCGTGTCGACGCACACACTCCAGCAGGTAGTTTTCAGGTGCCAGCGTTTGGGCCTGAGGAAGTATCTGTGGTACCAGGCGCCACGTAGGAGGAGTCTGGTGGTGGCAGTGATAACCTCGCCCACTGCATAGTGGGTGGAGTCAGTAACAGGCGGTTACTGACGGTAACAGGGAATCCCCTATTGGCCAGGTCCCGTGAGACCAGGAACCGTTATCTGTGGATCCGAAAGGCGTAGCCAGAGCGTAAGGGCAGGCGTCCGGCCACACCGGCGTATGTGTGAGGTTTGTGCAAGTAGGTGGAAACAGGGAGGTGAAGAGAAAGAGAGCAATCCCTGACTGGGAATCAAATTTGGGCTTCAGCAGAGAGAGATCTTTATCCTGGATCACCAGGGTGTTGGTTTTAAAAGCAGAATAATGAATGTATAGCTGTATGACTGAACTGTACAGGTTGTCAGTGCTCTATGGACAAGACTATATATTGAATAGAACTGGACCGGACTGGATACAACTGGACCGGACTGAATTCTGGATATGAAGAGGACTGGACTAGATACACCAGTGCTGTGGAGTCGGAGTCGAAGAGTCAGAGGAAATTTCACGTACCTGGAGTCGGGCTCGGAGTCGGCAAACAATGCACCGACTCCGAAAATTATAATTAATGACTTCTCTACTGTAAGAATAAAGACCAATGCATGCAGTGCCTCACGTAACCGCAAAACGAACACGTTAAGTGACTGTGAAAAAGCATGCTTTTCATGTGATTTCACTATATGGCACGCAACGCACAATTCGGAGCACCAATACTTATAAATGTATTCTCCCTTGTAGTTTACAACTTATTTCCAACGGTCAATAAGGTTTTCAATACGTCGTTGGTAGAAATCACCTGGTGTAGACTCGAAAAATTCATTCAACCAAGCTCTCCCACCATACGCACAACATCTTTTTACGCGGATGAAGATCTTGTTTCATGCGCGGGGTCATTTGTTTACCTTGGCTAAGCCATTCTTTACGCTGGTTCATATTGATGTACAGGCGCCATTTTTCGTCGCCAGAAATGATTCGGTAAAGAAATCCTTCCTTGTGTACATGAATTGAACGGTGACGAGCAAGCAAACCAGTGGAGATTGTGGCTCATTGATTTTTGTTGTTGTCACAAAGCATGCGGAACTCATGCTCCACACTTCTGAACCTTTCCTATTGAGTGAAGATTCTTCTCTATAGCTAGAAGAGCTTAGAAGGACTTGATGGAACAGCTTCTTGGATTCAACTGTTAGTGTTTATATTTATTTTAAAACCTGCTTGTCTGTATGAGGGTAGACATTTGTACATGTTTCTGGAAGAAACTGTCTATCCTAGGTTTTTAAGTGTGGTGCAAGGAATGTATCAATAACATTCGCATATTAATACAGGGGAGTCGGGGTCAGAGGTACCAGAAGTCGGTGTCGGAGTCGGGACATTTATCTACCGACTCCACAGCCCTGGATACAACTGGGCTGGATATGAATAGCACTGGACCGGTCTGGATACTGTATACCAGTGGTAGCCAACTCTAGTCCTCGAGAGCTACCAACAGTTTACACCAAGGTTTTTGCTAATTACTCACAGAGGAATTCAGGGGCAGATTTGTTAACCTCGGTGAGGTGATATACTGTCTGGTTTTTATCACCGGCCAATCAGCTCCTACCTGTGAAGTTACAGGCCTGGTTTGAAAAATGACAGGTAGGAGCTGATTGGCCAGTGATAAAAACCAGACACTTTATCACTTCACCGAGCTTAATAAATCTACCCCTCAGTGAGAATTCAAATGGAGAATGCTGAACCAATGCTAGTAGGGAGCTAAAGGGGTTACAGCAGTCTCTCAGGTGTCTAATTAGGGAGAGCTGACCATAATTTCACACACACAATGATTGCAGGCTGAATAAATCCAGGCAGAACACACTGAAGGACCATGCAGAATCAGGGGAACAGAAGAACAAACTCCCAGCTTCCTGACCATGGCATTCATATGTAATTGCATCCCATCAGAACTGTCTTGTAACCTGGTGGGACTGCCATGCTATGGAATCCTATTGTTATGTATCCCTCCTATTATCCCGAAAGATTGTAAGCTTGTGAGCAGGGCCCTCCTACCTCCATGTCCGTTTGTTTCTACCCAGTTTTTTTTATCACTGTTTTTTCCAATTGTAAAGCACAACAGAATATGCTGCGCTATATAAGACACTGCAAATAAATAATAATAAAATATCTACAATAATGACTATAAGATACATAGTTGCACCATAAGGTGGGTTCCATAATACATCTATACAGCCATCCTTATACAGAGGCTTAGAGGGGTGGGGTAGGGTTACTTACTGGGATCCATTGAGATTTAGAACTTCCTGTTCCTGTTGGCTGAGATCCTGATCCCATATGATTTGTCACTTATTTGTACTGCATAATGTTGTGTCGCTGTGTGACCTGATATTAGCCGTACAGGAGATGTAGTGCGGCACCACCTGCACTGTATAGTATAAGGGTAAGTTATATATATTTATACTAATGGGCATTAATTAGGCTGTTTTGATGGGGTTTTTTTTCACATCCAGTCACAGTTAAAACACACACAATACATTACAGCACACTTAGTAGATTAATTTAAATATCACTCCTTGAATTGTGTGTAAGTTATCAAAGTGTGATAAAGCTGAGCGAAACGCGCGTCTGCAACTACAGTGCAGACCGCCATCCCCTCCATTACAGTGCTCAGTAGGCAGCATCTGTAAGTGTTGTATACTCCAGATTGAGCACATGGCTAAGGATGTCCCATACTCTACATTGGTCTACAGTGAATGTTGAACAATGTTAATGTTCTTATTTTAAAAGTGGCTCACCATTGGATCTACTACCAGCGCTAGGGCTGTTGAGCCTGACTAGGGCCCTTATTCTGATCGGTGCGGATATTCCCGCATTCTTACAGAGCGGTCCGCACGCCACGGTGTTCTGCCGCGTGCGGCCATCGTCCGTAGAAACGCCCACGGGTCCTCCGCATTCGGACGGACTCACTCTTTAAGAACAGGGCGTGTTTACGGACGACATACAAACCATGCGTGTGCGGGAGAAACACTCCGATTCTGCACGGTATTACAGAGTATTACAGAGTATGCTCGGGAAAACCGCATCCGAACGGGAGCCAAGCGGTGCTACCGCACGTAAGCGGAGTATTTACGCCAAACAACCCACTATGATGTATATTCTGCAATACATCACATGACCCACTTATTCAATTACCTATCCTCATAAAAAACTTCTTATTTTGAATTGGAATCAATTAGATGCCAATATATCCTTACAAGCATGCCTAACACATGCATTGCACACATTAACCCTTACAGCAATTGAAGTGCAATGGTTTCAATTAAAGCACTGACAAGCGTCCTATTAGTGAGTAATGAGTAAAGGAGTCGATTCTATTGGGTTCAGGTGTTAATGCTTGTAGTCATTAGGCGTACGTTCGCCTACCGCATGAACGAGTGGTGTCCGCAAAGCAATAGTACACTTGTGGACACCGCACATTTCTTCCCTTTTTGATCGCGTGCATTCGGAGTGCTATCCGAATGTACGCCCCCCAACATAAGTGTACTCCCCCGTGTCCGCCCATGTTTCCGCCCCGTTTTGCCCACTTTGAAACTACGCCCATGTGTCATTCCGCATGACGCCCATAATACGCCCATATTTCCCGACTGATTGCGGGGAACAGTTTGGGACGGGATTTGGCCGAACTGGTACGGAGTCATGGCCTGGCACATGCGCGTTGCGTTCTCCACGCATGCGCAGACGGCGTAAAGACGCCATCCGAAAGTATGCGGTAAGGTACGCGTCAATCAGAATAAGGGCCTAGATGTTGGACTTGAAATGGATTAAAATAACCTTATGTAATAAACTCATGAGATTGATGGTTATATGCAGTCCATTTCTATTTGGTGCTGAGCAAGTATTTTGATCAACTTCCAACCTCCAGTTATACAGGATCCATCAGTTGACAATTAAATACATGGGTAATTTATGCCATTTTATGGGATCCCAGTGGTCAGAATCCCAGCGGTCACCATTGTGATGGTCACATTACCGGCTCATTAGGGTTATGTGGGAAGGGATGGATAGAGTTAGGTTACCAAAAGGGATGGCTTGGATTAAGCTGTAGAAGGGGTTTTTGGGATTTTAAATGGTGGTATTGTCACCATCTCTTTATCATACCTGCCCATCGTTACTAATGTCCTGGTCTCCCACCTGTCGCTGCTCCTCTCCTGCCCTCCCCCCGCCTGTCGCTGCTCCTCTCCTGCCCTCCCCCCGCCTGTCGCTGCTCCTCTCCTGCCCTCCCCCCGCCTGTCGCTGCTCCTCCTGCCCTCCCCCCGCCTGTCGCTGCTCCTCTCCTGCTCTCCCCCCGCCTGTCGCTGCTCCTCTCCTGCCCTCCCCCCGCCTGTCGCTGCTCCTCTCCTGCCCTCCCCCCGCCTGTCACTGCTCCTCTCCTGCCCTCCCCCCGCCTGTCGCTGCTCCTCTCCTGTCCTCCCCCGCCTGTCGCTGCTCCTCCTGCCCTCCTCCCGCCTGTCGCTGCTCCTCTCCTACCCTCTCCCCGCCTGTCGCTGCTCCTCTCCTGCCCTCCCTCTGCCTGTCGCTGCTCCTCTCCTGCCCTCCCTCTGCCTGTCGCTGCTCCTCTCCTGCCCTCCCCCGCCTGTCGCTGCTCCTCCTGCCCTCCCCCCGCCTGTCGCTGCTCCTCTCCTGCCCTCCCCTCGCCCATCGCTGCTCCTCTCCTGCCTTCCATCTGCCTGTCGCTGCTCCTCTCCTGCCCTCCCCCGCCTGTCGCTGCTCCTCTCCTGCCCTCCCCCGTCTGTCGTTGCTCCTCTCCGGCCCTCCCCCCGCCTGTCACTGCTCCTCTCCGGCGCTCCCCCCGCCTGTCACTGCTCCTCTCCTGCCCTCCCCCGCCTGTCACTGCTCCTCTCCTGCCCTCCCCCCGCCTGTCGCTGCACCTCTTCTGCCCTCCCCCCGCCTGTCGCTGCTCTTCTCCTGCCCTCCCCCCGACCTGTCGCTGCTCTTCTCCTGCCCTCCCCCCCACCTGTCGCTGATCTTCTCCTGCCCCCCCCCCCCTGCCGTCGCTGCTTCTCGCCTGAACCCCCCTGGCCCATCGCTGCTCCTCTTACCTGAGTAAGTGCAGTCTCTGTGGAGTGTTGGGCAGGAAAGCCAGGATGATGAGGATCCAGTACGATGTGTAGGAAATGTAGACCACGAGGGGGCAAATCAGGTGAGACATGGGGCAGTAACTTGTGAGAGCTTGGATCAGATTTGTGTGTTCTCAGTATAGGAGTAATCACTGCGTGCTCCCATAGTGATGGGATTATAGCAGCATAGAGAGACCATAGGTAAGGCTGGGATGTGCACAGGAGACAGGGATGGACTCATATGTGAGGGTACAGGATGGAGAGGACAGTTAGCACAGTAGGAAGTAGGCACTGATGTTAGTAGGGGGATGTGGGAGGGCTGAGAGATGCCTGAGCTGAGAGATGGCAGTGTGTTACTTTGTGGTGTTCGGGGGCTTATCGGTAGCAGTGGTGGATGGCAGTGTATGTAAGGAGGTCAGGAGTACAAGATGGCTGCCAACTATTGTCTATCTTGCGTACACCTAAGGAGGCATTGTGCTGCTTTAGTGGCCAGCCATGGCTTATTATACTCACATCAGTGAGGAGTGGGAAGAATATTGGGAACCACATGATGAGAGGCTGGGGTTTGGTGAAGCTGCGGCACTGATATGGGGTTTGGTGAAGCTGCGGCACTGATATATCAGCTTAGCGGGATGTGCACATTCAGTGGAGGCAGAAGGATGAGACTGTTGCCATACTAGAAGACTGGCACCTGTCATTCACAGTACCGCAGGCACCCAGGGAGAACCAGCACCACCAGACCCGATAACAAGGAGTTGGGCTTCAGTTTGCTTTGTGGAACTCCGCACGTAAGACCCAGGATTTGCACTGGATGGATGACCTGCTGGTTCTGCATGATAATAGCAGGAGAGCCTGGTTAGCTTTGGCAGAGAGGTGGGATCGTTGTTGCATAATCACACAGAATTCTGCTGATATGAGGGTTCTTCAGCAGAGAGGTTCTAGTAATGGAAGAGACCTTGCAGGTGATAAGGTGCTGATCTGGGGGTGATAAAAGTCTGTTCTAGAGATCAGAAATAAGTCATAGTCTACAGAAACAGCCAGTGGCCACCCCAATGTCTATAAGAGTCAGTCCATAGGGACTGTCCAAGAGCAGAGGTTATGTGCAATCACCCATTGTGAAGAACTATTCCAACCCCACCTCCTTGTCTGCTTCCAAACCTGGAGGTGTGAATGAGGTGGAGAGAACTGTGTGAGTGGGCTTCAGATGAGGCAGTGTCTGATTAGTTTGAGCCACGTTTTTGCTATTGCCAGAGGGGTGAGGTTGTTTAAGAGAAAGAAAACCTAGATGGAGGCTGGTTTGTTACAGGGTCTGCATTCCACCCTGCACAACTAAAGAGTTTTTAAAGTTATAGGAGAAGGGTGATGTGATATTTGTTTGCTGGGTTCCTGTAGTATTCTGAATTAGATTTTCATCTAAGGAGAGGAGGAGGGGAACCTGGACTTGGAGATAAATTCCCAACCAATAGAAGCTGAAGGTGAGAGAGATTTACATGTAAAAATAAAGTGATAGTAAGATGTGTGATTTATTTAATTAGGGGGAAGATCTGTGTGATATTACAGTGGAGGATATAGAGGGAGAAGAAGAGATGGATCAGCAGTGTAAGGAGGAGGAAATCCCTACAGACACCAGCACAGGTGAGTTATAATCACATATATATATATACACACCTGGTGATCCCTCGGGTCTGCACAACCTAGAGATGTCTGTGTACATTACCATATCCCTCATGTTCCTGCCTCTCCTATAGCACAGAAGCAATGGCACATTTATCAATGATGACAATGATGGTTCATTTAGTAGAATTGGACGGTATCTTTTACGTGTTCTAATTAACTAGCTACTAGTATGTAGTGTAATTATTCCTGTATAACAAGGCTTTTTTATTTTTTTGCGTTTGAACTATTGGAGCTCTGGAAAGAGTTGATTGGAAGCCATTCAGGATCAGGGGTCTCAGCAAGATATATGGAAAGAGATACATAGAAATGTTGGTAATGTCACCTTGTAGACTACGGGATTCATGACCATTTTACTGGAGATAATCTGATATGTACACATGTAGTGTGTATTTAACCACTCTGTATCCCCTGCAGATAGAGCCAGTAACAGAGATACCCCAGAGAGATGTCCCCGTCCTCTGTATTCCCAGGATAATCACATATATACAATGTCCTCAGTCACTGCGTGTCTCCTACAGATGGGCCCAGTAACCGAGATATCCCAGAGAGATGTCCCCGTCCTCTGTATTCCCAGGATAATCACATATATACCATGTCCTCAGTCACTGTGTGTCTCCTACAGATGGGCCCAGTAACGGAGATGCCCCAGAGAGATGTCCCCGTCCTCCGTATTGCCAGCACTTTACAGAGGAGACTTACAGGACCCCACAGGAGGATCAGGTAGGTGGGATACACCAAAGTGAGTTTTCACTACATGATCTGTAGAGAAGCTGTGTGTGTGTCTCATACACTAATATTTTACTGTTCTTATTTAGGGTGGAGGCCTGATTGATATTAAGGTAGAAGATACAGAAGGAGAAGAAGAGACGGATGTGACTGACATTAAGACTGAAGATACAGAGGGAGAAGAAGAGACATATGTGACTGACATTAAGGTAGAAGATACAGAAGGAGAAGAAGATACGTATGTGATTGATATTAAGGTAGAAGATACAGTGGGAGAAGAAGATACGTATGTGACTGACATTAAGGTAGAAGATACAGAAGGAGAAGTTACGTATGTGACTGATATTAAGGTAGAAGATGGAGAAGAAGAGACGGATGTGACTGACATTAAGGTAGAAGATACAGAAAGAGAAGAAGAGACGGATGTGACTGATATGAAGGTAGAAGATACAGAGGGAGAAGAGACGGATGTGACTGATATTAAGGCTGAAGATACAGAGGGAGAAGAGACGGATGTGACCGAAATTAAGGCAGAAGATACAGAGGGAGAAGAGACGGATGTGACTGATATTAAGGCAGAAGATACAGAAGGAGAAGATACATATGTGACTGATATTAAGGCAGAAGATACAGACGGAGAAGAGACGGATGTGACTGATATTAAGGCAGAAGATACAGAAGGAGAAGAGATGGATGTGAGGAGTGATCAGCAGTGTAAGGAGGAGGAAATCCCCACAGATACCAGCACAGGTGAGGAATAATCGCTTATTACAGAGAGTCACATATTCTCCTTGTTCTATCACTACAGCAGCCTCCTATCCTACACCAGACATGTCCAAACTATGGCCCTCCAGCTGTTGTGAAAATACACAATCCAGCATGCCTTGCAATAGTTTTAGCATTCCCTAAAAAGCAAAACTGTGGCAAGGCATGATGGTATTTGTAGTTTTGTAATGGCTAGAGGGCCATGGTTTGGACATGCCACTCCTGCACCCTCCTCTGTCAGTACAGACTAATGAGGGGAATGTATCTGCCCAGTGGGAGAGGGGGTTGGCAGGGGAGGGAGACACGAGCCATCAGCCCCTATTATTATCCTCTTCTTTTCCTGCGCATTCAATCATTGTCTGCTACCAGAACAGAGATCTGACCAATCCCCCCCCATGTTCTCCAGTGACTCGCCTACATCATCAGTAGAAGGGACGGGAATAATAGCAGTATACAGGTTACAATGGTATGGAAGGTCATGTGGCATTACCTATAGTTCTCTCTGTTGTGTTACCCATGACCCTCTCTGTGCACCACTACATGGGGTATTACCCTACTATGTAGCCTAATGGGCTCACACAACGGGGTTTTGGCTTTAGGTAGCCCGATGTGCAAGTCACGGATCTCTGACTGTGGTCCAAGGTATGGGTAAGTGGGTATGAAGGGATTGTGGGCAGAGACTGGTTGTGGGGCATATTATAGCGTAGGTAATGGGATTAGGTCAGAACCAGATGGGCCGTACAATACTAGGGGACAGCCAGAATCAGGTCAGAGAACAGCAAGAGGTCACACTGGGAAGTCACTGAGAGTAGTATCATAGGAGTAAGCAAAGACTTGTCAGATGGACCAGAGCAGAACACAGGGACTAACAGCGGGACTATTACAGAATGGACTCCGTAGTACAGGAGGTAAGCCTAAACCTCTGCCACTGGCTAGTGCCTACAGATGTCCTACTGTGGGAGAGGTACTAATGTGGCACCAACATGAAGATACATGTTTGGCACCTGTCCCTATAACTCTTTCACGGAGCACCACACACCTCTCTGCTGCCACCAGGGAAGGAGGCAGAGCTGCCTATACTGGCACCAGAAAGGGGAGGCACTGGGCAGATGGGAGACAGAAGGATGAAATGGTTGCCATACTTGGACTGGCACCTGTCATCCACAGTACCGCAATTGCCCTGGGAGAACCAGCACCACCAGACCCTGTATCGGGGAGTTGGGCTTCAGTTTGCTGGCTTAGAGCCACAAAGCCCTGACCACTTTTGGTTGCTATGTACATAAGACCCAGGATTTGCACTGGATGGATGACCTGCTGGTTCTGCATGATAACAGCAGGAGAGGCTGGTTAGCCTGTGATCAGCATTATCAAGTGGATAACTGTTACCAGGATTACCTTGTATCAAGCCTACCTGTTCCTAATCCTGTTGGGGCACCAAGAGACTGGTGTGTGCAGCTAGGATGGTGTGGTACGGAACCTCTGCTAAGCTGGGGTGCTGGGCTGTCACCTGCTCTTCAGTGCAGCTCTTACCAAATGTTACCAGTTTGGCTAAACCAGAGATGCCAGCTTGCCCTTAGGATCAGTTTTGGGGCATCCCTTATGCCTTTCCTTTAAGCACTGTTGTTCTCATTCCTGAATATTGTTTTATTCCCTCTCCCCTGTTCTTTATGTAACGTGCGTGGGTGAATGCAATCAGCAGTGGTGGGCAGAGCCCTCAGCCGGAACCGCTGTTTCGGACGGCCACGGCAGAACCCTACACTCACTCCATTGGCCTTCTCGGGCAGGTGACCATAGATTGCAATGTGTTAGGCTTCTCCTTTAGTCGCCGCGTTCGAAGGAGTGAGTGATGCCCGCTCTGACCCCGATGTAACCAGGTTTTAGGATGGTACAAATCTATGGCGACCATCAAAGACAGGACCAAGAGGATGATCTAACTAACAGGGCCTAGTTCAACTGAACACCCTGGCTAACGGCACCAGGCCAAGGACGGGGAGTGTGACCAAGTCACATGCACCGGACCAACTAATAACGGGGTGCCACCACCCGTAGAAGTAAAGCGATAAGGAACTAGGCTCCACTGGAGCACTTACGTGACCTGGACCGAACCCTCCCGCAGCACAGGATGGTAATGTGCACACCGGGAGAGACTTGGCAGGACTGGATGGAAATACACTGACCAAGACGGAACCGGATAAAGACTGGACCAGGACAGGACCAAGACTGCAAAAGACAGAGTTGGGTAATCTTCCGCACAGGATCAATCGTTATTGTACTTATATGAATAGAGACCCCCTATTATCGAAATGATTGGATGATACCTTATTTCATTCAGGGGTGTGCTACCACTGACACGGAAAGATGTATCAGAATTCAGAGAAAGAGAACGTGTGTCCTGTTGTGGTGCACCATAAAGAATTAATTAGAGCCAATAAAAAGTAACTTTTAATTGATTTGTTTAAAACTGCGAAATATAAAACCAAAACACCAAGATTGACAAACAAAGTGAAAAATAGTGCGTGTTTAAAAACAGCACATGTGGGGGCTTGTGTGTCTTCAATCAGTCTTTTAATTAATGTATTCTTGTTGTGTTGCGTCTTATTTGAAACCATATCTGTTCCAAGTGTGGGACAATTCCTCTTATAACACTTGTTGCTGTTTCGAGAAACACTGTTGTTACTTAATTAGGTGACATTGTCTCAATGATTTGCATACTCCTACTACCTGTTTGTGCAATGATTTATATGGTTGACAGTGTGTCGACACTTCTGTGTAGTGGTCAAAACAGAGGGTCTGTATATAACCTTACAGTAGTACATTCCCTGGGTAATAAGATGCTATATGCTAGGGGACTAACTGTGTCCGTTGGTACCGTTATGCTGTGTCGACACTTCCGTGTCGATGGTGCTTGTTGATCGGTCACTGAGCTGGTGCAGACACTCAAACATAAAGGGATATTTAATTTGTATATATTATGCTGCCATATAGATATAAATGAACAGACAATTTACTATATCCCAATAAGAAGATTTATTCTATGCATGTCGATCTGTCTGCAAGTTTATCACATACATGAGATTAGTGATTGTGTTAATATGTCAACGGTAGAATAGAAATAATGATTCTACTTTTACAGGGTAGCGGAGTTTTCAATCATGTAATGGTACTGTGGCTTAATAGAAAAAATGAGTAATAATAATGGCAAGTGGTATTATTACTATCGGACTATTGGTTTGGCTCTTGCTGCACTGTTATGTATGTGCAGACCTTCATCAAAGCCGCAATATCAAAGATCTGTAAGCTGCAGATTTATAGTGGGTAAATCAGCGCTAATGTCTGCTGCGCTATAATGTATGTGCAGACATTCACCAAAGCCGCAGTGTCACAGATCTATAAGCTACAGAATTACAGTGGGTGACATTCACCAAAGCCGCACTTTTACTGATCTGTAAGCCACAGAATTGCAATGGGTAAGACTGTGCTAATATCTAGCGTGTCTGCCCATAGTATCAATGACTCTGGTAATACAGCGTATATGCGCTGCTATCAAGGCGTGCTGATAGACGCAATATAGACTGCCAGGTTTGTAGACATTTACAGCCCTAAGAAGGGCTAGCATAGATAGACGCTGTGAAGGAATTGCATTGGCGATAAGTGAATTGTGACATCCTCTACTCCACAGTAATTAATGTACATTTTAGCCCTATTGTTCCCTATGTATGTCTGTATTTCCCAGGACTTTATTCATGTAAGCCCCAATTGCGTATTACTTAAATATTGTAACTGTGTATGTGGAGACAAATGGTCCGGCTAGAAGCGACCAAATGCTTAGATTAGAATCTGTTCAGTTTGTGTATAGTTTTTGGTTCAGGGATCAAAGGACCTCTTTATAGGCTGTTTAGTAACAGAGACAGATAGTGGCAGAGACATACACTTCCCCCCCAAATAACAAGAGGCTAAGGATGGATAACACCAGGGTCAGTCTCCAGAGAAGAGATCTGTTTACATGAAGGTGTGAAATCCCTCACATACACAAGCTTCAAAGCCAGATGAAGGGAGTGAGTTAATCAGCCCCTGGACAGGTAATAGGAGACCCTGTTATATTCATACAACTGCACCCAGCATAGGAAGGGTTAAGAATTCCTGAGGGAGGGGGAGAGGGGTGCCTTTGGGATGTAAGTTGGTGTTTGCAGGAAGAGAGGGGAGAGATGTGAATGAGAGCTGAAGGAGAAGAGAGGAGGAAGGAGGTTAGTCGCAGTCTTAAGGTTCAGAGGTATGCTCTACCTGTGTCTTGTGGAACGCCTCATCCTCGCTTCTGTGGAGTTGCCAGTGTTTTGTGGACTTATACAGTTTTCTGCTATCACAGCTGTGTGGACAAGTGATAGTTTGCCCTGTGGAACTGATCTGGGACTGTGACTATACAAGGACTGTCTGTTTGGGCCTGCTACCTGAATATCTTTCTACTCTGCAATTTACCTTTGCCACTGTTTATTGTCTATTTGTGCGTGCTGTGGAAAATAAACCATTCTTCTGGTTTCATCTGCTCGGTGTCTGAGTGATTGAGGAACTCGTACCCTCACATTTGGCGGCAGCGGCGGGACCACTCAGACACCAACCTTCGAGCAACGAGTCATAAACACCTCAGGGAATGGATCCAGCACCACTATGCTACCGATACAGCAAAAAGGATCAACTGCAGGATCTGTGCCGTACGAGGCAGATTGAGTTTGAGGCATTGGACACCAGAGCAGCATTAATGGCAAAGCTGGCACAATGGGACCAAGAACACCCTGGACAGGAGGACGATGAGGACCCCGTCCTAGAGCGGAACGAGGTGCAGGGGGCCAACAGGACAAATGCTTCAGGGGCTGCGCTGCCTGTTGGAAATGCAGATCAGTTGCAGGACTTGCTGGCAGCTCTGGGACAAGGAGCCTCAGTTTTGGGAGCTGCATTGGGGTTGCAGTCCTCTATACCCACTACGGCAGCATCAGTAAGCCAGGTGGCCAGGCTGAGATATAATGACATCCCACCTTTTGATGATGCCGGTTCGGATATTGATACCCATTTGCAGATGTTTGAATCTGTTATGACTTTGCATGGAATTGAGGCAGCAGAGTGGCCTCGATTTCTGTTCCCCAGTCTGAGAGGAAGGGCTCTGGAAGCATTCCATGCCCTGAGCCCAGAGCAGGTGCTGGTATATGAGGAGGTACGAAGTGTCCTGCTTGCTAGATATGCGGTGACTGCTGAATCATACCGTGTGAAGTTTCGCACCATAACCCGAAAAGGCGATTCTTCATTTACAGAGTTTAATAACCTGTTGCGGAGGAACTGTGATAAGTGGCTGTCCGTGAAGCAGGCCCTTACTGTAAAAGATATTAAAAATGCTTTTATCTTGGAGCAGCTGCTGAACAAGATGCCTCTTGAGATCAGAGAATGGGTAGCAGATCGGACCCCTACCACCCCCGAGAAAGCGGCACAACTAGCGGACGAGTTCACAGCTAACAGGCCTCGGTGGAGAGGGGCCAACATCGAGGAAAAGACTAATCTCCGACGGGCCCAGCCAGATCGGGATCTACCGGCGGCCCCCCAACGCCCAGCTCCACAGCCCCCCAACCCCCGGCCTTGGGGACCCGAGCTACCAGGAGCCCGTCGCTGCTACAACTGTGACAAGGTGGGTCATGTCCGCCGAGATTGCCCCCGGGGAAGAGGACCATTTCCAGGTGCCCGACATGCCTTGCCTCGAGTAGCTGTGTGCCAGGAACCATCATTTGGGGGAGGGGGAGGGGAGTACTGTCCTGATGCGCCAGAGGCGGAGGAAGTAGTATACCAGGTGGAGGTGGTAGCAGCTATTGGAAAAGCCACCCCGGATAACATGAAGCCACATCTACAGCCTGTAAAAGTTAATGGGAAGGAACTGCAGGGGTTAAGAGATTCGGGTGCCTCCATCACCCTTATCCGCCCAGAATTAATCCCCCCCTGCCAACTACTGAAGCAACGGAAAATTAAGATCTCCATGGCAGGGGGGCAGATCACTGTCATCCCCATGGCCCGGGTACACTTGGATTGGGGTCAGGACTCTGGGGAAGTGAACGTGGGACTTCTGGAAGGGCTCCCCACCCATGTTATTCTAGGAAATGATTTGGGTGGTGGATTGGCCAGTTGTTTCGTGGGAGCTATCACCCGGAGCCAGTCACAGGCTGGAGAGATAGCACCTGAGGGCCCTCTCCCGCCAGCACCAGGAATTACTGCTACAGCCCCTGAGCCACCGCCGGTGAGTAACATGGTACCAGACTTGCTTGACTGTGACGTGAATCTGGGGGAGGTAGATAGAGTGGAATTTAGGGAAGCCCAACAAACAGATCCGTCCCTAGCTAGCCTCCGCAGGGCAGCAGGACGGAGTGATTGGGGAACTCAGGAGGATCGCATTCAGTGGGAGGAGGGGAGACTGTACAGGGTGCCAGCAAAAGCAGACCCATTAGAGCCCGAAGTCCCTAGGAAACAGTTAATTGTTCCCCAGCAGTACCGTGCGCGATTGCTAGCACTTGCCCATGACATCCCCTCAGCAGGCCATTTAGGGATTCGTAAAACCCGGGCCCGACTGCTGCGGCACTTCTTCTGGCCAGGAATAAACCAGGAGGTAAGACAGTATAGAGAGTCATGTGGGGTCTGTCAACGCCTCGGGGGACCCCCACGTCGTGTCCCCCTACAACCCATGCCTGTGATCAGTGAGCCATTCAGGAGAGTGGCCATGGACATTGTTGGGCCTTTTAAGAAACCGAGCAGAACAGGAAAGAAATACATACTGACTGTGGTTGACTATGCGACTAGGTACCCAGAGGCGGTGGCGCTGGCATCCATAGATGCTGAGCATATTGCCCAGGCTCTCATGGATATCTTTAGTCGTGTGGGATTTCCCGAAGAAGTGGTCACCGACCAAGGTGCGCAATTTCAAGGGGACTTACTGCAGACCATATGGGCCAAATTTGGGGTCCATCCCTTTCGCACTACTGCCTATCACCCCCAAACAAACGGATTGTGTGAGCGATTTAATGCGACCCTTAAGCAGTTGCTACGGGCATATGCTGAATCAGAGGGGGGAGACTGGGAGAAATCCTTGCAACAGCTTCTATTCGCATACCGCGAAGTAAGGCAAGATTCTACCGGGTTCTCCCCTTTTGAGTTACTATATGCCAGAAGGGTCCGGGGTCCTCTTGACTTAGTCAGGGAAAGCTGGGAAGGATCATTCCAGGAACCGGAGGTTCCGGTCTTAGAATATGTGGCCCAAATGAGGGAGAGACTGCAAAGGCTAATGCAGCTTGCGCATGACCATATGCTGGAGGCACAGGGAAGGCAGTGCAAGTATTACAACCAGCATGCACGTGAACGGGAGTTGGAAGTGGGTCAGAAAGTGATGGTACTGGTACCTGTACGAAAGCACAAGTTACAGGCGACCTGGGCAGGGCCATATACTGTAGTGGACCGACAGGGGCAGGTAGATTATATCATTGCCCTAGATCAAACCGGGAAGCGGGTGGGCACCTACCACATAAATAGATTAAAAAAATATGTCACCAGGGAAATAGGGGCTGTGGCAATCTGCTGCCCACCAATGGATGACCCAGAGACTGACCCCATCCCTGACATTCTGGCAGCAACCAAGAAGGATGTGGGGGTGGAGGCCGTGCCCATAGGCACACAGTTAACTGAAACCCAGACCCGACAAATGAGGGAGGTTTTGGAGCTAGTGGGGCCTCAGTTCACTAGCAGGCCAGGACGCACTCATGTAGCAGCCCATCATGTCGACACCGGAGCAACTCGGCCCATTAGGCAACCAGCATATCGGCTGAATCCCGAGGTGCTCAATATGATGAAAAAAGAGGTAGACGAAATGCTGGCGCTTGGGGTCATTGTGCCATCAAATAGTCCCTGGGCCTCCAGCGTGGTCTTAGTGCCCAAGAAGGATGGGAGTACACGCTTCTGCGTGGACTATAGGAAGCTGAATGAGGTGACAGTGACAGACGCATACCCCATGCCCCGGGTAGATGAGCTGTTAGACAGGTTGGGGATGGCTCGCTATGTGTCCACCCTGGACCTTAGCAAGGGGTACTGGCAGATACCCCTTACCAGAGAGGCACAGGAGAGGTCAGCGTTCAATACCCCATTTGGGCTTTTTGAATTTACTGACATGCCCTTCGGGATGAAGAATGCCCCTGCCACCTTCCAGCGTACAGTAGATCGCATACTGACAGGGTGTCAGGAGTTTGCCCAGGCCTACCTGGATGATATAGCAATTTTTAGTGAGACCTGGGAGGATCATCTGCAGCATGTAGCCCAGGTTTTAGCAGAGATTAGCCAGGCAGGGTTGACAATCAGACCGGATAAGTGTCAGATGGGGATGGCAGAGGTGCTGTACCTTGGCCACAGGGTTGGGGGAGGCCGTATTCGTCCAGAACCAGCAAAAATTGAGGCCATTCTGAAGTGGCCTCACCCCACTAACCAAAAACAGGTACGTGCCTTCCTGGGCACAGCGGGGTACTATCGTAAATTTGTTCCTCAGTACAGCACCATTGCCAAACCACTGACTGACCTAACGACCAAAAAGTACACCCGAAACATTGACTGGACCCCTGACTGCGAGCAGGCTTTCTCCCAGCTTAAGGACATCTTGTCCCGGTCCCCAGTGTTAGCCGCCCCTGACTTCCGCCGGCGGTTCATTGTGCAAACAGATGCTTCAGCTTGTGGAATAGGAGCTGTGCTAAGTCAAATAGGGGAGGATGGGTGTGAGCACCCAGTTGCCTTTATTTCCCGAAAACTAGTTGCCCGCGAGATAGCCTACGCCACCATTGAAAAGGAGTGCCTAGCCATCGTCTGGGCACTAAAGAAGTTGCAGCCCTATGTGTATGGGCGTGAGTTTTCAGTGGTAACAGATCATAACCCCCTTAGTTTTCTACAACGTACAGCTGGAGACAATGGACGGTTACTGAGGTGGAGCTTAGCCCTACAACTGTACAACTTCTCTATTTCTCACAAAAAGGGTAAAGATCATGGAAACGCGGATGGCCTATCCCGTCAGCAGGAACCAGACCCAGTGCCACCTAACACCAGGAGACCAGCCCTTGCCATTACCCAGGACACCAGGAACATGGACTAAAATGTGGGGGAGGAAATGTGAAGGAATTGCATTGGCGATAAGTGAATTGTGACATCCTCTACTCCACAGTAATTAATGTACATTTTAGCCCTATTGTTCCCTATGTATGTCTGTATTTCCCAGGACTTTATTCATGTAAGCCCCAATTGCGTATTACTTAAATATTGTAACTGTGTATGTGGAGACAAATGGTCCGGCTAGAAGCGACCAAATGCTTAGATTAGAATCTGTTCAGTTTGTGTATAGTTTTTGGTTCAGGGATCAAAGGACCTCTTTATAGGCTGTTTAGTAACAGAGACAGATAGTGGCAGAGACATACACTTCCCCCCCAAATAACAAGAGGCTAAGGATGGATAACACCAGGGTCAGTCTCCAGAGAAGAGATCTGTTTACATGAAGGTGTGAAATCCCTCACATACACAAGCTTCAAAGCCAGATGAAGGGAGTGAGTTAATCAGCCCCTGGACAGGTAATAGGAGACCCTGTTATATTCATACAACTGCACCCAGCATAGGAAGGGTTAAGAATTCCTGAGGGAGGGGGAGAGGGGTGCCTTTGGGATGTAAGTTGGTGTTTGCAGGAAGAGAGGGGAGAGATGTGAATGAGAGCTGAAGGAGAAGAGAGGAGGAAGGAGGTTAGTCGCAGTCTTAAGGTTCAGAGGTATGCTCTACCTGTGTCTTGTGGAACGCCTCATCCTCGCTTCTGTGGAGTTGCCAGTGTTTTGTGGACTTATACAGTTTTCTGCTATCACAGCTGTGTGGACAAGTGATAGTTTGCCCTGTGGAACTGATCTGGGACTGTGACTATACAAGGACTGTCTGTTTGGGCCTGCTACCTGAATATCTTTCTACTCTGCAATTTACCTTTGCCACTGTTTATTGTCTATTTGTGCGTGCTGTGGAAAATAAACCATTCTTCTGGTTTCATCTGCTCGGTGTCTGAGTGATTGAGGAACTCGTACCCTCACAGACGCAATTACAATTGTAAATTCTGAGACTGTGCACACAAGTGAACCCACACGGCCGTGCTGCCGGCGCGCGCGTTTCGCTCCCCGCTTTTTCAAGGCAAGCCGCTCTGCTGCCTTGATGGGGTTTAAATGCTGTATTCAAATGTATAGCCGTCCAATGGCTTTGGCTGGTGTGCGGGAGTCTCCTCCCATTGGTTACTGGTGGGCATGTTTCTCCATTGCGTCTACTGCGCACACACCGGGAGATTTATCAGATTGTACCACTCGTAGGTAAGTTACACTGATTGCGTTACTGCTAATCCCCTGTTGATTGTGGATATATCATATTGGTTGATGTAGTCATTCTGCCGATATTTGTGGATAAGAAGATTTTCAGTTTTGAATTGACATAAGCAGGTATTTGGAATGTCGGGAAGATTCCTATTTGCAATCTACTCCCGTTAATTCCGATTGTTATCAATCTCGTGGCCTCATACACATTAGGCAATTTCTAAGTGCTAATGTGACCTCATAAAATAAATTTGTGTTTTTTATATCATTTTGTTTTATTTGATTCTTCAAGTTTGTGCTTATTTGGACATGCCTCCTGGAGCCAGTGTTCCAGGTTATGCAAAACTGGTTATAGTGGGAAAAAATTACACATCCTAATTGTTGAGACATCGGAGGGCTGATTGGTGGTTTGTACAAGTATTGAACATGTTATAATTGTTTAGTATTAGTGCTCAACGTGACCAAAATACTTCTTTACATGTTGTCCGGTGTGGTTCCCCATTGACAATTATGTCTGAAGAGAGTTTCCCTTGATGAATTATATAACAAGGGATAGGAAATGAACAAATTAAATGACATAAAAAAAAATATATAATAAATATTAAATATATATATAATAAAATGAAATGAGGTGTAGACATGATAAAAATGTGAAAAAAATGAAAAAAGAAAAAAATACATATCACCGGGAGATTTTAAGGTGCAAACTATTGCAAATGTGAGAATCCCTGTGTTTATTGAGAAGATTTGTGTCATATTTATGTGTGTTTCTCCACATGGAGGTGTGGGTCATGATTAAGGTGTTCATAACTCCTAAAGAGTGACAGGAGAAAATTAATTAAGATATGTCAATACCTTATTATAGCGGTTACTATACCGTCCAAGTGCTTTTGGCAAGTGCATAGCTCCTAGTTTTAGAAGCTTCATAAAATATGGTGCCTGCTAAATTAAATTGATGTGGAGGAATAGAAAAAGTGATGGAAAGTGAAATAATATGTGAAGACAAAGACGTGAGTGACACACTCAAAAAGAAAAACAATGAAAAGTGAGAAAACGTGCAAGAAAAGGGATGTGGTGAGCATCTCTACTTTTTATGTTTAGTTGCTGTATTAGTATATTGTAGTATTGGTGGCGGACACGTTGATTCCAGTCAGGTGGTCTATGCCACCCTAATGTGGATACATGGTATTCCTTCTCTACGAGTGTATACTAGCATGGTATACGCTGTTCCTTAATGATCTGTTTCACCCATACTACTCTTAGTCATGTGGTGACATCTATCTTTCTACAGGAAGGATGCAGGACTGCATCATGTGGTGACATCTATCTTTCTACAGGAAGGATGCAGTCCTTTCCTGTAGAAAGATAGATGTCACCACATGACTAAGAGTAGTATGGGTGAAACAGATCATTAAGGAACAGCGTATACCATGCTAGTATACACTCGTAGAGAAGGAATACCATGTATCCACATTAGGGTGGCATAGACCACCTGACTGGAATCAACGTGTCCGCCACCAATACTACAATATACTAATACAGCAACTAAACATAAAAAGTAGAGATGCTCACCACATCCCTTTTCTTGCACGTTTTCTCACTTTTCATTGTTTTTCTTTTTGAGTGTGTCACTCACGTCTTTGTCTTCACATATTATTTCACTTCCCATCACTTTTTCTATTCCTCCACATCAATTTAATTTAGCAGGCACCATATTTTATGAAGCTTCTAAAACTAGGAGCTATGCACTTGCCAAAAGCACTTGGACGGTATAGTAACCGCTATAATAAGGTATTGACATATCTTAATTAATTTTCTCCTGTCACCCTTTAGGAGTTATGAACACCTTAATCATGACCCACACCTCCATGTGGAGAAACACACATAAATATGACACAAATCTTCTCAATAAACACAGGGATTCTCACATTTGCAATAGTTTGCACCTTAAAATCTCCCGGTGATATGTATTTTTTTCTTTTTTTTCATTTTTTTCACATTTTTATCATGTCTACACCTCATTTCATTTTATTATATATATATTTAATATTTATTATATATTTTTTTTATGTCATTTAATTTGTTCATTTCCTATCCCTTGTTATATAATTCATCAAGGGAAACTCTCTTCAGACATAATTGTCAATGGGGAACCACACCGGACAACATGTAAAGAAGTATTTTGGTCACGTTGAGCACTAATACTAAACAATTATAACATGTTCAATACTTGTACAAACCACCAATCAGCCCTCCGATGTCTCAACAATTAGGATGTGTAATTTTTCCCACTATAACCAGTTTTGCATAACCTGGAACACTGGCTCCAGGAGGCATGTCCAAATAAGCACAAACTTGAAGAATCAAATAAAACAAAATGATATAAAAAACACAAATTTATTTTATGAGGTCACATTAGCACTTAGAAATTGCCTAATGTGTATGAGGCCACGAGATTGATAACAATCGGAATTAACGGGAGTAGATTGCAAATAGGAATCTTCCCGACATTCCAAATACCTGCTTATGTCAATTCAAAACTGAAAATCTTCTTATCCACAAATATCGGCAGAATGACTACATCAACCAATATGATATATCCCCAATCAACAGGGGATTAGCAGTAACGCAATCAGTATAACTTACCTACGAGTGGTACAATCTGATAAATCTCCCGGTGTGTGCGCAGCAGACGCAATGGAGAAACATGCCCACCAGTAACCAATGGGAGGAGACTCCCGCACACCAGCCAAAGCCATTGGACGGCTATACATTTGAATACAGCATTTAAACCCCATCAAGGCAGCAGAGCGGCTTGCCTTGAAAAAGCGGGGAGCGAAACGCGCGCGCCGGCAGCACGGCCGTGTGGGTTCACTTGTGTGCACAGTCTCAGAATTTACAATTGTATTTGCGTCTATCTATGCTAGCCCTTCTTAGGGCTGTAAATGTCTACAAACCTGGCAGTCTATATTGCGTCTATCAGCACGCCTTGATAGCAGCGCATATACGCTGTATTACCAGAGTCATTGATACTATGGGCAGACACGCTAGATATTAGCACAGTCTTACCCATTGCAATTCTGTGGCTTACAGATCAGTAAAAGTGCGGCTTTGGTGAATGTCACCCACTGTAATTCTGTAGCTTATAGATCTGTGACACTGCGGCTTTGGTGAATGTCTGCACATACATTATAGCGCAGCAGACATTAGCGCTGATTTACCCACTATAAATCTGCAGCTTACAGATCTTTGATATTGCGGCTTTGATAAAGGTCTGCACATACATAACAGTGCAGCAAGAGCCAAACCAATAGTCCGATAGTAATAATACCATTTGCCGTTATTATTACTCATTTTTTCTATTAAGCCACAGTACCATTACATGATTGAAAACTCCGCTACCCTGTAAAAGTAGAATCATTATTTCTATTCTACCGTTGACATATTAACACAATCACTAATCTCATGTATGTGATAAACTTGCAGACAGATCGACACGCATAGAATAAATCTTCTTATTGGGATATAGTAAATTGTCTGTTCATTTATATCAATATGGCAGCATAATATATACAAATTAAATATCCCTTTATGTTTGAGTGTCTGCACCAGCTCAGTGACCGATCAACAAGCACCATCGACACGGAAGTGTCGACACAGCATAACGGTACCAACGGACACAGTTAGTCCCCTAGCATATAGCATCTTATTACCCAGGGATTGTACTACTGTAAGGTTATATACAGACCCTCTGTTTTGACCACTACACAGAAGTGTCGACACACTGTCAACCATATAAATCATTGCACAAACAGGTAGTAGGAGTATGCAAATCATTGAGACAATTGTCACCTAATTAAGTAACAACAGTGTTTCTCGAAACAGCAACAAGTGTTATAAGAGGAATTGTCCCACACTTGGAACAGATATTGTTTCAAATAAGACGCAACACAACAAGAATACATTAATTAAAAGACTGATTGAAGACACACAAGTCCCCACATGTGCTGTTTTTAAACACGCACTATTTTTCACTTTGTTTGTCAATCTTGGTGTTTTGGTTTTATATTTCGCAGTTTTAAACAAATCAATTAAAAGTTACTTTTTATTGGCTCTAATTAATTCTTTATGGTGCACCACAACAGGACACACGTTCTCTTTCTCTGAATTCAGGACCAAGACTGGACTGCTACCGGACAGGACTGGACGCAGGCAGCAGCAAGATGACGGCTGGACAAATGACTGGACCACGGCTGGACAGGACTTTACAGCACCAGGACACTGCAGGATCGGGACAACAGTGTGCTGCAGACACACTGTAATGAACAATATCACCAGTGGGGCTGAGCTGGGCCTGATCCCTTAAAATTGCTAATTCGTATCAATAGGCCGAGCGCGCGCCGCCCGGCACCCCCTGGACGCAGCCTGATGTTTGACAGCGTCCCCCCGCCGGGCGGAAATAATGCGCCTCGGCCGGGTGGACATGGCGCTGCCTGCCCAGACACCTCCCGGTGGAAGTGCCCGGGCCACCCTTCTAAGGGTGCCAGGACTCTGCTGCGTGGCTGACAGTACCCCCCCCCCCCTTGAGAGTTTTGGAAACCTCTACCCCCAGGCTTATGAGGGAATTCCTGAAAGAACCTTTTCTTGAGGCTGTGAGCATGAACATCTCTGTCTGGAGCCCACGATCTCTCTTTTGGCCCGAACCCCTTCCTATGGACCAAAAACTGAAGGGAACCACAAACAAATTTGGAGTACAGAATTTTCTCCACAAGAAACTCCTGTTGTCCCTGCACATCCACAGAAGGGATTCCTCTGATAACCTTAGGAGGGAACTTATGGGAGAAGAAGACTGGCTTCAAAAGAGAAGCATGAAAGGTGTTTGCAATCCTGAGGGACTTGGGGAGTAACAGACAGAATGCAACTGCAACAGAATGCAACTGGATTAACCCTCTTAATGATCTTCTACGGGCCTATAAACCTTGGCCCAAACCTTTCCGATGGTTGATGCAATTTGATATTCCGGGTTAATAACCAGACCAAATCACCAACCTTGAATGGACAAGGACGTCTAGACTTATCCGCAAACACCTTTTCTTTGAAGGCTGTCTCCTTCAGAGCATCATGTATCTTTCTCCATGTAGCCTTAAAATGAAAGGCCCTAGACGGAGCAGAGGAAGAAGCTTGAAGAAAAGAATTAGCCTGGGGATGGTAACCATAAACTGCGAAAAAGGGTGACACTTTGGAGGCCGAATGCACCGCATTGTTATATGCAAATTCCGCCATGGGAAGACAATCCACCCAATCGTTCTGCAACGTGGAGATATTGCTTCAGAGACTGATTCAGCTGCTCAGTTTGCCCATTAGACTTGAGGGTGAAAGGCTGAAGTCAGACTCAGTTTGATTTTAAGCGAAGCACAGAACGATCTCCAAAATTGTGGACCCCTGTCAGAGGGCAATCCATGCAACCTAAAGACATGTCGCAGAAACAAATAGGCCAAGTCTTTGGCTGAAGGCAATTGCTTCAGTGCCACAAAAGGCACCATTTTGGAAAACCTTTCAACGATCACCCAAATGGTTTGACAGCCGGCTGAAACTGGCAAACCTACCACAAAGTCCATGGCAATGTGCGACCATGGCCTTGACAGGATGGACAAGGGCATCAGTTCTACAAAAGGCCTAGACCGAGGAACCTTATGCTTGGGACAAGCAGGGCATGATTGAACAAAATATTTGATGTCCTGGACATTCCTGGCCACCACACAACCCAGGCTAACAAGTCCATGGTCTTATGGACTCCAGGATGCCTTGCTGTCAAGGAACTCAATAAGGACTTTCCGCCTAAGCGTCTCTGGCACAAATAAACTACCATTATGGGTCTGGGCTGGAGCCTGGCGAATGAGCCCCTCCAGGGTCAAACTGAGACCAGCCTGTATACAAGAGGCAGGAATGATAGGGGCAGCAGTTTCCTGGGCAGCAGTTTCCTGGCCTGCATGCTGTGGAATAAAGCATTGGGACAGAGCATCTGCTCAAACATTCTTGGGACCAGGCCTGTATGTAATCACAAAATTGAAGCAAGTAAAGAACAAAGGCCAGCGGGCATACTGGGCATTGTGCCTTTTAGCAGCTTCAATATATTGCAGGTTCTTGTGGTCGGTAAGAACCAACACCTGATGATTGGCTCCTTCTAGACAATGCCTCCATTCATCGAAGGCCCATTTGATTGCTAATAATTCTCTGTCACCAACATCATAGATGGTTTGAGCCTCAGATGAAGGACCTGGGTTTTGGGGTTGCTTTGCGACAGCACTGCTCCGGCTCCCACTTCGGAAGAGTCCATCCCCACCACAAAAGGACGATCCACGTCAGGATGCCTGAGGATGCCCCCCTCCCCCTCAAATCAATTTTAAAGAACACGGCGGACCTCAACTGATCGAAATGGACAGAGATCAGAGGGAGAGTGTACGCATTCTTCACCGTAATCTTGTTTAAAGCCCGAAAGTCAATACATGGGCGCAGGGACCCGTCCTTCTTGACCACAAAGAAGAACCCTGTGCTAAGTGGCGACTTTGACGAGCGAATGAACCCCTTCTTCAAACTTTCTTGGATGTACTTATTTATGGCCTTAGTCTCAGGAATAGACAGAGTAAAGCCTACCCTTAGGTGATGGAGCATCGGGATTAAGCTGGATAGCACAATCGTATGGACGATGGGGCGGGAGCTTATCTGATTTACCTTTGGAAAACACATCTGCATATTCCGAGTAGGTTGCTGGGATAGCAGACAATGAGACCGAGGCCTGGAGGAAGGAGGTATCAATACAAGAACCAAAACAACTGGATTTCCACTGAACGATATCCCCAGCTTTCCAATTAATCTGTGGGTTATGTTGGACCAACTAGGGATGGCCCAAAACCAATGGGACGGCAGGACAAGTAACCAAAAGAAAATAAATCTCTTCCTTGTGAAGAGAACCAACAGTAAGCTGCAAGTTAGGGGTTTGAAAAGAAATCTCCCCATTGGGCAATGAGCTACCATCTAATCCTCTCATGATGATACATTGCCTTAAAGGAATAGCGGGGATGCCGAGTGTCTCGGCTAAAGCGGCGTCCAAAAAATTGCCGGCTGCGCCGCTATCGACAAGAGCGGCACAATCAAAACTAACCTCCCCATAAGTGAGGGTAGTAGGAATCAGTAGAGAGTTATGGGAGGAGAATAATTTCAGGCCCAAGTGAATCTCCTCCTCACCCACTTGGCCTGATCTTTTACTGATTTGCTAGGGCAAGAACGGTATTGATGACCCTTACGGCCACAATACAGGCAAAGACCAGCGCTGTTCCTCCGAGCCCTTTCCTCTGGCATGATCCGAATGGACCCCAATTTCATGCGCTCTTCGGTATCATCCGAGGTATTCATAACAAATGGTATGGGGCGAGAGAGTGACGGAGCCGACGGTCTATTTTAATAGACAACTCCATAAGTTTATCTAATGAGCCAGGCACCAGATGTTGGATTAAACAGTCTGTGATGGTAATAGACAACCCATACCGGAACTTGCTACGCAGAGCCGGATCGTTCCAACCACAGTCATTCACCCACCGGCGAAACTCCGTACAGTACACTTCTACTGGATCCCTACCCTGTCTCAGGGCCTGTAAATGGGACTCCGCAGAAGCTTCCCTATCAGGGTCATCATAAAGCAAACCCAAAGACTTAAAGAAGTTATCCACTGAGGCTAACACAGGGCTATCAGAGGGCAAGCCAAAAGCCCACGTCTGTGGGTCCCCCTGTAACCACGAAATCACCAAACTCACTCTTTGCGCCTCTGACCCTGAGGACTTAGGTCGCAGATGAAAGTATAATTTACAACTCTCCCTAAAATTGAAAAAAATCTTTTCTACTACCCGAAAACTGGTTGGGCAGATTCATCTTTGGTTCAGGTGCCACTACCGAAGGAGCTCTCTCCTCAGAGGGACAAATCCTGAACCATTTGTGTTAGACCCATAACCTGGGCGTCTAACGTAGGGGCAGTGGGATTCATGATGAGGATATCCCACGACCACCAGCACCCGCGGACTAAACAGGTATATTATATATAATCTGTTTGGGCCGGTGATAATGTAACGTGCGCTGGTGCGTGCAAGCAGTGGTGGTGGGCAGAGCCCTCAGCCGGGACCGCTGTTTAGGACGGACATGGCAAAACCCTACACTCACTCTATTGGCCTTCTCAGGCAGGTGACCGTAGATTGAGATTTAGTCGCTGTGTTAGAAGGAGCGAGTTAGGACCGCTCCGACCTCGATGCAACCAGGTTTAATGATGGTACAAATCTACGGCAGCCGTCAGAGACAGGACCAAGAGGATGATCTTACTAACAGGGCCTATCTGAACTGAACACCCTGGCTAATGGCACCAGGCCAAGGACGGGGAGTGTGACCAAGTCACAGGCACCGGACCAACTAATAACGGGGTGCTACCAAACGAGACGCACGCCAACATAAAACTGTACACTTAAAGTAACGGTACCCCTAAACAGGCATAAACCCACAGCCGTGGGCCTCTCCGAATCACGGAGAGCTGGACTAGGACAATAATAAAAATAATTGAGGATAAAGGGCAGCTTGCCCGTAGAAATAAAGAGAGAAGGAACCAGGCTCCACTGGAGCACTTACGTGACCTGGACCGAACCCTCCGGCAGCTCAGGATGGTAATGTGCACACCGGTAGAGACTTGGCAGGACTGGATGGAAATACGCTGACCAAGACGGAACCGGATAAAGACTGGACCAGGACGGAATATACTGGACCAGGACAAGACCGTGACTGGACTGAGACTGGACCAGGACTGGACGCAGACAGCATTAAGATGACGGCTGGACAAATGACTGGACCACGGCTGGATAGGATTACACAGCACCAAGACACTGCAGGACCGGGACAACAGCGTGCTGCAGACACACTGTAATGAACAATATCACCGGCGGGGCTGAGCTGGGCCAGATCCCTTAAAAAGGATCTTGCAGCCAATCAGCCGCCGCCAGACCAGCCACCAATAATTGCTATTTTGTTTCAGGAGGCTGAGCGCGCGCCGCCCGGCATCCCCTGGTTGCTATACAACCTCCAGGCGATGCGGGCTGATGTTTGACAGCGTCCTCGGCCGGGCGGAAGTGATGTGCATCAGCAGGACGTGGCGCTGCCTGCCCGGACACCGCCGGGCGGAAGTGCCCGGGCCACCCTTCTAAGGGCGCTGGGACTCTGTTGTGGCGGTGCCGCAGCAGCACAAGTCAGCGCAGCTGATACTTTACTCCTATTCTGTCTTTAGGGGCTTTGTTAGGCAGAATAGTGACACCCAGTCTTACAGTTCCCTTACACTGCCGGCTCCCAATACCTCAGTGTCTCCCAATGCACTAATATAATAAGGGTTACCTTATCTACATAAATCCCATTATTTGCTGCATGATATTTAGAACTGTAGGAAAGTATTTATAACGGAATAACTTGTACTCACTAATAGTATGAAATGGGTGAGGGGAAAGGGGAAGAGCGATATTTCTATATATGTATGTTATTTCCAGCAGATGGACACAGAAGCAGGAATACCTCCGAGGGACGTCTTATTCTGTCACCAGATTATAAAACAGAAGATAACATCACACAGGATTCTCCAGAAGAAACCTCCATTACCCTAAATATACAGCCAGTGCCTCACAGTGCAGATACATCACCTGATACCTCTAATCCTGAGGACTGTTCTCCTGGTAACTCAGATACTGCTGCACATAGAGCAGCTCATACAGGTGCTGACATATTTACCTGTTCTGAGTGTGGTACATGTTTTATAAATCAGTCAGTTTTTATTAGACATCAGAAAACTCACAATTGTGAGAAACTATTTCCATGTTCTTATACCGAGAAATCAGCTCTTGCTACACATGTAAGAATTCACTCAGTTAAGCAGCCATTTCCATGTTCTGAGTGTTGGAAATCTTTTAACCAGAAATCAGATCTTGTTAGACATCAGAGAACTCACACAAGGGAGAAGCCATTTCCATGTTTTGAGTGTGGGAAATCTTTTACCTTTAAATCAGCTCTTGTTATACATGAGAGAACTCACACAGGGGAGAAGCCATTTCCATGTTCTGAGTGTGGGAAATCTTTTACCTTTAAATCAGCTCTTGTTATACATGAGAGAACTCACACAGGGGAGAAGCTATTTCCATGTTCTGAGTGTGGGAAATCTTTTTCTCGGAAGTCAAATTTTGTCCATCATGAGAGAATTCACACAGGAGAAAAACCATTTACATGTTCTGAGTGTGGTAAATCATTTACCTTTAAATCAGCTCTTGTTATACATGAGCGAAGTCACACAGGTGAGAAGCCATTTCCATGTTCTGAGTGTGGGAAATCTTTTACCTTTAAATCAGCTCTTGTTATACATGAGCGAAGTCACACAGGGGAGAAGCCATTTCCGTGTTCTGAGTGTGAGAAATCTTTTAACCGGAAATCAGCTCTTGTTATATATGAGCGAACTCACACATGTTCTGATTGTGGGAAATCATTTACCCATAAGTCAAATCTTGTCCGACATGAGAGAACTCACACAGGGGAGAAGCCATTTCCATGCATTTAGTTTGAAAAATGTATTTTTTATCAAAACAAAGGCTTTTGATCTGGACCGAAATCTTTGCAAGGGCTTTGATGGTGGGTGTATACGCAGGGTCATATCTGTGCATGTGCCTAAGCCGGGTGTTAGCCGGTCACACACACCCAAGTGTGCGAGTGGGGGGTGGAGAGGGGCGGCAAGCTGGCTCATTTGCATATGGGAATGCCCATATGCATGATCATGTCCAGAATGCTGGACATTATCATGCTGATGGGACGGGCAGCTGACATCACCGGTTGTCAGCTGGCCGCCCACTTCCTCCTGAGTGTCCACGCATATATAAGTGACTTGAGGGTAACTTTAATTTGCGTGTGCCTTTGCCCTCATTCGATGCTCGTCGACCATCGAATGATGTGGGAGGGTCCCCCGAGGTCGCGAATGAATGTTACTGCGTACCATCCATTCGCAGGCCCCGGGAGCTAATCGCCCTCACAAATTGGTGGTAGCAGGGCCACCAGTCACAAGGCGGGGTTTGGTGGACTCTCAAGGCTGCAAATTCGCAGCCTTGCTAATCATCCAGAATAACCCTCGTAGTCTTGTTAGAGATCAGAGGACTCACAAAGGTGAAACCATAATAATTTGCACGTTCTGAGTGTGTGGAACGTTTATTACACTAATGAGCTTCTTTTACAAGGAAATCTTTCTCTGTATGCGCACAACCCTGAATAGCCGCAATTCATCCTGCCCTCCCACAGTACTTTACACCCGCTCTGCAGCAAGAGGAGATCTGTCCGGCTGCTAACAGCATATAACAGCTCAGGGTTGTGTATACCGACAAATGCACAGCTGCCGAGCATCATGGGATCTGTGCAATTCCGAAGCAGGGCCAGAGTGTACAACAAGGATTGTTAGCGTCACTGATGGTATGGAGAGTCATTGGAAGCACCAGTAACACAGTGTAGTAACATGTTATACTGTCATTTCCCACCGCAGACATAGGTGTAATGTGCGCCAATGCCATAGGACTGGATCATGTCTGTCATTTGTGGAACTCTCCTACAGGCCGTGATATAGAGCAGAGGAAGAAAGCACATGCAGGGAATCCAATGTGCCAAGTGCAATTCTCCTATTCATATATTGTTGCTCAGCGTCTTCAATTCAATAAACGGATTTTATTATTTGCCTTGTGTTTATTCATTGAAATATAAAAAGTCCTATCTCCCTCCTTTATTATTGCAATTCAGTGGCCAATGTAGGAAACAAGAGAAGATATGGGTTCTCTAATGAAGATCATCATTCAAACTCTCTGTTAATAATGTATTTATTTACAGTTCCTTTTATAGCGCAGCATATTCCATTGCACTTTGCAATTGGAGACAACAGTGATTAAACAAACTGGGTAGAAACAAACAGACATAGAGGTAGGAGGGCCCTGCTCGCAAGCTTACAATCTATAGGGATAATAGGAGGGATACATATGGATAGAATTCCATAGCATGGCAGTCTCACCAGATTACAGGACAGTCCTGATGGGATGTAATTGGATATGATTGCTACGGGAGGTTGTGTGGGGGTTCCGGAATATGATAAGCTTGGCTGAAGAGGTGAGTTTTCAGGGAACACTTGAAAGTTAGGAGGCTAGTGGAGAGTCTTAGTGTGCGTGGTAGGGCATTCCATATGGTGGGTGCTGCCTGACAATCCTGCAAGTGTTAGTGGGAGCGAGTACTGAGTGTGGATGAGAGACGCAGAGCGGAGAGGTCGGGTGGGGGATATATTTTGAGATAAGTGAAGAGATATAAGTCGCTGTCATCAGAGTAATGACTTTTTATGTAAGTAGAAGTATTTTATGTTGAATGCAGTAATATACAGGCAACCAATGGAGGGACTGACAGAGCGGATCAGCAGACTGCTAGCCAGGAAGATCAGCAGCGGAGCAGCATTCAAAATGGATTGTAGTAGCGAGAGACTGTTCTCGGGAAGACCGGTAAGGAGACTATCCCAATAATGAATGCATGATATAATGAGTGCATGAATTAGTTTTTGAAGTGTCTTGTGTAAGGTACGGACTAATTTTGGATGTTTTTTTTAGATGCATGTAACATGATTTAGAGAGATTGATTGTGAGGAATGGAGGACAGTTCAGAGGCGAGGATGGCCCCCTAGGCAGCGAGCTTGTGGAGTAGGATTGATTGTTGTGTTCAACAGTGATAGAGATATCAGGTTGATAACTACTCTTGGTTGGTGGGAATATAATTCTGTTTTGGAAATGTTGAGTGAGATGACATGCAAGATGAAATGTCAGAAAGACATTCAGAGACACGAAGCAATACTGATGGTGACAGTTCCGTGGAGGAAAAATAGAATTGAGTATCATCAGCATACAGATGAGTCTCTCGATCATTGCCAAATTCCTGTTTTTTTCATCTTCAAACTTTTGGACTGATTCGAACTAGCCCTAGTTCCTCTACCCTTCATCCACCCAGCACAGGAGTCTTGTTCAACAAGCCCTAACACCGCCAGCTATCCTCCATTGCACCAGCAAAACCACCTGCCCAGTAGGCAAACATCAATGCGGGACTGTGCAACTATCCATGGTGGACGGTAACTAATAACCATCTTAATTTATTTGGAAAATCTCAGAGGGCAAAATAGGAACCGACAGTAAACATCTGTATACCAGGAATGATGCATATTGTTTTATATTACCGATACAGTCCTTTAGGCGCTATCTGGGAACGATTCTCTTTCAAATTTTTGGACGACAATACCCAAAAAATAAAAGACAAAGCACCACAATAGTGTAATACAATTTTTGAAAGATGAATATGGACAGAAATTCAATAAAAGTTAATTCTTGATAGGTGGACTCGTACCCTTCGCGTTGGTCTACTGTTTTAAGGTAGACATAAGTCGCTTGTGAAGGAGCGGCCTGATTGCCGTAAGATTTCACCCCTTTAAAACAATACTCCACTTGAATCCTCAAGGGAAAAGAGAGTAAAACCACAATAGTGTAACACTGTTATGGTAAAGTGATCAAGATTCCGTACATATTCATCCTTAGTGAGGGGACCCGTACCGTTTAAGTTGGTCTACTTTTTGAGGGTAGACATAAATCACTTATAGGGAGCGGTCAAATCACCATTGGAACACTTCACTTATTCACTCTGCTTGTAGCTCATGAAAATAAAAGAAAGCTGGTATGGTGTAATACCGCTTTATTCACAAACATTTAAAAACACATACAACAGGGTATTAAACTCCAGACTCTCACCGAGTAGTATTGTCCACAATGAAAATGCAGACAATAAGGCAATTGATGTAAACCAGGCGTCCCTGCAGCCTCTCCCGGTGCACAGTCCAAAGTCCTTTCCCCTTACTCCACCGCCAACGCGTTTCCAGACCACAATGGTCTCTTTGTCAAGGCATATGGAGTGAATGCATAGATGCTATATTTATACCCCTATGTGGGGCGGCCTAATTCCAGACATAGATCGTTCCTAATGTCTAATTCCCACCTTTCCCTGAATGCCCTTCCGGCATTGCGTCCATGTTTTACATTCTGTCAGCCGTTACAGCTGACAGTGATTGCGGCGCATTCTCTGGTTTCTCCGTGATACTTCTGGGTTCCGCCGGAAGTTCAAGTGACGTTGTGCGTTCCAAACGACGTCATTCCCGGAAGTCTCGGCATTTGTTATGCGTTCCAACTTGCGCTCTCTTTTCTTGTATAGTCTACGCTTCGTTTTTGTTCACTTTAGGCTGCCGCTTTGCTCGAACCTCTTAAATATCCCGTGCAATTTCTCCAGAGAGTTTTTTTTTTTTTATGTAATACATAAAAAACAAGGATTAGGTTCTGTTAAAGTGACAGATACCATTTAAAGTGACAAGTGCCATTTTTCTTTAAACGTGCATAAAGTGCCGTAGCTCATTCTTTGTGCAAAACCATAAATGTCATAAAGTGACATAGTGCAAGGAAAGGTGACATAATAAAGTGCATGACATGGCCTAAGATTATTTTGTGCAAAATACAGCAAAGGATTGTTAAAAGAACCACAGATAAAAAGATAAATTTTTAAAAAAAATTACATAAACCACTTTAATTCAAAATCTTTATTCAAACCCCCTGGAATGAGGGTTTGGTGGTTGAATATCAGGGTCATCTCACTCTTTGCAAGGGCGGAAGCAATATCACCCCCTCTGATGTTCCCTTCTACTTTTTTTAAAATATAAAAATTCTTTATAAAATCGGGATTACACTGATGATGAGTTTTAAAATGCATCGGCAGGGCATGTGTCTCAAAACCCTTTTTTATGTTGCGCACATGCTCGCTCATCCTTGTTTTAAAGGGCCTGCTTGTCCTGCCAATATAAAATTTGCCACAGGTACATTCTATGGCATAAACTACGTTAACAGAGTGACATGTTACAAACTCTTTAATAACAAATTTCTTCCCATTAAGGCATAGTTCAGTTATTTTAGACCCAAAGTTGTTTTTCACTGTTTTGCAACCTATGCAAGAACCACATCTGTAGAAACCCACTGATGTTATCGTGGTTTTTTTTAGGAGATGTGGGGCATAGGCTTTTCACGAGCTTTGATTTTAAATTAGGTGCTCTCCTAAATATACAAACAGGTTTCGATGGGATCTCTCCACCTATAACTGGATCTTTTTTAAGAAGGTCCCAATGCCTCTGTATGATTTTTCTTATTTCCTGATGTTGAGAGGTATAATTAGTGGTGAAGGACCACTTGAATTTATCCGACTGGTTTGTACGTTTTTCTTTTGGGGTGAAAAGTACATTTCTTTCTAGTTCTTGTACTTGTAAAAGGGAATTGCTGATCTTCTCAGTATCATAACCACTTTCCAGGAACCGGTCTTTCATTTTATGAGCCTGATCCTGAAAAACTGAGTGGTCCGTGCAATTTCTCCTTAATCTTTTGAACTGTCCAATCGGAATAGAATCTAGCCATCTATCTTGGTGACAGCTGTTACGGTTGATATAAGCCTGCGAATCCGTGGGTTTTGTATAATTTTTTGTTTTGAACATATCGTTTTCCACATAAATAACAATGTCCAAAAAATTAACCTGTTCTTTACTGATATTAAAGGTTAAATTGATTCCCTTATTATTCTGATTCAGGTAATTACAAAAATTATCCAGGCTTTCTTTGTCCCCTCGCCAAACGAAGAGGATATCGTCAATGTAACGTCGCCATGACACCAGGTTTGCCCCATATGGGTGGTGGGACCAGATGGTATCGGTCTCCCACTCACCCATAAAGATGTTGGCATAGCTTGGGGCAAACCTGGTGCCCATGGCGGTTCCCCTCTTCTGAATGTAAAAGTCCTCCTTAAATATGAAGTAATTGTTCTGTAAAATGAACTCAATTCCTTCTACCAGGAAATTTTTAAGTTTCTGGTTCATTTCATAATTTGTGAGGGCTCTTTTCACTGCCTCTACACCTTGTGTATGACTTATAATGGTGTAGAGGGATGTTACATCCGCCGTAACAAGAAAAAGATCCTCCTCCCAATCTAAAGTTTCAATAAATTTCAAAACCTCGGTCGTATCTTTTAGATGGGACCGGTTCTTAATTACCAGGGGCTGTAGATGGACATCAATAAACATTGATAAATTCGAGGTTACCGAATTGACCCCCAAGATAATTGGTCTCCCGGGGGGATGGACCGGGTCTTTGTGGACCTTTGGAAGAACATAGATGGTAGGTATTATTGGACAATCTATGTTTAAAAATGTATTCTCTTCCTCTGTTATGGTCCCTGATTTATTATATTTGTCAGTTAAGGATTTTAAAAGATTGACAATTTTTTGAGTTGGGTTACCCCTCATTTTTCTATATGTTTCTTGATCAGAAAGTTGTTTAAGGATTTCTCCTTCAAAGTCCTTCTTATTTAAGAGGACTATTCCACCCCCCTTATCAGTAGGTTTTATAATAAGGTTTATATGATCTATCAGAGATTTTAAGCCTTTTCTTTCTTTGAATGAGAGGTTTTGTCCCATCTTAATAAGATAATAAGAAGATAGGACAAAACCTCTCATTCAAAGAAACTGAGTGAGCCTCCATATTGGCCTGCCCACCAATCGTCCAGGTCACCTCTTGTCGAGCAGGTCCCTAACACTCTGGGGTCACCACCTGGGACGCAGGGAACCCCGAAACACGATCCAGCTAAGGACCCCCCCAGGGCATCACAATAAAGAATAGGGGTAGTAAAGTGGTGAAATTATAAGTATGGAGGTCCCTACTATATGTTTGAAGGTAGAGGGTATGTGAAATAAAAAGTGCATACATAAATAATAGACATACAGGATATAAAAAGTGACTGTGTATTTAAGTTGTGATGCCCTGAGACAGTCCAGCCAGAGCAGCCCGGGGCCCCCACGCCCAGATGCCAACCCCACATTTTCTGACACTATGCACAAATAAATAGGACTTACTTGGTATTATGCCTCTGTCTCAGTGCAGTCCATGCTGGTTCCCTGCTTAAAAACATAGAGGGGGTGGGGGAGGGGTGCTAATCCAGAGTGAGGCATTCTCAAACCTCAGGTATGTATTGCTACACAGATATATGGTAGGGGGGGAATTGGCTCTAAATTGCACACCCTCAGTAATGAAAGGTGCCATCTGCTGAGAATAAAATGGGTTACACAGAGAGAGAGGGTGCAAATGCACTATGCTATCATTACATAATATATAATAAGAGGTTGTTGGTATATCATTGGCCAGTGATATTGGCCTGCCCACCAATCGTCCAGGTCACCTCTTGTCGAGCAGGTCCCTAACACTCTGGGGTCACCACCTGGGACGCAGGGAACCCCAAAACACGATCCAGCTAAGGACCCCCCCAGGGCATCACAATAAAGAATAGGGGTAGTAAAGTGGTGAAATTATAAGTATGGAGGTCCCTACTATATGTTTGAAGGTAGACAGATATATGGTAGGGGGGGAATTGGCTCTAAATTGTTCCCTGCGTCCCAGGTGGTGACCCCAGAGTGTTAGGGACCTGCTCGACAAGAGGTGACCTGGACGATTGGTGGGTAGGCCAATATCACTGGCCAATGATATACCAACAACCTCTTATTATATATTATGTAATGATAGCATAGTGCATTTGCACCCTCTCTCTCTGTGTAACCCATTAGATTAGAGGAATGGTCAAGAGCATGGCAACTACAGTTTAATGCCAAAAAAATGCAAAATCATGCACTTGGGACTCAGAAATCCAAAGACTAAATATAATATAAATGGCACTATAATGGAAACTACTGAGGAAGAGAGGGATCTATGTTTCACTATTTCAGGGGACTTAAAAGCAGGTAGGCAATGTAACAAAGCAATGAAGAAGGCAAGTCAGATGCTTGGTTGCATAGGGAGAGGTATCAGCAGTAGAAAGAAAGAAGTAATAATGCCACTGTATAGGTCATTGGTACAACCTCACCTAGAGTATTGTGTTCAGTTCTGGAGGCCATATCTCCAGAAGGATATAAATACATTAGAGACTGTACAAAGAAGGGCAACTAATATGTATACTTTAGAGCAGAGAAGGGAAAGGGGGGACATGATAGAAACTTTCAAATATATCAAGGGTTTTAACAAGGTACAGGTGGGAGACATTCTTCACAGGAAGAGGAGCAACAGAACACGAGGACATGCACTGACACTAGAGGGAGGAAGATTCAGGGGAAATGTGAGGAAGAATTACTTCACAGAAAGAGTAGTAGATAAGTGGAATAGCCTCCCATCAGAGGTGGTAGAGGCAAATACAGTAGTACAATGTAATCATGCTTGGGATAAGCATATTGATATCCTTACAAAAAAATAAGGATCAAATATGGTTTGAGGTAACATGTTTAAAAAAGGGGCAGACTAGATGGGCCAAGTGGTTCTTATGTGCCTTCAAATTCTATGTTTCAATCCCACGAGCGAAGGAAATGCCCCAATTGAAGAGACTCCAGCAGATCAACGAGTCCCTTGTCTCCTGAAACAGTAGCAGTGTTTCCTGTTTCATTGATTTCGGGTTCCCGGACGGACTGGACAGAATGTTCCATCGGAAAGGCCTTGAGTGAAACCCCGCATACTGCAGGGTCTCAAATGTTGCCACCATTTTGCCCAACAGCTTCAAACTGCCATATAGAGGGATTTGGCGACTGGAGAATTGCCATCACCAACCGGCGAATGTCCACTGCCTTGGACTCTGGAAGGAAAACACGATGTAGATGTGTGTCCTAAATCACACCCAAAAACTGGAGTTTCTGAGCGGGTGTTAAATGAGACTTTGGCAGATTTAACATCCACCCGTGGTCTCGAAGAAACTGCGTTGCAATCGTCAGATGTTCCTGCAACTTCTCTGCCGTTTCCGCCCTTAACAAGAGGTCATCCAAGTACGGAATAATCACAATCCCTTTAAACATGGCTCGCTGCCATGACAGCCATCACCTTTGTGAAAACTCTCGGCGCTGTGGCCAGTCGGAAGGGTAGAGGCGTTTTGCAATAGGAACAACTCATCTGCAGTTTCAGGATGAAACTGCAGATGAGTTGTTTCTATTGCAAAACGCAGCAAAGATTGATGTTCCCTGCATATCGGCACGTGTAGATAAGCATCCTGGATGTCCACTGAGGCTAAACATTCTCCAGGTTCTATGCTTAAAAGCACTGACCGAAGAGATTCCATACTGAAGTGATCCACCCACAGATGTAGGTTTAAAGACTTCAGGTTTAGAATGGGTCAGAAGGAACCATCCGGTTTGGGGACTAAGAAAAGAATGGAATAAAATCCCATCTTTCTTTCCTCCTGAGGTACCGGGATCACAACTCCGTTGCCGCCCCCAAGAGGGCTTTCCGCAAGCGAGCTTCTCGTGGCAAGGGTGTTGGGAGAAATCTCTTTTGGAGGGACTCCCCTGAGATTGATCCTGTAACCCAGCAAAATTATAGAGTGAACCCAAGGGTCCGGGGTGGAGAGACACCACACATCCCGATACTGCAGGAGGCAAACCCCCCCCCCCTCTGATCCCAGAAGGGGGAGTCTCCACCTCGTCATGCTGAGGACTTATCCTCACTTTTTGAAGAATGTTTCTTTGCAAAGGCCCCAAAGTGGGATCTGGGCGACCTTCCTTTGCCACAGGGAAACTTTGTTCTGCCTGGTTGTCCTCTACTGGACACACCCCCTCGAAAGGAGGAACGAAAGGAAGACCTGAATGCCCCAAACATTGACACTGAGTGCTTAGTAGATGTGGTGGGGAGGAAAGTGCTCCCCCCCCCCTTATTTAACCACTTGAGTGGTATGCCCAGAGATTTTCCGGGCTCAGCTGCGCTGCCGCAGCGGGCTGTCCCGGAAAATATCTGGGCATACCCCTATTATACAATAGGTGCGCACCACTGGCGCAGCACCTCTACAGCACATCCCGTGACCAGCTCCAGTCCCCCCCTGTTCCTTTGCTCTGGTGATCGGTAAGCCGGAGCTTCCCTGACCCGCCAGCCAGCCCGTCACTCATGTTACGGTGACGTCGGCGGCAGGCTCGGGTATGGTTGGCCAGGCTTGGGGGGACTCGGAAGCGCTCAGGCACCCGAGTCCTCCCGAGCCGCGAACATCACCCAGCCTGCCGCCGACGTCACTGCTAAATGTGACAGGCGGCATAGGCTGGGGGAGAGAGGCAGCAAGGAAGCTCCGGCGTACTAACGCCGGAGGTGAGGTGGGGGGGCTGCTTCCAGCTTTCTGTGGTGGGTTTTGCTGGGGCAGGATAAACCTGCCCTGGTAGGTTTGTCCTGCTCCAGCAAAACCCACCACTCAAGGGGTTAATAAGTGAATCCAGTTGAGCCCCAAAAAGAAGTTCTCCTTTGAAAGCCAATGCCTCTAGAGACTTTTTAGACTCGCTATCAGCTTCCCAAGCCTTAAGCCAGAGAACTCTCCTAACTGTCACAGAAGTGGCTGACACCTTTGACTCCATCTTGGCGCCTTCTCCACCAGCCTCACAAACATATTCCACTGCACACTTTAGCTTTTCTGCCAAAGCAAAAGCTTCTGTGTCTGGCTGAAGCTGAGCACGCAAAGCATCAGGCCCACTTCATCATGGCCTTGGGATACCCAAGCTGATGCAATGACCGGACGTAAAGTAAAGCCATCCCCTTCAAACACAGCTTTCAGACAGCCTTCAATCTTTTTACCCACGGGGTCTTTGAAGGCAGGACCCCCTTGTACAGGCAAAGCAGTGGTCTTAGACAACCTAGAAACAGCTGCATCCACCAGAGGGACCTGTTCCCACACCTTCACATGCTCCACCGGCATGGGGTACATGTTGGCAAATCTCTCTTTTTTTTATTTTATCTTTTATTGACAGAAAAAGACAAACTTATACAGAATACAGTTACAGAGAACAAAATAAAGTTGTCTGGTCGGTAACTAACAATAGTAACATTTGTTGATGGTACATTCACGCGATCTGTAGGATGATTATAGCACCACATTAATTCACAAATATACCTTTATATATTAATTCAGAAGGGAGGGTCGTTAGTTAAGGTTTCAGTTAAGTACCAGGTGGTGTCCGAGAAAGAGTTTCTTAGGGCGGTTTTTAAAGGGGGGGAGCGGTTACGTATGTAGGGCAACCAGGTATCAAAGAATTTGTTTGCCAATTTTTCTTTTTGAACAGAGGTTTCTGTCCAATCCATCATAAACAGATACGTTATTCTGGGGAAGGCTAAGGATAATGAGGGTGGGGTTGTCCAGATCCATTCTGACAGTATCGTTTTTTTTAACAGTCGCTGCCATTTTAACAAGTAACAGTCGAGTTCCTGATGATCGGCGTTTGCAATCTGCCAATGAATAGTTTCCCCAAAAGACCCAAGCTTTTGAGATATTATAATCTATATCTAGTTTTGTTTTGACATAGTTCTGAAACTCTATCCAAACAGACTGCACAACATCACAGGACCGCATCTGGGTTACCGCACTTGTAACAATTGGCGTTGGGAGCTCCCCCCCGTAAGATATTTAAGTTTCGGAGTAAAATATGATCTATGTAATAACTTGTGATGCATCTCCATATAGGATATAGATACTAGGCTCTTGTTTAAGGTCTGGTATGCTGTCAACATTGTCTTGTTGGCAAATCTCTTGAGCATGAGAAGCCTTTTATGAGGTGTCTTCCATGCTTCCCCAAGTAGTGCCTTCATGCCCTCATCCGAAGGGAAGGTAACTGCATCCCTGCACTGTTTCTTAAATACACCCTGAACTGGCTCTTTATCCTCCATCTGAGAGGTTTAATGTTTGTTTAACTGCCAATATTAAATCTTCAATACCAGGGACAGAAGACTCAAACTCGTCCCTCTGGTCCCAAAACATATCTTCAGTACATTCACCTTCATCTTCGGACTCTAAATTAAGAAGGGGAGGTGTGGATAAAGGGTGCCTGGGTGAAGTTACCTCAGGAGCCTTGGAAAGCTGCTCTATAAAAGTATTCATTTTATGGACAATCTGTGCTGTGTCCTGCATTACTTGCAGTAGAGCAGAGTCCCCCTGAGATGGGGTAATAGAGCCCACAGACGGTTGAGAGGAGGATAAAGGCCTAGGAGATTTAACAAGCTCATCTCTCTGCCTACTCAAAGCCTGTACTAAGGCATTCATAGATCTCCCTAATGCAGCCACCCACGCAGGTTCAGGCTGCTCAGACCTCTGGGCTTGAGCCCCATTGGGCACAGACTTACATGCAGGGCACAAGTCCCCCTGATCCATCTGTTCAATAGTTAATTTAATTCCACAAAACCTGCAGTTATTTAACATGGCAGACGCTCCCTCCCCAAGAGCAGCAGCACTACACCTTTCTGTCATGATAACACACACACAGTGCACAATATTAGGCGTTTGTACAGAATAATATACCCAAGTACTTATCTGTCTGCTCTGCTGCAATGGACCCTCAGCGGCCACCAGGGAAAGCGCTGCCCAGGAGAAACTTTCCACTCAGTTCTGTAGTGTAAAATCCTCCTCCAGCTCCGCACAGTGTGGAGAGAAATGGCGCCAGAACAGAGTGTAGGAAGAGACCAAGTCTCTGCTTCAGTGGGGAGGGAAGCTTTTTGGCACCCTCCCCCTATCAGCCGCTCCTACCAAGTGTTTCTCCTTACTTCCAGTGTCTCCCCTCAGGCTGGGACAACTTGGAACATCCAGCTCATGATGTGAGGGGAGAGCAGGAGTATAATAGGGACTGATAGCTCCTGATGTATGCGATACACCAGAGAGTGTGGGGAGGAGACTGGTCAGATCTCTGGGCTGGTAACACACAGTGACATGATGTGAGGGAGAGAGCAGGAGTATAATAGGGGCTGATGGCTCCTGATGTATGAGATACACGAGAGAGTGTGGGGAGGAGACTGGTCAGATCTCTGGGCAGGTAACACACAGTGACATGATGTGAGGGGGAGAGCAGGAGTATAATAGGGGCTGATGGCTCCTGATGTATGAGATCCACCAGAGAGTGTGGGGAGGAGACTGGTCAGATCTCTGGGCAGGTAACACACAGTGACATGATGTGAGGGGGAGAGCAGGAGTATAATAGGGGCTGATAGCTCCTGATGTATGAGATACACCAGAGAGTGTGGGGAGGAGACTGGTCAGATCTCTGGTAACACACAGTGACATGATGTGAGGGGGAGAGCAGGAGTAGAACAGGGGCTGATGGCTCCTGATGTATGAGATACACCAGAGAGTGTGGGGAGGAGACTGGTCAGATCTCTGGACTGGTAACACACAGTGACATGATGTGAGGGGAGAGCAGGAGTATAATAGGGGCTGATGGCTGCTGATGTATGAGATACACCAGAGAGTGTGGGGAGGAGACTGGTCAGATCTCTGGGCTGGTAACACACAGTGACATGATGTGAGAGGGAGAGCAGGAGTATAATAGGTGCTGATGGCTCCTGATGTATGATATACACCAGAGAGTGTGGGGAGGAGACTGGTCAGATCTCTGGACTGGTAACACACAGTGACACTAAGTTAGGGGGAGAGCAGGAGTATAATGGGGGCTGATGGCTCGGTGGTCCACCATTGATCCTGCTATTATTGATGTTCCAACATCGATCCTGCCTCCATATATGTTCTGCCATCAATCCTGCTAACCATCAGTGTCTCACCACCGATCCTGCTCATCAATTACCCATCATTGCACCATCTGGTCAGTAACATCTAGCCACCTTATGAGTCTTCATGCTGGCTTGTATCTACATCCTTGGGACTTCATCACTGTTCTAACCCTGCACCATCTGTGAGAGTTTACCATTGATACTATTATCATCAGCATTCATACTGACTCCCTGTGCCATTGAGGACTGTTACTACTTACCAGTGTGCTTTCATTGGGTACACCCGACTCCTGCATTAAGTCTTATCACCATCTGCCACTGTGTGTTGTCATATCTACTGCGTGCTTTAATAAAAAATACTTATTTTATTCATACCTAAAGACTTCATTTTTGGTCATGCCTTCGGGCGGCCAATGCTCAGAAGCCCTCACTATGTCTAGTCCTCCCAGGTTTATACACACGTCAGCCCCTATGCCTGCGTCCTCACCAGGTCAGCTCCAGACCTCAGGCATGACAGTTATTCTGTACTGACCGAGGAGGGTGCAGGATAAGAGGCCGCTGTAGTGACAGAGGAGGGTGCGGGATAAGAAACCGCTGTAGTGACAGAGGAGGGTGCGGGATAAGAGGCTGCTGTAGTGACAGAGGAGGGTGCAGGATAAGAGGCTGCTGTAGTGACAGAGGAGGGTGTAGGATAAGAGGCTGCTGTAGTGACAGAGGAGGGTGTAGGATAAGAGGCCGCTGTAGTGACAGAGGAGGGTGCAGGATAAGAGGCCGCTGTAGTGACAGAGGAGGGTGCGAGATAAGAGGCCGCTGTAGTGACAGAGGAGGGTGCAGGATAAGTGTCTTATGTAGTGACAGAGGAGGGTGTAGGATAAGAGGCCGCTGTAGTGACAGAGGAGGGTGCGGGATAAGAGGCCGCTGTAGTGACAGAGGAGGGTGCGGGATAAGAGGCCGCTGTAGTGACAGAGGAGGGTGCGGGATAAGAGGCCTCTGTAGTGACAGAGGAGGGTGCGGGATAAGAGGCCGCTGTAGTGACAGAGGAGGGTGCGGGATAAGAGGCCGCTGTAGTGACAGAGGAGGGTGCGGGATAAGAGGCCGCTGTAGTGACAGAGGAGGGTGCGGGATAAGAGGCCGCTGTAGTGACAGAGGAGGGTGCGGGATAAGAGGCCGCTGTAGTGACAGAGGAGGGTGCGGGATAAGAGGCCGCTGTAGTGACAGAGGAGGGTGTGGGATAAGAGGCCGCTGTAGTGACAGAGGAGGGTGCGGGATAAGAGGCCGCTGTAGTGACAGAGGAAGGTGCGGGATAAGAGGCCGCTGTAGTGACAGAGGACTGTGCAGGAAAAGAGGCTGCTGTAGTGACAGAGGAGGGTGCGGGATAAGAGGCCGGTGTAGTGACAGAGAAGGGTGCGGGATAAGAGGCCGCTGTAGTGACAGAGGAGGGTGCAGGATAAGATGCTGCTGTAGTGACAGAGGAGGGTGCAGGAAAAGAGGCCGCTAGTGACAGAGGAAGGTGCGGGATAAGAGGCTGCTGTAGTGACAGAGGAGGGTGCGGGATAAGAGGCTGCTGTAGTGACAGAGGTGGGTGTAGGATAAGAAGCCGCTGTAGTGACAGAGGAGGGTGCGGGATAAGAGGCCGCTGTAGTGACAGAGGAGGGTGCAGGATAAGAGGCTGCTGTAGTGACAGAGGAGGGTGTGGGATAAGAGGCTGCTGTAGTGACAGAGGAGGGTGCAGGATAAGAGGCCGCTGTAGTGACGGAGGAGGGTGTGGGATAAGAGGCCGCTGTAGTGACAGAGGAGGGTGCGGGATAAGAGGCCGCTGTAGTGACAGAGGAGGATGCGGGATAAGAGGCTGCTGTAGTGACAGAGGAGGGTGTAGGATAAGAGGCTGGTGTAGTGACGGAGGAGGGTGCGGGATAAGAGGCTGCTGTAGTGACAGAGGAGGGTGCGGGATAAGAGGCTGCTGTACTGACAGAGGAGGGTGCAGGATAAGAGGCTGCTGTAGTGACAGAGGAGGGTGCGGGATAAGAGGCTGCTGTAGTGACGGAGGAGGGTGTGGGATAAGAGGCCGCTGTAGTGACAGAGGAGGGTGCGGGATAAGAGGCTGCTGTAGTGACAGAGGAGGGTGTAGGATAAGAGGCTGGTGTAGTGATGGAGGAGGGTGCGGGATAAGAGGCTGCTGTAGTGACAGAGGAGGGTGCGGGATAAGAGGCTGCTGTACTGACAGAGGAGGGTGTGGGATAAGAGGCTGCTGTAGTGACAGAGGAGGGTGCGGGATAAGAGGCTGCTGTAGTGACGGAGGAGGGTGTGGGATAAGAGGCCGCTGTAGTGACAGAGGAGGGTGCGGGATAAGAGGCTGCTGTAGTGACAGAGGAGGGTGTAGGATAAGAGGCTGGTGTAGTGACGGAGGAGGGTGCAGGATAAGAGGCCACTGTAGTGACAGAACAAGGGTAATATGTGTCTCTCTGTAATAAGTGATTATTCCTCACCTGTGCTGGTATTTGTAGGGATTTCTTCCTCCTTACACTGCTGGTCACCCCTCATATCCTTCTCTTCCCCCTCTGTATCTTCCCACATAATATCACACAGATCTTCTCCCTAATTGCTAATATATATAAAATCACAGATATCTTACTAATTGCGTCTTTGGCATCTATTAGTTGATTTATCTATAAGCCCCCCACCTTCAATGAAAAACTAATTCAGAATACTACAGGAATCCAGAAAACATAAAACACATCACCCTTCTCCCATAGTGTTACAGATCCTTTCATTGCGCAGGATGAAATGCAGACAAACTGGCCTCATCTATGTTTTCTTTCTATTAAACAACCTCACCCCTCTGGCAATAACAGAAACATGGTGCACACTAGACAGTCACTGCTTCATCTGAGGCCCTCTCACACAGTGCACTCCACATCACTGAGCATTTGTTGGTGTGGTCGCCCCAGTTTCATCACCTTTCAAATAGCTACGATATATATTAGTTTTTTTTAGACATCATATGGACTGAGTTTGTAAACAGTAAAGTGCTGAGTGATCCGGTAGCGGAGTCACATGACCAGAAGGATGGGGAGGGAAGTGTTACACTAAGGGGGTGTCACGTGCGCAAGTGTCAACATTGACACCAAAAAAATCATCAAAAACTCGTTCCGCCCTTTTAATGTGTCAACTTTTTCCATGTTGATCCTTTGCTTGTGTTGACCTTTCTGGGCCAGATTAGACACTGTTGGCCCCATGATACACATCCTTATTAACACAAGTGCACGACTGCAACCCTACATTACCATACGTTACCAAAAATGACCATACATTACTGTGGAGCCCAGGAGTGGGGAACTGTGTCTGATCTCCATATATAATACACCAGTCTGCTCCACCTGCATTATCATCACGGAGCACCACAGTCTGCGCCACCTATTTAACATTAAATTAGAATGTAACAATAATACTAGATGCAATTTCCTGACGCTGCCGGACTCAACACTGGGTCCTCCCTGCAGTGCTGCCTCCTCCGCATCCGCAACTTGTCTTGTTATGGACAATTGAAACATTCCTGGACCCTGGAACTCAGAGCGAGGGCGGAGTACGGTGGAACGCACAATCCGGAAGTACAGTGGAACGCACAGCCCGGAAGTACCCGGAAGTGCGGCGTGTGTAACCTGCTGTTGTGTCTGGGAGAGAGCAGTCGTCAGGTGAGTGTCCCCATAAACAGGGGTGAGAGGGTATGGGTAGCGGGTGACCCCCGGGAGCTGCTGCTGGGGAGACGGCGCCTCCCGGCCTTACACGTGTGCTGTGGGGCTGTGGCTGAGGGGGGATATAATAGCTGTATATCCCGATACAGTGACTGGGGCCTTGTGCCACCCTCTGCCATAGGCTTGTTACCAGCAGCGTGTGGCTCCTATGGCACAGTATTATTCCTCTTATATAGCAGGTATTATGGTGTAGATGGGCATCATCACTGGGCTATTGTGCTGATTAATATGTGTATAAATCAGCCTTGTATACAATTGGTGATATGTGTACTACACCACTGTGAGACTATAAGAGGGATATACCCACAGTAGTGTACATATGGCTGTATACAGTGTATGTGCTATCATATACCCCTATTATATACATAGTGCTGCATGTACTACTAGAGAGATCCTGATTGCTAGGAGTCCGTGGCCTGAGCAAGCTGTAGCCGTGTACAGGGAAATCCCCCTCTGTATATGTGACACCGTCGTACATGTATTTGTGTGCAGCAATTCCACATAAGGCGCATTGTGTGACATTTACTATCAGTAAGCCTGAGATAGGCAGGTGCTGCTGTCATACCATTATCCTCAGTCTGTGTAACACTTGGGGATACTAAGTACAGCATTGTATCTAATATATGAGAAGCCTAAATACTATATATTGCAGCACACTAAGTATGGGGCTGATTCAGACCTGATCGCAGGGTTGTGAATTTGCAGCGGCCACAGTTCAGCCAAGACTCCGGCCCGCTAGAGTGATATCCCGCCTTGTGAAGCAATGCGCAGCCGTGCAAATATGTCCAAATCCTGTCGCAAGCCGTTCACCGTCGGATGATTGTTACACTGGTCCCATCATATCCAGCCCAGTGCTGACGTCACACACCCTCCCGTAATACAGGCATATCCAGCCCAGTGCTGACATCACACACCCTCCTCTAATACAGGCATATCCAGCCCAGTGCTGACGTCACACACCCTCCCCTAATACAGGCATATCCAGCCCGGTGCTGACGTCACACACCCTCCCCTAATACAGGTATATCCGGCCTGGTGCTGATGTCACACACCCTCCCCTAATACAGGCATATCCAGTCCAGTGCTGACATCACACACCCTCCCCTAATACAGGCGTATCCGGCCTGGTGCTGACGTCACACACCCTCCCCTAATACAGGTGTATCCGGCCCGGTGCTGACGTCACATACCCTCCCCTAATACAGGTGTATCCGGCCCGGTGCTGATGTCACACACCCTCCCTTAATACAGGCGTATCCAGCCTGGTGCTTACGTCACACACCCTCCCATAATACAGGCGTATCCGTCCTGGTGCTGACGTCACACACCCTCCCCTAATACAGGCGTATCCTGCCTGGTGCGGACATCACACATCCTCCTCTAATACAGGCATATCCGGCCTAGTGCTGACGTCACACACCCTCCCCTAATAAAGGCATATCCGGCCTAGTGCTGACATCACACACCCTCCCCTAATACAGGCGTATCCGGCCTGGTGCTGACGTCACACACCCTACCCAAATACAGGCAAACCCGGCCTGGTGCTGACATCACACACCCTCCCCTAATACAGGCATATCCGGCCTGGTGCTGACGTCACACACCCTCCCCTAATACAGGCAAACCCGGCCTGGTGCTGTCACACACCCTCCCGTAATACAGGCAAACCCGGCCTGGTGCCGATGTCTGACACCCTCCCCTAATACAGGCGTATCCGGCCTGGTGCTGACGTCACCCACCCTCCCCTAACACGATCAGGTACACCTAGCGTATTTCCACGCACCCATGCGGTTTTCTTAGCACTCCCTTATTTTCAACTCTCAATGTCTACTTCCTGTCAATCGCCTTGTGAACGTACTCATGCACAGTTCATCGATAATCAGCCGAATGCAAATTGGTGGTTGTGTGATCAGGTCTGAATTAGCCCTTATGTCCAGAGGGTAATATCGCTCACATAGACTATAACAGCAGCATAATAAGTGTACAATACACTGACTTACAGATAGTACATAGTAATACGGCAGATCATCTCTTACACAGATACACTGACTTACAGATAGTACACAGTAATACAGCACATCATCTCTTACACAGATACACTGACTTACAGATGGTACACAGTAATACGGCACATCATCTCGTACACAGATACACTGACTTACAGATAGTACACAGTAATACGGCAGATCATCTCTTACACAGATACACCGACTTACAGATAGTACGCAGTAATACGGCACATCATCTCTTACACAGATACACCGACTTACAGATAGTACACAGTAATAAGGCACATCATCTCTTACACAGATACACTGACTTACAGATAGTACACAGTAATACGGCACATCATCTCTTACACAGATACACTGACTTACAGATAGTACGCAGTAATACGGCAGATCATCTCTTACACAGATACACTGACTTACAGATTGTACGCAGTAATACGGCACATCATCTCTTACACAGATACACTGACTTACAGATAGTAAGCAGTAATACGGCACATCATCTCTTACACAGATACACTGACTTACAGATAGTAAGCAGTAATACGGCACATCATCTCTTACACAGATACACTGACTTACAGATAGTACGCAGTAATACGGCAGATCATCTCTTACACAGATACACTGACTTACAGATGGTATGCAGTAATACGGCACATCATCTCTTACACAGATACACCGACTTACAGATGGTACACAGTAATACGGCACATCATCTCTTACACAGATACACTGACTTACAGATAGTATGCAGTAATACGGCACATCATCTCTTAAGATAGTACGCAGTAATACGGCACATCATCTCTTACACAGATACACCGACTTACAGATGGTACGCAGTAATACGGCACATCATCTCTTACACAGATACACCGACTTACAGATAGTACACAGTAATATGGCACATCATCTCTTACACAGATACACTGACTTACAGATAGTACACAGTAATATGGCACATCATCTCTTACACAGATACACTGACTTACAGATAGTACACAGTTATACGGCACATCATCTCTTACACAGATACACTGACTTACAGATAGTACGCAGTAATACGGCACATCATCTCTTACACAGATACACCGACTTACAGATAGTACGCAGTAATACGGCACATCATCTCTTACACAGATACACGACTTACAGATAGTACACAGTAATACGGCACATCATCTCTTACACAGATACACCGACTTACAGATAGTACACAGTAATAAGGCACATCATCTCTTACACAGATACACTGACTTACAGATAGTACACAGTAATACGGCACATCATCTCTTACACAGATACACCGACTTACAGATGGTACGCAGTAATACAGCAGATCATCTCTTACACAGATACACTGACTTACAGATAGTACACAGTAATACGGCACATCATCTCTTACACAGATACACTGACTTACAGATAGTACGCAGTAATACGGCAGATCATCTCTTACACAGATACACTGACTTACAGATTGTACGCAGTAATACGGCACATCATCTCTTACACAGATACACTGACTTACAGATAGTAAGCAGTAATACGGCACATCATCTCTTACACAGATACACTGACTTACAGATAGTAAGCAGTAATACGGCACATCATCTCTTACACAGATACACTGACTTACAGATAGTACGCAGTAATACGGCAGATCATCTCTTACACAGATACACTGACTTACAGATGGTACGCAGTAATACGGCACATCATCTCTTACACAGATACACCGACTTACAGATGGTACACAGTAATACGGCACATCATCTCTTACACAGATACACTGACTTACAGATAGTATGCAGTAATACGGCACATCATCTCTTAAGATAGTACGCAGTAATACGGCACATCATCTCTTACACAGATACACCGACTTACAGATGGTACGCAGTAATACGGCACATCATCTCTTACACAGATACACCGACTTAAAGATAGTACACAGTAATATGGCACATCATCTCTTACACAGATACACTGACTTACAGATAGTACACAGTAATATGGCACATCATCTCTTACACAGATACACTGACTTACAGATGGTACACAGTTATACGGCACATCATCTCTTACACAGATACACTGACTTACAGATAGTACGCAGTAATACGGCACATCATCTCTTACACAGATACACCGACTTACAGATAGTACGCAGTAATACGGCACATCATCTCTTACACAGATACACTGACTTACAGATAGTACGCAGTAATACGGCACATCATCTCTTACACAGATACACGACTTACAGATAGTACACAGTAATACGGCACATCATCTCTTACACAGATACACTGACTTACAGATAGTACACAGTAATAAAGCACATCATCTCTTACACAGATACACTGACTTACAGATGGTACGCAGTAATACGGCAGATCATCTCTTACACAGATACACGGACTTACAGATGGTACGCAGTAATACGGCACATCATCTCTTACACAGATACACTGATTTACAGATGGTACACAGTAATACGGCACATCATCTCTTACACAGATACACTGACTTACAGATGGTACGCAGTAATACGGCAGATCATCTCTTACACAGATACACTGATTTCAGATGGTACGCAGTAATATGGCACATCATCTCTTACACAGATACACTGATTTACAGATGGTACACAGTAATACGGCACATCATCTCTTACACAGATACACTGATTTACAGATGGTACACAGTAATACGGCAGATCATCTCTTACACAGATACACTAACTTACAGATGGTACGCAGTAATACAGCACATCATCTCTTACACAGATACACTGACTTACAGATAGTACGCAGTAATACGGCACATCATCTCTTACACAGATACACGACTTACAGATAGTACACAGTAATACGGCACATCATCTCTTACACAGATACACTGACTTACAGATAGTACACAGTAATAAAGCACATCATCTCTTACACAGATACACTGACTTACAGATGGTACGCAGTAATACGGCAGATCATCTCTTACACAGATACACGGACTTACAGATGGTACGCAGTAATACGGCACATCATCTCTTACACAGATACACTGATTTACAGATGGTACACAGTAATACGGCACATCATCTCTTACACAGATACACTGACTTACAGATGGTACGCAGTAATACGGCAGATCATCTCTTACACAGATACACTGATTTCAGATGGTACGCAGTAATATGGCACATCATCTCTTACACAGATACACTGATTTACAGATGGTACACAGTAATACGGCACATCATCTCTTACACAGATACACTGATTTACAGATGGTACACAGTAATACGGCAGATCATCTCTTACACAGATACACTGACTTACAGATGGTACGCAGTAATACAGCACATCATCTCTTACACAGATACACTGACTTACAGATGGTACACAGTAATACGGCACATCATCTCTTACACAGATACACTGACTTACAGTTGGTACGCAGTAATATGGCACATCATCTCTTACACAGATACACTGACTTAAGGCCCCCATACACTATGAGATTTATCTGACCTGTAAAATTGCAGGAGACCTACATACAATTTGACACTTGATGTGCTATTTTTTACATCCAATTTGTGTCAGATAAATCACGTGATTTATCTGATGCAAATTGAATGCAATCCATATATGTGCACGCTCTGCTGAACGCCTCTGGAGGAAATCTCACTCTCTGGCAGACTTCCTCCATTTCAAGTTTATTCTCTCCTCCTACAGCGCTGCTCTCTCCTCTGCCAAACAATCTTTCTTCAAATCTCTCATCTCTTCCCATTCCTCCAATCCCCGACGTCTCTTTGAAACTTTCAACACTCTACTTCGCCCTGCACCACCCTCCTCCCTTCATCCCTCACTGCCACTGACTTTGCCTCCTTCTTCCTCTCTAAAATTGAGATAATCCGACATGATATCTCCTCCCATACCCCCTCTGCTGCCCACCCACCCCAATTATCCTCCCCTCCCAACTACCCCACTCTGTCATCCTTCTGCCCTATTACAGCTGAGGAAGTCCGCTCCCTCATCTCATCCTCTCCCCCCTCTACCTGTCCCTTGGACCCTCTCCCCTCCCGTCTCCTCAGTTCCCTCTCCCCCACTGGCTGCTCCCACCTTGCTCACCTCTTTAACCTATCTTTTTCTACTGGCATTTTTCCCTCACCCTTCAAACATGCTCTGGTCTCACCTATTCTTAAAAAACCAAACCTGGACCCTTTATCTCCCACAAGCTACCGCCCTATCTCTCTTCTCCCATTTGCCTCTAAAATACTAGAACGGCTGGTTTACAGGCGTCTCACCAGCTACTTGTCTGACCACTCCATCCTTGATCCCCTTCAATCTGGCTTTCGCCCACTTCATTCCACTGAGACTGCCCTAGTGAAAGTCACCAATGACCTGCTGTCAGCCAAATCCAAGGGTCACTTCTCCCTGCTTATCCTTTTGGACCTATCTGCTGCCTTTGACACTGTGGATCACCCTCTCTTCCTCCACACACTCCAAAACAGTGGCCTCTCCGGCACAGTCTTCAACTGGTTTTCCTCTTACCTCTCCAACCGTTCCTTCTCAGTCTCTGCCTCTGGCTCTACCTCACCACCTTCTATCCTTTCTGTCGGGGTCCCCCAGGGTTCCGTCCTTGGCCCCCTTCTGTTCTCTCTGTACACCTCCTCTCTGGGTGCACTCATTAACTCCTTTGGCCTCCAATATCACCTCTATGCGGATGACACCCAAATCTACCTCTCCTCTCCTGATCTGTCCCCCACTGTTTTCTCTCAGGTTTCCAACTGCCTCTCTGCCATCTCCACCTGGATGTCTGAGCGATTTCTGAAGCTGAATATGGACAAAACCAAACTCATTATCTTTCCCCCACCCAGAGCTATGCCCCCTACTAATATCTCTATCACTGTTAACAACACCATCATCTCCCCCGTTCCCCAACTCCGCTGCCTGGGTGTCACTCTTGACTCCTCCCTCTCCTTTGCACCCAACATCCAAGCCCTGGCCCATTCTTGCCGGTTCCAGTTACGCAACATTGCTCGCATCAGGCCCTTTCTCTCACAGAGTGCAACTAAGCTAATCATCCACTCATTGGTCATCTCACGGCTCGACTACTGCAATGTTCTCCTCACCGGCCTCGCTCAATCCCAACTGGCTCCTCTCCAATCTGTCCTCAATGCTGCAGCCAGGCTTATCTTCCTCTCCCACCGCTCTAATTCTGCCACTCCCCTTCAACAAAATCTGCACTGGCTTCCATTCCCCTACAGAATCGTCTTCAAACACCTCACACTCACATACAGGGCCATCTCTAATTCCATTGCTCCATATATCTCTAACCTCATCTCCATTCATACACCCTCCCGCCCTCTACGGTCGGCTGACGACTGTCGTCTCTCCTCCACCCTGATCACTGCTTCCCATGCTAGAGTACAGGACTTTGCCCGTGCTGCACCCTTCAGTGGAACGCACTCCCTCGCTCCATTAGACTCTCCCCGACCTTGCAAAGCTTCAAACGGGCACTGAAAACTCACCTATTCATCAAAGCATACCCTTCCACTGCATAAACCAGATGGTTCTCCGACCCCTTGCCTGTTTACATCCTGCTAACTAACCACCACCCACTTGCTTGCACCTCTTGTAATCTGTCTGTCTCCCCTTCCTACTAGATTGTAAGCTCATCCGAGTAGGGCCCTCTTCCCTCCTGTTGTCAAAGCCCTCTTCTCTTCACATGTCACTCACAGCTCTCCTATACTCCAACACTCAGTGACCATCTTTGTCCGCATACTCATCTCCATCATTGGCATCTAGCCTCTAGTTGTATGTTGATTGAGTCCTCACTACTTATATCCAAGCTGTAATGTGTATTGAACTGTGGCGCTCTTTATTTGTACTGTATTCTTGTTATTTATTCAATGTTATGCCAAGCTTTGTCTCCCTGTATTGTTCCTTTGTACGGCGCTGCGAAACACTTGTGGCGCCTTATAAATAAAATTATAATAAAATTATAATAATATATATATATCAAGAAAAAACAGAGAGCAGAGATCACGTACCAAATGAGGCGGTACAAACACTGCTGTATATTCACATGAAGTGCTGACTCCGCAGCAGGTTGTTGGAGTGGTTAAACTCAGATGGTTTTCAACAAGCGGCGGGCAGCAGGCAGCAGACGGCAGCGGTGGTCTGTTCTCCACAGGTTTTACTCCGGTCAGAGATGACGTTAGGCCACACCCCAACGCGTTTCGTCATTGACTTCGTCAGAGAGCTGGCCTAGCGTCAGTCTCCGGCCCATTTTATCAGCCAGATAGAATTCCAGAGGCCACTTTCTCTAAAACAATTACAGCCACCACGATTGTTACATCATAAAAAGAATATAGACACATTTAATGATATATAAAAAAAATATACAAAAGGAATGGCACAATTTATACACTACTAGACAGAATTAGTATAAAAAGAATATGCGGCTTAATAGCCAATCACTTTAAGTCTCAATACATGCATTTCGAGACAAAGAAAGAATATCAGAATACATATATACAATTTTTCCAGGCAGAATATACAAAATATGGACATATTGTAACAGGAGATAATAAAAAATGAAAAATAATGAAAAAAAATAAACTGCAATCAAAAGAGAGTGCAATTCGGCCCACATTAGCCAATAAAGGCTGTGATTTCCAATCCGTCGTTCAATCCCTTTGGACTTAGGGTTCCTAGATGATACATCTAGAAGGATTCCCTCCTAAGTAACATTTTTTCTCTATCCCCCCCCCCCCTAATGTCTGTGGTGACAATCTCAATTCCCACAAATTTCATACCTTGTGGGTCACTTTTTTGACAACGGGCAAAGTGCCTAGGCACACTATGGTTCGTTCCTCGATTTTGGAATATTGCTGTAGTGCTCTAGAATTCTTATCTTCAAAGCCCGTTTTGTCTGTCCCACGTATCTCATGCCACATGGGCAGACAAGGAGATACACCACGTGTGTTGAGTTGCAATTGATTGCAGTTTTTATTTTCCATTTCTTGCCCCCTTTACCAACAATTTCTTTTGAACCCCTTAAACTGTGTGAGCCACAGCAAAAAAAAAAAACAGTTGCTGGGGACAATTGTTTTCTATCTAAATTTCTAGACCTTACCAAAGCAGTCAATAAGAGTTTGAGGATAACCTTTTTCCTGGAATCTAGGACATAAACCAGAGCTTGTTCAAATATACCCATATTGCTGCAATTCCGTCGCAGCCTCAACAATTGTGAGTGTGGGAGATAATGGCAGCTGTTATATTGCAAGTAATTGTTGCTATCAACCTACTTAAAGAAGGTACAAGTTTCGATATTCATAGGTTGTTCCTACCTAGCAGTGAGGGTAAGGTCAAGAAATTCCAAACTTCTACTATTGAAGTTATATGTGAATCCCAGGTTATACTGATTATCATGTATATACTCAACAAATGTACGAAATTCTTCATGGGACCCCTTCCAAATCAATAGTAGGTCATACTATTGATTTGGAAGGGGTCCCATGAAGAATGCCTCTATGCTCCTCCATTATGGAAGGGGTTAATGGTGCAAAGAAGACAGAGTTAAGGTGCCCACACACGCACCGATCCCGGCGGTGCGATGCTTCGCGATGGGGTGCGCGCTCCCGCGGCACCTCATCGCACAGTACAAAAAGTATGTTCTGCACATACTTTTTGTACTAGCTTTTTATAGCATAGCATCGCATCGCATGCACAAGGCATACGATGCGATGCTATGTGTGCTAGTTAAGCAAAGAACGCACGCCGGGATCGATGCGTCTGTAGGCACCTTTACAGTTAACACACAGAGCTTCCCCCCAAACACTATTTCCAGATCCCACAGCGACTTACATAATAAAAGTTAGAGATAGAGGGCAGGAGGACACTCCCAGTGACGTCAAGAGGGAGGCAGATCAGCCAATGAGAAGCTCCCCCTGACCTCCAGCAGCAGGGGGGGGGACGGGGTTGGGCTCTGCTGTCCATACCGACCTCGACCTCCAGCAGCAGGGGAGAGGGGGGTGTCGGACTCTGCTGCCCGCCGACCTCCAGCAGCAGGGGGGCCTGGGGCCGAATTCAAATGTTCCTGCAGTTTAGTGGTGGGTGCCGTGGCACCGATCCCTCTCCGGCAGCCGCGGACGCCCTATGTGTGCCCCCCAGGTTAGAGGACTGGCGCTGCCACTGGGAGGCCGGACACCCTGGTCCCCTGCGTGCGGCGCCAGCCAGGGGGAGATGGGACTCACTCACGATGCAGCCCCAGGTCAGCTCCGGCGGCTGCAGCGAAGTGACGCCGTTAACCCCTGGCGCAGAACACAGTGACTAAGCCGTGCTGCCCCGGGTACAGGGGGGGAGGAGGAGAGGGGAAGCCGCCTACAGGGACTGGGGTGTGCCGCAGCCCCAGTCAGAGGCTGCGGCGAGGTGGAATGGACTAACCAGCTCTCAGCACAGCCAGGGAAAGGAGCCCCTGCAGCCAGGATGGCTTTCCTGGGCTGCAGGGTTAAGTAGGTACATTGTAAAATAAATATATTGCAAATGTATTTAAAAGGTGTGTGGCTTTTGGAGCCTGTGCTATGCACAGGCTCAGTGTGTACAATGTAACACGTGTGCTTTGAATGTATTTTAAAGGAAAAGTGCACTTACTGTAACTGCTGTGTCCCAGGTGAATCCAGAGTCCTGTGTGGGCTGCTGGGTCTTTTCCAAACTTTATCCTAAAAACGGAATGCTTTCCCAGACAGCCTCCAGGCTTGGAGCTGCAGAGAAAGTTAGCAGGGAACCTCAGCTTTCTAACAAGCCGAGTGGTTCCTTGGAGCTCCATGGGGCTCTCCGTCAGCAGGCAGGGGATCAGGGCTGCCCATCTCTGGAGCTCACGTCTGGGCTAGAGGTGTTCAGCTGGTCCCCCGGCAGGCTCCTGGAAGTATGTTATGGAGGGAAACCTAACCCCTAGCCAGACAGACCAGCACCTGGGTGGTACCTGGCCCCCCAGGTGGGCTGTAGCTCAGAGGAGTAACCACTCCCCTCTGTCCATAGGGACAATGCTGACTGTACATGTGCCGAGTGCATGCACGTCTCATGCACTTAAGTTGATTGGTTGAAGACCACAGGGTGGGCTTACCCCCTGTGGTAATGTGTATAGGAGTAGCATAAAAAGAGGGTTCTGCCCTGTGTAAAAATGTACATCTACCTGACTTGAATGCTGTAAACATCTGTCTGCTGTGCATTCTATGATAGGAGAAGAGATCTTTTCAGATCTATTGGCAAATAAACACCGTTCTGCCTTAAGAGGTCCACTTTCATCTTGCGACCAACAGAATTACCGCAATAATTCCGTTCTCCAGCCATTCTGGTTACAAGCATCCAGCATCTCCGAGTTCCGCTCTGCCAGCTACCAACGCAGAGGTCTGGTCCGGGACCAGTGGGGAACCAACAGACGCCAGTCGGGGGGATGGTGCCAGCAGTGTGTCGACGCACAAACTCCAGCAGGTAGTTTTCAGGTGCCAGCGTTTGGGCCTCAGGAAGTATCTGTGGTACAAGGCGCCACGTAGGAGGAGTCTGGTGGTGGCAGTGATAACCCCGCCCACTGCATAGTGGGTGGAGTCAGTAACAGGCGGTTACTGACGGTAACAGGGAATCCTCTATTGGCCAGGTCCCGTGAGACCAGGAACCGTTATCTGTGGACCCGAAAGGTGTAGCCAGAGCGTAAGGGCAGGCGTCCGGCCAACCGGCGTATGTGTGAGGTTTGTGCAAGTAGGTGGAAACAGGGAGGTGAAGAGAAAGAGAGCAATCCCTGACTGGGAATCGAATTTGGGCTTCAGCAGAGAGAGATCCTTATCCTGGATCACCAGGATAAGGTTGGTTTTAAAAGCAGAATAATGAATGTATAGCTGTATGACTGAACTGTACAGGTTGTCAGTGCTCTATGGACAAGACTATATATTGAATAGAACTGGACCGGACTGGATACAACTGGACCGGACTGAATTCTGGATATGAAGAGGACTGGACTAGATACACCAGGGCTGTGGAGTCGGAGTCGAAGAGTCGGAGGAAATTTCACGTACCTGGAGTCGGGCTCGGAGTCGGCAAACAATGCTCCGACTCCGAAAATTATAATTAATGACTTCTCTACTGTAAGAATAAAGACCAATGCATGCAGTGCCTCACGTAACCGCAAAACGAACACGTTAAGTGACCGTGAAAAAGCATGCTTTTCATGTGCTTCACTATATGGCACGCAACGCACAATTCGGAGCACCAATACTTATAAATGTATTCTCCCTTGTAGTTTACAACTTATTTCCAACTTTCAATAAGGTTTTCAATACCTCGTTGGTAGAAATCACCTGGTGTAGACTCGAAAAATTCATTCAACCAAGCTCTCCCACCATACGCACAACATCTTTTTACGCGGATGAAGATCTTGTTTCATGCGCGGGGTCATTTGTTTACCTTGGCTAAGCCATTCCTTACGCTGGTTCATATTGATGTACAGGCACCATTTTTCGTCGCCAGAAACGATTCGGTAAAGAAATCGTTCCTTGTGTACATGAATTGAACGGTGACGAGCAAGCAAACCAGCGGAGATTGTGGCTCGTTGATTTTTGTTGTCGTCACAAAGCATGCGGAACTCATGCTCCACACTTCTGAACCTTTCCTATTGAGTGAAGATTCTTCTCTATAGCTAGAAGAGCTTAGAAGGACTTGATGGAACAGCTTCTTGGATTCAACTGTTAGTGTTTATATTTATTTTAAAACCTGCATGCCTGCTTGTCTGTATGAGGGTAGACATTTGTACATGTTTCTGGAAGAAACTGTCTATCCTAGGCTTTTAAGTGTGGTGCAAGGAATGTATCAAATACATTCGCATATTAATACAGGGGAGTCAGGGTCAGAGGTACGAGAAGTCGGTGTCGGAGTCGGGACATTTATCTACCGACTCCACAGCCCTGGATACAACTGGGCTGGATATGAATAGGACTGGACCGGTCTGGATACTGTATACCAGTGGTAGCCAACTCTAGTCCTCGAGAGCTACCAACAGTTTACACCAAGGTTTTTGCTAATTACTCACAGAGGAATTCAGGGGCAGATTTGTTAACCTCGGTGAAGTGATATACTGTCTGGTTTTTATCACCGGCCAATCAGCTCCTACCTGTGAAGTTACAGGCCTGGTTTGAAAAATGACAGGTAGGAGCTGATTGGCCAGTGATAAAAACCAGACACTTTATCACTTCACCGAGCTTAATAAATCTACCCCTCAGTGAGAATTCAAATGGAGAATGCTGAACCACTGCTAGTAGGGAGCTAAAGGGGTTACAGCAGTCTCTCAGGTGTCTAATTAGGGAGAGCTGACCATAATTTCACACACACAATGATTGCAGGCTGAATAAATCCAGGCAGAACACACTGAAGGACCATGCAGAATCAGGGGAACAGAAGAACAAACTCCCAGCTTCCTGACCATGGCATTCATATGTAATTGCATCCCATCAGAACTGTCTTGTAACCTGGTGGGACCGCCATGCTATGGAATCCTATTGTTATGTATCCCTCCTATTATCCCGAAAGATTGTAAGCTTGTGAGCAGGGCCCTCCTACCTCCATGTCCGTTTGTTTCTACCCAGTTTTTTTATCACTGTTTTTTCCAATTGTAAAGCGCAACAGAATATGCTGTGCTATATAAGACACTGGGGTACTCTTTACCTAGCACGGCACCCACGATTTTGATCGTGGGCATCGCAGGTAAAAAAATCTCGGGCACCCCGGCCATTGAATGCACTAAAAATCGGGTACGACGCGATGCCCGCGATTTCCCATAGGGAACAATGTTAAATTTCTTAATTGACCCGATTTTACTGTTCAATGCCTCAATTGACACGATTTTTCCATAGGAAACAATGTTAAATGGCCCACAGAGGCCAAATAGCCACCCTGAAGTGTGAAATGGCCCCCACAATTGGTAACGCCACCCCACGATCAACGTCAACCCGAAGCGTGGCGAGCGGCGGCGGTACGCGTCCTACGACCTTTTCATACCCCCACTATCCACGTCGGCGTGGAGTTGAGAATAGAATAGTGTGGCGAACGTAGCGAGCCACCGAGCCCGAAGCGTGGCGAGCGGATGCGGATACCTTCACAGGTAAACGCGTCCCTTCGCGGGCTTCACAGGTATCCGCGTGCGCTCGCCACGCTTCGGGCTCGGTGGCTCGCTGCGCTCGCCACACTATTCTATTCTCAACTCCACGCCGACGTGGATAGTGGGGGTATGAAAAGGTCGTAGGACGCGTACCGCTGCCCCTCGCGGGCTCGCTGCTCTCGCCACGCTTCGGGTTCACGTTGATCGTGGGGTGGCGTTAACAATTGTGGGGGCCATTTCACACTTCAGGGTGGGTATTTGGCCTCTGTGGGCCATTTAACATTGTTTCCTATGGAAAAATCGTGTCAATTGAGCCATTTAACAGTAAAATCGGGTCAATTGAGAAATTTAACATTGTTCCCTATGGGAAATCGCGTCGGTCGCGTCGCACCCGATTTTTTAGTGCATTCAATGCCCGCGATGACCACGATGGGCGCCGTGCTAGGTAAAGAGTACCGACACTGCAAATAAATAATAATAAAATATCTACAATAATGACTATAAGATACATAGTTGCAGCATAAGGTGGGTTCCATAATACATCTATACAGCCATCCTTATACAGAGGCTTAGAGGGGTGGGGTAGGGTTACTTACTGGGATCCATTGAGATTTAGAACTTCCTGTTCCTGTTGGCTGAGATCCTGATCCCATATGATTTGTCACTTATTTGTACTGCATAATGTTGTGTCGCTGTGTGACCTGATATTAGCCGTACAGGAGACTTAGTGCTGTACAACCTGCACTGTATAGTATAAGGGTAAGTTATATATATTTATACTAATGGGCATTAATTAGGCTGTTTTGATGGGGTTTTTTTTCACATCCAGTCACAGTTAAAACACACACAATACATTACAGCACACTTAGTTCAAGGACTGATACTTATATTAATCTACTGTGTGCAAGTTATCAATGTGCGATGAAGCTGAGCGAAACGTGAGTCTACAACTACAGTGCAGACCGCCATCCCCTCCGTTACAGTGCTCAGTAGGCAGCATCTGTAAGTGTTGTATACTCCAGATTGAGCACATGGCTAAGGATGTCCCATACTCTACATTGGTCTACAGTGAATGTTGAACAATGTTAATGTTCTTATTTTAAAAGTGTCTCATCATTGGATCTACTACCAGCGCTAGGGCTGTTGAGCCTGACTAGATGTTGGACTTGAAAGGGTTAAAATAACCTTATGTAATAAACTCATGAGATTGATGGTTCTAGGCAGTCCATTTCTATTTGGTGCTGAGCAAGTATTTTGATCAACTTCCAACCTCCAGTTATACAGGATCCATCAGTTGACACTTAAATACATGGGTAATTTATGCCATTTTATGGGATCCCAGTGGTCAGAATCCCAGCGGTCACCATTGTGATGGTCACGTTACCGGCTCATTAGCGTTATGTGGGAAGGGATGGATGGAGTTAGGCTACCAAAAGGGATGGCTTGGGTTAAGCTGTAGAAGGGGTTTTGGGGATTTTGAATGGTGGTATTGTCACCATCTCTTTATCATACCTGCCCATCGTTACTAATGTCCTGGTCTCCCGCCTGTCGCTGCTCCTCTCCTGTCCTCCCCCGCCTGTCGCTGCTCCTCCTGCCCTCCCCCCGCCTGTCGCTGCTCCTCTCCTACCCTCCCCCCGCCTGTCGCTGCTCCTCTCCTGCCCTCCCTCTGCCTGTTGCTGTTCCTCTCCTGCCCTCCCCCGCCTGTCGCTGCTCCTCTCCTGTCCTCCCCCGCCTGTCGCTGCTCCTCCTGCCCTCCCTCCGCCTGTCGCTGCTCCTCTCCTGCCCTCCCTCTGCCTGTCGCTGCTCCTCTCCTGCCCTCCCCCGCCTGTCGCTGCTCCTCCTGCCCTCCCCCCGCCCGTCGCTGCTCCTCTCCTGCCCTCCCCCCGCTGCTCCTCTCCTGCCCTCCCCCGCCTGTTGCTGCTCCTCCTGCCCTCCCCCGCCTGTCGCTGCTCCTCTCCTGTCCTCCCCCGCCTGTCGCTGTTCCTCCTGCCCTTCCCCCGCCTGTCGCTGCTCCTCTCCTGCCCTCCCCCCGCCTGTCGCTGCTCCTCTCCTGCCCTCCCTCTGCCTGTTGCTGCTCCTCTCCTGCCCTCCTTACCTGTCGCTGTTCCTCTCCTGTCCTCCCCCGCCTGTCGCTGCTCCTCCTGCCCTCCCCCCGCCTGTCGCTGCTCCTCTCCTACCCTCCCCCTGCCGTCGCTGCTCCTCTCCTGCCCTCCCTCTGCCTGTCGCTGCTCCTCTCCTGCCCTCCCCAGCCTGTCGCTGCTCCTCCTGCCCTCCCCCCGCCTGTCGCTGCTCCTCTCCTACCCTCCCCCTGCCGTCGCTGCTCCTCTCCTGCCCTCCCCCCCGCCTGTCGTTGCTCCTCTCCTGCCCTCCCCCGCCTGTCACTGATCCTCTCCTGCCCTCCCCCGCCTGTCACTGCTGCTCTCCTGCCCTCCCCCCGCCTGTCGCTGCACCTCTTCTGCCCTCCCCTCGACCTGTCGCTGCCCTTCTTCTGCCCTCCCCCCGACCTGTCGTTGCTCCTCTTCTGCCCTCCCCCAGACCTGTTGCTGCTCTTCTTCTGCCCTCCCCCTGCCTGTCGCTGCTCTTCTCCTGCCCTCCCCCCCACCTGTCGCTGATCTCCTGCCCCCCCCCCTGCCGTCGCTGCTTCTCGCCTGAACCCCCCTGGCCCATCGCTGCTCCTCTTACCTGAGTAAGTGCAGTCTCTGTGGAGTGTTGGGCAGGAAAGCCAGGATGATGAGGATCCAGTACGATGTGTGAGTGTTAAAGAAATGGAGATAACGAGGGGGCAAATAAGGTGAGAGATGGGGCAGTAACTTGTGAGAGCTTGGATCAGATTTGTGTTTCTCAGTATAGGAGTAATCACTGCGTGCTCCCATAGTGATGGGATTATAGCAGCATAGAGAGACCATAGGTAAGGCTGGGATGTGCACAGGAGACCGGGATGGACTCATATGTGAGGGTACAGGATGGAGAGGACAGGTAGCACAGTAGGAAGTAGGCACTGATGTTAGTAGGGGGATGTGGGAGGGCTGAGCGATGCCTGAGCTGAGAGATGGCAGTGTGTTACTTTGTGGTGTCCAGGGCTTATCGGTAGCAGTGGTGGATGGCAGTGTATGTAAGGAGGTCAGGAGTACAAGATGGCTGCCAATTATTGTCTATCTTGCGTACACCTAAGGAGGCGTTGTGCTGCTTTAGTGGCCAGCCATGGCTTATACTCACATCAGTGAGGAGTGGGAAGAATAATGGGAACCACATGATGAGAGGCTGTTGCTGGGGTTTGGTGAAGCTGCGGCACTGATATATCAGCTTAGCGGGATGTGCACATTCAGCGGAGGCAGAAGGATGAGACTGTTTCCGTACTAGAAGACTGGCACCTGTCATTCACAGTACCGCAGGCACCCAGGGAGAACCAGCACCACCAGACCCGATAACAAGGAGTTGGGCTTCAGTTTGCTTTGTGGATCTCTGCACGTAAGACCCAGGATTTGCACTGGATGGATGACCTGCTGGTTCTGCATGATAATAGCAGGAGAGCCTGGTTAGCTTTGGCAGAGAGGTGGGAACGTTGTTGCGTAATCACACAGAATTCTGCTGATATGAGGGTTCTTCAGCAGAGAGGTTCTAGTAATGGAGGAGACCTTGCAGGTGATAAGGTGCTGATCTGGGGGTGAGAAAAGTCTGTTCTAGAGATCAGAAATAAGTCCTAGTCTACAGAAACAGCCAGTGGCCACCCCAATGTCTATAAGAGTCAGTCCATAGGGACTGTCCAAGAGCAGAGGTTATGTGCAATCACCCATTGTGAAGAACTATTCCAACCCCACCTCCTTGTCTGCTTCCAAACCTGGAGGTATGAGTGAGGTGGAGAGAACTGTGTGAGTGGGCTTCAGATGAGGCAGTGTCTGATTAGTTTGAGCCACGTTTTTGCTATTGCCAGAGGGGTGAGGTTGTTTAAGAGAAAGAAAACCTAGATGGAGGCTGGTTTGTTACAGGGTCTGCATTCCACCCTGCACAACTAAAGAGTTTTTAAAGTTATATTAGACCGGTGATGTGATATTTGTTTGCTGGGTTCCTGTAGTATTCTGAATTAGATTTTCATCTAAGGAGAGGAGATGGGGAACCTGGACTTGGAGATAAATTCCCAACCAATAGAAGCTGAAGGTGAGAGAGATTTACATGTAAAAATAAAGTGATAGTAAGATGTGTGATTTATTTAATTAGGGGGAAGATCTGTGTGATATGACAGTGGAGGATATAGAGGGAGAAGAAGAGATGGATCAGCAGTGTAAGGAGGAGGAAATCCCTACAGACACCAGCACAGGTGAGTAATAATCACTTACACACACATATATATATATATATATATATATATATATATATATATATATATATATATATACACACCTGGTGATCCCTCGGGTCTGCACAACCTAGAGATGTCTGTGTACATTACCATATCCCTCATGTTCCTGCCTCTCCTATAGCACAGAAGCAATGGCACATTTATCAATGATGACAATGATGGTTCATTTAGTAGAATTGGACGGTATCTTTTACGTGTTCTAATTAACTAGCTACTAGTATGTAGTGTAATTATTCCCGTATAACAAGGCTTTTTAATTTTTTTTTGCGTTTGAACTATTGGAGCTCTGGAAAGAGTTGATTGGAAGCCATTCAGGATCAGTGGTCTCAGCAAGATATATGGAAAGAGATACATAGAAATGTTGGTAATGTCACCTTGTAGGCTACGGGATTCATGACCATTTTACTGGAGATAATCTGATATGTACATATGTAGCGTGTATTTAACCACTCTGTATCCCCTGCAGAGAGAGCCGGTAACAGAGATACCCCAGAGAGATGTCCCCGTCCTCCGTATTCCCAGCACTGTACAGAGGAGACTCACAGGACCCCACAGGAGGATCAGGTAGGTGGGATACACCAAAGTGAGTTTTCACTACATGATCTGTAGAGAAGCTGTGTGTGTGTCTCATACACTAATATTTTACTGTTCTTATTTAGGGTGGAGGCCTGATTGATATTAAGGTAGAAGATACAGAAGGAGAAGAAGATACGTATGTGACTGACATTAAGACTGAAGATACAGAGGGAGAAGAAGAGACATATGTGACTGACATTAAGGTAGAAGATACAGAAGGAGAAGAAGATACGTATGTGATTGATATTAAGGCTGAAGATACAGAGGGAGAAGAAGATACGTATGTGACTGATATTAAGGTAGAAGATACAGAAGGAGAAGAAGATAAGTATGTGATTGATATTAAGGCAGAAGATACAGACGGAGAAGAGACGGATGTGACTGACATTAAGGTAGAAGATGCAAAAGGAGAAGAGATGGATGTGAGGGGTGATCAGCAGTGTAAGGAGGAGGAAATCCCCACAGATACCAGCACAGGTGAGGAATAATCGCTTATTACATAGAGTCACATATTCTCCTTGTTCTATCACTACAGCAGCCTCCTATCCTACACCAGACATGTCCAAACTATGGCCCTCCAGCTGTTGTGAAAATACACAATCCAGCATGCCTTGCAATAGTTTTAGCATTCCCTAAAAAGCAAAACTGTGGCAAGGCATGATGGGATTTGTAGTTTTGTAACGGCTAGAGGGCCATGGTTTGGACATGCCACTCCTGCACCCTCCTCTGTCAGTACAGACTAATGAGGGGAATGTATCTGCCCAGTGGGAGAGGGGGATGGCAGGGGAGGGAGACACGAGCCATCAGCCCCTATTATTGTCCTCTTCTCTTCCTGTGCACATTAGATCATTGTCTGCTACCAGATCTGACCAATCCCCCCCCCATGTTCTCCAGTGACTCGCCTACATCATCAGTAGAAGGGACGGGAATAATAGCAGTATACAGGGTACAATGGTATGGAAGGTCATGTGGCATTACCTATAGTTCTCCCTGTTGTGTTACCCATGACCCTCTCTGTGCACCACTACATGGGGTATTACCCTACTATGTAGCCTAATGGGCTCACAACAGGGTTTTGGCTTTAGGTAACCCGATGTGCAAGTCACGGATCTCTGACTGTGGTCCAAGGTACGGGTAAGTGGGTATGAAGGAATTGTGGGCAGAGACTGGTTGTGGGGCATATTATAGTGTAGGTAATGGGATTAGGTCAGAACCAGATGGGCCGTACAATACTAGGGGACAGCCAGAATCGGGTCAGAGAACAGCCAGAGGTCACACTGGGAAGTAACTGAGAGTAGTATCATAGGAGTAAGCAAAGACTTGTCAGATGGACCAGAGCAGAACACAGGGACTAACAGCGGGACTATTACAGAATGGACGCCGTAGTACAGGAGGTAAGCCTAAACCTCTGCCACTGGCTAGTGCCTACAGATGTCCTACTGTGGGAGAGGTACTAATGTGGCACCAACATGAAGATACATGTTTGGCACCTGTCCCTATAAATCTTTCACGGAGCACCACACACCTCCCTGCTGCCACCAGGGAAGGAGCCAGAGCCGCCTATACTGGCACCAGAAAGGGGAGGCACTAGGCAGATGGGAGACAGAAGGATGAGATGGTTGCCATACTCGGACTGGCACCTGTCATCCACAGTACCGCAATTTCCCTAGGAGAACCAGCACCACCAGACCCTGTATCAGGGAGTTGGGCTTCAGCTTGCTGGCTTAGACCACTTTTGGTTGCTATGTACATAAGACCCAGGATTTGCACTGGATGGATGACCTGCTGGTTCTGCATGATAACAGCAGGAGAGGCTGGTTAGCCTGTGATCAGCATTATCAGGTGGATCACTGTTACCAGGATTACCTTGTAGCAAGTCTGCCTGTTCCTAATCCTGTTGGGGCACCAAGAGACTGGTGTGTGCAGCTAGGATGGTGTGGTACGGAACCTCTGCTAAGCTGGGGTGCTGGGCTGTCACCTTCTCTTCAGTGCAGCTCTTACCAAATGTTACCAGTTTGGCTAAACCAGAGATGCCAGCTTGCCCTTAGGATCAGTTTTGGGGCATCCCTTATGCCTTTCCTTTAAGCACTGTTGTTCTCATTCCTGAATATTGTTTTATTCCCTCTCCCCTGTTCTTTATGTAACGTGCGTGGGTGAATGCAATCAGCGGTGGTGGGCAGAGCCCTCAGCCGGAACCGCTGTTTCAGACGGCCACGGCAGAACCTACACTCACTCCATTGGCCTTCTCGGGCAGGTGACCGTAGATTGCAATGTGCTAGGCTTCTCCTTTAGCCGCCGCGTTCGAAGGAGTGAGTGATGCCCGCTCCGACCCCGATGTAACCAGGTTTTAGGATGGTACAAATCTACGGCGACCATCAAAGACAGGACCAAGAGGATGATCTAACTAACAGGGCCTAGTTGAACTGAACACCCTGGCTAACGGCACCAGGCCAAGGACGGGGAGTGTCAAGTCACATGCACCGGACCAACTAATAACGGGGTGCCACCACCCGTAGAAGTAAAGTGATAAGGTACCAGGCTCCACTGGAGCACTTACGTGACCTGGACCGAAACCTCCCGCAGCACAGGATGGTAATGTGCACACCGGAAGAGACTTGGCAGGACTGGATGGAAATACACTGACCAAGACGGAACCGGATAAAGACTGGACCAGGACAGGACCAAGACTGGACTGAGACCGGACAGGACTAGACGCAGGCAGCAGCAAGATGACGGCTGGACAAATGACTGGACCACGGCTGGACAGGACTTCACAGCACCAGCACACTGCAGGACCGGGACAACAGTGTGCTGCAGACACACTGTAATGAACAATATCACCAGTGGGGCTGAGCTGGGCCTGATCCCTTTAAATTGCTAATTCGTATTAGGAGGCCGAGCGCGTGCCGCCTGGCACCCCCTGGTTGCTATGCAACCTCTGGGCGACGCAGCCTGATGTTTGACAGCGTCCCCCGGCCGGGCGGAAATAATGCGCCTCGGCCGGGTGGACGTGGCGCTGCCTGCCCGGACACCGCCCGGTGGAAGTGCCCGGGCCACCCTTCTAAGGGTGCCAGGACTCTGCTGCGTGGCTGACAGTACCCCCTTCCCCCCTTGAGGAGAGGTTTGGAAACCTCTACCCCCAGGCTTATGAGGGAATTCCTGAAAGAACCTTTTCTTGAGGCTGTGAGCATGAACATCTCTGTCCGGAGCCCACGATCTCTCTTTTGGCCCGAACCCCTTCCTATGGACCAAAAACTGAAGGGAACCACGAACAAATTTGGAGTCCAGAATTTTCTCCACAAGAAACTCCTGTTGTCCCTGCACATCCACAGAAGGGATTCCTCTGATAACCTTGGCCCTTATTCTGATCGGTGCGGATATTCCCGCTTGCGTACGGCCCGCCGATGTTTATCGTCTGCGCATGTGCAGAGGTCACTCTGCGCATGTGCAGGCGATTTCGCCGCATGGATTCTTTATACGCCGCACAGGGGGCGTAGAGGGGCGTGAGGGGCTACTTAGCCTCATTACCCTATGCATACGCCCCCCGTTTCATGGGCGTTCCCATGCAAACGCGGGGCGTATGCATGGTAATGAGGCCGTGACGCGTGGGTACGGGGCGGGCATCTGACATCGCCGGATGTCAGCTGCCCGCCCCCATACATGATTTCACACGGACAAGTGTCCGTGTGGTCTTGTGTTGCGGGACCTATTGGAGCGTGCGGCCCTGCATTCGATGTTCGACGACCATCGAATGCAGGGGCAGCTCCCAAGACGGAGGAGGCGTATCCCCGTCCAATTTCATGCGGATCGCCACATATCCGCGTACGGACGGCAGGTGGCGATCCGTATGGAAGGCGGGGATTCGCCTGCACGGTTGCGGCCGCATATTCTGATCGGGCCGCACCGATCAGAATAAGGGCCCTTAGGAAACTCGTGGGAGAAGAAGACTGGCTTCAAAAGAGAAGCATGAAAGGTGTTTGCAATCCTGAGGGACTTGGGGAGCAACAGACAGAATGCAACTGGATTAACCCTCTTAATGATCTTCTACGGGCCTATAAACCTTGGCCCAAACCTTTCCGATGGTTGATGCAATTTGATATTCCGGGTCGATAACCAGACCAAATCACCAACCTTGAATGGACAAGGACGTCTAGACTTATCCGCAAACACCTTTTCTTTGAAGGCTGTCTCCTTCAAAGCATCATGTATCTTTCTCCATGTAGCCTTAAAACAAAAGGCCCTAAACGGAGCAGAGGAAGAAGCTTGAAGAAAAGAATTAGCCTGGGGATGGTAACCATAAACTGCGAAAAAGGGTGACACTTTGGAGGCCGAATGCACCGCATTGTTATATGCAAATTCCGCCATGGGAAGACAATCCACCCAATCGTTCTGCAACGTGGAGATATTGCTTCAGAGACTGATTCAGCTGCTCAGTTTGCCCATTAGACTTGAGGGTGAAAGGCTGAAGTCAGACTCAGTTTGATTTTAAACGAAACACAGAACGATGTCCAAAATTGTGGACCCCTGTCAGAGGGCAATCCATGCAACCTAAAGAAATGCCGCAGAAACAAATAGGCCAATTCTTTGGCTGAAGGCAATTGCTTCAGTGCCACAAAAGGCGCCATTTTGGAAAACCTTTCAACGATCACCCAAATGGTTTGACAGCCGGCTGAAACTGGCAAACCTACCACAAAGTCCATGGCAATGTGCGACCATGGCCTTGACAGGATGGACAAGGGCATCAGTTCTACAAAAGGCCTAGACCGAGGAACCTTATGCTTGGGACAAGCAGGGCATGATTGAACAAAATATTTGATGTCCTGGACGTTCCTGGCCACCACACAACCCGGGCTAACAAGTCCATGGTCAAGGAACTCAATAAGGACTTTCCGCCTAAGCGTCTCTGGCACAAATAAACGACCATTATGGGTCTGGGCTGGAGCCTGGCGAATGAGCCCCTCCAGGGTCAAACTGAGACCAGCCTGTATACAAGAGGCAGGAATGATAGGGGCAGCAGTTTCCTGGCCTGCATGCTGTGGAATAAAGCATTGGGACAGAGCATCTGCTCAAACATTCTTGGGACCAGGCCTGTATGTAATCACAAAATTGAAGCAAGTAAAGAACAAAGGCCAGCGGGCATACTGGGCATTGTGCCTTTTAGCAGCTTCAATATATTGCAGGTTCTTGTGGTCGGTAAGAACCAACACCTGATGATTGGCTCCTTCTAGACAATGCCTCCATTCATCGAAGGCCCATTTGATTGCTAATAATTCTCTGTCACCAACATCATAGATGGTTTGAGCCTCAGAGAATTTCCTCGACATATATGTGCAAGGATGAAGGACCTGGGTTTTGGGGTTGCTTTGCGACAGCACTGCTCCTGCTCCCACTTCGGAAGAGTCCATTCCCACCACAACCGGACGATCCACGTCAGGATGCCTGAGGATGCCCCCCCCCCTCCCCCTCAAATCAATTTTAGAAAACACGGCGGACCTCAACTGATCGAAATGGACAGAGATCAGAGGGAGAGTGTACGCATTCTTCACCGTAATCTTGTTTAAAGCCCGAAAGTCAATACATGGGCGCAGGGACCCGTCCTTCTTGACCACATAGAAGAACCCTGCGCTAAGTGGCGACTTTGACGGGCGAATGAACCCCTTCTTCAAACTTTCTTGGATGTACTCATTTATGGCCTTAGTCTCAGGAATAGACAGAGTAAAGCCTACCCTTAGGTGATGGAGCATCGGGATTAAGCTGGATAGCACAATCGTATGGACGATGGGGCGGGAGTTTATCTGATTTACCTTTGGAAAACACATCTGCATATTCCGAGTAGGTTGCTGGGATAGCAGACAATGAGACCGAGGCCTGGAGGAAGGAGGTATCAATACAAGAACCAAAACAACTGGATTTCCACTGAACGATATCCCCAGCTTTCCAATTAATCTGTGGGTTATGTTGGATCAACCAGGGATGGCCCAAGACCAGCGGGACAAAAGAAAATAAATCTCTTCCTTGTGAAGAGAACCAACAGTAAGTCGCAAGTTAGGGGTTTGAAAAGACATCTCCCCATTGGGCAATGAACTACCATCTAATCCTCTCATGATGATACATTGCCTTAAAGGAATAGCGGGGATGCCGAGTCTCTCGGCTAAAGCGGCGTCCAAAAAATTGCCGGCTGCGCCGCTATCGACAAGAGCGGCACAATCAAAACTAACCTCCCCATAAGTGAGGGTAGTAGGAATCAGTAGAGAGTTATGGGAGGAGAATAATTTCAGGCCCAAGTGAATCTCCTCCTCACCCACTTGGCCTGATCTTTTACTGATTTGCTAGGGCAAGAACGGTATTGATGACCCTTACGGCCACAATACAGGCAAAGACCAGCGCTGTTCCTCCGAGCCCTTTCCTCTGGCGTGATCCGAATGGACCCCAATTTCATGCGCTCTTCGGTATCATCCGAGGTATTCATAACAAACGGTATGGGGCGAGAGAGTGACGGAGCCGACGGTCTATTTTAATAGACAACTCCATAAGTTTATCTAATGAGCCAGGCACCAGATGTTGGATTAAACAGTCTGTGATGGTAATAGACAACCCATACCGGAACTGGCTACGCAGAGCCGGATCGTTCCAACCACAGTCATTCGCCACCGGCGAAACTCCGTACAGTACACTTCTACTGGATCCCTACCCTGTATCAGGGCCTGTAAATGGGACTCCGCAGAAGCTTCCCTATCAGGGTCATCATAAAGCAAACCCAAAGACTTAAAGAAGTTATCCAATGAGGCTAACACAGGGCTATCAGAGGGCAAGCCAAAAGCCCATGTCTATGGGTTCCCCTGTAACCACGAAATCACCAAACTCACTCTTTGCGCCTCTGACCCTGAGGACTTATGTCGCAGATGAAAGTATAGTTTACAACTCTCCCTAAAATTGTAAAAATCTTTTCTACTACCCGAAAACTGGTTGGGCAGATTCATCTTTGGTTCAGGTGCCACTACCGAAGGAGCTCTCTCCTCGTTGGTATCCCAGAGGGACAAATCCTGAACCATTTTTGTTAGACCCATAACCTGGGCGTCTAACGTAGGGGCAGTAAGATTCATGATGAGGATATCCCACGACCACCAGCACCCGCGGACTAAACAGGTATATTATATATAATCTGTTTGGGCCGGTGATAATGTAAGGTGCGCTGGTGCGTGCAAGCAGTGGTGGTGGGCAGAGCCCTCAGCCGGGACCGCTGTTTAGGACGGCCATGGCAAAACCCTACACTCACTCTATTGGCCTTCTCAGGCAGGTGACCGTAGATTGAGATTTAGTCGCTGTGTTCGAAGGACAAGTTAGGACCGCTCCGACCTCGATGCAACCAGGTTTAATGATGGTACAAATCTACGGCAGCCGTCAGAGACAGGACCAAGAGGATGATCTTACTAACAGGGCCTATCTGAACTGAACACCCTGGCTAATGGCACCAGGCCAAGGACGGGGAGTGTGACCACGTCACAGGCACCGGACCAACTAATAACGGGGTGCTACCAAACGAGACGCACGCCAACATAAAACTGTACACTTAAAGTAACGGTACCCCTAAACAGGCATAAACCCACAGCCGTGGGCCTCTCCGAATCACGGAGAGCTGGACTAGGACAATAATAAAAATAATTGAGGATAAAGGGCAGCTTGCCCGTAGAAATAAAGAGAGAAGGAACCAGGCTCTACTGGAACACTTACGTGACCTGGACCGAACCCTCCGGCAGCTCAGGATGATAATGTGCACACCGGTAGAGACTTGGCAGGACTGGATGGAAATACGCTGACCAAGACGGAACCGGATAAAGACTGGACCAGGACGGAATATACTGGACCAGAGACTGGACCAGGACTGGACGCAGACAGCATTAAGATGACGGCTGGACAAATGACTGGACCACGGCTGGATAGGATTACACAGCATTACACAGCACCAAGACACTGCAGGACCGGGACAACAGCGTGCTGCAGACACACTGTAATGAACAATATCACCGGCGGGGCTGAGCTGGGCCAGATCCCTTAAAAAGGATCTTGCAGCCAATCAGCCGCCGCCAGACCAGCCACCAATAATTGCTATTTTGTTTCAGGAGGCTGGCATCCCCTGGTTGCTATACAACCTCCAGGCGATGCGGGCTGATGTTTGACAGCGTCCTCGGCCGGGCGGAAGTGATGTGCATCAGGAGGACGTGACGCTGCCTGCCCGGACACCGCCGGGCGGAAGTGCCCGGGCCACCCTTCTAAGGCCGCCGGGACTCTGTTGTGGCAGTGCCGCAGCAGCACAAGTCAGCGCAGCTGACACTTTACTCCTATTCTCTTTAGGGGCTTTGTTAGGCAGAATAGTGACACCCAGTCTTGAAGTTCCCTTACACTGCCGGCTCCCAATACCTCAGTGTCTCCCAATGCACTAATATAATCAGGGTTACCTCATCTACATAAATCCCATTATTAGCTGCATGATATTTAGAACTGTAGGAAAGTATTTATAACGGAATAACTTGTACTCACTAATAGTATGAAATGGGTGAGGGGAAAGGGGAAGAGCGATATTTCTATATATGTATGTTATTTCCAGCAGATAAACACAGAAGCAGGAATACCTCGGAGGGACGTCTTATTCTGTCTCCAGATTATAAAACAGAAGATAACATCACACAGGATTCTCCAGAAGAAACCTCCATTACCCTAAATATACAGCCGGTGCCTCACAGTGCAGATACATCACCTGATACCTCTAATCCTGAGGACTGTTCTCCTGGTAACTCAGATACCGCTACACATAGAACAGCTCATACAGGGGCTGACATATTTACCTGTTCTGAATGTGATATGTTTTTTATTAATCTGTCAGTTTTTACTAAACATCAGAGAACTCACACAGGTGAGAAGCCATTTCCATGTTCTGAATGTGGGAAATCATTTACCCAGAAGTTATATCTTGTCCAGCATGAGAGAACTCACACAGGTGAGAAATTTCCATGTTCTGAGTGTGGGAAATCTTTTACCCGGAAACCAACGCTTGCTTCACATCAGAGAACTCACACAGGTGAGAAGCCATTTTCATGTTCTGAGTGTGGGAAATCTTTTACCCAGAAATCAACGCTTGCTTCACATCAGAGAACTCACACAGGTGAGAAGCCATTTCCATGTTCTGAGTGTGGGAAATCTTTTTCTCGGAAGTCACATTTTGTCCAACATGAGAGAATTCACACAGGAGAAAAACCATTTACATGTTCTGAGTGTGGTAAATCATTTACCCAGAAGTTCTATCTTGTCCAACATGAGAGAACTCACACAGGTGAGAAATTTCCATGTTCTGAGTGTGGGAAATCTTTTACAGACAAATCAACGCTTGCTTCACATCAGAGAACTCACACAGGTGAGAAGCCATTTCCATGTTCTGAATGTGGGAAATCATTTACCCAGAAGTTATATCTTGTCCAACATGAGAGAACTCACACAGGTGAGAAATTTCCATGTTCTGAGTGTGGGAAATCTTTTACCCGGAAATCAACGCTTGCTTCACATCAGAGAACTCACACAGGTGAGAAGCCATTTCCATGTTCTGAGTGTGGGAAATCTTTTACCCAGAAATCAACGCTTGCTTCACATCAGAGAACTCACACAGGTGAGAAGCTATATCCATGTTCTAAGTGCGGGATATCTTTTACCCAGAGATCATCTCTTGCTATACATCAGAGACGTCACACAGGTGAGAAGCCATTTTCATGTTCTGAATGTGGGAAATCTTTTATCCAGAAGTCAGATCTTGTCCTACATCAGAGAACTCACACAGGTGAGAAGCCATTTCCATGTTCTGAGTGTGGGAAATCTTTTGTGAGGAAACCAGATCTTGTTTTTCATCAAAGATCTCACACAGGTGGGAAACCATTTCCATGTTCTGAGTGTCGGAAATCTTTTATGAGGAAATCAGCTCTTGTTAGACATGAGAGAACTCACACAGGTGAGATCAATTTCCATATTCTTAGTGAATGCTTCAGACCTGATCTCTGGGCTGTGAGTTTGGAGCCCAGCGATTTAGGTAAATGTCACCCTGCTCACATACAATCCCACCCATGTGTATGGCTGTAAATGCAATCGCAGCTATGCGAAGAGGGGTGAGTTAACTCAACCATCAAATTAATCCCCACCCCCCATGTGTAGCTCTGCATAAACTGAGACATACTCTGCAATGTGATGGCTGTGAGGAGATCGGGACCACTGATGTCAGCTTCCCTCCCAATGGCCAGGAGCCGCCTGTGTTTCCTGGAGCGCTCCCGTAAAATGCTGACATTACGCCCCCAAACGCCCGGCGCCTGTCAATCAACTTGCATACGGCCATTGTCATTTGTGGAACTCTCCTACAGGCCATGATACAGAGCAGAGATAGAGGTAGAACCATGTGTATTCAGTCTTCTAGGTATGAGCTGTTATATTGCCTATCCCTTATTATTACTCTGTAATATACATTTCTCTTTCGTCCATCCTGGTGACACAGCTTGACCTAGGGATGTAGGAGGGTCCGCAGGAGCAAGGCACCTATGCTGACTTTTTGAGAGTAGGCTCCTCCCTTCTGCATCCCATAGTTCCCCAGTTAGTTTTAGGTGCCCATTAGAGTGGGTGCTGTGCTGACAGGCTGCTGTCCGCAACCATTTTTGTAGAGATAGCTAGGTTTTTTTTATTATATTAATTTTACACTAGTTAGATAGGCTTTGTCAGTGTGTTACTTCTAGCAGAACTTCACACACACTGAGAGCGCAGGCCGATAGAAGCGTATTCTGTCCGCTCCCTGTGTACAGATTGTGTGGAGTCTGTTCCCTCTGCACAGCGCTTAACCTCTTGCTTACAGAAGAGGTGGGAACCGGCTCCCTGCTAGAGGGGGATCGTGGGGGAGGGACCCCACGCAATGGCGGCCGCCATCTTGCAGGGGCTTCGGGGCGGAAATCCATGATGGAGGTGAAGCCCAGCACAGGACGCTTCCAAGTGATCCCAGAAGGAGGGGAGGCACTGGAGGTGAGGAGAAACACACATGGGAACGGCTTCCTTCCCCGCTGAAGCAGAGACTTGGTCTCTTCCTGCTCTGTGTACTGGCGCCCTTTTCTCTCCATGCTGCTGAGCTGAAACAAGGATCCTTTTACAGTGCAGAGTGAAAAGTTTTTCTCCTGGCCAGCGATTTCCCCGCGGATCGCTGAGGATCATTGAGCAGCAGACAGACCGCTAAGTACACTGCTACATTGCTTTGTGCATTTGCCTGACATTGTGCACTGTGGTTATTTCATGACTGAAGGGTGTAGTGTTGCTGCTCCGGGGGAGGGAGCGCAGGCCATGTTAACTAACTGCAGATTTTGTGGTGAAAAGTTATCTAGTGAACAGATGGATCAGGGGGATTTGTGCCCCTCATGTGAATTTGTGCCCAGTGGGGCTCAAGCCCAGAGGTCAGAGCAGCCTGAACCTGCGTGGGTGGCTGCCCTGGGGAGGTCTATGAATGCTTTGATTAAGGCTTGAAAAAGACAGACCATGTCATCTACATGGTCAAATCTCCTGGTCTCTTTTCCCCCTCTCAACCATCTCTGGGCTCCATTACCCCATCTCAGGGGGACCCAGCATTGTTGCAGGTCATGCAGGACACTGCTCGAGGTGTTCATGAAATTAATGTGTTTATGGAACAGCTTATTAAAACTCCTGAAGTTTCTTCTACTAGACATCCCTTATCTACACCTCCCCTGTTGAATGTAGATTCTGATGAGGTGATGAAGAGGGTGTATGTGCAGAAGATGTCTTTTGGGACCAAAAAGAGGATGTTGAATCCTCTGTCCCAGGTGTTGAAGATTAATTCTTGCAGTTAAGCAGACTTTAAACCTGTCTGAGGAAGATAAAGTACCTGCGCATTGTGTTTTTAAGAAGGTTCGCAGAGATGCGGTGACCTTTCCCTCAGATGAGGGTTTGGTTTTTCTTCTAGGAGAGGCATGGAAAGCACCTGACCAGAAGCTTCTCATGCCAAAGAGGTTTGCAAACAGTTAACCAATGCCAGAGGAACATGTAAAGATTTGGGAAAGAATCCCTTTAGTGGACATACCAGTGGCCAGGTTTTCTAAAGCCACGGCCTTACAGATTCAGGGGGGTGCGGCATTTAAAGACTCATTAGATAAGAAAATTGAAGGATGTCTTAAGGAGGTATTTGAAGCGTTGGGCTATATATACCCTACGCCCTATTATTGTCTCAGCTTTGGTCTCCAAGGCTAGGTTTAAGTGGGCTGAGGCTTTCGGAAACCAGCTACAGCCTGATTCTGAGGCCTTCACACTGGCCGAAAAGCTTAGGTGTGCGGCGGAGTATGTATGTGAGGCTAGGGAAGAAGGCGCAAAGATGGCGTCAAAAGTGTCAGCCATATCTGTGACTGCAAGGAGAGCTCTCTGGCTTAAAGCCTGGGAAGCGGACAGTGAATCTAAAGAGTCTCTTGAGGCATTAGCTTTTAAAGGTGAACAGCTTTTTGTGACAGAATTGGAGTCCATTATAAAGCAAGCCATGGGGGGGGGGGGGGGGGGGAGAGCACTTTCCTCCCTACCACATCCAAACATTCTGTATCCAAATTCTGAGCTTTTAAGCCATCCTTTCGCTCCTCCTTTCAAGGGGTTGTGTCTAACAGAGGGCAGGCAGGAAAAGGAAAGTGTCCAGCCGGTAAGGGAAAGGCACCCAGATCTCGTTTTGGGGCCTTTCTGAAAAAGCACACGTCCAAGAGCGAGGATAAATCCTCCACATGACGGGGCGGAGACCCCCCATTCTGTGTCACAAAAGTGATGTCTGTCATGGCAGCAGCCCTAAGGCAAAAAGGGATAGTAATTATCCTGTACCTGGACGATCTCCTTTTCAAGCCAGAGTTGGCGGAGAAGTTACAGGAAGATCTGGCCATTGCAACACGTTTCTTCCAAGACCCTGGGTGGTTGTTAAATCTCCCAAAGTCTCATCTGACACCGACACAGAGACTTCAGTTTCTGGGGCTGATTTTGAACATGCACCTACATCCGGTGATTCTGCCGGAATCCAAAGCAGCAGATATTCGTCAATTGGTCCTGATGATACTGCAATCTCCAAAGCCAACAGTTTGGCAGGAAGTGAAACTGTTAGGCAAGATGGTGGCAACCTTCGAGACCCTGCAGTTTGCAAGGTTTCACTCCAGAACTTTTCAGTGGAACATTCTCTCTTGTTGGTCGGGAAATCCAAAGACCATGAAAAAGGAAAGTCTGTCATTGTCTCTAGAGACGAGGGAGTCCTTGGCTTGGTGGACAGATCTGGAGTTGCTGCAGCTGGGACGTTAACTCAGCTCCCGGGAATGGTTGCCTGTCACAATCGAAGCCAGCCTCAGGGGCTGGGGGGTAGTAGTTCAGCACCAAAGGTTGCAGGGCCTGTGGTCAATGGAAGAATCAGGGCTACCGATCAATATCTTGAAGCTCCAGGCAGTTTGGAACACCCTTCGGAAGGCGGAGGATCTCCTGAAGGGAGTGGCTTACCTGAATCATCAGGGCGGGACTCGCAGCAGGATGGCAATGCTGGAAGTCTCGAAGATTTTCCAGTGGGCAGAGGTAAACATCCCTGCCCTGTCGGTAGTGTTTATTCCGGGGATCCGGAATGTAGAGGCGGATTTCCTCAGCCGGGAACAGTTGCTGGAAGGAGAGTTAGCGCTTCACCAGGAAGTCTTTCAGGAGATAGTGGCTCTGCGATTGACTTGATGGCGTCCAGAAGCAACGTTCAGGTCTCGGTCAAGGGATCTGATGGCGTGGGCAGTGGATGCCATGACGGTTCCATGGTGTTTCAATCTATCCTACGCGTTTCCTCCGTTCCCGATGATTCCGCGGGTCCTGAGTAGAGTGAGGACACAGGAGGTGCAAGTCATTCTGATTGCACCGGATTGGCCCAGGACATACTGAAGTTTTCGACGGACTCCTGGGGTGAAATGTAATAGGATGAGAGATTCTGAATCTCTCATCCTATTACATTTCACCCCTGGCGTCTACCTCTTCGGCCGGACTTGCTAAAAAAAGGGCCACGTGGGGTTTTGGGAGGTCAATCGCACAGGATCACAGTGTGGTTATGGTTTTTTCGGTACTTGTGACTTATCTGGGCGTCCGATGTTGAAATTGTATGCCAGTACCCTAAGCATGCGATTTGATGCGATTTCCCTTGAAATTCCCTTGAAGAGAAATCGCTGTTGCATTGTATGCTATTGTATTGCATGCGATGCGATTTGATGCGATTTTAATATGTACAGGCACCCAGATGCCTGTTTCATATGTGAAATGGCCCCCCAGACCCCATTTTTAATTGTATACTCACCCTGATGGCTAAATGACCCCCATTGTTAAAGCCACCCCACTATCAACGCCAACCCAAAGCGTGGCGAGCGCAGCGAGCCCGCGAGGGGCGGCGGTACGCGTCCTCCGACCTTTTCATACCCCCACAATCCACGTCGGCGTGGAGTTGATTTTATATAGTGTGGCGAGCGGACGTGGATACCTTCACAGCTATACGCGTCCCCTCGCGTGCTTCACAGGTATCCGGGTCCCCTCGCGGGGCTCGCCACGCTTTGGGGGGCCATTTCACAGATGAAACAGGCATCTGTGCCTTCACATATTAAAATCGCGGCAAATCGCGTTTTATGACACAATAGTCATTGTACCTATCACATACTAGAGCTGACTTAACGTCACTCACTGCGATTAAATGACATCTATTTTCTTATCAGCCTATAATTTTTTGTATTTTGAAAATAACTACAGTTTTTATAATAGGTTTTCCAATTTAGACTAAGAATAAGCAATATCACATAAGATATATTGTGTCACCTACCGTCCACATCAGTCCACCTGCCATTCATAACGCAACTTTGTAATCATATTATAGTAAAAAAAAAGGCTTTTCTCACCTTGGGGGTTATTCTAATCCACTCTTTCTGACAAAATCCTTCTTAGACGGACAAAACCATGTGCACTGCAGGGGGGGCAGATGTAACATGTGCAGAGAGAATTAGATTTGGGTGAGTTATTTTGTTTCTGTGCAGGGTAACTACTGACTGTTTTATTTTTACACTGCAATATAGATCTCACTTTGAAGTAAAACCCCACCCAAATCTAATTATCTCTGCACAAGTAACATCTGCCCCACCTGCAGTGCACATGGTTTTGCCCATCTAAGAAGGATTTTGTCAGAAAGAGTGGATTAGAATAAGGCCCCTTGTGTCTGTAGAAGTTGCGTAGAATGCAGCAGGTAGCTTGATGTGATTTAGGCAGGAACGTCGGAGTCACCATTGATAAGTTGGGAATAAATCCACTGTTAAGTTTGAGGATAAATAAATGACACGTAATTACATATTTATCCAAAATAATATATTATACAATATTGCTTAATTCCAGACAGACAGAACAGAACAGCACAGCATCCAGGAGCATGGAGTGTGGAGGAGGAGGGGCAGGGCCCCAGCACTTCCCACCCTGCTGTCGTCACATCATCCAATTTAAACCTATCTATATATGGCCACAAATAGTATGGGGGTGCTTTCATATATGGTGATAATGCTAACTATTTAAATCATTACATATATGGAAGAACATATTTAGTACTGGTCAGCAGTTCTAGTCGGCTCTCTGACGTAAGACATTTTGTAATGTATATATTCTAAACCCTTTACATAAAGTTCTATTGACAGGAACAACTGGTGATCCTCATAATAGCTTGTTGATTGGTCTTTGATTGACAGGAACAGGTGATAGTAGCTTGCATTAAAATGTCTTTGCTGGTTTTTCACACGAAATGTTTGTACATTGATGCAACAATTAATATAATCGAAATCCATTTTATCAGCGTCAAATCGCATCGCATGCAATCTGATTGTATGCAATGCAATTTGACGCGATTTTTTGGTGCGATGAAGAAAATCGGGCGCCCAGATAAGTCACAAGTACCGTTTATTCAGAGGTGAGGCTCCCCTTCCGGATATAATATTGATTATTCCTATTAGATCCCTGGGGGTGTGCTACCACAGGACAAGCTAATATGCAAGAGGTACAGAGAAAGAAAGATTTGTCTCTGTAGTGGTGCACCAAGAAATAATTTGGAGACTTAAAATATACCTTTTATTAGGTTAATTAAAAAAGGCTCTGCGAGATATGACAAACTACATCACACATGTAACATGGACAGTGAAACAAGTGCAAATTAAAATGAGGGCTCATGCGGCGTCCCTTAGCTTTACTTCCTAATTGGTTAATTCAATTGTGATTTCTGCGTCTCTCTCCCACAGTGCTGGCGGTTTGGCCTGTGCTCTTACTTGGGGGACGCTATAGACAAAATTTTTATGAATACATTTATTCATTCAATATTTTCTTGTCTGTTATGGTGGCTTGTGTTCACTAACAACCTGTCAAATATATCCCAGTTCTCAGTAATGTTCATATATTTCCTGTCTCATGTCTGTACAAACAACAGGCAGGTCTTAATGACAGACCCACACAGTGATTGGTGGGTGTATTTGTCACTGTGGTAGCCGGCAGATATCGCCTGGTGTGTATTGCAAAGGTTCAGGGCAACCTGAAGAAGAACTGCGAAGCGTACGCCGGCCCCCACTAGCCGTGCGGCCGTTCGCTTAGCCTTCCTAGATCTTGTCTGATTTCCAGTTCTTTTAAGGACTCTAATGTTTTTGTTAATGTGTGCATGTGTTCGAATGCCTTTCACTGTCCACATTGGCATGTAGACACGGCGACCTGACCGAGGTCACCGTGCATATCCCAGCGTACGGGCACAACGGCCTCCAGACCGTGTGGCTCACCCGCTCACTTACTGTCTGCACATGTCCGTCAGTACCGCTGTATCCATTCCCCCCATGTTTTAAGTAAAAACTGTGTTCATATTGCCTTAATACTTATAATAGTAACTCATTGATACCTTGATATATACTTCAGGAAAGAGATTAGAGGCCGTAACCAGGGTGTAAACTGGTGCAAGGTGTTTCCCACGGATCGAACAACCTTTGCAATACACACCAGGCGATATCTGCCGGCTACCACAGTGACTAATACACCCACCAATCACTGTGTGGGTCTGTCATTAAGACCTATACGCTACACAGTGAGATCACTAGGATTGCAACCTATATTGCAACAATGTATGATACTAGACTCTCTGTTGCAATAAATGACACAACGTGACACAGTTTCATGAGGAGTAAAGAATTTATTCAAGCCTGTTGTTTGTACGGACATGAGACAGGAAATATATGAACATTACTGAGAACTGGGATATATTTGACAGGTTGTTAGTGAACACAAGCCACCATAACAGACAAGAAAAAATTGAATGAATAAATGTATTCATAAAAATTTTGTCTATAGCGTCCCCCAAGTAAAAGCACAGGCCAAACAGCCGGCACTTTGGGAGAGAGACGCAGAAATCACAATTGAATTAACCAATTAGGAAGTAAAGCTAAGGGACGCCGCATAAGCCCTAATTTTAATTTGCACTTGTTTCACTGTCCATGTTACATGTGTGATGTAGTTTGTCATATCTCGCAGAGCCTTTTTTAATTAACCTAATAAAAGGTATATTTTAAGTCTCCGAATTATTTATTGGTGCACCACTACAGAGACAGATCTTTCTTTCTCTGTAACTCTTAAAAAAAGGACCATTCTGCACCTGGACCTAGCTCGTCTAAATTTGACTACTTGGCTTTTGAAACCTCCATACTAAGGAAGAAGGGGTTTTCGGAAGCAGTTATTCAGACCATGCTCAGAGCTTGCAAGCCTGTTTCAGCTGCAAATTATCATCGTGTCTGGAAAATCTATACCGGGTGGTGTGAGCGTCAAAGGGTACACACCTCTAGGTGCAAGGTGTCTAGGCTGTTAGAATTTCTCCAGGATGGATTTTCTGCAGGGCTTAGTGTGCAGTCTTTAAGAAAAGGTTACTCCTGTTACCGGAAGTTCAGACCTTTTTACAGGGAGTCATGAGACTAAAACCCCATATAGCAGCCGGTGGCGCCTTGGGACCTGTCGTTGGTTTTGTCAGTGTTACAAAAGCCTTCTTTTGAGCCTTTAAGGTCGGCTGATCTTATATTTCTATCTTGGAAGCTTACCTTTTTGTTGGCTATAGCTTCGGCTAGGCAAGTTTCAGAATTTGGGGCCTTACCGTGCAAGTCTCCATTCTTGATTTTTCATGAAGACAGGGCTGTGCTTCGAACAGTACCTAAGTTCCTACCAAAAGTAGTGTCTTCTTTTCATTTGAACCAGGAGAATTGTGCTCCCGGTGTTTTCCCCTCATGTGAATATACATGGAAAGAGTAAAGGATATCCACAAAACCGATATGCTTTTGGTTCTATATGACGTGCAAATGAGATGGTGGCCTGCTTCTAAGCAGACCACTGACAGATGGTTAAGGTCAGTCATTGCCTTTGCCTACACCAAGGTAGGTAGACCTATTCCTTCAAGGATAAATGCCCATACCACCAGGTCGGTTGCTTCCTCTTGGGCTGTTCATCATGGGGCTACAGCGGAACAGTTGTGCAGGACCGCCACCTGGTCCTCAGTTCACACCTTTACCAAATTTTATAGGTTCCATGAGTTCGCCTCGGAGGACGCTTCATTTGCGCAAGCAGTGATGAGAACTGTAAGCCTGAGCGTACCCTCCCAAAGGACCGGCTCTTGAACGTCCCAAGGTCAAACTGTGTCACCAGGATGGACAAAAGATAAAAAGGGATGTCTCTCAGTCCATCCTGGTGACACAGCGATCCCTCCCTTACGCGCAGTAAGTTATACCATTCATGTATTGTCATGTTTTTGGTTATGTTGATTGTGCATATTAAGTGTGCATTAGACGTTGAACTGAGGAACTACGGGATGCAGAAGGGAGGAGCCTACTCTCAAAAGAAGTCAGCATAGGTGCCTTGCTCCTGCGTAATCTCCTACATCCCAAGGTCAAGCTGTGTCACCAGGATGGACGAAAGAGAAAAGGGGAAAAGAGAAAGGGATTCGAACGGTTCTTACAAAAATCCCTTTGTTGTACTAGAACCATCCTTTAATAGGTTTTGCACAATATATTGTACTTCATTAAATCCTAAAATATAACCATCTGTATTCAGTAATGAGTAAAGAATTGCATAGTTTCCCTTTTATACTCTGGGCCCTATTGTATGATGTGTGAGAGTGATTGTGGTTACCTGGAGATACTATATACAGCAGGTCATTGCACTTTGGGACCTGGTACCAAATTATAATACTTGGTCCCCTTAGTCCCAGCAATCTGATATAGGCATTAATGTGATACTGCTCTGTATGTACTGATAATGTATGTAGTGTTAAAACAGAAATCAACGCATCAGTATTCCTATGCTTTTATTACACTATGTTTTTCTTAAATACTGTTGTTATTGCTGCAGATGGCCTTAGCTTGTTGCACAAGGTACTAGCCACGGGGTATGAGGCCTACCTAAAGCCATTACTACACCGATTTATATCTCTTCGCTTATCTCAAAATATATCCCCACCCGACCTCTCTGCTCTGCACAAGATCTGCGTCTCTCATCCACACTCAGTACTTGCTCCCACTTACACTTGCAGGATGTTTGTCAGCCAGCACCCACCATATGGAATGCCCTACCACACACGTTAAGACTCTCAACTAGCCTCCAAACTTTCAAGCATTCCCTGAAAACTCACCTCTTCAGGCAAGCTTATCATATTCCGGAACCCCCACACAACCTCCCGTAGCAATCATATCTAATTACATCACATCAGGACTGTCCTGTAATCTGGTGGGACTGCCATGCTATGGAATTCTATCCATATGTATCCCTCCTATTATCCCGATAGATTGTAATCTAGCAAGTAGGGCCCTCCTATCATTGTTGGTTTTGTTTCTACCCAGCTTGTGTAATCACTGTTGTTTCCAATTGTAAAGCGCAACGGAATATGCTGCGCTATATAAGAAACTACAAATAAATACCCTTTGCGCTAAGCAGCAGGTGTTTGCCAGAAGCAGCAACCATTTTGTCAACTATGACTTGCATAATAACATTACAAAATGGCTGAAGATTTAGGACAGTGCAGGAAAAGTGATTTCTTGTAGAAAATTGTTTTGATTTTATAAGTTTAAGAATGCAATGTTGACAGTACAGAGAGTGAGGACAGACAGCTAGTCTCCACATTCTTGTCAACAACATGGGAACTACCCGATAACAGGGCCACAAATCCACCGAATCTTTCCCTTGTAACAAAGCAGTTGGGTGATGGGTGAATTATGACAGTATGATTGAAAGCAAAGCTGGCCAATAAGACTCAAGGCTTATGAATAATTAAATAAAGTAAGTAAGTAAAGTATAAATATCAGAGCTAGAGAAGGAAGGGGCAGGCAGTTGAGGAAGAACAGGCCAGCACGGGGACTGGAGGTAACTATGAATGAGGTTTAATGGCTGATCACTGTCCTTGATAGGTTTCCATCTTGATTTGATCTAGAATTATTGTTTAAGTATAAGCCAATCAATTATATGTTTCTTGTGTTAATCTGCATTTGCAAATACCTGTAATCAAGATACCTTCCAAGTAAAGCATTGTCATTCATTTTTTTACAAGTTTGTGTTGGCGTGGAATTATTTCAGCATTTGCTGTTTTATAGTTAAGGGTTATATAGTAATTAAACCTAAGAATGTTTGATCAGGATGGAGGCCCCTGAAGCAAGTTTCAGTAATATTGGTGCCCACAATTATCAGTGATTGAGAGAATTAGAGTTTGCACAAGTGATTTGCTGTTTTAAAAATGTTTTAAAAATATATATATAAAAATTGTAAGGACCGTGCAGTTCTATCTCCAAATTTCTGGAGGGTGGTAAGCCAAGTTACTTGGAAAAAGTTCTCCCCTTTTAATTGTGAAACAAATAGATCTTAATTTAACACATGGAAAGGCAACACTGCATTTTGCAGACTGTAATGGGCCCCATACATCTGCAATGAATTGTAACAATCCTCCGTTCTGAAGAGGATTGTCACAATTAATTTTTAATGTGGGGCTCCCCCTACTGGCAATTCCAATCCAAAACTATTCGAGATCGCTGAATCAGATTTTTAAACATGTTTAATAATCTGGTTTTAGCTGCGTTTTTTTTTTTTATATGTGTGGGCGTCCCCTTCTCGTTCCGCCGATGGGAGATACCTATATTTGGGCAGGAGGGAGGAGAAAGGCATTTCTTGTTGCGTGGACACTGCTTATCCTGTGTCACGACCACCATATCTGCCACTCATGCCTCCCATGCCATGGCTGCCCCAGGGGTTCCTAACAGGGTAATTCAGACCCTGGCACTCACCTCCGCTGTCAGTTCCCTTGTTCCTGGGTTGCGTGATGTCGCGCTGTCATCTCATGGTGACAGTGGTAGCGTGCGCGCCGGTGACATGCGGGACCTGGACGGCGTGGGGCCTGAGTTGCCATAGTGTTCTGTGTCCTGGCTGGACACGCTGGCTGGTGCATGCTGCATACACTTCCTGCTTCTGAAACTTGTCGCCCCCCCTGGCGGTGGCCATCTTGTTGGTTTCTCCTATCAGGCTGCACTGCCAATTTCCATTCAACCAGTCACAGTGCAGCTCTCCCTTCAAATACTGACTTGCTGGGCCAAACCAGAAGTCAGTACAATGATATCCTTATGCTAGGCATCTGACTCTCTTTGCTGCTGGTAGCGCTGCTACTTCTTGTTCCAGAGACTCTATCCGGTATCCTGCTACACCCGCTGTCTTCAACCATCACATCGCAGACCCCTGCTGCCGCCTTAACGGACCGGACAAGGTTAGCCCCCCAAAGGGGTCATCCTTTCTCCAGTCTTAAGGTTATTACTCTGCTATCCCTCCTGGTTACAGCTATTAGAGTTGTCAGCACACCCTTCCCGGATTCATCCAATCATCCAACTATCCAATCTTTCATTCATTCAATTATCCTTTTTGAAGCTCTACAATAAGTATTGCATATCATTGACTTTGTTTACTCATTATCTACAGTATTATCCTTGTGCCATTCCCCATCTTCTGTACCATCGTATCTTTATTGAAACTGATTTTTCTTTTATCCAATTGCCGTTCTCCCTTCTGTCGTCTATGCAAAAACCATATATCAAAGCACCTAGCCTCAGTTTCACTCCAGCCGGTGCTACCGGAAACGTGACATCCTGTCTCTCCAGCCTCTGCATTGTAAGCATGTAAGAATTTTTACTAGTTTAATTATAACAGTGGAGAATACTCGTTTGCCCCATTTCCACTGTGTCAGTGTTGGTGGTTTCTGGCATCTGGGCTCCATGGGCGCTGCTCCATGGCCCTCCATTTTCCCCCCATGGCGGCGTACCTGGCAATGTCTTTCCTTTTTTCTAGAAGAGTTGGCAGGAGGAAGGTGCCTTTCCATCTAAAAGTGTTTATGAGTTGATGGTTGGAGAGAAGGTAAGATCCCACTTCTGACATCTTGGTGTATACCGGTATTACACCGTGGATCGGTGTATTTTTATTCACCAAAGGAGGATATTTGAAAGAAACCTTTTGAGGAGTGTCACCATCTAATACGCCGTGAGTACGGGTACGCACACATCATCTAAAAGTTATCATTATATGTGTCCTTTATGACATTCTATTGTAAGTAAGGTACGCCCCCCTTGCTGACACTGGATTTTCTTATAATCATTTTGCGAAGAAATAGACCATTATATCGTGCTATTTTCCACATCTTATCTTTTCATGTACCTGCCTTTCTTGAGACGAACAATCAAGCAAAGTGTACCATCAACTAAAAGGATCTTCATGAAAAGATAAGTACAGACATACTCTTCTTTCAGCGCCATTTTTTCCGAAACCAACCCCCCTTCTTCAATGTCTTTGCTTTGCTTGTAATATGTTATTATAATTTTTATTATAATTTTATTTATAAGGCGCCACAAGTGTTTTGCAGCGCCGTACAATGGAACAGTACAGGGAGACAAAACTTGGCATAACATTTAATAAATAACAAAAGTAGAGTACAAATAAAGAGGACCACAGTTCAATACACATTACAGCTGAAATATAAGTAGTGAGGACTCAATCAACATACAACTAGAGGCTTGAGGCCAATGATGGAGATGAGTATGCGGACAAAGATGGTCACTGAGTGTTTGAGTATAGGAGAGCTGTGAGTGAAATGTGAAGAGAAGTGGGCTTTGACAACAGGAGGGAAGAGGGCCCTGCTCGGAGGAGCAGGGCAAGGGGTCGGAGAACCAGCTAGTTTATGCAGTGGAAGGGTACGCTTTGATGAATAGGTGAGTTTTCAGTGCCCATTTGAAGCTTTGCAAGGTCGGAGAGAGTCTAATGGAGCGAGGGACAGCAGTGACCTCAGGCGGCAGGCTCGGGTATGTTTGCGGTGGCATGGGAGAACTCGGGCCCCTGAACTCCTTAGCGCTCCCAAGTCCCCCCGAACACCCGTAAACCTATTGCCTACGTCACTGCTGTAAACTGCATGGCGGCTGGGGAAGCGGGGGTCAGGGGAGCTCCGGCGTAAGATCGCCGGAGCAAAGGTTATGGGGGGGGGGGGGGGTTTAGAGGTGCTGCCCCAGAGGTGCACGCCTGGACACCACTGGTGCGCAAAAAAATGTCTGGGCATACCATCCAAGGGGATAAGCTCTTTTGCATGGCCATCTCCCCAGGGCTTCCTCCAACATCATCTTCTGTGTGCTTCACCCGGGACCTCGGAGTCTTCAGAGTTCTTCCTAGCTCCTCCTGTGCTGTCAGACTGAGTACCTGCCCCCTGTCTCGTGCAACTTATATAGCCTGCTCAAGGGGGCGGGGTAATGATGCAGGCGAGCCCCTATTGGATAGGCTATTTTTTTTTTTAAATATACATTTTATTTTTTTCAGTTGCGCTGCCTCAACTAATGGCGGATCTCAGCCACCCATCCCCCCGCCACGGAGAGGGGGAGACCCTCAAGCCACAGCCACAATGGGGGGCGGCACAGCAGCCAGGGGAAGGCGGATCTCCATAGCCCACTCCTGCCATGGAGAAGGAGCCACAGCTGCGATGGGTTGACAGGGGCACAGCAGACAGAGTAAGGCAGATCCTCCCTTCCTGCCCTGCCAGCCGCAGCCACGAAGAGGGACAGGATGGAGCACAGTAGCCAGGGGAAGGCAGATCTCCAACACCCACCCACCGCCTTGCAGTGAGAGCCCTCCAGCAGCAACCATGAAGGGGGGCAGAAGCACTGCAGTGGGGGAGGTAGGCGGATCTCAGCTGCCCAACCCCTGCCATGGAGAAGGAGCCCCTCCAGCCGTGGCTGCAAGAGGGGATATGAGCACAGCAGCCGGGGTGAAGGTGGATCGCCGCCACCCACCCCCACCAAAGAGGAGCCCCTCCTGCTGCTGCCGCAGTCGCCCATGGGGACAGGAGCACCACATCTGGATCGCCAGAATGGGGAGCCCACACATTAACAATTAATTGTGACAATCATCTCCAGAACGGAGGATTGTCACAATTTATCGCAGGTGTATGGGCCCCATTAACTGGATGACCTTTTGCTAAAAGCATCTTCCAGAGAGGTTCTACTCTGCAATATTCAACGGACGCAGGAGGTACTTTCGCTAGCCAAAAAAATTGGAACATAGACAAAAAGGCGCAATGGATACTTGTAACTTTGAGATAGTGTCCTTTCTGTTAAGTACAACTTCTCCCAAGTTCTGGTGATGTTCATTCGTGATGGAAGATCTCAGGTGGTATTCACCAAATATGCAAATAATTGGTGATAAACAACAATAAATTAAATCTGTTGTGTATATCTTTTTTTCTAAATATGAAATAATTATTTGGAAGTGGGGTAGAATATTTCAATGTTGCGTACCAAGACTCACGTTGGAAAGATTGATGTCAGACTTATAATGGTTTCTTTGGTATGGTCCTGAAGTATTCCTCTCCAAGGTGTGAGACGAGATGATCTCACATATATTCAAAGTGCAAACAGGTGACCTCAAGTGTTCAGGAAAAAAGAGAAAGAAACAATTCATGTGTAGAACAGTGTCATTTACCCACTTAACAAGAGTGATAAATATATAAAGGTTTCTTTTAGATAATAGGCGTACCCCCACTCACGGTGATGGCTGTGATTTTCAACATATAAAGGTTTCTTTATTAGTGATCCAAGGGTGTCCCAACATGGTCTCAATCATATGTGTGTCCAGTTACATAAGGAAAAAACATATCTATAATGTGTACAATTATCCACAATGAGTTATGTCTTAGAGGAGGTTTAGCTGGAGCTTGCCACTTGCCTCACTCACCAACAAAAATAACAGATCTATTTACAGATGCAAGAAAGGAGGGCGTACCCCAACTCACACTGGGTCTCTGAGTGATAAATCGGTACTCGTTTCCTAGCAGGGCGCCCAGTATGATGTAAGCGTACAGGGCTATTCTCCGTAGCAAAATCACATTGCATTGCATCCCATGGGCCTTTATAGTCATGCAATGCTATTTTTTAATGTAATTTATTCACTGCTCTGGCCCTAGAGCAGTGGTTCCCAACCCTGGCCCTCAAGGAATAATAATAAAGAGTTAATTTTAGCCAAAACATTACTCACATCAGGGTGAATTCCCTGAATATGTCAAAAATGCACTACTAATTCAATATAGATCATGTATAATTGAGGAACCTACTGAGTCCCCCTGAAACAAATTATCCAAAAACCTTTTCTTATCATTGTACAAATTACTTTATAAAGAGTGCCCCGACAAAAAGAGAGTCTTTCCCCTCTTTTTTCCAAATAACCTATGTTTACTCTCTAGGAAGCACCTCCACATCTTTAAATTGTAACAAGCTTTCTTACTTGTGTCTGTATCTACTGTATTGTGGACTTGAACATATTCAACCTTACTGTCCTAATTCACACTTGTGCACTGGTCTATCCCCATATCCCCTTTTCCCTTAAAGCAGACCTCAAGTACCCCCAACAGTGCACGTTTTCCAGGTCACCCGGCAGGTGCACTCATTATTCAGGCACATTTGAAAAGATCCACAGGTGGAACTAATTATAGCACTTGTGATTCTGTGTAGAGACCTGCAAAACATGCACTGTTGGGGGTAATTGAGGACCAGGGTTGGGAACCACTGCCCTAGAGGATTGCATTGCATTGCACCTCCCAAAAAATTGCATGAGATTTTATAGGGTGCCATGCCATTAGCTATACACTTGTATGACATACAATGAGGTTTCACTGACCCCCCCCCAATTTCCACGCCACCCCAAAGCGTGGCGAGCACAGCAGAATGCGTCCACCCGACCTTTTCATATCCCCACTATCCACATCGGCGTGGAGTTAATTTTATATAGTGTGGCGAGCGGACGTAGATTACTTTACATGTATTCCGCTGCGCTCGCCACGCTTCGGGCTCGGTGGCTCATTGCGCTCGCCACACTATATCAAATAAACTCCACACCACCGTGGATAGTGGGGGTATGAAAAGGTTGGGAGGATGCGTTCCGCTGCTCTCGCCATGCTTTGGGGTGGTGTGGATACTGGGGGGGGGGGGGGGGGGGAGGGAAACCTCATTGTATGTCATACAAGTGTGTAGCTAATGGCATCGCACTCTATAAAATCACATGCGATTTTGTGGTAGATACAATGCAATCCTCTAGGGCAGGGGTTCCCAATATTTTTCTAATCACGGCACCCTAGAGTATCAGAATCTTTCCACGGCACCCCCAGGCCCCAAAAAATATATATCAAATTAAGTAGATTGTGTTTATATGTGTTTCTTAGGTTCAGTTATGTGGTAAACGGCAGGATTTGGTTCTGATTGTACATATTTTATGATTGGCAGCCACCAGCACTGGTTTTGTCCAGAAATAAATGATCATAAATCATTTTAATTGGTCCTGGACAACCAACCCGAGGCACCTCTGCAAGTGTCCCAAGGCACCCCAGGGAGCCACGGCACACAGTTTGGGAACCACTGGCCTAGGGCCAACAGAGCAGTGAATATGGGGGAAATTTACCAATATGAAAAACCTAGTTTTTCGTATTAGTATTTCCCCTACGACTGTTTCAGTCGTATGCAAAGTCGTGTTCCGGATGGGAATGTACAAAGCAGTCAGATACGACTGCTTTGTAACCCTCCGATGGTGTAACCATTCGTATTAGCTGGCCGGATATACGGCCGCTAATATGAATTAGTGGAGCCAGTCTGCACGGATCAGTCAGATCCGTGCAGGCTGCAAGGTGTAAAAAAAAATAGAAAATTAAATAAAAAAACAGTGTGGGGTCCCCCCCACAGCTGTAACCAGCACCAGGCTGAAAGAGCCGGGGCCGGTAATTAAAAATCAGGAAACCCGACAAATAGGGGTTCCCCGATTTTTAACAACCAGGCTCCAGGTCCGGGGCTGGTTCCCAAAATACGGGGGACAAAATGACTAGGGGTCCCCCGTATTTTAAGAACCAGCCCCAGGCCAAACCAGCCAGCAGGGTAATGTCACAGCCGGGGGACACTTATGATATAAGGTCCCGCGGCCAAAACATTAACCCCCTGACTGGTCAGCCTGTCCAGGGGCCCTGGTGGAGTGGGGACCCCCCCAATGAAGGGGTCCCCTTCCAGGACTTACCTGACCAGGCAACTGAAGCCTGGTGCTGTCCCCGGTGACCCTGGAGCGGTGATCACCGGGCTGATTAAAGTGTAAAAAAAAGAATAAATTATTGTCTAATACTGGGGAACTATGAGTCACAGCAAGCCTCCCCCGCAAGCTGGGACTTGGAGAACCACAAGTCCCAGCCTGCGGGGCATTAAAGGGCCCCGCTGGCACTTGTAGTTCCACAGTATTAAAAATAGTAAAATAAAACTGCATATATAGATTGGCATAGGCTGGGGCCATGTTCGACCCCATAGCCGTGCCCTGTAATTGCAGAAAAAAAGAATTTTCAAACAAAAAATAATTCTTTGTTAAAACTATTTCCATCAATAACAGCAGAAAATTAACATTAGGACCAACATAATAAGGAAAAACAAAGGGATTTCTGAGCGCAGATTGTAAGATTATTATCTCAATTAAGGGGGATACCAGACCCCTTACGTATGGACAAGCAAAGAAAAAAAGACAATGGAGGCAGCGCTGTGCAAAATCAAAATACACTTATTTATTAAAAAGAGATAAATAATAACACTTTAAAATAGTTAAATAACTATATATAAACGATTTTATATTATATTTAGCCAAATCACTTCCCACAGCATAATATACAGAAATCCCCCATATATTAGGGTTTAGTAGGCAAATGGTTAATTGCATGCATGCACAGATTTTAAGAGGTTAGCTTCTTCTGTGATCACATCAGAGCAAGGGTTAACTAGTTAACCTATTACAGTGACTATTGACTTTTGAAATCCCGAACTGAGGAATGGGATTGGTTCCAGTTAACCACTCCCAAGTGAGGACTTACCCCTTAAATATAGCAAATCATGGGCGCGCTGGACACTTAGATTAAGCCTTGACAAAGCTTAAAGACAGCGAAATGCGCATTGGCATATCGCTGTAAACTGTTTGTTTGTTGTTATTAGTGTTTGCATGTAAATTGTACTATAATAGATTGCGGTGGGAAAAAGCAGGGCAATAGAGCAAGTGCTGGCTGCAGGTAGCGTGATTAACATGCTAGCACACGCAGTGTATTAATGGGAATATACCCCTAAACTGCGAAGGTGCTGTGCACAACGGAGAACTATTACAGAAGTCTCCGGCAGCCAACTGCGCATATACGCCGGTACACGCAGCCAATACAACGGGAGCATTCCCAGGCTGCGACGGGGTTGTCCTAATAAATACTCAGACTGAGTGGTACTCAGAACAATACACCTACCATTGCCTGAATATAAAACAGTGCCTGTTCTGACTGCAACAGTATACTGCAACAGTATATGTGAATTAAAATTATATAACTGCAACATTTAAACAAGCCATACCAGAATAATCAATGTTTGAAGTTGCATAAAATATAGCACACTCAGCAGCTCGACTTATATCTGTTGCATGTGTAGTGAGGATACTGTCTGAAGTATCAGCAGCGGAGGTCCATCTGCCAATCTCAGTGACAATATTACCCGTCACAGCGGTGAAACATACAAATAAAGTTGGCACATATCAATCTCAGCCCATTCCTGTATCAGTAATACCCCTGACGGGATTGGAGACAATACTGCCTGAATAAATACTCGAACTGAGCTGTACTCAGGATAATACACCAACTGTTACCTGAATTAGAGAACAGTGCCTGTTCTGACTGCAACAGTGTATGTGAATCAATATTGAAAAATTGCAACATCTAAACAAGCTATACCAGCAAAATGAATGGTTGAAGTTGCATACAATATAACACACTCAGCGGCTCTATACCACTGACTATCAAAGCATTCACTGGTACCAAACCACTGATACTTATCAAAGAAGTATCAGAGTAAACCTGATTAAAACAACAGTTTACAGATTTTAATCTTATTTTCTTTTCTACTCTATACTCACTACTTTGTTTTTAATATTTCGCCATCAATATCCCTGATACTGGGACCCAGTATACCAGGTCATAGACAATTAATACAATTGACCAATAAAAATAACAAATGATGGCCTTTTACCTTTAATTGCATATTAATAAAGATATTGAAAAAACTTAATTAACTTTTATGTCCCATGGGACAATGTGGACGAGGAGTGCATCCTAGTCAAACTGATTTCCTTTTTCCTCTCCTTGTACAATTATGTGAAAATTACAATGAATTACAATGGATGCTAGACCCCTTCCACATAGCATCATCCCACATGTCAGATCTTAAAATGGCTGCCACCCAACCTCCATAGCATGAAAAAGTGCCCCTCAGAGGTTTGTTGTTGCCTATTGAACTGTGACTGTATGGAATGTCTACTGTTCAGAAACATTTAAACATTGAAGAATTTGCTTTTGCGAGTGAACCAGAATCAGGCCCTTAATTCTGTGGAGTTGGCATTTTTGTGGGACGCAATGAACATTTTTGGTCCAAATCCCCCCCCCCCCCCCAATTTATTTAGTTATTTACCCCAGTTGCAATGGTTTCAATGAATAACTACGTATCTCCATCTTTTCCCCTCTCTAGAGCAGGGGTTGGGAACCTTATTTGTGCCAAGGGCCGTTTGTATGGGGGAAAAAAATTCTTCGGGGGCCATATGTAAAAATGTATCTTACAAATTTTCCTGCTGCAGCCGCCCCACGCTCCGGTGGCTGCCGCTGAATAAGACTTACAGTCTCCGGCTGCTGTTGATTAAGAGGAATTCTCCCAAGAGCTACCAAACTCTCGCGAGAATTCCACTGTGTTTGACTCCCGGCAAAGCCACCAGGCGGGTGGGAGGGCCACTCAGATTGGCTACAGGGGCCGCATACAGCCCCCGGGACTGAGGTTCCCCACCTCTGCTCTAGAGGAACACGGCAGGGTTGTCCTCTTTCTCCTATCTTGTCTCTCTTGCCATTGGACCCCTGGCATGCCTAATACAGGCTAGTACTGATAGTCAAGTGCTTTGAGTCGGCATGAGAGACTTTGTTAAATCTATGCCCAAGGTCCTTGAGTTCATTAATACATTTGGTCATTATTCTAGACTTCTAATTAACTGGGACAAATCTCCTATTACTCTGCTTATGGGTAAGTCACTGGCACTTTCTGGCACATGATTTGGTCCTGCCCTTAGATAACTTTGTTTTGGAATGGTGGCATTAGTACATTGGTAACTATAGGAATCCTGTGTCATGTTCTAACACCTTTAGTATGTACATTATCTGCATTTGATTAAGAGGTCCTAGATGAAGACTTCTGGTTCCGGCATTGATGGGAACGGCAGCACAGTGCTGAGCTCCGTTACCGCTCCAGCCAGCACAACGCTGCACGCCGCTCACCCGCCACACAGCTGACTCCCATAGGCAATCGGGAATGCTCCGTTGACACCAATAGACAAATTCCTGGCAAATCCACCAACAGGGAAGCCACAGCACCAGCCCACATACCATCAGAGGGGGGAGCCCAACATAGTGGCCACCACACAGCCTCTGATGTACAGGAGCCACTTCAGGCCACTGTAAGTGTTGCTGACACACCACAACTATCCCAAACTAAGCCAGAACTCTTCTCCCCTCTCCCTCTGCAAACCCCAGCTGCCTCACTGACCTACACAGATATGGCCAGAGCTATCCAGGATACCATTAACCCCATATTGGATGCCCATGCAGTTAAACTGCAACAAGCTGTGCAGTACATTAAATCTCAATTAAATCAGATTACTAAAAAGGTTACTTCCAATGAGGCACGCCTAGGTGAAGCCCTCCATGATTCACACACATTAAAATCCACTTTTGAATTACTTCAGAAAACTACATATGAAATGCAAATAAAATGGATGATTTGAAAAATCGTTTGAGAAGGAACAGCCTGCGGTTTCTAGGCATCCCAGAGTCTCTCAAGGGACCTGCCGTCTTCACCTTTCTAACTACTACACTCCCCACTCCCTGCATTACTCCACATCGAAGACGTCTGTTCCGGCATGTTGAAAGTAATAACTCAAGCGACCAGGTTCTAGGATACAATGTGTTAAATATGGAGACTGACACAGGACATTTCAGAACAAAGATAAACATTTATTTAAGCTACAATAATAAAAACATGCAAATAAGTAACAAGTTAATACTCAGCTTTTATCTCAGATGTTTTAAGATCTGTCCCGGATGGTTGTCATTAGTAGTTTAAAGAATAAAAGTCCAGTCGTACTCAGGGTCCCTCTTAGTAACTCTACTGAGTCATTACACTGAGCTAAATTAGAAGTCTGTGTCCGCTGCAGGCAGACCTAGCTTCAGGAACTTCTCCTGCTATGTAAAAGTCTCTAGCCTTTGGGGGGAGTGGCTAGGATCAGTATGGAGTAGCCGCACGAGCTGCGTCTCCTCTCGCAAAAATCCTTACCAAAATCCTGAACCCTGACAAACTGTGAAGCGTGGACGATTCAAACAAAAATATCCAAGATAGGATATGAAGAAATCTCCCGGGTGGGGCACAGCCTTCTAGTTCTAGAAGGCTGTGCCCCACCCGGGAGATTTCTTCATATCCTATCTTGGATATTTTTGTTTGAATCGACTTACCTTACTCCCAGGGAGCACCTCCTCAACCATACACCGAATTATTCATTTATTGTGTTGTATGGAGCATGCCTTCACCATCCATGACAAATTAATCCTGTGCCCCAGGCCTACTTCCCCATCCCCCTTTTTTCCCCCCAATTATTAAGCATGGACGATTGTCGGGGGCATTATTTGGGAGCCTGGGGACTGTGTTGAGGATTCGTGGATGTGGAGGGAGCCTGGAGTTAGTTGGGCGGCTGCGTGCTGAAGAGGGAGATAGACGCCGGGATTTACAGCAGCATCAGCTGATCTGCTACACCGGGTCATTCCCGGCAGTGATTACTCAGCGGCCGGGCTGTCTGTGCGGCGCATGGTGGGAGTAAAAAGAGCCCTGGGTCGGCGCTATACACCACGGACCTACTGACCCACACTGCTGCCCTGCATCATTGTCGGCACCGTCGACCTGCACTGCACCATATCCAAGTACTACTGCTCGGAACCCTGCTCTATACTTTTAATCTTCGGGGTGCAGATGATGGGATAGGAGGCTCGAGAGACCTCGGGAAGGATTGGACTGTGCCGCAGGGAAACCTATCGGCTGGTGGACTCTAAGAGCTGGGAGGAGAATATTAATAACTAAGTGATTCATCGCGCCCTACGGGCGCTCTTCACACCGTCGTAAGGGGCTGCGCCCCCTTAATTTGTGAACGTTTGTATTGTGAGAAATATGGTTAGAATTGTATGAAAGATGGCCTGTATTGCAACTTCAGTTATAGGTGAAATGTGTTAAATAGAGAGCATATGATGTGGAAGGGGGTGTGTATTGTTTTGTTTAATTAAAAAGCGGTTACAGAGAAAGATGTACATTGATAGTGTGGATGGTACAGTGACATTTGTGGGTGTGGGGGGGCTGTGTGTGCATGTTGTTTAGGTGTGTGTGTGCAATAGTATAGTAGGGTGTTTTTGAGTCAGCGGCTCCCCACTGGCGGAGGTCACGACACAGGAAAACAGGAGGCTGGGTAGAGATAGGGGCATGTGGGAATAAGGGGGACTAATGAGGAGGGTGGGAGATACTGTGCAGCTTCTGCCAGTGGGTGAGGGTCCAGTGTGGCAGTACAGGATGGTGGCCCTGAGTCAGTGTCTCCTCCTACTGGGTGGGAGTTAGGGTGCATGAGAGCAGGAGGCTGGGCTATGAGGCATGATAGGGGCATGTGGGCAAAACAGCGTCAGCGACTCCCCAGTGATGGAAGTTACGGTTCAGGAGAGCAGGAAGCTGGGTAGTGATAGGGGTGTGTGAGTATACGGGGGACTAAAGAGGGGCTTAGGGGTGCCGTGAATTGCGGGAGGGGCGCGGGGGTGCCGTGAATCAAGGGAGGGAGGGGGCGCAGGTGTCCGCGAATCGCGGGAGAGGGCGGGGGTCCGCAAAGCGCGGGAGGGGCGTGAATTGCGCGAGGGGGGGTTGCGAATTGCTGTGTCCATGTGTCCATGTCGACACATGAGAATGAATATGAAAACATTCAAAAAAAGAAAAAGAAATCTTCAAAAACTCATGTCAACCTTTTTCATTGTCGACCATAGCCGTGTCAGTGTTTTGCATGTGCCATTTAATCCTGGGGTTGCCGTGAATCACGCGCGGGGGGGGGGAGGAGGTAAGGGGTGTCTGCGAATCACGGGAGGAGGGGTCGTGGGTGGATGCCGTGAATTGCGGGAGGCGGGGGGGTGTGGGTGCTGCGAATCGTGTGTGCGGGGGGTTGCAGTGAATCGTGGGAGGGTGGGTCGCGGGGGCGGGGTGTTGCCGCAATGACAGGAGGGGGGTCAGGGGGGGGAATCGCGGGAGGGGGGGCCCGGGGGGTTGGCGCGAATCGTGGGAGGGGGGGTCGCAGGGTGGCGCGAATCGCAGGAGGGGGGTGTCACGGGGTGGGGCCACGAATCGCGGGAGTCGCTGGGGGTGCCGCGAATTGTGGGGGGGTGTGCTGCGAATCGCGGGAGGGTGCCGCAAATCACCACAAGAAAAAATCAACACAGAAAGGTCAACACATGTAAATGTTGACATGTGTGGCACTTCATTGGTGTTCATGTCGACACATGAGAATGAATAGGAAAACATTCAAAAAGTGAAAAATAAATCTTCAAAAGCTCATGTCAACCTTTTTCAATGTCGACCATAGCCATGTCAGTGTTTTGCATGTGCCATTTAATCGTGGGGTTGCCGTGAATGGGGGGGAGGGAGGTGGGGGGTGTCTGCGAATTGCGGGGGGGGGGTCGCGGGGGGTGCCGCGAATTGCGGGAGGGGGGGGTTGTGGGGGTGGGTTCCGCGAATCGCGAGAGGGGGGTCACGTGGGGGGGGTACCGCGAATCACGGGAGGGGGTCGCTGGGGTGCTGCAAATTGCCACAAGAAAAAATCAACACAGAAAGGTCAACACATTAAATGTTGACATAAGTGTGGCACTTCATTGGTGACCATGTCGACACATGAGAATGAATATGAAAACATTCTTAAATGAAAAATAAATCTTCAAAAACTTGTTAACCGTTTTCATCGTCGACCATAGCCGTGTCAGTGTTTTGCATGTGCCATTTGATCCTGGGGTTGCTGTGAATCTCGGCGGCTGGGGGGGGTGGTGGGGGGTGTCCACGGGAGGGAGGTTGGCGGGGGGGGGGTGCGCCATGAATTGGGGGAGGGGGGGTCGCGGGGTGGGTTCTGCGAATTGCGGGATGGGGGGTGCACAGGGGTGACGTGCATCGTGGGAGGGGGGCGTGAATCGCGGGAGGGGGGGTGCGCGGGGGGTCCGCGATTTGGGGGAGGGGGGGCACGGGGCGCTATGAATCAACCTAGTTGGTTATATATTCCTGTAGAAGGATGGTAGGATGTTGCGGTCATTCAGAATGCATTTACATAAACAGTAATAGTAGCAGTAAAAGATCTGACTTAAAGCACCTACAGTAAAACAGAACAGGTGTTATATTATTATTATTATTATAATTTTATTTATAAGGCGCCACAAGTGTTTCGCAGCGCCGTACAATACAGGGAGACAAAGCTTGGCATAACATTGAATAAATAACAAGAATACAGTACAAATAAAGAGCACCACAGTTCAATACACATTACAGCTTGGATATAAGTAGTGAGGACTCAATCAACATACAACTAGAGGCTAGATGCCAATGATGGAGATGAGTATGCGGACGAAGATGGTCACTGAGTGTTGGAGTATAGGAGAGCTGTGAGTGACATGTTGATAATGCAGAGATTTGATTGATAAGATTAGATATGATTGATAACCCAAACCTGTATATATTTACTTTATTATCTTTAAATATAACGGCAACGCTGAAATGATTACACACCCACACAACCTTGTTATAAAATGTATGACAATGCTTTACTTAAAGAATAGCTTCATTACAGGTATTTGCAAATGCAGACTAACACAAGAAACATAAAATTGATTAGCTAATACTTAAACAGTAATTCTAAATCAAATCAAAATGGACACCTTTCAAGGACAGTGATCAGCCATGATTAAACCTCATTCATAGTTACCTCCAGCCCCCCGTGCTTGCTGGTTCTTCCTCAACTGCCTTCCTCCTCCTTCTCTAACTCTGATATTTAAACCTTAATCACATTAATTAATTAATTACTCATAAGCATTGAGTCTTATTGGCAAGCTCTGCTTTCAATCATGATGTCATAATTAACCCAACACCCAACTTCAGTGGCCTTGTGGGTCTACGCATGTGTGGCCTTGTTCCCATATAGTTGATGTTTGTGGAGTCTAGGTGTCTGTCCTTGCTCCATTATACTGACAACATCACATTCTTAAGCTTCTACAACCAAAAACAATTCTCTATAAGAAATCACTTTTACAGCACTGTTCTGAATGATCAGCCATTTTATAATGTTATTATGCAAGTCATGCCTATCATATGTAGGGAAGACCTCCAGACAGCTGAAGGCTCGCACTGCCGAACATATTTACAATATTCGTAAAAAGTTACAAACTCACACGGTATCAGAACATTTCCGTGTGTTTCACAACGCAGATGAATGTCAAGTCACGACTTTTTGTGCCATTGAGCAGATTCTTCCAAAGAGTCGTACCAGCGATGTTGCCAGACGCCTCTCTAGAACTGAGATGCGCTGGATACATCGTTTGGGGACTTTGGTCCCTAAGGGACTTAACACAGAATTTGAGTTAAAGCCCTTTCTGAGTTAAAACGATCTTATAGGCTGTATACTCATTTCTTGGTTCTCCATTTCTATACGCCTCTAGTGGTCACCCTTAAATTGAGGACTGTGGTGGTGGTTAATTATTTTTATTATGAGATTTTAATTACTATATATTTTTTCATTTTAGTGTTGACCTACGTTGTTTCTATGTAAACAGCCTCCGCCTTCCCTGCTGAGCAGCTAATATATGGCTTATACCATATTTGCAGTGGAACAGAAGCGATATAACGCTGAAACGCACGGCCATCTTTGTTTTTATCTAGGATATCCCCGTGTCTGGGAGAAGCGCTGACGCGCTTCCCGTCGTTGGAACGCAAGTGGCTCTATATACTTCCGGCGGATGACCTGTAGTGTCACACAGCGGGAGAAGCGCTTCTGGCACGTGGAACGCACGTCACCTTGCATTTCCTGTTAAATGAACCGCATCGCCATACTGCTGGGCACGGAGGCCGGATGCTGGAGGCCGATTAGCGGCCAATAGTGTGCATGTTAATTTGATTGATAGGGGTATATATACGCCCCATTGTAGACTGTTTAGTCACGCTTCTGAAGAAGGAAGAACTTTTCCGAAAACGCGTTTAAGCGTGTATTTTTAAACTGTGTGTGTCGACCTGTGGAAGCAGCGGCTGAGCAGAGGAGTATCCTGGACTGAGCCCCCCTTGCCCCCGGATCAAGGGACCCAGACTGAAGGACGCCCCCCGATGACATCACATGCTTGCTGCTTTTGCCTGGGACACTGTGTTTATGCTCTTAAACAAGTCACTTTATTGTAAGTGCATTTGCTTTATTAAATTCTTTTTATCATATTGACCTGCACCATGTCGTTCTCTATCATGTCTCCCCTGTATATGTAAATAGGGGAGAACTTGGAATACCTTTGGAACACTGCATACCTGTCGACCCTGCTAAAAATCGACTTGGTTGTATATCAAATTGTTTATGTACAAGGTTTATCTACACCTTGCTTTGCATGGTTTACACTGAGCGCTGTACTTTCCCATTCACAATCCTGTTGTCTGCTAAGTCATGCCTAACAAAATGGCTGCTGCTTCTAACAAACGCCTGCTGCTTAGCGCAAAGGGTAGGCCTCATACGCCGTGGCTAGTACCTTGTGCAACAAGCTAACGCCACCTGCAGCAATAAATAACAATATTTGAGAATACAGAGTATAACAAAAGTTTAGAATTATTGATGCGTTATTTCTGTTTTAACAGTCCATCCTCTGAACTTTGAAATCTCCAAAGAAAGTTCATATCTCTTGCAAAACGCATCATTTGTTTTTCTCTTAATACATCGGAAAACCTTCTTGAAGCATTTCACTAGTATACAGAAAAATCAATAATATTATCTTGGCAAAAACATTAAACTTCTTAAAGCATATATAACATTGACTTATGCGAACCTGTTATTGTGGTTCAACCAAATAAACCAACTGTAGGGAATCACATCACTCACACCTGTTCAATAAACTAAAGAAATTTTTTCAACCCAAATAATTTAATTCAATTTTCCTTTTAACGTCACCATCAGTTTAGTATTTGTGATGCTTGTACCATATTTTAATTATATTCACAAATTCAAATACAATTTTATAAACTTGGGATAATGTAAATAAGTGTGTTTCTTTAATATACCATGTGTTACTTTCAAATCTTCATGTTGAATCACCACTGTATTAATTAGTAAAAGTACAATTTATTACAATAGATCTTGTTTGTAACCATTTAGAAACCTTAAGTTTGTAAATATAATATAATCCTTGTGGTAATGTCCATATCTTAAGAGACAGTATGTTTGAGAAAACATCATAAGAAACAATTCAATGAGTACCCTTTTTTTATCAAGATTTTCCACTAGCTCACCCAACTCTGTCACATAACTTCATGTTTTGTTGTACTCCAAAATATCTCCTGTTATTACACTCTTTACCAATTTTAAACCTAGGGAGAGTCAGTAACCTTATAAGATTCACTTGTGTAAATCCTACATAGAAAATGAAGTGTTGTTTGATTTGACTGCAAATATAAGTAGCCATTAACCCAACATTACCGGAGTGATACCGTAGATGACAATCTAACCAACAATCAGTTTACCTTATTGTTCTTTTTATCAGCTCATGATGAGCGTCTTAAAGAAGAAATGTCAGTTTGCATATAGATATTATGTTTGCACCATTGTTACCATCCTTACTTAGAATGCCTCTTCTTTACTGATACCTTACTAGATGTATTCTATCAATGGTTCTGGTGTGGATGTTCTTAGTTACTTTTATGTTATTACTCATATATTTATTTTACACCTTCTAATTAGTTTAACATATTGGCTATCAGTTTTTTATTACCATCCTCTGATGCATACCGAAACCTGGGAGCATCAGTAGTATGATGTATATGTGTGTCTGTTATGATTATTACTATACTTGTGGGATTAAAATTAAAAGCAGAAGTAGAATACACCACCATGACTCTAGTAATACCTCTTTGATAACTATACACACTGTCCTTGCCAGCAACCAATCCCTGGTAACCCTCATTCACTATAAAAAGATGAAAACTTAAAAAAAAAAAATGACTTCTTCAGTTAGTGAGTGTATGGGAAACTTGGTCACTCATGGGGATCATTGTTTTACACCTTGTCCACAACCCGCAGGGACACCACTAAGGGTATCCCCCGATTCCGTGGACCTCTTCTTGCCCACAACCCGCAGGGACACCACTAAGGATACCCCCCGATTCCGTGGACCTTGTCTTGGTCTTTGGGGGGCCCTGGACAGGCCTATCATCAAATAAGTTTATTAAATTAGAATCAAAGTCACAATATTTATCTGCATCAGTATCTTTTTCCTTCAACTGATATCACCACCAGGTCGGAAACCTTCTTGCAGTGAGACGCATTAATTCAATTGGTTTGTTTCACAGGGATGGGTCTTGCCTTTGATCTACGAGACATTTAATTGTAAGAATTTTCTCACCATTGCATAGTCTCCAGGCTGGACCTTATAACAACATCCCTTCATAAGCTTGTTTGCTTTTCTGGTAAAGTATTTAGATGATGTGAGAATTAGAGTGACAAGTCTGCTGCTGGATGTTGAATAGGGATTGATGGTCTCCCAAAAAAATGTATATATCAATTAAAATAATGATCTTATAAGGGGACAGGTTCAGTGGCTGCTGAGGAGTAGTGTGAATGTCATACAAAACCGAAGACAAAACTTCAAGTCAACTCATGGTAATTTCCACACCCACCCTAAATTATGTGTTCTCAATATGCATTTGTTAACATGTTCAATTTTGACTAAAACCTTTTAGTGAATGGTGAGTGCAACCAACCTTCAATAACCATACATTGATTTATTCCTTAGAATACCTTTCCTGTCAAATACCTCTATAGTTTTTTTTTTAATACCATATACCTTATGGGATAACATATCTGAACACAAATTTCTCAAAACATTTCTTTGCTGTAAAGGATGCTGTACATGGGACAGCTGGGATGTTCCTTATAATCAAGATAACATATCAGATACCATTTAAATATAATGACAATTTTAAATGCATGTAAATTCCCAAAAAAATAATTTTAACCTTAGGAATGGACCAGTGGTAGGAGAAATGTTTGATGGTTCTATAGGAATAATTTTCCTGAGTTCATTCTTCTGCAGATGCGTTTGGGCCTCTGCATAAGATGAAATCAACATACATGCCCTCTCTCTCCTTACATGGGTCATCCCATGGGCAGCTTCCGCATATGCCAGGAGGAGGGGTTTTGAGAGCTACTGGTCTGCCCCCACCATCTTTACATAGGCCATTAGCCTTTTAACTGCATCCATTCATCATCCATTGGCACATTCCTTTTAAATACACAACTCTTGATGTTTTATAAGATTCTGCTGGTCAATTGTAAAAACATTAAATTGTATAGTGGTGTGATTCACAACAGTGGCCATCTTATTTTTGTTACCAAGTGCAACAAGATCACTTTATAACATGTGAGCTTGACACTTAACAACTACTGCCTTTGCAGGGAGTTGCACAGCCTCAATGAGCTCCTTTACTTGCTGTGATATTAGCGTATTATATCATAGCAAATTCACGATGGAAAATGAGGATCTCTAAATCCAATACTACCGCATATCCCGTATATGGCCATCCTGTGTCTCCTTGTTGGTGACAACTACAATCTTTGTAGATGGTAGTGGCGTGTCAGAGATATCAGGTCTAATTGGAGAAATTTTGCTTTAAATATTCCTCACAATCATGTTCTAAATCCTGCCTCTCATCCATCCTCTGGGACTCCCGGGTCCCACCAGGTAGCAGAGTAGCAGGATTTAGCGTACCACACCTGACAATAGTAAGGTCATGTGGAGCTGGGAGAAAAGTTCCCAACGAGAGAACCATGCACTGGAAATGTGTCTTGTCCGTGAAGAGTTCAGTAGAAAAGATGTAGCATTAGAGACACATAGTGTGCGGTGTTCTGTAATTTCTATACAAAGGCTGCAGCAGCCGCCACAGTCCTTAAACATGTTGGTAAAGCAGATGCCACTCGGTCAAATGTGCAACTGTAGCACCTGATGGGTCTATGTGAACCCCCATGTATATGTGTTCAAACTCCCAAGGCCGCTGCTTGTTGTTCATTACAGTAAAGACAGGTATATGATAAATCTGATATATCCAGTGCTGTGGTTTCTGTCAGTGCGTGTATCAGAGCCTCAAATGAAGCAATGATGTCAGTATATTGTACTTTGTCAGCTCTGTGTCAGTTAGATTTAGTAGTAGTAATAGAAAAGGTGTCAGTAAGAGAATCCTGTAAAGAATTTAAACACATCATTATATCATAAACATATTGAATCAGCATTGTGGTAGCAATCATGCAACTCATTGTGGGACATAGTGGGGCTGTCCATAAAACTTTGGCTTAATTAAGTCCACGTATATTGGACTGTGCTGTAAATAAATGTAGTAAGTCCTGACTATCTGCTTTAAGAACTATGCAGATCATAAATCAATGATTAGATGACTGTAATAATCACAGTGGGCAGATAACCTGCAATAACAGAGTGTTGCAAATACTATGGGTATTAAATAGTATGCGTTGTTGTAAAATCTGGAAAAAAAACTATTTCTTGTGGTCCATAGATGTTTAGAAACTTGTGACATGATTAGTAATGAAAAACTCATCAAAATACTCTAACCCCGTGAGGGTCCTCATATCGGTTAGTGCCTTCTGACAGCAGTCTCTCATGGATTCCTGTTAATAATACACAATTTCTTCCAAACCACTCTGAGAAAAAAATAATCATTAAATCATTACAAATATTTGAGAGAATATCATGATTAGTCGTGCAGCAAATGCGATTTACTAGTAGCAGAACCCAGTAGTGCTGCACCTAATTGTGACCTCCATTCCTTATTTGTGGGCTCATATGCATGACCAATGGATCTAGTAAAGTGGCAACATGCAATCAGATAAATCAGTAAGCATAAAAATGCAACTCAATATGCATCTTATAATAATCCCTATAAAATCTGTATTTATCTGTGATAAATCTGTATTTTTCAATAAGGGCTTTGATAAATCTGATAGTAATAATAATAATAATTTTTTTTAAAACACTTGCTTTTTCTGTGCAAAATGAAATGCATCAATTTGTAAATTAATCTTTTCTCTGGAATAGTCACACCTCTATTGGCTGGGATTTTTATTTAAATAAAACAAGCAAAAGCAATAGCATTATTAAGCTCAGACATCATATTAGCATTTGTCATTTGGAAAAAAAAAATGGCAGTTTTTAAACAGATGTTGACAAAACAACATTATCACATGAGGGAAGCAGAGGGGAGGGGGCTGGAGGTCATCCTTGGGTATGGCTGATCACTGTCCCATACAGAACATTGCAATAACTTTAATCTATTCATTGTGCTTTTTCAAAAGGGTAAACAATATCTTCAATTCTAAAATCTTTCATGTCCTTGTTATGGAAAACAGTTCTGTGACACTCCTTGGATATTTCACATTATTTAGGAATAAAACTTTACTCTCTTATCAATCTCATTAACCATTTCCTGCCTTTAATCTCCTACAGAGTTATTTCTGATGTTACTCTCACCTCATCACTGAAAAAAACTTATTCCCTTCTGCTTTTTCAAAAATAAACAAAAAATTTCAAAGTTATTCTTTTTTTTCCCCATTTTTTCTTTTTCTCCCTAAGGCTCTAAAAGACATATCACCTCTCCTCACTTCTCACTGAACAGAATTAACCCCTCAGTGGGACAGTACAATCTTTCCAAACATATGTGGGTTAGTGGGATATACTATCTCAATTCTTGAAGCTTTCACCACCTGTCACCAGACCATTGCGCGTTCACTCATCAAATAATCATTATCTCACAGGTGCATCATCATCGCCAATTCCAACTAACTATGACCAGCATAGTATTTTCTATACCTTCTCACTTGCTCACACTAGTCACATACTCAGAGTACTTTCTGTGATCCCATACAAATGCTTAAAACGGTGTTACCTCTTTCAAAGACAAAAATGTAAATAAAATAAATGAAAAATGTCCCCAAAAAACCGAACCTTGCGTTATATGTCACCCAAATGTTATCATACCTACGCTGCGTTATATGTCACCCAAATGTTATCATACCTACGCATCCCACGTGTCCCACCCCCACCCTGTCTTCTTTTATTATTTTTCCCCATATATTCTACCTTGTACGTAGGTGGCAGATACCCCCTGTGAATCTCGCTACCGGTCAGCACTCTTCACAGGAAAAAATCAACTCATCAAATCAGAAAAAAATTATATGCAATATGTCATTCTTTGTTACCATATCTGCACATTGTCTAAGTGATCATTACACGATTAGATCACTATCTCCCCTGGTTATCTAGCTAACTGTGGCCACAGTATTAACCCCTTAAGATACTCTATCAATTTAGTACCCTCCCCCTTTCAAAACAAACAAAATTAAATTAACACAAATCAAAAACAAAACAAAAATTGGCTTAAAGAAAACCCCACAGCCTTGAGTCAGTTATCATTGATTACCTTCCATTCATAAGAATAAAAATAAACCCAGGATTTATCTGCGCATTACTCAAGGTATATCTGATTCAATATATGTATCCAGATTAAGCAAATAGGCAACAGAAATTGCACACAGAAAACATGGTCTAATATATCAATATGAACCTTTAAGAATAGATGTTATATTGGACTTATATCTCATCGATATATATATATCACTTTTCTTATTCAAAATGTATTACTCATTAACTGAAAAAAACATTGAATTCACATGATCATTTCCTGTTTCTTCACCTAACATGGACAACTCCTTATCTCGCATTACATCAACTGAATCCATCACTTTAGAGTTTCCAACTCACAGCTGCTTTGTTTAATAAACCAAAAAAAATTAAATCAAAAACCCATAGCAGAAAAACATCAGTCCTACATTACGGACTTCATCTCCGCAAGACAGGAGACCAAAAAAACTTTACAATGAGATAAACTCAATCTTTCTTTGTTATAAACAATATTCCAATTAACTTTATTTATTCTGGTGGTAAAAATGAACTGTTACTTGGCTTACAATATTAGCGTCTACTCCTTTAAACTCTGTATTTTAACTGACCTCTGTCTATGGATATAAAGAAACTATCTCAAATTGTTATTGTAATCCGACTGCTTGCTAGCTCTAACAATGCAACGTATATTTAATTATTTATTAACATTTTCTTATATAAACCATATACAGTAGACAATCCGGGGGTTTCCAAACAATACAGATTATGGATAAATCATGCATTCCATTTCTTCCACATGTTGCTGGCCAGACAACCAGAAAGAAATGTAAATGCACAATCTCCTATTTCTAATCACCAAATTATAAGCACGGGAAAACCTACAACAAATATATGCAACTTCTTTAAAATTTATAGATTGGACAAACAAAGAAACTCTAATTATCAAAACAACCGCTACAGATTAGTTACTTCAGCAATATCCTCAGCAGACAATATACACCAAACAATCCAACCGCGGTCAAAAAATAAAAACAAACAAAAAAAATACTGTCATTTAAAGAATATTTTTTTTTTTTAAAAAGTAGAAAATGTATTGCCAGCATAACCTTTATACCAATATGCTTGCTATAGTCTGCATGCTTTGCAAATAAACTAAAGAAATACTCCTCCTGACCCAAGCAATGTTGTTTACAACTTCTTGCCAAGTTTCTCGCAGCTCTCCTTATCTATTCTCTGACACAGAGAAGAAATGGGCAATGCGGGGGGGTCTAGTAAGCTGACAGTCTGCAAAATGCAGCGTTGTCTTTCCATGCCTTAAATTACGATCTATTTGTCTTATAATTAAAGAGCGAATTTGCTGAATTTGCCAAGTAATATGGATTACACACACTAACAGATGTTGAGAAAGATAAGGGTACAAAAAAATGCACCGACTTTACAATTTTTTTCTACACATTTTTTTTTTTTTTTTTTTTTAAATAGCTAATTTTTTTTTTTTTTTCAAACTTTGATTTTCTCAACTGATAAAATGTGAAAACCAACATCATTGAATCTCGCTGGGGCCTCCAACTGATAAACCAGATATTTATCTGATAAGCTTAGATATGATAAATAACCCAAACCAAATTTATTTACTTTATTACCTTTAAATATAACGGCAACGCTGAAATGATTGCACACCCACACAACCTTGTTATAAAAGGTAAGACAATGCTTTACTTAAAGAATAGCTTCATTACAGGTATTTGCAAATGCAGACTAACACAAGAAACATAAAACTGACTAGCTAATACTTAAACAGTAATTCTAAATCAAATCAAAATGGACACCTTTCAAGGACAGTGATCAGCCATGATTAAACCTCCTTCATAATTACCTCCAGCCCCCCCGTGCTTGCTGGTTCTTCCTCAACTGCCTTTTTTCCTCCCTCTATCACTCTGATATTTAAACCTTTATCACATTAATTAATTACTCATAAGCATTGAGTCTTATTGGCAAGCTCTGCTTTCAATCATGATGTCATAATTAACCCAACACCCAACTTCAGTGGCCTTGTGGGTCTACGCATGTGTGGCCTTGTTCCCATCTTATTCAGTTTGTGGAGACTAGCTTCCTGTCCTTGCTACATTATACTGTCAACATCACATTCTTAAGCTTCTAAAACCAAAAACAATATTCTATAAGAAATCACTTTTACAGCTCTGTTCTGAATGATCAGCCATTTTATAATATTTATGCAAGTCATGGTTCAACAAAATGGCTGCTGCTTCTAACATATTATAACTGTTTAGCGCAAAGGGAAGGCCTCATACGCAGTGAATAGTACATTGTGCAACAAGCTAAAGTCATCTGCAGCAATAATAACAATATTTGAGAAAACAGAGTATAACAAAAGTATATAATTATTGATGCGTTATTTCAGTTTTAACAATGCGAAGGGAACCTCCAATTCTGATTAGTACGTCTAAATTTAGGGGGTTCAAAACTAATTAAAACCAGTCCATGGTCAGATAGGACCGGTGTGAGAATTTTTGCCATTTTTACGTATGGAAAAAGGGGTTCCGCTACAAATATAAAGTCTATTCTAGACCAGGTTTTATGAGTAAGTGACATACACGAATATTCCCTCTCAGTTGGATGCAATGAGCGCCATGTATCTACTACATTCAAAGATTTTACAAAATATGGTATACCAATTTTTGGGAGATTTATCAGCTTTTTAGGTGGAGGCGTCCTATCCAAAAGTGGAGAAGCTAGCTGGTTGAAATCTCCACATATAATTAAAGTAGTTGGGTCCATTGTGTGTAGGATAGCTAATAGGTCCATGAAAATTTTTTTGTTGTACTGGGCGGGGGCATAAATATTACATATATGAAATATATTTCCTTCCAGTTCTATTTTATTTATTATAAAGCGTCCATCTTTGTCTGGAATAGACGTTTCTACTTGCACCCCTAAAGTTCGCTTTGCTTATGTAACAACTCCTCTAGATTTCGTATTATAATATAACCCTAGAACTACCCAATTCAACATCTGGAGTTTTTTAACTTCATCTGCTAACAAATGCGTCTCCTGCAAACATATTATATCCACACCTTGTTTATTTAAGTAAGTCAGTAACTTACGTCTTTTTACTGGTGTATGTATGCCTCGAATATTCAACCATCCAATGTTAACTGACATTTGGCCCCAATACAAAGTATGTCACTGTCTTGCAAGCAAGAGGTAAGAGGGAAAGACACATTAGGGAAAACTTACAACATGAAAAGACACGGACAAATACATCTACACATCTAAACATCCTAAATAAACTAAATGCAGCCAACCTGTGACCTAAACCTCAGCTAGGACTTCCGTTTATTTTTATGATGCAATCTACCAGTTGCCCCACAAAAGTACAAATGAGTAAACAAGATTATATATATATATATATATATATATATCCTTTTCTTCCTCAAAGGGGAAGTAAAAAGATATATATATTACTAAGTATACGCGAAGAAATACAAATAAAAATAAAAATGAAAAGAAATAGAAAAAATAAGAAGAAAAAACAAAAGAATTAACGGCTAGGCCTAGCCGCCTCCCAGCCCTGGGTTACAATTACTTAAGATTATCATCAAAACCTCTGACGACATATTTCCTAATTTACCACCGCTCTAAATAACCTAGCTCACACCATCCATCTAGTGCAAGGCAAAAAACTCAGATGAAATTGGTATTCTACTATTAAATACCCTAAGATGATCCCGCTGAACAGTCCAACTTAGTCCTCATTGCTCCTTTCAAAAGTAACTGCTCAACCTGGTTTCTTTGTAGGTGGATCCGAGATGTCCTCTTGGCGATCAATTAAACGATGTTTCACAAGGAATAATTTAGCAGAATCTGCATCAGTAAAATCTTGGTGCCCATTATCAGTCATGATCCTAAGTTTTGCTGGGAAGAGCATGTAAAAGTGACAGTTAGACTTTATCATAGCTGAGCATAGCGGAGTAAATGCTCTCCTGGCTTTGGTCACATCACTAGTAAAGTCTTGAAAGATCCTGATAACATGGCCCTCCCAGTTCACAGGATTTATCTTTCTGGAGGCAGCCCATATTGTTTGCTTATGCACATAGTTTAGGATCCTTAAAATTACCACTCTCGGTCTCGCAGGTGTTAACGTACTAATTGCTCCCATTCTATGGATCCTTTCCACTATCACTTCGGCTGTAATTGCCTCAAGTTGGAGTAGCTTTAATATAGTAGTGCGGAAGAAGGCTTCTAGCTGCGGGCCTTTTACACTTTCAGGAATACCAGTGATACGGATGTTATTCCGTCTTGTTCTGTTTTCTAACGACTCCAATCTTTCCCCCATCTGTTTATTTTCTGATGTGAGTGTCTTTACAGAATTCTTTAGCCCTTGAATATCGTCCATATTTACCCCTATTTGCTCCTCAGCTTCAGTCAGCGTGGCAGATAAGCGGTTAATCTGCTCTGATATATCTGACACGGCTTGTTGTAATAGCGGAGCCATGGACGCCTGTATTACAGAGACTAAGTCCCCTTGGCTAAAAGCACTGGTCCCCGTAATGCCCGCAATGTCTGGGGTACCTGGGTGTTTGATTGAAGTCTCCGTTATAGGCTTTTTCGATACAGGAGTCCCCTGGGCGTTGTCTCCAGCCGCCGCCATATTCTGCTCAACGCGTCTTTTATCCTGGCGTTGTGGCTGTGGAGCGGGGGTCTGCTTCCCTGGGTTCTGCGGCTCTAAGAAGCGGTCCATAGTTGCCTCCGGTCCCCGTGGAGAACGGGAGCGAGTTCTGGGCTTGGTCGTCAGGGTTGAATCGGGTCTGGGCTTGGTTGACGGCGGAGCGCTGAGGAGATGCTGCTCACTCCTCCATGCCGCAACCGGAAGTCCGAGGCTTCCTATCTTGTTGTAAGTGCATTATTTGGTCTTACATTGACTACCTTCTGTAACTCTGCTTTATACTCAATAAAAATTGATTGCATAAAAAAAAGGCAAATGCTGAAATAATTCCACACCAACACAAACTTGTAAAAAAATGAATGACAATGCTTTACTTGGAAGGTATCTTGATTACAGGTATTTGCAAATGCAGATTAACACAATAAACATATAATTGATTGGCTTATACTTATACAATAATTCTAGATCAAATCAAGATGGAAACCTATCAAGGGCAGTGATCAGCCATTAAACCTCAATCATAGTTACCTCCAGCCCCCGTGCTGGCCTGTTCTTCCTCAACTGCCTGCTCCTTCCTTCTCTAACTCTGATATTTATACTTTACTTACTTAATTAATTATTCATAAGCCTTGAGTCTTATTGGCCAGCTTTGCTTTCAATCATACTGTCATAATTCACCCATCACCCATCTTCTTTGTTACTAGGGAAAGATTCGGTGGATTTGTGGCCCTGTTATCGGGTAGTTCCCATGTTGGTGACAAGAACGTGAAGACTAGCTGTCTGTCCTCACTCTCTGTACTGTCAACATTGCATTCTTAAACTTATAAAATCAAAACAATTTTCTACAAGAAATCACTTTTCCAGCACTGTCCTAAATCTTCAGCCATTTTGTAATGTTTTTATGCAAGTCATAGTTGACAAAAATGGTTGCTGCTTCTGGCAAACACCTGCTGCTTAGCGCAAAGGGTATTTATTTATAGTTTCTTATATAGCGCAGCATATTACGTTGCGCTTTACAATTGGAAACAACAGTGATTACACAAGCTGGGTAGAAACAAAACCAACAATGATAGGAGGGCCCTACTTGCTAGATTACAATCTATAGGGATAATAGGAGGAATACATATGGACAGAATTCCATAGCATGGCAGTCCCACCAGATTACAGGACAGTCCTGATGTGATGTAATTAGATATGATTGCTACGGGAGGTTGTGTGGGGGTTCCGGAATATGATAGGCTTGCCTGAAGAGGGGAGTTTTCAGGGAACGCTTGAAAGATCGGAGGCTAGTGGAGAGTCTTAACGTGTGTGGAAGGGCATTCCATATGGTGGGTGCTGGCTGACAAAAATCCTGCAAGTGTAAGTGGGAGCGAGTACTGAGTGTGGATGAGAGACGCAGATCTTGTGCAGAGCGGAGAGGTCGGGTGGGGATATATTTTGAGATAAGCGAAGAGATATAAATCGGTGTAGTATTGGCTTTAGGTAGGCCTCATACCCCGTGGCTAGTACCTTGTGCAACAAGCTAAGGCCATCTGCAGCAATAACAACAGTATTTAAGAAAAACATAGTGTAATAAAAGCATAGGAATACTGATGCGTTGATTTCTGTTTTAACACTACATACATTATCAGTACATACATAGCAGTATCACATTAATTCCTACAGTAGGAGCACATCTCATCTATCTTGCTTAGGCCATGGCTCAGGATGGCTAGCCATGGCTATCCTATTGTTCTCAGCTGCAATACAATACATAGAATAGAGTAGAAGATTAGCGGAGTAATCCAATTTCTCACTTAATCCTATTATAGAGAAAGATGGCAGTGGCTCCCACTGTATATCAGATTGCTGGGACTAAGGGGACCAAGTATTATAATTTAGTACCAGCTCCCAAAGGGCAATGATCTGCTGTATATAGTATCTCCGGGTAACCACAATCACTCTGACACATCATACAATAGGGCCCGGAGTATAAAAAGGGAAACTATGCAATTCTTTACTAATTACTGAATACAGATGGTTATATTTTAGGATTTAATGAAGTACAATATATTGTGCAAAACCTATTAAAGGATGGTTCTAGTACAACAAAGGGACTTTTGTAAGAACCGTTCGAATCCCTTTCTCTTTTCCCCTTTTCTCTTTCGTCCATCCTGGTGACACAGCTTGACCTTGGGATGTAGAAGATTACGCAGGAGCAAGGCACCTATGCTCACTTCTTTTAAGAGAAGGCTCCTCCCTTCTGCATCCCATAGTTCCTCAGTTCAATGTCTAATGCACACTTAATATGCACAATCAACATAACCAAAAACATGACAATACATGAATGGTATAACTTACTGAGCGTAAGGGAGGGATCGCTGTGTCACCAGGATGGACTGAGAGACATCCCTTTTTATCTTTCGTCCATCCTGGTGACACAGCTTGACCTTGGGACGTTCAAGAGCCGGTCCTTTGGGAGGGTACGCTCAGGCTTACAGTTCTCATCACTGCTTGCCCAAATGAAGCATCCACTGACGCGAACTCATGGAACCTATAAAATTTGGTAAAGGTGTGAACTGAGGACCAGGTGACAGCCCTGCACAACTGTTCCGCCGTAGCCCCATGAGGAACAGCCCAAGATGAAGCAACCGACCTGGTGGTATGGGCATTTATCCTTGAAGGAATAGGTCTACCTACCTTGGTGTAGGCAAAGGCAATGACTGACCTTAACCATCTGTCAGTGATCTGCGTAGAAGCAGGCCACCATCTCATTTGCACATCATATAGAACCAAAAGCATATCAGTTTTGCGGATATCCTTACTCTTTCCATGTATATTCGCAAGGCGCGAACAACGTCCAATTTTTTTTTAACTTGTCCCTATTTTTTGTCCCTTCAGGAAGGGAAAACACCGGGAGCACAATTCTCCTGGTTTAAATGAAAAGAAGACACTACTTTTGGTAGGAACTTAGGTACTGTTCGAAGCACAGCCCTGTCTTCATGAAAAATCAAGAATGGAGACTTGCACGATAAGGCCCCAAATTCTGAAACTCGCCTAGCCGAAGCTATAGCCAACAAAAAGGTAAGCTTCCAAGATATAAATATAAGATCAGCCGACCTTAAAGGCTCAAAAGAAGGCTTTTGTAACACTGACAAAACCAACGACAGGTCCCAAGGCGCCACCGGCTGCTATATGGGGTTTTAGTCTCATGACTCCCTGTAAAAAGGTCTCAACTTCCGGTAACAGGTGTAACCTTTTCTTAAAGACTGCACACTAAGCCCTGCAGAAAATCCATCCTGGAGAAATTCTAACAGCCTAGACACCTTGCACCTAGAGGTGTGTACCCTTTGACGCTCTCACCTCCCGTTATAGATTTTCCAGACACGATGATAATTTGCAGCTGAAACAGGCTTGCAAGCTCTGAGCATGGTCTGAATAACTGCTTCCGAAAACCCCTTCTTCCTTAGTATGGAGGTTTCAAAAGCCAAGCAGTCAAATTTAGACGAGCTAGGTCCAGGTGCAGAATGGTCCTTTTTTTAAGAGTTACAGAGAAAGAAAGATCTGTCTCTGTAGTGGTGCACCAAGAAATAATTTGGAGACTTAACATATACCTTGTATTAGGTTAATTAAAAAAGGCTCTGCGAGATATGACAAACTACATCACACATGTAACATGGACAGTGAAACAAGTGCAAATTAGGGCTCATGCGGCGTCCCTTAGCTTTACTTCCTAATTGGTTAATTCAATTGTGATTTCTGCATCTCTCTCCCACAGTGCCGGCGGTTTGGCCTGTGCTCTTACTTGGGGGACGCTATAGACACAATTTTTATGAATAAATTTATTCATTCAATATTTTCTTGTCTGTTATGGTGGCTTGTGTTCACTAACAACCTGTCAAATATATCCCAGTTCTCAGTAATGTTCATATATTTCCTGTCTCATGTCCGTACAAACAACAGGCTTAAATAAATTCTTTACTCCTCATGAAACTGTGTCACGTTGTGTCATTTATTGCAAGAGAGAGAGGCTAGTATCATACATTGTTGCAATATAGGTTGCAATCCTAGTGATCTCACTGTGTAGCGTATAGGTCTTAATGACAGACCCACTCAGTGATTGGTGGGTGTATTTGTCACTGTGGTAGCCGGCAGATATCGCCTGGTGTGTATTGCAAAGGTTCAGGGCAACCTGAAGAAGAACTGCGAACAGGAGATCCTCCGCCTTCCGAAGGGTGTTCCAAACTGCCTGGAGCTTCAAGATATTGATCGGTAACCCTGATTCTTCCTGGGACCACAGGCCCTGCAACCTTTGGTGCTGAACTACTACCCCCCAGCCCCTGAGGCTGGCTTCGATTGTGACAACCAACCATTCCTGGGAGCTGAGTGTACGTCCCAGCTGCAGCAACTCCAGATCTGTCCACCAAGCCAAGAACTCCCTCGTCTCTAGAGACAATGACAGACTTTTCTTTTACATGGTCTTTGGATTTCCCGACCAACAAGAGAGAATGTTCCACTGAAAAGTTCTGGAGTGAAACCTTGCAAACTGCAGGGTCTCGAAGGTTTCCACCATCTTGCCTAACAGTTTCACTTCCTGCCAAACTGTTGGCTTTGGAGATTGCAGTATCATCAGGACCAATTGACGAATATCTGCTGCTTTGGATTCCGGCAGAATCCCCGAATGTAGGTGCATGTTCAAAATCAGCCCCAGAAACTGAAGTCTCTGTGTCGGTGTCAGATGAGACTTTGGGAGATTTAACAACCACCCAGGGTCTTGGAAGAAACGTGTTGCAATGGAAAGATCTTCCTGTAACTTCTCCGCCAACTCTGGCTTGAAAAGGAGATCGTCCAGGTACAGGATAATTACTATCCCTTTTTTCCTTAGGGCTGCTGCCATGACAGACATCACTTTTGTGAATGGACAGAACCCAAGGGTCCGTGGTGGACATGTTCCAATGGTCTTGAAACTTCAGGAGGTGACCCCCCACTCTGGACACAGAATAGGGGGTCTCCGCCCCGTCATGTGGAGGATTTATCCTCGCTCTTGGACGTGTGCTTTTTCAGAAAGGCCCCAAAACGAGATCTGGGTGCCTTTCCCTTACCGGCTGGACACTTTCCTTTTCCTGCCTGTACTCTGTTAGACACAACCCCTTGAAAGGAGGAGCGAAAGGATGGCTTAAAAGCTCCGAATTTGGATACAGAATGTTTGGATGTGGTAGGGAGGAAAGTGCTCTCCCCCCCCCCCCCCCCCCCATGGCTTGCTTTATAATGGACTCCAATTCTGTCCCAAAAAGCTGCTCACCTTTAAAAGCTAAGAGACTCTTTAGATTCACTGTCCGCTTCCCAGGCTTTAAGCCAGAGAGCTCTCCTTGCAGTCACAGATATGGCTGACACTTTTGACGCCATCTTTGCGCCTTCTTCCCTAGCCTCACATACATACTCCGCCGCACACCTAAGCTTTTCGGCCAGTGTGAAGGCCTCAGAATCAGGCTGTAGCTGGTTTCTGAAAGCCTCAGCCCACTTAAACCTAGCCTTGGAGACCAAAGCCGAGGCAATAATAGGGCGTAGGGTATATATAGCCCACCGCTTAAATAACCTCCTTAAGACATCCTTCAAGTTTCTTATCTAATGAGTCTTTAAATGCCGCACCCCCCTGAATCGGTAAGGCCGTGGCTTTAGAAAACCTGGCCACTGGTACGTCCACTAAAGGGATTCTTTCCCAAATCTGTACATGTTCCTCTGGCATTGGTTTACTGTTTGCAAACCTCTTTGGCATGAGAAGCTTCTGGTCAGGTGCTTTCCATGCCTCTCCTAGAAGAAAAACCAAACCCTCGTCTGAGGGAAAGGTCACCGCATCTCTGCGGACCTTCTTAAAAACACAATGCGCAGGTACTTTATCTTCCTCAGACAGGTTTAAAGTCTGCTTAACTGCAAGAATTAAATCTTCAACACCTGGGACAGAGGATCCAACATCCTCTTTTTGGTCCCAAAAGACATCTTCTGCACATACACCCTCTTCATCACCTCATCAGAATCTACATTCAACAGGGGAGGTGTAGATAAGGGATGTCTAGTAGAAGAAACTTCAATAAGCTGTTCCATAAACACATTAATTTCATGAACACCTCGAGCAGTGTCCTGCATGACCTGCAACAATGCTGGGTCCCCCTGAGATGGGGTAATGGAGCCCAGAGATGGTTGAGAGGGGGAAAAGAGACCAGGAGATTTGACCATGTAGATGACATGGTCTGTCTTTTTCAAGCCTTAATCAAAGCATTCATAGACCTCCCCAGAGCAGCCACCCACGCAGGTTCAGGCTGCTCTGACCTCTGGGCTTGAGCCCCACTGGGCACAAATTCACATGAGGGGCACAAATCCCCCTGATCCATCTGTTCACTAGATAATTTTTCACCACAAAATCTGCAGTTAGTTAACATGGCCTGCGCTCCCTCCCACGGAGCAGCAACACTACACCCTTCCGTCATGAAATAACCACAGTGCACAATGTCAGGCAAATGCACAAAGCAATGTAGCAGTGTACTTAGCGGTCTGTCTGCTGCTCAATGATCCTCAGCGATCCGCGGGGAAATCGCTGCCCAGGAGAAAAACTTTTCACTCTGCACTGTAAAAGGATCCTTGTTTCAGCTCCAGCATGGAGAGAAAAGGGCGCCAGTACACAGAGCAGGAAGAGACCAAGTCTCTGCTTCAGCGGGGAAGGAAGCCTATTGGCACCTTTTCCCCCTTCAGCCGCTCCCATGTGTGTTTCTCCTCACCTCCAGTGCCTGCCCTCCTTCTGGGATCACTTGGAAGCGTCCTGTGCTGGGCTTCACCTCCATCATGGATTTCCGCCCCGAAGCCCCTGCAAGATGGCGGCCGCCATTGTGTGGGGTCCCTCCCCCACGATCCCCCTCTAGCAGGAAGCCGGTTCAGGACACCTCTTCTGTAAGCAAGAGGTTAAGCGCTCTGCAGAGGGAACAGACTCCACACAATCTGTACACAGAGAGCGGACAGGATGCGCTTCTATCAGCCTGCGCTCTCAGTGTGTGTGAACTTCTGCTAGAAGTAACACACTGGCAAAGCCTATCTAACTAGTGTAAAATTAGGTACCTATGTATTATCTGGGCTCCCGTTTTTCTTATGAGACCGCGTCCCCTCGCGGGGCTCGCTGCGCTTACCACGCTTCGGGCACGGTGGCTCGCTGCGCTCGGCACACTATATAAAATCAACTCCATGCGTAGTTGGATAGTAGGGGTATGAAAAAATGGGGTGCATTTAACATGGGAGCACAGATAACATATAAGTACCTAAAATTAATATAATAAAAAAAACCTAGCTATCTCTACAAAAATGGTTGCGGACAGCAGCCTATCAGCACAGCACCCACTGTAATGGGCACCTAAAACTTACTGGGGAACTATGGGATGCAGAAGGGAGGAGCCTACTCTCAAAAAGTCAGCATAGGTGCCTTGCTCCTGCGGACCCTCCTACATCCCTAGGTCAAGCTGTGTCACCAGGATGGACTAAAGAGAAATGTATGCAAGTTGATTGACAGGCGCCGGGCGTTTGGGGGCGTAATGTCAGCATTTTACGGGAGCGCTCCAGAAAACACAGGCGGCTCCTGGCCATTGGGAGGGAAGCTGACATCAGTGGTCCCGATCTCCTCACAACCATTGCACTGCCGAGTATGTCTCAGTTTATGCAGAGCTACACATGGGGTGGTGGGGGGGATTCATTTGATGGTTGAGTTAACTCTCCCCTCTTCGCACAGCTGCGATTGCATTTACAGCCATACACATGGGTGGGATTGTATGTGAGCAGGGTGACATTTACCTAAATCGCTGGGCTCCAAACTCACAGCCCAGAGATCAGGTCTGAAGCATTCACTATGAACATGGAAATGGCTTCTCACCTGTGTGAGTTCTCTCATGTTTAACAAGATCTGCTTTCCTCCTAAAAGGTTTCCCACACTCAGAACATGGAAATGGCTTCTCACCTGTGTGAGTTCTCTGATGTAGGACAAGATGACACTTCTGGATAAAAGATTTCCCACATTCAGAACATTGAAATGGCTTCTCACCTGTGTGACGTCTCTGATGTATAGCAAGAGATGATCTATGGGTAAAAGATATACCGCACTCAGAACATGGAAATAGCTTCTCACCTGTGTGAGTTCTCTGATGTGAAGCAAGCGTTGATTTGTAGGTAAATGATTTCCCACACTCAGAACATGGAAATGGATTCTCACCTGTGTGAGTTCTCTGATGTGAAGCAAGCGTTGATTTCCGGGTAAAAGTTTTCCCACACTCAGAACATGGAAATTTCTCACCTGTGTGAGTTCTCTCATGCTGGACAAGATATAACTTCTGGGTAAATGATTTCCCACATTCAGAACATGGAAATGGCTTCTCACCTGTGTGAGTTCTCTGATGTGAAGCAAGCGTTGATTTCCGGGTAAAAGGTTTCCCACACTCAGAACATGGAAATGGCTTCTCAACTGTGTGAGTTCTCTGATGTATAGAAAGAGATGATCTCTGCTGAAAAGATTTCCCACACTCAGAACATGGAAATGGCTTCTCACCTGTATGAGTTCTCTCATGTTGGACAAGATAGAACTTCTGGGTAAATGATTTCCCACACTCAGAACATGTAAATGGTTTTTCTCCTGTGTGAATTCTCTCATGTTGGACAAAATTTGACTTCCGAGAAAATGATTTCCCACACTCAGAACATGGAAATAGCTGCTCACCTGTGTGAGTTCTCTGATGTGAAGTAAGCGTTGATTTGTGGGGAAATGATTTCCCACACTCAGAACATGGAAATGGCTTCTCACCTGTGTGAGTTCTCTGATGTGAAACAAGCCTTAATTTCCGAGAAAAAGATTTCCTACACTCAGAACATGGAAATGGCTTCTCACCTGTGTGAATTCTCTGATGTCTAATGAGATATGATTTCTTGATAAAAGATTTCTCACACTCAGAACATGGAAATGGCTGCTTAACTGAGTGAGTTCTCTGATGTTTAGTAAAAACTGACAGATTAATAAAAAACATATCACATTCGGAACAGGTAAATATGTCAGCCCCTGTATGAGCTGTTCTATGTGTAGCAGTATCTGAGTTACCAGGAGAACAGTCCTCAGGATTAGAGGTATCAGGTGATGTATCTGCACTGTGAGGCACTGGCTGTATATTTAGGGTAATGGAGGTGTCTTCTGGAGAATCCTGTGTGATGTTATCTTCTGTTTTATAATCTGGAGACAGAAGAAGATGTCCCTCCGAGGTATTCCTGCTTCTGTGTCCATCTGCTGGAAATAACATACAGATATAGATATATCGCTCTTCCCCTTTCCCCTCACCCATTTCATACTATTAGTGAGTACAAGTTATTCCGTTATAAATACTTTCCTACAGTTCTAAATATCATGCAGCTAATAATGGGATTTATGTAGATGAGGTAACCCTTATTATATTAGTGCATTGGGAGACACTGAGGTATTGGGAGCCGGCAGTGTAAGGGAACTGTAAGACTGGGTGTCACTATTCTGCCTAACAAAGCCCCTAAAGACAGAATAGGAGTAAAGTGTCAGCTGCGCTGACTTGTGCTGCTGCGGCACCGCCACAACAGAGTCCCGGCGGCCTTAGAAGGGTGGCCCGGGCACTTCCGCCTGGTGGTGTCCGGGCAGGCAGCGTCACGTCCTCCTGAGGCACATCACTTCCGCCCGGCCAAGGACGCTGTCAAACATCAGCCTGCATCGCCTGGAGGTTGTATAGCAACCAGGGGACGCCGGGCGGCGCGCGCTCAGCCTCCTGAAACAAAATAGCAATTATTGGTGGCTGGTCTGGCGGCGGCTGATTGGCTGCAAGATCCTTTTTAAGAGATCTGGCCCAGCTCAGCCCCGCCGGTGATATTGTTCATTACAGTGTGTCTGCAGCACGCTGTTGTCCCGGTCCTGCAGTGTCTTGGTGCTGTGTAATCCTATCCAGCCGTGGTCCAGTCATTTGTCCAGCCGTCATCTTAATGCTGTCTGCGTCCAGTCCTGGTCCAGTCTCAGTCCAGTCACGGTCTTGTCCTTGTCCAGTATATTCCGTCCTGGTCCAGTCTTTATCCGGTTCCGTCTTGGTCAGCGTATTTCCATCCAGTCCTGCCAAGTCTCTACCGGTGTGCACATTACCATCCTGAGCTGCCGAAGGGTTCGGTCCAGGTCACGTAAGTGCTCCAGTGGAGCCTGGTTCCTTCTCTCTTTATTTCTACGGGCAAGCTGCCCTTTATCCTCAATTATTTTTATTATTGTCCTAGTCCAGCTCTCCGTGATTCGGAGAGACCCACGGCTGTGGGTTTATGCCTGTTTAGGGGTACCGTTACTTTAAGTGTACAGTTTTATGTTGGCGTGCGTCTCGTTTGGTAGCACCCCGTTATTAGTTGGTCCGGTGCCTGTGACGTGGTCACACTCCCCGTCCTTGGCCTGGTGCCATTAGCCAGGGTGTTCAGTTCAGATAGGCCCTGTTAGTAAGATCATCCTCTTGGTCCTGTCTCTGACGGCTGCCGTAGATTTGTACCATCATTAAACCTGGTTGCATCGAGGTCGAACACAGCGACTAAATCTCAATCTACGGTCACCTGCCTGAGAAGGCCAATAGAGTGAGTGTAGGGTTTTGCCATGGCCGTTCTAAACAGCGGTCCCGGCTGAGGGCTCTGCCCACCACCACTGCTTGCACGCACCAGCGCACGTTACATTATCACCGGCCCAAACAGATTATATATAATATACCTGTTTAGTCCGCTGGTGCTGGTGGTCGTGGGATATCCTCATCATGAATCCCACTGCCCCTACGTTAGACGCCCAGGTTATGGGTCTAACACAAATGGTTCAGGATTTGTCCCTCTGAGGAGAGAGCTCCTTCGGTAGTGGCACCTGAACCAAAGATGAATCTGCCCAACCAGTTTTCGGGTAGTAGAAAAGATTTTTACAATTTTAGGGAGAGTTGTAAATTATACTTTCATCTGCGACCTAAGTCCTCAGGGTCAGAGGCGCAAAGAGTGAGTTTGGTGATTTCGTGGTTACAGGGGGACCCACAGACGTGGGCTTTTGGCTTGCCCTCTGATAGCCCTGTGTTAGCCTCAGTGGATAACTTCTTTAAGTCTTTGGGTTTGCTTTATGATGACCCTGATAGGGAAGCTTCTGCGGAGTCCCATTTACAGGCCCTGAGACAGGGAAGGGATCCAGTAGAAGTGTACTGTACGGAGTTTCGCCGGTGGGCGAATGACTGTGGTTGGAACGATCCGGCTCTGCGTAGCCAGTTCCGGTATGGGTTGTCTATTACCATCACAGACTGTTTAATCCAACATCTGGTGCCTGGCTCATTAGATAAACTTATGGAGTTGTCTATTAAAATAGACCATCGGCTCCGTCACTCTCTCGCCCCATACCATTTGTTATGAATACCTCGGATGATACCGAAGAGCGCATGAACTTGGGGTCCATTCGGATCACGCCAGAGGAAAGGGCTCGGAGGAACAGCGCTGGTCTTTGCCTGTATTGTGGCCGTAAGGGTCATCAATACCGTTCTTGCCCTAGCAAATCAGTAAAAGATCAGGCCAAGTGGGTGAGGAGGAGATTCACTTGGGCCTTAAATTATTCTCCTCCCATAACACTCTACTGATTCCTACTACCCTCACTTATGGGGAGGTTAGTTTTGATTGTGCCACTCTTGTCGATAGCGGCCCAGCCGGCAATATTTTGGACGCCGCTTTAGCCGAGAGACTCGGCATCCCCGCTATTCCTTTAAGGCAATGTATCATCATGAGAGGATTAGATGGTAGCTCATTGCCCAATGGGGAGATTTCTTTTCAAACCCCTAACTTGCGGCTTACTGTTGGTTCTCTTCACAAGGAAGAGATTTATTTTCTTTTTTCCCGCTGGTCTTGGGCCATCCCTGGTTGGTCCAACATAACCCACAGATTAATTGGAAAGCTGGGGATATCGTTCAGTGGAAATCCAGTTGTTTTGGTTCTTGTATTGATACCTCCTTCCTCCAGGCCTCGGTCTCATTGTCTGCTATCCCAGCAACCTACTCGGAATATGCAGATGTGTTTTCCAAAGGTAAATCAGATAAGCTCCCGCCCCATCGTCCATACAATTGTGCTATCCAGCTTAATCCCGATGCTCCATCACCTAAGGGTAGGCTTTACTCTGTCTATTCCTGAGACTAAGGCCATAAATGAGTACATCCAAGAAAGTTTGAAGAAGGGGTTCATTCGCCAGTCAAAGTCGCCACTTAGTGTAGGGTTCTTCTTTGTGGTCAAGTAGGATGGGTCCCTGCGCCCATGTATTGACTTTCGGGCTTTACACAAGATTACGGTGAAGAATGCGTACACTCTCCCTCTGATCTCTGTCCATTTCGATCAGTTGAGGTCCGCCGTGTTTTCTAAAATTGATTTGAGGGGGAGGGGGCATCCTCAGGCATCCTGACGTGGATCGTCCTTTTGTGGTGGGGATGGACTCTTCCGAAGTGGGAGCAGGAGCAGTGCTGTCGCAAAGCAACCCCAAAACCCAGGTCCTTCATCCTTGCGCATATATGTCGAGGAAATTCTCGGAGGCTCAAACCATCTATGATGTTGGTGACAGAGAATTATTAGCAATCAAATGGGCCTTCGATGAATGGAGGCATTGTCTAGAAGGAGCCAATCATCAGGTGTTGGTTCTTACCGACCACAAGAACCTGCAATATATTGAAGCTGCTAAAAGGCACAATGCCCAGTATGCCCGCTGGCCTTTGTTCTTTACTTGCTTCAATTTTGTGATTACATACAGGCCTGGTCCCAAGAATGTTTGAGCAGATGCTCTGTCCCAATGCTTTATTCCACAGCATGCAGGTCAGGAAACTGCTGCCCCTATCATTCCTGCCTCTTGTATACAGGCTGGTCTCAGTTTGACCCTGGAGGGGCTCATTCGCCAGGCTCCAGCCCAGACCCATAATGGTAGTTTATTTGTGCCAAAGACGCTTAGGCGGAAAGTCCTTATTGAGTTCCTTGACAGCAAGGCATCCTGGAGTCCATAAGACCATGGACTTGTTAGCCCGGGTTGTGTGGTGGCCAGGAATGTCCAGGACATCAAATATTTTGTTCAATCATGTCCTGCTTGTCCCAAGCATAAGGTTCCTCGGTCTAGGCCTTTTGTAGAACTAATGCCCTTGGCCATCCTGTCAAGGCCATGGTCGCACATTGCCATGGACTTTGTGGTAGGTTTTCCAGTTTCAGCCGGCTGTCAAACCATTTGGGTGATCGTTGAAAGGTTTTCCAAAATGGCGCCTTTTGTGGCACTGAAGCAATTGCCTTCAGCCAAAGAATTGGCCTATTTGTTTCTGCGGCATGCCTTTAGGTTGCATGGATTGCCCTCTGACAGGGGTCCACAATTTTGGAGATTGTTCTGTGCTTCGCTTAAAATCAAACTGAGTCTGACTTCAGCCTTTCACCCTCAAGTCTAATGGGCAAACTGAGCAGCTGAATCAGTCTCTGAAGCAATATCTCCACGTTGCAGAATGATTGGGTGGATTGTCTTCCCATGGCGGAATTTGCATATAACAATGCGGTGCATTCGGCCTCCAAAGTGTCACCCTTTTTCGCAGTTTATGGTTACCATCCCCAGGCTAATTCTTTTCTATAAGCTTCTTCCTCTGCTCCGTCTAGGGCCTTTTGTTTTAAGGCTACATGGAGAAAGATACATGATGCTCTAAAGGAGGCAGCCTTCAAAGAAAAGGTGTTTGCAGATAAGTCTAGACGTCCTTGTCCATTCAAGGTTGGTGATTTGGTCTGGTTATCGACCCGGAATATCAAATTGCATCAACCATCGGAAAGGTTTGGGCCAAGGTTTATAGGCCCGTAGAAGATCATTAAGAGGGTTAATCCAGTTGCATTCTGTTGCAGTTGCATTCTGTCTGTTGCTCCCCAAGTCCCTCAGGATTGCAAACACCTTTCATGCTTCTCTTTTGAAGCCAGTCTTCTTCTCCCACAAGTTCCCTCCTAAGGTTATCAGAGGAATCCCTTCTGTGGATGTGCAGGGAGAACAGGAGTTTCTTGTGGAGAAAATTCTGGACTCCAAATTTGTTTGTGGTTCCCTTCAGTTTTTGGTCCATAGGAAGGGGTTCGGGCCAAAAGAGAGATCGTGGGCTCCGGACAGAGATGTTCATGCTCACAGCCTCAAAAAAAGGTTCTTTCAGGAATTCCCTCATAAGCCTGGGGTAGAGGTTTCCAAACCTCTCCTCAAGGGGGGGGTACTGTCAGCCACGCAGCAGAGTCCTGGCACCCTTAGAAGGGTGGCCCGGGCACTTCCACCGGGCGGTGTCCGGGCAGGCAGCACCACGTCCACCCGGCCGCATTATCTCCGCCCGGTCGGGGGACGCTGTCAAACATCAGGCTGCGTCGCCCGGAGGTTGCATAGCAACCAGGGGGTGCCGGGCGGCGCGCGCTCGGCCTCCTGATACGAATTAGCAATTTTAAGGGATCAGGCCCAGCTCAGCCCCACTGGTGATATTGTTCATTACAGTGTGTCTGCAGCACACTGTTGTCCCGGTCCTGCAGTGTCCTGGTGCAGTGAAGTCCTGTCCAGCCGTGGTCCAGTCATTTGTCCAGCCGTCATCTTGCTGCTGCCTGCGTCCAGTCCTGTCCGGTCTCAGTCCAGTCTTGGTCCTGTCCTGGTCCAGTCTTTATCCAGTTCCGTCTTGGTCAGTGTATTTCCATCCAGTCCTGCCAAGTCTCTCCCGGTGTGCACATTACCATCCTGTGCTGCGGGAGGGTTCGGTCCAGGTCACGTAAGTGCTCCAGTGGAGCCTGGTTCCTTATCGCTTTACTTCTACGGGTGGTGGCACCCCGTTATTAGTTGGTCCGGTGCATGTGACTTGGTCACACTTCCCGTCCTTGGCCTGGTGCCTTTAGCCAGGGTGTTCAGTTCAACTAGGCCCTGTTAGTTAGATCATCCTCTTGGTTCTGTCTTTGACGGTCGCCATAGATTTGTACCATCCTAAAACCTGGTTACATCGGGGTCGGAGCGGGCATCACTCACTCCTTCGAACGCGGCGACTAAAGGAGAAGCCTAGCACATTGCAATCTACGGTCACCTGCCCGAGAAGGCCAATTGAGTGAGTGTAGGGTTCTGCCGTGGCCGTCCGAAACAGCGGTTCCGGCTGAGGGCTCTGCCCACCACCGCTGATTGCATTCACCTACGCACGTTACATAAAGAACAGGGGAGAGGGAATAAAACAATATTCAGGAATGAGAACAACAGTGCTTAAAGGAAAGGCATAAGGGATGCCCCAAAACTGATCCTAACGGCAAGCTGGCATCTCTGGTTTAGCCAAACTGGTAACATTTGGTAAGAGCTGCACTGAAGAGCAGGTGACAGCCCAGCACCCCAGCTTAGCAGAGGTTCCGTACCACACCATCCTAGCTGCACACACCAGTCTCTTGGTGCCCCAACAGGATTAGGAACAGGTAGGCTTGATACAAGGTAATCCTGGTAACAGTTATCCACTTGATAATGCTGATCACAGGCTAACCAGCCTCTCCTGCTGTTATCATGCAGAACCAGCAGGTCATCCATCCAGTGCAAATCCTGGGTCTTATGTACATAGCAACCAAAAGTGGTCTAAGCCAGCAAGCTGAAGCCCAACTCCCTGATACAGGGTCTGGTGGTGCTGGTTCTCCCAGGGAAATTGCGGTACTGTGGATGACAGGTGCCAGTCCGAGTATGGCAACCATTTCATCCTTCTGTCTCCCATCTGCCCAGTGCCTCCCCTTTCTGGTGCCAGTATAGGCGGCTCTGGCATCTTCCCTGGTGGCAGCAGGGAGGTGTGTGGTGCTCCGTGAAAGATTTATAGGGACAGGTGCCAAACATGTATCTTCATGTTGGTGCCACATTAGTACCTCTTCCACAGTAGGACATCTGTAGGCACTACCCAGTGGCAGAGGTTTAGGCTTACCTCCTGTACTACGGCGTCCATTCTGTAATAGTCCCGCTGTTAGTCCCTGTGTTCTGCTCTGGTCCATCCGACAAGTCTTTGCTTACTCCTATGATACTACTCTCAGTGACTTCTCGGTGTGACCTCTGGCTGTTCTCTGACCTGATTCTGGCTGTCCCCTAGTATTGCACTGCCCATCTGGTTCTGACCTAATCCCATTACCTACGCTATAATATGCCCCACAACCAGTCTCTGCCCACAATTCCTTCATACCCACTTACCCGTACCTTGGACCACAGTCAGAGATCCGTGACTTGCACATCGGGTTACCTAAAGCCAAAACCCTGTTGTGTGAGCCCATTAGGCTACATAGTAGGGTAATACCCCATGTAGTGGTGCACAGAGAGGGTCATGGGTAACACAACAGAGAGAACTATAGGTAATGCCACATGACCTTCCATACCATTGTACCCTGTATACTGCTATCATTCCCGTCCCTTCTACTGATGATGTAGGCAAGTCACTGGAGAACATGGGGGGGGGGGGGGATTGGTCAGATCTCTGTTCTGGTAACAGACAATGATCGAATGCGCAGGAAAAGAAGAGGATAATAATAGGGGCTGACGGCTCGTGTCTCCCTCCCCTGCCATCCCCCTCTCCCACTGGGCAGATACATTCCCCTCATTAGTCTGTACTGACAGAGGAGGGTGCAGGACTGGCATGTCCAAACCATGGCCCTCTAGCCGTTACAAAACTACAAATCCCATCATGCCTTGCCACAGTTTTGCTTTTTAGGGAATGCTAAAACTATTGCAAGGCATGCTGGATTGTGTATTTTCACAACAGCTGGAGGGCCATAGTTTGGACATGTCTGGTGTAGGATAGGAGGCTGCTGTAGTGATAGAACAAGGAGAATATGTGACTCTCTGTAATAAGCGATTATTCCTCACCTGTGCTGGTATCTGTGGGGATTTCCTCCTCCTTACACTGCTGATCACCCCTCACATCCATCTCTTCTCCCTCTGTATCTTCAGCCTTAATATCGGTCACATCCGTCTCTTCTCCCTCTGTATCTTCAGCCTTAATATCAGTCACATATGTCTCTTCTCCCTCTGTATCTTCTACCTTCATATCAGTCACATCCGTCTCTTCTTCTCCTTCTGTATCTTCTACCTTAATGTCAGTCACATCCGTCTCTTCTTCTCCTTCTGTATCTTCTACCTTAATATCAGTCAGGCCTCCACCCTAAATAATAACAGTAAAATATTAGTGTATGAGACACACACGGCTTCTCTACAGATCATGTAGTGAAAACTCACTTTGGTGTATCCCACCTACCTGATCCTCCTGTGGGGTCCTGTGAGTCTCCTCTGTACAGTGCTGGGAATACGGAGGACGGGGACATCTCTCTGGGGTATCTCTGTTACCGGCTCTATCTGCAGGGGATACAGAGTGGTTAAATACACACTACATGTGTACATATCAGATTATCTCCAGTAAAATGGTCATGAATCCCGTAGTCTACAAGGTGACATTACCAACATTTCTATGTATCTCTTTCCATATATCTTGCTGAGACCACTGATCCTGAATGGCTTCCAATCAACTCTTTCCAGAGCTCCAATAGTTCAAACGCAAAAAAATAAAAAAGCCTTGGCCTACGGGAATAATTATACTACATCTAGTAGCTAGTTAATTAGAACACGTAAAAGATACCGTCCAATTCTACAAAATGAACCATCATTGTCATCATTGATAAGTGTGCCATTGCTTCTGTGCTATAGGAGAGGCAGGAACACGAGGGTTATGGTAATGTACACAGACATCTCTAGGTTGTGCAGACCCGAGGGATCACCAGGTGTGTATATATAAATGTGTATGTGATTATAACTCACCTGTGCTGGTGTCTGTAGGGATTTCCTCCTCCTTACACTGCTGATCCATCTCTTCTTCTCCCTCTATATCCTCCACTGTAATATCACACAGATCTTCCCCCTAATTAAATAAATCACACATCTTACTATCACTTTATTTTTACATGTAAATCTCTCTCACCTTCAGCTTCTATTGGTTGGGAATTTATCTCCAAGTCCAGGTTCCCCTCCTCCTCTCCTTAGATGAAAATCTAATTCAGAATACTACAGGAACCCAGCAAACAAATATCACATCACCCGTCTAATATAACTTTAAAAACTCTTTAGTTGTGCAGGGTGGAATGCAGACCCTGTAACAAACCAGCCTCCATCTAGGTTTTCTTTCTCTTAAACAACCTCACCCCTCTGGCAATAGCAAAAAACGTGACTCAAACTAATCAGACACTGCCTCATCTGAAGCTCACTCACACAGTTCTCTCCACCTCACTCACACCTCCAGGTTTGGAAGCAGACAAGGAGGTGGGGTTGGAATAGTTCTTCACAATGGGTGATTGCACATAACCTCTGCTCTTGGACAGTCCCTATGGACTGACTCTTATAGACATTGGGGTGGCTACTGGCTGTTTCTGTAGACTATGACTTATTTCTGATCTCTAGAACAGACTTTTCTCACCCCCAGATCAGCACCTTATCACCTGCAAGGTCTCTTCCATTACTAGAACCTCTCTGCTGAAGAACCCTCATATCAGCAGAACTCTGTGTGATTACACAACAACGTTCCCACCTCTCTGCCAAAGCTAACCAGGCTCTCCTGCTATTATCATGCAGAACCAGAAGGTCATCCATCCAGTGCAAATCCTGGGTCTTACGTGCAGAGATCCACAAAGCAAACTGAAGCCCAACTCCTTGTTATCGGGTCTGGTGGTGCTGGTTCTCCCTGGGTGCCTGCGGTACTGTGAATGACAGGTGCCAGTCTTCTAGTATGGCAACAGTCTCATCCTTCTGCCTCCGCTGAATGTGCACATCCCGCTAAGCTGATATATCAGTGCCGCAGCTTCACCAAACCCCAGCAACAGCCTCTCATCATGTGGTTCCCATTATTCTTCCCACTCCTCACTGGTGTGAGTATAAGCCATGGCTGCCCACTAAAGCAGCACAATGCCTCCTTAGGTGTACGCAAGATAGACAATCATTAGCGGCCATCTTGTACTCCTGACCTCCCTACATACACTGCCATCCACCACTGCTACCGATAAGCTCTGGACACCACAAAGTAACACACTGCCATCTCTCAGCTCAGGCATCTCTCAGCCCTCCCACATCCCCCTACTATCAGTGCCTACTTCCTACTGTGCTCCCTGTCCTCTCCATCCTGCACCCTCACATATCAGTCCATCCCTGTCTCCTGTGCACATCCCAGCCTTACATATGGTCTCTCTATGCTGCTATAATACCATCACTATGGGAGCGCGCAGTGATTACTCCTATACTGAGAACACACAAATCTGATCCCAGCTCTCACAAGTTACTGCCCCATCTCTCACCTGATTTGCCCCCTCGTTATCTCCATTTCTTTAACACTCACACATCGTACTGGATCCTCATCATCCTGGCTTTCCTGCCCAACACTCCACAGAGACTGCACTTACTCGGGTAAGAGGAGCAGCGATGGGCCGGGCGGGGGTTCAGACGAGAAGCAGCGACGGCAGGGGTGGGCAGGAGAAGATCAGCGACAGGTGGGGGGGAGGGCAGGAGAAGAGAAGCAACAGGCGGGGGGAGGGCAGAAGAAGAGAACCAACAGGTCTGGGGGAGGGCAGAAGAAGAGCAGCGACAGGTCAGGGGGAGGGCAGAAGAAGGGCAGCGACAGGTCGAGTGGAGGGCCGAAGAGGTACAGCGACAGGCGGGGGAGGGCAGGAGAGGAGCAGCGACAGGCGGGGGGGGAGGGCAGGAGAGGAGCAGCGACAGGCAGGGGAGGGTAGGAGAGGAGCAGCGACAAGCGGGGAGGGCAGGAGAGGAGCAGCGACAGGCGGGGGGAGGGCAGGAGAGGAGCAGCGACAGGCGGTGGAGGACAGGAGAGGAGCAGCGAAAGGCAGGGGAAGGGCAGGAGAGGAGCAGCGACAGGCCGGGGGAGGGCAGGAGAGGAGCAGCGACAGGCCGGGGGAGGGCAGGAGAGGAGCAGCGACAGGCCGGGGGAGGGCAGGAGAGGAGCAGCGACAGGCCGGGGGAGGGCAGGAGAGGAGCAGCGAAAGGCGGGGGGAGGGCAGGAGAGGGGCAGCGACAGGCCGGGGGAGGACAGGAGAGGAGCAGCGACAGGCGGGGGGAGGGCAGGAGAGGAGCAGCGACAGGCGGGGGGAGGGCAGGAGAGGAGCAGCGACAGGCCGGGGGAGGACAGGAGAGGAGCAGCGACAGGCGGGGGAGGGCAGGAGAGGAGCAGCGACAGGCGGGGGGAGGGCAGGAGCAGCGACAGGCGGGGGGAGGGCAGGAGAGGAGCAGCGACAGGCGGGGGGAGGGCAGGAGAGGAGCAGCGACAGGCGGTGGGAGGGCAGGAGAGGAGCAGCGACAGGCGGGGGGAGGGCAGGAGAGGAGCAGCGACAGGTGGGGGTAGGGCAGGAGAGGAGCAGCGACAGGCGGGGGAGCGCAGGAGAGGAGCAGCGACAGGCGGGGGAGGGCAGGAGAGGAGCAGCGACAGGCGGGGAGGGCAGGAGAGGAGCAGCGACAGGCGGGGGGAGGGCAGGAGAGGAGCAGCGACAGGCGGGGGAGGGCAGGAGAGGAGCAGCGACAGGCGGGGGGAGGGCAGGAGAGGAGCAGCGACAGGCGGGGGGAGGCCAGGAGAGGAGCAGCGACAGGCGGGGGGAGGCCAGGAGAGGAGCAGCGACAGGCGGGGGGAGGGCAGGAGAGGAGCAGCGACAGGCGGGGGGAGGGCAGGAGAGGAGCAGCTATAGGCAGGGGGAGGGCAGGAGAGGAGCAGCGACAGGCGGGGGGAGGGCAGGAGAGGAGCAGCGACAGGCGGGGGGAGGGCAGGAGAGGAGCAGCGACAGGCGGGGGGAGGGCAGGAGAGCAGCAGCGACAGGCGGGGGAGGGCAGGAGGAGCAGCGACAGGCGGGGGGAGGGCAGGAGAGGAGCATTCAAAATCATTCAAAATCCCAAAAACCCCTTCTACAGCTAAACCCAAGCCATCCCTTTTGGTAGCCTAACTCCATCCATCCCTTCCCACATAACCCTAATGAGCCGGTAACGTGACCATCACAATGGTGACCGCTGGGATCCCATAAAATGGCATAAATTACCCATGTATTTAATTGTCAACTGATGGATCCTGTATAACTGGAGGTTGGAAGTTGATCAAAATACTTGCTCAGCACCAAATAGAAATGGACGGCATATAACCATCAATCTCATGAGTTTATTACATAAGGTTATTTTAACCCTTTCAAGTCCAACATCTAGTCAGGCTCAACAGCCCTAGCGCTGGTAGATCCAATGATGAGACACTTTTAAAATAAGAACATTAACATTGTTCAACATTCACTGTAGACCAATGTAGAGTATGGGACATCCTTAGCCCTGTGCTGAATCTGGAGTATACAACACTTACAGATGCTGCCTACTGAGCACTGTAATGGAGGGGATGGCGGTCTGCACTGTAGTTGCAGACGCGCGTTTCGCTCAGCTTCATCACACATTGATAACTTACACACAATTCAAGGAGTGATATTTAAATTAATCTACTAAGTGTGCTGTAATGTATTGTGTGTGTTTTAAATGTGACTGGATGTGAAAAAAAACCCATCAAAACAGCCTAATTAATGCCCATTAGTATAAATATATATAACTAACCCTTATACTACACAGTGCAGGTTATACAGCACTAAGTCTCCTGTACGGCTAATATCAGGTCACACAGCGACACAACATTATGCAGTACAAATAAGTGACAAATTATATGGGATCAGGATCTCAGCCAACAGGAACAGGAAGTTCTAAATCTCAATGGATCCCAGTAAGTAACCCTACCCCACCCCTCTAAAGGCCCATACACACTTAACGATTTTCAGCTGAAAATCGGTCAAAACAGTTGTTTTGAGCGATTTTCGGCCGAAAATCGCCCAGTGTGTATGCACCGGAGATTGCAGACTAGCGATGATGCGCGCTCCCGCATCATCGCTAGGAAAGTGGGTCATCTGCTGGTATTACCAGCAGATGTGGCGATGATGGATGGTTTTCCATCCATCATCGCTGTGTGTGTACGCCTGCTGGGCTGAAAGATTAACCACTTTCAGACCGGCGGACCGCCCCACCACCCGTCATACTCACCCTGTGCTCCGTCTGGCCGGCCGGCTGGATTCTGCTGCTGCAGAGACCTGCTCCCCGGCCAGGCTAGCCCCGCCCCCAGCCTTGCTAAACACACGGAGCAGACAGCACTGCTCCCTGCTAACACCCAGTTGGGCACCAATGGTTATATTATTCTGCCCACTGCCACCAATGTATTCATTAAATGCACCAATATAAGGCGGGGAGGGAGGGCGCTTTGGCGCTTACCCGCTTTGCTCCACAGGGGAACTATGCGGCCACATCTCACCGACGGAGGGAAGGGGCTGGAGGGGGATGCGGTGACGGCCGCCGAGTCGCTCCAGGGGCACATGGGGGGGGGGGTTGCATTTAAATAAATATACATTTGTGGCAGTGGGCATATAAATATATAAACATTGGTGGGCAGTGTTGGCAGTAACGTATACATTGCTGGTCTGTGCCAGCAATGCATAAATCATAAATTAGCATCAACACTGCCCACCAATGTTTATATATTTATATGCCCACTGCCACCAATGTACTGTATATATGGAACCCTTGGAATTCAAACCCAGCCCATTTATAATGATAGATTTTCAGCAAAGTCTTTCGCCTCCTGAAAATCTCTTGCTCTTTGGGGAAAATAGCTCAGTGTGTACGCACTACTTTGGTGAAAGATATAGCTATCAAAGATTTTGGCAAAGTCTTTTGAAATGAAAATCTTCAAGTGTGTATGGGCCTTAAGCCTCTGTATAAGGATGGCTGTATAGATGTATGATAGAACCCACCTTATGGTGCAACTGTGTATCTTATAGTCATTATTGTAGATATTTTATTATTATTTATTTGCAGTGTCTTATATAGCGCAGCATATTCTGTTGCGCTTTACAATTGGAAAAAACAGTGATAAAAAAAACTGGGTAGAAACAAACGGACATGGAGGTAGGGGGGCCCTGCTCACAAGCTTACAATCTTTCGGGATAATAGGAGGGATACATAACAATAGGATTCCACAGCATGGCAGTCCCACCAGGTTACAAGACAGTTCTGATGGGATGCAATTACATATGAATGCCATGGTCAGGAAGCTGGGAGTTTGTTCTTCTGTTCCCCTGATTCTGCATGGTCCTTCAGTGTGTTCTGCCTGGATTTATTCAGCCTGCAATCATTGTGTGTGTGAAATTATGGTCAGCTCTCCCTAATTAGACACCTGAGAGACTGCTGTAACCCCTTTAGCTCCCTACTAGCAGTGGTTCAGCATTCTCCATTTGAATTCTCACTGAGGGGTAGATTTATTAAGCTCGGTGAAGTGATAAAGTGTCTGGATTTTATCACTGGCCAATCAGCTCCTACCTGTCATTTTTCAAACCAGGCCTGTAACTTCACAAGTAGGAGCTGATTGGCCGGTGATAAAAACCAGACAGTATATCACTTTACCGAGGTTAAGAAATCTGCCCCTGAATTCCTCTGTGAGTAATTAGCAAAAACCTTGGTGTAAACTGTTGGTAGCTCTCGAGGACTAGAGTTGGCTACCACTGGTATACAGTATCCAGACCGGTCCAGTCCTATTCATATCCAGCCCAGTTGTATCCAGGGCTGTGGAGTCGGTAGATAAATATCCCGACTCCGACACCGACTTCTTGTACCTCTGACCCCGACTCCCCTGTATTAATATGCGAATGTATTTGATACATTCCTTGCACCACACTTAAAAACCTAGGAAAGACAGTTTCTTCCAGAAACATGTACACATGTCTACCCTCATACAGACAAGCAGGCATGCAGGTTTTAAAATAAATATAAACACTAACAGTTGAATCCAAGAAGCTGTTCCATCAAGTCCTTCTAAGCTCTTCTAGCTATAGAGAAGAATCTTCACTCAATAGGAAAGGTTCAGAAGTGTGGAGCATGAGTTCCGCATGCATTGTGACGGCAACAAAAATCAACGAGCCACAATCTCCGCTGGTTTCCTTGCTCGTCACCGTTCAATTCATGTACACAAGGAACGATTTCTTTACCGAATCGTTTCTGGCGACGAAAAATGGCGCCTGTACATCAATATGAACCAGCGTAAGGAATGGCTTAGCCAAGGTAAACAACGACCCCGCGCATGAAACAAGATCTTCATCCGCGTAAAAAGATGTTGCTAGATTCCAGGAAAAAGATTATCCTCAAACTCTTATTGACTGCTTTGGTAAGGATAGAAAACAATATAAAGAAAAGGAGAAGAACCCATCCAGTTTTTGTCCGTTTGTAACCCAATTTAATGCGCAGAATATCCAAATACGCAAAACTCTGAAAAAACATTGGTCTGTCCTTAAGTTGGACCCACTTTTGAAGGATTATCTGGGTTCTGGTCCCGATATAGTATTTAAAAGAGCTAGTACCCTAAAAACCAGACTTGCACCAAGTCTACTCCCGGTTAAGGTGACAAACGACACAGTATTTATGCCCAATCAAATGTCCCCAGCAACTGTTTTTTTCTGCTGTGGGAAATGCAAAATGTGCTCACACAGTTTAAGGGGTTCAAAAGAAATTGTTTGATTGCAGTTTATTATTTTTCATTATTTATTTTCTCCTGTCCATATCTTGTATATTCTGCCTGGAAAAATTGTGTATATGTATTCCGATATTCTGTATTTGTCTCGAAATGCATGTATTGAGACTTAAAGTGATTGGCTATTAAGCCGCATATTCTTTTTATACTAATTCTGTCTAGTAGTGTATAAATTGTGCCATTCCTTTTGTATATATTTTTTTTATATAATTGTACTGAAAATTTTTGTATGTAAATGTGTTTATATTCTTTTTATGATGTAACAATCGTGGTGGCTGTAATTGTTTTAGAGAAAGTGGCCTCTGGAATTCTATCTGGCTGATAAAATGGGCCGGAGACTGACGCTAGGCCAGCCCTCTGACGAAGTCAATGACGAAACGTGTTGGAGTGTGGCCTAACGTCATCTCTGACCGGAGTTAAACCTGTGGAGAACAGACCACCGCTGCCGTCTGCCGCCTGCTGCCCGCCGCTTGTTGAAAACCATCTGAGTTTAACCACTCCAACAACCTGCTGCGGAGTCAGCAATTCATGTGAATATACATATCAGATTCTTACCTGATAATATGCTTTCCTCTACTCCACCATGGCAGCCATCACATATGGGTTTTTCCCTGATTGGGTAGCTTTGGAAAGGAAAAAAAGACTTCTCCTGTATAAAAGGCTCCTCCTCCTTCCTGCTTGTGTCTTTGTTCCTAGCTCTCAAACACAAACAGTTAATTGCACACAAATACAGGGTAGGGAACTATGCTGCCATGGTGGAGTAGAGGAAAGCATATTATCAGGTAAGAATCTGATATTTCCTCTACCTCCCCCATGGCAACCATCACATATGGGTAATACCCAAGCAGTTCAATGTCACTGGGCTGGGCAAATCATAATTCGAAAACAACCAAAATAACTTTTTTTTTTTTTTTTTTTAAGTACATCTTATCATATATATATATGTTTTTTTTTTTTTTTTTTACAATTCATTTTTTTTTTTATATATATTACTGCAGACAATACCTTACGTCCAAACTTAGCGTCTGCTGACGCCATCACATCCAACCTGTAATGTCTGGCAAAGGTGTGCACCGAAGCCCATCCAGCGGCTTTGCACAACTCCAATATAGATGCTTCGCCCTTTTCTGCCCAAGAAGTTGCCATTGTCCGGGTCGAATGCGCCTTCAGCCCTTTTGGCGGTTCTTCCTTAGCTGCTTTATATGCCTCCAAGATACAACACCGAATCCACCGGGCAATCGTCATCTTTGATGCTTTCTGACCCTTGTTCTTACCCTCAGTAAGTATAAATAGATTTTTATCTTTTCTGAATTCTACAGTTCTCTGCTTATATATGGTCAGAGCCCTAACTATGTCCAGCGTATTCAGACGGATTTCCTTATCATTTTTGGGATCCCCGCGGAATGACGGGAGGACAATCTCCTGATTCAAATGAAAGTTCGATACAACTTTGGGCAAGAACTGCGGATTTGTCCGTAGCACTACTTTATCCTCAAACGTATTCATGAAGGGCTCCTCCGACCATAGTGCTTGCATTTCTGATACCCTTCGGGCCGACGTTATAGCCACCAGAAATGCTACTTTCCAGGTAAGCGTTTTAAGCGAGACTTCCTGCAAAGGTTCAAAAGGCTCCTCAGTAAGAGCATTGAGTACTAAATTCAAGTCCCAAGGCGCTAACGGTTGGTGGAACCTGGGCCTTATCTTTTTCGCCGCCTGAAAAAACCTTTGGATATATCGATCATCCGCTATATTCTTGTCCAGCATAGCTGCTAGCGCCGACACCTGCACCTTCAAGGTGCTAACTGCTAGCCTTCTATCCAGGCCCTCTTGCAAGAAGTCCAATATGACTGATATTTGCTCCGGACTTCTGTTCTTCTCTCTGCACCATGATGTGTATTTTAACCAGACCTTGTAATACGTTTTTGATGTATTTAGCTTCCTAGCTTTGAGTAGTGTCTCCACCACTTGACTAGAAAACCCTTTCTTCAGAAGTGTCCTGGTTTCAATAACCACGCCATCAGATTCCAGGCTAACGGCTGAGGCCGCTGTACTTTGCCCTGTATCAGCAGATCCGGCCTCTCTGGGAGTTGTATCGGCCCCTCTACGGTCATGTGAAGTAGCTGGGGAAACCAAGGCCTCCTCGGCCACCTTGGCAGAATCGCGATCACCGCCGCCTTTTCCCTTTGTACCTTCCTTAGGAAGCGCGGAATTATTGGAAACGGTGGAAAAGCGTAAAGTAGTTGCTTTGGCCAAACTGCTGTTAACGCGTCCCACTGCTCGGCCTGTGGGTCCTGGAACCTTGAAAAGTACCTCCCTACTTTCCTGTTTTGTCTTGATGCCATGAGATCCACACATGGGTTGCCCCATTTTTCTGTCAACATTGTGAACACTTCTCTGTTCAGTCCCCATTCGCCTGGCAGACACAGGGTCCTGCTTAGGCCGTCTGCCACCCGATTCTCCTTGCCTGCCAGATATACTGCCTTCAGGCTTTGGACTTGTTCCTCTGCCCAGGCCAGCAGTCTCTCGGCTTCCTGCATCATGCTTAAGCTCCGTGTTCCTCCTTGTCTGTTTATGTATGAGACGACCACCTGATTGTCTGATCTGACCACCAGCTCCTTGTTTTTTACACTTTCTTGGAAGACTCTGCATGCACACACTACCGCCCTCATTTCCTTGAGGTTCGAATGCATTTTTTTCTCCTGTATTGACCAGACTCCTTGGGATGACTGGTCCTCGCAGACCGCCCCCCAACCGGTTCCACTGGCATCTGTCGAGACCACTATCTGCTCTGACAGATTGAATAACCTTCCTGCCTGCAACCGGCCTCTGTCTGACCACCACCTCAGGTCTTCCTTGGCTCTCTGTGTTAGCAGAATCCTCTGAGTCAGATCGTTGTTGTTGCCATTCCACTGCGTCAAGAAGCACCTCTGTAGTTTCCTTGTATGAAATCTCGCCCACTGTAATGTTTCTAATGCCGAGGCCATTAGCCCCAACACTCTCATGCATGCTTCTGCTGACGTCACTGACTTCCCTATTAAGGGTTTTATTGATTGAATTATCTTCGCTTGTCTTTCTGGTGTCAAGGCGATCCGGAGAGACCGAGTGTCCAAGACCACCCCCAGGTATTTTATTTTGTTCGAGGGCTCTAATTGACTCTTCTTTTTGTTTATCAGCCAACCGTGCATCATTAAAAACTGTAAGACCTCCTCGGTGTGTTTCACTGCTAGTTCTCTTGTCTCCGCCATAATTAGTAAGTCGTCTAAGTACGGCCATATCACTATGCCCTTTTGTCTTAGCCTTGCAACTAACACCACCAGTATTTTGGTAAAAGTCCTTGGCGACGTTGCCAGGCCAAACGGCAGCGCCGTGAATTGATAGCTTACACCCTGGATAGAAAACCTTAAATATTTTTGATGACTGACACATATGGGTACGTGAAGATACGCATCTTTGAGGTCTATAGAGGTCATGTAAGCGTTCTTCCTGAGATCTGGTAATATACTTCTTACCGACTCCATCCTGAACGTTTTTACTTCGACCAACCGATTTAATTTTCTTAGATCCAGTATCGTTCTGAATCCCCCCGATGGTTTTTGGACCACGAAGAATCGTGAATACCATCCTTCTCCTATTTGCGACTGTGGTGTTTTTACCACCACCTTTTGTTGTATCATTTCCTTCAGGCTGGACAGTAAAGCTTCCTTCTCCACAGGGTCCTTTGGTATTGGTGAATTCTATTTTGTAGCCTTGACGTATAATCTCTAGCACCCACCTGTCTGAGGTGGATACCTCCCAGGCGCTTCGAAATTTGAGCAGCCTGGCCCCAACCGCCTGGGGTTCGGCGTCATTGTGTATTTTGCTTTGTGGCGAATTTACTGTCCCTGCCTCTTTGGGCCCGAAAATTCGCCCTTGACAACCAGGTACCTCTTCTGTATCCTCTACCTGGCCTATAACTTCTAGCCTCTCTGTACTCTTGAGACTGAAACTTGAAGTTTCTATTTCCAGGCGTTTTCCGGTTTTGTTTTTCTTGAGGCAACCACACCGATTTGCCTCCAGAAATTTTCGTAATGATCTGGTCCAGCTGGGTGCCGAACAAGTAATCTCCTTGAAAAGGTAGAGTCAATAGCTTGTTCTTTGATTGTACATCAGCCGCCCATGGTTTGAGCCATAAGGCCCGCCTGGTCACTGCTGCTGCCGCCCCGGCTCTAGCCGCTAGCCTCATTGCATCAAGTGATGCTTCACACATAAATTTGATTGCTAACTGCACATTCTGCACAGTCTTGAGCAGCTCCGACCTCCTTATACCGTCCAGCATATCTGCCTCCAGCTGGTTACACCACTCTTTCGTCACTCTAGAAGTGATGGCCATGGCTGCCGCCGGTCTCAGCGCTGCCCCTGCCATCAAGTGCTGTTTCCTTAGCCCCAGCTCCATTCGGCGTTCCATAGGGTCTTTGAAATTATTTGCGTCCTCCAATGGGAGGGTCGTCTTTTTTAAAAGTCTCGCAATTGCTGCGTCTACTTTCGGCAGCTCATCCCACGTAGAAGTGAGATCTGCCTGGAATGGATACATCTTCCCCATTTTTACAGGGACCACTGTCCTTTTATCAGGATGCTTCCATTCATCTAGGACTATATCCTTTAACGGTTGTGACAATGGAAATGTTTTACTCCTCTTTTTCTTGTCTCTGAACAATAATTCCTGTAGCTTAAGTTCCTCTGGGGCCTCCTCTATGTTAAGCGCTTTGTTTATCAAAGCCAACAAGTTTTCCACCATATCCACACTGAAGTCACTATCCGTTTTATCTACAGGTGTATCATCTGGTTCCTCTAAGGCCTCTGCCGTGGAGACTCCAGCTTCTTCACCAGACTCTCCCTCACTCATACGGGAGCGCCCCCTTTTTCCTGTTGCCTTTACTAGATCTTCCTGTGTCACAAAGGTGCCAGTCAGAGCCGTTTTGATCATGTCCACCAATCCGGACATTTGCGACAACGGTATCCTTGGGACTTTACACGCCTCACAGACGCTGCCCACATGTTTGTCTGGCAAGGTTTTGTTACACATCAAGCATCTGTCAACATGCTGTTTCTTATGCCTGGCTTTTCCTTCGCCTTTATCTTTACTGCTGTCAGACCTGTGTGACACATACACCTAGTTACCATCCATCTATACACCATCTAACACCACACCTTATCTTCATGGTGGCTTACCCCGACTTTTGCATGGCCTGTCTCTTCTCTTCCTCCATTTTAGGCAATACAGTCTAAAAAGACATGATACCTTAGTGCCAAGCAAATACAGACATTGCAACCCACATCGTGAGTACACACTTACCACACCGTGGTAACTTTCAGCCGACAGTGACACCGACTCTGCTTCGTCTGCCGCCGCTAGTACACTTCAAACTGGGAGCCTCCGTTGGTGACACAGTGCAACACGCAGCTGACTTCATATACCCGCGCGCCGGCCACTGTCCAATCGGGGCCGGCCGCGTCATCCAGCCGCGCACTCCGTGCACGCGCCTGGCGTACCCGGCCATGCGCATCACGCAGCTGACGCTGCTGCGCCCGACATCATCTTCCGGCGTCTGCCGCGAGTGTCCTAGACGCCCGCCCGGCTTCACCACTGATGGACCCGGACAGATGACCGCTCCCTCCGGCCACCTAGGACGCCACCGCCTGTAGCCGCCCACACCTGAGGACGGCATGCGGCTCGTGAGACTAGGCACTCTCTTGCCCCTTGTCTCCCCCTTGTAACCCCGGAAGGCATGGGGGGAGACCAGCCAGACTTCACAGGGTAAGCCACCACCTCTCTGCTACCCATTCTTTTAGGGAAAGGAAAAAAAGACACAAGCAGGAAGGAGGAGGAGCCTTTTATACAGGAGAAGTCTTTTTTTCCTTTCCAAAGCTACCCAATCAGGGAAAAACCCATATGTGATGGCTGCCATGGGGGAGGTAGAGGAAAGCAGTGTTTGTACCGCCTCATTCGGTATGTGATCTCTGCTCTCTGTATCACCAGTGTTTTACCTTGTATAAGATAAATATTTAAACTGATTCACGCACTATGGAGCGCTTGCTCTCATCATTTTCTTCTAGATAAAACGCCTGTGGATTCAGGATTACCTCTGTGAGGTGGAGAGTTAAAGCTGCCGGGGACATACTCAATTAAAAAGACATTCATACGGAGGAAATTCTCTGATGGTACTATTGTCTAAATAGGACACTGGCTTTTTACTGATTTGCGCACTGTTTTTTCTTGATATATATATAGAAATACAGAATGGAGTCACTCACCAGTCTCAGGCAAATCAAATCAATGCTTGAAAAAGGTCCCAGAGGCGGACCGAAACGTCGATGCCCACTAACATTGCCATGCTGCCTGAATAAATCAACTTTGATTTGCCTGAGACTGGTGAGTGACTCCATTCTGTATTTCTATACAAAGTAGTGACCTGCTAGCAAGTTCCCTACCCTGGATTGTCACCCCAGCAAGATATTCATGTTGATGTGAGTGCCAGTACCATGGACTCATATATATATATATATATATATATATATATACAATATATACACTTAACATCGGCACTCACCTTTCCTAGTTTTGGGGTGCCCTATGGCTTGTGACCACATTCAGTTTTGGGGTGCCCTATGGCTTGTGTCACATTCTCTCATGCACCCTGTTTTTAACTAAGATTCCATAGCTTGTGTTAGCCATTTCCCTAGATGATTAGTGACAGGTGTGTTGGTAGCTGCTCACCTATAAAAGCAAAGTCTGCTGTGAGCTTCAGACCTGATAGCATGCCTGGTATCAAACATTGATGTGATAGCTATGTGTATTGCAGCCATTTTCAGCGATAGTGGTAGGACCTGCAGAACAGTGGGGTCCCTTGACGGGGGCTGCAGGCTTAAATGCATTGATCAATTCATGAACCAAATCTCCACTATTTATTGTCAGTTAATTTAGTGTGTGCAGAGCCCATCCAATGTCTGTTTAAACAATGTGGTCACAAGCCATAGGGCACCCCAAAACTAGGAAAGGTGAGTGCCGATGTTAAGTGTATATATTGTTTATTAGATTAATTTTTTTAATTAGTCTTATTGTGGTCACATTCTCTCATGCACCCTGTTTTTAACTAAGATTCCATAGCTTGTGTTAGCCATTTCCCTAGATGATTAGTGACAGGTGTGTTGGTAGCTGCTCACCTATAAAAGCAAAGTCTGCTGTGAGCTTCAGACCTGATAGCATGCCTGGTATCAAACATTGATGTGATAGCTATGTGTATTGCAGCCATTTTCAGCGATAGTGGTAGGACCTGCAGAACAGTGGGGTCCCTTGACGGGGGCTGCAGGCTTAAATGCATTGATCAATTCATGAACCAAATCTCCACTATTTATTGTCAGTTAATTTAGTGTGTGCAGAGCCCATCCAATGTCTATATATATATATATATATATATATATATATATATATATATATATATATATATATATATATATATATATATATATATATATATATATATATATATATATATATATATATATATATATGGATTGCATTCAATTTGCATCAGATAAATCACGTGATTTATCTGGCACAAATTGGATGTAAAAAATGGCACATCAAGTGTCAAATTGTATGTAGGTCTCCTGCAATTTTACAGGTCAGATAAATCTCATAGTGTATGGGGGCCTTAAGTCAGTTTATCTGTGTAAGAGATGATGTGCCGTATTACTGCGTGCTATCTGTAAGTCAGTGTATCTGTGTAAGAGATGATGTGCCGTATTACTGCGTGCTATCTGTTAGTCAGTGTATCTGTGTAAGAGATGATGTGCCGTATTACTGCGTACTATCTGTAAGTCGTGTATCTGTGTAAGAGATGATGTGCCGTATTACTGTGTACTATATGTAAGTCGTGTATCTGTGTAAGAGATGATGTGCCGTATTACTGCGTACCATCTGTAAGTCAGTGTATCTGTGTAAGAGATGATGTGCCGTATTACTGCGTGCTATCTGTAAGTCAGTGTATCTGTGTAAGAGATGATGTGCCGTATTACTGCGTGCTATCTGTAAGTCAGTGTATCTGTGTAAGAGATGATGTGCCGTATTACTGCGTACTATCTGTAAGTCAGTGTATCTGTGTAAGAGATGATGTGCAGTATTACTGCGTACAATCAGTAAGTCAGTGTATCTGTGTAAGAGATGATCTGCCGTATTACTGCGTACTATCTGTAAGTCGGTGTATCTATGTAAGAGATGATGTGCCGTATTACTGTGTACTATCTGTAAGTCGGTGTATCTGTGTAAGAGATGATATGCCGTATTACTGTGTACTATCTGTAAGTCAGTGTATCTGTGTAAGAGATGATCTGTCGTATTACTGTGTACTATCTGTAAGTCGGTGTATCTGTGTAAGAGATGATGTGCCGTATTACTGCGTACTATCTGTAAGTCAGTGTATCTATGTCAGAGATGACCTGCCGTATTACTGTGTACTATCTGTAAGTCAGTGTATCTGTGTAAGAGATGGGGCCAGATTCTATAAGCTTCAAAAGTGATAAAATGGAGAGTGATAAACAGCCAGCCAATCAGCTTCTGCCTGACATTTTTCAAACAGTCTGTGGCATGGCAGGTAAGAGCTGATTGGCTGGCTGTTTATCACTCTCCATTTTATCACTTTTGAAGCCTATAGAATCTGGTCCATGATCTGCCGTATTACTGCGTACTATCTGTAAGTCAGTGTATCTGTGTAAGAGATGATGTGCCGTATTATTGCGTGCCATCTGTGAGTCGGTGTATCTGTGTAAGAGATGATGTGCCGTATTACTGTGTACTATCTGTAAGTCAGTGTAGCTGTGTAAGAGATGATGTGCTTTATTACTGTGTACTATCTGTAAGTCAGTGTATCTGTGTAAGAGATGATGTGCCGTATTACTGTGTACTATATGTAAGTCGTGTATCTGTGTAAGAGATGATGTGCCGTATTACTGCTTACCATCTGTAAGTCAGTGTATCTGTGTAAGAGATGATGTGCTTTATTACTGTGTACTATCTGTAAGTCAGTGTATCTGTGTAAGAGATGATGTGCTGTATTACTGCGTACTATCTGTAAGTCGGTGTATCTGTGTAAGAGATGATCTGCCGTATTACTGCGTACCATCTGTAAGTCGTGTATCTGTGTAAGAGATGATGTGCCGTATTACTGCGTACCATCTGTAAGTCAGTGTACCTGTATAAGAGATGATGTGCTGTATTACTGCGTACTATCTGTAAGTCAGTGTATCTGTGTAAGAGATGATGTGCCGTATTACTGCGTACCATCTGTAAGTCGGTGTATCTGTGTAAGAGATGATGTGCCGTATTACTGCGTACCATCTGTAAGTCGGTGTATCTGTGTAAGAGATGATGTGCTGTATTACTGCTTACCATCTGTAAGTCAGTGTATCTGTGTAAGAGATGATGTGCCGTATTACTGCGTACCATCTGTAAGTCGGTGTATCTGTGTAAGAGATGATGTGCTGTATTACTGCGTACCATCTGTAAGTCAGTGTATCTGTGTAAGAGATGATCTGCTGTATTACTATGTACTATCTGTAAGTCAGTGTATCTGTGTAAGAGATGATGTGCCGTATTACTGCGTACTATCTGTAAGTCAGTGTATCTGTGTAAGAGATGATGTGCAGTATTACTGCGTACAATCAGTAAGTCAGTGTATCTGTGTAAGAGATGATGTGCCGTATTACTGCATACTATCTGTAAGTCAGTGTATCTGTGTAAGAGATGATGTGCAGTATTACTGCGTACAATCAGTAAGTCAGTGTATCTGTGTAAGAGATGATCTGCCGTATTACTGCGTACTATCTGTAAGTCGGTGTATCTATGTAAGAGATGATGTGCCGTATTACTGTGTACTATCTGTAAGTCGGTGTATCTGTGTAAGAGATGATATGCCGTATTACTGTGTACTATCTGTAAGTCAGTGTATCTGTGTAAGAGATGATCTGTCGTATTACTGTGTACTATCTGTAAGTCGGTGTATCTGTGTAAGAGATGATGGGTACTTGTTTCCTAGAACGGCCACAATCGTGAGTGATCGTGGCTCTTAATTAAGGGACACGATCCTCACGATGTGGCCGATTTTTTACAATTTTTTCCCTTTGATTGACAGAAATCGGGTCAATCGGTCGGTCGCGACCAATTAAAATCGGCCGCGATGCGACCGACCGATTGACCCGATTTTTCCATAGACTTCAATGTTAAAAAATCTTTTAACATTGAAATCGGGAGGATCTTGTCGGTCTTGTGCCATTATAATGGCACAAGATGAGATGGACTTGATTAAGTCCATCTCACATAGGGAAAAATGATAAAAAAGGTGAAATGGGCCAATATGACCCATTTCACATTTTTTATGTGCCCGCCATGACCCCACGATAGACGTCAACCCGAAGCGTGGCGAGCGCAGCGAGCCCGCGAGGGGCGGCGGTGCGCGTCCTCCGACCTTTTCATTCCCCTACTATCCACTAGGGCGTGGAGTGAGAATAGAATAGTGTGGCGAGCGCAGCGAGCCACCGAGCCCGAAGCGTGGCGAGCGCAGCGAGCCCCGCGAGGGGACGCGTATACCTGTGAAGTTATACGCGTCCCCTCGCGGGGCTCGCTGCGCTCGCCACGCTTCGGGCTCGGTGGCTCGCTGCGCTCGCCACACTATTCTATTCTCACTCCACGCCCTAGTGGATAGTAGGGGAATGAAAAGGTCGGAGGACGCGCACCGCCGCCCCTCGCGGGCTCGCTGCGCTCGCCACGCTTCGGGTTGACGTCTATCGTGGGGTCTAGCCCACTTAGTAACATTTGGGGGGGCAATTGAAAATAATCAGGTGAAAAAAAAAAAAAAATCGGGTGAAAAATCGGTCGGTCGGATCGGTCGCATCGCATGCGACCAAATCGCATGCGATGCGATCGATCCGATTTTTTATCTTACGACCACAACGATCTCAATCGTTGTGGCCGTGCTAGGAAACAAGTACCAGATGATGTGCCGTATTACTGCGTACTAACTGTAAGTCAGTGTATCTATGTCAGAGATGACCTGCCGTATTACTGTGTACTATCTGTAAGTCAGTGTATCTGTGTAAGAGATGGGGCCAGATTCTATAAGCTTCAAAAGTGATAAAATGGAGAGTGATAAACAGCCAGCCAATCAGCTTCTGCCTGACATTTTTCAAACAGTCTGTGGCATGGCAGGTAAGAGCTGATTGGCTGGCTGTTTATCACTCTCCATTTTATCACTTTTGAAGCCTATAGAATCTGGTCCATGATCTGCCGTATTACTGCGTACTATCTGTAAGTCAGTGTATCTGTGTAAGAGATGATGTGCCGTATTATTGCGTGCCATCTGTGAGTCGGTGTATCTGTGTAAGAGATGATGTGCCGTATTACTGTGTACTATCTGTAAGTCAGTGTATCTGTGTAAGAGATGATGTGCTTTATTACTGTGTACTATCTGTAAGTCAGTGTATCTGTGTAAGAGATGATGTGCCGTATTATTGCGTGCCATCTGTGAGTCGGTGTATCTGTGTAAGAGATGATGTGCCGTATTACTGCTTACCATCTGTAAGTCAGTGTATCTGTGTAAGAGATGATGTGCTTTATTACTGTGTACTATCTGTAAGTCAGTGTATCTGTGTAAGAGATGATGTGCTGTATTACTGCGTACTATCTGTAAGTCGGTGTATCTGTGTAAGAGATGATCTGCCGTATTACTGTGTACCATCTGTAAGTCGTGTATCTGTGTAAGAGATGATGTGCCGTATTACTGCGTACCATCTGTAAGTCAGTGTACCTGTATAAGAGATGATGTGCCGTATTACTGCGTACTATCTGTAAGTCAGTGTATCTGTGTAAGAGATGATGTGCCGTATTACTGCGTACCATCTGTAAGTCGGTGTATCTGTGTAAGAGATGATGTGCCGTATTACTGCGTACCATCTGTAAGTCGGTGTATCTGTGTAAGAGATGATGTGCTGTATTACTGCTTACCATCTGTAAGTCAGTGTATCTGTGTAAGAGATGATGTGCCGTATTACTGTGTACTATCTGTAAGTCAGTGTACCTGTATAAGAGATGATGTGCCGTATTACTGCGTACTATCTGTAAGTCAGTGTATCTGTGTAAGAGATGATGTGCCGTATTACTGCGTACCATCTGTAAGTCGGTGTATCTGTGTAAGAGATGATGTGCCGTATTACTGCGTACCATCTGTAAGTCAGTGTATCTGTGTAAGAGATGATGTGCTGTATTACTGCTTACCATCTGTAAGTCAGTGTATCTGTGTAAGAGATGATGTGCCGTATTACTGCGTACCATCTGTAAGTCGGTGTATCTGTGTAAGAGATGATGTGCTGTATTACTGCGTACCATCTGTAAGTCAGTGTATCTGTGTAAGAGATGATGTGCCGTATTACTGTGTACTATCTGTAAGTCAGTGTATTGTACACTTATTATGCTGCTGTTATAGTCTATGTGAGCGATATTACCCTCTGCATATAAGGGCTAATTCAGACCTGATCACAAAAGCACCAATTTACATTCGGCTGATTATCGATGAACTGTACATGAGTACATCCTCAAGGCGATTGATAGGAAGTAGACTATGGGCGGTATTCAATGAGGCTGATTCGCCAGGTTTTTATGGCGATTTTGTGCTGTAAGGCAAATTTATGACTAAAACGGTGAATCACCCTATTCGATGACCAGATGGCGAATACATGTTATATTAGGGGAGGGTGGGTGACATCAGTACCAGGCCGGGTTTGCCTGTATTAGGGGAGGGTGTGTGACGTCAGCACCAGGCAGGACACGCCTGTATTAGGGGAGGGTGTGTGATGTCAGCACCAGGCCGGATACGCCTATATTAGGGGAGGGTGTGTGATGTCAGCACCAGGCCGGATATGCCTGTATTAGGGGAGGGAGTGTGATGTCAGCACCAGGCCGGATACGCCTATATTAGGGGAGGGTGGCTGACGTCAGCACCGGGCCGGATACACCTGTATTAGAGGAGGGTGCGTGACGTCAGCACCAGGCCGGATACGCCTGTATTAGGGGAGGGTGCGTGACGTCAGCACCAGGCCGGATACGCCTGTATTAGAGGAGGGTGTGTGACGTCAGCACCAGGCTGGATACGCCTGTATTAGGGGAGGGTGTGTGATATCAGCACCAGGCCGGATACGCCTGTATTGGGGGAGAGTGTGTGACGTCAGCACCAGGCCGGATACGCCTGTATTAGGGGAGGGTGTGTGATGTCAGCACCAGGCCGGGTTTGCCTGTATTATGGGAGGGTGTGTGAGGTCAGCACCAGGCCGGATACGCCTGTATTAGGGGAGGGTGTGTGACGTCAGCACCAGGCCGGATACGCCTGTATTAGGGGAGGGTGTGTGACGTCAGCACTGGGCCGGATACACCTGTATTAGGGGAGGGTGTGTGATGTCAGCACTGGGCTGGATACACCTGTATTAGGGGAGGGTGTGTGACATCAGCACCAGGCCGGATACGCCTGTATTAGGGGAGGGTGTGTGATGTCAGCACTGGGCTGGATACACCTGTATTAGGGGAGGGTGTGTGACGTCAGCACTGGGCTGGATACGCCTGTATTAGGGGAGGGTGTGTGATGTCAGCACTGGGCTGGATACACCTGTATTAGGGGAGGGTGTGTGACATCAGCACTGGGCTGGATACACCTGTATTAGGGGAGGGTGTGTGACATCAGCACCAGGCCGGATACGCCTGTATTAGGGGAGGGTGTGTGACATCAGCACCAGGCCGGATATACCTGTATTAGGGGAGGGTGGGTGACGTCAGCACTGGGCTGGATATGACGGGACCAGTGTAACAATCATCCGACGGTGAACGGCTTGCGACAGGATTTGGACATATTTGCAGGGCTGCGCATTGCTTCACAAGGCGGGACATCACTCTAGCGGGCCGGAGTCTTGGCTGAACTGTGGCCGCTGCAAATTCACAACCCTGCGATCAGGTCTGAATCAGCCCCATACTTAGTGTGCTGCAATATATAGTATTTAGGCTTCTCATATATTAGATACAATGCTGTACTTAGTATCCCCAAGTGTTACACACACTGAGGATAATGGTATGACAGCAGCACTTGCCTATCTCAGGCTTACGGATAGTAAATATCACACAATGTGCCTTATGTGGAATTGCTGCACACAAATACATGTATGGCGGTGTCACATATACAGAGGGGGATTTCCCTGTACACGGCTACAGCTTGTTCAGCCCACGGACTCCTAGCAATCAGGATCTCTCTAGTAGTACATGCAGCACTATGTATATAATAGGGGTATATTATGCAGCACATACACTGTATACAGCCATATGTACACTACTGTGGGTATATCCCTCTTAGTCTCACAGTGGTGTAGTACACATATCACCAATTGTATACAAGGCTGATTATACACATATTTATCAGCACAATAGCCCAGTGATGATGCCCATTTACACCATAATACCTGCTATATAAGAAGAATAATACTGTGCTATAGGGGCCACACACTGCTGGTAACCAGCCTATGGCAGAGGGTGGGACAGGGCCCCAGTCACTGTATCGGGATATACAGCTATTATATCCCCCCTCAGCCACAGCCCCACAGCAGTAAGGCCGGGAGGCGCCGTCTCCCCAGCAGCAGCTCCCGGGGGTCACCCGCTACCCATACCCTCTCACCCCTGTTTATGGGGACACTCACCCGAGGACTGCTCTCTCCCAGACACAATAGCAGGTTACACACGCCGCACTTCCGGGTACTTCCGGATTGTGCGTTCCACTGTACTTCCGGATCGTGCGTTCCACTGTACTCCGCTATCGCTCTGAGTTCCAGGGTCCAGGAATGTTTCAATTGTCCATAACAAGACAAGTTGCGGGTTGCGGAGGAGGCCGCTGGGAGGACCCAGTGTTGAGTCCGGCAGCATCAGGAAATTGCATCTAGTATTATTGTTACATTCTAATTTAATGTTAAATAGGTGGCGCAGACTGTGGTGCTCCGTGATGATAATGCAGGTGGAGCAGACTGGTGTATTATATATGGAGATCAGACACAGTTCCCAACTCCTGGGCTCCACAGTAATGTATGGTCATTTTTGGTAACGTATGGTAATGTAGGGTTGCAGTCGTGCACTTGTGTTAATAAGGATGTGTATCATGGGGCCAACAGTGTCTAATCTGGCCCAGAAAGGTCAACACAAGCAAAGGATCAACATGTAAAAAGTTGACACATTAAAAGGGCGGAACGAGTTTTTGATGATTTTTTTTGTGTCAATGTTGACACTTGCGCACGTGACACCCCCTTAGTGTAACACTTCCCTCCCCATCCTTCTGGTCATGTGACTCCGCTACCGGATCACTCAGCACTTTACTGTTTACAAACTCAGTCCATATGTCTAAAAAAAACTAATATATATCGTAGCTATTTGAAAGGTGATGAAACTGGGGCGACCACACCAACAAATGCTCAGTGATGTGGAGTTCACTGTGTTAGAGGGCCTCAGATGAAGCAGTGACTGTCTAGTGTGCACCATGTTTCTGTTATTGCCAGAGGGGTGAGGTTGTTTAATAGAAAGAAAACATAGATGAGGCCAGTTTGTCTGCATTCCATCCTGCACAATGAAAGGATCTGTAACACTATCTTTAACGCTATTAGAGAAGGGTGATGTGTTTTATGTTTTCTGGATTCCTGTAGTATTCTGAATTAGTTTTTCATTGAAGGGGGGGGGGGGGGGGGGGACTTAGAGATAAATCAACTAATAGATGCCAAAGACGCAATTAGTAAGATATCTGTGATTTTATATATTTTAGCAATTAGGGAGAAGATCTGTGTGATATTATGTGGGAAGATACAGAAGGGGAAGAGAAGGATATGAGGGGTGACCAGCAGTGTAAGGAGGAAGAAATCCCTACAGATACCAGCACAGGTGAGGAATAATCACTTATTACAGAGAGTCACATATTACCCTTGTTCTGTCACTACAGTGGCCTCTTATCCTGCACCCTCCTCTGTCACTACAGCAGCCTCTTATCCCGCACCCTCCTCCGTCACTACACCAGCCTCTTATCCTACACCCTCCTCTGTCACTACAGCAGCCTCTTATCCCGCACCCTCCTCTGTCACTACAGCTGCCTCCTATCCCACACCCTCCTCCGTCACTACAGCAGCCTCTTATCCTGCACCCTCCTCTGTCACTACAGCAGCCTCTTATCCCGCACCCTCCTCTGTCACTACAGCAGCCTCTTATCCCGCACCCTCCTCTGTCAGTACAGCAGCCTCTTATCCCGCACCCTCCTCCGTCACTACAGCAGCCTCTTATCCTGCACCCTCCTCTGTCACTACAGCAGCCTCTTATCCTGCACCCTCCTCTGTCACTACAGCGGCCTCTTATCCCGCACCCTCCTCTGTCACTACAGCGGCTTCTTATCCTACACCCACCTCTGTCACTACAGCGGCCTCTTATCCCGCAACTTCCTCGGTCACTACAGCAGCCTCTTATCCCGCAACTTCCTCTGTCACTACAGCAGCCTCTTATCCCGCACCCTTCTCTGTCAGTACAGCAGACTCTTATCCCGCACCCTCCTCTGTCACTACAGCGGCCTCTTATCCCGCACCCTCCTCTGTCACTACAGCGGCCTCTTATCCCGCACCCTTCTCTGTCACTACACCGGCCTCTTATCCCGCACCCTCCTCTGTCACTACAGCAGCCTCTTTTCCTGCACAGTCCTCTGTCACTACAGCGGCCTCTTATCCCGCACCCTCCTCTTTCACTACAGCGGCCTCTTATCCCGCACCCTTCTCTGTCAGTACAGCAGACTCTTATTCCGCACCCTCCTCTGTCACTACAGCGGCCTCTTATCCCGCACCCTCCTCTGTCACTACAGCGGCCTCTTATCCCGCACCCTTCTCTGTCACTACACCGGCCTCTTATCCCGCACCCTCCTCTGTCACTACAGCAGCCTCTTTTCCTGCACAGTCCTCTGTCACTACAGCGGCCTCTTATCCCGCACCCTCCTCTTTCACTACAGCGGCCTCTTATCCCGCACCCTCCTCTGTCACTACAGCGGCCTCTTATCCCGCACCCTCCTCTGTCACTACAGCGGCCTCTTATCCCGCACCCTCCTCTGTCACTTCAGCGGCCTCTTATCCCGCACCCTCCTCTGTCACTACAGCGGCCTCTTATCCCGCACCCTCCTCTGTCACTACAGCGGACTCTTATCCTACACCCTCCTCTGTCACTACAGCAGCCTTTTGTCCCCCACCCTCCTCTGTCACTACAGCAGCCTCTTGTCCCGCACCCTCCTCTGTCACTATAGCAGCCTCTTATCCCGCACCCTCCTCTGTCACTACAGCGGCCTCTTATCCCACACCCTCCTCTGTCACTACATAAGACACTTATCCTACACCCTCCTCTGTCACTACAGCAGCCTCTTATCCTACACCCTCCTCTGTCACTACAGCGGCCTCTTATCCCGCACCCTCCTCTGTCACTACAGCAGCCTCTTATCCCGCACCCTCCTCTGTCACTACAGCAGTCTCTTATCCTGCACCCTCCTCTGTCACTACAGCAGCCTTTTATCCCGCACCCTCCTCTGTCACTACAGCGGCCTCTTATCCTACACCCTCCTCTGTCAGCAGCCTTTTATCCCGCACCCTCCTCTGTCACTACAGCGGCCTCTTATCCTACACCCTCCTCTGTCAGTACAGCGGCCTCTTATCCCGCACCCACCTCTGTCACTACAGCGGCCTCTTATCCCGCACCCTCCTCTGTCAGTACAGCGGCCTCTTATCCCGCACCCACCTCTGTCACTACAGCGGCCTCTTATCCCGCACCCTCCTCTGTTACTACAGCACCCTCCTCTGTCACTACAGCAGCCTTTTATCCTACACCCACCTCTGTCACTACAGCAGCCTCTTGTCCCGCACCCTTCTCTGTCACTACAGCGGCCTCTTATCCCGCACCCTCCTCTGTCACTACAGCGGCCTCTTATCCCGCACCCTCCTCTGTCACTACAGCGGCCTCTTATCCCGCACCCTCCTCTGTCACTACAGCGGCCTCTTATCCCGCACCCTCCTCTGTTACTACAGCACCCTCCTCTGTCACTACAGCAGCCTTTTATCCTACACCCACCTCTGTCACTACAGCAGCCTCTTGTCCCGCACCCTTCTCTGTCACTACAGCGGCCTCTTATCCCGCACCCTCCTCTGTCACTACAGCGGCCTCTTATCCCGCACCCTCCTCTGTCACTACAGCGGCCTCTTATCCCGCACCCTCCTCTGTCACTACAGCGGCCTCTTATCCCGCACCCTCCTTTGTCACTACAGCAGCCTTTTATCCCGCACCCTCCTCTGTCACTACAGCGGCCTCTTATCCTGCACCCTCCTCTGTCACTACAGCGGCCTCTTATCCCGCACCCTCCTCTGTTACTACAGCGGCCTCTTATCCCGCACCCTCCTCTGTTACTACAGCGGCCTCTTATCCCGCACCCTCCTCTGTCACTACAGCGGCCTCTTATCACGCACCCTCCTCTGTCACTACAGCGGCCTCTTATCACGCACCCTCCTCGGTCAGTACAGCGGCCTCTTATCTCTGGTGTATCTCATACATCAGGAGCCATCAGTCCCTATTATACTCCTGCTCTCCCCTCACATCATGTCACTGTGTGTTACCAGCCCAGAGATCTGACCAGCCTCCTCCCCACACTCTCTGGTGTATCTCATACATCTGGAGCCATCAGCCCCTATTATACTCCTGCTCTCCCCCTCACATCATGTCACTATATGTTACCAGCCCAGACATCTGACCAGTCTCCTCCCCGCACTCTCTCCTCCCCGCACTCTCTGGTGTATCTCATACATCAGGAGCCATCAGCCCCTATTATACTCCTGCTCTCCCCTCACATCCTGTCACTGTGTGTTACCAGCCCAGAGATCTGACCGGTCTCCTCACCACACTCTCTGGTGTATCTCATACATCAGGAGCCATCAGCCCCTATTATACTCCTGCTCTCCCCTCACATCATGTCACTGTGTGCTATCAGCCCAGAGATCTGACCAGTCTCCTCCCCACACTCTCTGGTGTATCTCATACATCTGGAGCCATCAGCCCCTATTATACTCCTGCTCTCCCCCTCACATCATGTCACTATATGTTACCAGCCCAGACATCTGACCAGTCTCCTCCCCGCACTCTCTCCTCCCCGCACTCTCTGGTGTATCTCATACATCAGGAGCCATCAGCCCCTATTATACTCCTGCTCTCCCCTCACATCCTGTCACTGTGTGTTACCAGCCCAGAGATCTGACCGGTCTCCTCACCACACTCTCTAGTGTATCTCATACATCAGGAGCCATCAGCCCCTATTATACTCCTGCTCTCCCCTCACATCATGTCACTGTGTGTTACCAGCCCAGAGATCTGACCAGTCTCCTCCCCACACTCTCTGGTGTATCTCATACATCAGGAGACATCAGCCCCTATTATACTCCTGCTCTCACCCTCACATCATGTCACTGTGTGTTACCAGCCCAGAGATCTGACCAGTCTCCTCCCCACACTCTCTGGTGTATCTCATACATCAGGAGCCATCAGCCCCTATTATACTCCTGCTCTCCCCTCACATCATGTCACTGTGTGTTACCAGCCCAGAGATCTGACCAGTCTCCTCCCCACACTCTCTGGTGTATCTCATACATCAGGAGCCATCAGCCCCTATTATACTCCTGCTCTCCCCCTCACATTGTGTCACTGTGTGTTACCAGCCCAGAGATCTGACCAGTCTCCTCCCCACACTCTCTGGTGTATCTCATACATCAGGATCCATCAGCCCCTATTATACTCCTGCTCTCCCCCTCACATCATGTCACTGTGTGTTACCAGCCCAGTTATCTGACCAGTCTCCTCCCCACACTCTCTGGTGTATCTCATACATCAGGAGCCATCAGCCCCTATTATACTCCTGCTCTCCCCTCACATCATGAGCTGGATGCTTCCAAGTTGTCCCAGCCTGAGGGGAGACACTGGAAGTAAGGAGAAACACTTGGTAGGAGCGGCTGATAGGGGGAGGGTGCCAAAAAGCTTCCCTCCCCACTGAAGCAGAGACTTGGTCTCTTCCTACACTCTGTTCTGGCGCCATTTCTCTCCACACTGTGCAGAGCTGGAGGAGGATTTTACACTACAGAACTGAGTGGAAAGTTTCTCCTGGGCAGCGCTTTCCCTGGTGACCGCTGAGGGTCCATTGCAGCAGCGCAGACAGAAGTACTTGGGTATATTATTCTGTACAGATGCCTGACATCTTGCACTGCGTGTGATATATCATGACAGAAAGGTGTAGTGCTGCTGCTCTTGCGGAGGGAGCGTCTGCCATGTTAATTAACTGCAGGTTTTGCGTAATTAAATTAACTATTGAACAGATGGATCAGGGGGACTTGTGCCCTGCTTGTGAGTCTGTGCCCAGTGGGGCTCAAGCCCAGAGGTCTGAGCAGCCTGAACCTGCGTGGGCGGCTGCCTTGGGGAGATCTATGAATGCCTTAGTACAGGCTTTGAGTAGGCAGAGAGATGAGCTTGTTAAATCTCCTTGGTCTTTATCCTCCTCTCAACCGTATGTCGGCTCTATTACCCCATCTCAGGGGGACTCTGCTCTACTGCAAGTAATGCAGGACACAGCACAGATTGTCCATAAAATGAATACTTTTATGAAGCAGCTTTCCAAGGCTCCTGAGGTAACTTCACCCAGGCACCCTTTATCCACACCTCCCCTTCTTAATTTAGAGTCCGAAGATGAAGGTGAATGTACTGAAGATATGTTTTGGGACCAGAGGGAAGAGTTTGAGTCTTCTGTCCCTGGTATTGAAGATTTAATATTGGCAGTTAAACAAACATTAAACCTCTCAGATGGAGGATAAAGAGCCAGTTCAGGGTGTATTTAAGAAACAGTGCAGGGATGCAGTTACCTTCCCTTCGGATGAGGGCATGAAGGCACTACTTGGGGAAGCATGGAAGACACCTCATAAAAGGCTTCTCATGCTCAAGAGATTTGCCGACATGTACCCCATACCGGAGAAGCATGTGAAAGTGTGGGAAAAGGTCCGTCTGGTGGATGCACCTGTTGCTAGGTTGTCTAAGACCACTGCTTTGTCGGTACAAGGGGGTCCTGCCTTCAAAGACCCTGTGGATAAAAAGATTGAAGGCTGTCTGACAGCTGTGTTTGAAGGGGATGGCTTTACTTTACGTCCGGTCATTGCATCAGCTTGGGTATCCAAGGCCATGATGAAGTGGGCTGATGCTTTGCGTGGTCAGCTTCAGCCAGACACAGAAGCTTTTGCTCTGGCAGAAAAGCTAAAGTGTGCAGCGGAATATGTTAGTGAGGCTGGTGAAGAAGGCGCCAAGATGGAGTCAAAGGTGTCAGCCCCTTCTGTGACAGTTAGGAGAGTTCTCTGGCTTAAGGCTTGGGAAGCTGATAGCAAGTCTAAGAAGTCTCTAGAGGCATTGGCTTTCAAAGGAGATTTCTTTTCGGGGCTCAACTGGATTCACTTATTAAACAAGCCACGGGGGTGGGGGGGTGGGTTAAGAGCACTTTCCTCCCCACCACATCTACGAAGCACTCAGTATCAAGGTTTGGGGCATTCAGGTCTTCCTTTCGAGGTGGTGTGTCCAGTAGAGGACAACCAGGCAGAGGAAAGTTTCCCTGTGGCAAAGGAAGGTTGTCCAGATCCCTCTTTGGGGCCTTTGCAAAGAAACATTCTTCATAAAGTGAGGATAAGTCCTCAGCATGATGGGGCGGAGACTCCCCGTTCTGGGATCAGAGTGTGGGGGGGGGGGGGGTTGCCTCCTGCAGTATCGGGATGTGTGGTCTCTCTCCACCACGGACCTTTGGGTTCACTCTATAATTTTGCTGGGTTACAGGATCAATCTCAGGGGAGTCCCTCCAAAGAGTTTTCTCCCAACACCCTTGCCGCGAGAAGCTCGCTTGCGGAAAGCCCTCTTGGGGTCGGCAACGGAGTTGTGATCCCGGTACCTCAGGAGGAAAGAAAGATGGGATTTTATTCCATTCTTTTCTTAGTCCCCAAACCGGATGGTTCCTTCTGACCCATTCTAAACCTGAAGTCTTTAAACCTACATCTGTGGGTGGATCACTCCAGGATGGAATCTCTTCAGTCAGTGCTTTTAAGCATAGAACCTGGATGTATGTAACTCTTTTTGTGTATTGCCATGTCGACACACATAGTGGACACACGGCAAACTTATTCACATGGTTTTTATTGCCAGTTTTGTATTGCCGTTAAATGTGTCTTTCTTTGTTTGCATGACAGTCACATATTTATACACTATGTCACTGTATTCTTATCCATTATGATATACTTCGGCTTACTCTTTTGTTTAGGGTTCATCCAACCTGCAATTCTGTCTCATGCAACAGCACGTAGCAAAATGTACACACGTGCTTCATGTGTCATTGTTTTAATTTTTTTTTCCATATTGTCACATATCGGTTATTGATTTCACTTTTACTTGACACGTAAATGGTGCGGTTCTTATGTTATTGACACTGCGCTTCAGAGACATCCTTTTTTTCTTTTGTCTTCCTTAATTATACTGTATTTATTCACTGTACCAGTGCCCTGAAATTACCCCTCAAGTTGCACCGGTCTGCCTAGTTCATTTCCATACACACCAGCAGATTCAGCAGCAGTGACGCGGTCTTATTTTGACAGCGCCTGCTACCATCCCCCGGCTACAGTTGCGCAGAAGCACCAGCCGCACTGGGGTAGTCCCGTCAGTCACGGGACAACTGGACATTCCACGGATGCCAGTGGGAACATGCGCAGTAGAGCGCATTTCCCCGTGAGGTTTGAGCCTACTCTCCTCCCGGTACAGTATGACGCTGATGCGTTTGCACACGGCATTCCACCGCAACCCAATGGGGGAGGGACACCGCACAGCAGCTCACATGGGTGCACTGTTTGTTCTTTAAAAGTTTGGTGAGTACATATATATATATATATATATATATATATATATCAACAGGTCCCTCAATAGTTCTTAAATGGCAATCATGTTCCTGATTTAGTTGTTTAGATATCATGCAGCATGAAAAGAAGGGGAAAAAATAAGTGTTTTAAAATACTTGTGAGTGGAGCTCCACTTTTTAGAGGAGGATGTCCGTCACTGTGATCAGCGTCCACGGGTTCCCTCCCGGCCACTGGTGCTTTCCAGAGATGCGGCCTTTTCTGGTGTAGAACCATGGGCAGCAGGGTGTGTAACTGGCCGGTGTTCGGAAATGATTGACGCGTTTCCCCGCCTCTCCTTACGAAGGGTCAGCGGCTTCCTCAGAATCTCAGTGAATATTTTTTCCCCTTTTTTTTCATGCTGCATGATTCCTAAACAACTAAATCAGGAACATGATTGCCATTTAAGGGGTGTTGTATAGGGGTCCGACAGTCGGGATCCCAACAGTCATTATCCCGACATCGGGATCCCGACTGGCCGGACCCAGATAGGCTACAGTTGCGCAGAAGCACCAGCCGCACTGGGGTAGTCCCGTCAGTCACGGGACAACTGGACATTCCACGGATGCCAGTGGGAACATGCGCAGTAGAGCGCATTTCCCCGTGAGGTTTGAGCCTACTCTCCTCCCTGTACAGTATGACGCTGATGCGTTTGCACACGGCATTCCACCGCAACCCAATGGGGGAGGGACACCGCACAGCAGCTCACATGGGTGCACTGTTTGTTCTTTAAAAGTTTGGTGAGTACATATATATATATATATATATATATATATATATATATATCAACAGGTCCCTCAATAGTTCTTAAATGGCAATCATGTTCCTGATTTAGTTGTTTAGATATCATGCAGCATGAAAAGAAGGGGAAAAAATAAGTGTTTTAAAATACTTGTGAGTGGAGCTCCACTTTTTAGAGGAGGATGTCCGTCACTGTGATCAGCGTCCACGGGTTCCCTCCCGGCCACTGGTGCTTTCCAGAGATGCGGCCTTTTCTGGTGTAGAACCATGGGCAGCAGGGTGTGTAACTGGCCGGTGTTCGGAAATGATTGACGCGTTTCCCCGCCTCTCCTTACGAAGGGTCAGCGGCTTCCTCAGAATCTCAGTGAATATTTTTTCCCCTTTTTTTTCATGCTGCATGATTCCTAAACAACTAAATCAGGAACATGATTGCCATTTAAGGGGTGTTGTATAGGGGTCCGACAGTCGGGATCCCAACAGTCATTATCCCGACATCGGGATCCCGACTGGCCGGACCCAGATAGCATGGTGAGTGCAACTAAGCCCTTTTCCGGAAATATCCGTTTACCCACGCCATGTGATTCGGGGAGTATAACAAACATACTCCTTATGTCCCCACAAAAGCATCTACACCTATGGGGACATTTACAAACCTTCCTTTTACTTTTGATCTACAAATTTGGACCTATATCGCTGCTTCTAACATCCGAAAACCGGAAGTAGAGAGTGTTCCCATGACAACGGATAACACACAATTGATATAACTGCTGTGATAACTGGATTTTCATGGTTTTAGAATAATGGTTCTTTGCGGACATTATTTATTATCATTATAAATCTGTTAAGTGGATAATTCATACAGAATATGAGTATGAAACCAAAATTTGCATATGTAATGAATTGACTTCACTTCCTGTAAACTGTTGATTGGCTGTTCACCAGTTAAATATCGGCTTCCCACACTACTCCGGCACATCTTGATAAAGGTCCAATGACCGAAACGCGTTGATCCTGCCAGAGGAGTGTGAGCAGCCATTTCTTCTTGGATGTATGTATTGGACTTCTTTTTAAATTTTTATATATATTTATTTTCTTGTCATTGTTGGACTTCAAATTGCTTTGAGGTTTTTCCCCAGTGGGACCCCTGTACTTTTTTATCGGTCTGGATTAAAAACTGAAACTTTTTAACTATTGGCTACAAAATAATTTTTCGGGGAAACCACGGGTAGAAACATCATTGAGAAACAAAAAGAAACCGTTAAGAGTTTTCACTCTATCACCACAAGGGTGAGTAAGGTATGCCCTTCATTCTGGCTTACTGGTTTTCCAGAAAAACAGAAATTTAACTTGGAAAGATCTACACATTGGGCTTATCTTTCTTTTCATGTACTACGAATGATTGAATTGTGGTATATGGTCCTATGACGCCACACCCGGTAAAAGAAACCCAGATACGTGGACTACCCAACACTCAAGTGTGAGTTAGGGTACGCCCTTTTCAACTTTTGCACCTTAAAGTTTATTCACTATTGAGGGTGAGTGAGGTGTACCACATAATTTGGTAGACACCTCCCCCCTATAATCAAGTTTTATTGTTGTACACATTATATATATTTTTTCCTTTTACATATTTGAGCACATACGACAGAGTGGAAAAAGGTTGTGGTACCTTAAAAGAGAACAAGAATAAAAGAAACCTTTATTGGTTTGAACATCACAAAAACATCGTGAGTAGGGGTACGCCCACATTATAAAGATACCTTTATATACTTCACCTTGCGTTCTTGGTAAGTAAGGTACGCTGTTTAAAATAATCTTTTTCAGCACCTCACACACCAATAACACATCTCACATTTATTATTTATTTATTAACAGTTTCTTATATAGCGCATACAGATTCCGCAGCGCTTTACAGAGCATAGTTATTAGCAAAAACACATAACAAATTACAGTACAAGACAGTTTAGGACAAGTACATGGTTAATATGGATAGTTGCACCAGGGGACAGGACACTGAAGCAAGCATCAGGGTGGCAGAGGTTTATATATTCTAAGAAAGGCACATGAGGAGAGAGGGCCCTGCTCGTGAGAGCTTACATTCTAAAAAGGGAGGGTTAGACAGACAGGGGTGACACAGAAGGGAAAGAGGTGAGCATAAACAGGTTAGGATGAAAGATGGTCAGGTTTTATGCAGGAGGGTGGGAAGAGGTCAGCTTAGTCCTTGATATTTTAAGTCTAAAAAAGAGCTGGGTCATCCAAGAGTAGATAGCAGAGAGACAGTTGGAGATATGAGTGAGGATAGAGGGAGAGCGGTCAGGAAAGGAGCGGTAGATTTCAGTGTTATCAGCATAGATGTGATAGTGGAAGTCGAGTGAGCAAATAAGCTCACCCAGAGAGGACGTATAGAGATAGAGAAGAAGAGGGCCAAGAATAAAATTTTGGGGGACACCTAAAATCAATGGAAGAGCAGGAGAGGTGAGCGCTTTAGAGGTACAGCTTGGCATTTTCAAAACTGACAGTGCAAATACAAGCATTAACAGTGATAGTAAAAGTTGTTTGCAGATGTAAAAATGATGATATTATGGTTGAATCGCCAGATTAAGCAGCCACAGGTAGTATGTTGTGCGAAGAAATTAAACTCACTCAAAGCTGTCTTTGGTTTTCTCACTTGTTGCTTCTGTCCTTCTGTTTCACTTCAGTGTAACGCCAGTATAACGCCACAGTTATATTTAAATTATGCCGCACTTTAAAAATGATGCACTTCAAAACTATTATGCACTCAGCTAAACCATGCACACAGCCTATTCGGCCACAGCCTATGTAATGACCATTAAATGCATCTGCACTCATTAATTGGACTTTCCCCACCCAATCCCAACCCCCCTACTACAATGAATGGTAATAAAAGGGGCTTACATAAACATCCATGCATTCCAAGATAGCATGTGTCATTAAGAGTTATAAGATATACCTCCCTTCACATAGGTAACAGAGATTTGCTTTTTAACTTGCAAAATTAAGTTTGTCAAAAACACATTTCTGATATCTAAAGCAGTGTGCAGAATGATCAATTACCAAAGCATTTAAATACATCCAGCACCTGAGGTGTAATCATCTGCAGCCCAGCCAGACCAAGTATGTAGAAAGCTGGTTACCTATGACAATATCAATCAATCTAGGACAGAGGGTAGAATCATCTGCAGCCCAGCCAGACCAAGTATGTAGAAAGCTGGTTACCTATGACAATATCAATCAATCTAGGACAGAGGGTAGAATCATCTGCAGCCCAGCCAGACCAAGTATGTAGAAAGCTGGTTACCTATGACAATATCAATCAATCTAGGACAGAGGGTAGAATCATCTGCAGCCCAGCCAGACCAAGTATGTAGAAAGCTGGTTACCTATGACAATATCAATCAATCTAGGACAGAGGGTAGAATCATCTGCAGCCCAGCCAGACCAAGTATGTAGAAAGCTGGTTACCTATGACAATATCAATCAATCTAGGACAGAGGGTAGAATCATCTGCAGCCCAGCCAGACCAAGTATGTAGAAAGCTGGTTACCTATGACAATATCAATCAATCTAGGACAGAGGGTAGAATCATCTGCAGCCCAGCCAGACCAAGTATGTAGAAAGCTGGTTACCTATGACAATATCAATCAATCTAGGACAGAGGGTAGAATCATCTGCAGCCCAGCCAGACCAAGTATGTAGAAAGCTGGTTACCTTGATGAAAAGAGATGAGAAGAGAAGTCAGTTCATTCAGGATAAGCTGAACGCCAGTATAACGCCACAGTTATATTTAAATTATGCCGCACTTTAAAAATGATGCACTTCAAAACTATTATGCACACAGCTAAACCATGCACACAGCCTATTCGGCCACAGCCCATCACTGAATCTACACACGATATGTATTTCTTCTTTTTTTCTGAGCTCGTGAAGGATGAATTCGACCACATCCTAAAAATTTGGATCAGAAATCACAAAGATACCATTATAGACTTTGTATCAACTTACACAGACGTGAGTTGGGTACGCTAGATCGATATTCTTCACATAACTTTAAAGAGCACTTTGTTCAAAGAAAACACTTAACAGGTTCTAATGATTTTATTATTATTGTTTCCTCCACATGATTAAACTACCTTCACGTGAAACTGAGGATCACAATTGGACACTAACACCTCCAGGAGAGACCACGTCACCATAAAGGACTATATCCACTGGTCGATTATAAGTATATATTGCGCCCTATTGTACGAAGTTCCACTTTTTTCTTTCTTTAGCTGGCCTTATGTAAAAAAGAGAAGTGGCCTGACCCAATGTATTTAATTACTCCTAGGTCCAGGACATTGGTGATCAGACCAGAATCCTGAGTTTTCTTGTTTGGACCAGAGTTGACAGATTGTGTTCTACAACCAGCACAGGAGGTAAATCCTTGAGGATATACAGATGGAACCGGCCTCTTGCTTGCGGGTCGGAAGGAGACGCTCATGCATCCCATTCTGACAGAGCTCCCTGTCGACCCCCCGCTGTCTCCTCCCCTAACCCCACCGATCTCCCTGAAGCAGAGACGGGCAGGGTCTCGCCGCCGAATGACTGGGACATGCATCCCAATCTAATGGAGTCCCTCTCAGCCAACTGGGACATTCCGGCGAGCACCAGCATTGAATGAGAAGTCCTCCATCTTGAGGACCAGATGGTAGATGAGGGATCCGGTTTATGTGAAAATGATATCTCATAGTGATGTTGGAACCCTTTTAGAGGCCAACTAATGCTCTTGGAAGAGAAGACATTTGGGCCAAAAGGCCCGGTAAAAGAAAACCCTTATACACAAGGACATTCATCTTTTGAAGCTAATGCTTAGAACTGAATTCTTGGAGCAGCTTTGAAACTCAAGAGAAATGCTATCCACTCATGCACAATGGTGTGATAACAGAAGCATTAATCGAATAGCTCTCAAAAAGAGGCCAAGGGGAGAAGATGTTCTAGACAAGTACAATGTAAGGTACCAGATGAGTAACCCTTGTGACCAAGTAGAACGCCCCGTGAGTGATGTGAAAGGAAGGTGGACATGTGGATAAGTCTAAAACCCAACTGGAACGATTTTACAAATTAAATCAATTTATGAGACATAGGTGTGACCAACGTTAAGGGAAATTTATGTGCATTATATATAATTATAAGTGAATAAAATATACATAAACATAAGAATTGTTTCTCGAAAAAAGTTAAAAGTGAACGTATGCTAGTGCACTAGACTAATATAAAACAATATGCATCATTCCTGGTATACAGATGTTTACTGTCCGTTCCTAGTTTGCCCTCTGAGATTTTCCAAATAAATTAAGGTGGTTATTGGTTACCGTCCACCATGGATAGTTGCACAGTCCCGCATTGATGTTTGCCTAATGGGCAGGTGGTTTTGCTGGTGCAGGAGGGGTCCAGTCCACCAATGGAGGATAGCTGGTGGTGTTAGGGCTTGTTGAACAAGACTCCTGTGCTGGGTGGATGAAGGGTAGAGGAACTAGGGCTAGTTCGGATCAGTCCAAAAGTTTGAAGATGAAAAAAACAGGAATTTGGCAATGATCGAGAGACTCATCTGTATGCTGATGATAATCAATTCTATTTTTCCTCCACGGAACTGTCACCATCAGTATTGCTTCATGTCTCTGAATGTCTTTCTGACATTTCATCTTGCATGTCATCTCACTCAACATTTCCAAAACAGAATTATATTCCCACCAACCAAGAGTAGTCACCAACCTGATATCTCTATCACTGTTGAGAACACAACAATCAATCCTACTCCACAAGCTCGCTGCCTAGGGGTCATCCTCGCCTCTGAACTGTCCTCCATTCCTCACAATCAATCTCTCTAAATCATGTTACATGCATCTAAAAAAAACATCCAAAATCCGTCCGTACCTTACACAAGACACTTCAAAATCTAATTCATGCACTCATTATATCATGCATTCATTATTGGGATAGTCTCCTTACCAGTCTTCCCGAGAACAGTCTCTCGCTACTACAATCCATTTTGAATGCTGCTGCTCTGCTGATCTTCCTGGCTAGCCGTCTGCTGATCCGCTCTGTCAGTCCCTCCATTGGTTGCCTGTATATTACTGCATTCAACATAAAATACTTCTACTTACATAAAAAGTCATTACTCTGATGACAGCGACTTATATCTCTTCACTTATCTCAAAATATATCCCCCACCCGACCTCTCCACTCTGCGTCCATCCACACTCAGTACTCGCTCCCACTTACACTTGCAGGATTGTCAGGCAGCACCCACCATATGGAATGCCCTACCACGCACACTACTAGCCTCCTAACTTTCAAGTGTTCCCTGAAAACACACCTCTTCAGCCAAGCTTATCATATTCCGGAACCCCCACAGAACCTCCCGTAGCAATCATATCTAATTACATCACATCAGGACTGTCCTGTAATCTGTTGGGACTGCCATGCTATGAAATCCCAGCTTTATGTATCCCTCCTATTATCCCTATAGATTGTAAGCTTGCGAGCAGGGCCCTCCTACCTCTATGTCTGTTTGTTTCTACCCAGTTTGTTTAATCACTGTTGTCTCCAATTGCAAAGCGCAATGGAATATGCTGCGCTATATAATGAACTGTAAATAAATACATTATTAACAGAGAGTTTGAATGATGATCTTCATTAGAGAACCCATATCTTCTCTTGTTTCCTAGATTGGCCACTGAATTGCAATAATAAAGGAGGGAGATAGGACTTTTTATATTTAAATGAATAAACACAAGGCAAATAATAAAATCCGTTTATTGAATAAAACGCTGAGCAACAATATATGAATAGGAGAATTGCACTTGGCACATTGGATTCCCTGCATGTGCTTTCTTCCTATGCGCAATATCACGGCCTGTAGGAGAGTTCCACAAATGACAGACATGATCCAATCCTATGGTAATAACGCACATTACACCTATGTCTGCGGTGGGAAATGACAGTATAACATGTTTATTTTGATAAAAGAAAAACATTTTTCAAACTAAATGCATGGAAATAGCTTCTCACCTGTGTGAGTATTCTCATGTCGGACAAGATTTGATTTGCTAGTAAAACATTTCCCACACTCAGAACATGGAAATGGCTTCTCACCTGTGTGACTTCTCTCATGTCTAACAAGATTTGTTTTCTTGATAAAACATTTCCCACACTCAGAACACGGAAATGGCCTCTCACCTGTGTGACTTCTCTCATGTCTAACAAGATCTGATTTCTGGTTAAAAGATTTCCCACACTCAGAACATGGAAATGGCTTCTCACCTGTGTGACTTCTCTCATGTCTAACAAGATCTGATTTCTGGTTAAAAGATTTTCCACACTCAGAACATGAAAATGGCTTCTCACCTGTGTGACTTCTCTCATGTATAACAAGAGCTGATTTCCGGTTAAAAGATATCCCACACTCAGAACATGGAAATGGCTTCTCACCTGTGTGACTTCTCTCATGTCTAACAAGATCTGATTTCTGGTTAAAAGATTTTCCACACTCAGAACATGAAAATGGCTTCTCACCTGTGTGACTTCTCTCATGTGTAACAAGAGCTGATTTCCGGTTAAAAGATATCCCACAGTCAGAACATGGAAATGGCTTCTCACCTGTGTGACTTCTCTCATGTCTAACAAGATCTGATTTCTGGTTAAAAGATTTTCCACACTCAGAACATGAAAATGGCTTCTCACCTGTGTGACTTCTCTCATGTATAACAAGAGCTGATTTCCGGTTAAAAGATATCCCACACTCAGAACATGGAAATGGCTTCTCACCTGTGTGACTTCTCTCATGTCTAACAAGATCTGATTTCTGGTTAAAAGATTTTCCACACTCAGAACATAAAAATGGCTTCTCACCTGTGTGACTTCTCTCATGTATAACAAGAGCTGATTTCCGGTTAAAAGATATCCCACACTCAGAACATGGAAATGGCTTCTCACCTGTGTGAGTTCTCTCATGTCTAACAAGATCTGATTTGTGGGGAAAATATTTCCCACATTCTGTACATGGAAACAGATTCTCACCTGTGTGAATTCTTACATGTGTAGCAAGAGCTGATTTCTGGGTATAAGATTTTCCACACTCAGAACATGGAAATGGCTTCTCACCTGTGTGAGTTTTCTGATGTCTAATAAAACATGTATCACACTCAGAACAGGTAAATATGTCAGCACCTGTATGAGCTGTTCTATGTGTAGCAGTATCTGAGTTACCAGGAGAACAGTACTCGGGATCAGAGGTATCAGGTGATTTATCTGCACTGTGAAGCACTGGCTGTATATTTAGGGTAATGGAGGTGTCTTCTGGAGAATCCTGTGTGATGTTATCTTCTGTTTTATAATCTGGAGACAGGAGAAGACGTCCCTCCGTGGTATTCCTGCTTCTGTGTCCATCTGCTGGAAATAACATACAGATATAGAAATATCGCTCTTCCCCTTTCCCCTCACCCATTTCATACTAGTAGTAGTACGTTTATTTATAAGGCGCCGCAAAGTGTCCGCAGCGCCGTACATAGCAAACAAAAAACAAATTACAAGGTAACGTACAGGGTGTGTTGAAAAATACAGTATAAATAGGGGTATAGCTGGTAGAAATAAAATCAGCATCAGTTCAGAAGTAGGTGTCAAAATTGTCGAGGAGACTGAAGATGAAGTAGAGGAAGGGAAGAACAGGACAGGAGCACAGGTGAGGTAAAGAGGTAGGGTGAGTACGTGAGGTAGGAGGACCCTACTCATAAGAGTTAACATACTAAAAATAGGTGGGTGGACGAACGAAAAACAACAGGATAAGTAGGAACCGAGGCAGGATAGGAGGATCAAAAAGGTTAGGAGGAGGGATAGGCTAGTCGAAAAAAGTGGGTTTTGAGGGAGCGCTTGAAGGAGTTAAGGGAATCAGAAAGCCTGATGGGTGGCGGGAGGTTGTTCCAGTGCAGGGGGGCAGCGCGAGAGAAGTCTTGGACACGGGAGTGAGAGGAGGTGATTAGGTGAGAGGTCAGTCGGCGGTCAGCGATGGAGCTAAGAGGACGGGAGGGAGTGTGGATAGAGATCAGTGAAGAGAGGTAAGGAGCGGTGGAGGAGGAGAGAGCCGTGTAGGTGGTGGTGAGGAGTTTAAAGAGAACTCCGAAAGGAATGGGGAGCCAGTGAAGATATAGACAGAAGGGGGGAGGCTGAGGTAGAGTGGCGGGAGAGGAAGATGAGCCTAGCAGCAGCGTTAAGAATGGTTTGGAGAGGTGCGAGGCGGGTGAGAGGTAGCATAGAGAGAAGGATGTTGCAGTAGTCAAGGCGGGAGATGACAAGAGAGTGAATGAGAATTTTGGTCGCGTCAGTGGAGAGGAAAGGTCTGATGCGTGAGATGTTGCGTAGGTGAAAGCGGCAAGACTGTGAGAGAGCACGAATGTGGGGGGGTGAAAGAGAGGGAGGAGTCAATGATGACACAGAGGCAGCGCGTTTGGTCGGTGGAGGTGATCTCGGTTTCACCAATGCTGATGGAGATAGTGGGAGAAGAGGGGATGTTCGGGGGATGGAAGATTAGAAGTTCAGTTTTAGCCATGTTTAGTTTCAGGAAGCGTTGGGTCATCCAAGCTGAGATGGCAGTGAGGCATTCGGAGACCTTGGACAGGAGTGATGGGGATAGGTCGGGGGAGGAGAGATAGATTAGGGTATCATCAGCATAAAGGTGGTAATGAAAACCATAGGAGCTGATGAGGGTGCCCAGAGAGGTGGTGTAGAGGGAGAACAGGAGAGGGCCAAGGACTGACCCTTGGGGAACACCGACTGGCTGCGGGGTAGTAGGAGAGGAGGAGCTCGGAGTGGAGACAGAGAAGGAGCGATCGGAGAGGTATGAGGTGAACCAGGAGAAGACCGTGCCAGTGATGCCAAAGGAGCGGAGGGTGTTGAGCAGGAGAGGGTGGTCAACAGTGTCAAAGGCTGCCGACAGATCAAGCTGGATGAGGATAGAGAAGAGGCCTTTGGATTTAGCCGATAGTAAATCGTTAGTGACTTTGGTCAGGGCAGTTTCAGTGGAATGTAAAGGGCGGAACCCGGATTGGAGGAGGTCTAGAATGGAGTTAGCAGGAAGGTGGCTTAGGAGATGATTATAGGTCAGACATTCTAGGAGCTTGGAGGCAAAAGGGAGGAGGGAGATGGGCCTGTAGTTGGATGGAGAGTTGGAGTCCAGATTTGTTTTTTTGAGAATTGGGGAGACAAGAGCGTGTTTGAAGGAGGAAGGGAAGATCCCAGAGGATAGGGAAAGATTAAAGAGGTGAGCCAGGTGAGAGCAGACTGACGGACTGAGACGACGGATAATATTGGAGGGGATAGGATCGAGCGGGCAGGTGGAGGGAGAAGCGGATTGAAGGATAGAGTGGACTTCAGCAGCAGTGGTGGGACAGGGGTTGGAAGGAGGGGAGTGGAGATGTAGGAGGGGAGGAGGGAGAGGGTGAGGTCATGGCAGCAGTGATGGCAGTCCTGAGAGAGGAGATTTTGGTTGAAAAGTAGGTAGCAAAATCAGCGGCTACGATGGAGGACGGAAGAGCTGGAGGAGGGGGGGAGAGCAAGGAATTGAAGGTGGCGAAGAGCCTGCGGGGATTGGATGATTGGGAAAGGATGAGGGACTTAAAGTAGGATTCCTTGGCCAGAGCAAGGGCAGAGCTGAAGGAGGAAAGAATGAATTTGAAATGGAGATAATCCGCAAGGGAGCGTGATTTCTTCCAGAAGCGCTCAGCAGTGCGAGAGCACTTTTTAAGGAATCGGGTGATAGGCGAGTGCCACGGTTGGGGGTTGGAGCATCGAAGGGGGACAGAGGAGGGAGGGCAGGCAGAGTCCAATGCCGAAGATAGGGTGTCATTATAGAGGGAGGTGGCGAGGTTCGGGCAGGACATGAGGGCGATTGGGGCGAGAAGAAACAGCGTGTTTGAGAAGGCAGCAAGATCAAGTGTGTTGACGTTATGCCGTGAGACAATGCGCTTGGGAGGGGGGGTGGGAGAGGGGGAAGCAGTGAGGGAGAAGGAGATGAGGTGATGGTCAGAAAGAGGAAAAGCCGAGATAGTGTAGTCAGTAAGGGAACAAGAGCGAGAGAAGACGAGATCGAGGGAGTGTCCTTGGATGTGGGTGGGAGAGGTAGTCCACTGAGATAGGCCAAGAGAGGAGCAGAGAGAGAGGAGTTTGGAGGTGCCAGGATCAGCGGGGTTATCCAAGGGGATGTTAAAGTCACCAATAATGATAGATGGCAGGTCAGAGGAGAGGAAGTGTGGAAGCCAGGCGGCGAAGTTGTCAAGAAATTGGGAGATAGGGCCATGGGGGCGGTAGATTGCAGCGACACGGAGGTGGTAGGGGTAGTATAGACGGATAGAGTGAGACTCAAAGGAGGAGAAAAGGAGAGAGGGTTCAGGGTGAATGACACTGTAAGGTGCATGAGGCTGAGAGGTGAGTACAAGTTATTCCGTTATAAATACTTTCCTACAGCTCTAAATATCATGCAGCAAATAATAGGATTTTAATACCTACCGGTAAATCCTTTTCTTGAAGTTCTTATGGGATACAGGGAAGTCGTTCATAACAATGGGGAAAAGACCATATCCGAAGGAGACAGGCACATATAAAACTTTATACTGGGTGTACTGGCTCCTCCCCTCTGCTCCCCTCCCTCTAGCCAGTTAAGAGAAACTGTGCCGAAGGAGAAGAACAATATGAGAGGAATATGTGTAATATTTACCGTGGTGAGATTCATCCAGCACACCCAACATACATTCAACATACATAGACCCCTGTAGCGACCACAGAACATGGGAAGTCTCAGGGCCTTAGAACATGTCAATCATTGACAACTTTTAGAACTGTGTTCCAACTTGAACATCTTAATAAGAACTATCACCTAAGTGACAACAGACACTCGTGAACAGCTAAGGTACACGATGTAAACAGTAAGGTTACCTTGGTAACCTACACCCTTATGCCCGCAAGGAACAAAAGGTAACAGAAGGACCCAGTATTGGTCCACATCTCACCAAAGTGAGTAAGGCAAAACTCCGCACAGAGGCGGGTGCCCTGTATCCCATAAGAACTTTGAGAAGAGGATTTACCGGTAGGTATTAAAATCCTATTTTCTCTTACATTCTTATGGGATACAGGGGAGTCGTTCATAACGATGAGTTTATACCAAAGACATCAGAACGGGCGGGATTGTGCGGAGATTGCCGCAGCACCGCTTGCCCAAACTGAGTATCTTCAATGGCCAAAGCATCAAATTTGTAAAACTTGACAAAAGTGTGTTGGCCTGACCATGTGGCGGTTCTACACAATTGTAAGGCTGACACTCCTCGGGCAGCCGCCCAGGAAGTCCCCACTGAACGAGTTGAGTGGGCTTTCACCCCAGCAGGCATAGGAAGCTTTGCTACCACATAAGCCTGTTTAATGGTTGCACAGATCCAACGTGCAATAGACTGCTTAGAAGCAGGACGCCCGATCTTTTGGGCATCATAAAGGACAAAAAGTCCATCAGTCTTGCGAATTCTCGCTGTTCTCCTGATGTAGACCCGGAGAATCCTTACCACATCCAAAGATGTTGGCACCTCAGAATGAGGCCCACTAGCAGGAACCACAATTGGCTGGTTCACATGGAACGCAGACACCACTTTAGGAAAAAAACGCGGGTTAGTGCGTAATTCTGCCCTGTCTTCATAGAAGATCAAATATGGGCTCTTGCAAGTTAATGCCCCTAGCTCAGAGACCCTCCTAGCCGAAGCTAGTGCTAGTAAGACCACCGTCTTCCATGTCAGATATTTCAATTCAATTTCCTCCAATGGCTCAAACCAGGAGGATTTTAGAAATGTCAGAACGACATCCAAGTCCCATGGTGGAGTAGGGGCCACAAAAGGAGGCTGTATATGCAATACTCCTTGAAGAAATGTCTGCACTTCAGGTATATTAGCCAGCTTCTTTTGGAAAAAGACAGATAGTGCAGATACCTGCACCTTCAAGGAGCCTAAACGTAGGCCCAGGTCCAGACCTGATTGAAGAAATCTGAGAAATCTTTCAAGTTTAAACTCTGATGGAGTAAACTTTTCCTGTTCACACCAACCCACATATCTCTTCCAAATATGGTGGTAATGTGCAGCCGTTACCGGTTTTCTTGCACTTGTCATAGTTCTGATGACTGAAGTGTGAAATCCCTTCTGTGTCAGGATCTGCCGCTCAACTTCCAGGCCGTCAAACGCAGCTGTTCCAAGGCCTGGAAGACGCACGGGCCTTGCATGAGCAGGTCTCTTTGCAGAGGTAGGCGCCACGAGTTCCTTTGAAGACTTAGAAGATCTGGGTACCACGCTCTTCGTGGCCAGTCCGGAGCCACAAGAATCACCTCGGCTCCGTCTCTTCTTATCTTCCTTAACACCCGAGCCACTAGGGGAATCGGTGGGAAGACATAAATCAGGCTGTAGAACGTCCACGGTATGGCTTCCACTCCTTCTGCCTGAGGGTCTCTCGCCCTGGAGAAGTATCTGGATACTTTCCAATTGTGTCTTGATGCCATCAAGTCTACTAGTGGGGTCCCTCACCGAGCCACTAGGGCACTGAACACCTGGTGGTGTAGACTCCATTCCCCAGGATGGAGCTTGTGGCGACTGAGGAAGTCTGCTTCCCAGTTGTCCACCCCGGGTATGAATATGGCAGAAAGAGCCTGACAGTGACTCTCTGCCCAGGACAGGATCTTTGTTGCTTCCCGCATGCAGGGTCTGCTCTTGGTCCCGCCCTGCCTGTTCAGAAACGCCACAGTAGTGGCATTGTCTGATTGGATGCGGACCGCCTGTACACTGATGATAAGGGCCGCCTTCAGAAGTGCATAATACACAGCACGTAGTTACAAGTTGTTGATGTGGAGGCGTGTTTCCCATAGGGTCCATTTGCCCTGAAAGAACTGGCTCATGGTCACTGCACCCCATCCCAGGAGGCTCGCATCCGTGGTGACTAAGACCCAATCCTGGATGCCAATCCGACGCCCTGCTAATAGGTTGGGCGTGTGGAGCCACCACTGTAGTGACAGTCTGGTACGAGATTACAATACAATCCGCCGATGCATCTGGCGATGTGAACCGGACCACTTGCTCAGGAGGTCGAGCTGAAAAACCCTGCTGTGAAACCTCCCGAATTGGAGAGCCTCGAATGAGGCCACCATCTTTCCTAATAGGACAATGCACTGGTGCACTGTCACCTGGAAGGGCTTCAACAAGTCTGTGACCAGCTGTTGAATGTCTACAATCTTTCCTGTGGCAGGGACACTCTCATGAGAGCCATGTCCAGCACCATCCCCAGGAACTGGAGTCTCTGTGAAGGGATCAGAGAGGACTTTGCTATGTTCAGGAGCCAACCATGACCCGACAGGTAATCTGTAAGGCTGCCTGCAATTCCTCTGGTGACCGCGCCTTTACCAGCAGGTCGTCCAAGTATGGTATCACACAAATCCCTCGTTTCCTGAGAACCACCATCATCTCCGCCATCACCTTGGTGAATATGCGCGGGGCTGAGGACAGGCCGAATGGCAGTGCGCGGAACTGATAGTGATCGTTCAGCAGCGCAAACCTCAGATATTTTTGATGAGGGGCCCATATTGGGATGTGAAGGTAGGCGTCCTTCACGTCCAAGAACTCCCCCTCCTCCAGTGCCGCTAGGACGGCCTGCAATGACTCCATCTTGAACTTGGTTACAGTCAAGAAAGGGTTCAGGGATTTTAGGTTCAGTATTGGGCGTACTGACCCTTCCGGTTTTGGGACTACAAATAAATTTGAGTAATAGCCCTGCCCCCTCTCCAGGGGAGGGACCGGGGCTATTACCCTGGCTTGTACCAGCTTTTGGATTGCTTGCTGCAAAACCATTTGGTCCTCTGGGGACGCTGGAAGGCCTGATTTGAAAAACCTCTGAGGTGGCTGAACTGCAAACTCCAGCTTGTAGCCTTGCGTAATAAGAGCCTGTACCCAAGAATTTAGGCACGAGGCTTCCCAAACATGGCCGAAGAACGCCAGTCTGGCTCCCACCTCGGCGGGAGCTATTGGTAGAGCCCCACCGTCATGCTGCGGGTTTACCTGCAGCTGCCCCGGATGGCCGCTCTGTGGTGGCTGAAGCAGAAGGCTTCCTGAATTTAGCTCGGGAGCCTCTGGCAGCATTAGAGCCACCCCTGGCCTTTGTACGGAATTTACTTGCCCGAAAGGACTGCTGGGAGTGAGATTGGAAAGGACGCTTGGGCGCCTGTGGGGTTGATGGCAGGAATGTGGACTTCCCTGCCGTGGCTTTAGAGATTAACTCATCTAAATCACTCCCAAACAACCTGCCGCCTGTGAAGGGGAGGTTTTCTACACTCCGTTTGGAGTCAGCGTCAGCTACCCACTGCCGCAGCCAGAGGGATCTGCGCCCTGACACCGCCATGGCTGAGTTACGGCCGTTAATGGCTCCTAACTCCTTCTGCGCGTCACACAGGACTTTAGCTGTGTCCTGAATATGGTGTAATTTTTCAGACACCTGCGCTACTGTCATGTCACCCAGAAGACCTTCCTGGATCTGGGAGGCCCACGTGTATATAGACTTAGCCATATAACAACTTGCTAAGACAGGACGCTAATTGTAAACAAGGAAAGAAAAGAAACTCGGGTGGGGTGCACTCTTAATCCCCAATCTAAGTAGCTCAGCTGGTCGAAAAAAGTTTAACATATTTTTTTTTTTTTTTTTTTTTAATGCCAAGTGAAAAAGTGAGAAAATGAAAAAGAAGTTATTTAGAAAAAGTTTTTTTCAAAAACTATTTACATTTAAATGTGTTTTAATTGCATTAATAAAATCTGATGCTGCGCAAGAGTTTTATATCAGAGTGATTTGTATTAAATTTTTAGACTATTTTATATAAATATTTTATATACATACAAATTATATGCCTTTGTTTGCGAATGATTTTTAAACAATAATGATAGGGCTGGTATCAATAATTGGTATAATAAATTATCCTATGTGTACCACTATATCTGATTCATCCCAGCACCACCATTATAATGATGATGGGGCTGGATCAAAAATTGGTGCAATAATTCCCGTGTGTGTACCACTATATGTGATCCACATAAGCACCAACAACTTGTTGGTGCTTATGTGGATCACATATAGTGGTACATAGTCGACCTTCCGACTATGTCGACTGCCATTAGGTCGACTGGGGTTAGGTCGAATTGCTCTTTTTTGGGGTTTTTTGGCCGAAATGTCAACAGTGTCGACATGGACACTGTTGACATAGTGAATCGGACCCTCGCATCGCTCGCTATGCTTCGGGCACGGTGCCTCGCTGCGCTCGGCACACTATTTTATTCTCCCACCACGCCCTAGTGGATGGTAGGGCATGAACCACCGCCTGTCGGCACATGTCGGCACCAAAAAAAAACAAAAAGAGCAATTCGACCTAACCCCAGTCGACCTAATGGTAGTCGACATAGTCGGAAGGTCGACATAAACCCATGTCGACCTTTTTACACATTCGACCTAGTGGGGTCGACCAAATGACATTCGACCTAATGTCATTCGATAAAACGACCGTATCCCCCTCTACTTTGTGGGGACATACATGGCCCACAAGTAACTTGTGATGAAGATGTAAGTTTCCTCACCATTGTGACAAACAACAGTCTCCCCTCACACACAGAGCAAACACAGTGGATATGCAGTGTGATTTATACAGATAATTACTATGTATAGTTACTATCTGATTTTGTATAGCTTAACAAGCTAGTGGGGTGGTGTACAGAGGGTAATGGAGGGGACAAATACACCAAACAACCTTAGCTCTCAAATTTCAAGAGCTGGTAAACAGTACAGTAATCTTAACAGTACTTTACAGTGTATGCAGGCAAGTGTACAAGTACACAAGCGCAGAAAACCTGATGCTGTCTCTGCAAGCAGATTCCCTCTGTTCCACACCGCTGAGGAGTGTCTGGAGCAGAACGATGGCATTTCCAGCAGCCAGGGAAGAAGCAGGAAGCAGGTTTTGGCGCCCTCACAGAGCTATGGTCCCACTCTGGGTAAGCTCCGCCCAGCGTAATGGCGCCGGAGGTTACCTGCGTTTTATACTGAGACTGACATTGAAAAATGTCCAAACCGCTCTGGTAACTGCCCTGAACAATACAGGAGGCAGTACCCTGTCCCAGTGTAGGCAGGGGGTTGCGCGGTCCCTGTGCAGGGCACCGCCGATACCGCCGCCGCCATCTTGCCGCAACGTTACGGCGGGGGACCCCGGGGTAATACTCACCACTGACGTTTTCAGACTGGACTAGGGGTGTGCGGCATGCCAGGAGTGTGCGCGCTGCAGCGCAATGCCCGCGGTAACATCACCCACTCAGGACGGTGGTCCTGTGGCAGGGACAGCTCGGTACCATGAAGTGGCCTGCAGCTGAACCCTTCCCCTAGTCTCCCACGACGCAGGACTGCTGTTAAGTCCAAACAGCAGCCCCAAAATAATAAAGAAATGAAACAGAAGATAAAACTCTCTGGAGCTCTTCCTGATGCGTGCTTCTCCTGAGGCACAGTTCTCAAACTGGCTAGAGGGAGGGGAGCAGAGGGGAGGAGCCCGTACACCCAGTATAAAGTTTTATATGTGCCTGTCTCCTTCGGATATACTCTTTTCCCCCATCGTTATGAACGACTTCCCTGTATCCCATAAGAATGTAAGAGAAAATGGGATTTATGTAGACAAGGTAACCCTCATTATATTAGTGCATTGGGAGACACTGAAGTATTGGGAGCCGGCAGTGTAAGGGAACTGTAAGACTGGGTGTCACTATTCTGCCTAACAAAGCCCCTAAAGACAGAATAGGAGTAAAGAACAGAAACAAAGAGCATAAAGGGAAGGCATAAGGGATGCCCCAAAGCTGGTCCTAAGGGCAAGCTGGCATCTCTGGGTTACCCAGACTGGTAACATTGGGTAAGAGCTGCACTGAGGAGCAGGTGACAGCCCAGCACCCCAGCTTAGCAGAGGCTCCGTGCCACACCATCCTAGCTGCACACACCAGTCTCTTGGTGCCCCAACAGGATCAGGAACAGGCAGACTTGCTACAAGGTAATCCTGGTAACAGTGATCCACCTGATAATGCTGATCACAGGCTGACCAGCCTCTCCTGCTGTTATCATGCAGAACCAGCAGGTCATCCATCCAGTGCAAATCCTGGGTCTTACGTACATAGATCCACAAAGCCCAGACCACTGGCTGGTTACTAAGTCAGCGAGCTGAGGCCCAACTCCTTGTTACTGGGCCTGGTGGTGCTGGTTCTCCCTGGGCGCCTGCGGTACTGTGTATGACAGGTGCCAGTCCTCTACTCTGGCAACCATCTCATCCTTCTGTCTCCCATCTGCCCAGTGCCCATGGTGATGACCAGTACTTCCCCTTCCTGGTGCCAGTATAGGTGGCTGGCTTTTCTCTGACATGATTCTGACTGTCCCCAGTATTATACTGTCTGGTTCTGACCCAATCCCATTACCTACACTATAATATGCTCCACAACCAGTCTCTGTGTGCCCACAATTCCTTCATATCCTTGTACCCGTACCTTGGACCACAGCCAAAGATCTGTGACTTCAACATTGGGTTGTTAGAAGCCCATACCCCCGTTGTGTGAGTCCCTGGTAAAGACCAACAGTCCATTAGCCTACATAGTAGCCAACCACATTGCCCAGCCAGCGTCACAGGACTGGAAGCCTCTCTCTTGTCTGTTACATTGTTACACTGCAAATCTGTAGTCACGTATCTGCTACATCATAGTTATATTTATACTTATTGTATCCATCGATATTATATCTGTATGATGACCGCCCAGCAGCACAGAATCTGCGGCACCCTATACATACTGTAACCAGGGATATTATATCTGTATGATGACCGCCCAGCAGCACAGAATCTGTGGCCCCCTATACATACTGTAACCGGGGATATTATATCTGTATGATGACCGCCCAGCAGCACAGAATCTGTGGCCCCCTATACATACTGTAACCAGGGATATTATATCTGTATGATGACCGCCCGGCAGCACAGAATCTGTGTCACCCTATACATACTGTAACCAGGGATATTATATCTGTATGATGACCGCCCAGCAGCACAGAATCTGTGGCCCCCTATACATACTGTAACCGGGGATATTATATCTGTATGATGACCACCCAGCAGCACAGAACCTGTGGCACCCTATACATACTGTAACCGGGGATATTATATCTGTATGATGACCGCCCAGCGGCACAGAATCTGTGGCCCCCTATACATACTGTAACCAGGGATATTATATCTGTATGATGACCGCCCGGCAGCACAGAATCTGTGGCACCCTATACATACTGTAACCAGGGATATTATATCTGTATGATGACCGCCCAGCAGCACAGAATCTGTGGCACCCTATACATACTGTAACCAGGGATATTATATCTGTATGATGACCGCCCAGCAGCACAGAATCTGTGGCACCCTATACATACTGTAACCAGGGATATTATATCTGTATTATGACCGCCCGGCAGCACAGAATCTGTGGCCCCCTATACATACTGTAACCAGGGATATTATATCTGTATGATGACCGCCCAGCAGCACAGAATCTGTGGCACCCTATACATACTGTAACCAGGGATATTATATCTGTATGATGACCGCCAAGCAGCACAGAATCTGTGGCACCCTATACATACTGTAACCAGGGATATTATATCTGTATGATGACCGCCCGGCAGCACAGAATCTGTGGCACCCTATACATACTGTAACCAGGGATATTATATCTGTATGATGACCGCCCAGCAGCACAGGACCTGCGGCACCCTATACATAATGTAACCAGGGATATTATATCTGTATGATGACCGCCCAGCGGCACAGGATCTGTGGCACCCTATACATACTGTAACCGGGGATATTATATCTGTATGATGACCGCCCAGCAGCACAGAATCTGTGGCACCCTATACATACTGTAACCAGGGATATTATATCTGTATGATGACCGCCCGGCAGCACAGAATCTGTGGCACCCTATACATACTGTAACCAGGGATATTATATCTGTATGATGACCGCCCAGCAGCACAGAATCTGTGGCACCCTATACATAATGTAACCAGGGATATTATATCTGTATGATGACCGCCCAGCAGCACAGAATCTGCGGCACCCTATACACACTGTAAACAGGGATATTATATCTGTATGATGACCAGCAGCACAGAATCTGTGGCACCCTATACATACTGTAACCAGGGATATTATATCTGTATGATGACCGCCCAGCAGCACAGAATCTGTGGCCCCCTATACATACTGTAACCGGGGATATTATATCTGTATGATGACCGCCCAGCAGCACAGAATCTGTGTCCCCCTATACATACTGTAACCGGGGATATTATATCTGTATGATGACCGCCCGGCAGCACAGAATCTGTGGCACCCTATACATACTGTAACCGGGGATAATATATCTGTATGATGACCGCCCAGCAGCACAGAATCTGTGGCACCCTATACATACTGTAACCAGGGATATTATATCTGTATGATGACTGCCCAGCAGCACAGAATCTGTGGCCCCCTATACATACTGTAACCGGGGATATTATATCTGTATGATGACCACCCAGCAGCACAGAATCTGCGGCACCCTATACATACTGTAACCAGGGATATTATATCTGTATTATGACCGCCCGGCAGCACAGAATCTGTGGCCCCCTATACATACTGTAACCAGGGATATTATATCTGTATGATGACCGCCCAGCAGCACAGAATCTGTGGCACCCTATACATACTGTAACCAGGGATATTATATCTGTATGATGACCGCCAAGCAGCACAGAATCTGTGGCACCCTATACATACTGTAACCAGGGATATTATATCTGTATGATGACCGCCCGGCAGCACAGAATCTGTGGCACCCTATACATACTGTAACCAGGGATATTATATCTGTATGATGACCGCCCAGCAGCACAGGACCTGCGGCACCCTATACATAATGTAACCAGGGATATTATATCTGTATGATGACCGCCCAGCGGCACAGGATCTGTGGCACCCTATACATACTGTAACCGGGGATATTATATCTGTATGATGACCGCCCAGCAGCACAGAATCTGTGGCACCCTATACATACTGTAACCAGGGATATTATATCTGTATGATGACCGCCCGGCAGCACAGAATCTGTGGCACCCTATACATACTGTAACCAGGGATATTATATCTGTATGATGACCGCCCAGCAGCACAGAATCTGTGGCACCCTATACATAATGTAACCAGGGATATTATATCTGTATGATGACCGCCCAGCAGCACAGAATCTGCGGCACCCTATACACACTGTAAACAGGGATATTATATCTGTATGATGACCAGCAGCACAGAATCTGTGGCACCCTATACATACTGTAACCAGGGATATTATATCTGTATGATGACCGCCCAGCAGCACAGAATCTGTGGCCCCCTATACATACTGTAACCGGGGATATTATATCTGTATGATGACCGCCCAGCAGCACAGAATCTGTGTCCCCCTATACATACTGTAACCGGGGATATTATATCTGTATGATGACCGCCCGGCAGCACAGAATCTGTGGCACCCTATACATACTGTAACCGGGGATAATATATCTGTATGATGACCGCCCAGCAGCACAGAATCTGTGGCACCCTATACATACTGTAACCAGGGATATTATATCTGTATGATGACTGCCCAGCAGCACAGAATCTGTGGCCCCCTATACATACTGTAACCGGGGATATTATATCTGTATGATGACCACCCAGCAGCACAGAATCTGCGGCACCCTATACATACTGTAACCAGGGATATTATATCTGTATGATGACTGCCCAGCAGCACAGAATCTGTGGCACCCTATACATACTGTAATCAGGGATATTATATCTGTATGATGACCGCCCAGCAGCACAGAATCTGTGGCACCCTATACATACTGTAACCAGGGATATTATATCTGTATGATGACTGCCCAGCAGCACAGAATCTGTGGCACCCTATACATACTGTAACCAGGGATATTATATCTGTATGATGACCGCCCAGCAGCACAGAATCTGTGGCACCCTATACATACTGTAACCAGGGATATTATATCTGTATGATGACCGCCCAGCAGCACAGAATCTGTGGCACCCTATACATACTGTAACCAGGGATATTGGGGGAAATTTACTAAAGGAAATTTGTAAAAAAAATAGGTGTATTTGTATCCAGAAATACACTTATTTTTGACATTTACTATCCCGAAAATACAGCAATTCGTATTCGTATTGATGTGCTATCAATACGAATACGAATTGCCGTATTTTAGGGATAGTAAATGTAAAAAAAAAGTGTATTTCTGGATACAAATACACCTATTTTTTTACAAATTTCCTTTAGTAAATTTCCCCCATTATATCTGTATGATGACCGCCCGGCAGCACAGGATCTGTGGCCCCCTATACAAATATCTTTTTTACATATTTTTATGTTTATTAATTCATTCAAGGGATCAATGTACAATTGTGTATTTTTTATTAAATGTAAAATGTGTGACAATCATGTTTAAATAAATTTGTATTTTTATACGGCTAAATCTTGCAGTGTTTCTTGCGCTCTCTAGATATATATTCCTCATATTATATCTTTATGAGAGAGAACCATGGGTAATGCCATATGACCTTCCATACCATTGTACCCTGTACACTGCTATTATTCCTGTCCCTTCTACTGATGATGTAGGGGAGTCACTAGGGAAAATGAGGAGATTAGTCAGATCTCTGGGCTGGTAGCAGACAATGATCTAATGTGTGGAGGAGAGGACAATAATAGGGGCTGATAGCCCTGGACTCCACCACTGGACAGATACATTCCCCTCATTAGTCTGAAAGAGGAGGGTGCGGGATAAGAGGCCGCTGTAGTGACAGAGGAGGGTGCGGGATAAGAGGCCGCAGTAGTGACAGAGGAGGGTGCGGGATAAGAGGCCGCTGTAGTGACCGAGGAGGGTGCGGGATAAGAGGTCGCTTTAGTGACGGAGGATTGTGCGGGATAAGAGTCCGCTGTAGTGACAGAGGAGGGTGCAGGATAAGGGGCTGCGGTAGTGACAGAGGAGGGTGCAGGATAAGAGGCTGCTGTAGTGACAGAGGAGGATGCGGGATAAGAGGCCACTGTAGTGACCGAGGAGGGTGCGGGATAAGAGGCCGCTGTAGTGACAGAAGAGGGTGCGGGATAAGAGGCTGCTGTAGTGACAGAGGAGGGTGCGGGGTAAGAGGCAACTGTAGTGACAGAGGAGGGTGCTGGATAAGAGGCCGCTGTAGTGACCGAGGAGGGTGCGGGATAAGAGGCCGCTGTAGTGACCGAGGAGGGTGCGGGATAAGAGGCCGCTGTAGTGACCAAGGAGGGTGCGGAATAAGAGGACGCTGTAGTGACCAAGGAGGGTGCGGAATAAGAGGACGCTGTAGTGACAGAGGAGGGTGCATGATAAGAGGCCGCTGTAGTGACAGAACAAGGAGAATATGTGACTCTCTGTAATATGTGGTATTTACTGACCTGTGCTGGTATCTGTGGGGATTATCTCCTCCTTAAACTGCTGGTCACTCCTCAAATACATCTCTTCTCCCTCTGTATATTCTACCTTAATATCAGTCACATTCGTCTCTTCTCCTCCTTCTGTATCTTCTACCTTAATATCAGTCAGGTCTCCACCCTAAAAAAGAACAATAATATATTAGTATATGAGACACACACAGCTTCTCTACAGATCATGTAGTGAGAACTCACTATGGTATATACCACCTACCTGATCCTCCTGTGGGGTCCTGTGATTCTCCTCTTTACAGTGCTGGGAATACAGAGGACGGGGACATCTCTCTGGGGTATCTCTGTTACTGGGCCCATCTGTAGGAGACACACAGTGACAAAATTAAATAGTCGTTATACCTGCCATAGAGGACCAGGCTGTCCCTGAGATGATGCCCTCAGGAATACTGCTCCTCAAAGCGGCCCTTGAAGAGGTCAGCAAAACTCGGGGTGAACCTGGTCCCCATGGCGGTCCCTCGTGCATGTAAAAAATGTTGTGTATCAAAAATAAAATAATAATGTTGAAGAATAAACTGAACTGACTTTAAAATAAAAAGTCTTCGTTCCTCTGTTACCATAGGATCCCCCCATAGAAAGCACTCTGAACCTTTGCTCTTCTTCCACTTCCCCTTTGTTTTCTTTCTCTTCCGTTACTGCGTCTGTGCGCATTATCTGTAATTGGCATTACTGCTGGCTTTAATTTGCACTACAATGGGCATATAAGTAGCACCACAGCCAAACAAATATTAAAATAAAACATGCTGTGAAAGTATAACTTTAATAAACATATATACACACACACACAAACACCAATGTTAAAACAAGCCCATGTGATCCATTGTGCAGTAGAATCCATTAGGAGATGTGTTAAAAAGAACTCCCCCAAATTCAGTGTCTTTGGTCCATGTAGATATACAGGGGTTAAATAAAAACAAAATGGTCTACATGAACTGAAGGGAACCCATGTATTCACATGGGCTCCCTTCCCCCGACTCTTGGGTCCCCATGTGACTACTGTCACCGGACCCAATCAGGGAATAACTCCTATGCAGTGCTCCCCCTGATTGGCTTAGCCATGGGGGCATGTATGTATATCTAGATATATGTGCCTATGCCTATGTGTGTGTAGAAGCTCGGATTTGACCAGATGTGCTAACATTGGCCCATATAGTGATATATACGGATTGTAGTGACAGAGGAGGGTGCAGGATAAGAGGCTGCTGTAGTGACAGAGGAGGGTGCAGGATAAGAGGCCGCTGTAGTGACAGAGGAGGGTGCAGGATAAGAGGCTGCTGTAGTGACAGTGGATGGTGTAGGATAAGAGGCTGCTGTAGTGACAGTGGATGGTGTAGGATAAGAGGCCACTGTAATGACAGAGGAGGGTGCAGGATAAGAGGCTGCTGTAGTGACAGAGGAGGTTGTAGGATAAGAGGCTGCTGTAGTGACAGAGGAGTAGGGGAGTCACTGGGGAAAATGAGGAGATTAGTCAGATCTCTGGGCTGGTAGCAGACAATGATCTAATGTGTGGAGGAGAGGACAATAATAGGGGCGGTACTCTTTACCTAGAAGGGCGCCCGTCGTGGTGATCGCGGGTACATTTATGTCTGGCCGCGACGCGACCGACGCGATGCCCGCGATTTCCCTTTGAAACCCATGTTAAACATGGAAATCGCGTCGGTTGCGTCGCGGCCGTCCATAAATGTACCCGCGATTCTATTCTCAACTCCACGCCGACGTGGATAGTAGGGCATGAAAAGGTCGGAGGACGCGTACCGCCGCCCCTCGTGGGCTCGCTGCGCTCGCCACGCTTCGGGTTGGCGTGGATCGTGGGGTGGCGTTAAAAATTTGGGGGGACATTTAAGGGTTAATTGTGCCTATTTGGGCTCTGTAGCCCATTTAACATTGATTCCTATGGCCAAATCGCGGGCATTGAGGCATTTTACATGAAAATCGCGCTCAATCAGCCTTTTTAACATTGTTCCCTATGAGAAAATCGCGGTCATCGCGGGTAGCAGATTTTTATGTACCCGCGATTTACCCGCGATGACCGCGATTTTTACCCCCGACGCCCGCGATTCCAATCGCTGGCGCCCTTCTAGGTAAAGAGTACCATAGGGGCTGATAGCCCTGGACTCCACCACTGGACAGATACATTCCCCTCATTAGTCTGAAAGAGGAGGGTGCGGGATAAGAGGCCGCTGTGGTGACAGAGGAGGGTGCAGGATAAGAGGCCGCTGTAGTGACAGAGGAGGGTGCAGGATAAGAGGCCGCTGTAGTGACAGAGGAGGGTGCGGGATAAGAGGCTGCTGTAGTGACAGAGGAGGGTGCAGGATAAGAGGCTGCTGTAGTGACAGAACAAGGAGAATGTGACTTTCTGTAATAAGTGATTATTACTCACCTGCGCTGATATCTGTAGGGATTTCCTCCTCCTTACACTGCTGGTCACTCCTGATATTCGTCTCTTCCCCCTCTGTATCTTCCCACATAATATCACACAGATCTTCCCCCTAACAAAAAAAATGAAATGACACATACCTTACAACCACTTTATTTTTTAAATGTAAATGTCTTGCATCGTCGTAGATGGTGATTTGTTTCCATGTCCATCCCACTCCTCCACCCCCCCCCCCCCACCCTACATGAAATTGTAATTCTTTTGTCCCTGTCTGCTGTGATAAAAACAACACAGCGACCCCCCAGGCAGGAAAGAGAAACTGCACAGGTTTTGAAAAGGTGCAGAGTTATAGAATGAACACTACAAACTATAATATATATCTCTTATATATTTGGCTACATCTGTCACTCAAAGTGTGTCTGACCCTCTAACGCTGGGTGGAGCCTCTGACTCACATGACAGAGAACCAGCCCAGTGAGCCCACAGTCATAGGAGGGACACATTGCTCTGCTCCTGCACTTTCCTTTTAATGTATGATTGCCATCACCTGTGTTGAAGCACCTTTCCTATCAATTAACCTGTTCAACACAGATGGAGGTAATCATACATTAGGAAGAAAGTCCAGCGGCAGAGCATTGTGTCCCACCTGGCATGGGTTATGTTGGGAGGTATGCACAGTGCCAGACACCCTCTGCCTCCCCATGTTACCCAGCAAAGACACAGCTACTCACCAGACACACCAGGTGAGCGCTCTCCGCCGCCCTCCCTCCCGTACTGCCACGCTGGACCCTCACCCACTGGCAGAAGCTGCACAGTATCTCCCACCCTCCACTTTAGTCCCCCTTATTCCCACACACCCCTATCACTACCCAGCCTCCTGTTTTCCTGTGTTGTGACCTCCGCCAGTGGGGAGCCGCTGACTCAAAAACACCCTACTATACTATTGCACACACACACACACCTAAACAACATGCACACACAGCCCCCCCCCCCCACACCCACAAATGTCACTGTACCATCCACACTATCAATGTACATCTTTCTCTGTAACCGCTTTTTAATTAAACAAAACGATACACACCCCCTTCCGAATCATACAGTATGCTCTCTATTTAACACATTTCACCTATAACTGAAGTTGCAATACAGGCATCTTTCATACAATTCTAACCATATTTCTCACAATACAAACGGTTACAAATTATGGGGGCGCAGCCCCTTACGACGGTGTGAAGAGCGCCCGTAGGGCGCGATGAATCACCTAGTATATATATATATAACTAGATTTATTGATTTTGGACCAACTCCTTTGTGTAAATCCTCTTTATATAGTGTTATTGAAATTGTGCCTCAAATACCTCATGCAGCTTTTTTTATTTTGTTTTCTTAATATTAAATAGCTATTTAGAGGGATTTTGTACTTACCGTAAATCCTTTTCTCCGAGTCCACAGGTGTCACTGGAGTTACACTGGGGAATAGAAGGCGACCACAGGGAGCTTGGGCACTTTAAATAAAAGATTAGAGTGGCTAACTCCTCCCCTTCTACTTCCCCTCTCCGGCCAGTCGTAAAGGTTGTGCCCGGAAGGGAGCGGGAAGATAAAACACACTTCCGAAGAGGCGGTTAACACCACATACATCATTCAATAAAAGAAGTAAAGAAGAAACAATGAGTAAAAAACAATGAAAATCCAAACATATAGAGTCAACAGACAACGTAATATTATAACTTAACAGTTGCAACCCTAACAGGGAAACTCCAAGGGAACGATCACTGCAGGAACATGCCCTAAGGCAAAAGAAAGGAACAGCGCTGAGGCGGGCGTCCAGTGACACCTGTGGACTCGGAGAAAAGGATTTACGGTAAGTACAAAATCCCGCTTTCTCCCTTATCCACCAGGTGTCACTGGAGTTACACTGGGGACGTCCCAGAGCTTTCTACCCAGGTGAGTGAGCACTGAGAGCCCCTTAATACCCTGCGGCCGAACACTGAAGCCGGAGCCGCAAAGGTATCAAACCTGTAGAACCTCACAAAGGTTCTGCTGTCCGACCAGGTAGCAGCTCGGCAGAGTTGCTGGAGGGAGACTCCTCGGGCAGCCGCGCAAGAAGGACCCACCGATCTGGTTGAGTGCGCCGTGATACAAGCAGGAGGAGTCCGAGAAGAGGTGACGTAGGCCTGACGGATGGTCAGCCGAATCCACCTGGAAAGAGTTTGCTCTGAAGGGTCGTAGGTGACAAAAAGAGAGTCAGACTTCCTAATGGAGGCTGTGTGAGATACATAGATTCACAAAGCCCGAACTACATCCAGATATCCTGCTTCTGGCGAGTCCTCCTCAAAAGCTGAAACCACGATAGGCTGGTTAAAGTGGAAGGCAGACACCACCTTTGGAAAAAAGGACAGAGTAGTACGGAGCTCTGCTCTGTCAACATGGAGCTGAAGAAAAGGGGAGCGACGAGAAAGAGCCCCCAGTTCTAATACCCGCCTGGCAGATGCCAATGTCAGTAAAAGTACGACCGACCACGTGAGGTAACGAAGGTCCACCTCCTCCAAGGGCTCAAACACTGAGGTTTGCAAATACTGGAGGACCACATCCAGGTCCCAGGGAGCCGTAGGAGGACGTATGGGCGGTTGTAACCATAACACCCATTGGAAAAAGGTCTGTACCACTGGAAGAAAAGACAGTTGAGCGGCGCCCGTTGCAGCTCCAGAGATGGTGGTCTCTTCAGCCAGGGAGCCGGGTGCAAACCATAGCAGCAGCAGCCGGCTCCCTCAGCCAGGCTCCCATGTAGCAGGCAGATAAGAGCAGCAACTATCTGCCTGTCCATCTGCGCAGAAAAAAAGTTTTCTTGTTTAAAAATAAATGTATTGCTCAGAGTGAGCAAAAGTGTGTCCGCTCCCTTGCGGGCACAACTAAGACTGGCCTGAGAGGGGAAGTAGAAGGGGAGGAGCCAGCCACTCTAATCTTTTATTTAAAGTGCCCAAGCTCCCTGTGGTCGCCTTCTATTCCCCAGTGTAACTCCAGTGACACCTGGTGGATGAAGGAAAAATATTGATTCGTGCTCCTTTATTTATTCTGTACCATCCTCTGTATAGTGTTAGTTACTGTTTACATAACGTTACTGACTTGTGCCATGTTTGACTTTTTATTTTTTCCCTTTGTGTGACTATGACATGTGAGACCCCCCCTTATGTATTAGTGTTCATTCTAGCACCCGCTAACTTTGAAGACCCATGCAGTTCCTCTTCCCTGCCTGGGGTGTCGCTGTCTGCAGTAGTGCTTCTAGCAATGTGGTCTGTATATCAGCACTGATAAGAAAACCAGACCTGTTCTAGAAACACCACAGATCTCAGAAAAGACCGACCGACCTGCAGGGCCGCGCATCGGATCGGGATGGCATCAAAAGGACAGCGAAATGGCCCAAAACATGGCCAATTTACATAGAATCGGTCGAGATTGTATCTAAATCGGCTAGTTTTGGGCCATATCGTCCTGGTGTGTACCCCACATTAGTATGATCGGAGTAGATTTACTCATCTGAGAACATTAAAACGTCTGGATCACCGGGAGCTACGAGTCACCATGCTGCTGCTTATTTGTGTTAATATAGCGTACATGTAACTAGCATAACGGTGGCTGATGTAGTGACCTATATTTGATTACAACACTTTTTGTCATACTGTAATAATGTTGAGATGCACCTTCTTAAGTTTTGATACTTTCAATGTTTGTTTGCTGATGGCTGGGTTGCCGTGGTTACGCAGCTAGCGTGCGCATGGCGACTGGCCAGGAGCTGACGTTGCGGCGTTCCGTCGGCAACCCGCTTGTTTACACAGTGACGCTTACATGTCACTGAATGATGATGTCACCGGGATCAGAATACCGGCCGCGGCAGGAGGCTTTTTCGCGGGCTGGTAAGCGTGTGTGTGTGTGTGGGGTCAAAAGGGGTTTCTGTCACACTTGTTTGTTAAGCCTGATGACGACACTACGGTGTTTAAACGTTACTGTTCCTGTTACACTGTATTGCTCACTAAAGGACCTTAAAGCATTGCTGGACTGCGGTATATATATATATATATATATATATATATATATATTTATACATACAAAGAGTCCATGAAAGCACTAAAGAGTCCAGGAATAAGGAGGATCCGTCCGTGTATCAGGATCACCATGCAGTGCAGCTGTACTCCGTTTGGTGTTTCACAAAACACCACAGGGGGTAAACATGTAGAAAAAAACCAGAGAGCGCACGTATGAGCTAGTATGAAAGTAACAAGTTTACTATAATAAAAAGCTCACATACATGAAAGTTAAGATATGCAGGCATGCAATCATAAAAACCAGCAAGGCAGTAGTCCACGGTCAGAGACTCAGCGGCACGGCGGCCAAACTACAGCAGCTGGAAATCGGAGGATCCGGCAGACGTCACAACGTCAGAAAGTGATCAGCGTCGACCCAGGACCGCCCCAACGCGTTTCGTCAGCTTGTGACTTCATCAGGAGGCGTGTCATGCATCTCAAATGGAGGAGTTTATATACCCAAATGGTGCACAGATCGTATAAATCGTCATTTTGCTTTATGTTGTAATTCTAATCTTGATTTCTTTTCTTTTAAAGCATTGGAGCATGTCACCCTTGATGAAAGGGGTGGTGACATTTTAACCAAATTGAGTCGCAGAGAATCATATTGGATTTTTACCCTCAATACCATGTCTCCTATAGGTATTAACGAGGGCATTGACATAGTACCTTTTTTGCACTAATGGCATCTGATATCACTCCTTGGATATGCTGGGCTTTGTAGTTGGGCGTACACCCCTTAGTCCATGTTTAGTCCTGTTGTGATGTCTGTGTCGTGCAATGCTGTGTCGATTTCACTCATTCTGCCTTTTATATGAATTTCTCTCTGTATTTTTACTGTATTTTTATTATATTGTGATTGTTATACTGATATAAATGTACTTTTATTGTATACTTTTTTGAAATATATTATGCATTCTTTCTGTCTGTTATTTGCCATTGTATCTATTCCGTTTACATATTTGCCGGTAATATACCTTTAAGCAATCAATGAAGATGTATAAGATCTGTGCACCATTTGGGTATATAAACTCCTCCATTTGAGATGCATGACACGCCTCCTGACGAAGTCACAAGCTGACGAAACGCGTTGGGGCAGTCCTGGGTCGACGCTGATCACTTTCTGACGTTGTGACGTCTGCCGGAGCCGCTGAGTCTCTGACCGTGGACTACTGCCTTGCTGGTTTTTATGATTGCATGCCTGCATATCTTAACTTTCATGTATGTGAGCTTTTTATTATAGTAAACTTGTTACTTTCATACTAGCTCATACGTGCGCTCTCTGGTTTTTTTCTACATATATATATATATATATACATACATATACACACACACACACAAACACACACACACACACCCCCCAAATCCAATAGGTGGGAGGCACTCAAATACACCAAGAAGCCACTGTGGTAAAAAATAGACTGTGTATTGCGCGCCAAGCGCTTTCGGGAGTCACCCCGTACTCAGGGCACAAACCACACAAGAGAAAAGCACAGATCACAGTCACTTACCCAACTAAATACCCCCAGTGGGTCCCTCCAGGCTCCCCCGCCGTCGCTGGTTCACGCTTATCATCCGCACTTCCGGGTACGCGGCTCACCTAAGCCAGAAACGACGCCGGTGCGTTCCGGCTGGTTCTTCCTGCGTTCCACCTGTCCTGCTGGTCTGACCTCCTCGGCATAACAGCAGCCCCTGCTGGCTGGCGGATGGGTTTGCCTGTAGAGACATAATACATGCAAAAAGATATATAAACATGAAAAAAACATATAAGAAAAACGTAAGCCCAGGGACAGTTATGGTGCTACCATGCAGGCTCACTGCATGCACTGGTGCGCCCACCAGTCCCCCTTCAGGCTCTCACAGAAAAAAATACATATACAACATAGAAACGTACAACATACAACAGAATAATGCAAAGTGCATAATATACACACGGTTCTGAACGTATGTATATATTATGCACTTTGCATTATTCTGTTGTATGATGTACGTTTTTATGTTGTATATGTATTTTTTTCTGTCCCTGTGGGAAGGGTCCTGTATGTGGGTCTGGTATTACAGTCACAGGGCACAAGAGTCTGATGTACATACATATATTATATAACACTCAGGACACCAGAGTCTGATCCACCTGCATCACAAACACGGAGCACCACAGTCTGCGCCACCTATATAACAGTAGTAGAATATAATACCAGATACAATTACCTGACGCTGCCGGACACAACACTGGGTCCTCCCTGCGGCCTCCTAAGAATGTGGAACGCACAATCCGGAAGTAGAGTGGACCGCATAACCCGGAAGAAGGTGGAACGCAGAGCCGTGAAGTACAGTGGGGCACAGAGCTCAGACGCGGATACTGGAAGCAGCGTGCAATGCTGAGCCCGGAAGCTCGTGGGATCGCTTACACCGGCTGTATGGAGGAGCCCGTTACCCGGAAATGCGGCGTGTGTAACCCGCTGTTGTGTCCGGGTGAGAGCAGGTGCCGGCTGACGGCGGTGGGAGATGGGGTGGAGCGGGATACACAGTCAGTCAGTATTTATGTGACTCCCGTGTGGTGTGGGGCTGTGTCTGAGGGGGGACCTAGTAGCTGTATATCCCGATACAGTGACTGGGGCCCTGTCCCACCCTCTGCCATGGGCTTGTTACCAGCAGTGTGTGGCCCCTATGCCACAGTATTATTCCTCTTATATATCAGTGCTTCTTATTCAAGCTCCAGCTTCTTATTCAGGACATTCAGTTTTACAAGGGTTAACGAGTCTCGTGCAACAACTTTCATGCCTAAAATCAACAGAGAGGGGTTACTCAGGGCTGGGCAATTGCGGCCCTCCAGATGTTGAGGAACTACACATCCCAGGATGCTTTGCATTAGTTTTGCTATGTGGCCATGCTGAAATTGATGCAAGGCATGCTGGGATGTGTAGTTCCTCAACATCTGGAGGGCCGCAATTGCCCAGCCCTGGGTTACTTGCATATGGCCCACATGTATATTGCCTTGTGCAACACTGTTTTGGGCAAAACTGCAGCTACATGTGAACACTACGCTATGATGTGTGAGTAAAGAAAGTGTTCAGGAAATGTAGACCACTAGGGGGCAAATCAGGTGAGAGATTGGATCAGATTTGTGTGTTCTCAGTATAGGAGTAATCACTGCGCGCTCCCATAGTGATGGGATTATAGCAGCATAGAGAGACCATAGGTAAGGCTGGGATGTGCACAGGAGACAGGGATGGACTGATATGTGAGGGTGCAGGATGGAGAGGACAGGTAGCACAGTAGGAAGTAGGCACTGATGTTAGTAGTGGGGTGATGTGGGAGGGCTGAGAGATGGAAGTGTGTTACTTTGTGGTATCCGGGGCTTATCGGTAGGAGTGGTGGATGGCAGTGTATGTAAGGAGGTCAGGAGTACAAGATGGCCGCCAATGATGGTCTATCTTGCGTACACCTAAGGAGGCATTGTGCTGCTTGAATGGGCAGCCATGGCTTATACTCACACCAGTGAGGAGTGAGAAGAATAATGGGAACCACATGATGAGAGGCTGTTGCTGGGGTTTGGTGAAGCTGCGGCACTGATATATCAGTAGAGCAGGATGTGCACATTCACCCGGGAAGCTTTGGCCGTGAGGTGGGAACGTTGTTGTTTCTGCTGACATGAGAGTTCTTCAGCAGAGAGGTAATGGAGGAGACCTGGTAGGTGATAAGGTGCTGATCTGCAAGTGAGACAAGTCTGTTCTAGAGATCAGAAATAAGCCCTAGTCTAAAGAAACAGGCAGTGACCACCCCAATGTCTGTAATAGTCAGTCCATAGGGACTGTCCAAGAGCGGAAGTTAGTGTGAGCCATGTTTCTGCTATAGCCAGAGGGGTGAGGTTGTTTAAGAGAAAGAAAACCTAGATGGAGGCTGGTTTGTTACAGGGTCTGTAACAAACCAGGGTGTTAGTAGGGTGTTACAGGGTCTGTACAGGGTCGTTCCACCCTGCACAATTAAAGGGTTTGTAAATTTCTAGGAGAAGGTCGATGTGATTTATATTTGAGAGAAACCACCAACTAATAGAAGCCGAAGGTGAGAGATTACATTTTAGAAAAAGTAATAGTAAGATGTGTGTGATTTTATTTTTTGTTTTATTAGGGGGAAGATCTGTGTGATATTACGATAGAGGATATAGAGGAAGAAGAGATGGATCAGCAGTGTAAGGAGGAGGAAATCCCTACCAGCACAGGTGAGTAATAATCACATGCACATTTATATATACACCTGGTGATCCCTCGGGTCTGCACCACCTAGTCTATGTCTGTGTACATTACCATATCCCTCATGTTCCTGCCGCTCCTATAGCAAAGGCACATTTCTTGTTTTTGGCAAATCTAAATCATTGTGTAAAATTGGCTTCTATCTGTTCATTGTCCTAATTAACTAGCTACTAGATGTAGTATAATTATTCCCGTAGGCCAAGGCTTTTTTTTTTTTTGCGTTTGAACTTTGGGATCTCTGGAAAGAGTTGATTGGAAACCATTCAGGATCAGTGGTCTCAGCAACATATATGGAAAGAGATACATAGAAATGTTGGTAATGTCACCTTGTAGGCTACGGGATTCATGACCTGTCCTACTGGAGATAATCTGATATGTACATATGTAGCGTGTATTTAGCCACTGTGTGTCTCCTACAGATGGGCCCAGCAACAGAGATACCCCAGAGAGATGTCCCCGTCCTCTGTATTCCCAGGATAATCACATATATACCATGTCCTCAGTCACTGCGTGTCTCCTACAGATGGGCCCAGTAACAGTAATACCCCAGAGAGATGTCCCCGTCCTCTGTATTCCCAGGATAATCACATATATACCATGTCCTCAGTCACTGCGTGTCTCCTACAGATGGGCCCAGTAACAGAGATAACCCAGAGAGATGTCCCCGTCCTCTGTATTCCCAGGATAATCACATATATACCATGTCCTCAGTCACTGCGTGTCTCCTACAGATGGGCCCAGTAACAGAGATCCCCCAGAGAGATGTCCCCGTCCTCTGTATTCCCAGGATAATCACATATATACCATGTCCTCAGTCACTGCGTGTTTCCTACAGATGGGCCCAGTAACAGAGATACCCCAGAGAGATGTCCCCGTCCTCTGTATTCCCAGTATAATCACATATATACAATGTCCTCAGTCACTGTGTGTCTCCTACAGATGGGCCTAGTAACAGAGATACCCCAGAGAGATGTCCCTGTCCTCTGTATTCCCAGGATAATCACATATATACCATGTCCTCAGTCACTGCGTGTTTCCTACAGATGGGCCCAGTAACAGAGATACCCCAGAGAGATGTCCCCGTCCTCTGTATTCCCAGGATAATCACATATATACCATGTCCTCAGTCACTGCGTGTCTCCTACAGATGGGGCCAGTAACAGAGATACCCCAGAGAGATGTCCCCGTCCTCTGTATTCCCAGGATAGTCACATATATACCATGTCCTCAGTCACTGCGTGTCTCCTACAGATGGGCCCAGTAACAGAGATACCCCAGAGAGATGTCCCCGTCCTCTGTATTCCCAGGATAATCACATATATACCATGTCCTCAGTCACTGCGTCTCTCCTACAGATGGGCCCAGTAACAGAGATACCCCAGAGAGCTGTCCCTGTCCTCTGTATTCCCAGGATAATCACATATATACCATGTCCTCAGTCACTGCGTGTCTCCTACAGATGGGCCCAGTAACAGAGATACCCCAGAGAGATGTCCCCGTCCTGTGTATTCCCAGGATAATCACATATATACAATGTCCTCAGTCACTGTGTGTCTCCTACAGATGGGCCCAGTAACAGAGATACCCCAGAGAGATGTCCTCGTCCTCTGTATTCCCAGGATAATCACATATATACCATGTCCTCAGTCACTGTGTCTCCTACAGATGGGCCCAGTAATAGAGATACCCCAGAGAGATGTCCCCGTCCTCTGTATTCCCAGGATAATCACATATATACCATGTCCTCAGTCACTGTGTGTCTCCTACAGATGGGCCCAGTAACAGAGATACCCCAGAGAGATGTCCCCGTCCTCTGTATTCCCAGGATAATCACATATATACCATGTCCTCAGTCACTGCGTGTCTCCTACAGATGGGGCCAGTAACAGAGATACCCCAGAGAGATGTCCCCGCCCTCTGTATTCCCAGGATAATCACATATATACAATGTCCTCAGTCACTGTGTGTCTCCTACAGATGGGCCCAGTAACAGAGATACCCCAGAGAGATGTCCCCGTCCTCTGTATTCCCAGCACTGTACAGAGGAGACTCCCAGGACCCCACAGGAGGATCAGGTAAGTGGTATATACCATAGTGAGTTCTCACTACATTATCTGTAGAGAAGCTGTGTGTGTCTCATACACTAATATATTACTGTTCTTATTTAGGGTGGAGGCCTGACTGATATTAAGGTAGAAGATACAGAGGGAGAAGAGACGAATGTGACTGATATTAAGGCAGAAGATACAGAAGGAGAAGAGACGGATGTGGCTGCAGTTAAGGTAGAAGGTACAGAAGGAGAAGAAGAGATGGATGTGTGGGGTGACCAGCAGTGTAAGGAAGAGGAAATCCCTACAGATACCAGCACAGGTGAGGAATAATCACTGATTAGTCACAGACCCTCCTCTGTCAGTACAGACTAATGAGGGGAATGTATCTGCCCAGTGGGGGAGTGAGTAGCCATCAGCCCCTGTTATTGTCCTTCTCTTCCGCACATTAGTTCATTGTCTGCTACCAGCCCAGAGATCTGACCAATCCCCCCCATGTTCCCCAGTGATTCCCCTACATCATCAATAGCGCACCCCCTGCGTTACACAATAGCTCCCTCCAATCTCTGTCCTCTTACCATAATCATCATTGTCTATGTATAGGGTGCCACAGATTCTGTGCTGCCGGGCGGTCATCATACAGATATAATATCCCTGGTTACAGTATGTATAGGGTGCCGCAGATTCTGTGCCGCTGGAGGTCATCATACAGATATAATATCCCCGGTTACAGTATGTATAGGGTGCCACAGATTCTGTGCTGCTGGGCGGTCATCATACAGATATAATATCCCTGGTTACAGTATGTATAGGGTGCCACAGATTCTGTGCTGCTGGGAGGTCATCATACAGATATAATATCCCTGGTTACAGTATGTATAGGGGGACACAGATTCTGTGCTGCTGGTCATCATACAGATATAGTATCCCTGGTTACAGTATGTATAGGGGGCCGCAGATTCTGTGCTGCCGGTCGGTCATCATACAGATATAATATCCCTGGTTACAGTATGTATAGGGTGCCACAGATTCTGTGCTGCTGGTCATCATAAAGATATAATATCCCCGGTTACAGTATGTATAGGGGGCCACAGATTCTGTGCTGCTGGGCGGGCATCATACAGATATAATAGCCCCGGTTACAGTATGTATAGGGGGCCACAGATTCTGTGCTGCTGGGCGGTCATCATACAGATATTCTATCCCTGGTTACAGTATGTATAGGGTGCCACAGATTCTGTGCTGCCGGGCGGTCATCATACAGATATAATATCCCTGGTTACAGTATGTATAGGGTGCCACAGATTCTGTGCTGCTGGGCCGTCATCATACAGATATAATATCCCTGGTTACAGTATGTACAGGGTGCCACAGATTCTGTGCTACTGGGAGGTCACTATACAGATATAATATCCCTGGTTACAGTATGTATAGGGGGCCACAGATTCTGTGCTGCCGGGCGGTCATCATACAGATATAATATCCCCGGTTACAGTATGTATAGGGTGCCACAGATTCTGTGCTGCCGGGCGGTCATCATACAGATATAATATCCCCGGTTACAGTATGTATAGGGTGCCACAGATTCTGTGCTGCTGGGCGGTCATCCTACAGATATAATATCCCTGGTTACAGTATGTATAGGGTGCCACAGAGTCTGTGCTGCTGGGAGGTCATCATACAGATATAATATCCCTGGTTACAGTATGTATAGGGTGCCACAGATTCTGTGCTGCTGGGCGGTCATCCTACAGATATAATATCCCTGGTTACAGTATTTATAGGGTGCCACAGATTCTGTGCTGCTGGGCGGTCATCATACAGATATAATATCCCTGGTTACAGTATGTATAGGGTGCCGCAGATTCTGTGCTGCCGGGAGGTCATCATACAGATATAATATCCCTGGATACAGTATGTATAGGGGGCCACAGATTCTGTGCTGCTGGGCGGTCATCATACAGATATAATATCCCTGGTTACAGTATGTATAGGGTGCCACAGATTCTGTGCTGCTGGGCGGTCATCATACAGATATAATATCCCTGGTTACAGTATGTATAGGGGGACACAGATTCTGTGCCGCTGGGCGGTCATCATCCAGATATAATATCCCTGGTTACAGATCCAGATATAATATCCCTGGTTACAGTATGTATAGGGTGCCACAGATTCTGTGCTGCTGGGCGGTCATCATCCAGATATAATATCCCTGGTTACAGTATGTATAGGGTGCCACAGATTCTGTGCTGCTGGGCGGTCATCATACAGATATAATATCCCTGGTTACAGTATGTATAGGGTGCCACAGATTCTGTGCTGCTGGGCGGTCATCATACAGATATAATATCCCTGGTTACAGTATGTATAGGGTGCCACAGATTCTGTGCTGCTGGGCGGTCATCATACATATATAATATCCCTGGTTACAGTAGGTATAGGGTGCCACAGATTCTGTGCTGCTGGTCATCATACAGATATAGTATCCCTGGTTACAGTATGTATAGGGTGCCGCAGATTCTGTGCTGCCGGTCGGTCATCATACAGATATAATATCCCTGGTTACAGTATGTATAGGGTGCCACAGATTCTGTGCTGCTGGGCGGTTATCATACAGATATATATCCCTGGTTACAGTATGTATAGGGTGCCACAGATCCTGTGCTGCTGGGCGGTCATCATACAGATATAATATCCCTGGTTACAGTATTATAGGGTGCCACAGATTCTGTGCTGCTGGGCGGTCATCATACAGATATATATCCCTGGTTACAGTATGTATAGGGTGCCACAGATCCTGTGCTGCTGGGCGGTCATCATACAGATATAATATCCCAAGTTACAGTATGTATAGGGTGCCACAGATTCTGTGCCGCTGGGCGGTCATCATACAGATATAATATCCCTGGTTACAGTATGTATAGGGAGCCACAGATTCTGTGCTGCTGAGCGGTCATCATACAGATATAATATCCCTGGTTACAGTATGTATAGGGTGCCACAGATTATGTGCTGCTGGGCGGTCATCATACAGATATAATATCCCTGGTTACAGTATGTATAGGGTGCCACAGATTCTGTGCTGCCGGGCGGTCATCATACAGATATAATATCCCTGGTTACAGTATGTATAGGGTGCCACAGATCCTCTGCTGCTGGTCATCATACAGATATAATAGCCCTGGTTACAGTATGTATAGGGGGCAACAGATTCTGTGCTGCCGGGCGGTCATCATACAGATATAATATCCCCGTTTACAGTATGTATAGGGTGCCACAGATTCTGTGCCGCTGGAGGTCATCATACAGATATAATATCCCCGGTTACAGTATGTATAGGGTGCCACAGATTCTGTGCTGCTGGGCGGTCATCATACAGATATAATATCCCCGGTTACAGTATGTATAGGGTGCCACAGATTCTGTGCTGCTGGGAGGTCATCATACAGATATAATATCCCTGGTTACAGTATGTATAGGGGGACACAGATTCTGTGCTGCTGGGCGGTCATCATACAGATATAATATCCCCGGTTACAGTATGTATAGGGTGCCACAGATTCTGTGCCGCTGGGCGGTCATCATACAGATATAATATCCCCGGTTACAGTATGTATAGGGTGCCACAGATTCTGTGCTGCTGGGAGGTCATCATACAGATATAATATCCCTGGTTACAGTATGTATAGGGGGACACAGATTCTGTGCTGCTGGGCGGTCATCATACAGATATAATATCCCCGGTTACAGTATGTATAGGGTGCCACAGATTCTGTGCTGCTGGGCGGTAATCATACAGATATAATATCCCCGGTTACAGTATGTATAGGGTGCCACAGATTCTGTGCCGCTGGGAGGTCATCATACAGATATAATATCCCTGGTTACAGTATGTATAGGGGGCCACAGATTCCGTGCTGCTGGGCGGTCATCATACAGATATAATAGCCCTGGTTACAGTATGTATAGGGGCCACAGATTCCGTGCTGCTGGGCGGTCATCATACAGATGTAATAGCCCTGGTTACAGTATGTATAGGGTGCCACAGATTCTGTGCTGCTGGGCGGTCATCATACAGATATAATATCCCTGGTTACAGTATTTATAGGGTGCCACAGATTCTGTGCTGCTGGGCGGTCATCATACAGATATAATATCCCTGGTTACAGTATGTATAGGGTGCCACAGATTCTGTGCTGCTGGTCATCATACAGATATAGTATCCCTGGTTACAGTATGTATAGGGTGCCGCAGATTCTGTGCTGCCGGTCGGTCACCATACAGATATAATATCCCTGGTTACAGTATGTATAGGGGCCACAGATTCTGTGCTGCTGGGCGGTCATCATACAGATATTCTATCCCTGGTTACAGTATGTATAGGGTGCCACAGATTCTGTGCTGCCGGGCGGTCATCATACAGATATAATATCCCTGGTTACAGTATGTATAGGGTGCCACAGATTCTGTGCTGCTGGGCCGTCATCATACAGATATAATATCCCTGGTTACAGTATGTACAGGGTGCCACAGATTCTGTGCTACTGGGAGGTCATTGTACAGATATAATATCCCTGGTTACAGTATGTATAGGGGGCCACAGATTCTGTGCTGCCGGGCGGTCATCATACAGATATAATATCCCCGGTTACAGTATGTATAGGGTGCCACAGATTCTGTGCTGCCGGGCGGTCATCATACAGATATAATATCCCCGGTTACAGTATGTATAGGGTGCCACAGATTCTGTGCTGCTGGGCGGTCATCCTACAGATATAATATCCCTGGTTACAGTATGTATAGGGTGCCACAGAGTCTGTGCTGCTGGGAGGTCATCATACAGATATAATATCCCTGGTTACAGTATGTATAGGGTGCCACAGATTCTGTGCTGCTGGGCGGTCATCCTACAGATATAATATCCCTGGTTACAGTATGTATAGGGTGCCACAGAGTCTGTGCTGCTGGGAGGTCATCATACAGATATAATATCCCTGGTTACAGTATGTATAGGGTGCCACAGATCCTGTGCTGCTGGGCGGTCATCATACAGATATAATATCCCTGGTTACAGTATGTATAGGGTGCCGCAGATTCTGTGCTGCCGGGAGGTCATCATACAGATATAATATCCCTGGATACAGTATGTATAGGGGGCCACAGATTCTGTGCTGCTGGGCGGTCATCATACAGATATAATATCCCTGGTTACAGTATGTATAGGGTGCCACAGATTCTGTGCTGCTGGGCGGTCATCATACAGATATATATATATATATATCCCTGGTTACAGTATGTATAGGGTACCACAGATTCTGTGCTGCTGGGCGGTCATCATACAGATATAAGATCCCTGGTTACAGTATGTATAGGGGGACACAGATCCTGTGCCGCTGGGCGGTCATCATACAGATATAATATCCCTGGTTACAGTATGTATAGGGTGCCACAGATTCTGTGCCGCTGGGCGGTCATCATCCAGATATAATATCCCTGGTTACAGTATGTATAGGGTGCCACAGATTCTGTGCTGCTGGGCGGTCATCATCCAGATATAATATCCCTGGTTACAGTATGTATAGGGTGCCACAGATTCTGTGCTGCTGGGCGGTCATCATACAGATATATTATCCCTGGTTACAGTATGTATAGGGTGCCACAGATTCTGTGTTGCTGGGCGGTCATCATACAGATATAATATCCCTGGTTACAGTATGTATAGGGTGCCACAGATTCTGTGCCGCTGGGCGGTCATCATACAGATATAATATCACTGGTTGCAGTATGTATAGGGTGCCGCTGGGTGGTCATCATACAGATATAATATCCCTGGTTACAGTATGTATAGGGTGCCACAGATTCTGTGCTGCTGGTCATCATACAGATATAGTATCCCTGGTTACAGTATGTATAGGGTGCCGCAGATTCTGTGCTGCCGGTCGGTCATCATACAGATATAATATCCCTGGTTACAGTATGTATAGGGGCCACAGATTCTGTGCTGCTGGGCGGTCATCATACAGATATTCTATCCCTGGTTACAGTATGTATAGGGTGCCACAGATTCTGTGCTGCCGGGCGGTCATCATACAGATATAATATCCCTGGTTACAGTATGTATAGGGTGCCACAGATTCTGTGCTGCTGGGCCGTCATCATACAGATATAATATCCCTGGTTACAGTATGTACAGGGTGCCACAGATTCTGTGCTACTGGGAGGTCATTATACAGATATAATATCCCTGGTTACAGTATGTATAGGGGGCCACAGATTCTGTGCTGCCGGGCGGTCATCATACAGATATAATATCCCCGGTTACAGTATGTATAGGGTGCCACAGATTCTGTGCTGCCGGGCGGTCATCATACAGATATAATATCCCCGGTTACAGTATGTATAGGGTGCCACAGATTCTGTGCTGCTGGGCGGTCATCCTACAGATATAATATCCCTGGTTACAGTATGTATAGGGTGCCACAGAGTCTGTGCTGCTGGGAGGTCATCATACAGATATAATATCCCTGGTTACAGTATGTATAGGGTGCCACAGATTCTGTGCTGCTGGGCGGTCATCCTACAGATATAATATCCCTGGTTACAGTATGTATAGGGTGCCACAGAGTCTGTGCTGCTGGGAGGTCATCATACAGATATAATATCCCTGGTTACAGTATGTATAGGGTGCCACAGATTCTGTGCTGCTGGGCGGTCATCATACAGATATAATATCCCTGGTTACAGTATGTATAGGGTGCCACAGATCCTGTGCTGCTGGGCGGTCATCATACAGATATAATATCCCTGGTTACAGTATGTATAGGGGGCCACAGATTCTGTGCTGCTGGGCGGTCATCATACAGATATAATATCCCTGGTTACAGTGTGTATAGGGTGCCACAGATCCTGTGCTGCTGGGCGGTCATCATACAGATATAATATCCCTGGTTACAGTATGTATAGGGTGCCGCAGATTCTGTGCTGCCGGGAGGTCATCATACAGATATAATATCCCTGGATACAGTATGTATAGGGGGCCACAGATTCTGTGCTACTGGGCGGTCATCATACAGATATAATATCCCTGGTTACAGTATGTATAGGGTGCCACAGATTCTGTGCTGCTGGGCGGTCATCATACAGATATAACATCCCTGGTTACAGTATGTATAGGGTGCCACAGATTCTGTGCCGCTGGGCGGTCATCATACAGATATAATATCACTGGTTGCAGTATGTATAGTGTGCCGCTGGGTGGTCATCATACAGATATAATATCCCTGGTTACAGTATGTATAGGGTGCCACAGATTCTGTGCTGCTGGGCGGTCATCATACAGATATAATATCCCTGGTTACAGTATGTATAGGGTGCCACAGATTCTGTGCTGCTGGTCATCATACAGATATAGTATCCCTGGTTACAGTATGTATAGGGTGCCGCAGATTCTGTGCTGCCGGTCGGTCATCATACAGATATAATATCCCTGGTTACAGTATGTATAGGGTGCCACAGATTCTGTGCTGCTGGGCGCTTATCATACAGATATAATATCCCTGGTTACAGTATGTATAGGGTGCCACAGATCCTGTGCTGCTGGGCGGTCATCATACAGATATAATATCCCTGGTTACAGTATTATAGGGTGCCACAGATTCTGTGCTGCTGGGCGGTCATCATACAGATATATATTCCTGGTTACAGTATGTATAGGGTGCCACAGATCCTGTGCTGCTGGGCGGTCATCATACAGATATAATATCCCTGGTTACAGTATGTATAGGGTGCCACAGATTCTGTGCCGCTGGGCGGTCATCATACAGATATAATATCCCTGGTTACAGTATGTATAGGGTGCCACAGATTCTGTGCTGCTGGGCGGTCATCATACAGATATAATATCCCTGGTTATAGTATGTATAGGGTGCCACAGATTCTGTGCTGCTGGGCGGTCATCATACAGATATAATATCCCTGGTTACAGTATGTATAGGGTGCCACAGATTCTGTGCTGCTGGGCGGTCATCATACAGATATAATATCCCCGGTTACAGTATGTATAGGGTGCCACAGATTCTGTGCTGCTGGGAGGTCATCATACAGATATAATATCCCTGGTTACAGTATGTATAGGGGGACACAGATTCTGTGCTGCTGGGCGGTCATCATACAGATATAATATCCCTGGTTACAGTATGTATAGGGGGACACAGATCCTGTGCTGCTGTGTGGTCATCATACAGATATAATATCCCTGGTTACAGTATGTATAGGATGCCGCAGATTCTGTGCTGCTGGGTGGTCATCATACAGATATAATATCCCTGGTTACAGTATGTATAGGGTGCCACAGATTCTGTGCTGCTGGGCGGTCATCATACAGATATAATATCCCTGGTTACAGTATGTATAGGGGGCCACAGATTCTGTGCTGCCGGGCGGTCATCATACAGATATAATATCCCTGGTTACAGTATGTATAGGGGGCCACAGATTCTGTGCTGCTGGGTGGTCATCATACAGATATAATATCCCTGGTTACAGTATGTATAGGGTACCACAGATTCTGTGCTGCTGGGCGGTCATCATACAGATATAATATCCCTGGTTACAGTAGGTATAGGGTGCCACAGATTCTGTGCTGCTGGTCATCATACAGATATAGTATCCCTGGTTACAGTATGTATAGGGTGCCGCAGATTCTGTGCTGCCGGTCGGTCATCATACAGATATAATATCCCTGGTTACAGTATGTATAGGGTGCCACAGATTCTGTGCTGCCGGTCGGTCATCATACAGATATAATATCCCTGGTTACAGTATGTATAGGGTGCCACAGATTCTGTGCTGCTGAGCGGTCATCATACAGATATAATATGCCTGGTTACAGTATGTATAGGGTGCCACAGATTCTGTGCTGCTGTGCGGTCATCATACAGATATAATATCCCTGGTTACAGTATGTATAGTTTGCCACAGATTCTGTGCGGCTGGCCGGTCATCATACAGATATAATATCCCCGGTTACAGTATGTATAGGGTGCCACAGATTCTGTGCTGCTGGGAGGTCATCATACAGATATAATATCCCTGGTTACAGTATGTATAGGGGGCCACAGATTCTGTGCTGCTGGGCGGTCATCATACAGATATAATATCCCCGGTTACAGTATGTATAGGGTGCCACAGATTCTGTGCTGCTGGGCGGTCATCATACAGAAATAATATCCCTGGTTACAGTATGTATAGGGAGCCACAGATTCTGTGCTGCTGGGCGGTCATCATACAGATATAATATCCCTGGTTACAGTATGTATAGGGAGCCACAGATTCTGTGCTGCTGGGCGGTCATCATACAGATATAATATCCCTGGTTACAGTATGTATAGGGAGCCACAGATTCTGTGCTGCTGGGTGGTCATCATACAGATATAATATCCCTGGTTACAGTATGTATAGGGGGCCACAGATTCTGTGCTGCTGGGCGGTCATACAGATATAATATCCCTGGATACAGTATATATAGGGTGCCACAGATTCTGTGCTGCTGGGCGGTCATCATACAGATATAATATCCCTGGATACAATAAGTATAAATATAACCATAATTTAGCAGATACGTGAGTACAGATTTGCAGTGTAACAATGTAACAGACAAGAGAGAGGCTTCCAGTCCTATGATTCTGGCAGGACAATGTGGTTGGCTACTATGTAGGCTAATGGACTGTTGGCCTTTACCAGGGACTCACACAACGGGGGGTATGGGCTTCTAACAACCCAATGTGGAAGTCACAGATCTCTGGCTGTGGTCCAAGGTACGGGTACAAGGATATGAAGGAATTGTGGGCACACAGAGACTGGTTGTGGGGCATATTATAGTGTAGGTAATGGGATTGGGTCAGAACCAGACAGTATAATACTGGGGACAGTCAGAATCATGTCAGAGAAAAGCCAGCCACCTATACTGGCACCAGGAAGGGGAAGTACTGGTCATCACCATGGGCACTGGGCAGATGGGAGACAGAAGGATGAGATGGTTGCCAGAGTAGAGGACTGGCTCCTGTCATACACAGTACCGCAGGCGCCCAGGGAGAACCAGCACCACCAGGCCCAGTAACAAGGAGTTGGGCCTCAGCTCGCTGACTTAGTAACCAGAAGTGGTCAGGGCTTTGTGGATCTATGTACGTAAGACCCAGGATTTGCACTGGATGGATGACCTGCTGGGTCTGCAGGATAACAGCAGGAGAGGCTGGTTAGCCTGTGATCAGCATTATCAGGTGGATCACTGTTACCAGGATTACCTTGTAGCAAGTCTGCCTGTTCCTGATCCTGTTGGGGCACCAAGAGACTGGTGTGTGCAGCTAGGATGGTGTGGCACGGAACCTCTGCTAAGCTGGGGTGCTGGGCTGTCACCTGCTCCACAGTGCAGCTCTTACCCAATGTTACCAGTCTGGGTAACCCAGAGATGCCAGCTTGCCCTTAGGACCAGCTTTGGGGCATCCCTTATGCCTTCCCTTTATGCTCTTTGTTTCGGGTCTTTACTCCTATTCTGTCTTTAGGGGCTTTGTTAGGCAGAATAGTGACACCCAGTCTTACAGTTCCCTTACACTGCCGGCTCCCAATACTTCAGTGTCTCCCAATGCACTAATATAATCAGGGTTACCTCATCTACATAAATCCCATTATTAGCTGCATGATATTTAGAACTGTAGGAAAGTATTTATAACGGAATAACTTGTTCTCACTAATAGTATGAAATGGGTGAGGGGAAAGGGGAAGAGCGATATTTCTATATCTGTATGTTATTTCCAGCAGATGGACACAGAAGCAGGAATACCTCGGAGGGACGTCTTATTCTGTCTCCAGATTATAAACCAGAAGATAACATCACACAGGATTCTCCAGAAGACACCTCCATTACCCTAAATATACAGCCAGTGCCTCACAGTGCAGATACATCACCTGATACCTCTGATTCTGAGGACTGGTCTCCTGGTAACTCAGATACTGCTACACATAGAGCAGCTCATACAGGTGCTGACATATTTACCTGTTCTGAATGTGGTACATGTTTTATAAATCAGTCTGTTTTTATTAGACATCAGAAAACTCACAATTGTGAGAAACTATTTCCATGTTCTTATACCGAGAAATCAGCTCTTGTTACACATGTAAGAATTCACACAGGTGAGAAGCCATTTCCATGTTCTGAGTGTGGGAAATGTTTTAACCAGAAATCAGATCTTGTTACACATGAGAGAACTCACACAGGGGAGAAGCCATTTCAATGTTCTGAGTGTGGGAAATCTTTTAACCAAAAATCAGCTCTTGTTAGACATGAGCGAATTCACACAGGTGAGAGACCTTTTCCATGTTCTGAGTGTGGAAAAACTTTTATCAAGAAAACAGATCTAGTTAGACATGAGAGAACTCACACAGGTGAGAAGCCATTTCCGTGTTCTGAGTGTGGGAAATCTTTTACCTTTAAATCAGCTCTTGTTAGACATGAGCAAATTCACACAGGTGAGAGACCTTTTCCATGTTCTGAGTGTGGGAAATCTTTTACCTTTAAATCATCTCTTGTTAGACATGAGAGAACTCACACAGGTGAGAAGCCATTTCCATGTTCTGAGTGTGAGAAATCTTTTAACTGGAAATCAGCTCTTGTTATACATGAGCGAAGTCACACAGGTGAGAAGCCATTTCCGTGTTCTGAGTGTGGGAAATCTTTTTACCGGAAATCAGCTCTTGCTACACATGTAAGAATTCACACAGGTGAGAATCTGTTTCCATGTACAGAATGTGGGAAATGTTTTCCCCACAAATCAGATCTTGTTAGACATGAGAGAACTCACACAGGTGAGAAGCCATTTCCATGTTCTGAGTGTGAGAAATCTTTTAACCGGAAATCAGCTCTTGTTATACATGAGAAAACTCACGCAGGTGAAAAGCCATTTCCGTGTTCTGAGTGTGGGAAATCTTTTAACCGGAAATCAGCTCTTGCTACACATGTAAGAATTCACACAGGTGACAATCTGTTTCCATGTACAGAATGTGGGAAATGTTTTCCCCACAAATCAGATCTAGTTAGACATGAGAGAACTCACACAGGTGAGAAGCCATTTCCATGTTCTGAGTGTGAGAAATCTTTTCCCCACAAATCAGATCTTGTTAGACATGAGAGAACTCACACAGGTGAGAAGCCATTTTCATGTTCTGAGTGTGAGAAATCTTTTAACCGGAAATCAGCTCTTGTTATACATGAGAAAACTCACAGGTGAAAAGCCATTTCCGTGTTCTGAGTGTGGGAAATCTTTTAACCGGAAATCAGCTCTTGCTACACATGTAAGAATTCACACAGGTGACAATCTGTTTCCATGTACAGAATGTGGGAAATGTTTTTCCCACAAATCAGATCTAGTTAGACATTAGAGAACTCACACAGGTGAGAAGCCATTTCCATGTTCTGAGTGTGAGAAATCTTTTCCCCACAAATCAGATCTAGTTAGACATGAGAGAACTCACACATGTTCTGATTGTGGGAAATCATTTACCCATAAGTCAAATCTTGTCCGACATGAGAGAACTCACACAGGGGAGAAGCCATTTCCATGCATTTAGTTTGAAAAATGTATTTTCCTCTACCTCCCCATGGCAGCATACTTCTGGGTTTCCGCCCCCTTGGGTAGATATCTGAAAGGAACAAAAAAGACACTGCCCCCTATATGAGGTACCGCCCACCTAGGCTCTGTGTCTTTTTTTTTCCTTTCAGGGTAGATGGATGGCTTACCCTGCGGGGATCAAAAGAGCTGGTTCCTCTGCCCAGTGCAGTTGTGAACTTAGCGTGTCGACGGTGGGACCCCCGCCACCGAGTGTGGATTGGGACGTCCGTCTGCTGTAGGACTCTGCCGCCCAGTGCGTCCAGAGTGGAAGGTGCCCGGCGAGGTGTTCGGCGTCTGACGCCGCAGGCTGAAGCCGGTAAGCGCAGCGTGTATACGGAGCGCGTCATCAGGCGGCGCCCGGAAACGGAGGTGGCGTCTGACGTCACAGAGAGGCGCACGCGCCGGGCACGGGGTTTGAAAAACCAGTCTGCAAGCCCAGGAGGTTGTCGCAGACGCACTCTGACATCAGCAGACGAGGTAAGGCCCTGTGGAAGCAGCAGCGCTGCTGGGGCAATGGCTGATTATGACGGAACTGTTATTAAGATGGAGTGTATCCATTTCTCTATTAGAGCACAGCGTATTGTGACAGTTTAATATGGAGGAAGACAGGAAGCAGCCTGCGGATGCAGGGTAAGCCAGGCATTACATGGAGCGTTGGTTCTTTTTTGTTGGGCCATATGGTTAGTGACTTGGCGTTTACTTATACAGGGCAGGACCCAGTAAAGAGAAAGCAGAAGGGAAAGCCAAGTATAAGAAATTACATACAGCGAAGTGTGTGCTGTGCAAAAGGATTCTGCCAGAGAAATATTCAGGTTCTACATGTAACAAATGTGAAGGGACACAACAGATGGGATTACCTCAAATGACGGAACTGGTCTCACTGTTAAAAACAGCACTAGCTGATACTTTTATGGCAAAAAAGGAATGCACTAAGGCTTCTACGAAAAGGAGAAGAGTAGTACTCTCTGATTCAGATGACTCAGAAGCAGGGCCTGCAGCCAGACCAGAGGAGGAAGCAGAAGAGGGGGAAGTATTTCAAGAAAAGGAAGAAATTGACTTCAACCCAGATCTGTTAGAAAATCTGTTGTCTCATTAATAAATCCCTCAATATTGAGGATACGCAGGAAGAAGGAAAACTTCAAGATTTATTGTTTAAAGATAAAAATAAAAAGGGGAAGCAGTTTCCTTTATCAATAACTCTGAAAGAGATAGTGGAGGAAGAATGGCTTCACCCGGACAAGAAAGTACCTGTACCTATAAGAGTACAAAAAATGTACCCGTTTAACCCTGAGGAGGTTAAGACATGGGAGGAGCCACCAAAGGTGGATGCAGCGATTGCTCGCATATCAAGGAAGACAACACTTCCGTTAGAGGACGCTAACGTATTTAAGGATTCTATGGAACGTAAAATAGAAATGAACCTGAGAAAACAGCACGTGACGACTGGTGCGGCAATCAAAGCATCCTCAGCCATGGCCATTACATCTAGGGTCCTAAGGTCATGGGTGCAGGACCTTGAGTCGGATATGCTAGATGGAATTAAAAGGACGGAACTGATGAAAATGGTGCAGAACATTCAGATGGCAGTAGAGTTCCTCTGCGATGCCTCCCTAGATGGGGTACGGCTGGCGGCTAGGTCCAGTGCAAACAACACAGTGACAAGGAGAGCGCTCTGGCTGAAGCCATGGGCAGCAGATAATCAATCAAAAAATAAGCTGTTATCTATTCCCTTCCAAGGCAAATACCTATTCGGACAGCAATTAGACGAAATAATCACAAAAATATCTGGCGGTAAGTCCGTATGGCTACCCCAAGATAAGGCGGCGAGAAGAGGGCAGTTTAATAAAAACTTCCGGTATTCTACAACAGATTATAAGGAAGCCAGGACATATAGACCAGGTCGTAGTTTCAGAAGGCCCTGGTTCGGAAATAGGAGTACTTTTCGTGGCCAAAGGGGCAGAGAAGGCCGCTTTGCCTTTCGTCAGACACAATGACGCCAGAGAAAGGGTGGGCGGCAGACTTATACACTACAAACAAGTCTGGTGCCAATCAACCCAGGACAGGTGGGTATTAGAAGTCATTTCTTCAGGCTACAAAATAGAATTTATCAAACTGCCGGGAGACTGGATGGAAGAATCACCTGTCCCAAGCAACTGGGAAGAAAGATCAGCGTTATTAAGCAGTCTACAGGTCATGATGGACCAAGGTGTGGTAAAAAGAGTACCAAAACATCAAGAAAACCAGGGATGGCACTCAAGGTTTTTTGTGGTGAAGAAAGCGTCAGGGGGGTTCAGGACTATACTGGACCTGAGAAGGTTGAGCACTTTTGTCCACACAAGAAAATTCGGTACTTGTGAGTTATCTGGGCGCCCGATTTCTAAATCGGGTCGGATCGGGCACATCGCATCGCATCGCATGCGACCATCGGATGCGATGCGATGACCCGATTTTTCCATAGGAATCAATGTTAAAATGGACTGAGTCCATTTTAACATGGAATTCAATGGGAAAAAGGGGTTCTTTTCATACCCCTACTATCCAAGTGGGCATGGAGTTGGATATAAACCTGTGGCGAGCGTAGCGAGCCACCGAGCCCGAAGCGTAGCGAGCCCCGCGAGGGGACACAGAATACCGTCCCCTCGCGGGGCTCGCTACGCTCGCCACGCTTCGGGCTCGGTGGCTCGCTACGCTCGCCACAGGTTTATATCCAACTCCATGCCCACTTGGATAGTAGGGGTATGAAAAGGACCCCTTTTTCTATAGGAATCATTTTAACATTGATTCCTATGGAAAAATCGGGTCATCGCATCCGATGGTCGCATGCGATGCGATGCGATATCGCATCGCATCGCATCTGATTGTATGCCTTAACTTAAGGCATACAATCAAAAAATCGGGCGCCCAGATAACTCACAAGTACCGAAAATTCAAAATGGAATCGATCAGAAACATCCTTCCAGATATAGAAAAAGGAGCCTATCTAACAACGATAGACTTAAAGGATGCCTACCTGCATATTCCGATTTTTTTGGGACACCAAAAATACCTGAGATTCAGACTAAAAGGAAGAACTTATCAGTTCATGTCTCTGCCATTCGGCCTATCAACGTCACCCAGAACCTTCACAAAGGTGTTAGTGGTGCTGGTAGCCAACTTAAGAATTCAGGGGGTGTCGATATGGCCATACCTGGACGATCTCCTCATTATGGCAAGATCAGAGGTTCTGTCAGCTCAGCACACAAAATTAGTGCTGGAATATCTCAAAGAACACGGCTGGTTGATAAATTATCAAAAAAGCCACCTCGAACCCTCACAGAAAGTAATATATTTAGGAATGGTCTTAGATACGCAATCCATGCGTGTGAAGCTGACAGAAGACAGACGTCAAAAACTGATCAAGGAAGTAAGAAAAATGTTAAAAAAGAACGTAAGCCATACAGAGGAGTGTATGCGAGTGCTAGGACTTATGTCGGCAGCAATAGAGGCTATACCATGGGCAAGGTTCCACATGCGGGCATTACAAGGATGCTTCCTAGAACAATGGAATGGAAACGAAAAAGACAAGGGACAAAAAATCCTCCTGTCAAAAGGGGCAAAAACAGACCTCAGATGGTGGAACAACATGGAGAGACTAAGCCAAGGGAAGTCGTTTGCAACTCAGACACAGATTATAGTAACCACGGATGCCAGCAAGAGAGGCTGGGGGGCCGTGTGCGAACAACAGATGGCACAGGGAGAGTGGAATATGGAAGCAAGCCGGAACCACTCCAATATAAGAGAGATGATGGCGGTGCTGATGGCATGCAGAAAATTTCAAGATTTACTGATAAACAGAGAGGTTGTGATAAGATCGGACAATCAGTCTGTAGTGACATACTTGAACAGACAGGGGAAAACGAGGAGCAAAGCCCTGATGATGGAGGCAGCGAAGGTACTACAATGGGCAGAGAGTCATGTGGTAAACCTCAAGGCTGTATTTATTGCAGGGAAGGAAAATCGGTTAGCCGATACTCTAAGCAGAAGCAGGATAGCCCCAGGAGAATGGGAGCTGTCACCAGAGGTGTTTGCTGCAATTGTGAGGAAATGGGGCCTACCACAAGTAGATCTTATGGCGACAGAAAAGAATGCGAAGGTGCCTTGTTACCTTTCCAGGCACTGGGAACCAGGATCATGGAAGGTAGATGCCCTGACGGAAAGGTGGGAGGTGGAGCTGGCATATGTCTTCCCACCATTTCCGGTCATTCACAGACTAATCAGCAAGATAAGCAGAGAAAAATCCAGGGTGATCGCGATCCTGCCATACTGGCCGAGGAGGTCGTGGTTTGCGAGACTAACTCAAATGGCAATAGACGAACCATGGATACTGCCAGATTACAAGGACCTAATTCAGCAGGGCCGGTATTATCAAAGGCAACCAGAAAACTGGAGGCTAACGGCCTGGTTGTTGAAACCAGGACATTGAGAAGAAAAGGATTTTCGGAAAAAGTGGTAAATACACTTTTGAAAGCAAGAAAGTATTCAACATCCAGTGTATATTACAGGACATGGAGGAAGTATGTATACTTCTGCAAATCAGGGAGCAAAGACGAGAGGAAAATAAATACAATTTTTGAGTTCCTACAAGCAGGATTGGAAAAGAACCTGTCAGCGAGCTCTCTGAGAGTACAGATATCGGCCCTAAGTGCTATCCTGGATTTGAAAATTGCAGACAACAGATATATCCAAAGATTCGTGCAAGCAATAAAAAGGATCCGACCAGTGTTCCATAACCCGCTGGCGCCCTGGGACCTCAATATGGTCCTGAACGTGCTGACTGAGGCACCCTTTGAGCCCTTAGAAGAGGTGTCCTTGAAGATGCTCACTATCAAGGTAGTCTTCCTAGTCGCAATCACCTCGGCTAGGAGGGTCTCGGAATTACAGGCACTATGGGCGGAGGAACCTTTCCTCAACTTTTTTGAAGACAAGGCGGTATTAAGGACAAACCCTCATTTCCTACCGAAAGTCGTTTCAAATTTCCATATGAATCAGGAAATAATACTACCGTCCTTCTGTAAGAACCCGGCAAACTCCAAAGAAGCAAGGCTGCATAATTTGGATGTAAGTAGGGCACTAAAGATATATATAAAAAGATCAGAGTCCTGGAGGAAGTCGAAGAGGCTGTTTGTACTTACAGAAGGAATAAAAAAGGGTTTAGGAGCATCAAAAATGACGATATCCAGGTGGATAAGGACATGCATATGTGAAGCCTACAAGATTAGGAATTTAGATCCTCCGGTGGGGATAAAAGCCCACTCAACAAGAGCGCTAGCAGCATCGTGGGCAGAAAAAGGGGCAGCGTCACTGGAGGAAGTGTGTAAGGCAGCATGCTGGTCCTCGTCACACACGTTCACCAAGCACTATAGGGTGGACGTGGCGGCTACTGAAGACACGAAACTAGGAAGAAGAATTCTTAGTGCAGTAATTTAAAAAAAAAAAAAAAAAGGTGGAAGAGAAGATATGTACTAGTCATAAGAAAGACTTGGAGTATCACTATAGATACGGTGAAAGAAACCAGTATCCTTTTTCTTTTTACATTGTATTATTTATGCCCTCCCAGTGAAGAAAACTGCTAGGGTAGACCCAGAAGTATGCTGCCATGGGGAGGTAGAGGAAAGTACAGATTATTACCTGTTAATAGGCTTTCCTCTACTCCACCATGGCAGCCGTTTTCCCAGCCCTGAATTAAAGGGTTGAGTGCGTTATTTAATATGAATAATTATATGAGTTAAGCTTGTAAACTGAAAGACACAGAGCCTAGGTGGGCGGTACCTTATATAGGGGGCAGTGTCTTTTTTGTTCCTTTCAGATATCTACCCAAGGGGGCGGAAACCCAGAAGTATGCTGCCATGGTGGAGTAGAGGAAAGCCTATTAACAGGTAATAATCTGTACTTTTTATCAAAACAAAGGCTTTTGATCTGGACCGAAATCTTTGCAAGGGCTTGGATGGTGGGTGTATGCGCAGGGTCATATCTGTGCATGTGCCTATGCCGGGTGTTAGCCGGTCACACACACCCAAGTGTGCGGGTGGGGGGTGGAGAGGGGCGGCAGGCTGGCTCATTTGCATATGGGAATGCCCATATGCATGATCATGTCCAGAATGCTGGACATTATCATGCTGATGGGACGGGCAGCTGACATCACCGGTTGTCAGCTGGCCGCCCACTTCCTCCTGAGTGTCCACACATATATAAGTGACTTGAGGGTAACTTTAATTTGCGTGTGCCTTTGCCCTCATTCGATGCTCGTCGACCATCGAATGATGTGGGAGGGTCCCCCGAGGTCGCGACTGAATGTTACTGCGTACCATCCATTCGCAGGCCCCGCGAGCGAATCGCCCTCACAAATTGGTGGTAGCAGGGCCACCAGTCACAAGGCGGGGGTTTGGTGGACTCTCAAGGCTGCAAATTCGCAGCCTTGCTAATCATCCAGAATAACCATCGTAGTCTTGTTAGAGATCAGAGGACTCACAAAGGTGAAACCATAATAATTTGCAGATTCTGAGTGTGTGGAATGTTTATTACACAAATGAGCTTCTTTTACAAGGAAATCTCTCTCTGTATGCGCACAACCCTGAATAGCCCCAATTCATCCTGCCCTCCCACAGTACTTTACACCCGCTCTGCAGCAAGAGGAGATCTGTCCGGCTGCTAACAGCATATAACAGCTCAGCGTTGTGTATACCGACACATGCACAGCTGCCGAGCATCATGGGATCTGTGCAATTCCGAAGCAGGGCCAGAGTGTACAACAAGGATTGTTAGCGTCACTGATGGTAGGGAGAGTCATTGGAAGCACCAGTAACACAGTGTAGTAACATGTTATACTGTCATTTCCCACCGCAGACATAGGTGTAATGTGCGTCATTGCCATAGGACTGGATCATGTCTGTCACTTGTGGAACTCTCCTACAGGCCGTGATATAGAGCAGAGGAAGAAAGCACATGCAGGGAATCCAATGTGCCAAGTGCAATTCTCCTATTCATATATTGTTGCTCAGCGTCTTCAATTCAATAAACGGATTATATTATTTGCCTTGTGTTTATTCATTGAAATATAAAAAGTCCTATCTCCCTCCTTTATTATTGCAATTCAGTGGCCAATGTAGGAAACGAGAAGATATGGGTTCTCTAATGAAGATCATCATTCAAACTCTCTGTTAATAATGTATTTATTTACAGTTCCTTATATAGCGCAGCATATTCCATTGCGCTTTGCAATGGGAGTCAACAGTGATTAAACAACCTGGGTAGAAACAAACAGACATGGAGGTAGGAGGGCCCTGCTCGCAAGCTTACAATCTATAGGGATAATAGGAGGGATATATAGGGATAGAATTCCATAGCATGGCAGTCCTGATGTGATGTAATTAGATATGATTGCTACGGGAGGTTGTGTGGGGGTTCTGGAATATGATAAGCTTGGCTGAAGAGGGGAGTTTTCAGGGAACACTTGAAAGTTAGGAGGCTAGTAGTGTGCGTGGTAGGGCATTCCATATGGTGGGTGCTGCCTGACAATCCTGCAAGTGTTAGTGGGAGCGAGTACTGAGTGTGGATGAGAGACGCAGAGCGGAGAGGTCGGGTGGGGGATATATTTTGAGATAAGTGAAGAGATATAAGTCGCTGTCATCAGAGTAATGACTTTTTATGTAAGTAGAAGTATTTTATGTTGAATGCAGTAATATACAGGCAACCAATGGAGGGACTGACAGAGCGGATCAGCAGACGGCTAGCCAGGAAGATCAGCAGCGGAGCAGCATTCAAAATGGATTGTAGTAGCGAGAGACTGTTCTCGGGAAGACTGGTAAGGAGACTATCCCAATAATGAATGCGTGATATAATGAGTGCATGAATTAGTTTTTGAAGTGTCTTGTGTAAGGTACGGACTAATTTTGGATGTTTTTTTTAGATGCATGTAACATGATTTAGAGAGATTGATTGTGAGGAATGGAGGACAGTTCAGAGGCGAGGATGGCCCCCTAGGCAGCGAGCTTGTGGAGTAGGATTGATTGTTGTGTTCTCAACAGTGATAGAGATATCAGGTTGATAACTACTCTTGGTTGGTGGGAATATAATTCTGTTTTGGAAATGTTGAGTGAGATGACATGCAAGATGAAATGTCAGAAAGACATTCAGAGACACGAAGCAATACTGATGGTGACAGTTCCGGGGAGGAAAAATAGAATTGAGTATCATCAGCATACAGATGAGTCTCTCGATCATTGCCAAATTCCTGTTTTTTTCATCTTCAAACTTTTGGACTGATCCGAACTAGCCTTAGTTCCTCTACCCTTCATCCACCCAGCACAGCTCTTGTTCAACAAGCCCTAACACCGCCAGCTATCCTCCATTGGTGGACTGGACCCCTCCTGCACCAGCAAAACCACCTGCCCATTAGGCAAACATCAATGCGGGACTGTGCAACTATCCATGGTGGACGGTAACCAATAACCATCTTAATTTATTTGGAAAATCTCAGAGGGCAAAATAGGAACCGACAGTAAACCTCTGTATACCAGGAATGATGCATATTGTTTTATATTAGTCTAGTGCACTAGCATACGTTCACTTTTAACTTTTTTTCGGGAAACAATTCTTATGTTTATGTATATTTTATTCACTTATAATTATATATAATGCACATAAATTTCCCTTAACGTTGGTCACACCTATGTCTCATAAATTGATTTCATTTGTAAAATCGTTCCAGTTGGGTTTTAGACTTATCCACACGTCCACCTTCCTTTCACATCACACACGGGGCGTTCTACTTGGTCACAAGGGTTACTCATCTGGTACCTTACATTGTACTTGTCTAGAACATCTCCCCTTGGCCTCTTTTTGAGAGCTATTCGATTAATGCTTCTGTTATCACACCATTGTGCATGAGTGGATAGCATTTCTCTTGAGTTTCAAAGCTGCTCCAAGAATTCAGTTCTAAGCATTAGCTTCAAAAGATGAATGTCCTTGTGTATAAGGGTTTTCTTTTACCGGGCCTTTTGGCACAAATGTCTTCTCTTCCAAGAGCATTAGTTGGCCTTTAAAAGGGTTCCAACATCACTATGGGCCTTATTCTGGTCGATGCGTTAATTTCCGAATTCTTACGGATGGCGTTTTTTAGCCGTCTGCGCATGCGTGGGGAACGCTATGCGCATGTGCCACGCATGGTCTCCGTACTTGTACTCACTAATACCGTACGGAAATGTGCACCGCAATCATTTGGGAAATATGGGCGTATTATGGGCGGCATTCGGAACTACACAGGGGCGTAGTTTCAAAGTGGGCTAAACTGGGCGTAAACATGGGCGTGCACGAGGGAGTACACTCATTCTGGTAGGCGTGCATTCGGACAGCACACAGAATGCACAAGAACAAAAAGGCTAGAAATATGCGGGGTTCATAAGCAAGTATTTCTTTGCGGACACCACTCGGTCATACGCTAGGCATTCGGAACGCCCAATCAGTAAGGGCGCACCTCAACCAATGTCAGCTGAACACAATACAATCCACTCCTTTACTCATTACTCATTAATTACACGCTTGTCAGTGCTTCAATTGGAACCATTGCAGCTTAAATACACTGCAACCAATGGACACAACTTACTATCACTAATATAAATAGACATGTCACTTCTACAATTAACAATTAAACCACACATTTGGGGATAAAAATTTATTACAAGAACTTAAAACAGAAAATGGGAAAAGCATGTTTTTCTAAACATGTAATAAATTAAAAGGTACCATGCCAGAAATGTACACAAATAAAACAAACTTACAAAATGTATTTTTGACATACATAGCGACAGCAGAATCATTAGGAACACATCAGGTGGCTTCACAACAAAAGTATAGCACCAACACTTCAAGTACAGCAGACAGTAATGGTAGCCGAAAGAGGGCAACAGGGGAACCAAACAAGACATTCGAACTGAGGGCAAATGTGGGTACCCTCTGCACGGGATTGGACACAGGAAGCTGACACACACAGCTCAATGAAAGATTTGGGAAGACATAAGGGTGGAGATTAATGCGGACACAAGTTCATTTGCGGGCACGTTTGGCCCTGGTAGGCTCCTTGCCACGTGCAGCAGCTCTTCGGCCACAGCCATGTTCTGATGGTGGCCCAGGTGGAGCAGATGCTGGTGAAGGGGGGGATGGTGTTCCCCCTCTGCCAGCAGGGAGTGCTGCTGGTGGAAATGCACCAGAAACGGATGACAATAGGGCCCTATTGCTGGAAATTAGCTCCACCATAAGCTCATTATGGTGGAGGAGGAGGTCATTTTGCCACAGGGCTTGATCTGCCAGCACCTGCAGGCTTGCAGCTATTGACTGCTGGGTGCCAGCCATGGCCTGCTGGCTCCCAGCCATAGCCTGCAGGCTCCCAGCTATTGCCTGCTGGGTGCTGACCAAATCCTGCATGACCTCCTCGGTCCTACGCATCCGCTCTGATGCCAACTCTCCCTGCTGGTGAATCTGCCCAAGCACCTGCACCCACCTCTGGTACTCCGGTTCGGCAGGAGGCACAGACTCCTCAACCTCCTCAAGAGATTCTTGACCAAGCGGTGGGGATGCTGGTGAAAGAGAAAATTACAATTACAACACATTCCAAGAAAATTACTACCAACTACTTATGCCATGGCAAATAATTACCTTCAAGAAAAGCAGCAAAGACTTCCGCTGGGGCCTCGCTATCCATGTTGCTCACCCCCCGGACCCCCTCTACTGCAATGCAGCACTCGGCCATCTCCTCCAGGGGGGTGAGCTTCAGGCGGCCTGGCATGGGGCCAGCCCCAGAGGTGTGGCTGTGTTCCCACCGTTTGGTCAGTTTCTTCTTGAGGTTGATTGCAGGTGGCACGACTTCAAAACCAAAGTTTACATATTACTACATGTCACTCCTCATGTTTGCTCTAGCAGCCATTGCAATCTGCAACAGATTACAACATGTGCTTCATTACACCAAACTTACATTATATTAAACTATAAAACCAACCCTTAGAAGATACATTCACACTCACCCTACAATAACTATCGACTAAATGACATGGCAATCATATCTGTGGCTCCAAGCAACGTGACCGACCATTTACCAACTCCATCTAACATCTAATTTAAACATTACTGGTCTTGTACTGCTCAAATGTAACACACATGAACTTGCCTCTTCTTAACGTGCTCCGCCTCACAAACTTGTGGAGCTACCGCATTAATCTCCGCAGTTATGTCCTCCCAAATCTTCCATCTCCTTGTGTGTGTCAACCTGTCCTGTGGACACTCGATCCAATCCCGTGCGTGGGGTACCAGTATGTCAAGCTCCTGCGGTTCGAATGCCATGTTCCTGCTGCTTGGTTCCTCTGTTGGCCTCTTTCGGCCACGGCCACCTGTCGCTGTACTTGAAGTGCTGGCCAGGCTACTCTTTCAAAGAGTTCCTGGCACTCATGGTCTCCCTCAGATTGAGATCCAGCCATGTTTGCAACAACTTTTTGCCTTTCTAGCACACCTTTATATAATTTCATTGGCGTACATCAGCGACACCCTGCGTTCCGTGCGGCAGCATTCCGTACGGCAGCGTAGACCGTGCGGCGCATAGGCCACGCCCATACCAGCGGAAAAAAAACAAAAAAAAAACAGGCATACTTGTTAAGTCTGATTCAGTAGTTAATGGCAGATTTGAACACCAATAAACACCTAAAACTGTGGCCACACATGAAATGTATATGTGAATGTACATTTTTACTGTGCACTTGTTTGGTATGTACAACAAATGACACTAACCCATTCCATATGTTAATCCAGTCCACCACTCAGGCAATAGTAATCAGTGCTTGCATCCAAATCACATGTGAAAGGTCTCCAAATACTGCCTTGATGCTAGGTACATTTCATTCCACATCTCTAGTGTGGGCCGGTAGAAGGTAAGTGTTCACATGGCACCATGGCCTAATATTGGGAAAAGGGCTTGCACTATTTGCTATGTTTCTGGTGTATAGCTTTCACTATAATAAAGCTGTCTAGTTTAGTACCTTGTAGAGTTAGGTGTAACTGGCTAGTGATACAGACTATTTCACCTGTTGTTTTCACCCATGTTTGGTGAATATAATATATTATATATAATGGATTGCAAACTTCTTTCACCCTGTCTGTTTTGGAGATACTAAGTAATGGCATGGTCTGCTCAGCTATGCAAAGCTACAGCAAGTGTTGTTTTGCGATGCAATGGGTTAGCCGTCTGATGTGGCGCATACACGCTGCTAATGACAAAATGAACAATAAAGTTAATACCAAATATCACTCTGAACAACCAATTACAGGACATGATTGCTTGAATTGTGCCATTGCTAAGATGGCGGCCTATGGCAGAGCAGCCCCATTCTCGGCCGCGGAGCTGAGGGCACTGGTCTCCGTTATGGAGACCAGGCTGGGGCGTGCGGGGCCCTTCATTACAAACCGCCAGAAGCGGCAGGCGTATGCCGCTGCCCGCAGGCGCATATTCGCGTGCACCCAGGTGCGCAGGACCATCGCTCAGCTGGAGCGGCGATGGTCAGATCTGAGGCGGAGACAGCCGGATTTGCTCCAGCAAATCAGGGCCAGCATTGCACGATGTGAGTGTTTACACATTAAATGGCCAATTGTACATTATTGCTTCCATGACCTTTTTTAAGGCAATAAGGTAACCTGGCTGATGACGAGTTAAACATGGCATACACTATATGTGTGGTACTTCCTGTTTGACATGCTGTAATGTGGGTCCAATATGTCATTGTTTTTGGTGAATGATGAATGAACAAATCATGTGCCTTATTTAACACTCTGCATTTTGATTTTTCTTACAGCACGTGAACGTGCAAGACAGGCCCGTGAGCAGGGCCAGGAGGAGCTGGCGGCCCAGGAGGAGCTGGCCAAGGAGGTGGAGGCCGAGGAGGAGGCCTGCGAGGTGGTGGAGCTTGAAGAAAGTGGTAGGTAAACATAAGGCATCATTAATAATTGGTGGTACTACTATTTGTTATGTACCACTGCTGAATCTAGTGTGTTTTACTCTATTATTAATTAATAAACTAAAGTGGGTTACAACAGACACACTTAGGGGTTTATAGGCCCAAACTGCAAACGTGGAATCTGGAGGCTCACGTAGGTGATGAGTGTTTATTTATGGAGGGTCTTTCTATACAAGCACAAATAAAACATCAATGGAGTATGGTCAGGCCTGATTTATAATGGAGTCACAAGTGGGCAGTTCCCCTGGGCCCCCCTCTAGCCAGTTGGCCCGTGTTGTTGCCATGTATTTTTGAAAGCTATTATGTAGGATGGATTGACCTTAGAAATTGTTTGGTGTATGAAAGCGGATTAGTGCTGCACTTTCACCTATCTGGCAATGTGACAATGATTCATGAAGTAAGGGGTAGAGGGACTAGGCTAGCCTTTTTATGTGGTATCTATCTATCTATGTATCCATCCATCCATCTTTTTTTTCCCATTACAAACAGTATTGCCTATGTAATTTTTTGTATGTATGATTTATCATGCTGTAGGTACTTAGGATTGACTGTACAAGGTCTACCTGAATAGCATAATTAATGTTGAACCCCCTTTAACATGCCCACAGATGACCAGAGGGAACAAGGCGAGGGAAAGAGAGGGGCCCTCCTCAGGCTGCGCAAGTACCTGGTCGTCATGGCTGCAGAGGTGCAGGACCTGTGCGACCTCCTGCTGTGGAGCTTTTTTTTTTAAGTTTATGTTTAAATGTTAATAAATTTTTGTGATAAAAGTTAGAAGTGGTCTGTGTGTTATTATATTATTTTACAGTATAAATATAAGTATATAAGTATAAATAGTGCTGTTTATTTATGTAAGGTGCAAAAGGTATATACAGTATATAGATGGGTTTATTGCATACAAGTGTTTGAAAGTGAAGGGTAAAGATGTACATAGTGTGTTGATGTGTATGTGTGTGTTTGCATGTGAAGAATAATTTATGATGTCATATGCATACATAACACATGGGCGTGAAGGGGCAAGAAAGAATGTTTTGAACTTAGCATGATGTAAGGGTTAATCTAAAGTGGTAGTAAAGTGTTTAATTATCAATTAGTTAAATAATTGATGACCATTAAAAACAATCCCTTTTTAATGAGGTTGCCTAATTGCATAAGTGGGTCATGTTACAGATTTGAGTGTTCTGATAATAGTGGTGATTTGTGCGTAAATACACTGCATCGGTGCGTACGGGCTCCCGTCCGTTCTGACGCGGTAAGACCGTGCAGAATATGTGTGTGTACACCGCACACGCAAGGTTTGGATGTCGTCCGTAAACACGCCCTCCTCTTAAAGAGTGAGTCCGTCCGAATGCGGAGGCTCGGTGGGCGTTTCTACGGACGATGTCCGCACAGCGTGGCGTGCGACATGCTCCGAAAGATTTCGGAAATGTACGCACCGACCAGAATAACCTCCTATGAGATATAATTTTCACATAAACCGGATCCCTCATCTACAAGCTGGTCCTAAAGATGGAGCACTTCTCATTCCATGCTGGTGCTCGCCGGAATGTCCCAGTTGGCTGAGAGGGACTCCATTAGATTGGGATGCATGTCCCAGTCATTCGGCGGCGAGACCCTGCCCGTCTCTGCTTCAGGGAGATCGGCGGGGTTAGGGGGGGAGACAGCGGGGGGTCGACAGGGAGCTCTGTCAGAATGGGATGCACGAGCGTCTCGTGCGTGTGTGTCCCCTTCCGACCCGCAAGCAAGAGGCCGGTTCCATCTGTATATCCTCAAGGATTTACCTCCTGTGCTGGTTGTAGAACACAATCTGTCAACTCTGGTCCAAACAAGAAAACTCAGGATTCTGGTCTGATCACCAATGTCCTGGACCTAGGAGTAATTAAATACATTGGGTCAGGCCACTTCTCTTTTTTACATAAGGCCAGCTAAAGAAAGAAAAAAGTGGAACTTCGTACAATAGGGCGCAATATATACTTATAATCGACACGTGGATATAGTCCTTTATGGTGACGTGGTCTCTCCTGGTGGTGTTAGTGTCCAATTGTGATCCTCAGTTTCACGTGAAGGTAGTTTAATCATGTGGCGGAAACAATAATGATAAAATCATTAGAACCAGTTGAGTGTTTTCTTTGAACAAAGTGCTCTTTCAAGTTATGTGAAGAGGTACTTGTTTCCTATCTGGGCGCCCGCTAAGTTAATTGCGCACCATGCTATTCTCCGTATAAAAATCGGATCGCATCGGATACCACAAATACACATACACGATATTGAGCGATGCGATCCGATTCGATTTCCCATAGGAAACAATGTTAAATGGATCAATTTACCCAAATCAGCATAGGGAAGAATGGTAAATGGGCCAGAAACCCCCCAAAAAAACACAGAGCAGTGGAATGTCCCCCCAAAAGTAGTTGACGCCACCCCGCCATCAACGTGAACCCGAAGCGTGGCGAGCGCAGCGAGCCCGCGAGGGGTGGCGGTACGCGTCCTCCGACCTTTTCATGCCCTACTATCCACTAGGGCGTGGAGTGAGAATAGAATAGTGTGGCGAGCGCAGCGAGCCCCGCGAGGGGACGCGGATACCTTCACAGGTAAACGTGTCCCTTCGCGGGCTTCCCAGGTGTCCGCGTCGCCATGGACACCTGGGAAGCCCGCGAGGGGACGCGTATAACTGTGAAAGTATCCGCGTCCCCTCGCGGGGCTCGCCACGCTTCGGGCTCGGTGGCTCGCTGCGCTCGCCACACTATTCTATTCTCGCTCCACGCCCTAGTGGATAGTAGGACATGAAAAGGTCGGAGGACGCGTACCGTTGATGGCGGGGTGGCATCAACTACTTTTGGGGGGACATTTCAATGTTCAGGGGTGTTTTTGGCCCATTTATTATTGTTCCTATGATAATTTGGCTAAATTGAGCCATTTCACATTGTTTCCTATGGGAAATCGGATCGCATCGTATACCATCGTACATCATCGAGTACCGAATCCGATGCGATCCGATTTCATTACAGTGCCGTACGTAGAAAACCTGGGTGCCCAGATAGGAAACAAGTACCTGTGAAGAATATCGATCTAGCGTACCCAACTCACGTCAAGTTGATACAAATCCTATTATGGTATCTTTGTGATTTCTGATCTAAATTTTTAGGATGTGGTCCAATCCATCCTTCATGAGCTAACAAATACATATCGTGTGTAGATTCAGTGATGTGAGATGTGTTATTGGTGTGTGAGGTGCTGAAAAAGATTATTTTAAACAGCGTACCTCACCAAGAACGCAAGGTGAAGTAAGTATATAAAGGTATCTTTATAATGTGGGCGTACCCCTACTCACGATGTTTTTGTGATGTTCAAACCAATAAAGGTTTATTTTATTCTTGTTCTCTTTTAAGGTACCACAACCCTTTTCCACTCTGTCATATGTGCTCAAATATGTAAAAGGAAAAAATATATATAATGTGTAAAACAATAAAACTTGATTATAGGGGGGAGGTGTCTACCAAATTATGTGGCACACCTCACTCACCCTCAATAGTGAATAAACTTTAAGGTGCAAAAGTTGAAAAGGGCGTACCCTAACTCACACTTGAGTGTTGGGTAGTCCACGTATCTGGGTTTCTTTTACCGGGTGTGGCGTCATAGGACCATATACCAAAATTCAATCATTCGTAGTACAAGAAAAGAAAGATAAGCCCAATGTGTAGATCTTTCCAAGTTAAATTTCTGTTTTTCTGGAAAACCAGTCAGCCAGAATGAAGGGCATACCTTACTCACCCTTGTGGTGATAGAGTGAAAACTCTTAATGGTTTCTTCGGTTTCTCAATGTTGTTTCTACCCGTGGTTTCCCCGGAAAATTATTTTGTATTGGTTAATGGTTAAAAAGTTTCAGTTTTTAATCCAGACAGATAAAAAAAGTACAGGGGTCCCACTGGGGAAAAACCTCAAAGCAATTTGAAGTCCAACAATGACAAGAAAATAAAAATTTCAAAAGAAGTCCAATACATACATCCAAGAATAAATGGCTGCTCACACTTCTCTGGCAGGATCAACGTGTTTCGGTCATTGGACCTTTATCAAGATGTGCCGGAGTAGTGTGGGAAGCCGATATTTAACTGGTGAACAGCCAATCAACCGTTTACAGGAAGTGAAGTCAATTCATTACATATGCAAATTTTGGTTTCATACTCATATTCTGTATGAATTATCCACTTAACAGAGATTTATAATGATAATAAAAAATGTCTGCAAAGAACCATTATTCTAAAACCATGAAAATCCAGTTCTCACAGCAGTTATATCAATTGTGTGTTATCCGTTGTCATGGGAACGCTCTCTACTTCCGGTTTTCGGATGTTAGAAGCAGCGATATAGGTCCAAATTTGTAGATCAAAAGTAAAAGGAAGGTTTGTAAATGTCCCCATAGGTGTAGATGCTTTTGTGGGAACATAAGGAGTATGTTTGTTATACTCCCCGAATCACATGGCGTGGGTAAACGGATATTTCCGGGAAGGGGCTTAGTTGCACTCACCATGCTGTCTGGGTCCGGCCAGTCGGGATCCCGATGTCGGGATAATGACTGTCGGGATCCCGACTGTCGGACCCCTATACAACACCCCTTAAATGGCAATCATGTTCCTGATTTAGTTGTTTAGGAATTATGCAGCATGAAAAAAAAAGGGGAAAAAATATTCACTGAGATTCTGAGGAAGCCGCTGAGGCGGGGAAACGGGGCAGAGGCGGGGAAACGCGTCAATCATTTCCGAACATCGGCCAGTTACACACCCTGCTGCCCATGGTTCTACACCAGAAAAGGCTGCATCTCTGGAAAGCACCAGCGGCCGGGAGGGAACCCGTGGACGCTGATCACAGGGACGGACATCCTCCTCTAAAAAGTGGAGCTCCACTCACAAGTATTTTAAAATACTTATTTTTTTTCCCCTTTTTTTCATGCTGCATGATTTCTAAACCACTAAATCAGGAACATGATTGCCATTTAAGAACTATTGAGAGACCTGTTGATAATATATATATACCCCAACAATAGTGCCTTCAGCGCCCTCAAATAGTAATGTCCATATGATAAAATAACTCTTGGTTATTTCATTTGAAGATTTCTTTTATTTTTCAGAACCGCGATCAGTACCCAACGCGTTTCGTCTCCAATAGACACTTCATCAGGGGTTCATGATCTTATAAATAGATTTTAAACCCATCTGGGTCATGAAATCGAGAATCACAGTCAGATACAAAAAAGTCTGAATAAGAACCAAATTCTTCCGGTTTGTGTTTTGGTATAATAGAAACCAACCATGGAGCTCTGGGGTGATGGACAGTCCCGGATATAAAATGTCCAAGGGGAAAAGCTTATTTCCCAGGTACTGGTCCAGGGGGAGAACCACAGTGGTGTCGCTGTGGGGCAGGAGTGGCCCAGGATGGCACAAATAACCAAGCAAAAAGAATCACACTAAACACATACATTTTCCGTTTTGCACTCCGTATGAATGGTGTCTCAGTGCTTCCAGGCACCCCAGCACTACAATCCCTGGGGCCTAGGAACTTTTGGCATCAGGGCGCTAAGCAGCAGACTGAGAAGGGTTTTAAACCTCTCAGTCTGCTGCTTAGCGCCCTGATGCCAAAAGTTCCTAGGGGAGCTGGTAAAACCAATAACAGAATTATTCAACCAGTCACTAGCTACTGGAGTAATCCCAGAGGACTGGAAAACAGCGAATGTAGTCCCACTGCACAAAAGTGGAAGCAAGGAAGAGGTAAGCAACTATCGACCAGTGAGCCTTACATCAGTAGTAGGGAAATTGATGGAAACGCTCTTAAAACAAAGAGTTGTAGAATATCTCAAAACCAGCAATTTACAGGATCCAAAACAGCATGGGTTTACTGGGGGAAGATCATGTCAAACAAATCTTATTGACTTTTTTGACTGGGTGACTAAAGTAATAGATCAAGGTGGGGCTGTAGATGTAGCTTATCTAGACTTTAGTAAAGCTTTTGATACTGTCCCACATCGCAGACTGTTAAATAAACTTGAAAGTTTGGGATTGGATTCTAAGATAGTTGAATGGATAAGAGCGTGGTTGCAGGACAGAAAACAGAGAGTTGTAGTAAACGGAGTACAGTCAAAGGAGGGAAAGGTTACAAGTGGAGTACCCCAGGGATCTGTACTTGGACCAGTGCTTTTTAATATCTTTATTGGTGATATTGCAAATGGGATTGAAGGTAAAATGTGCCTTTTTGCAGATGACACAAAGGTATGCAACAGGGTAGACACACCAGGAGAGGTAAAACAAATGATTGAGGATCTAGGTAGATTAGAGGAATGGTCAAGAGCATGGCAACTACAGTTTAATGCCAAAAAAATGCTAAATCATGCACTTGGGTCTCAGAAATCCAAAGACTAAATATAATATAAATGGCACTATAATGGAAACTACTGAGGAAGAGAGGGATCTAGGTGTCACTATTTCAGGGGACTTAAAAGCAGGTAGGCAATGTAACAAAGCAATGAAGAAGGCAAGTCAGATGCTTGGTTGCATAGGGAGAGGTATCAGCAGTAGAAAGAAAGAAGTAATAATGCCACTGTATAGGTCATTGGTACGACCTCACCTAGAGTATTGTGTTCAGTTCTGGAGGCCATATCTCCAGAAGGATATAAATACATTAGAGACTGTACAAAGAAGGGCAACTAATATGTATACTTTAGAGCAGAGAAGGGAAAGGGGGGACATGATAGAAACTTTCAAATATATCAAGGGTTTTAACAAGGTACAGGTGGGAGACATTCTTCACAGGAAGAGGAGCAACAGAACACGAGGACATGCACTGAAACTAGGGGGAGGAAGGTACAGGTGGGAGACATTCTTCACAGGAAGAGGAGCAACAGAACACGAGGACATGCACTGACACTAGAGGGAGGAAGATTCAGGGGAAATGTGAGGAAGAATTACTTCACAGAAAAAGAGTAGTAGATAAGTGGAATAGCCTACCATCAGAGGTGGTAGACGCAAATACAGTAGTACAATTTAAACATGCTTGGGATAAGCATATTGATATCCTTACAAAAAAATAAGGATCAAATATGGTTTGAGGTAACATGTTTAAAAAAGGGGCAGACTAGATGGGCCAAGTGGTTCTTATTTGCCGTCAAATTCTATGTTTCAATCCCATGAGCGAAGGAAATTCCCCAATTGAAGAGACTCCAAATCTGTCCAGCAGATCAACGAGTCCCTTGTCTCCTGAAACAGTAGCAGTGTTTCCTGTTTCATTGATTTTGGGTTCCCGGACCAACTGGACAGAATGTTCCATCGGAAAGGCCTTGAGTGAAACCCTGCATACTGCAGGGTCTCAAATGTTGCCACCATTTTGCCCAACAGCTTCAAACTGCCATATAGAGGGATTTGGCGACTGGATAATTGCCATCACCAACCGGCGAATGTCCACTGCCTTGGACTCTGGAAGGAAAACACGATGTAGATGTGTGTCCAAAATCACACCCAAAAACTGAAGTTTCTGAGCGGGCGTTAAATGAGACTTTGGCAGATTTAACATCCACCCGTGGTCTCGAAGAAACTGCATTGCAATCGTCAGATGTTCCTGCAACTTCTCTGCCGTTTCCGCCCTTAACAAGAGGTCATCCAAGTATGGAATAATCACAATCCCTTTTAACCTGAGAGCCGCTGCCATGACAGCTATCACCTTTGTGAAAACTCTCGGCGCTGTGGCCAGTTGGAAGGGTAGAGGCGTTTTGCAATAGGAACAACTCATCTGCAGTTTCAGGCTGAAACTGCAGATGAGTTGTTCCTATTGCAAAACGCAGCAAAGATTGATGTTCCCTGCATATCGGCACGTGTAGATAAGCATCCTGGATGTCCACTGAGGCTAAAAATTCTCCAGGTTCTATGCTTAAAAGCACTGACCGAAGAGATTCCATACTGAAGTGATCCACCCACAGATGTAGGTTTAAAGACTTCAGGTTTAGAATGGGTCAGAAGGAACCATCCGGTTTGGGGACTAAGAAAAGAATGGAATAAAATCCCATCTTTCTTTCCTCCTGAGGTACCGGGATCACAACTCCGTTGCCGCCCCCAAGAGGGCTTTCCGCAAGCGAGCTTCTCGTGGCAAGGGTGTTGGGAGAAATCTATTTTGGAGGGACTCCCCTGAGATTGATCCTGTAACCCAGCAAAATTATAGAGTGAACCCAAGGGTACGGGGTGGAGAGACACCACACATCCCTATACTGCAGGAGGCAAACCCCCCCCCCCCCCCTCTGATCCCAGAACGGGGAGTCTCCGCCTCGTCATGCTGAGGACTTATCCTCACTTTTTGAAGAATGTTTCTCTGCAAAGGCCCCAAAGTGGGATCTGGGCGACCTTCCTTTGCCACAAGGAAACTTTGTTCTGCCTGGTTGTCCTCTACTGGACACACCCCCTCGAAAGGAGGAACGAAAGGAAGACCTGAATGCCCCAAACATTGACACTGAGTGCTTAGTAGATGTGGTGGGGAGGAAAGTGCTCCCCCCCCCCTTATTTAACCACTTGAGTGGTATGCCCAGAGATTTTCCGGGCTCAGCTGCGCTGCCGCAGCGGGCTGTCCCGGAAAATATCTGGGCATACCCCTATTATACAATAGGTGCGCACCACTGGTGCAGCGCCTCTACAGCACATCCCGTGACCAGCTCCAGTCCCCCCCTGTTCCTTTGCTCTGGCGATCGGTAAGCCGGAGCTTCCCTGACCCGCCAGCCAGCCCATCACTCATGTTACGGTGACGTCGGCGGCAGGCTCGGGTATGGTTGGCCAGGCTTGGGGGGGACTCGGAAGCGCTCAGGCACCCGAGTCCTCCCGAGCCGCGAACATCACCCTGCCTGCCGCCGACGTCACTGCTAAATGTGACAGGCGGCATAGGCTGGGGGAGAGAGGCAGCAAGGAAGCTCCGGCGTACTAACGCCGGAGCGGAGGTGAGGGGGGGGGGGCTGCTTCCAGCTTTCTGTGGTGGGTTTTGCTGGGGCAGGATAAACCTGCCCTGGTAGGTTTGTCCTGCTCCAGCAAAACCCACCACTCAAGGGGTTAATAAGTGAATCCAGTTGAGCCCCAAAAAGAAGTTCTCCTTTGAAAGCCAATGCCTCTAGAGACTTTTTAGACTCGCTATCAGCTTCCCAAGCCTTAAGCCAGAGTGGCTGACACCTTTGACTCCATCTTGGCGCCTTCTCCACCAGCCTCACAAACATATTCCGCTGCACACTTTAGCTTTTCTGCCAAAGCAAAAGCTTCTGTGTCTGGTTGAAGCTGAGCACGCCAAGCATCAGCCCACTTCATCATGGCCTTGGATACCCAAGCTGATGCAATGACCGGACGTAAAGTAAAGCCATCCCCTTCAAACACAGCTTTCAGACAGCCTTCAATCTTTTTATCCACGGGGTCTTTGAAGGCAGGACCCCCTTTTACAGGCAAAGCAGTGGTCTTAGACAACCTAGAAACAGCTGCATCCACCAGAGGGACCTTTTCCCACACTTTCACATGCTCCACCGGCATGGGGTACATGTTGGCAAATCTCTCTTTTTTTTTTTTATATTTTATTGACAGAAAAAGACAAACTTATACAGAATACAGTTACAGAGAACAAAATAAAGTTGTCTGGTCGGTAACTAACAATAGTAACATTGGTTGATGGTACATTCACGCGATCTGTAGGATGATTATAGCACCACATTAATTCACAAATATACATTTATATATTAATTCAGAAGGGAGGGTCGTTAGTTAAGGTTTCAGTTAAGTACCAGGTGGTGTCCGAGAAAGAGTTTCTTAGGGCGGGTTTTAAAGGGGGGGAGAGGGTATGTATGTAGGGCAACCAGGTATCAAAGAATTTGTTTGCCAATTTTTCTTTTTGAACAGAGGTTTCTGTCCAATCCATCATAAACAGATATGTTATTCTGGGGAAGGCTAAGGATAATGAGGGTGGGGTTGTCAAGATCCATTCTGACAGTATCGTTTTTTTTAACAGTCGCTGCCATTTTAACAAGTAACAGTCGAGTGCCTGATGATCGGCGTTTGCAATCTGCCGATGAATACTTCCCCCAAAAGACCCAAGCTTTTGAGATATTATAATCTATATCTAGTTTTGTTTTGACATAGTTCTGAAACTCTATCCAAATAGACTGCACAACATCACAGGACCACATGCAGTGCATCAAGTGCGCATCTGGGTTACCGCACTTGTAACAATTGGCGTTGGGAGCTCCCCCGTAAGATATTTAAGTTTTGGAGTAAAATTTGATCTATATAATAACTTTTGATGCATCTCCATATAGGATATAGATACTAGGCTCTTGTTTAAGGTCTGGTATGCTGTCAACATGGTCTTGTTGGCAAATCTCTTGAGCATGAGAAGCCTTTTATGAGGTGTCTTCCATGCTTCCCCAAGTAGTGCCTTCATGCCCTCATCCGAAGGGAAGGTAACTGCATCCCTGCACTGTTTCCTAAATACACCCTGAACTGGCACTTTATCCTCATCTGAGAGGTTTAATGTTTGTTTAACTGCCAATATTAAATCTTCAATACCAGGGACAGAAGACTCAAACTCGTCCCTCTGGTCCCAAAACATATCTTCAGTACATTCACCTTCATCTTCGGACTCTAAATTAAGAAGGGGAGGTGTGGATAAAGGGTGCCTGGGTGAAGTTACCTCAGGAGCCTTGGAAAGCTGCTCCATAAAAGTATTCATTTTATGGACAATCTGTGCTGTGTCCTGCATTACTTGCAGTAGAGCAGAGTCCCCCTGAGATGGGGTAATAGAGCCCACAGACGGTTGAGAGGAGGATAAAGGCCTAGGAGATTTAACAAGCTCATCTCTCTGCCTACTCAAAGCCTGTACTAAGGCATTCATAGATCTCCCTAATGCAGCCACCCACGCAGGTTCAGGCTGCTCAGACCTCTGGGCTTGAGCCCCACTGGGCACAGACTCACATGCAGGGCACAAGTCTCCCTGATCCATCTGTTCAATAGTTAATTTAATTCCACAAAACCTGTAGTTATTTAACATGGCAGACGCTCCCTCCCCAAGAGCAGCAGCACTACACCTTTCTGTCATGATAACACACACACAGTGCACAATATTAGGCGTTTGTACAGAATAATATACCCAAGTACTTATCTGTCTGCTCTGCTGCAATGGACCCTCAGCGGCCTCCAGGGAAAGCGCTGCCCAGGAGAAACTTTCCACTCAGTTCTGTAGTGTAAAATCCTCCTCCAGCTCCGCACAGTGTGGAGAGAAATGGCGCCAGAACAGCGTGTAGGAAGAGACCAAGTCTCTGCTTCAGTGGGGAGGGAAGCTTTTTGGCACCCTATGCCAAAAAGCGTCAGCCCCTATGCCTGAGTCCTCACCAGGTCAGCTCCAGACCTCAGGCATGACAGTTATTCTGTACTGACCGAAGAGGGTGTAGGACAAGAGGCTGCTGTAGTGACAGAGGAGGGTGCGGGATAAGAGGCTGCTGTAGTGACAGAGGAGGGTGTAGGATAAGAGGCCGCTGTAGTGACAGAGGAGGGTGCGGGATAAGAGGCTGCTGTAGTGACAGAGGAGGGTGCGGGATAAGAGGCCGCTGTAGTGACAGAGGAGGGTGCGGGATAAGAGGCCGCTGTAGTGACAGAGGAGGGTGCGGGATAAGAGGCCGCTGTAGTGACAGAGGAGGGTGCGGGATAAGAGGCCGCTGTAGTGACAGAGGAGGGTGCGGGATAAGAGGCCGCTGTAGTGACAGAGGAGGGTGCGGGATAAGAGGCCGCTGTAGTGACAGAGGAGGGTGCGGGATAAGAGGCCGCTGTAGTGACAGAGGAGGGTGCGGGATAAGAGGCCGCTGTAGTGACAGAGGAGGGTGCGGGATAAGAGGCCGCTGTAGTGACAGAGGAGGGTGCGGGATAAGAGGCTGCTGTAGTGACAGAGGAGGGTGCGGGATAAGAGGCTGCTGTAGTGACAGAGGAGGGTGCAGGATAAAAGGCCGCTGTAGTGACGGAGAAGGGTGCGGGATAAGAGGCTGCTGTAGTGACAGAGGAGGGTGCGGGATAAGAGGCTGCTGTAGTGACAGAGGAGGGTGCGGGATAAGAGGCTGCTGTAGTGACAGAGGAGGGTGTAGGATAAGAGGCTGCTCTAGTGACAGAGGAGGGTGCGGGATAAGAGGCTGCTGTAGTGACAGAGGAGGGTGCGGGATAAGAGGCCGCTGTAGTGACAGAGGAGGGTGCGGGATAAGAAGCCGCTGTAGTGACAGAGGAGGGTGCGGGATAAGAGGCCGGTGTAGAGACGGAGGAGGGTGCGGGATAAGAGGCCGCTGTAGTGACAGAGGAGGGTGCGGGATAAGAGGCCGCTGTAGTGACAGAGGAGGGTGCAGGATAAGAGGCTGCTGTAGTGACAGAGGAGGGTGCAGGATAAGAGGCTGCTGTAGTGACAGAGGAGGGTGCATGATAAGAGGCCGCTGTAGTGACAGAGGAGGGTGCAGGATAAGAGGCTGCTGTAGTGACAGAGGAGGGTGCAGGATAAGAGGCCGCTGTAGTGACAGAGGAGGGTGCAGGATAAGAGGCTGCTGTAGTGACAGAGGAGGGTGCAGGATAAGAAGCCGCTGTAGTGACAGAGGAGGGTGCAGAATAAGAGGCCGCTGTAGTGACAGAGGAGGGTGCGGGATAAGAGGCTGCTGTAGTGACAGAACAAGGGTAATATGTGACTCTGTAATAAGTGATTATTCCTCACCTGTGCTGGTATCTGTAGGGATTTCTTCCTCCTTACACTGCTGGTCACCCCTCATATCCTTCTCTTCCCCCTCTGTATCTTCCCACATAATATCACACAGATCTATATAAAATCACAGATATCTTACAATCACATTATTTTTCATTTAAATTAATTGCGTCTTTGGCATCTATTTGTTGATTTATCTCTAAGTCCCCCCCCCCCTTCAATGAAAAACTAATTCAGAATACTACAGGAATCCAGAAAACATAAAAACACATCACCCTTCTCTAATAGCGTTAAAGATAGTGTTACAGATCCTTTCATTGTGCAGGATGGAATGCAGACAAACTGGCCTCATCTATGTTTTCTTTCTATTAAACAACCTCACCCCTCTGGCAATAACAGAAACATGGTGCACACTAGACAGTAACTGCTTCATCTGAGGCCCTCTAACACAGTGAACTCCACATCACTAATCATTTGTTGGTGTGGTCGCCCCAGTTTCATCACCTTTCAAATAGCTACGATATATATTAGTTTTTTTTAGACATATGGACTGAGTTTGTAAATAGTAAAGTTCTGAGTGATCCGGTAGCGGAGTCACATGACCAGAAGGATGGGGAGGGAAGTGTTACACTAAGGGGGTGTCACGTGCGCAAGTGTCAACATTGACACCAAAAAAATCATGAAAAACTCGTTCCGCCCTTTTAATGTGTCAACTTTTTACATGTTGATCCTTTGCTTGTGTTGACCTTTCTGGGCCAGATTAGACACTGTTGGCCCCATGATACACATCCTTATTAACACAAGTGACTGCAACCCTACATTACCATACGTTACCAAAAATGACCATACATTACTGTGGAGCCCAGGAGTTGGGAACTGTGTCTGATCTCCATATATAATACACCAGTCTGCTCCACCTGCATTATCATCACGGAGCACCACAGTCTGCGCCACCTATTTAACATTAAATTAGAATGTAACAATAATACTAGATGCAATTTCCTGACGCTGCCGGACTCAACACTGGGTCCTCCCTGCTGCCTCCTCCGCAACCCGCAACTTGTCTGTTATGGACAATTGAAACATTCCTGGACCCTGGAACTCAGAGCGAGGGCGGAGTACGGTGGAACGCACAATCCGGAAGTTCAGTGGGACGCACAGCCCAAAAGTACCCGGAAGTGCGGCGTGTGTAACCTGCTATTGTGTCTGGGAGAGAGCAGTCCTCGGGTGAGTGTCCCCATAAACAGGGGTGAGAGGGTATGGGTAGCGGGGGACCCGTGGGAGCTGCTGCTGGGATACGGCGCCTCCCGGCCTTACACGTGTGCTGTGGGGCTGTGGCTGAGGGGGGACATAATAGCTGTATATCCCGATACAGTGACTGGGGCCCTGTCCCACCCTCTGCCATAGGCTGGTTACCAGCAGTGTGTGGCCCCTCTGACACAGTATTAGTCCTCTTTATATAGCATCATCACTGGGCTATTGTGCTGATAAATATGTGTATAATCAGCCTTGTATACAATTGGTGATATGTGTACTACACCACTGTGTAAGAGGGATATACCCACAGTAGTGTACATATGGCTGTATACAGTGTATGTGCTGCATAATATACCCCTATTATATACATAGTGCTGCATGTACTTCTAGAGAGATCGTGATTGCTAGGAGTCCGTGGGCTGAACAAGCTGTAGCCGTGTACAGGGAAATCCCCCTCTGTATATGTGACAACGCCGTGCATGTATTTGTGTGCAGCAATTCCACATAAGGCGCATTGTGTGATATTTACTATCCGTAAGCCTGAGATAGGCAGGTGCTGCTGTCATACCATTATCCTCAGTCTGTGTAACACTTGGGGATACTAAGTACAGCATTGTATCTAATATATGTGAAGCCTAAATACTATATATTGCAGCACACTAAGTATGGGGCTGATTCAGACCTGATCGCAGGGTTGTGAATTTGCAGCGGCCACAGTTCAGCCAAGACTCCGGCCCGCTAGAGTGATATCCCGCCTTGTGAAGCAATGCGCAGCCGTGCAAATATGTCCAAATCCTGTCGCAAGCCGTTCACCGTCGGATGATTGTTACACTGGTCCCGTCATATCCAGCCCAGTGCTGACGTCACCCACCCTCCCCTAATACAGGCATATCCAGCCCAGTGCTGACGTCACACACCCTCCCCTAATACAGGCATATCCGGCCTGGTGCTGACATCACACACCCTCCCCTAATACAGGCGTATCCAGCCCAGTGCTGACATCACACACCCTCCCCTAATACAGGCGTATCCGGCCTGGTGCTGATGTCACATACCCTCCCCTAATACAGGTGTATCCGGCCCGGTGCTGACGTCACACACCCTCCCCTAATACAGGTATATCGGGCCTGGTGCTGACGTCACACACCCTCCCGTAATACAGGCAAACCCAGCCTGGTGCTGACATCACCCACCCTCCCCTAATACAGGCGTATCCGGCCTGGTGCTGACATCACCCACCCTTCCGTAATACAGGCATATCCGGCCTGGTGCTGACATCACACACCCTCCCCTAACACGCTCAGGTACACCTAGCGTATTTCCACGCACCCATGCGGTTTTCTTAGCACTCCCTTATTTTCAACTCTCGATGTCTACTTCCTGTCAATCGCCTTGTGAATGTACTCATGCGCAGTTCATCGATCATCAGCCGAATGCAAATTTGTGGTTGTGTGATCAGGTCTGAATTAGCCCTTATGTGCAGAGGGTAATATCGCTCACATAGACTATAACAGCAGCATAATAAGTGTACAATACACTGACTTACAGATAGTACACTGTAATACAGCAGATCATCTCTTACACAGATACACTGACTTACAGATGGTACACAGTAATACAGCAGATAATCTCTTACACAGATACACTGACTTACAGATAGTACACAGTAATACTGCACATCATCTCTTACACAGATACACTGACTTACAGATAGTACACAGTAATACGGCACATCATCTCTTACACAGATACACTGACTTACAGATAGTACGCAGTAATACGGCACATCATCTCTTACACAGATACACTGACTTACAGATAGTACACAGTAATACGGCACATCATCTCTTACACAGATACACTGACTTACAGATAGTACGCAGTAATACGGCACATCATCTCTTACACAGATACACCGACTTACAGATAGTACACAGTAATACGGCACATCATCTCTTACACAGATACACTGACTTACAGATAGTACACAGTAATACGGCTCATCATCTCTTACACAGATACACTGACTTACAGATGGTTCGCAGTAATACGGCACATCATCTCTTACACAGATACACTGACTTACAGATGGTAAGCCGTAATACGGCACATCATCTCTTACACAGATACACCGACTTACAGATGGTACACAGTAATACGGCACATCATCTCTTACACAGATACACCGACTTACAGATAGTACGCAGTAATACGGCAGATCATCTCTTACACAGATACACTGACTTACAGATGGTACGCAGTAATACGGCACATCATCTCTTACACAGATACACTGACTTACAGATGGTACGCAGTAATACGGCACATCATCTCTTACACAGATACACTGACTTACAGATGGTACGCAGTAATACGGCAGCTCATCTTTTACACAGATACACCGACTTACAGATGGTACGCAGTAATACGGCAGATCATCTCTTACACAGATACACTGACTTACAGATGGTACGCAGTAATACGGCAGATCATCTCTTACACAGATACACTGACTTACAGATAGTACACAGTAATACGGCACATCATCTCTTACACAGATACACTGACTTACAGATGGTACGCAGTAATACGGCAGCTCATCTCTTACACAGATACACCGACTTACAGATGGTACACAGTAATACGGCACATCATCTCTTACACAGATACACTGACTTACAGATAGTACACAGTAATACGGCACATCATCTCTTACACAGATACACTGACTTACAGATGGTACGCAGTAATACGGCAGATCATCTCTTACACAGATACACTGACTTACAGATGGTACGCAGTAATACGGCAGATCATCTCTTACACAGATACACTGACTTACAGATGGTACGCAGTAATACGGCACATCATCTCTTACACAGATACACTGACTTACAGATGGTACGCAGTAATACGGCAGATCATCTCTTACACAGATACACTGACTTACAGATGGTACGCAGTAATACGGCAGATCATCTCTTACACAGATACACTGACTTACAGATGGTACGCAGTAATACGACACATCATCTCTTACACAAATACACCGACTTACAGATGGTACGCAGTAATACGGCACATTATCTCTTACACAGATACACTGACTTACAGATAGTACGCAGTAATACGTCACATCATCTCTTACACAGGTACACCGACTTACAGATGGTACGCAGTAATACGGCAGATCATCTCTTACACAGATACACTGACTTACAGATGGTACGCAGTAATACGGCAGATCATCTCTTACACAGATACACTGACTTACAGATGGTACGCAGTAATACGGCAGATCATCTCTTACACAGATACACTGACTTACAGATGGTACGCAGTAATACGACACATCATCTCTTACACAAATACACCGACTTACAGATGGTACGCAGTAATACGGCACATCATCTCTTACACAAATACACCGACTTACAGATGGTACGCAGTAATACGGCACATCATCTCTTACACAGATACACCGACTTACAGATAGTACACAGTAATACGTCACATCATCTCTTACACAGGTACACCGACTTACAGATGGTACGCAGTAATACGGCAGCTCATCTTTTACACAGATACACCGACTTACAGATGGTACGCAGTAATACGGCAGATCATCTCTTACACAGATACACTGACTTACAGATGGTACGCAGTAATACGGCAGATCATCTCTTACACAGATACACTGACTTACAGATGGTACGCAGTAATACGACACATCATCTCTTACACAAATACACCGACTTACAGATGGTACGCAGTAATACGGCAGCTCATCTCTTACACAGATACACCGACTTACAGATGGTACGCAGTAATACGGCAGCTCATCTCTTACACAGATACACCGACTTACAGATGGTACGCAGTAATACGGCAGATCATCTCTTACACAGATACACTGACTTACAGATGGTACGCAGTAATACGGCACATCATCTCTTACACAGATACACTGACTTACAGATGGTACGCAGTAATACGGCACATCATCTCTTACACAGATACACTGACTTACAGATGGTACGCAGTAATACGGCACATCATCTCTTACACAGATACACCGACTTACAGATGGTACGCAGTAATACGGCAGCTCATCTTTTACACAGATACACCGACTTACAGATAGTACACAGTAATACGGCAGATCATCTCTTACACAGATACACTGACTTACAGATAGTACACAGTAATACGGCACATCGTCTCTTACACATATACACTGACTTACAGATAGTACGCAGTAATACGGCACATCATCTCTTACACAGATACACTGACTTACAGTTGGTACGCAGTAATACGGCACATCATCTCTTACACAGATACACTGACTTACAGATAGTACACGGTAATACGGCACATCATCTCTTACACAGATACACTGACTTACAGATGGTACACGGTAATACGGCACATCATCTCTTACACAGATACACTGACTTACAGATGGTACACAGTAATACGGCAGATCATCTCTTACACAGATACACTGACTTACAGATGGTACACAGTAATACGGCACATCATCTCTTACACAGATACACTGACTTTCAGATGGTACACAGTAATACGGCACATCATCTCTTACATAGATACACTGACTTACAGATGGTACACAGTAATACGGCACATCATCTCTTACACAGATACACTGACTTACAGATGGTACACAGTAATACGGCACATCATCTCTTACACAGATACACTGATTTACAGATGGTACACAGTAATACGGCACATCGTCTCTTACACAGATACACTGACTTACAGATAGTACACAGTAATACGGCACATCATCTCTTACACAGATACACCGACTTACAGATAGTACACAGTAATACTGCACATCATCTCTTACACAGATACACTGACTTAAGGCCCCCATACACTATGAGATTTATCTGACCTGTAAAATTGCAGGAGACCTACATACAATTTGACACTTGATGTGCCATTTTTTACATCCAATTTGTGTCAGATAAATCACGTGATTTATCTGATGCAAATTGAATGCAATCCATATATGTGCTCGCTCTGCTGAACGCCTCTGGAGGAAATCTCACTCTCTGGCAGACTTCCTCCATTTCAAGTTTATTCTCTCCTCCTACAGCGCTGCTCTCTCCTATACCAAACAATCTTTCTTCAAATCTCTCATCTCTTCCCATTCCTCCAATCCCCGACGTCTCTTTGAAACTTTCAACACTCTACTTTGCCCTGCACCACCCTCCTCCCTTCATCCCTCAATGCCACTGACTTTGCCTCCTTCTTCCTCTCTAAAATTGAGATAATCCGACATGATATCTCCTCCCATACCCCCTCTGCTGCCTACCCACCCCAATTATCCTCCCCTCCCAACTACCCCACTCTGTCATCCTTCTGCCCTATTACAGCTGAGGAAGTCCGCTCCCTCATCTCATCCTCTCCCCCCTCTACCTGTCCCTTGGACCCTCTCCCCTTCCGTCTCCTCAGTTCCCTCTCCCCCCACTGGCTGCTCCCACCTTGCTCATATCTTTAACCTATCTCTTTCTACTGGCATTTTTCCCTCACCCTTCAAACATGCTCTGGTCTCACCTATTCTTAAAAAACCAAACCTGGACCCTTTATCTCCCACAAGCTACCGCCCTATCTCTCTTCTCCCATTTGCCTCTAAAATACTAGAACGGCTGGTTTACAGGCGTCTCACCAGCTACTTGTCTGACCACTCCATCCTTGATCCCCTTCAATCTGGCTTTCGCCCACTTCACTCCACTGAGACTGCCCTAGTGAAAGTCACCAATGACCTGCTGTCAGCCAAATCCAAGGGTCACTTCTCCCTGCTTATCCTTTTGGACCTATCTGCTGCCTTTGACACTGTGGATCACCCTCTCCTCCTCCACACACTTCAAAACAGTGGCCTCTCTGGCACAGTCTTCAACTGGTTTTCCTCTTACCTCTCCAACCGTTCCTTCTCAGTCTCTGCCTCTGGCTCTACCTCACCACCTTCTATCCTTCCTGTCGGGGTCCCTCAGGGTTCCGTCCTTGGCCCTCTTCTGTTCTCTCTGTACACCTCCTCTCTGGGTGCACTCATTAACTCCTTTGGCCTCCAATATCACCTCTATGCGGATGACACCCAAATCTACCTCTCCTCTCCTGATCTGTCCCCCACTGTTTTCTCTCAGGTTTCCAACTGCCTCTCTGCCATCTCCACCTGGATGTCTGAGCGATTTCTGAAGCTCAATATGGACAAAACCGAACTCATTATCTTTCCCCCACCCAGAGCTATGCCCCCTACTAATATCTCTATCACTGTTAACAACACCATCATCTCCCCCGTTCCCCAACTCCGCTGACTGGGTGTCACTCTTGACTCCTCCCTCTCCTTTGCACCCCACATCCAAGCCCTGGCCCATTCTTGCCGGTTCCAGTTACGCAACATTGCTCGCATCAGGCCCTTTCTCTCACAGAGTGCAACTAAGCTGATCATCCACTCATTGGTCATCTCACGGCTCGACTACTGCAATGTTCTCCTCACCGGCCTCGCTCAATCCCAACTGGCTCCTCTCCAATCTGTCCTCAATGCTGCAGCCAGGCTTATCTTCCTCTCCCGCCGCTCTAATTCTGCCACTCCCCTTCAACAAAATCTGCACTGGCTTCCATTCCCATACAGAATCCTCTTCAAACACCTCACACTCACATACAGGGTCATCTTTAATTCCATTGCTCCATATATCTCTAACCTCATCTCCATTCATACACCCTCCCGCCCACTACGGTCGGCTGACGACTGTCGTCTCTCCTCCACCCTGATCACTGCTTTTCATGCTAGAGTACAGGACTTTGCCCGTGCTGCACCCCTTCAGTGGAACGCACTCCCTCGCTCCATTAGACTCTCCCCGACCTTGCAAAGCTTCAAACGGGCACTGAAAACTCACCTATTCATCAAAGCATACCCTTCCACTGCATAAACCAGATGGTTCTCCGACCCCTTGCCTGTTTACATCCTGCTATCTAACCACCACCCACTTGCTTGCACCTCTTGTAATCTGTCTGTCTCCCCTTCCTACTAGATTGTAAGCTCCTCCGAGTAGGGCCCTCTTCCCTCCTGTTGTCAAAGCCCCCTTCTCTTCACATGTCACTCACAGCTCTCCTATACTCCAACACTCAGTGACCATCTTTGTCCGCATACTCATCTCCATCATTGGCATCTAGCCTCTAGTTGTATGTTGATTGAGTCCTCACTACTTATATCCAAGCTGTAATGTGTATTGAACTGTGGCGCTCTTTATTTGTACTGTATTCTTGTTATTTATTCAATGTTATGCCAAGCTTTGTCTCCCTGTATTGTTCCTTGTACGGCGCTGCGAAACACTTGTGGCGCCTTATAAATAAAATTATGATAAAATTATAATAATATTTATATATCAAGAAAAAACAGTGCGCAAATCAGTAAAAAGCCAGTGTCCAATTTAGACAATATTACCATCAGAGAATTTCCTCCGTATGAATGTCTTTTTAATTGAGTATGTCCCCGGCAGCTTTAACTCTCCACCTCACAGAGGTAATCCTGAATCCACAGGCGTTTTATCTAGAAGAAAATGATGAGAGCAAGCGCTCCATAGTGCGTGAATCAGTTTAAATATTTATTTAATACAAGGTAAAACACTGGTGCTACAGAGCAGAGATCACGTACCGAATGAGGCGGTACAAACACCGCTGTATATTCACATGAAGTGCTGACTCCGCAGCAGGTTGTTGGAGTGGTTAAACTCAGATGGTTTTCAACAAGCGGCGGGCAGCAGACGGCAGCGGTGGTCTGTTCTCCACAGGTTTAACTCCGGTCAGAGATGACGTTAGGCCACACTCCAACGCGTTTCGTCATTGACTTCGTCAGAGGGCTGGCCTAGCGTCAGTCTCCGGCCCATTTTATCAGCCAGATAGAATTCCAGAGGCCACTTTCTCTAAAACAATTACAGCCACCACGATTGTTACATCATAAAAAGTATATAAACACATTTACATACAAAATTTTTCACTACAATTATATAAAAAAATATATATACAAAAGGAATGGCACAATTTATACACTACTAGACAGAATTAGTATAAAAAGAATATGCGGCTTAATAGCCAATCACTTTAAGGCTCAATACATGCATTTCGAGACAAATACAGAATATCGGAATACATATATACAATTTTTCCAGGCAGAATATACAAAATATGGACATATTGTAACAGGAGAAAATAAAAAATGAAAAATAATGAAAAAAAATAAACTGCAATCAAAAGAGAGTGCAATTCGGCCCACATTAGCCAATAAAGGCTGTGATTTCCAATCCGTCGTTCAATCCCTTTGGACTTAGGGTTCCTAGATGATACATCTAGAAGGATTCCCTCCTAAGTAACATTTTGTTCTCTACTCCCCCCCCCCCCCCCTAATGTCTGTGGTGACAATCTCAATTCCCACAAATTTCATACCTTGTGGGTCACTTTTTTGACAACGGGCAAAGTGCCTAGGCACACTATGGTTCGTTCCTCGATTTTATAATATTCCTGTAGTGCTCTAGAATTCTTATCTTCAAAGCCCGTTTTGTCTGTCCCACGTATCTCATGCCACATGGGCAGACAAGGAGATACACCACGTGTGTTGAGTTGCAATTGATTGCAGTTTTTATTTTCCATTTCTTGCCCCCTTTACCAACAATTTCTTTTGAACCCCTTAAACTGTGTGAGCACATTTTGCATTTCCCACAGCAAAAAAAAAACAGTTGCTGGGGACATTTGATTGGGCATAAATCCTGTGCAGTTTGTCACCTTACCCGGGAGTAGACTTGGTGCAAGTCTGGTTTTTAGGGTACTAGCTCTTTTAAATACTATATCGGGACCAGAACCCAGATAATCCTTCAAAAGTGGGTCCAACTTAAGGACAGACCAATGTTTATTCAGAGTTTTGCGTATTTGGAAATTCTGCGCATTAAATTGGGTTACAAACGGACAAAAACTGGATGGGTTCTTCTCCTTTTCTTTATATTGTAACAATTATTTTCTATCTAAATTTCTCGACCTTACCAAAGCAGTCAATAAGAGTTTGAGGATAATCTTTTTCCTGGAATCTAGCAACATAAACCAGAGCTTGTTGTTCAAATATATCCATATTGCTGCAATTCCGTCGCAGCCTCAACAATTGTGAGTGTGGGAGATTGCTCTTCCATTTCTTGTAATGGTAGCTGTTATATTGCAAGTAATTGTTGCTATCAACCTACTTAAAGAAGGTACAAGTTTCGATATTCATAGGTTGTTCCTCCCTAGCAGTGAGGGTAAGGTCAAGAAATTCCAAACTTCTACTATTGAAGTTATATGTGAATCCCAGGTTATACTGATTATCATGTATATACTCAACAAATGTACGAAATTCTTCATGGGACCCCTTCCAAATCAATAGTAGGTCATACTATTGATTTGGAAGGGGTCCCATGAAGAATTTCTTAAATTTGAATTCATTTTTTATTTGTGTAATTAAACCCCTGCCTGCCAGGATTTCCTTGCCTCTATGCTCCTCCATTATGGAAGGGGTTAATGGTGCAAAGAAGACAGAGTTAAGGTGCCCACACACGCACCGATCCCGCGGCACCTCATCGCACAGTACAAAAAGTATGTTCTGCACATACTTTTTGTACTAGCTTTTTATAGCATAGCATCGCATCGCATGCACAAGGCATACGATGTGATGCTATGTGTGCTAGTTAAGCACAGAACGCACGCCGGGATCGATGCGTCTGTGGGCACCTTTACAGTTAACACACAGAGCTTCCCCACAAACACTATTTCCAGATCCCACAGCGACTTACATAATAAAAGTTAGAGATAGAGGGGAGGAGGACACTCCCAGTGACGTCAAGAGGTAGGCAGATCAGCCAATGAGAAGCTCCCCCTGACCTCCAGCAGCAGGGGGGGGGACGGGGTCGGGCTCTGCTGTCCATACCGACCTCGACCTCCAGCAGCAGGGGAGAGGGGGGTGTCAGACTCTGCTGCCCGCCGACCTCCAACAGCAGGGGGGCCTGGGGCCGAATTCAAATGTTCCTGCAGTTTAGTGGTGGGTGCCGCGGCACCGATCCCTCTCCGGCAGCCGCGGACGCCCTATGTGTGCCCCCCAGGTTAGAGGACTGGCGCTGCCACTGGGAGGCCGGACACCCTGGTCCCCTGCGTGCGGCGCTAGCCAGGGGGAGATGGGACTCACTCACAATGCAGCCCCAGGTCAGCTCCGGCGGCTGCAGCGAAGTGACGCCGTTAACCCCTGGCGCAGAACACAGTGACTAAGCCGTGCTGCCCCGGGTATGGGGGGGGAGGAGGAGAGGGGAAGCCGCCCACAGGGACTGGGGTGTGCCGCAGCCCCAGTCAGAGGCTGCGGCGAGGTGAATGGACTAACCAGCTCCCAGCACAGCCAGGGAAAGGCGCCCCTGCAGACAGGATGGCTTTCCTGGGCTGCAGGGTTAAGTAGGTACATTGTAAAAGAAATATATTGCAAATGTATTTAAAAGGTGTGTGGCTTTTGGAGCCTGTGCTATGCACAGGCTCAGTGTGTACAATGTAACACGTGTGCTTTGAATGTATTTTAAAGGAAAAGTGCACTTACTGTAACTGCTGTGTCCCAGGTGAATCCAGAGTCCTGTGTGGGCTGCTGGGTCTTTTCCAAACTTTATCCTAAAAACGGAATGCTTTCCCAGACAGCCTACAGGCTTGGAGCTGCAGAGAAAGTTAGCAGGGAACCTCAGCTTTCTAACAAGCTGAGTGGTTCCTTGGAGCTCCATGGGGCTCTCCGTCAGCGGGCAGGGGATCAGGGCTGCCCATCTCTGGAGCTCACGTCTGGGCTAGAGGTGTTCAGCTGGTCCCCCGGCAGGCTCCTGGAAGTATGTTTTGGAGGGAAACCTCACCCCTAGCCAGACAGACCAGCACCTGGGTGGTACCTGGCCACCCAGGTGGGCTGTAGCTCAGAGGAGTAACCACTCCCCTCTGTCCATAGGGACAATGCTGACTGTACATGTGCCGAGTGCATGCACGTCTCATGCACTTAAGTTGATTGGTTGAAGACCACAGGGTGGGCTTACCCCCTGTGGTAATGTGTATAGGAGTAGCATAAAAGAAGGGCTCTGCCCTGTGTAAAAATGTACTGTACATCTACCTGACTTGAATGCTGTAAACATCTGTCTGCTGTGCATCCTATGATAGGAGAAGAGATATTTTCAGATCTATTGGCAAATAAACACCTTTCTGCCTTAAGAGGTCCACTTTCATCTTGCGACCAACAGAATTACCGCAATAATTCCGTTCTCCAGCCATTCTGGTTACAAGCATCCAGCATCTCTGAGTTCCGCTCTGCCAGCTACCAACGCAGAGGTCTGGTCCGGGACCAGTGGGGAACCAACAGACGCCAGTCGGGGGGATGGTGCCAGCAGCGTGTCGACGCACAAACTCCAGCAGGTAGTTTTCAGGTGCCAGCGTTTGGGCCTGAGGAAGTATCTGTGGTACAAGGCGCCACGTAGGAGGAGTCTGGTGGTGGCAGTGATAACCCCACCCACTGCATAGTGGGTGGAGTCAGTAACAGGCGGTTACTGACGGTAACAGGGAATCCCCTATTGGCCAGGTCCCGTGAGACCAGGAACCGTTATCTGTGGACCCGAAAGGTGTAGCCAGAGCGTAAGGGCAGGCGTCCGGCCAACCGGCGTATGTGTGAGGTTTGTGCAAGTAGGTGGAAACAGGGAGGTGAAGAGAAAGAGAGCAATCCCTGACTGGGAATCGAATTTGGGCTTCAGCAGAGAGAGATCCTTATCCTGGATCACCAGGATAAGGTTGGTTTTAAAAGCAGAATAATGAATGTATAGCTGTATGACTGAACTGTACAGGTTGTCAGTGCTCTATGGACAAGACTATATATTGAATAGAACTGGACCGGACTGGATACAACTGGACCGGACTGAATTCTGGATATGAAGAGGACTGGACTAGATACACCAGGGCTGTGGAGTCGGAGTCGAAGAGTCGGAGGAAATTTCGGTACTCTTTACCTAGAAGGGCGCCAGCGATTGAAATCGCGGGCGTCGGGGGTAAAAATCGCGATGACCGCGATTTTTCCATAGGGAACAATGTTAAAAAGGCTGATTGACCGCGATTTTACTGTTAAATGCCTCAATGGACCCGATTTGGCCATAGGAATCAATGTTAAATGGGCCACAGAGCCCAAATAGGCACAATTAACCCTTAAATGTCCCCCCCAATTTTTAACGCCACCCCACGATCCACGCCAACCCGAAGCGTGGCGAGCGGCGGCGGTACGCGTCCTCCGACCTTTTCATGCCCTACTATCCACTAGGGCGTGGAGTGAGAATATAATAGTGTGGCGAGCGCAGCGAGCCACCGAGCCCGAAGCGTGGCGAGCGCAGCGGATACCTTCACAGGTAGACGCGTCCCCTCGCGGGCTTCACAGGTGTCGGCATAGCCACGGACACCTGTGAAGCCCGCGAGGGGACGCGTATAACTGTGAAGGTATCCGCGTCCCCTCGCTGCGCTCGCCACGCTTCGGGCTCGGTGGCTCGCTACGCTCGCCACACTATTATATTCTCACTCCACGCCCTAGTGGATAGTAGGGCATGAAAAGGTCGGAGGACGCGTACCGCCGCCCCTCGCGGGCTCGCTGCGCTCGCCACGCTTCGGGTTGCCGTGGATCGTGGGGTGGCGTTAAAAATTTGGGGGGACATTTAAGGGTTAATGGGCTCTGTGGCCCATTTAACATTGATTTCTATGGCCAAATCGGGTCCATTGAGCCATTTAACAGTAAAATCGGGTCCATCGCGCCTTTTAACATTGATTCCTATGGTAAATCGGGAGCATCGCGTCGCGGGCATCGCGGGTACATTTATGGCCGGCCGCGACGCGACCGACACGATTTCCATGTTTAACATGGGTTTCAATGGGAAATCGCGGGCATCGCGTCGGTCGCGTCGCGGCCAGACATAAATGTACCCGCGATGACCGCGACGGGCGCCCTACTAAGTAAAGAGTACCGAAATTTCACGTACCTGGAGTCTGGCTCGGAGTCGGCAAACAATGCACCGACTCCGACTCCGAAAATTATAATTAATGACTTCTCTACTGTAAGAATAAAGACCAATGCATGCAGTGCCTCACGTAACCGCAAAACGAACACGTTAAGTGACCGTGAAAAAGCATGCTTTTCATGTGCTTCACTATATGGCACGCAACGCACAATTCGGAGCACCAATACTTATAAATGTATTCTCCCTTGTAGTTTACAACTTATTTCCAACTTTCAATAAGGTTTTCAATACCTCGTTGGTAGAAATCACCTGGTGTAGACTCGAAAAATTCATTCAACCAAGCTCTCCCACCATACGCACAACATCTTTTTACGCGGATGAAGATCTTGTTTCATGCGCGGGGTCATTTGTTTACCTTGGCTAAGCCATTCCTTACGCTGGTTCATATTGATGTACAGGCACCATTTTTCGTCGCCAGAAACGATTCGGTAAAGAAATCGTTCCTTGTGTACATGAATTGAACGGTGACGAGCAAGCAAACCAGCGGAGATTGTGGCTCGTTGATTTTTGTTGTCGTCACAAAGCATGCGGAACTCATGCTCCACACTTCTGAACCTTTCCTATTGAGTGAAGATTCTTCTCTATAGCTAGAAGAGCTTAGAAGGACTTGATGGAACAGCTTCTTGGATTCAACTGTTAGTGTTTATATTTATTTTAAAACCTGCATGCCTGCTTGTCTGTATGAGGGTAGACATTTGTACATGTTTCTGGAAGAAACTGTCTATCCTAGGTTTTTAAGTGTGGTGCAAGGAATGTATCAAATACATTCGCATATTAATACAGGGGAGTCAGGGTCAGAGGTACGAGAAGTCGGTGTCGGAGTCGGGACATTTATCTACCGACTCCACAGCCCTGGATACAACTGGGCTGGATATGAATAGTACTGGACCGGATACTGTATACCAGTGGTAGCCAACTCTAGTCCTCGAGAGCTACCAACAGTTTACACCAAGGTTTTTGCTAATTACTCACAGAGGAATTCAGGGGCAGATTTGTTAACCTCGGTGAAGTGATATACTGTCTGGTTTTTATCACCGGCCAATCAGCTCCTACCTGTGAAGTTACAGGCCTGGTTTGAAAAATGACAGGTAGGAGCTGATTGGCCAGTGATAAAAACCAGACACTTTATCACTTCACCGAGCTTAATAAATCTACCCCTCAGTGAGAATTCAAATGGAGAATGCTGAACCACTGCTAGTAGGGAGCTAAAGGGGTTACAGCAGTCTCTCAGGTGTCTAATTAGGGAGAGCTGACCATAATTTCACACACACAATGATTGCAGGCTGAATAAATCCAGGCAGAACACACTGAAGGACCATGCAGAATCAGGGGAACAGAAGAACAAACTCCCAGCTTCCTGACCATGGCATTCATATGTAATTGCATCCCATCAGAACTGTCTTGTAACCTGGTGGGACCGCCATGCTATGGAATCCTATTGTTATGTATCCCTCCTATTATCCCGAAAGATTGTAAGCTTGTGAGCAGGGCCCTCCTACCTCCATGTCCGTTTGTTTCTACCCAATTTTTTTTATCACTGTTTTTTCCAATTCTAAAGCGCAACAGAATATGCTGTGCTATATAAGACACTGGGGTACTCTTTACCTAGCACGGCGCCCACGATTTTGATCGTGGGCATCGCAGGTAAAAAAATCTCGGGCATCGCGGCCATTGAATGCACTAAAAATCGGGTACGACGCGATGCCCGCGATTTCCCATAGGGAACAATGTTAAATTTCTTAATTGACCCGATTTTACTGTTCAATGCCTCAATTGACACGATTATTCCATAGGAAACAATGTTAAATGGCCCACAGAGGCCAAATAGCCACCCTGAAGTGTGAAATGGCCCCCACAATTGGTAACGCCACCCCACGATCAACGTCAACCCGAAGCGTGGCGAGCGGCGGCGGTACGCGTCCTACGACCTTTTCATACCCCCACTATCCACGTCGGCGTGGAGTTGAGAATAGAATAGTGTGGCGAACGTAGCGAGCCACCGAGCCCGAAGCGTGGCGAGCGGACGCGGATACCTTCACAGGTAAACGCGTCTCTTCGCGGGCTTCACAGGTATCCGCGTGCGCTCGCCACGCTTCGGGCTCGGTGGCTCGCTGTGCTCGCCACACTATTCTATTCTCAACTCCACGCCGACGTGGATAGTGGGGGTATGAAAAGGTCGTAGGACGCGTACCGCTGCCCCTCGCGGGCTCGCTGCTCTCGCCACGCTTCGGGTTCACGTTGATCGTGGGGTGGCGTTAACAATTGTGGGGGCCATTTCACACTTCAGGGTGGGTATTTGGCCTCTGTGGGCCATTTAACATTGTTTCCTATGGAAAAATCGTGTCAATTGAGGCATTGAACAGTAAAATCGGGTCAATTGAGAAATTTAACATTGTTCCCTATGGGAAATCGCGGGCATCGCGTCGGTCGCGTCGCACCCGATTTTTTAGTGCATTCAATGCCCGCGATGACCACGATGGGCGCCGTGCTAGGTAAAGAGTACCGACACTGCAAATAAATAATAATAAAATATCTACAATAATGACTATAAGATACATAGTTGCACCATAAGGTGGGTTCCATAATACATCTATACAGCCATCTTTATACAGAGGCTTAGAGGAGTGGGGTAGGGTTACTTACTGGGATCCATTGAGATTTAGAACTTCCTGTTCCTTTTGGCTGAGATCCTGATCCCATATGATTTGTCACTTATTTGTACTGCATAATGTTGTGTCGCTGTGTGACCTGATATTAGCCGTACAGGAGACTTAGTGCTGTACAACCTGCACTGTATAGTATAAGGGTAAGTTATATATATTTATACTAATGGGCTTTAATTAGGCTGTTTTGATGGGGTTTTTTTCACATCCAGTCACAGTTAAAACACACAATACATTACAGCACACTTAGTTCAAGGACTGATACTTATATTAATCTACTGTGTGCAAGTTATCAATGTGTGATGAAGCTGAGCGAAACGTGAGTCTACAACTACAGTGCAGACCGCCATCCCCTCCGTTACAGTGCTCAGTAGGCAGCATCTGTAAGTGTTGTATACTCCAGATTGAGCACATGGCTAAGGATGTCCCATACTCTACATTGGTCTACAGTGAATGTTGAACAATGTTAATGTTCTTATTTTAAAAGTGTCTCATCATTGGATCTACCAGCGTTAGGGCTGTTGAGCCTGACTAGATGTTGGACTTGAAAGGGTTAAAATAACCTTATGTAATAAACTCATGAGATTGATGGTTCTATGCCGTCCATTTCTATTTGGTGCTGAGCAAGTATTTTGATCAACTTCCAACCTCCAGTTATACAGGATCCATCAGTTGACACTTAAATACATGGGTAATTTATGCCATTTTATGGGATCCCAGTGGTCAGAATCCCAGCGGTCACCATTGTGATGGTCACGTTACCGGCTCATTAGCGTTATGTGGGAAGGGATGGATGGAGTTAGGCTACCAAAAGGGATGGCTTGGGTTAAGCTGTAGAAGGGGTTTTGGGGATTTTGAATGGTGGTATTGTCACCATCTCTTTATCATACCTGCCCATCGTTACTAATGTCCTGGTCTCCCGCCTGTCGCTGCTCCTCTCCTGTCCTCCCCCGCCTGTCGCTGCTCCTCCTACCCTCCCCCCGCCTGTCGCTGCTCCTCTCCTGCCCTCCCCCCTGCCTGTCGCTGCTCCTCTCCTGCCCTCCCCCCGCCTGTCGCTGCTCCTCTCCTGCCCTCCCCCCGCCTGTCGCTGCTCCTCCTACCCTCCCCCCGCCTGTCGCTGCTCCTCTCCTGGCCTCCCCCCGCCTGTCGCTGCTCCTCTCCTGCCCTCCCCCCGCCTGTCGCTGCTCCTCTCCTGCCCTCCCCCCGCCTGTCGCTGCTCCTCTCCTGCCCTCCCCCCGCCTGTCGCTGCTCCTCTCCTGCCCTCCCCCCGCCTGTCGCTGCTCCTCTCCTGCCCTCCCCCCGCCTGTCGCTGCTCCTCTCCTGCCCTGATCCGCCTGTCGTTGCTCCTCTCCTGCCCTCCCCCGCCTGTCGTTGCTCCTCTCCTGCCCTCCCCCCGCCTGTTGCTGCACCTCTTCTGCCCCCCCCTCGACCTGTCGCTGCCCTTCTTCTGCCCTCCCCCCGACCTGTCGTTGCGCTTCTTCTGCCCTCCCCCAGACCTGTCGCTGCTCTTCTTCTGCCCTCCCCCCGCCTGTCGCTGCTCTTCTCCTGCCCTCCCCCCCACCTTTCGCTGCTCTTCTCCTGCCCCCCCCCCCCCTGCCGTCGCTGCTTCTCGCCTGAACCCCCCCGGCCCATCGCTGCTCCTCTTACCTGAGTAAGTGCAGTCTCTGTGGAGTGTTGGGCAGGAAAGCCAGGCTGATGAGGATCCAGGACGATGTGTGAGTGTTAAAGAAATGGAGATAACGAGGGGGCAAATCAGGTGAGAGATGGGGCAGTAACTTGTGAGAGCTTGGATCAGATTTGTGTGTTCTCAGTATAGGAGTAATCACTGCGCGCTCCCATAGTGATGGTGTTATAGCAGCATAGAGAGACCATAGGTGAGGCTGGGATGTGCACAGGAGACAGGGATGCACTGATATGTGAGGGTGCAGGACGGAGAGGACAGGTAGCACAGTAGGAAGTAGGCACTGATGTTAGTAGGGGGATGTGGGAGGGCTGAGAGATGCCTGAGGTGAGAGATGGCAGTGTGTTACTTTGTGGTGTCTGGGGCTTATCGGTAGCAGTGGTGGATGGCAGTGTATGTAAGGAGGTCAGGAGTACAAGATGGCTGCCAATTATTGTCTATCTTGCGTACACCTAAGGAGGCATAGTGCTGCTTTAGTGGGCAGCCATGGCTTATACTCACATCAGTGAGGAGTGAGAAGAATAATGGGAACCACATGATGAGAGGCTGTTGCTGGGGTTTGGTTAAGCTGCGGCACTGATATATCAGCTTAGCGGGATGTGCACATTCAGCGGAGGCAGAAGGATGAGACTGTTGCCATACTAGAAGACTGGCACCTGTCATTCACAGTGCCGCAGGCACCCAGGGAGAACCAGCACCACCAGACCCGATAACAAGGAGTTGGGCTTCAGTTTGCTTTGTGGATCTCTGCACGTAAGACCCAGGATTTGCACTGGATGGATGACCTGCTGGTTCTGCATGATAATAGCAGGAGAGCCTGGTTAGCTTTGGCAGAGAGGTGGGAACGTTGTTGTGTAATGACACAGAATTCTGCTGATATGAGGGTTCTTCAGCAGAGAGGTTCTAGTAATGGAGGAGACCTTGCAGGTGATAAGGTGCTGATCTGGGGGTGAGAAAAGTCTGTTCTAGATATCAGAAATAAGTCATAGTCTACAGAAACAGCCAGTGGCCACCCCAATGTCTATAAGAGTCAGTCCATAGGGACTGTCCAAGAGCAGAGGTTATGTGCAATCACCCATTGTGAAGAACTATTCCAACCCCACCTCCTTGTCTGCTTCCAAATCTGGAGGTGTGAGTGAGGTGGAGAGAACTGTGTGAGTGGGCTTCAGATGAGGCAGTGTCTGATTAGTTTGAGCCACGTTTTTGCTATTGCCAGAGGGGTGAGGTTGTTTAAGAGAAAGAAAACCTAGATGGAGGCTGGTTTGTTACAGGGTCTGCATTCCACCCTGCACAACTAAAGAGTTTTTAAAGTTATATTAGACGGGTGATGTGATATTTGTTTGCTGGGTTCCTGTAGTATTCTGAATTAGATTTTCATCTAAGGAGAGGAGGAGGGGAACCTGGACTTGGAGATAAATTCCCAACCAATAGAAGCTGAAGGTGAGAGAGATTTACATGTAAAAATAAAGTGATAGTAAGATGTGTGATTTATTTAATTAGGGGGAAGATCTGTGTGATATTACAGTGGATATAGAGGGAGAAGAAGAGATGGATCAGCAGTGTAAGGAGGAGGAAATCCCTACAGACACCAGCACAGGTGAGTTATAATCACATACACATATATACACACCTGGTGATCCCTCGGGTCTGCACAACCTAGAGATGTCTGTGTACATTACCATATCCCTCATGTTCCTGCCTCTCCTATAGCACAGAAGCAATGGCACATTTATCAATGATGGCAATGATGGTTCATTTAGTAGAATTGCACGGTATCTTTTACGTGTTCTAATTAACTAGCTACTAGATGTAGTGTAATTAGTCCCGTAGGCCAAGGCTTTTTTATTTTTTTGCGTTTGAACTATTGGAGCTCTGGAAAGAGTTGATTGGAAGCCATTCAGGATCAGGGGTCTCAGCAAGATATATGGAAAGCGATACATAGAAATGTTGGTAATGTCACCTTGTAGACTACGGGATTCATGACCATTTTACTGGAGATAATCTGATATGTACATATGTAGCGTGTATTTAACCACTCTGTATCCCCTGCAGATAAAGCCAGTAACAGAGATACCCCAGAGAGATGTCCCCGTCCTCTGTATTCCCAGGATAGTCACATATATACCATGTCCTCAGTCACTGTGTGTCTCCTACAGATGGGCCCAGTAACAGAGATACCCCAGAGAGATGTCCCCGTCCTCTGTATTCCCAGGATAATCACATATATACCATGTCCTCAGTCACTGTGTGTCTCCTACAGATGGAGCCAGTAACAGAGATACCCCAGAGAGATGTCCCCGTCCTCTGTATTCCCAGGATAATCACATATATACAATGTCCTCAGTCACTGTGTGTCTCCTACAGATGGGCCAAGTAACAGAGATACCCCAGAGAGATGTCCCCGTCCTCTGTATTCCCAGGATAATCACATATATACCATGTCCTCAGTCACTGTGTGTCTCCTACAGATGGGCCCAGTAACAGAGATACCCCAGAGAGATGTCCCCGTCCTCCGTATTCCCAGCACTGTACAGAGGAGACTCACAGGACCCCACAGGAGGATCAGGTAGGTGGGATACACCAAAGTGAGTTTTCACTACATGATCTGTAGAGAAGCTGTGTGTGTGTCTCATACACTAATATTTTACTGTTCTTATTTAGGGTGGAGGCCTGATTGATATTAAGGTAGAAGATACAGAAGGAGAAGAAGAGACGTATGTGACTGACATTAAGACTGAAGATACAGAGGGAGAAGAAGAGACATATGTGACTGACATTAAGGTAGAAGATACAGAAGGAGAAGAAGATACGTATGTGACTGACATTAAGGTAGAAGATACAGAAGGAGAAGTTACGTATGTGACTGATATTAAGGTAGAAGATGGAGAAGAAGAGACGGATGTGACTGACATTAAGGTAGAAGATACAGAAAGAGAAGAAGAGACGGATGTGACTGATATGAAGGTAGAAGATACAGAGGGAGAAGAGACGGATGTGACTGATATTAAGGCTGAAGATACAGAGGGAGAAGAGACGGATGTGACCGAAATTAAGGCAGAAGATACAGAGGGAGAAGAGACGGATGTGACTGATATTAAGGCAGAAGATACAGAAGGAGAAGATACATATGTGACTGATATTAAGGCAGAAGATACAGACAGAGAAGAGATGGATGTGACTGACATTAAGGCAGAAGATACAGAAGGAGAAGAGATGGATGTGAGGAGTGATCAGCAGTGTAAGGAGGAGGAAATCCCCACAGATACCAGCACAGGTGAGGAATAATCGCTTATTACAGAGAGTCACATATTCTCCTTGTTCTATCACTACAGCAGCCTCCTATCCTACACCAGACATGTCCAAACTATGGCCCTCCAGCTGTTGTGAAAATACACAATCCAGCATGCCTTGCAATAGTTTTAGCATTTCCTAAAAGCAAATGATGGGATTTGTAGTTTTGTAATGACGGGAGGGCCATAGTTTGGATATGCCAGTCCTGCACCCTCCTCTGTCAGTACAGACTAATGAGGGGAATGTATCTGCCCAGTGGGAGAGGGGGTTGGCAGGGGAGGGAGACACGAGCCGTCAGCCCCTATTATTATCCTCTTCTTTTCCTGCGCATTCGATCATTGTCTGCTACCAGAACAGAGATCTGTCCAATCCCCCCCCATGTTCTCCAGTGACTCGCCTACATCATCAGTAGAAGGGACGGGAATAATAGCAGTATACAGGGTACAATGGTATGGAAGGTCATGTGGCATTACCTATAGTTCTCTCTGTTGTGTTACCCATGACCCTCTCTGTGCACCACTACATGGGGTATTACCATACTATGTAGCCTAATGGGCTCTCACAACGGGGTTTTGGCTTTAGGTAGCCCGATGTGCAAGTCACGGATCTCTGACTGTGGTCCAAGGTACGGGTAAGTGGGTATGAAGGGATTGTGGGCAGAGACTGGTTGTGGGGCATATTATAGCGTAGGTAATGGGATTAGGTCAGAACCAGATGGGCTGTACAATACTAGGGGACAGCCAGAATCAGGTCAGAGAACAGCCAGAGGTCACACTGGGAAGTCACTGAGAGTAGTATCATAGGAGTAAGCAAAGACTTGTCAGATGGACCAGAGCAGAACACAGGGACTAACAGCGGGACTATTACAGAATGGACGCCGTAGTACAGGAGGTAAGCCTAAACCTCTGCCACTGGGTAGTGCCTACAGATGTCCTACTGTGGGAGAGGTACTAATGTGGCACCAACATTAAGATACATGTTTGGCACCTGTCCCTATAAATCTTTCACGGAGCACCACACACCTCCCTGCTGCCACCAGGGAAGGAGGCAGAGCCGCCTATACTGGCACCAGAAAGGGAAAGGCACTGGGCAGATGGGAGACAGAAGGATGAAATGGTTGCCATACTTGGACTGGCACCTGTCATCCACAGTACTGCAATTGCCCTGGGAGAACCAGCACCACCAGACTCTGTATCGGGGAGTTGGGCTTCAGCTTGCTGGCTTAGAGCCACAAAGCCCTGACCACTTTTGGTTGCTATGTACATAAGACCCAGGATTTGCACTGGATGGATGACCTGCTGGTTCTGCATGATAACAGCAGGAGAGGCTGGTTAGCCTGTGATCAGCATTATCAAGTGGATAACTGTTACCAGGATTACCTTGTATCAAGCCTACCTGTTCCTAATCCTGTTGGGGCACCAAGAGACTGGTGTGTGCAGCTAGGATGGTGTGGTACGGAACCTCTGCTAAGCTGGGGTGCTGGGCTGTCACCTACTCTTCAGTGCAGCTCTTACCAAATGTTACCAGTTTGGCTAAACCAGAGATGCCAGCTTGCCCTTAGGATCAGTTTTGGGGCATCCCTTATGCCTTTCCTTTAAGCACTGTTGTTCTCATTCCTGAATATTGTTTTATTCCCTCTCCCCTGTTCTTTATGTAACGTGCGTGGGTGAATGCAATCAGCAGTGGTGGGCAGAGCCCTCAGCCGGAACCGCTGTTTCGGACGGCCACGGCAGAACCCTACACTCACTCCATTGGCCTTCTCGGGCAGGTGACCATAGATTGCAATGTGCTAGGCTTCTCCTTTAGCCGCCGCGTTCGAAGGAGTGAGTGATGCCCGCTCTGACCCCGATGTAACCAGGTTTTAGGATGGTACAAATCTATGGCGACCATCAAAGACAGGACCAAGAGGATGATCTAACTAACAGGGCCTAGTTCAACTGAACACCCTGGCTAACGGCACCAGGCCAAGGACGGGGAGTGTGACCAAGTCACATGCATCGGACCAACTAATAACGGGGTGCCACCACCCGTAGAAGTAAAGCGATAAGGAACTAGGCTCCACTGGAGCACTTGCGTGACCTGGACCGAACCCTCCCGCAGCACAGGATGGTAATGTGCACACCGGGAGAGACTTGGCAGGACTGGATGGAAATACACTGACCAAGACGGAACCGGATAAAGACTGGACCAGGACAGGACCAAGACTGGACTGAGACCGGACAGGACTGGACGCAGGCAGCAGCAAGATGACGGCTGGACAAATGACTGGATTACGGCTGGACAGGACTTTACAGCACCAGGACACTGCAGGACCGGGACAACAGTGTGCTGCAGACACACTGTAATGAACAATATCACCAGTGGGGCTGAGCTGGGCCAGATCCCTTAAAATTGCTAATTCGTATCAATAGGCCGAGCGCGCGCCGCCCGGCACCCCCTGGACGCAGCCTGATGTTTGACAGCGTCCCCCGGCCGGGCGGAAATAATGTGCCTCGGCCGGGTGGACGTGGCGCTGCCTGCCCGGACACCGCCCGGTGGAAGTGCCCGGGCCACCCTTCTAAGGGTGCCAGGACTCTGCTGCGTGGCTGACAGTACCCCCCCCCCTTGAGAGGTTTGGAAACCTCTACCCCCAGGCTTATGAGGGAATTCCTGAAAGAACCTTTTCTTGAGGCTGTGAGCATGAACATCTTTGTCTGGAGCCCACGATCTCTCTTTTGGCCCGAACCCCTTCCTATGGACCAAAAACTGAAGGGAACCATAAACAAATTTGGAGTCCAGAATTTTCTCCACAAGAAACTCCTGTTGTCCCTGCACATCCACAGAAGGGATTCCTCTGATAACCTTAGGAGGGAACTTGTGGGAGAAGAAGACTGGCTTCAAAAGAGAAGCATGAAAGGTGTTTGCAATCCTGAGGGACTTGGGGAGTAACAGACAGAATGCAACTGCAACAGAATGCAACTGGATTAACCCTCTTAATGATCTTCTACGGGCCTATAAACCTTGGCCCAAACCTTTCCGATGGTTGATGCAATTTGATATTCCGGGTTAATAACCAGACCAAATCACCAACCTTGAATGGACAAGGACGTCTAGACTTATCCGCAAACACCTTTTCTTTGAAGGCTGTCTCCTTCAGAGCATCATGTATCTTTCTCCATGTAGCCTTAAAACGAAAGGCCCTAGACGGAGCAGAGGAAGAAGCTTGAAGAAAAGAATTAGCCTGGGGATGGTAACCATGAACTGCGAAAAAGGGTGACACTTTGGAGGCCGAATGCACCGCATTGTTATATGCAAATTCCGCCATGGGAAGACAATCCACCCAATCGTTCTGCAACGTGGAGATATTGCTTCAGAGACTGATTCAGCTGCTCAGTTTGCCCATTAGACTTGAGGGTGAAAGGCTGAAGTCAGACTCAGTTTGATTTTAAGCGAAGCACAGAACGATCTCCAAAATTGTGGACCCCTGTCAGAGGGCAATCCATGCAACCTAAAGACATGCCGCAGAAACAAATAGGCCAATTCTTTGGCTGAAGGCAATTGCTTCAGTGCCACAAAAGGCGCCATTTTGGAAAACCTTTCAACGATCACCCAAATGGTTTGACAGCCGGCTGAAACTGGCAAACCTACCACAAAGTCCATGGCAATGTGCGACCATGGCCTTGACAGGATGGACAAGGGCATCAGTTCTACAAAAGGCCTAGACCGAGGAACCTTATGCTTGGGACAAGCAGGGCATGATTGAACAAAATATTTGATGTCCTGGACATTCCTGGCCACCACACAACCCAGGCTAACAAGTCCAATGTCTTATGGACTCCAGGATGCCTTGCTGTCAAGGAACTCAATAAGGACTTTCCGCCTAAGCGTCTCTGGCACAAATAAACTACCATTATGGGTCTGGGCTGGAGCCTGGCGAATGAGCCCCTCCAGGGTCAAACTGAGACCAGCCTGTATACAAGAGGCAGGAATGATAGGGGCAGCAGTTTCCTGGGCAGCAGTTTCCTGGCCTGCATGCTGTGGAATAAAGCATTGGGACAGAGCATCTGCTCAAACATTCTTGGGACCAGGCCTGTATGTAATCACAAAATTGAAGCAAGTAAAGAACAAAGGCCAGCGGGCATATTGGGCATTGTGCCTTTTAGCAGCTTCAATATATTGCAGGTTCTTGTGGTCGGTAAGAACCAACACCTGATGATTGGCTCCTTCTAGACAATGCCTCCATTCATCGAAGGCCCATTTGATTGCTAATAATTCTCTGTCACCAACATCATAGATGGTTTGAGCCTCAGAGAATTTCCTCGACATATATGCGCAAGGATGAAGGACCTGGGTTTTGGGGTTGCTTTGCGACAGCACTGCTCCTGCTCCCACTTCAGAAGAGTCCATCCCCACCACAAAAGGACAATCCACGTCAGGATGCCTGAGGATGCCCCCCTCCCCCTCAAATCAATTTTAGAAAACACGGCGGACCTCAACTGATCGAAATGGACAGAGATCAGAGGGAGAGTGTACGCATTCTTCACCGTAATCTTGTTTAAAGCCCGAAAGTCAATACATGGGCGCAGGGACCCGTCCTTCTTGACCACAAAGAAGAACCCTGCACTAAGTGGCGACTTTGACGAGCGAATGAACCCCTTCTTCAAACTTTCTTGGATGTACTTATTTATGGCCTTAGTCTCAGGAATAGACAGAGTAAAGCCTACCCTTAGGTGATGGAGCATCGGGATTAAGCTGGATAGCACAATCGAATGGACGATGGGGCCGGGAGCTTATCTGATTTACCTTTGGAAAACACATCTGCATATTCCGAGTAGGTTGCTGGGATAGCAGACAATGAGACCGAGGCCTGGAGGAAGGAGGTATCAATACAAGAACCAAAACAACTGGATTTCCACTGAACGATATCCCCAGCTTTCCAATTAATCTGTGGGTTATGTTGGACCAACTAGGGATGGCCCAAGACCAATGGGACGGCAGGACAAGTAACCAAAAGAAAATAAATCTCTTCCTTGTGAAGAGAACCAACAGTAAGCTGCAAGTTAGGGGTTTGAAAAGAAATCTCCCCATTGGGCAATGAGCTACCATCTAATCCTCTCATGATGATACATTGCCTTAAAGGAATAGCGGGGATGCCGAGTGTCTCGGCTAAAGCGGCGTCCAAAAAATTGCTGGCTGCGCCGCTATCGACAAGAGCGGCACAATCAAAACTGACCTTCCCATAAGCGAGGGTAGTAGGAATCAGTAGAGAGTTATGGGAGGAGAATAATTTCAGGCCCAAGTGAATCTCCTCCTCACCCACTTGGCCTGATCTTTTACTGATTTGCTAGGGCAAGAACGGTATTGATGACCCTTTCGGCCACAATACAGGCAAAGACCAGCGCTGTTCCTCCGAGCCCTTTCCTCTGGCGTGATCTGAATGGACCCCAATTTCATGCGCTCTTCGGTATCATCCGAGGTATTCATAACAAATGGTATGGGGTGAGAGAGTGACGGAGCCGACGGTCTATTTTAATAGACAACTCCATAAGTTTATCTAATGAGCCAGGCACCAGATGTTGGATTAAACAGTCTGTGATGGTAATAGACAACCCATACCGGAACTGTATCAGGGCCTGTAAATGGGACTCCGCAGAAGCTTCCCTATCAGGGTCATCATAAAGCAAACCCAAAGACTTAAAGAAGTTATCCACTGAGGCTAACACAGGGCTATCAGAGGGCAAGCCAAAAGCCCACGTCTGTGGGTCCCCCTGTAACCACGAAATCACCAAACTCACTCTTTGCGCCTCTGACCCTGAGGACTTAGGTCGCAGATGAAAGTATAATTTACAACTCTCCCTAAAATTGTAAAAATCTTTTCTACTACCCGAAAACTGGTTGGGCAGATTCATCTTTGGTTCAGGTGCCACTACCGAAGGAGCTCTCTCCTCAGAGGGACAAATCCTGAACCATTTGTGTTAGACCCATAACCTGGGCGTCTAACGTAGGGGCAGTGGGATTCATGATGAGGATATCCCACGACCACCAGCACCCGCGGACTAAACAGGTATATTATATATAATCTGTTTGGGCCGGTGATAATGTAACGTGCGCTGGTGCGTGCAAGCAGTGGTGGTGGGCAGAGCCCTCAGCCGGGACCGCTGTTTAGGACGGCCATGGCAAAACCCTACACTCACTCTATTGGCCTTCTCAGGCAGGTGACCGTAGATTGAGATTTAGTCGCTGTGTTCGAAGGAGCGAGTTAGGACCGCTCCGACCTCGATGCAACCAGGTTTAATGATGGTACAAATCTACGGCAGCCGTCAGAGACAGGACCAAGAGGATGATCTTACTAACAGGGCCTATCTGAACTGAACACCCTGGCTAATGGCACCAGGCCAAGGACGGGGAGTGTGACCAAGTCACAGGCACCGGACCAACTAATAACGGGGTGCTACCAAACGAGACGCACGCCAACATAAAACTGTACACTTAAAGTAACGGTACCCCTAAACAGGCATAAACTCACAGCCGTGGGTCTCTCCGAATCACGGAGAGCTGGACTAGGACAATAATAAAAATAATTGAGGATAAAGGGCAGCTTGCCCGTAGAAATAAAGAGAGAAGGAACCAGGCTCCACTGGAGCACTTACGTGACCTGGACCGAACCCTCCGGCAGCTCAGGATGATAATGTGCACACCGGTAGAGACTTGGCAGGACTGGATAGAAATACGCTGACCAAGACGGAACCGGATAAAGACTGGACCAGGACGGAATATACTGGACAAGGACAAGACCGTGACTGGACTGAGACTGGACCAGGACTGGACGCAGACAGCATTAAGATGACGGCTGGACAAATGACTGGACCACGGCTGGATAGGATTACACAGCATTACACAGCACCAAGACACTGCAGGACCGGGACAACAGCCAATCAGCCGCCGCCAGACCAGCCACCAATAATTGCTATTTTGTTTCAGGAGGCTGAGCGCGCGCCGCCCGACTTCCCCTGGTTGCTATACAACCTCCAGGCGATGCGGGCTGATGTTTGACAGCGTCCCCCGGCCAGCCGGAAGTGATGCACCTCTTCCGGGCGGACGTGACGCTGCCTGCCCGGACACCACCAGGCGGAAGTGCCCGGGCCACCCTTCTAAGGCCGCCGGGACTCTGTTGTGGCGGTGCCGCAGCAGCACAAGTCAGCGCAGCTGACACTTTACTCCTATTCTGTCTTTAGGGGCTTTGTTAGGCAGAATAGTGACACCAAGTCTTACAGTTCCCTTACACTGCCGGCTCCCAATACCTCAGTGTCTCCCAATGCACTAATATAATAAGGGTTACCTTATCTACATAAATCCCATTATTAGCTGCATGATATTTAGAACTGTAGGAAAGTATTTATAACGGAATAACTTGTACTCAGTAATAGTATGAAATGGGCGAGGGGAAAGGGGAAGAGCGATATTTCTATATCTGTATGTTATTTCCAGCAGATGGACACAGAAGCAGGAATACCTCGGAGGGACGTCTTATTCTGTCTCCAGATTATAAAACAGAAGATAACATCACACAGGATTCTCCAGAAGAAACCTCCATTACCCTAAATATACAGCCAGTGCCTCACAGTGCAGATACATCACCTGATACCTCTAATCCTGAGGACTGTTCTCCTGGTAACTCAGATACTGCTACACATAGAGCAGCTCATACAGGGGCTGACATATTTACCTGTTCCGAATGTAATATGTTTTTTATTAATCTGTCAGTTTTTACTAAACATCAGAGAACTCACTCAGTTAAGCAGCCATTTCCATGTTCTGAGTGTGAGAAATCTTTTATCAAGAATTCATATCTCATTAGACATCAGAGAACTCACACAGGTGAGAAGCCATTTCCATGTTCTGAGTGTGGGAAATCTTTTATGAAGAAATCATCTCTCATTAGACATGAGCGAACTCACACAGTTGAGAAGCCATTTCCATGTTCTGAGTGTGGGAAATCTTTTACTCAGAAATCAGCTCTTAATTTTCATCAAACATATCACACACGTGATCTATTTCCATGTTCTGAGTGTGGGAAATCTTTTACCCAGAAATCAAGGCTTGTTTCACATCAGAGAACTCACACAGGTGAGAAGCCATTTCCATGTTCTGAATGTGGGAAATCATTTACCCAGAAGTTATATCTTGTCCAACATGAGAGAACTCACACAGGTGAGAAATTTCCATGTTCTGAGTGTGGGAAATCTTTTACCCACAAATCAACGCTTGCTTCACATCAGAGAACTCACACAGGTGAGAAGCCATTTCCATGTTCTAAGTGCGGGATATCTTTTACCCAGAGATCATCTCTTGCTTCACATCAGAGAACTCACACAGGTGAGAAGCCATTTCCATGTTCTGAGTGTGGGAAATCTTTTACCCAGAAATCAACGCTTGCTTCACATCAGAGAACTCACACAGGTGAGAAGCCATTTCCATGTTCTGAGTGTGGGAAATCTTTTTCTCGGAAGTCACATTTTGTCCAACATGAGAGAATTCACACAGGAGAAAAACCATTTACATGTTCTGAGTGCGGTAAATCATTTACCCAGAAGTTCTATCTTGTCCAACATGAGAGAACTCACACAGGTGAGAAATTTCCATGTTCTGAGTGTGGGAAATCTTTTACGGACAAATCAACGCTTGCTTCACATCAGAGAACTCACACAGGTGAGAAGCCATTTCCATGTTCTGAATGTGGGAAATCTTTTACCCAGAAGTTATATCTTGTCCAACATGAGAGAACTCACACAGGTGAGAAATTTCCATGTTCTGAGTGTGGGAAATCTTTTACCCGGAAATCATCGCTTGCTTCACATCAGAGAACTCACACAGGCGAGAAGCCATTTCCATGTTCTGAGTGTGGGAAATCTTTTACCCAGAAATCAACGCTTGCTTCACATCAGAGAACTCACACAGGTGAGAAGCTATTTCCATGTTCTAAGTGCGGGATATCTTTTACCCAGAGATCATCTCTTGTTATACATCAGAGACGTCACACAGGTGAGAAGCCATTTCAATGTTCTGAATGTGGGAAATCTTTTATCCAGAAGTCAGATCTTGTCCTACATCAGAGAACTCACACAGGTGAGAAGCCATTTCCATGTTCTGAGTGTGGGAAATCTTTTGTGAGGAAATCAGATCTTGTTTTTCATCAAAGAACTCACACAGGTGAGAAGCCATTTCCATGTTCTGAGTGTCGGAAATCTTTTATGAGGAAACCAGATCTTGTACGGCATGAGAGAACTCACACAGGTGAGATCAATTTCCATATTCTTAGTGAATGCTTCAGACCTGATCTCTGGGCTGTGAGTTTGGAGCCCAGCCATTTAGGTAAATGTCACCCTGCTCACATACAATCCCACCCATGTGTATGGCTGTAAATGCAATCGCAGCTATGCGAAGAGGGGAGAGTTAACTCAACCATCAAATTAATCCCCCCCCCCCCGTGTGTAGCTCCGCATAAACTGAGACATACTCTGCAGTGTGATGGCTGGGAGGAGATCGGGACCACTGATGTCAGCTTCCCTCCCAATGGCCAGGAGCCGCCTGTGTTTTCTGGAGCGCTCCCGTAAAATGCTGACATTACGCCCCCAAACGCCCGGCGCCTGTCAATCAACTTGCATACGGCCATTGTCATTTGTGGAACTCTCCTACAGGCCATGATACAGAGCAGAGATAGAGGTAGAACCATGTGTATGCAGTTTTCTAGGTATGAGCTGTTATATTGCCTATCCCTTATTATTACTCTGTAATATACATTTCTCTTTCGTCCATCCTGGTGACACAGCTTGACCTAGGGATGTAAGAGGGTCCGCAGGAGCAAGGCACCTATGCTGACTTTTTGAGAGTAGGCTCCTCCCTTCTGCATCCCATAGTTCCCCAGTTAGTTTTAGGTGCCCACTGGAGTGGGTGCTGTGCTGACAGGCTGCTGTCCGCAACCATTTTTGTAGAGATAGCTAGGTTTTTTTTATTATATTAATTTTACACTAGTTAGATAGGCTTTGCCAGTGTGTTACTTCTAGCAGAAGTTCACACACACTGAGAGCACAGGCTGATAGAAGCGCATCCTGTCCCCTCTCTGTGTGGAGTCTGTTCCCTCTGCACAGCGCTTAACCTCTTGCTTACAGAAGAGGTGTCCTGAACTGGCTTCCTGCTAGAGGGGGATCGTGGCGGAGGGACCCCACGCAATGGCGGCCGCCATCTTGCAGGGGCTTCGGGGCGTAAATCCATGATGGAGGTGAAGCCCAGCACAGGACGCTTCCAAGTGATCCCAGAAGAAGGGGAGGCACTAGAGGTGAGGAGAAACACACATGGGAGAGACTGAAGGGGGAAAAGGTGCCAATAGGCTTCCTTCCCCCCTGATGCAGAGACTTGGTCTCTTCCTGCTCTGTGTACTGGCGCCCTTTTCTCTCCATGCTGAGGAGCTGAAACAAGGATCCTTTTACAGTGCAGAGTGAAAAGTTTTTCTCCTGGGCAGCGATTTCCCCGCGGATCGCTGAGGATCATTGAGCAGCAGACAGACCGCTAAGTACACTGCTACATTGCTTTGTGCATTTGCCTCACATTGTGCACTGTGGTTATTTCATGACTGAAGGGTGTAGTGTTGCTGCTCCGGGGGAGGGAGCGCAGGCCATGTTAACTAACTGCAGATTTTGTGGTGAAAAATTATCTAGTGAACAGATGGATCAGGGGGATTTGTGCCCCTCATGTGAATTTGTGCCCAGTGGGGCTCAAGCCCAGAGGTCAGAGCAGCCTGAACCTGCGTGGGTGGCTGCCCTGGGGAGGTCTATGAATGCTTTGATTAAGGCTTGAAAAAGACAGACCATGTCATCTACATGGTCAAATCTCCTGGTCTCTTTTCCCCTCTCAACCATCTCTGGGCTCCATTACCCCATCTCAGGGGGACCCAGCATTGTTGCAGGTCATGCAGGACACTGCTCGAGGTGTTCATGAAATGAATGTGTTTATGGAACAGCTTATTGAAGTTTCTTCTACTAGACATCCCTTATCTACACCTCCCCTGTTGAATGTAGATTCTGATGAGGTGATGAAGAGGGTGTATGTGCAGAAGATGTCTTTTAGGACCAAAAAGAGGATGTTGAATCCTCTGTCCCAGGTGTTGAAGATTTAATTCTTGCAGTTAAGCAGACTTTAAACCTGTCTGAGGAAGATAAAGTACCTGCGCATTGTGTTTTTAAGAAGGTTCGCAGAGATGCGGTGACCTTTCCCTCAGACGAGGGTTTGGTTTTTCTTCTAGGAGAGGCATGGAAAGCACCTGACCAGAAGCTTCTCATGCCAAAGAGGTTTGCAAACAGTTAACCAATGCCAGAGGAACATGTACAGATTTGGGAAAGAATCCCTTTAGTGGACGTACCAGTGGCCAGGTTTTCTAAAGCCACGGCCTTACCGATTCAGGGGGGTGCGGCATTTAAAGACTCATTAGATAAGAAAATTGAAGGATGTCTTAAGGAGGTTTTTGAAGCGGTGGGCTATAAATACCCTACGCCCTATTATTGCCTCGGCTTTGGTCTCCAAGGCTAGGTTTAAGTGGGCTGAGGCTTTCGGAAACCAGCTACAGCCTGATTCTGAGGCCTTCACACTGGCCGAAAAGCTTAGGTGTGCGGCGGAGTATGTATGTGAGGCTAGGGAAGAAGGCGCAAAGATGGCGTCAAGTGTCAGCCATATCTGTGACTGCAAGGAGAGCTCTCTGGCTTAAAGCCTGGGAAGCGGACAGTGAATCTAAAGAGTCTCTTGAGGCATTAGCTTTTAAAGGTGAGCAGCTTTTTGGGACAGAATTGGAGTCCATTATAAAGCAAGCCATGGGGGGGGGAGAGCACTTTCCTCCCTACCACATCCAAACATTCTGTATCCAAATTCGGAGCTTTTAAGCCATCCTTTCGCTCCTCCTTTCAAGGGGTTGTGTCTAACAGAGGACAGGCAGGAAAAGGAAAGTGTCCAGCCGGTAAGGGAAAGGCACCCAGATCTCGTTTTGGGGCCTTTCTGAAAAAGCACACGTCCAAGAGCGAGGATAAATCCTCCACATGACGGGGCGGAGACCCCCCATTCTGTGTCCAGAGTGGGGGGTCACCTCCTGAAGTTTCAAGACCAGTGGAACATGTCCACCACGGACCCTTGGGTTCTGTCCATTCAAAAAAGTGATGTCTGTCATGGCAGCAGCCCTAAGGAAAAAAGGATAGTAATTATCCTGTACCTGGACGATCTCCTTTTCAAGCCAGAGTTGGCGGAGAAGTTACAGGAAGATCTGGCCATTGCAACACGTTTCTTCCAAGACCCTGGGTGGTTGTTAAATCTCCCAAAGTCTCATCTGACACCGACACAGAGACTTCAGTTTCTGGGGCTGATTTTGAACATGCACCTACATTCGGTGATTCTGCCGGAATCCAAAGCAGCAGATATTCGTCAATTGGTCCTGATGATACTGCAATCTCCAAAGCCAACAGTTTGGCAGGAAGTGAATCTGTTAGGCAAGATGGTGGCAACCTTCGAGACCCTGCAGTTTGCAAGGTTTCATTCCAGAACTTTTCAGTGAAACATTCTCTCTTGTTGGTCGGGAAATCCAAAGACCATGAAAAAGGAAAGTCTGTCATTGTCTCTAGAGACGAGGGAGTCCTTGGCTTGGTGGACTGTAATAGGATGAGAGATTCAGAAAGTGAGCGATTTGGTAAGAAATCTCCAGGTTTTTTAAAGCGGCAATCATTTACACTTTACAATCAAACTGCATTTGCAGTGTAAATGATTGCTGCTTTAAAAAAACTGGAGATTTCTTACCAAATGTCTCACTTTCTGAATCTCTCATCCTATTACATTTCACCCCTGGCGTCTACCTCTTCGGCCGGACTTGCTAAAAAAAGGGCCACGTGGGGTTTTGGGAGGTCAATCGCACAGGATCACAGTGTGGTTATGGTTTATTCAGAGGTGAGGCCCCCCTTCCGGATATAATATTGATTATTCCTCTTAGATCCCTGGGGGTGTGCTACCACAGGACAAGCTAATATGCAAGAGGTACAGAGAAAGAAAGATCTGTCTCTGTAGTGGTGCACCAAGAAATAATTTGGAGACTTAAAATATACCTTTTATTAGGTTAATTAAAAAAGGCTCTGCGAGATATGACAAACTACATCACACATGTAACATGGACAGTGAAACAAGTGCAAATTAAAATGAGGGCTCATGCGGCGTCCCTTAGCTTTACTTCCTAATTGGTTAATTCAATTGTGATTTCTGCGTCTCTCTCCCACAGTGCCGGCGGTTTGGCCTGTGCTTTTACTCGGGGGACGCTATAGACACAATTTTTATGAATACATTTATTCATTCAATATTTTCTTGTCTGTTATGGTGGCTTGTGTTCACTTATAACTTGTCAAATATATCCCAGTTCTCAGTAATGTTCATATATTTCCTGTCTCATGTCCGTACAAACAACAGGCTTAAATAAATTCTTTACTCCTCATGAAACTGTGTCACGTTGTGTCATTTATTGCAAGAGAGAGAGGCTAGTATCATACATTGTTGCAATATAGGTTGCAATCCTAGTGATCTCACTGTGTAGCGTATAGGTCTTAATGACAGACCCACACAGTGATTGGTGGGTGTATTTGTCACTGTGGTAGCCGGCAGATATCGCCTGGTGTGTATTGCAAAGGTTCAGGGCAACCTGAAGAAGAACTGCGAAGCGTACACCGGCCTCCACTAGCCGTGCGGCCGTTCGCTTAGCCTTCCTAGATCTTGTCTGACTGTCTGATTTCCAGTTCTTTTAAGGACTCTAATGTTTTTGTTAATGTGTGCATGTGTTTGACTGCCTTTCACTGTCCACATTGGCATGTAGACACAGCGACCTGACCGAGGTCACCGTGCATATCCCAGCGTACGGGCACAACGGCCTCCAGACCCGTGTGGCTCACCCGCTCACTTACTGTCTGCACATGTCCGCCAGTACCGCTGTATCCATTCCCCCCATGTTTTAAGTAAAAACTGTGTTCATATTGCCTTAATACTTATAATAGTAACTCATTGATACCTTGATATATACTTCAGGAAAGAGATTAGAGGCCGTAACCAGGGTGTAAACTGGTGCAAGGTGTTTCCCACAGATCGAACAACCTTTGCAATACACACCAGGCGATATCTGCCGGCTACCACAGTGACTAATACACCCACCAATCACTGTGTGGGTCTGTCATTAAGACCTATACGCTACACAGTGAGATCACTAGTATGATACTAGACTCTCTGTTGCAATAAATGACACAACGTGACACAGTTTCATGAGGAGTAAAGAATTTATTTAAGCCTGTTGTTTGTACGGACATGAGACAGGAAATATATGAACATTACTGAGAACTGGGATATATGACAGGTTGTTAGTGAACACAAGCCACCATAACAGACAAGAAAAAATTGAATGAATAAATGTATTCATAAAAATTGTGTCTATAGCGTCCCCCAAGTAAAAGCACAGGCCAAACCGCCGGCACTGTGGGAGAGAGACGCAGAAATCACAATTGAATTAACCAATTAGGAAGTAAAGCTAAGGGACGCCGCATAAGCCCTAATTTTAATTTGCACTTGTTTCACTGTCCATGTTACATGTGTGATGTAGTTTGTCATATCTCGCAGAGCCTTTTTTAATTAACCTAATAAAAGGTATATTTTAAGTCTCCGAATTATTTATTGGTGCACCACTACAGAGACAGATCTTTCTTTCTCTGTAACTCTTAAAAAAAGGACCATTCTGCACCTGGACCTAGCTCATCTAAATTTGACTACTTGGCTTTTGAAACCTCCATACTAAGGAAGAAGGGGTTTTCGGAAGCAGTTATTCAGACCATGCTCAGAGCTTGCAAGCCTGTTTCAGCTGCAAATTATCATCGTGTCTGGAAAATCTATACCGGGTGGTGTGAGCATCAAACGGTACACACCTCTAGGTGCAAGGTGTCTAGGCTGTTAGAATTTCTCCAGGATGGATTTTCTGCAGGGCTTAGTGTGCAGTCTTTAAGAAAAGGTTACTCCTGTTACCGGAAGTTCAGACCTTTTTACAGGGAGTCATGAGACTAAAACCCCATATAGCAGCCGGTGGCGCCTTGGGACCTGTCGTTGGTTTTGTCAGTGTTACAAAAGCCTTCTTTTGAGCCTTTAAGGTCGGCTGATCTTATATTTCTATCTTGGAAGCTTACCTTTTTGTTGGCTATAGCTTCGGCTAGGCAAGTTTCAGAATTTGGGGCCTTACCGTGCAAGTCTCCATTCTTGATTTTTCATGAAGACAGGGCTGTGCTTCGAACAGTACCTAAGTTCCTACCAAAAGTAGTGTCTTCTTTTCATTTGAACCAGGAGAATTGTGCTCCCGGTGTTTTCCCCTCATGTGAATATACATGGAAAGAGTAAAGGATATCCACAAAACCGATATGCTTTTGGTTCTATATGACGTGCAAATGAGATGGTGGCCTGCTTCTAAGCAGACCACTGACAGATGGTTAAGGTCAGTCATTGCCTTTGCCTACACCAAGGTAGGTAGACCTATTCCTTCAAGGATAAATGCCCATACCACCAGGTCGGTTGCTTCCTCTTGGGCTGTTCATCATGGGGCTACAGCGGAACAGTTGTGCAGGACCGCCACCTGGTCCTCAGTTCACACCTTTACCAAATTTTATAGGTTCCATGAGTTCGCCTCGGAGGACGCTTCATTTGCGCAAGCAGTGATGAGAACTGTAAGCCTGAGCGTACCCTCCCAAAGGACCGGCTCTTGAACGTCCCAAGGTCAAACTGTGTCACCAGGATGGACAAAAGATAAAAAGGGATGTCTCTCAGTCCATCCTGGTGACACAGCGATCCCTCCCTTACGCGCAGTAAGTTATACCATTCATGTATTGTCATGTTTTTGGTTATGTTGATTGTGCATATTAAGTGTGCATTAGACGTTGAACTGAGGAACTACGGGATGCAGAAGGGAGGAGCCTACTCTCAAAAGAAGTCAGCATAGGTGCCTTGCTCCTGCGTAATCTCCTACATCCCAAGGTCAAGCTGTGTCACCAGGATGGACGAAAGAGAAAAGGGGAAAAGAGAAAGGGATTCGAACGGTTCTTACAAAAATCCCTTTGTTGTACTAGAACCATCCTTTAATAGGTTTTGCACAATATATTGTACTTCATTAAATCCTAAAATATAACCATCTGTATTCAGTAATGAGTAAAGAATTGCATAGTTTCCCTTTTATACTCTGGGCCCTATTGTATGATGTGTGAGAGTGATTGTGGTTACCTGGAGATACTATATACAGCAGGTCATTGCACTTTGGGACCTGGTACCAAATTATAATACTTGGTCCCCTTAGTCCCAGCAATCTGATATAGGCATTAATGTGATACTGCTCTGTATGTACTGATAATGTATGTAGTGTTAAAACAGAAATCAACGCATCAGTATTCCTATGCTTTTATTACACTATGTTTTTCTTAAATACTGTTGTTATTGCTGCAGATGGCCTTAGCTTGTTGCACAAGGTACTAGCCACGGGGTATGAGGCCTACCTAAAGCCATTACTACACCGATTTATATCTCTTCGCTTATCTCAAAATATATCCCCACCCGACCTCTCTGCTCTGCACAAGATCTGCGTCTCTCATCCACACTCAGTACTTGCTCCCACTTACACTTGCAGGATGTTTGTCAGCCAGCACCCACCATATGGAATGCCCTACCACACACGTTAAGACTCTCAACTAGCCTCCAAACTTTCAAGCATTCCCTGAAAACTCACCTCTTCAGGCAAGCTTATCATATTCCGGAACCCCCACACAACCTCCCGTAGCAATCATATCTAATTACATCACATCAGGACTGTCCTGTAATCTGGTGGGACTGCCATGCTATGGAATTCTATCCATATGTATCCCTCCTATTATCCCGATAGATTGTAATCTAGCAAGTAGGGCCCTCCTATCATTGTTGGTTTTGTTTCTACCCAGCTTGTGTAATCACTGTTGTTTCCAATTGTAAAGCGCAACGGAATATGCTGCGCTATATAAGAAACTACAAATAAATACCCTTTGCGCTAAGCAGCAGGTGTTTGCCAGAAGCAGCAACCATTTTGTCAACTATGACTTGCATAATAACATTACAAAATGGCTGAAGATTTAGGACAGTGCAGGAAAAGTGATTTCTTGTAGAAAATTGTTTTGATTTTATAAGTTTAAGAATGCAATGTTGACAGTACAGAGAGTGAGGACAGACAGCTAGTCTCCACATTCTTGTCAACAACATGGGAACTACCCGATAACAGGGCCACAAATCCACCGAATCTTTCCCTAGTAACAAAGAAGTTGGGTGATGGGTGAATTATGACAGTATGATTGAAAACAAAGCTGGCGAATAAGACTCAAGGCTTATGAATAATTAAATAAAGTAAGTAAGTAAAGTATAAATATCAGAGCTAGAGAAGGAAGGGGAAGGTAGTTGAGGAAGAACAGGCCAGCACGGGGACTGGAGGTAACTATGAATGAGGTTTAATGGCTGATCACTGTCCTTGATAGGTTTCCATCTTGATTTGATCTAGAATTATTGTTTAAGTATAAGCCAATCAATTATATGTTTCTTGTGTTAATCTGCATTTGCAAATACCTGTAATCAAGATACCTTCCAAGTAAAGCATTGTCATTCATTTTTTTACAAGTTTGTGTTGGCGTGGAATTATTTCAGCATTTGCTGTTTTATAGTTAAGGGTTATATAGTAATTAAACCTAAGAATGTTTGATCAGGATGGAGGCCCCTGAAGCAAGTTTCAGTAATATTGGTGCCCACAATTATCAGTGATTGAGAGAATTAGAGTTTGCACAAGTGATTTGCTGTTTTAAAAATGTTTTAAAAATATATATATAAAAATTGTAAGGACCGTGCAGTTCTATCTCCAAATTTCTGGAGGGTGGTAAGCCAAGTTACTTGGAAAAAGTTCTCCCCTTTTAATTGTGAAACAAATAGATCTTAATTTAACACATGGAAAGGCAACACTGCATTTTGCAGACTGTAATGGGCCCCATACATCTGCAATGAATTGTAACAATCCTCCGTTCTGAAGAGGATTGTCACAATTAATTTTTAATGTGGGGCTCCCCCTACTGGCAATTCCAATCCAAAACTATTCGAGATCGCTGAATCAGATTTTTAAACATGTTTAATAATCTGGTTTTAGCTGCGTTTTTTTTTTATATGTGTGGGCGTCCCCTTCTCGTTCCGCCGATGGGAGATACCTATATTTGGGCAGGAGGGAGGAGAAAGGCATTTCTTGTTGCGTGGACACTGCTTATCCTGTGTCACGACCACCATATCTGCCACTCATGCCTCCCATGCCATGGCTGCCCCTGGGGTTCCTAACAGGGTAATTCAGACCCTGGCACTCACCTCCGCTGTCAGTTCCCTTGTTCCTGGGTTGCGTGATGTCGCGCTGTCATCTCATGGTGACAGTGGTAGCGTGCGCGCCGGTGACATGCGGGACCTGGACGGCGTGGGGCCTGAGTTGCCATAGTGTTCTGTGTCCTGGCTGGACACGCTGGCTGGTGCATGCTGCATACACTTCCTGCTTCTGAAACTTGTCGCCCCCCCTGGCGGTGGCCATCTTGTTGGTTTCTCCTATCAGGCTGCACTGCCAATTTCCATTCAACCAATCACAGTGCAGCTCTCCCTTCAAATACTGACTTGCTGGGCCAAACCAGAAGTCAGTACAATGATGTCCTTATGCTAGGCATCTGACTCTCCTTGCTGCTGGTAGCGCTGCTACTTCTTGTTCCAGAGACTCTATCCGGTATCCTGCTACACCCGCTGTCTTCAACCACCACATCGCAGACCCCTGCTGCCGCCTTAACGGACCGGACAAGGTTAGCCCCCCAAAGGGGTCATCCTTTCTCCAGCCTGACGGTTATTACTCCGCGATCCCTCCTGGTTACAGCTATTAGGGTTGTCAGCACACCCTTCCTGGATTCATCCAATTATCCAATCATCCAACTATCCAATCTTTCATTCAATCATCCAATTCGGCAATCCAATCATCCAATCACCTGCAAGCTCTACAATAAGTATTGCATATCATTGACTTTGTTTACTCATTATCTACAGTATTATCCTTGTGCCATTCCCCATCTTCTGTACCATCGTATCTTTATTAAAACATTTTTTTTTCTTTTATCCAATTGCCATTCTCCCTTCTGTCGTCTATGCAAAAGCCATATATCAAAGCACCTAGCCTCCGTTTCACTGTTTCCGGTGCTACCGGAAACGTGACTTCCTGGCTCTCCATCCTCTGCATTGTAAGCATGTAAGAATTTTTACTAGTTTAATTATAACAGTGGAGAATACTTGTTTGCCCCATTTCCACTGTGTCAGTGTTGGTGGTTTCTGGCATCTGGGCTCCATGGGCGCTGCTCCTGGGCCCTCCATTTTCCCCCCATGGCGGCGTACCTGGCAATGTCTTTCCTTTTTTCTAGAAGAGTTGGCAGGAGGAAGGTGCCTTTCCATCTGAAAGTGTTTATGAGTTGATGGTTGGAGAGAAGGTAAGATCCCACTTCTGACATCTTGGTGTATACCGGTATTACACCGTGGATCGGTGTATTTTTATTCACCAAAGGAGGATATTTGAAAGAAACCTTTTGAGGAGTTTCACCATCTAATACGCCGTGAGTACGGGTACGCACACATCATCTAAAAGATACCATTATATGTGTCCTTTATGACATTCTATTGTAAGTAAGGTACGCCCCCCTTGCTGAAACTGGATTTTCTTATAATCATTTTGCGAAGAAATAGACCATTATATAGTGCTATTTTCCACATCTTATCTTTTCATGTACCTGCCTTTCTTGAGACGAACAATCAAGCAAAGTGTACCATCAATTAAAAGGATCTTCATGAAAAGATAAGTACAGACATACTCTTCTTTCAGCGCCATTTTTTCCGAAACCAACCCCCCTTCTTCAATGTCTTTGCTTTGCTTGTAATATGTTATTATAATTTTTATTATAATTTTATTTATAAGGCGCCACAAGTGTTTCGCAGCGCCGTACAATGGAACAGTACAGGGAGACAAAACTTGGCATAACATTTAATAAATAACAAAAGTAGAGTACAAATAAAGAGGACCACAGTTCAATACACATTACAGCTGAAATATAAGTAGTGAGGACTTAATCAACATACAACTAGAGGCTTGAGGCCAATGATGGAGATGGGTATGCAGACAAAGATGGTCACTGAGTGTTTGAGTATAGGAGAGCTGTGAGTGAAATGTGAAGAGAAGTGGGCTTTGACAACAGGAGGGAAGAGGGCCCTGCTCGGAGGAGCAGGGCAAGGGGTCGGAGAACCAGCTAGTTTATGCAGTGGAAGGGTACGCTTTGATGAATAGGTGAGTTTTCAGTGCCCGTTTGAAGCTTTGCAAGGTCGGAGAGAGTCTAATGGAGCGAGGGACAGCAGTGACCTCAGGCGGCAGGCTCGGGTATGTTTGCGGTGGCATGGGAGAACTCGGGCCCCTGAACTCCTTAGCGCTCCCAAGTCCCCCCGAACACCCGTAAACCTATTGCCTACGTCACTGCTGTAAACTGCATGGCGGCTGGGGAAGCGGGGGTCAGGGGAGCTCCGGCGTACGATCGCCGGAGCAAAGGTTATGGGGGGGGGGGGTTTAGAGGTGCTGCCCCAGAGGTGCACGCCTGGACACCACTGGTGCGCAAAAAAATGTCTGGGCATACCATCCAAGGGGATAAGCTCTTTTGCATGGCCATCTCCCCAGGGCTTCCTCCAACATCATCTTCTGTGTGCTTCACCCGGGACCTCGGAGTCTTCAGAGTTCTTCCTAGCTCCTCCTGTGCTGTCAGACTGAGTACCTGCCCCCTGTCTCGTGCAACTTATATAGCCTGCTCAAGGGGGCGGGGTAATGATGCAGGCGAGCCCCTATTGGATAGGCTATTTTTTTTTTTTAAATATACATTTTATTTTTTTCAGTTGCGCTGCCTCAACTAATGGCGGATCTCAGCCACCCATCCCCCCGCTACGGAGAGGGGGAGACCCTCAAGCCACAGCCACAAAGGGGGGGCACAGCAGCCAGGGGAAGGCGGATCTCCATAGCCCACTCCTGCCATGGAGAAGGAGCCACAGCTGTGATGGGTTGACAGGGGCACAGCAGACAGAGTAAGGCAGATCCTCCCTTCCTGCCCTGCCAGCCGCAGCCACGAAGAGGGACAGGACGGAGCACAGTAGCCAGGGGAAGGCAGATCTCCAACACCCACCCACCGCCTTGCAGTGAGAGCCCTCCAGCAGCAACCATGAAGGGGGACAGAAGCACTGCAGTGGGGGAGGTAGGCGGATCTCAGCTGCCCAACCCCTGCCATGGAGAAGGAGCCCCTCCAGCCGTGGCTGCAAGAGGGGATATGAGCACAGCAGCCGGGGTGAAGGTGGATCGCCGCCACCCACCCCCACCAAGGAGGAGCCCCTCCTGCTGCTGCCGCAGTCGCCCATGGGGACAGGAGCACCACATCTGGATCGCCAGAAGGGGGAGCCCACACATTAACAATTAATTGTGACAATCATCTCCAGAACGGAGGATTGTTACAATTTATCGCAGGTGTATGGGCCCCATTAACTGGATGACCTTTTGTTAAAAGCATCTTCCAGAGAGGTTCTACTCTGCAATATTCAACGGACGCAGGAGGTACTTTCGCTAGCCAAAAAAATTGGAACATAGACAAAAAGGCGCAATGGATACTTGTAACTTTGAGATAGTGTCCTTTCTGTTAAGTACAACTTCTCCCAAGTTCTGGTGATGTTCATTCGTGATGGAAGATCTCAGGTGGTATTCACCAAATATGCAAATAATTGGTGATAAACAACAATAAATTAAATCTGTTGGGTATATCTTTTTTTCAAAATATGAAATAATTATTTGGAAGTGGGGTAGAATATTTCAATGTTGCGTACCAAGACTCACGTTGGAAAGATTGATGTCAGACTTATAATGTTTTTTTTGGTATGGTCCTGAAGTATTCCTCTCCAAGGTGTGAGACGAGATGATCTCACATATATTCAAAGTGCAAACAGGTGACCTCAAGTGTTCAGGAAAAAAGAGAAAGAAACAATTCATGTGTAGAACAGTGTTGGAAAAGTTGTGTGGTAAGTATGTGAAGAGCTGGGACAAAGGTTGTATTTTTGCCAGCGTACCTCATTTACCCACTTAACAAGAGTGCTAAATATATAAAGGTTTCTTTTAGATAATAGGCGTACCCCCACTCACGGTGATGGCTGTGATTTTCAACATATAAAGGTTTCTTTATTAGTGATCCAAGGGTGTCCCAACATGGTCTCAATCATATGTGTGTCCAGTTACATAAGGAAAAAACATATCTATAATGTGTACAATTATCCACAATGAGTTATGTCTTAGAGGAGGTTTAGCTAGAGCTTGCAGCTTGCCTCACTCACCAACAAAAATAACAGATCTATTTACAGATGCAAGAAAGGAGGGCGTACCCCAACTCACACTGGGTCTCTGAGTGATAAATCGGTACTCGTTTCCTAGCAGGGCGCCCAGTATGATGTAAGCGTACAGGGCTATTCTCCGTAGCAAAATCACATTGCATTGCATCCCATGGGCCATTATAGTCATGCAATGCTATTTTTTAATGTAATTTATTCACTGCTCTGGCCCTAGAGCAGTGGTTCCCAACCCTGGCCCTCAAGGAATAATAATAAAGAGTTAAATTTAGCCAAAACATTACTCACATCAGGGTGAATTCCCTGAACATGTCAAAAATGCACTACTAATTCAATATAGATCATGTATAATTGAGGAACCTACTGAGTCCCCCTGAAACAAATTATCCAAAAACCTTTTCTTCTCATTGTACAAATTACTTTATAAAGAGTGCCCCGACAAAAAGAGAGTCTTTCCCCTCTTTTTTCCAAATAACCTATGTTTACTCTCTAGGAAGCACCTCCACATCTTTAAATTGTAACAAGCTTTCGTACTTGTGTCTGTATCTACTGTATTGTGGACTTGAACATATTCAACCTTACTGTCCTAATTCACACTTGTGCACTGGTCTATCCCCATATCCCCTTTTCCCTTAAAGCAGACCTCAAGTACCCCCAACAGTGCACGTTTTCCAGGTCACCCGGCAGGTGCACTCATTATTCAGGCACATTTGAAAAGATCCACAGGTGGAACTAATTATAGCACTTGTGATTCTGTGTAGAGACCTGCAAAACATGCACTGTTGGGGGTAATTGAGGACCAGGGTTGGGAACCACTGCCCTAGAGGATTGCATTGCATCTCCCAAAAAATTGCATGAGATTTTATAGGGTGCCATGCCATTAGCTATACACTTGTATGACATACAATGAGGTTTCACTGACCCCCCCCCCCCCCCAATTTCCACGCCACCCCAAAGCGTGGCGAGCACAGCAGAATGCGTCCACCCGACCTTTTCATACCCCCACTATCCACATCGGCGTGGATTTAATTTTATATAGTGTGGCGAGCGGACGTGGATTACTTTACATGTATTCCGCTGCGCTTGCCACGCTTCGGGCTCGGTGGCTCATTGCGCTCGCCACACTATATCAAATAAACTCCACGCCAGCGTGGATAGTGGGGGTATGAAAAGGTCGGGAGGAAGCGTTCCGCTGCTCTCGCCATGCTTTGGGGTGGCGTGGATACTGGGGGGGGGGTCAGTGAAACCTCATTGTATGTCATACAAGTGTATAGCTAATGGCATGGCATCGCACTCTATAAAATCACATGCGATTTTGTGGTAGATACAATGCAATGCAATCCTCTAGTGCAGGGGTTCCCAATATTTTTCTAATCACGGCACCCTAGAGTATCAGAATCTTTCCACGGCACCCCCAGGCCCCAAAAAATATATATCAAATTAAGTAGATTGTGTTTATATGTGTTTCTTAGGTTCAGTTATGTGGTAAACGGCAGGAATTGGTTCTGATTGTACATATTTTATGATTGGCAGCCACCAGCACTGGTTTTGTCCAGAAATAAATGATCATAAATCATTTTAATTGGTCCTGGACAACCAACCCGAGGCACCCCTGCAAGTGTCCCAAGGCACCCCAGGGAGCCTAGGCGCACAGTTTGAGAACCACTGGCCTAGGGCCAACAGAGCAGTGAATATGGGGGAAATTTACCAATATGAAAAACCTAGTTTTTCGTATTAGTATTTCCCCTACGACTGTTTCAGTCGTATGCAAAGTCGTGTTCCGGATGGGAATGTACAAAGCAGTCAGATACGACTGCTTTGTAACCCTCCGATGGTGTAACCATTCGTATTAGCTGGCCGGATATACGGCCGCTAATACGAATTAGTGGAGCCAGTCTGCACGGATCAGTCAGATCCGTGCAGGCTGCAAGGTGTAAAAAAAAAATAGAAAATTAAATAAAAAAACAGTGTGGGGTCCCCCCCACAGCTGTAACCAGCACCAGGCTGAAAGAGCCGGGGCCGGTAATTAAAAATCAGGAAACCCGACAAATAGGGGTTCCCCGATTTTTAACAACCAGGCTCCAGGTCCGGGGCTGGTTCCCAAAATACGGGGGACAAAATGACTAGGGGTCCCCCGTATTTTAAGAACCAGCCCCAGGCCAAACCAGCCAGCAGGGTAATGTCACAGCCGGGGGACACTTATGATATAAGGTCCCGCGGCCAAAACATTAACCCCCTGACTGGTCAGCCTGTCCAGGGGCCCTGGTGGAGTGGGGACCCCCCCAATGAAGGGGTCCCCCTCCAGGACTTACCTGACCAGGCTGAAGCCTGGTGCTGTCCCCGGTGACCCTGGAGCGGTGATCACCGGGCTGATTAAAGTGTAAAAAAAAGAATAAACTATTGTCTAATACTGGGGAACTATGAGTCACAGCAAGCCTCCCCCGCAAGCTGGGACTTGGAGAACCACAAGTCCCAGCCTGCGGGGCATTAAAGGGCCCCGCTGGCACTTGTAGTTCCACAGTATTAAAAATAGTAAAATAAAACTGCATATATAGATTGGCATAGGCTGGGGCCATGTTCGACCCCATAGCCTTGCCCTGTAATTGCAGAAAAAAAGAATTTTCAAACAAAAAATAATTCTTTGTTAAAACTATTTCCATCAATAACAGCAGAAAATTAACATTAGGACCAACATAATAAGGAAAAACAAAGGGATTTCTGAGCGCAGATTGTAAGATTATTATCTCAATTAAGGGGGATACCAGACCCCTTACGTATGGACAAGCAAAGAAAAAAAGACAATGGAGGCAGCGCTGTGCAAAATCAAAATACACTTATTTATTAAAAAGAGATAAATAATAACACTTTAAAATAGTTAAATAACTATATATAAACGATTTTATATTATATTTAGCCAAAATACTTCCTACAGCATAATATACAGAAATCCCCCATATATTAGGGTTTAGTAGGCAAATGGTTAATTGCATGCATGCACAGATTTTAAGAGGTTAGCTTCTTCTGTGATCACTTTATAGGGGTTAGTATGTTAATTATATCTCAGTCCAGTCCCACCTATGTGCACAAGGTATTTTAGAGGTTTTTGTATACTTATAGTTTTCCAGCTGCTGGATAGGGTAAGTGGCTCCTAGACCTCGGTGTCACACTCCGACCATTGGTATTTTCCAGATGATTTTGGTCATAAAGGTTTTTCACCGGATCTGTATAAATGGCTGCCAAACAAAGTCCCCGCTCTCTCTACGCCTTTCTCCGCCTAAACGAATCTCAGCGGCTTCCTCAGGAGGTGTATAGATTTTTTTTATCCCAATTGATCAATTACCCCTATAATTGGGCAATAGAAAAGCATCACAGGCCACATCAGAGCAAGGGTTAACTAGTTAACCTATTACAGTGACTATTGACTTTTGAAATCCCGAACTGAGGAATGGGATTGGTTCCAGTTAACCACTCCCAAGTGAGGACTTACCCCTTAAATATAGCAAATCATGGGCGCGCTGGACACTTAGATTAAGCCTTGACAAAGCTTAAAGAGAGCGAAATGCGCATTGGCATATCGCTGTAAACTGTTTGTTTGTTGTTATTAGTGTTTGCATGTAAATTGTACTATAATAGATTGCGGTGGGAAAAAGCAGGGCAATAGAGCAAGTGCTGGCTGCAGGTAGCGTGATTAACATGCTAGCACACGCAGTGTATTAATGGGAATATACCCCTAAACTGCGAAGGTGCTGTGCACAACGGAGAACTATTACAGAAGTCTCCGGCAGCCAACTGCGCATATATGCCGGTACATGCAGCCAATACAACGGGAGCATTCCCAGGCTGCGACGGTGTTGTCCTAAGCCCGCTACCCCATCTGCCTTCTTAGCCAGCTCGAATGTGCATATGTGATTCATGACCTGTTGTTAAGGTGCACATTGATGCACCCCAATTACAGCACTCATATCTGTTGTATATGTATTGGGACACTATCTGAAGTATTAAGCAGCGGAGGTCCTTCGGCCAATTTGAGCGACAATACTACCCGTCAAGGTGGTTTAACATATGTACAAACAAAGTTTGCACACACTAATCACAGCCCCTTCTTGGACCAATAATACCCCTGACGGGACATGAGACAATACTGCCCTAATAAATACTCAGACTGAGTGGTACTCAGAACAATACACCTACCATTGCCTGAATATAAAACAGTGCCTGTTCTGACTGCAACAGTATATGTGAATTAAAATTATATAACTGCAACATTTAAACAAGCCATACCAGAATAATCAATGTTTGAAGTTGCATATAATATAGCACACTCAGCAGCTCGACTTATATCTGTTGCATGTGTAGTGAGGATACTGTCTGAAGTATCAGCAGCGGAGGTCCATCTGCCAATCTCAGTGACAATATTACCCGTCACAGCGGTGAAACATACAAATAAAGTTGGCACATATCAATCTCAGCCCATTCCTGTATCAGTAATACCCCTGACGGGATTGGAGACAATACTGCCTGAATAAATACTCGAACTGAGCTGTACTCAGGATAATACACCAACTGTTACCTGAATTAGAGAACAGTGCCTGTTCTGACTGCAACAGTGTATGTGAATCAATATTGAAAAATTGCAACATCTAAACAAGCTATACCAGCAAAATGAATGGTTGAAGTTGCATACAATATAACACACTCAGCGGCTCTATACCACTGACTATCAAAGCATTCACTGGTACCAAACCACTGATACTTATCAAAGAAGTATCAGAGTAAACCTGATTAAAACAACAGTTTACAGATTTTAATCTTCTTATTTTCTTTTCTACTCTATACTCACTACTTTGTTTTTAATATTTCGCCATCAATATCCCTGATACTGGGACCCAGTATACCAGGTCATAGACAATTAATACAATTGACCAATAAAAATAACAAATGATGGCCTTTTACCTTTAATTGCATATTAATAAAGATATTGAAAAAACGTAATTAACTTTTATGTCCCATGGGACAATGTGGATGAGGAGTGCATCCTAGTCAAACCGATTTCCTTTTTCCTCTCCTTGTACAATTATGTGAAAAGGGTGAATTACAATGGATGCTAGACCCCTTCCACATAGCATCATCCCACATGTCAGATCTTAAAATGACTGCCACCCAACCTCCATAGCATGAAAAAGTGCCCCTCAGAGGTTTGTTGTTGCCTATTGAACTGTGACTGTATGGAATGTCTACTGTTCAGAAACATTTAAACATTGAAGAATTTGCTTTTGCGAGTGAACCAGAATCAGGCCCTTAATTCTGTGGAGTTGGCATTTTTGTGGGACGCAATGAACATTTTTGGTCCAAATTCCCCCCCCCCCCCCCCCCCCCCAATTTATTTAGTTATTTACCCCAGTTGCAATGGTTTCAATGAATAACTACGTATCTCCATCTTTTCCCCTCTCTAGAGCAGGGGTTGGGAACCTTATTTGTGCCAAGGGCCGTTTGTATGGGGGAAAAAAATCCTTCGGGGGCCATATGTAAAAATGTATCTTACAAATTTTCCTGCTGCAGCCGCCCCACGCTCCGGTGGCTGCCTCTGAATAAGACTTACAGTCTCCGGCTGCTGTTGATTAAGACGAATTCTCCCAAGAGCTACCGAACTCTCGCGAGAATTCCACTGTATTTGACTCCCGGCAAAGCCACCAGGCGGGTGGGAGGGCCACTCAGATTGGCTACAGGGGCCGCATACAGCCCCCGGGACTGAGGTTCCCCACTCCTGCTCTAGAGGAACACGGCAGGGTTGTCCTCTTTCTCCTATCTTGTCTCTCTTGCCATTGGACCCCTGGCATGCCTAATACAGGCTAGTACTGATAGTCAAGTGCTTTGAGTCGGCATGAGAGACTTTGTTAAATCTATGCCCAAGGTCCTTGAGTTCATTAATACATTTGGTCATTATTCTAGACTTCTAATTAACTGGGACAAATCTCCTATTACTCTGCTTATGGGTAAGTCACTGGCACTTTCTGGCACATGATTTGGTCCTGCCCTTAGATAACTTTGTTTTGGAATGGTGGCATTAGTACATTGGTAACTATAGGAATCCTGTGTCATGTTCTAACACCTTTAGTATGTACATTATCTGCATTTGATTAAGAGGTCCTAGATGAAGACTTCTGGTTCCGGCATTGATGGGATCGGCAGCACAGTGCTGAGCTCCGCTACCGCTCCAGCCAGCACAACGCTGCACGCCGCTCACCCGCCACACAGCTGACTCCCATAGGCAATCGGGAATGCTCCGTTGACACCAATAGACAAATTCCTGGCAAATCCACCAACAGGGAAGCCACAGCACCAGCCCACATACCATCAGAGGGGGGAGCCCAACATAGTGGCCACCACACAGCCTCTGATGTACAGGAGCCACTTCAGGCCACTGTAAGTGTTGCTGACACACCACAACTATCCCAAACTAAGCCAGAACTCTTCTCCCCTCTCCCTCTGCAAACCCCAGCTGCCTCACTGACCTACACAGATATGGCCAGAGCTATCCAGGATACCATTAACCCCATATTGGATGCCCATGCAGTTAAACTGCAACAAGCTGTGCAGTACATTAAATCTCAATTAAATCAGATTACTAAAAAGGTTACTTCCAATGAGGCACGCCTGGGTGAAGCCCTCCATGATTCACACACATTAAAATCCACTTTTGAATTACTTCAGAAAACTACATATGAAATGCAAATAAAATGGATGATTTGAAAAATCGTTTGAGAAGGAACAGCCTGCGGTTTCTAGGCATCCCAGAGTCTCTCAAGGAACCTGCCGTCTTCACCTTTCTAACTACTACACTCCCCACTCCCTGCATTACTCCACATCGAAGACGTCTGTTCCGGCATGTTGAAAGTAATAACTCAAGCGACCAGGTTCTAGGATACAATGTGTTAAATATGGAGACTGACACAGGACATTTCAGAACAAAGATAAACATTTATTTAAGCTACAATAATAAAAACATGCAAATAGGTAACAAGTTAATACTCAGCTTTTATCTCAGATGTTTTAAGATCTGTCCCGGATGGTTGTCATCAGTAGTTTAAAGAATAAAAGTCCAGTCGTACTCAGGGTCCCTCTTAGTAACTCTACTGAGTCATTACACTGAGCTGAATTAGAAGTCTGTGTCCGCTGCAGGCAGACCTAGCTTCAGGAACTTCTCCCGCTATGTAAAAGTCTCTAGCCTTTGGGGGGAGTGGCTAGGATCAGTATGGAGTAGCCGCACGAGCTGCGTCTCCTCTCGCAAAAATCCTTACCAAAATCCTGAACCCTGACAAACTGTGAAGCGTGGACGATTCAAACAAAAATATCCAAGATAGGATATGAAGAAATCTCCCGGGTGGGGCACAGCCTTCTAGTACTAGAAGGCTGTGCCCCACCCGGGAGATTTCTTCATATCCTATCTTGGATATTTTTGTTTGAATCGACTTACCTTACTCCCAGGGAGCACCTCCTCAACCATACACTGAATTATTCATTTATTGTGTTGTATGGAGCATGCCTTCACCATCCACGACAAATTAATCCTGTGCCCCAGGCCTACTTCCCCATCCCCCTTTTTTCCCCCCAATTATTAAGCATGGACGATTGTCGGGGGCATTATTTGGGAGCCTGGGGACTGTGTTGAGGATTCGTGGATGTGGAGGGAGCCTGGAGTTAGTTGGGCGGCTGCGTGCTGAAGAGGGAGATAGACGCCGGGATTTACAGCAGCATCAGCTGATCTGCTACACCGGGTCATTCCCGGCAGTGATTACTCAGCGGCCGGGCTGTCTGTGCGGCGCATGGTGGGAGTAAAAAGAGCCCTGGGTCGGCGCTATACACCACGGACCTACTGAACCACACTGCTGCCCTGCATTATTGTCGGCACCGTCGACCTGCACTGCACCATATCCAAGTACTACTGCTCGGAACCCTGCTCTATACTTTTAATCTGCGGGGTGCAGATGATGGGATAGGAGGCTCGAGAGACCTCGGGAAGGATTGGACTGTGCCGCAGGGAAACCTATCGGCTGGTGGACTCTAAGAGCTGGGAGGAGAATATTAATAACTAAGTGATTCATCGCGCCCTACGGGCGCTCTTCACACCGTCGTAAGGGGCTGCGCCCCCTTAATTTGTGAACGTTTGTATTGTGAGAAATATGGTTAGAATTGTATGAAAGATGGCCTGTATTGCAACTTTAGTTATAGGTGAAATGTGTTAAATAGAGAGCATATGATGTGGAAGGGGGTGTGTATTGTTTTGTTTAATTAAAAAGCGGTTACAGAGAAAGATGTACATTGATAGTGTGGATGGTACAGTGACATTTGTGGGTGTGGGGGGGCTGTGTGTGCATGTTGTTTAGGTGTGTGTGTGCAATAGTATAGTAGGGTGTTTTTGAGTCAGCGGCTCCCCACTGGCGGAGGTCACGACACAGGAAAACAGGAGGCTGGGTAGAGATAGGGGCATGTGGGAATAAGGGGGACTAAAGAGGAGGGTGGGAGATACTGTGCAGCTTCTGCCAGTGGGTGAGGGTCCAGTGTGGCAGTACAGGATGGTGGCCCTGAGTCAGTGTCTCCTCCTACTGGGTGGGAGTTAGGGTGCATGAGAGCAGGAGGCTGGACTATGAGGCATGATAGGGGCATGTGGGCAAAACAGCGTCAGCGACTCCCCAGTGATGGAAGTTACGGTTCAGGAGAGCAGGAAGCTGGGTAGTGATAGGGGTGTGTGAGTATACGGGGGACTAAAGAGGGGCTTAGGGGTGCCGTGAATTGCGGGAGGGGCGCGGGGGGTGCCGTGAATCAAGGGAGGGAGGGGGCGCAGGTGTCCGCGAATCGCGGGAGAGGGCGGGGGTCCGCAAAGCGTGGGAGGGGCGTGAATTGCGCGAGGGGGGGTTGCGAATTGCTGTGTCCATGTGTCCATGTCGACACATGAGAATGAATATGAAAACATTCAAAAAAAGAAAAATAAATCTTCAAAAACTCATGTCAACCTTTTTCATTGTCGACCATAGCCGTGTCAGTGTTTTGCATGTGCCATTTAATCCTGGGGTTGCCGTGAATCACGCGCGGGGGGGGGAGGAGGTAAGGGGTGTCTGCGAATCACGGGAGGAGGGGTCGTGGGTGGATGCCGTGAATTGCGGGAGGCGGGGGGGTGTGGGTGCTGCGAATCGTGTGTGCGGGGGGTTGCAGTGAATCGTGGGAGGGTGGGTCGCGGGGGCGGGGTGTTGCCGCAATGACAGGAGGGGGGTCAGGGGGGGGAATCGCGGGAGGGGGGGCCCGGGGGGTTGGCGCGAATCGTGGGAGGGGGGGTCGCAGGGTGGCGCGAATCGCAGGAGGGGGGTGTCACGGGGTGGGGCCACGATTTGCGGGAGTCGCTGGGGGTGCCGCGAATTGTGGGGGGGTGTGCTGCGAATCGCGGGAGGGTGCCGCAAATCACCACAAGAAAAAATCAACACAGAAAGGTCAACACATGTAAATGTTGACATGTGTGGCACTTCATTGGTGTTCATGTCGACACATGAGAATGAATAGGAAAACATTCAAAAAGTGAAAAATAAATCTTCAAAAGCTCATGTCAACCTTTTTCAATGTCGACCATAGCCATGTCAGTGTTTTGCATGTGCCATTTAATCGTGGGGTTGCCGTGAATGGGGGGGAGGGAGGTGGGGGGTGTCTGCGAATTGCGGGGGGGGGGTCGCGGGGGGTGCCGCAAATTGCGGGAGGGGGGGTCGTGGGGGTGGGTTCCGCGAATCGCGAGAGGGGGGTCACGTGGGGGGGGGGGTACCGCGAATCACGGGAGGGGGTCGCTGGGGTGCTGCAAATTGCCACAAGAAAAAATCAACACAGAAAGGTCAACACATTAAATGTTGACATAAGTGTGGCACTTCATTGGTGACCATGTCGACACATGAGAATGAATATGAAAACATTCTTAAATGAAAAATAAATCTTCAAAAACTTGTTAACCGTTTTCATCGTCGACCATAGCCGTGTCAGTGTTTTGCATGTGCCATTTGATCCTGGGGTTGCTGTGAATCTCGGCGGCTGGGGGGGGTGGTGGGGGGTGTCTACGGGAGGGAGGTTGGCGGGGGGGTGTGCCATGAATTGGGGGAGGGGGGGTCGCGGGGTGGGTTCTGCGAATTGCGGGATGGGGGGTGCACAGGGGTGACGTGCATCGTGGGAGGGGGGAGTGAATCGCGGGAGGGGGGGTGCGCGGGGGGTCTGCGATTTGCGGGAGGGGGGGCACGGGGCGCGATGAATCAACCTAGTTGGTTATATATTCTTGTAGAAGGATGGTAGGATGTTGCGGTTATTCAGAATGCATTTACATAAACAGTAATAGTAGCAGTAAAAGATCTGACTTAAAGCACCTACAGTAAAACAGAACAGGTGTTATATTATTATTATTATTATTATAATTTTATTTATAAGGCGCCACAAGTGTTTCGCAGCGCCGTACAATACAGGGAGACAAAGCTTGGCATAACATTGAATAAATAACAAGAATACAGTACAAATAAAGAGCACCACAGTTCAATACACATATATTGTGAGCACAAGGCTGACCACAGCCTTGCTGACCATTGCAAGCTGACTATTGTTAGTTTGTCATATTTTAAAGTAGGAATATTTTTAAGTAGGGCGAAAACAGTTACATAGATTAAAGCTTGGACTTATTCTGGACCAACTGTGATGTAACTCCTGTCTCCTTCTCATTACAGGTAACTCATATCATCTGTTACACCAGTATTGTAGTATCTGCTTGCAAACTGCTATACTTAGGTAACTCATATCATCTGTTACACCAGTATTGTAGTATCTGCTTGCAAACTGCTATATTTAGGTAACTCATATCATCTGTTACACCAGTATTGTAGTATCTGCTTGCAAACTGCTATATTTAGGTAACTCATATCATCTGTTACACCAGTATTGTAGTATCTGCTTGCAAACTGCTATATTTAGGTAACTCATATCATCTGTTACACCAGTATTGTAGTATCTGCTTGCAAACTGCTATATTTAGGTAACTCATATCATCTGTTACACCAGTATTGTAGTATCTGCTTGCAAACTGCTATATTTAGGTAACTCATATCATCTGTTACACCAGTATTGTAGTATCTGCTTGCAAACTGCTATATTTAGGTAACTCATATCATCTGTTACACCAGTATTGTAGTATCTGCTTGCAAACTGCTATATTTAGGTAACTCATATCATCTGTTACACCAGTATTGTAGTATCGGCTTGCAAACTGCTATATTTAGGTAACTCATATCATCTGTTACACCAGTATTGTAGTATCGGCTTGCAAACTGCTATATTTAGGTAACTCATATCATCTGTTACACCAGTATTGTAGTATCGGCTTGCAAACTGCTATATTTAGGTAACTCATATCATCTGTTACACCAGTATTGTAGTATCGGCTTGCAAACTGCTATATTTAGGTAACTCATATCATCTGTTACACCAGTATTGTAGTATCGGCTTGCAAACTGCTATATTTAGGTAACTCATATCATCTGTTACACCAGTATTGTAGTATCGGCTTGCAAACTGCTATATTTAGGTAACTCATATCATCTGTTACACCAGTATTGTAGTATCTGCTTGCAAACTGCTATATTTAGGTAACTCATATCATCTGTTACACCAGTATTGTAGTATCTGCTTGCAAACTGCTATATTTAGGTAACTCATATCATCTGTTACACCAGTATTGTAGTATCTGCTTGCAAACTGCTATATTTAGGTAACTCATATCATCTGTTACACCAGTATTGTAGTATCTGCTTGCAAACTGCTATATTTAGGTAACTCATATCATCTGTTACACCAGTATTGTAGTATCTGCTTGCAAACTGCTATATTTAGGTAACTCATATCATCTGTTACACCAGTATTGTAGTATCTGCTTGCAAACTGCTATATTTAGGTAACTCATATCATCTGTTACACCAGTATTGTAGTATCTGCTTGCAAACTGCTATATTTAGGTAACTCATATCATCTGTTACACCAGTATTGTAGTATCTGCTTGCAAACTGCTATATTTAGGTAACTCATATCATCTGTTACACCAGTATTGTAGTATCTGCTTGCAAACTGCTATATTTAGGTAACTCATATCATCTGTTACACCAGTATTGTAGTATCTGCTTGCAAACTGCTATATTTAGGTAACTCATATCATCTGTTACACCAGTATTGTAGTATCTGCTTGCAAACTGCTATATTTAGGTAACTCATATCATCTGTTACACCAGTATTGTAGTATCTGCTTGCAAACTGCTATATTTAGGTAACTCATATCATCTGTTACACCAGTATTGTAGTATCTGCTTGCAAACTGCTATATTTAGGTAACTCATATCATCTGTTACACCAGTATTGTAGTATCTGCTTGCAAACTGCTATATTTAGGTAACTCATATCATCTGTTACACCAGTATTGTAGTATCGGCTTGCAAACTGCTATATTTAGGTAACTCATATCATCTGTTACACCAGTATTGTAGTATCGGCTTGCAAACTGCTATATTTAGGTAACTCATATCATCTGTTACACCAGTATTGTAGTATCGGCTTGCAAACTGCTATATTTAGGTAACTCATATCATCTGTTACACCAGTATTGTAGTATCGGCTTGCAAACTGCTATATTTAGGTAACTCATATCATCTGTTACACCAGTATTGTAGTATCGGCTTGCAAACTGCTATATTTAGGTAACTCATATCATCTGTTACACCAGTATTGTAGTATCGGCTTGCAAACTGCTATATTTAGGTAACTCATATCATCTGTTACACCAGTATTGTAGTATCGGCTTGCAAACTGCTATATTTAGGTAACTCATATCATCTGTTACACCAGTATTGTAGTATCGGCTTGCAAACTGCTATATTTAGGTAACTCATATCATCTGTTACACCAGTATTGTAGTATCGGCTTGCAAACTGCTATATTTAGGTAACTCATATCATCTGTTACACCAGTATTGTAGTATCTGCTTGCAAACTGCTATATTTAGGTAACTCATATCATCTGTTACACCAGTATTGTAGTATCTGCTTGCAAACTGCTATATTTAGGTAACTCATATCATCTGTTACACCAGTATTGTAGTATCTGCTTGCAAACTGCTATATTTAGGTAACTCATATCATCTGTTACACCAGTATTGTAGTATCTGCTTGCAAACTGCTATATTTAGGTAACTCATATCATCTGTTACACCAGTATTGTAGTATCTGCTTGCAAACTGCTATATTTAGGTAACTCATATCATCTGTTACACCAGTATTGTAGTATCTGCTTGCAAACTGCTATATTTAGGTAACTCATATCATCTGTTACACCAGTATTGTAGTATCGGCTTGCAAACTGCTATATTTAGGTAACTCATATCATCTGTTACACCAGTATTGTAGTATCTGCTTGCAAACTGCTATATTTAGGTAACTCATATCATCTGTTACACCAGTATTGTAGTATCTGCTTGCAAACTGCTATATTTAGGTAACTCATATGATCTGTTACACCAGTATTGTAGTATCTGCTTGCAAACTGCTATATTTAGGTAACTCATATCATCTGTTACACCAGTATTGTAGTATCTGCTTGCAAACTGCTATATTTAGGTAATTGTGCAAATATTTTTATAAGATTTGAAAGTGAGTGAGAATTTATTAGTGGCTGGGATGGTATGTAACCTCTTACCATTTGTTATCTTAGTTTTATTGCTAGTGGAAGAGGGGCTCTGGCTGGGTGGGGTCTCAATCAATTAACTTAGAAACAGCTTTTAGTATATATTGTGAGCACAAGGCTGACCACAGCCTTGCTGACCATTGCAAGCTGACTATTGTTAGTTTGTCATATTTTAAAGTAGGAATATTTTTAAGTAGGGCGAAAACAGTTACATAGATTAAAGCTTGGACTTATTCTGGACCAACTGTGATGTAACTCCTGTCTCCTTCTCATTACAGGTAACTCATATCATCTGTTACACCAGTATTGTAGTATCTGCTTGCAAACTGCTATACTTAGGTAACTCATATCATCTGTTACACCAGTATTGTAGTATCTGCTTGCAAACTGCTATATTTAGGTAACTCATATCATCTGTTACACCAGTATTGTAGTATCTGCTTGCAAACTGCTATATTTAGGTAACTCATATCATCTGTTACACCAGTATTGTAGTATCTGCTTGCAAACTGCTATATTTAGGTAACTCATATCATCTGTTACACCAGTATTGTAGTATCTGCTTGCAAACTGCTATATTTAGGTAACTCATATCATCTGTTACACCAGTATTGTAGTATCGGCTTGCAAACTGCTATATTTAGGTAACTCATATCATCTGTTACACCAGTATTGTAGTATCGGCTTGCAAACTGCTATATTTAGGTAACTCATATCATCTGTTACACCAGTATTGTAGTATCGGCTTGCAAACTGCTATATTTAGGTAACTCATATCATCTGTTACACCAGTATTGTAGTATCGGCTTGCAAACTGCTATATTTAGGTAACTCATATCATCTGTTACACCAGTATTGTAGTATCGGCTTGCAAACTGCTATATTTAGGTAACTCATATCATCTGTTACACCAGTATTGTAGTATCGGCTTGCAAACTGCTATATTTAGGTAACTCATATCATCTGTTACACCAGTATTGTAGTATCTGCTTGCAAACTGCTATATTTAGGTAACTCATATCATCTGTTACACCAGTATTGTAGTATCTGCTTGCAAACTGCTATATTTAGGTAACTCATATCATCTGTTACACCAGTATTGTAGTATCTGCTTGCAAACTGCTATATTTAGGTAACTCATATCATCTGTTACACCAGTATTGTAGTATCTGCTTGCAAACTGCTATATTTAGGTAACTCATATCATCTGTTACACCAGTATTGTAGTATCTGCTTGCAAACTGCTATATTTAGGTAACTCATATCATCTGTTACACCAGTATTGTAGTATCTGCTTGCAAACTGCTATATTTAGGTAACTCATATCATCTGTTACACCAGTATTGTAGTATCTGCTTGCAAACTGCTATATTTAGGTAACTCATATCATCTGTTACACCAGTATTGTAGTATCGGCTTGCAAACTGCTATATTTAGGTAACTCATATCATCTGTTACACCAGTATTGTAGTATCTGCTTGCAAACTGCTATATTTAGGTAACTCATATCATCTGTTACACCAGTATTGTAGTATCTGCTTGCAAACTGCTATATTTAGGTAACTCATATCATCTGTTACACCAGTATTGTAGTATCTGCTTGCAAACTGCTATATTTAGGTAACTCATATCATCTGTTACACCAGTATTGTAGTATCTGCTTGCAAACTGCTATATTTAGGTAACTCATATCATCTGTTACACCAGTATTGTAGTATCTGCTTGCAAACTGCTATATTTAGGTAACTCATATCATCTGTTACACCAGTATTGTAGTATCTGCTTGCAAACTGCTATATTTAGGTAACTCATATCATCTGTTACACCAGTATTGTAGTATCTGCTTGCAAACTGCTATATTTAGGTAACTCATATCATCTGTTACACCAGTATTGTAGTATCTGCTTGCAAACTGCTATATTTAGGTAACTCATATCATCTGTTACACCAGTATTGTAGTATCTGCTTGCAAACTGCTATATTTAGGTAACTCATATCATCTGTTACACCAGTATTGTAGTATCTGCTTGCAAACTGCTATATTTAGGTAACTCATATCATCTGTTACACCAGTATTGTAGTATCTGCTTGCAAACTGCTATATTTAGGTAACTCATATCATCTGTTACACCAGTATTGTAGTATCTGCTTGCAAACTGCTATATTTAGGTAACTCATATCATCTGTTACACCAGTATTGTAGTATCTGCTTGCAAACTGCTATATTTAGGTAACTCATATCATCTGTTACACCAGTATTGTAGTATCTGCTTGCAAACTGCTATATTTAGGTAACTCATATCATCTGTTACACCAGTATTGTAGTATCTGCTTGCAAACTGCTATATTTAGGTAACTCATATCATCTGTTACACCAGTATTGTAGTATCGGCTTGCAAACTGCTATATTTAGGTAACTCATATCATCTGTTACACCAGTATTGTAGTATCGGCTTGCAAACTGCTATATTTAGGTAACTCATATCATCTGTTACACCAGTATTGTAGTATCTGCTTGCAAACTGCTATATTTAGGTAACTCATATCATCTGTTACACCAGTATTGTAGTATCTGCTTGCAAACTGCTATATTTAGGTAACTCATATCATCTGTTACACCAGTATTGTAGTATCTGCTTGCAAACTGCTATATTTAGGTAACTCATATCATCTGTTACACCAGTATTGTAGTATCTGCTTGCAAACTGCTATATTTAGGTAACTCATATCATCTGTTACACCAGTATTGTAGTATCGGCTTGCAAACTGCTATATTTAGGTAACTCATATCATCTGTTACACCAGTATTGTAGTATCGGCTTGCAAACTGCTATATTTAGGTAATTGTGCAAATATTTTTATAAGATTTGAAAGTGAGTGAGAATTTATTAGTGGCTGGGATGGTATGTAACCTCTTACCATTTGTTATCTTAGTTTTATTGCTAGTGGAAGAGGGGCTCTGGCTGGGTGGGGTCTCAATCAATTAACTTAGAAACAGCTTTTAGTATATATTGTGAGCACAAGGCTGACCACAGCCTTGCTGACCATTGCAAGCTGACTATTGTTAGTTTGTCATATTTTAAAGTAGGAATATTTTTAAGTAGGGCGAAAACAGTTACATAGATTAAAGCTTGGACTTATTCTGGACCAACTGTGATGTAACTCCTGTCTCCTTCTCATTACAGGTAACTCATATCATCTGTTACACCAGTATTGTAGTATCTGCTTGCAAACTGCTATACTTAGGTAACTCATATCATCTGTTACACCAGTATTGTAGTATCTGCTTGCAAACTGCTATATTTAGGTAACTCATATCATCTGTTACACCAGTATTGTAGTATCTGCTTGCAAACTGCTATATTTAGGTAACTCATATCATCTGTTACACCAGTATTGTAGTATCTGCTTGCAAACTGCTATATTTAGGTAACTCATATCATCTGTTACACCAGTATTGTAGTATCTGCTTGCAAACTGCTATATTTAGGTAACTCATATCATCTGTTACACCAGTATTGTAGTATCTGCTTGCAAACTGCTATATTTAGGTAATTGTGCAAATATTTTTATAAGATTTGAAAGTGAGTGAGAATTTATTAGTGGCTGGGATGGTATGTAACCTCTTACCATTTGTTATCTTAGTTTTATTGCTAGTGGAAGAGGGGCTCTGGCTGGGTGGGGTCTCAATCAATTAACTTAGAAACAGCTTTTAGTATATATTGTGAGCACAAGGCTGACCACAGCCTTGCTGACCATTGCAAGCTGACTATTGTTAGTTTGTCATATTTTAAAGTAGGAATATTTTTAAGTAGGGCGAAAACAGTTACATAGATTAAAGCTTGGACTTATTCTGGACCAACTGTGATGTAACTCCTGTCTCCTTCTCATTACAGGTAACTCATATCATCTGTTACACCAGTATTGTAGTATCTGCTTGCAAACGGCTATATTTAGGTAACTCATATCATCTGTTACACCAGTATTGTAGTATCTGCTTGCAAACTGCTATATTTAGGTAACTCATATCATCTGTTACACCAGTATTGTAGTATCTGCTTGCAAACTGCTATATTTAGGTAATTGTGCAAATATTTTTATAAGATTTGAAAGTGAGTGAGAATTTATTAGTGGCTGGGATGGTATGTAACCTCTTACCATTTGTTATCTTAGTTTTATTGCTAGTGGAAGAGGGGCTCTGGCTGGGTGGGGTCTCAATCAATTAACTTAGAAACAGCTTTTAGTATATATTGTGAGCACAAGGCTGACCACAGCCTTGCTGACCATTGCAAGCTGACTATTGTTAGTTTGTCATATTTTAAAGTAGGAATATTTTTAAGTAGGGCGAAAACAGTTACATAGATTAAAGCTTGGACTTATTCTGGACCAACTGTGATGTAACTCCTGTCTCCTTCTCATTACAGGTAACTCATATCATCTGTTACACCAGTATTGTAGTATCTGCTTGCAAACTGCTATATTTAGGTAACTCATATCATCTGTTACACCAGTATTGTAGTATCTGCTTGCAAACTGCTATATTTAGGTAACTCATATCATCTGTTACACCAGTATTGTAGTATCTGCTTGCAAACTGCTATATTTAGGTAATTGTGCAAATATTTTTATAAGATTTGAAAGTGAGTGAGAATTTATTAGTGGCTGGGATGGTATGTAACCTCTTACCATTTGTTATCTTAGTTTTATTGCTAGTGGAAGAGGGGCTCTGGCTGGGTGGGGTCTCAATCAATTAACTTAGAAACAGCTTTTAGTATATATTGTGAGCACAAGGCTGACCACAGCCTTGCTGACCATTGCAAGCTGACTATTGTTAGTTTGTCATATTTTAAAGTAGGAATATTTTTAAGTAGGGCGAAAACAGTTACATAGATTAAAGCTTGGACTTATTCTGGACCAACTGTGATGTAACTCCTGTCTCCTTCTCATTACAGGTAACTCATATCATCTGTTACACCAGTATTGTAGTATCTGCTTGCAAACTGCTATATTTAGGTAACTCATATCATCTGTTACACCAGTATTGTAGTATCTGCTTGCAAACTGCTATATTTAGGTAACTCATATCATCTGTTACACCAGTATTGTAGTATCTGCTTGCAAACTGCTATATTTAGGTAACTCATATCATCTGTTACACCAGTATTGTAGTATCTGCTTGCAAACTGCTATATTTAGGTAACTCATATCATCTGTTACACCAGTATTGTAGTATCGGCTTGCAAACTGCTATATTTAGGTAACTCATATCATCTGTTACACCAGTATTGTAGTATCTGCTTGCAAACTGCTATATTTAGGTAACTCATATCATCTGTTACACCAGTATTGTAGTATCTGCTTGCAAACTGCTATATTTAGGTAACTCATATCATCTGTTACACCAGTATTGTAGTATCTGCTTGCAAACTGCTATATTTAGGTAATTGTGCAAATATTTTTATAAGATTTGAAAGTGAGTGAGAATTTATTAGTGGCTGGGATGGTATGTAACCTCTTACCATTTGTTATCTTAGTTTTATTGCTAGTGGAAGAGGGGCTCTGGCTGGGTGGGGTCTCAATCAATTAACTTAGAAACAGCTTTTAGTATATATTGTGAGCACAAGGCTGACCACAGCCTTGCTGACCATTGCAAGCTGACTATTGTTAGTTTGTCATATTTTAAAATAGGAATATTTTTAAGTAGGGCGAAAACAGTTACATAGATTAAAGCTTGGACTTATTCTGGACCAACTGTGATGTAACTCCTGTCTCCTTCTCATTACAGGTAACTCATATCATCTGTTACACCAGTATTGTAGTATCTGCTTGCAAACTGCTATATTTAGGTAACTCATATCATCTGTTACACCAGTATTGTAGTATCTGCTTGCAAACTGCTATATTTAGGTAACTCATATCATCTGTTACACCAGTATTGTAGTATCTGCTTGCAAACTGCTATATTTAGGTAATTGTGCAAATATTTTTATAAGATTTGAAAGTGAGTGAGAATTTATTAGTGGCTGGGATGGTATGTAACCTCTTACCATTTGTTATCTTAGTTTTATTGCTAGTGGAAGAGGGGCTCTGGCTGGGTGGGGTCTCAATCAATTAACTTAGAAACAGCTTTTAGTATATATTGTGAGCACAAGGCTGACCACAGCCTTGCTGACCATTGCAAGCTGACTATTGTTAGTTTGTCATATTTTAAAGTAGGAATATTTTTAAGTAGGGCGAAAACAGTTACATAGATTAAAGCTTGGACTTATTCTGGACCAACTGTGATGTAACTCCTGTCTCCTTCTCATTACAGGTAACTCATATCATCTGTTACACCAGTATTGTAGTATCTGCTTGCAAACTGCTATATTTAGGTAACTCATATCATCTGTTACACCAGTATTGTAGTATCTGCTTGCAAACTGCTATATTTAGGTAACTCATATCATCTGTTACACCAGTATTGTAGTATCTGCTTGCAAACTGCTATATTTAGGTAATTGTGCAAATATTTTTATAAGATTTGAAAGTGAGTGAGAATTTATTAGTGGCTGGGATGGTATGTAACCTCTTACCATTTGTTATCTTAGTTTTATTGCTAGTGGAAGAGGGGCTCTGGCTGGGTGGGGTCTCAATCAATTAACTTAGAAACAGCTTTTAGTATATATTGTGAGCACAAGGCTGACCACAGCCTTGCTGACCATTGCAAGCTGACTATTGTTAGTTTGTCATATTTTAAAGTAGGAATATTTTTAAGTAGGGCGAAAACAGTTACATAGATTAAAGCTTGGACTTATTCTGGACCAACTGTGATGTAACTCCTGTCTCCTTCTCATTACAGGTAACTCATATCATCTGTTACACCAGTATTGTAGTATCTGCTTGCAAACTGCTATATTTAGGTAACTCATATCATCTGTTACACCAGTATTGTAGTATCTGCTTGCAAACTGCTATATTTAGGTAACTCATATCATCTGTTACACCAGTATTGTAGTATCTGCTTGCAAACTGCTATATTTAGGTAACTCATATCATCTGTTACACCAGTATTGTAGTATCTGCTTGCAAACTGCTATATTTAGGTAACTCATATCATCTGTTACACCAGTATTGTAGTATCTGCTTGCAAACTGCTATATTTAGGTAACTCATATCATCTGTTACACCAGTATTGTAGTATCTGCTTGCAAACTGCTATATTTAGGTAACTCATATCATCTGTTACACCAGTATTGTAGTATCTGCTTGCAAACTGCTATATTTAGGTAACTCATATCATCTGTTACACCAGTATTGTAGTATCTGCTTGCAAACTGCTATATTTAGGTAACTCATATCATCTGTTACACCAGTATTGTAGTATCTGCTTGCAAACTGCTATATTTAGGTAACTCATATCATCTGTTACACCAGTATTGTAGTATCTGCTTGCAAACTGCTATATTTAGGTAACTCATATCATCTGTTACACCAGTATTGTAGTATCTGCTTGCAAACTGCTATATTTAGGTAACTCATATCATCTGTTACACCAGTATTGTAGTATCTGCTTGCAAACTGCTATATTTAGGTAACTCATATCATCTGTTACACCAGTATTGTAGTATCTGCTTGCAAACTGCTATATTTAGGTAACTCATATCATCTGTTACACCAGTATTGTAGTATCTGCTTGCAAACTGCTATATTTAGGTAACTCATATCATCTGTTACACCAGTATTGTAGTATCTGCTTGCAAACTGCTATATTTAGGTAACTCATATCATCTGTTACACCAGTATTGTAGTATCTGCTTGCAAACTGCTATATTTAGGTAACTCATATCATCTGTTACACCAGTATTGTAGTATCTGCTTGCAAACTGCTATATTTAGGTAACTCATATCATCTGTTACACCAGTATTGTAGTATCTGCTTGCAAACTGCTATATTTAGGTAATTGTGCAAATATTTTTATAAGATTTGAAAGTGAGTGAGAATTTATTAGTGGCTGGGATGGTATGTAACCTCTTACCATTTGTTATCTTAGTTTTATTGCTAGTGGAAGAGGGGCTCTGGCTGGGTGGGGTCTCAATCAATTAACTTAGAAACAGCTTTTAGTATATATTGTGAGCACAAGGCTGACCACAGCCTTGCTGACCATTGCAAGCTGACTATTGTTAGTTTGTCATATTTTAAAGTAGGAATATTTTTAAGTAGGGCGAAAACAGTTACATAGATTAAAGCTTGGACTTATTCTGGACCAACTGTGATGTAACTCCTGTCTCCTTCTCATTACAGGTAACTCATATCATCTGTTACACCAGTATTGTAGTATCTGCTTGCAAACTGCTATATTTAGGTAACTCATATCATCTGTTACACCAGTATTGTAGTATCTGCTTGCAAACTGCTATATTTAGGTAACTCATATCATCTGTTACACCAGTATTGTAGTATCTGCTTGCAAACTGCTATATTTAGGTAATTGTGCAAATATTTTTATGAGATTTGAAAGTGAGTGAGAATTTATTAGTGGCTGGGATGGTATGTAACCTCTTACCATTTGTTATCTTAGTTTTATTGCTAGTGGAAGAGGGGCTCTGGCTGGGTGGGGTCTCAATCAATTAACTTAGAAACAGCTTTTAGTATATATTGTGAGCACAAGGCTGACCACAGCCTTGCTGACCATTGCAAGCTGACTATTGTTAGTTTGTCATATTTTAAAGTAGGAATATTTTTAAGTAGGGCGAAAACAGTTACATAGATTAAAGCTTGGACTTATTCTGGACCAACTGTGATGTAACTCCTGTCTCCTTCTCATTACAGGTAACTCATATCATCTGTTACACCAGTATTGTAGTATCTGCTTGCAAACTGCTATATTTAGGTAACTCATATCATCTGTTACACCAGTATTGTAGTATCTGCTTGCAAACTGCTATATTTAGGTAACTCATATCATCTGTTACACCAGTATTGTAGTATCTGCTTGCAAACTGCTATATTTAGGTAACTCATATCATCTGTTACACCAGTATTGTAGTATCTGCTTGCAAACTGCTATATTTAGGTAACTCATATCATCTGTTACACCAGTATTGTAGTATCTGCTTGCAAACTGCTATATTTAGGTAACTCATATCATCTGTTACACCAGTATTGTAGTATCTGCTTGCAAACTGCTATATTTAGGTAACTCATATCATCTGTTACACCAGTATTGTAGTATCTGCTTGCAAACTGCTATATTTAGGTAACTCATATCATCTGTTACACCAGTATTGTAGTATCTGCTTGCAAACTGCTATATTTAGGTAACTCATATCATCTGTTACACCAGTATTGTAGTATCTGCTTGCAAACTGCTATATTTAGGTAACTCATATCATCTGTTACACCAGTATTGTAGTATCTGCTTGCAAACTGCTATATTTAGGTAACTCATATCATCTGTTACACCAGTATTGTAGTATCTGCTTGCAAACTGCTATATTTAGGTAACTCATATCATCTGTTACACCAGTATTGTAGTATCTGCTTGCAAACTGCTATATTTAGGTAACTCATATCATCTGTTACACCAGTATTGTAGTATCTGCTTGCAAACTGCTATATTTAGGTAACTCATATCATCTGTTACACCAGTATTGTAGTATCTGCTTGCAAACTGCTATATTTAGGTAACTCATATCATCTGTTACACCAGTATTGTAGTATCTGCTTGCAAACTGCTATATTTAGGTAACTCATATCATCTGTTACACCAGTATTGTAGTATCTGCTTGCAAACTGCTATATTTAGGTAACTCATATCATCTGTTACACCAGTATTGTAGTATCTGCTTGCAAACTGCTATATTTAGGTAATTGTGCAAATATTTTTATAAGATTTGAAAGTGAGTGAGAATTTATTAGTGGCTGGGATGGTATGTAACCTCTTACCATTTGTTATCTTAGTTTTATTGCTAGTGGAAGAGGGGCTCTGGCTGGGTGGGGTCTCAATCAATTAACTTAGAAACAGCTTTTAGTATATATTGTGAGCACAAGGCTGACCACAGCCTTGCTGACCATTGCAAGCTGACTATTGTTAGTTTGTCATATTTTAAAGTAGGAATATTTTTAAGTAGGGCGAAAACAGTTACATAGATTAAAGCTTGGACTTATTCTGGACTTAAACTGGACAGAAACTGCCAACCAACTTAACATCTTCGTATCAAAGTGAATCAGAAAGACACCAGCAACCCAGAAAACCAAGACTGCTTTGAGTGAGCTCACTTCATTCTCACATCACACTACTCCTGGCTGCTTAATCTGCCTATTCAGCTGTGATATCACCATTTCTCCATCTGCTAAAACTTTTTGAATATCACTCTTTATGCTTGGACTTGCACTGTCAGTTTTGAAAATGCCCAGCTGTACCTCTTATGACTTTACCTCTCTTGCTGTTCCATTGAGAGTAGGTGTCCCTGATTATTTTATTCTTGGCCCTCTTCTCTATCTCTACATGTCCTCTCTGGGTGAACTTATTTGTTCACTCGACTTCCACTATGCCGAAAATACTAAAATCTACCCCTCGTTTCCTGATCGCTCTCCTTCCATCCTAACTCATATCTCCAACTGTCTCTCTGCTGTCTACTCTTGGATGACCCATCGCTTTTTTAGACCTAAAATATCAAACACTAAGCTGACCTCTTCCGACCCTCCTGCATAAAACCTGACCATCTCTCATCCTAACCTGTTTATGCCCACCTCTCCCCCTTCTGTGTTATACCTGTCTGTCTAAGCCTCCCCTTTAGAATGTAAGCTCTCACGGGCAGGGCCCTCTCTCCTCATGTGCCTTTCTTAGAATATATAAACCACTGCCACCCTGATAATTGCTTCAGTGTCCTGTCCCCATATGTAACTATCTGTATTAACCATGTACTTGTCCTAAACTGTCTTGTAATGTAATTTTGTTTTGTGTTTGCTCATAACTATGCTCTGTACAGCGCTGCGGAATTTGTATGCGCTATATAAGAAACTGTTAATAAATAAATAAATAATACACATTACAGCTTGGATATAAGTAGTGAGGACTCAATCAACATACAACTAGAGGCTAGATGCCAATGATGGAGATGAGTATGCGGACGAAGATGGTCACTGAGTGTTGGAGTATAGGAGAGCTGTGAGTGACATGTTGATAATGCAGAGATTTGATTGATAAGATTAGATATGATTGATAACCCAAACCTGTATATATTTACTTTATTATCTTTAAATATAACGGCAACGCTGAAATGATTACACACCCACACAACCTTGTTATAAAATGTATGACAATGCTTTACTTAAAGAATAGCTTCATTACAGGTATTTGCAAATGCAGACTAACACAAGAAACATAAAATTGATTAGCTAATACTTAAACAGTAATTCTAAATCAAATCAAAATGGACACCTTTCAAGGACAGTGATCAGCCATGATTAAACCTCATTCATAGTTACCTCCAGCCCCCCGTGCTTGCTGGTTCTTCCTCAACTGCCTTCCTCCTCCTTCTCTAACTCTGATATTTAAACCTTAATCACATTAATTAATTAATTACTCATAAGCATTGAGTCTTATTGGCAAGCTCTGCTTTCAATCATGATGTCATAATTAACCCAACACCCAACTTCAGTGGCCTTGTGGGTCTACGCATGTGTGGCCTTGTTCCCATATAGTTGATGTTTGTGGAGTCTAGGTGTCTGTCCTTGCTCCATTATACTGGCAACATCACATTCTTAAGCTTCTACAACCAAAAACAATTCTCTATAAGAAATCACTTTTACAGCACTGTTCTGAATGATCAGCCATTTTATAATGTTATTATGCAAGTCATGCCTAACAAAATGGCTGCTGCTTCTAACAAACGCCTGCTGCTTAGCGCAAAGGGTAGGCCTCATACGCCGTGGCTAGTACCTTGTGCAACAAGCTAACGCCACCTGCAGCAATAAATAACAATATTTGAGAATACAGAGTATAACAAAAGTATAGAATTATTGATGCGTTATTTCTGTTTTAACAGTCCATCCTCTGAACTTTGAAATCTCCAAAGAAAGTTCATATCTCTTGCAAAACGCATCATTTGTTTTTCTCTTAATACATCGGAAAACCTTCTTGAAGCATTTCACTAGTATACAGAAAAATCAATAATATTATCTTGGCAAAAACATTAAACTTCTTAAAGCATATATAACATTGACTTATGCGAACCTGTTATTGTGGTTCAACCAAATAAACCAACTGTAGGGAATCACATCACTCACACCTGTTCAATAAACTAAAGAAATTTTTTCAACCCAAATAATTTAATTCAATTTTCCTTTTAACGTCACCATCAGTTTAGTATTTGTGATGCTTGTACCATATTTTAATTATATTCACAAATTCAAATACAATTTTATAAACTTGGGATAATGTAAATAAGTGTGTTTCTTTAATATACCATGTGTTACTTTCAAATCTTCATGTTGAATCACCACTGTATTAATTAGTAAAAGTACAATTTATTACAATAGATCTTGTTTGTAACCATTTAGAAACCTTAAGTTTGTAAATATAATATAATCCTTGTGGTAATGTCCATATCTTAAGAGACAGTATGTTTGAGAAAACATCATAAGAAACAATTCAATGAGTACCCTTTTTTTATCAAGATTTTCCACTAGCTCACCCAACTCTGTCACATAACTACATGTTTTGTTGTACTCCAAAATATCTCCTGTTATTACACTCTTTACCAATTTTAAACCTAGGGAGAGTCAGTAACCTTATAAGATTCACTTGTGTAAATCCTACATAGAAAATGAAGTGTTGTTTGATTTGACTGCAAATATAAGTAGCCATTAACCCAACATTACCGGAGTGATACCGTAGATGACAATCTAACCAACAATCAGTTTACCTTATTGTTCTTTTTATCAGCTCATGATGAGCGTCTTAAAGAAGAAATGTCAGTTTGCATATAGATATTATGTTTGCACCATTGTTACCATCCTTACTTAGAATGCCTCTTCTTTACTGATACCTTACTAGATGTATTCTATCAATGGTTCTGGTGTGGATGTTCTTAGTTACTTTTATGTTATTACTCATATATTTATTTTACACCTTCTAATTAGTTTAACATATTGGCTATCAGTTTTTTATTACCATCCTCTGATGCATACCGAAACCTGGGAGCATCAGTAGTATGATGTATATGTGTGTTTGTTATGATTATTACTATACTTGTGGGATTAAAATTAAAAGCAGAAGTAGAATACACCACCATGACTCTAGTAATACCTCTTTGATAACTATACACACTGTCCTTGCCAGCAACCAATCCCTGGTAACCCTCATTCACTATAAAAAGATGAAAACTTAAAAAAAAAAAAAAAAAAAATGACTTCTTCAGTTAGTGAGTGTATGGGAAACTTGGTCACTCATGGGGATCATTGTTTTACACCTTGTCCACAACCCGCAGGGACACCACTAAGGGTATCCCCCGATTCCGTGGACCTTGTCTTGGTCTTTGGGGGGCCCTGGACAGGCCTATCATCAAATAAGTTTATTAAATTAGAATCAAAGTCACAATATTTATCTGCATCAGTATCTTTTTCCTTCAACTGATATCACCACCAGGTCGGAAACCTTCTTGCAGTGAGACGCATTAATTCAATTGGTTTGTTTCACAGGGATGGGTCTTGCCTTTGATCTACGAGACATTTAATTGTAAGAATTTTCTCACCATTGCATAGTCTCCAGGCTGGACCTTATAACAACATCCCTTCATAAGCTTGTTTGCTTTTCTGGTAAAGTATTTAGATGATGTGAGAATTAGAGTGACAAGTCTGCTGCTGGATGTTGAATAGGGATTGATGGTCTCCCAAAAAAATGTATATATCAATTAAAATAATGATCTTATAAGGGGACAGGTTCAGTGGCTGCTGAGGAGTAGTGTGAATGTCATACAAAACCGAAGACAAAACTTCAAGTCAACTCATGGTAATTTCCACACCCACCCTAAATTATGTGTTCTCAATATGCATTTGTTAACATGTTCAATTTTGACTAAAACCTTTTAGTGAATGGTGAGTGCAACCAACCTTCAATAACCATACATTGATTTATTCCTTAGAATACCTTTCCTGTCAAATACCTCTATAGTTTTTTTTTTTAATACCATATACCTCATGGGATAACATATCTGAACACAAATTTCTCAAAACATTTCTTTGCTGTAAAGGATGCTGTACATGGGACAGCTGGGATGTTCCTTATAATCAAGATAACATATCAGATACCATTTAAATATAATGACAATTTTAAATGCATGTAAATTCCCAAAAAAATAATTTTAACCTTAGGAATGGACCAGTGGTAGGAGAAATGTTTGATGGTTCTATAGGAATAATTTTCCTGAGTTCATTCTTCTGCAGATGAGTTTGGGCCTCTGCATAAGATGAAATCAACATACATGCCCTCTCTCTCCTTACATGGGTCATCCCATGGGCAGCTTCCGCATATGCCAGGAGGAGGGGTTTTGAGAGCTACTGGTCTGCCCCCACCATCTTTACATAGGCCATTAGCCTTTTAACTGCATCCATTCATCATCCATTGGCACATTCCTTTTAAATACACAACTCTTGATGTTTTATAAGATTCTGCTGGTCAATTGTAAAAACATTAAATTGTATAGTGGTGTGATTCACAACAGTGGCCATCTTATTTTTGTTACCAAGTGCAACAAGATCACTTTATAACATGTGAGCTTGACACTTAACAACTACTGCCTTTGCAGGGAGTTGCACAGCCTCAATGAGCTCCTTTACTTGCTGTGATATTAGCATATTATATCATAGCAAATTCACGATGGAAAATGAGGATCTCTAAATCCAATACTACCGCATATCCCGTATATGGCCATCCTGTGTCTCCTTGTTGGTGACAACTACAATCTTTGTAGATGGTAGTGGCGTGTCAGAGATATCAGGTCTAATTGGAGAAATTTTGCTTTAAATATTCCTCACAATCATGTTCTAAATCCTGCCTCTCATCCATCCTCTGGGACTCCCGGGTCCCACCAGGTAGCAGAGTAGCAGGATTTAGCGTACCACACCTGACAATAGTCAGGTCATGTGGCGCTGGGAGAAAAGTTCCCAACGAGAGAACCATGCATTGGAAATGTGTCTTGTCCGTGAAGAGTTCATTAGAAAAGATGTAGCATTAGAGACACATAGTGTGCGGTGTTCTGTAATTTCTATACAAAGGCTGCAGCAGCCGCCACAGTCCTTAAACATGTTGGTAAAGCAGATGCCACTCGGTCAAATGTGCAACTGTAGCACCTGATGGGTCTATGTGAACCCCCATGTATATGTGTTCAAACTCCCAAGGCCGCTGCTTGTTGTTCATTACAGTAAAGACAGGTATATGATAAATCTGATATATCCAGTGCTGTGGTTTCTGTCAGTGCGTGTATCAGAGCCTCAAATGAAGCAATGATGTCAGTATATTGTACTTTGTCAGCTCTGTGTCAGTTAGATTTAGTAGTAGTAATAGAAAAGGTGTCAGTAAGAGAATCCTGTAAAGAATTTAAACACATCATTATATCATAAACATATTGAATCAGCATTGTGGTAGCAATCATGCAACTCATTGTGGGACATAGTGGGGCTGTCCATAAAACTTTGGCTTAATTAAGTCCACGTATATTGGACTGTGCTGTAAATAAATGTAGTAAGTCCTGACTATCTGCTTTAAGAACTGTGCAGATCATAAATCAATGATTAGATGACTGTAATAATCACAGTGGGCAGATAACCTGCAATAACAGAGTGTTGCAAATACTATGGGTATTAAATAGTATGCGTTGTTGTAAAATCTGGAAAAAAAACTATTTCTTGTGGTCCATAGATGTTTAGAAACTTGTGACATGATTAGTAATGAAAAACTCATCAAAATACTCTAACCCCGTGAGGGTCCTCATATCGGTTAGTGCCTTCTGACAGCAGTCTCTCATGGATTCCTGTTAATAATACACAATTTCTTCCAAACCACTCTGAGAAAAAAATAATCATTAAATCATTACAAATATTTGAGAGAATATCATGATTAGTCGTGCAGCAAATGCGATTTACTAGTAGCAGAACCCAGTAGTGCTGCACCTAATTGTGACCTCCATTCCTTATTTGTGGGCTCATATGCATGACCAATGGATCTAGTAAAGTGGCAACATGCAATCAGATAAATCAGTAAGCATAAAAATGCAACTCAATATGCATCTTATAATAATCCCTATAAAATCTGTATTTATCTGTGATAAATCTGTATTTTTCAATAAGGGCTTTGATAAATCTGATATATCTGATAGTAATAATAATAATAATAATTTTTTTAAAACACTTGCTTTTTCTGTGCAAAATGAAATGCATCAATTTGTAAATTAATCTTTTCTCTGGAATAGTCACACCTCTATTGGCTGGGATTTTTATTTAAATAAAACAAGCAAAAGCAATAGCATTATTAAGCTCAGACATCATATTAGCATTTGTCATTTGGAAAAAAAAATGGCAGTTTTTAAACAGATGTTGACAAAACAACATTATCACTTGAGGGAAGCAATGGGGAGGGGGCTGGAGGTCATCCTTGGGTATGGCTGATCACTGTCCCATACAGAACATTGCAATAACTTTAATCTATTCATTGTGCTTTTTCAAAAGGGTAAACAATATCTTCAATTCTAAAATCTTTCATGTCCTTGTTATGGAAAACAGTTCTGTAACACTCCTTGGATATTTCACATCATTTAGGAATAAAACTTTACTCTCTTATCAATATCATTAACCATTTCCTGCCTTTAATCTCCTACAGAGTTATTTCTGATGTTACTCTCACCTCATCACTGAAAAAAACTTATTCCCTTCTGCTTTTTCAAAAATAAACAAAAAATTTCAAAGTTATTCTTTTTTTCCCCCATTTTTTCTTTTTCTCCCTAAGGCTCTAAAAGACATATCACCTCTCCTCACTTCTCACTGAACAGAATTAACCCCTCAGTGGGACAGTACAATCTTTCCAAACATATGTGGGTTAGTGGGATACACTATCTCAATTCTTGAAGCTTTCACCACCTGTCACCAGACCATTGCGCGTTCACTCATCAAATAATCATTATCTCACAGGTGCATCATCATCGCCAATTCCAACTAACTATGACCAGCATAGTATTTTCTATACCTTCTCACTTGCTCACACTAGTCACATACTCAGAGTACTTTCTGTGATCCCATACAAATGCTTAAAACGGTGTTACCTCTTTCAAAGACAAAAATGTAAATAAAATAAATGAAAAATGTCCCCAAAAAACCGAACCTTGCGTTATATGTCACCCAAATGTTATCATACCTACGCTGCGTTATATGTCACCCAAATGTTATCATACCTACGCATCCCACGTGTCCCACCCCCACCCTGTCTTCTTTTATTATTTTTCCCCATATATTCTACCTTGTACGTAGGTGGCAGATACCCCCTGTGAATCTCAGCACTCTTCACAGGAAAAAATCAACTCATCAAATCAGAAAAAAATTATATGCAATATGTCATTCTTTGTTACCATATCTGCACATTGTCTAAGTGATCATTACACGATTAGATCACTATCTCCCCTGGTTATCTAGCTAACTGTGGCCACAGTATTAACCCCTTAAGATACTCTATCAATTTAGTACCCTCCCCCTTTCAAAACAAACAAAATTAAATTAACACAAATCAAAAACAAAACAAAAATTGGCTTAAAGAAAACCCCACAGCCTTGAGTCAGTTATCACTGATTACCTTCCATTCATAAGAATAAAAATAAACCCAGGATTTATCTGCGCATTACTCAAGGTATATCTGATTCAATATATGTATCCAGATTAAGCAAATAGGCAACAGAAATTGCCAACAGAAAACATGGTCTAATATATCAATATGAACCTTTAAGAATAGATGTTATATTGGACTTATATCTCATCGATATATATATCACTTTTCTTATTCAAAATGTATTACTCATTAACTGAAAAAAACATTGAATTCACATGATCATTTCCTGTTTCTTCACCTAACATGGACAACTCCTTATCTCGCATTACATCAACTGAATCCATCACTTTAGAGTTTCCAACTCACAGCTGCTTTGTTTAATAAACCAAAAAAAATTAAATCAAAAACCCATAGCAGAAAAACATCAGTCCTACATTACGGACTTCATCTCCGCAAGACAGGAGACCAAAAAAACTTTACAATGAGATAAACTCGATCTTATTTTCTTTGTTATAAACAATATTCCAATTAACTTTATTTATTCTGGTGGTAAAAATGAACTGTTACTTGGCTTACAATATTAGCGTCTACTCCTTTAAACTCTGTATTTTAACGGACCTCTGTCTATGGATATAAAGAAATTAGCTCAAACTGTTATTGAAATCAGACTGCTTGCTAGCTCTAACAATGCAACGTATATTTAATTATTTATTAACATTTTCTTATATAAACCATATACAGTAGACAATCCAGGGGTTTCCAAACAATACAGATTATGGATAAATCATGCATTCCATTTCTTCCACATGTTGCTGGCCAGTCAACCAGGAAGAAATGTAAACGCACAACCTCCTATCTCTAATCACCAAATTATAAGCACGGGAAAACCTACAATAAATATATGCAACTTCTTTAAAATTTATAGATTGGACAAACAAAGAACTCTAATTATCAAAACAACCGCTACAGATTAGTTACTTCAGCAATATCCTCAGCAGACAATATACACCAAACAATCCAACCGCGGTCAAAAAATAAAAACAAACAAAAAATACTGTTATTTAAAGATTTTTTTCTTTTTTTTAAAAAAAGTAGAAAATCATTGCCAGCATAACCTTTAAATCAATATGCTTGCTATAGTCTGCACGCTTTGCAAATAAACGAAAGAAACATTCTTCCTAATTCAAACAAGGTTGTTTAAAACTTCTTGCCAAGTTTCTAGCGCTCCTTATCTTTTCTCTGACACAGAGAAGAAATGGGCGATGCAGGGGGGTTTAGCAAGCTGACAGTCTGCAAAATGCAGCGTTGTCTTTCCATATGTTAAATTACGATCTATTTGTTTTATAATTAAAGAGCGAAGTTGTTTCAAGTAATATGGATTACCACACTTTAACAGACATTGTTAAATAGATAAGAGGTAAAAACTCACCGACTTTACAATTTTTCTACACATTATTTTTTTTTTTTTTTTAAATAGCTAATTTTTTTTTCTTTCAAACTTTGATTTTCTCAATTACTGATAAAATGTGGACACCAACATCAGTGAATCTCGCTGGGGCCTCCAACTGATAACGCAGAGATTTGATTGCTAAGATTAGATATGATTGATAACCCAAACCTGTATATATTTACTTTATTATCTTTAAATATAACGGCAACGCTGAAATGATTGCACACCCACACAACCTTGTTATAAAATGTATGACAATGCTTTACTTAAAGAATAGCTTCATTACAGGTATTTGCAATTGCAGACTAACACAAGAAACATAAAATTGATTAGCTAATACTTAAACAGTAATTCTAAATCAAATCAAAATGGACACCTTTCAAGGACAGTGATCAGCCATGATTAAACCTCCTTCATAGTTACCTCCAGCCCCCCGTGCTTGCTGGTTCTTCCTCAACTGCCTTCCTCCTCCTTCTCTAACTCTGATATTTAAACCTTAATCACATTAATTAATTAATTACTCATAAGCATTGAGTCTTATTGGCAAGCTCTGCTTTCAATCATGATGTCATAATTAACCCAACACCCAACTTCAGTGGCCTTGTGGGTCTACGCATGTGTGGCCTTGTTCCCATATAGTTGATGTTTGTGGAGTCTAGGTGTCTGTCCTTGCTCCATTATACTGGCAACATCACATTCTTAAGCTTCTACAACCAAAAACAATTCTCTATAAGAAATCACTTTTACAGCACTGTTCTGAATGATCAGCCATTTTATAATGTTATTATGCAAGTCATGCCTAACAAAATGGCTGCTGCTTCTAACAAACGCCTGCTGCTTAGCGCAAAGGGTAGGCCTCATACGCCGTGGCTAGTACCTTGTGCAACAAGCTAACGCCACCTGCAGCAATAAATAACAATATTTGAGAATACAGAGTATAACAAAAGTATAGAATTATTGATGCGTTATTTCTGTTTTAACAGAGAAGAGGGCTTTGACAACAGGAGGGAAGAGGGCCCTACTCGGAGGAGCTTACAATCTAGTAGGAAGGGGAGACAGACAGATTACAAGAGGTGCAAGCAAGTGGGTGGTGGTTAGATAGCAGGATGTAAACAGGCAAGGGGTCAGAGAACCATCTGGTTTATGTAGTGGAAGGGTATGTATTATACAAAGAATTGGTTGATGATGTCTAGGTTGACGTGCACATAGTTGTCACTGGAAAAAAATTGGCACAAGAAAAAATTAACACAGAAAGGTCAACACATGTAAATGTTGACATAAGTGTGACACCTCATTGGTGTCCATGTCGACACATGAGAATGAATATGAAAACATTCAAAAAAAGAAAAATAAATCTTCAAAAACTCATGTCAACGCGAATTGCACGGGGGGGTCGCGGGGGGTGCCGAGAATTGCGGGAAGGGGGGTCGTGGGGGCTGGGTGCCGCGAATCGCGGGAGGGGGGTCGCGTGGGGGGGTACCACGAATCACGGGAGGGGGTCGCTGGGGTGCCGCAAATCGCCACAAGAAAAAATCAACACAGAAAGGTCAACACATTAAATGTTGACATAAGTGTGGCACTTCATTGGTGACCATGTCGACACATGAGAATTAATATGAAAACATTCTTAAAATAAAAAATAAATCTTCAAAAACTCATGTCAACCTTTTTCATCGTCGACCATAGCCATGTCAGTGTTTTGCATGTGCCATTTGATCCTGGGGTTGCTGTGAATCGCGTCGGCTGGGGGGGGGGTGGTGGGGGGTGTCCACGGGAGGGGGGTGGCGGGGGTGTGCCATGAATTGGGGGAGGGGGGGTCGTGGTGGTGGGTGCTGCGAATTGCGGGAGGGGTGGGCACGGGGGTTGCAATGAATCACGGGAGGGGGGGTCACGGGGCCTGGGGGTTTGCCGCGAATCACGGGAGGGGGGGGGTCGGGGGGGTGCCGCAAATCACGGGAGGATCACGGGGGGTGCAGGGGGGTATGGGTGCGGGGGGTTGCAGTGAATCTCAGAAGGGGGGGATGCGGGGGGCCCCGAATCGCCGGAGGGGGGGTCGTGGGGGCTGGGGTTGCTGCAAATCATGGGGGGGGTTCGCAGGGGCGCGCGCAAATTGTGGGAGGGGCCCCGCGAATCGCGGGAGGGGGGGCGGCGGGGGGCGCTCACCTGGTGTGTCTGGTGAGTAGCTGTGTCTTTGCTGGGTAACATGGGGAGGCAGAGGGTGTCTGGCACTGTGCATACCTCCCAACATGACCCCTGCCAGGAGGGACACAATGCTCTGCCGCTGGACTTTCTTCATAATGTATGATTACCTCCATCTGTGTTGAACAGGTTAATTGATAGGAAAGGTGCTTCAACACAGGTGATGGCAATCATACATTAAAAGAAAAGTGCAGGAGCAGAGCAATGTGTCCCTCCTATGACTGTGGGCTCACTGGGCTGGTTCTCTGTCATGTGAGTCAGAGGCTCCACCCAGCGTTAGAGGGTCAGACACACTATGAGTGACAGATGTAGCCAAATAGTTAAGAGATATCCAAGCCTGCCTGCCTGCCTGCCGGAAAATCCAGGAGGTGAGACTGTTTCCTTAATTTGTACTTATTTATTTTTTCTCTCCTTGGGGATTGATTTCCTCCCCTTACATCCTTAAATAAAAGGCTCTGAATACTCTGCACATGCTGAATATTCCCTTAAAAATATATAAAACAGGGTCTGTCTTTGGCGCCGAGATAAGAGCTACTCTTTTTCTTGATAATTTTTTTTTTTTTAAATATTTTTATTCACAATTGAACAGAAATAAATAACATACATTGCATTGTAGTTGTGCATACATTTTCATCGGCATAGGTACATTGTACAGTAGCGTATCATGAGTGAGCACAGATATAGGATTCTCTAGAGTGCATCTTCTTGAGTGCGTTGTGGGCATACTCGTTTAGCCAAGACCTATCCTAGAAGGGTGGTTTGCCCGCCGCTAAGGCAGCCATGTTGTACCAAGTGGATAGATGGACAATTTTCCTTATAGTGTCCCTTTCGCTTGCTGATAGTGTTACCACATAAGGTAGCCATATATCAAAAAATTTTTCCGATCTGGTCTCTACATCTCCCATACATTCAACCCAGTCCATCTGGTACATATAAATCAATCTAGGCATACATAGCGATAAAGGTATGTCTTCTGGATGTATCCACTTGGAGAGTATGGTTTTTTTTGCCGCAGTCGCTATTCTAGCTAGCAACAATTTTGTGCCCTGTGCAAGTTTTGGGTTTAGTGAGGGAGGATAGTAGTTCCATAGCGCCCAGTTCATACTTATCGTGAATGTGATGTGCAGTGTGTCAGTAATGTATTCCTGTATCTTGGCCCAAAAGGTCTGTACTACTGTGCAGGACCAAAGGCAGTGTGTGATTTCTGCATCCGGTGAGGAGCATTTAAAGCAATTTGAATTATCTGCTACTCCTGTAATGTGTCTGAGCTTTGGGGTGAAATAGGCCCTGTGTAGAATTTTGTATTGCATTTCTGCGTACGATGCCGACACCATTTGCTTGTTTAGTTTGACCGTGAGTCTTATTACATCTAGGGTATTCAGTCCTGCCGATGTGTCCTGCCATTTGGAGAGGCCCGTAGTATTAGTGGTTAGGTCTATTTTCTTCCTGATGAATTCATATAGTATTGATGTCGAAATTGACCTTCCCTCGCTTGTAATTATTAAGTTGTTGAGGGTGTTAGTGAATTCGGCCTTTGGTAGGGTGGGTAGTAATTTGGTGATATAACTTCTGACTTGGAAGTATGCGAATATTGGGATGTGTATGTTTGGGAACTTTTCTTTTAAATTTGATAGCGTAAGTATGGTGGTATGATCTGAGCTGAGAAATTGGTATACCATGTGGAGGCCCTGATTGCGCCATCTTTCATATATCTGATCTGGGGTGCCCTCTTGAAAATCTTTATTATCAGTTAGGGTTGAGAACAGAGTCCGAGTGGCGCATAGTTTAGATCGTTGTCTCCATGATCGCCAAGCTATGTATGGCGTATATAGTAAGGGGTTAGTTTTTGTGATCGTATCTACAGTTCCTATTGGGGAGTGTAGGTGCGCCACTAGTGTGGAGTTAGGTAGGGATGCTTGGTCTGTCGTCCAATCCACAAAGTGGTTGGTCCCCTGTATCCAGTCCAGAGCATATCTCACGTTGGATGCTAGTGCATAGTCCTGAATATTAGGGAGGTTAATACCTCCAAGAGACAGGGGTTGCTGTAGTTTGAATAGCGCAATTCTCGGGCGTTTGCCTGCCCATATAAATTTAGTGAGTGCTCTGTTGATTTGCATGGTATCATGTTTATTTATAAGGTAAGGCAGCATCTGGACCGGGTACAGGAGGCGAGGAAACGAAACCATTCTGTATAGTTGGCATCGTCCCAGGTACGAGAGGGGTAGGTGTTGCCACCTTGCAAAATCTGTTTTTAATTGGGCGATGGAGTGTGAGTAGTTGGTGGAGTATATGTCCGATACCTGTCTGGGGAATTTCAGACCTAAGTATGTCAAACATTCCCGCGCCCATCGAAATGGGAATTCGTATGGCCATCCCTGCATAGCTTCAGGACACAATGCTAGGGCCTCTGTTTTGTCAAAATTGACTAGGAATCCAGACACCCTGTGGAAGTCTGTCATGATCTGTTGTAAGTTCGGTATGGCCTCTTTTGGATTACTTATGTACAGTAGTAAGTCATCAGCAAATGCTGACACCTTTATGTCCAACCCCCCGATTTGGATCCCCTTCCAGGTCTCGTCTTTCATGAAGACCCTAATTAGTGGGTCTAGGGCTAAGTTGAAAAATAACGGTGAGAGCGGGCAGCCTTGGCGTGTTCCCCTTGATAGTGTAAAGTTTGTAGAATTGAGGCCATTTACCATTATGTGTGCTGTGGGGCCTGCGTATAGCATACGGAATACGTTCATGAATCCCTCCCCAAACTGTTGAGCTTGTAGGACTCTTAGAATATGCGGCCAGGAAACCCTATCGAACGCCTTGTCGGCATCACAGCTGACTATAATAGTGTCTTTGGAGGAGAGTTGGTTCGACTTATGCATGGCGGCAATTAGTGTTCTTACATTATGTACGGAAGTTCGCCCTCTCACAAACCCGTTTTGGGCCGGGTGGAGAATCCTTGACAGTATAGGTTGTAATCTCTGGGCTAGCAGCTTGGTGAAAAGTTTGAGGTCTTGATTAAGCAGGGATATGGGTCTGTATGATTGCACCTTTAGGGGGTCTTTCCCCGGTTTGGGGAATACTACAATTCTAGCTTCTGTGAATCTGTCTGGTGGAGGGTTGCCTAATAGCATGGAGTTAAAAAGGGAGGTGATGTGTGTTAGTATCTGATCGTGGGCCATTTGGTAGAACTCAGCCCCTAATCCATCGGGACCTGGGGATTTGCCTTTTGTCAAGGATTTGATAAGGGGTGACATTTCTAATTCTGTGACAGGGGACATCAAGGATTCCCTTTCCTCTGGGGTGAGTGTAGGTGATTCGGCCAATCTAAGGAAGTCCAGTCCTTCTGTGTGGTTGTCAGGTGGTGCAGAGTACAGCTGTTTATAGTAGTCCTGGAAAGTGCCTAGTATTTCCTGTGGGTTGTCTACGAGGGGTCCCCTGGAGGACTGTATTTGTAAAATCTGGGATGGGGTTGTATGTGTGCGGATTAGGTTTGCTAATAGTTTCCCTGCCTTGTTGCAGCCTCGGAAATATCTATTTCGTTGTGCATTATGTGTAAACTGTGCTCTTTCGGTACATAGGGCATCGTAAGCTTGTTTGGCCGTTCGATATGATACCTGATTCTCTTCTATGTCACTTAGTAGCATAGCATTATAGGTTTCCGACAGCTTGGTACTACATACTTCTATGGCGCTTCTCAGTTTTTTACGCTTCCTGGCCACATATTCTATAATTTGGCCCCTGATCACCGGCTTGGCTGCTGCCCAAAACAAGTTGATATCTTTTTCATGCTCCGTATTGTCTTTCTGATACATGGTGATTGCATGTTTCAGGTGTGTGTGGAAATCGGAGGAATTAACCAGGTAGGAGGGGAACCTCCAGTTATATGTGGTTGTTATCGGATCTGTGAGGGACATTGTGAACCACACTGGGGCATGATCAGACAGCGTTATAAGATTGATCCCAGCATCAACAACCCTATGTAGTAATGGTTTAGACAATAGCCAGTAGTCTATTCTGGATGAGGAGTGATGTGGGTGTGAGTAGAATGAATATTCTCTAGACACTGGGTATCGACATCTCCACGGGTCACATAGGTTGAGATTATTGGTTAGTATATTGGTATGGGCGGCTTCATCTCTCCCCTCATCCCCTCCCATTCCCGTGGACCTATCTAGGCCCAGGGACTGTACACAATTAAAATCTCCTCCCATAATCAGTTCTCCCTCAGCCCACTGTACTAGCTTGGAGTAGATCGAGGTGTAAAATAATTTGTGTTGACTGACAGGGGCATATACATTAATTAGAGTGTATATCAAGCCAAACATTGTTATCTTTATGAAGATAAAGTGCCCTTCTGGGTCTGCCCACACATCTTTTATGGTGTAGGGTAGGTGTTTACGGAACAATGTAACCACCCCTCTACGCTTCGAGGTGTATGATGCGGCTTTGAATTCCCCCACCCAGTTGTCTCTCAAAACATTAGCATCTTCTATTTTCCAGTGGGTCTCTTGAAGAAACACTATGTCTGGCTTAAGTCTCTTCAAGTGGGTCATAATCTTACGCCTTTTGATTGGGGTGTTAAGCCCTTCTACGTTCCACGATACAAACTTTAGTGATCTCTGCACTCTAGTGATACTATCTGTTGTAGCATTTGTTTCTATCCTATACCTGTTTTAGGTTTAACCATTCTGTAGCTATTTCTATTTTTGGCCGTCCCATCCGTCCCAGCGAGCGGACTGGAGGACCTGATGATAATTGTACAATGACCTATTGTGCCTATGGGGTTATAATAGTTCTCATATACAATACAATGAAATAGTGAACAAACTTTTTTAAGTATTTTTCGGAACCTATACTGCGACCCTATATGTCGCCACTTATAGTAACATAACTCTGAACTCTGCAATCGCGTGCCCGCACATGATTGTGCCAGGCCTACCGCGTATAGCATATTGCTACATAACAAAAAACTGTAATATAAAAGTAATTGAAACATATGATGACTTATTCTAGATAATAACCTGAACATACGTAACACATAAAAGGATATGGTGCCGACAGTCCTTTTCTATTTTAGAGTGTCAGTCTGCGTCTGACATGTGGGAGGCAGATTCGTCTTTGAGAGAATCTATGAAATTTTTCGCTGCCTGTGGAGTGTCTAGAAAGTAGGAGCGACCCTCATGTGTTACTCGGAGCCTTGCCGGGTAGAGTAGCGCGAATTTGCAGCCCATTTCGAACAGCTGCTTGCAAGCCGGTGCAAATTCTCTTCTTTGTGCTGCAACTAGAAAAGAAAAGTCCTGGAACAACAGCAATTTGGCTCCTTGATATTGCAAACCCTTGCATTTCCTGTATGCGTCTAGGAGTCGGACTTTGTCTGCATAATTGAGTATGCGCATTATGACCGGTCTTGGTCTGTCTCTATTGGTCTGTCTGTCTGGCCCTATACGATGGACTCTCTCTATCATTAGGGGGACTCCCTGTGTGGTGAGGCCCAGTTCGCTGGGTAGCCACTCTGCCACCAGCTGCATAAGTTCTGAATTCTTTACCGATTCTGGCAGACCTATGATGCGCACGTTGTTTCTTCTGTTTCTGTTCTCCAGATCTTCGAGTTTGTCGTGGATGGTGGTTACTAGCTTCTCCTGTTGGGTTATCGTTGCTTTCGATTTCTCTAGCTCATCCTCTAGGTCCGAGATTCTCTGCTCTGCTTCTGACAGCCTCTGGGTATGTTGCGTCAGCTGGGTTAGGGTGGAGTCAATCGATTCTTTGATTGGGGCCAGTTTTTGGTCTAAGAGTGTTGCCAGAATGGTTGTGATGTCTTGAGTCGACATTTGCTTCGGCAAGGCTGGGTCATGGTCTGTATCTGGGTCTTCCTCTTGTGTTGACATAGGGGAGTTTGGGGTGGATCTAGGGGCTGCCACCTTTCCTCGTCCCTTACTCTGTTGGCTGCTCTTTTGCGCCCTTTGTGGCTTGGCCACAAATTTATCCATGGTGGTGAGCATCGACAATGCGTGTGTGCTGGCTATATCTTGGTGCTAGGTGTTAGGGTTCCCTGCAGCTCCTCCGGCCAGCGGCAGTAAGCAATGTGGGTGATCCTTTACACTGCACTATAGTAGCAGAGTTTTGTATTATGTCAGCACTAATTCAGATCTGAGTTCTAGGTTCGAGCTTTGGAGTTCAGGGTTTAGAATTCAGGGTTCAGGATTCAGAGTTTAGAGTTCAGAGTTTAGAGTTCAGAAGTCAAGTTGGAGTGGGATGGGTCCAACTGGTATGCTTTTGGACAAGATGAGATGAGGTAGGGTGAAATGGAGTGAAATGGGATGGAGGGGGGCAAAGAAAGGGAGTATTACAGCTGCTGTGGATGGTCTTGTAGCCTTTTATTATGGTGAGCTGAATCAGGCCCCTCTATCTGTGTTTCAGCAGGAGGGTTTTGTCCCTTCTTTGTACATATATAGCCCCTAATGCGCACTTTCCAGATCTTTGCCCTGTGTATTGTGCAGGTTTCTTCTGGGTTGGGGCACAGTCCCTGCCCTCTTCCCCGTGCCCTGGCTGCTGCTTGGTCTCTGGCTCTAGGGCTAGCTTCTGCAGCCTCTCCTCCCTGGCTGCTCACCTTGTTATGGGGGGTATTGCGGCGGTATCAGGGTGCCCTGGTTTCTTTCTGTCTTGTACTGTGTGGCCTGTGACGTCACCAGCGTCTCCGGCCACCACCAAACTTGAGGCCGCGGTCTTGGCCTGTGTGTAGGCCGCGGCTCGGCGCTCACTTTTCTGGGCTCTGGCGCGGCTGTGCCTGGGTCCCCCCTCCTGTCTGCTCCCCTCTCGGGGGGCTGGGGAGGTGTCTGTGTGTCCCCCTCCTGTCCGGGGCGCACGTCGTGACGGGCGGCGTCTCCGATGCCTCTGTACTCGAGGCCGCGGCTCCGTCTTCTGCGTAGGCCGCGGTCCTGCGCTCGCGTCACGGAGCTCCGGCGCGGCTGTGACGGGTGACGGACTGCTTCTCCGTCTCTCCTCTGCTGGACTGGCTACAGGTGCTCCTTCTGTGGGACTTTCCCCGGTGTTAATCGGGCTTTTTCTTGGCTTTTGTCCCGGAGCTCTGTTCAATGGCGTCTGCTCAGTCCAGTCGCTGGCCACGCCCCTCTTTTCTTGATAATTTAATAATGGTGAAAGGTGCAGCAGCAGCAGCAAAACTAGAGAACTATACCCGCTCTGTAAAACATGGCGATACCAGTTTATCAACCTGGAGGGGGATACCTCTAAAACCAAGGATACAGAACAGTCTACACAACAGATTTTGCAGGCCATATCTACCTCTGAACAAAGAGTTACAGAAAAAATTGGGCAGGTGCAGGCGGATGTTTCCCTGCTGAGACAGGACTTGCAAAAAATAAGAGACAGGGTAAGAGAGACTGAGCATCGTATATCAACGCTTGAAGATACTACATCTCCTATGCAAAAAAAATGACAGAAATGTCCACCCAGATAAATAATATGCAAACCAAAATGGCCGATATCGAGGGGCGTTTGAGACGCAACAATATTCGATTTATTGGGCTTCCTGAAAAGGCAGAGGGTGTTACCCCTGAAACCTTTCTGGAAAATTGTCTCATACAGTTCTTTGGAAAGGCAGCATTCACTCCCCAATTCTCTATAGAAAGAGCCCACAGACTCCCAACTCGTCCTTCACCACCAGGGGCACCTGCTAGGACTATTATTGCACGTTGCCTACATTATAAAGATCGGGACACTATTCTTCAGTTGGCACGCACAAAAGGTCCATTACAGTTGGAAGGACAAAATGTTCTGGTGTTCCCGGACTATGCTCAAGAAGTGCAGAAGAATCGTTCACAATTCATACAAGTAAAGAAAAAGCTACATATTTCTTTACCTCTCCTAAAGAAGCCGAGAACTGGTTAGCCAAGGGCTAATCATTGAATAACTTGAAGGACGTAATATTAACTGAATGCTGAGGAGATATGAGGCCGCATTCTAATTAAAAATGTATCTTTTTTCTTGTGTGGGTGGGCTTGGAGAGAGGGTTGGGGTGGAGGTCCCTGTCTTTCCCCTCTTATATACATCTGCCCACCTTCTTTTTTTTTTTTGGTATTTTTCGTTGTAGTGAGAGTCAGGGTTCAACATACTGATGGTAAAGTAGAGGAGATCCTACCGAAGATAGCGTAGGGGTTATATTAATATACCCCTATCCGCCAATCCAGAATGTGTTTCTTGGATTTTTTTTATTATTGGTATTGTGTATGTATTGTATTTCTTCTTTTTTTTTTTGTGGTACAGGATATGGGTATACCTTAAGATTTCAAGGTTATACAGGGAGGGTAAGGGTAGGGTTGTTTTTTATTTATTTTTCTATATATGGTATAATTATTTTTTTTTGGATATGTGTGTCTAAAAGTCTCTTTTTGAGAGAAAAGTATTTAGAAGTAAGAGATCAGATGAGAAACTGTTATCAAAGTTTACGTAAACCACAATTGTATATAAACATTAATAATGAATTATGGGATTATTGCACTATAAAGAAGGTCATTGATGACTATGTATATATTTGTTTTTATTATTATTTATTTATTTATTTGTTTCTTTGGCCTGCAGTTTTTGGTTCCCCCCGGATTATTGGAGATATGTTTTTCTACGTGCATTTATTAACCATAAATTAATACATATTCTGGCTGTGTATGTTCCCCCCCCCCCCATATACTAACGAAGTCCTACGGCAAGCAATGAAATTTGTTGCTAATTCACCTACGACCCCTATAATATGTATGGGCGATTTTAATAATATTATGGATGTAGGAATGGATAGATGCCGAGCAACAACATTAAATAATGTACAGATGTCCTCTCCCGCTCCATTTGCGCGGCTTGTTACAGAAATGGGTCTGGTTGATGTATGGAGACAGCGAAATGTAGATGTTAGTAAATTCTCCTGCTATTCCGCAACGTTTCATACACTGTCCCGTATAGATCTGGCTCTACTCACCCCAGATCTAATGCCGGATGTATTTGCGGTAGATTATTTAGCAAGAGGAATCTCAGATCATTACCCGGTCTCCCTTGTTATGAGAGCAAGACCAGACCAAGGTATGAAACTATGGAAATTGAATCCTTTTTAGTTGACTCTTATGGGGGAGGGCCTGGATCTGGTCTCATCCTGGGAGGGCTTTCAAATAGATAATTCAACCTGTACAGATCCCACCATTCGCCATGATGCCTTTAAGGCATACATAAGGGGTTCATTTATCAAACGCATATCACAAATTTTAGGAAAGAAGAGGAGAGGCTAGAAGCTGGGTGCAGACCGCTTGAGTCTCAATATGTTGCTTCACAATTAGAGGTAGACAAGATATTATGGCAGGATAAACAGCGGGAATGGGTAGATTATCTGTATGAAAAGTCTAGGTGACGGCTTCTTTTCTCCGGGCATGAGAAATACCTGCATGCTGAAATGAATGGTAGCTATTTGGCTCGGGCTGATCTAGCTAATAGCAATATAATTCAAGGCATAAGAAAGCCTGACGGAGAAATATGCTACTCGGGGGTAGAGATGACAGGAGTATTTTGTGATTTCTATTCCTCCTTGTACTCATCTAGAGTTACATACTCGGATGAGCAACTGGAGAGGTATTTGGAAACAGTGGAACTTCCGCAGTTGTCTAGCACGGAGGCTGAGGCTCTGGATGCTCCATTTACGATAAAGGAAATAGAGGCGGCTATAATATCACTTCCTGTCTCAAAATTTCTGGGGTGCGATGGGCTCCCAGCGGAGGTTTATAAAAAATTTAGGACGTTTTTTGCTCCATATTTACTAAGTTTATTTAAATCTCTTTGTGAGTGGGGGTCTCTTCCACCATCTATGGCTGAAGCAAATATTATTGCATTGTTAAAGCCAGGGAAGGACCCCATTCTTCCTGAATCTTACCGTCCTATTTCTTTGTTATCTACAGATATAAAAACATTAGCAAAGGTACTAGCAGTTAGATTGAATGCAGTCACCAGATCGATAATTCACCCGGACCAAACCGGCTTTATGCCGGGTAAATCTACCACCCATAATTTACAGAGGCTGTTCTGTCACCTTCAAAGAGGGGATTCGGCAGAGTCGGGGGCAGTGGTGGTGTCACTTGATGCCGCCAAGGCCTTTGACTCTGTCGAATGGAAATACCTTTGGGGGGTTCTTCGTAAGTTTGCCTTTGGTCCACAATTTATCCGGCTAGTACAGTTATTATATTCTACCCCAAGGGCGAGAGTGACGATAAATGGTCATACGTCAGATGCATTTCGTCTAGAAAGGGGGACCAGGCAGGGATGTCCCCTTTCTCCTACATTGTTTGCAATCGCTATTGAACCCCTGGCATGTTTATTACGACACACAGGGATTAGAATTGGAAAAATAGTGGATGTAGTGGCTCTGTATGCAGATGATGCGCTTCTCTTTTTACATGATGCGCTTCTCTTTTTACATGATGCGGAAAGCTCCCTTAGAACAGCATCTCAGATAATAGAAAGATTTGGCATATTCTGTGGACTAGAAATTAACTGGGAGAAAATCGCATATAATGCCTAGATCAGGTCAGATCCCAGAAGAAGAATGCATATATCAACCCAACCAAAATGGACAACACAGTTCAAATACCTTGGGGTTTGGATTACACCTAAGGCTATTGAGTATGTGGCTCAAAATATAGAACCTATTATTTTAAAGTTTAGCGAGAGGGCTCATGCCTGGAGAAAATTGCCATTATCAGTTCTGGGACGTATTAATTTATTTAAAATGGCGATACAGCCTCAATTTATATATGTGTTGCAGAACTCTCCAATATATGTACCAAAGCAAGTATTTAATAGGATTGAAAATGTATTCTTGTCTAAATTGAAACAAAAATTTTATGTCCATGGTGATAAAGCCGGTAAGCTATTAGCACGGAAACTTAGGGGCAAAGTGGCACAGGAGAGCGTAAAGGGGGTGGTAAATCTGAAAGGCACGAAAGTTACGGATCCGTCCGAGATTGCGAATGCCTTCGCCGAATATTATTCCTCACTGTATAATTTAAAAGACGACCCTGAGACCCCCCAACCCACTACAGAAGGCATAACCTCATTTTTAGAAAATATCTCTCTACCCTCCCTGGACCCGACCGCTCTTGCTACTTTGGAGAGCCCTTGGTCGATTGATGAGATTGAGAAGGCCATATCTGACCTGCCACTAGAAAAAGCACCAGGCCCCGACGGCTACACTAATAAATTTTACAAAACCTTCAAAAACTCACTATCCCGCCCAATGCAACAAGTATATGAGGAGGCTTCCGCAAAAAGGGTCCTTTCCAACAGAAATGTTAGAAGCACGAATAGTCGCATTCCCCAAACCGGGGAAGAATCCCTCTAGTCTTGCCAATTTTCGTCCCATTGCACTTCTAAACACTGATGTGAAAATTTACGCAAAGCTCATTGCCAATAGACTTGCGCCGCTGCTCCCATCCCTCATCTGTCACGACCAGGTGGGGTTTGTGAGCGGCCGCCAAGCATCGGATAACACTAGGAGACTGGTTGATGTCTTGGATGCCTTCTCCGTGTCCCCTGAGCCGCTGCTTCTGCTCTCGCTGGATGCGGAGAAGGCGTTTGATCGCCTGCACTGGGGGTATTTGCGGGAAGTGCTGATTAAATTTGGTATTAAAGATAGGGCCCTATCATCAATATTAGCCCTATACTCAAACTCATCGGCAAAAGTCTTCATAAATGGAATGCTATCAGTTGCCTTTGCTATATCCAATGGCACGCGCCAGGGCTGCCCCCTATCCCCCCTGATGTTCGTCCTAGCAATTGAGCCACTGGCCGAAACTATCAGGACTACAACTACAATAACAGGCCCCTCACTGTTTGATCACTCGCAGAAAATATGCTTATTTGCGGATGATGTGTTGTTGGCTATTACAAACCCCAACACCTCCTTGCGGAGCCTACACAAGATTCTACAGGTATATTCATCAGTATCCTTTTATAAATTAAATTGCTCCAAAACGGAAGCCCTCCCGATTCACTTCACCCCCACCCTGCTAGATCAACTTAAATCTAAATACTCATACGCATGGCAGGATAATAGCATCAAATACCTGGGCATACATGTCCCGGCAAAGACCCAAAATATTCTTTCATATAACTACCTCCCACTATTAGCTAATCTTAAAAAATTAACACAGGAATGGATGATGCAACACGTGTCATGGATGGGTCGAATAGCGGCTCTAAAAATGGTGCTGCTTCCAAAACTGTTGTATTTATTTAGAACAATACCCATATTGCTACCGGACTCCCTACTCGCAAAATTCGACAAATTATTTATAGCATACTATGGAAAGGCAAAAAGCCAAGGCTGGCAAAAAAGATTATGGCTCAACCCAAAGCCTATGGAGGCCTGGCGTATCCAGACCTCCGAGCGTACCAAAGGGCCTCGTTGCTAGCCTCTATAGGGGCATGGATGAACACGGATGAACCCAAACCATGGGTCATAGTGGAAAGAGGTCTAGTATCTCAATTTCCCCTCGTGGACCTACTATGGCTACCTCCATCGGAGGTAAAACAAATTGTCCATCCCTCTATAGTGTTTCAGGCGGTATGTAAAACATGGAACATACTAAGGACCCGTATGCTGGGAGGGCCACAACCCACACTAGAATTATCATTGAGGGGACTAGCACGCCTGATCCCAGACCTGTCCCTCGACCTATGGATAGCAAACAATATTATCACATTGAAAGATTTGACAGAATCAGGAACAATATTTTCCTTCACCCAAATCCAAGAAAAGTACTCCATACCCTGGAATGAGTTCTATAAATATTTACAGGTGCGACACTGGCTACAAACTGTTTCCCCCCCCCCCCCCCCCGGGCCCTGAAGCCAATACCCAATACACTATTGGCATTACTCCAAAAGACAAACAATAAAGGGGCAATATCTAGGTGGTACAATACTCTAGTCACACCTCAACAATACTCAAAACTTCCCTCTCAAGTCAAATGGGAAACAGATATGGGCCTGCCTATGTCAGAAGAGGAATGGCAATCCGTGTTTCAGATGTGCTTTAAAATGTCTAAGTGCATATCCCATATAGAACAATTTTTTAAACTCTTACATAGGCTGTATATGACCCCCGCCCTCCTCCACAAAATAAGCACTACAAACCCAAGATCCTGCTGGCGCAACTGTGGCGGGGTGGGATCAATATACCACATATTTTGGGCTTGTCCCCTAGTGGCTGACCTCTGGAGGAGAATATTCAGATTAACCTCTAATATACTGCATCATACTATCGACCCACAGCCGAAAGTTGCACTGTTTCATATCCTCCCAGACATAGCCTCACACTCTGATAAATACGTCGTCGGCCATATATTGGCCTCAACCAAACGTCTCCTAGCCCGCAACTGGAGGACAACTAACATACCTAGCCTTAAAGAGATAGAAGAGGCAGTACAATCACACTTTGAATTTGAAACAGCTGGCACATCCTATAACTCAACGCCAGCAACTTCTGCAACTAGGCTATGGCAGACCTGGGTGGAATATAAATTAGAACTAGCAATTAAAGATTGAACAATGTATGTACCTATTAACTCCGACCATTCTAATATGCTGTATCACTGTACTTCTGCACTATATTATTACACTATGGAATTGTAACCGTACCCCCCCCTGCCCCTCCCCCCCCCTATCTTTGTTCTGTACCACATCCCCAAAAAATAGAAAAATTCAATGTCATGAGACACGCTTGAAATGTTTTATTGTATATTTGAATTTGTGACATTCAATAAAAATTTAAATTTGAAAATGTATTCTTGTCTTTTATTTGGAATAATGGTGTAGCTAGAGTCTCAATAAAAACCTTATACAAGGAGCGGTCATCAGGTGGTCTGGGACTACCCAATTTGCGACTGTACTATGTTGCTTCACAATTGGCGCATTTGTCCGAATGGGTAAAGGGCATGGCTGATTTAACAATAGTTAATTTTCTAGGTGAGCAGGTGGAATGCTCCTCAATATTTTCTTTCTCCACTTTTTGCTTTCAGGTCTATCAACTAGTAAGCTGCCGCATATATTTCAGTAAGCTTTAATGGTCTGGCGGTTTGCTCATACACAATATGACTGGCCTGATCAGGATAAAAACACTCCACTTTGGTTTAATAGACTGTATCCAGAAATATGGAAATTATCAGAGGATAATATTTGGATTACGCAGGGCCTATTGGAAATAGGCCAGATATATAGTGAGGGAGCAGTTAGATCCTTTCAATAATTGAAAGATAATTTTGGAGTTTCAAACACTGCCCTATTTCGCTATTTTCAGCTACGTCATGCAGTAGCAGCCCAGTTCCCTCTGGGCCCACCGGTAATCTCAGATTCCCCAGTAATCTCAGATTCCCCAGTAAAGAAAATGTTACTTAATCTAGGGCAGAAAAAGAAAATGTCTGTAATATATGCAGTTATGAATGATAAATGCGTACCAGTTCAAATTGTCAATCTTAGGTTAAAATGGGAAGCAGATATGGGGATACTTAGGGATGAATGGTGGAATCAGATCCTGAGATCACTGAAATACACCACCCCATGTATAAGATTTCGACAAATAATATTTTATATCCTGCATAGGGTGTATTGGACACTGGCAACGATCCAGAAGGCAGGTCTTAGAGGAGATTCTAAATGTCCAAGGTGTCAAGGGGACAATGCCGGATTTTGGCATATGTTATGGGAATGCCCTATTATTTATCGTTTCTGGGGGGCTGTTTGGAGGGATGTACGGTTGACTGCTCCAACACTCCCTGAGATTAATCCAATGACGTGTCTATTTTGTATCGATCTGGAAGAAGTATATTCGAAAAGCATGTATAGATACGTTCTATGCCTTAGTACATTGGCTAAGGTAATTATAGCAGGGGGTGTGGCTATCATCGGACACCCCAAATATATATAAGTGGAGGGCGTGGGTAAATGAGGTGATACGTTATGAAAGACATATGTTTAAAACTAGAGGGGCCATTCTCAAATTCTCAGAAAAATGGGATAGGTGGTGTACCTCTAGATTGTGCAGAGAGAATGAGATAGTATAGGTAAAGACTTTGGTATCTATAGTCCGATGTACCCTGGAATCTGATGTCAAATAGTTTGGGTATATATATATATATATATATATATATATATATATATATATATATATAGAAAAGGGCAGAGAGAAGGCGCTTCATGGTGCAGTATAGCTTTAAAAACATTTATTGGACAAGTAACAAATCCAGGCACAGGCAAATGGAGACTCGTACCACAAATAAAAGCACTGTGGACTGGGTACCACACGGTTTAAAACAATAGCCACAGGCTAAGCTGCTCACACGTCTGCGCAGGACCAGGATCCACCATAAACACCGCTAAGCTGGCTTGCAGGGAGGTATGCAGGGGGTATCCAAGGACCAAGACAGCTGATGTGAGGACAAAAGAGCGTCGTAGGCCACGCCCTGACGCGTTTCGTCACATAGACTTCGTCAGAGGGCGTGGCTACTACGAACGCTCATCAGGTTTAAATAGGGATGAAGTAATTAATCAATAAACCCATCCATTAGCGGCATTGGATGCCGTTCTATGATGGGCGCGCACACGCAATGCGTAGTGCACGTCCCTCCAATGACGGGGAACCAGGTGTAAAGCCAATGGGAGGGGAGACGCGTCATATGACGCGCCCGGCCGTGAATGGACGGCTATGGTGTAATCCGGACGACGTGCATGTACCGCGTCAGATGACGCGCACTGCACGCGAACGCCGGAGGGACCTCCCGACGTCACGCCAGGTGACGCGCATCGCGTCAAATGACGTGAAAAACATCAGGTGCCGTCTACCAGGGCGCATGGGATGTGAGCGTCACATGACTAGGAGGGAGGCCGGGACGGACATGCGTATGAAGCGTCAAATGACGCGCACTACACACTGCCATCGGATAAACATATAAGGCGTCAGGTGACGCGCATCACGTCAAATGACGTGAGAAAACGTAAGGTGCCGCATCAAAGGGCATAACCCGTATCCCAGGACGCCTGTATACCTAGGTGACCGGAATTAAAGGGGAACAACATTTTTAGAAAAATATATAAATAAATATAAATTTATGGGGCCGAAATATGTATGGGCATCTAAGCCTACATAACACGTGGCCTGAAGGGGCCAAGATTTTATAAAATGAAAAAGAATTCAACACAATAATAACCTACATAGGGGAAAAAAAACATGTGTAGTTTAAAACATATGAAAATGGAAATACTTTAAGGGATTAAACCACCTGATAGTGTGGATGGCTGAAACAGAGAAAAATGTTATATTATATTTTATCTCAGACTAGCAAGCAGCTGAAAAAACCTATGTAAAAAACGCTGCATGTGAGCAATTTAGCCCGGACTTTACAAATAGAACATGAATGATAGATATACTAAAACATGCACAAAAATAAACTAAGAGACATTATATAAAATCAACTAGTCAAAATACTCTAACAAAAAGATCAATGATGAATAAAATATGCTTACTTAAAAGAAGACAATAAAGTAAGCCCTATCTAAAAAGTGACATTAAGGGTACGACCGGCAAAATTTGGGGTTCTCTATTAGTTAATAAAGGGAATTATCTCATAACCCTCGTTAAGACCCATAGGTGCCAAGGTGTTTAATTTGAGAATCCATGTGGTTTCACGTTTTAGCAGCAATTTCTCATGATCACCTCCTCTCTTACTAATATGAACCAATTCAATACCTTTGAACTTAAGAGACCTTGGATCACAATTGTGGGCTTCCTTAAAGTGCCTCGGAACGCTATGATTAAGCACTCCGTGCTTGATGTTACGGAGGTGCTCAAGAATTCTAATCTTGAGACACCTCTTGGTCTTGCCCACATATTTTAAGCCGCAGCCACAAGTTAAAAGATAAATTACAGATGTTGAATTACAATTAATAAATTCATTAACTTTAAGGTCTGTGCCATCAATAAGAGGGCCCTTCTTCATGTATTGACAAACCTTACAATGAGCACATGGAAAGCAACCCTTGATAGTAAGAAATGTGTCAGAAGGGGCTCTTTCATCAATTTTCTCTAGCTGACTCTTAGAAACAAGTGTTTTGATGGTATTGGCTCTACGGAAGACCATCTTTGGTGCATCAGAGATGTGGCCTTTGAGAATGGGATCCAATTGGAGTACACCCCAATGTTTCCTAAAAATACCCCTAAGTTCTTTCTCATGGGTGTTAAATTTGGTGATAAACATAGCATCATTAGGATTATTAGAAGAAGATGCTGGTTCACCACTTTTTGGCTGGAAAAGCTGTTCTCTATTGAGGTTACGTGCCCTCTGAAGTGCACCATGAATAATCCTAAGAGGATACCCTTTCTCCGTGAACCTCTTTACATAAATGAGTGCTTGTTCCTCAAAAACTGTGGCATTAGAACAATTCCTGCGCAACCGCAGGAATTGAGAATAAGGAATATTATCCTTCCAGGCTCCCAAGTGGCAACTGGAATATTCCAAATAGCTGTTAGCATCCACAGCCTTAAAAAATGTGGAGGTCTGGATTTTCCTCTCACGAGGGAAATCATTTACATCCAGTATTATATCTAGAAATTCAATTTTGGTTTTATTGAAGGATGAAGTGAACTTAAGGTTGTAATTATTCACATTCAATTCAGCAACAAATGTCTCAAAACGGGCCTGGTCACCATTCCAAATGATGACAATGTCATCAATATATCTTTTTATTAGAATGACATTGTCCATCAGGGTACCTGTAAGGGTGTTGGTCTCCCATTCTGCCATGTAAAGATTGGCTAGGCTAGGCGCACATATAGTGCCCATAGCCGTGCCACACGTTTGCAGGAACCAATCACCAAGGAATTCAAAATAATTAAATTGTAACACAAACCTCAGACATTCGCAAATGAAGTCCCTTCTAACCTTAGTGATGTTAGGGTCAAGACTTAGACGCTTCTCCACAGCTGCAATGCCCTTATCATGGGGAATGCTGGTATAAAGGGCCTGTACATCAATAGTTGCTAGACCAAAACCCTCTTTCCATTCCACACCATCAAGAAGTTGTAGAAGATGAGATGAGTCACGTACATAGGTACCTATACATGGCACATATTTTTTAATAAAGGTATCAACATATTCAGAGATACGACAGGTGAGTGAGCCCACCCCGGCGACAATGGGACGTCCAGGGGGGGGCACCACCCCTTTGTGTATCTTTGGAAGGTGGTAAAACGTTGCCAGATTTGGGGTGGTGTTTAGCAGATATTTAAATTCACTATTACAGATAACTTTTTCGTTAAATCCCTTTCTTAGGAGAACCTCTAATTTTACCAGAAACTCTGCAGTGGGATCACCGGCCAGTTTTGTATAAGATTCAACATCTAAGAGTAATTTATAGGCTTCTGCAATATACACATCCCTATCCAACAGCACCACACCACCGCCTTTATCGGCGTTCTTTATAACGATGGTTTTATCCATCTGTAAGTTTTTTAAGGCAACACTTTCATTATGGCTCATGTTAGATTTCACAGTACCCCTTTCATTTAGTTTTGAAAAGTCCTTTTTCACCAATTCTGTAAATAGATCAATGTACGGTCCCCGTGACTCCACTGGATAAAATGTACTTTTTAGTTTAAGATTGGAGTTTAAAGGATTAGTCTCTTGGGTGACCCCTTGATCTACCACAGGTCTGCGTAAAAAGTGACGCTTAAGGGTAAGTTTACGTGCAAACAAATTTAAGTCAATTTGGAGGTCGACTTTATTAGCGCCTCGGGTGGGTGCAAAAGATAACCCTTTCTGTAACACAGCTATTTCATGTGTATTAAGGGGCCGTTTGGAAAAGTTGAATATACCCCTATTTTGAACTGAATGAGAGTCTAGGGACGGTTCCCCATTATTTGTATTGTGGGGGGTACCTATTGAACCATCCTCTGTTTCGGCTCTCTTCTTGGATACTCCTTTTCCTCGGTGTCCACGAGTCGTCTTTTTACGCGAAGGGGCGTTCTGTTTGGAGTCGACATTATGAGATTGTCGCTCTGGCCTACCCCTAAAAAATCAACATTATTAGGACGGATGACATCAAATCTGTTTTTATGGGACCATCTATCAGACTGATTGTTGGTAAACACTGGTTCACCCCAACGACGTTTAGGGTCATGGTTTCTGTAGTTAGATTTCTTATTTCTATAGGGCACCTGTTGCCACTCCTCATTGTTCCTTACCTGTGGTCTTGAGCCACGTCTATCCCGGAACTGAGGTTGAGTATGGGTCACAGGTGTTACAACTCTTGTAAAACCATGACTCTGATTACGTCTTTGTTTTTTGTGGGAATATTGGGGATCAGGCCTCCGAGGGGCCACTGGATCCCTCACTTGAAAAGTTTGCCAGGATCTAACTTTGTCATTTACATAATCTGTACGATCACGGGCAAACTTTTTTTGTTTATTTTCAATAATTTTTGTTTCTATGGTAGAAACTTTTTTGTCTATCTCCAATTTTGCCGATGCAAGGGCTTCTTTGGAGCAGGCAGATTCTAACGTAGGAACCAGTACCGAAATTTGTTGTTCAATCTCTTTAAGCGTTTTCTTTTTCTCCACAATGAGTAATCATATGAGAGATAAGGAACATTGATCGAGAATGAGATTCCATTCTTTCATAAACGCTTCATTATCTTTACTCACAGTGGGATTTTTTAACAATCTCAAACCCCTGGGTATTCTACCACATTTCTCATAACTATCGAGACTTTTAATGTCCCACCATGCTTTGGCCTCTTTTATGAGAAGGTGTTCGAGGTCATTCAAACTTCCACCATTGGTATTAACAACAGTATTATTTTCAGATACAAGTACATTGTCATCAAAAATCCTATTACACTCTTGTGAGCGTTTAAGATTAAGCTCACTGCCTCTAAACATCTTTATACAGAGTGCAGTAACAATACACTTAATGACAGTAGGCCAGAGAGACACACAAGGCAGCAACAGGACACAATAGGATTCAAGAAGACACACAACAAATTGTAAAGGGCATGGACCTGTGCGCCAAGTGTGATCTCAGAATAGTCCACCAGTAAACAATACCCCTGTATAACAACAAGGGGAGGGGGCACCAAAGTCACTTATGGACCTGCAGCTGCTTCACTCTCAGGGAGGGACTCTGGAATCCACAGAGTAAGGCAAATCTAGAAAAGGGCAGAGAGAAGGCGCTTCATGGTGCAGTATAGCTTTAAAAACATTTATTGGACAAGTAACAAATCCAGGCACAGGCAAATGGAGACTCGTACCACAAATAAAAGCACTGTGGACTGGGTACCACACGGTTTAAAACAATAGCCACAGGCTAAGCTGCTCACACGTCTGCGCAGGACCAGGATCCACCATAAACACCGCTAAGCTGGCTTGCAGGGAGGTATGCAGGGGGTATCCAAGGACCAAGACAGCTGATGTGAGGACAAAGGAGCGTCGTAGGCCACGCCCTGACGCGTTTCGTCACATAGACTTCGTCAGAGGGCGTGGCTACTACGAACGCTCATCAGGTTTAAATAGGGATGAAGTAATTAATCAATAAACCCATCCATTAGCGGCATTGGATGCCGTTCTATGATGGGCGCGCACACGCAATGCGTAGTGCACGTCCCTCCAATGACGGGGAACCAGGTGTAAAGCCAATGGGAGGGGAGACGCGTCATATGACGCGCCCGGCCGTGAATGGACGGCTATGGTGTAATCCCTCCTAGTCATGTGACGCTCACATCCCATGCGCCCTGGTAGACGGCACCTGATGTTTTTCACGTCATTTGACGCGATGCGCGTCACCTGACGTGACGTCGGGAGGTCCCTCCGGCGTTCGCGTGCAGTGCGCGTCATCTGACGCGGTACATGCACGTCGTCCGGATTACACCATAGCCGTCCATTCACGGCCGGGCGCGTCATATGACGCGTCTCCCCTCCCATTGGCTTTACACCTGGTTCCCCGTCATTGGAGGGACGTGCACTACGCATTGCGTGTGCGCGCCCATCATAGAACGGCATCCAATGCCGCTAATGGATGGGTTTATTGATTAATTACTTCATCCCTATTTAAACCTGATGAGCGTTCGTAGTAGCCACGCCCTCTGACGAAGTCTATGTGACGAAACGCGTGGCCTACGACGCTCCTTTGTCCTCACATCAGCTGTCTTGGTCCTTGGATACCCCCTGCATACCTCCCTGCAAGCCAGCTTAGCGGTGTTTATGGTGGATCCTGGTCCTGCGCAGACGTGTGAGCAGCTTAGCCTGTGGCTATTGTTTTAAACCGTGTGGTACCCAGTCCACAGTGCTTTTATTTGTGGTACGAGTCTCCATTTGCCTGTGCCTGGATTTGTTACTTGTCCAATAAATGTTTTTAAAGCTATACTGCACCATGAAGCGCCTTCTCTCTGCCCTTTTCTAGATTTGCCTTACTCTGTGGATTCCAGAGTCCCTCCCTGAGAGTGAAGCAGCTGCAGGTCCATAAGTGACTTTGGTGCCCCCTCCCCTTGTTGTTATACAGGGGTATTGTTTACTGGTGGACTATTCTGAGATCACACTTGGCGCACAGGTCCATGCCCTTTACAATTTGTTGTGTGTCTTCTTGAATCCTATTGTGTCCTGTTGCTGCCTTGTGTGTCTCTCTGGCCTACTGTCATTAAGTGTATTGTTACTGCACTCTGTATAAAGATGTTTAGAGGCAGTGAGCTTAATCTTAAACGCTCACAAGAGTGTAATAGGATTTTTGATGACAATGTACTTGTATCTGAAAATAATACTGTTGTTAATACCAATGGTGGAAGTTTGAATGACCTCGAACACCTTCTCATAAAAGAGGCCAAAGCATGGTGGGACATTAAAAGTCTCGATAGTTATGAGAAATGTGGTAGAATACCCAGGGGTTTGAGATTGTTAAAAAATCCCACTGTGAGTAAAGATAATGAAGCGTTTATGAAAGAATGGAATCTCATTCTCGATCAATGTTCCTTATCTCTCATATGATTACTCATTGTGGAGAAAAAGAAAACGCTTAAAGAGATTGAACAACAAATTTCGGTACTGGTTCCTACGTTAGAATCTGCCTGCTCCAAAGAAGCACTTGCATCGGCAAAATTGGAGATAGACAAAAAAGTTTCTACCATAGAAACAAAAATTATTGAAAATAAACAAAAAAAGTTTGCCCGTGATCGTACAGATTATGTAAATGACAAAGTTAGATCCTGGCAAACTTTTCAAGTGAGGGATCCAGTGGCCCCTCGGAGGCCTGATCCCCAATATTCCCACAAAAAACAAAGACGTAATCAGAGTCATGGTTTTACAAGAGTTGTAACACCTGTGACCCATACTCAACCTCAGTTCCGGGATAGACGTGGCTCAAGACCACAGGTAAGGAACAATGAGGAGTGGCAACAGGTGCCCTATAGAAATAAGAAATCTAACTACAGAAACCATGACCCTAAACGTCGTTGGGGTGAACCAGTGTTTACCAACAATCAGTCTGATAGATGGTCCCATAAAAACAGATTTGATGTCATCCGTCCTAATAATGTTGATTTTTTAGGGGTAGGCCAGAGCGACAATCTCATAATGTCGACTCCAAACAGAACGCCCCTTCGCGTAAAAAGACGACTCGTGGACACCGAGGAAAAGGAGTATCCAAGAAGAGAGCCGAAACAGAGGATGGTTCAATAGGTACCCCCCACAATACAAATAATGGGGAACCGTCCCTAGACTCTCATTCAGTTCAAAATAGGGGTATATTCAACTTTTCCAAACGGCCCCTTAATACACATGAAATAGCTGTGTTACAGAAAGGGTTATCTTTTGCACCCACCCGAGGCGCTAATAAAGTCGACCTCCAAATTGACTTAAATTTGTTTGCACGTAAACTTACCCTTAAGCGTCACTTTTTACGCAGACCTGTGGTAGATCAAGGGGTCACCCAAGAGACTAATCCTTTAAACTCCAATCTTAAACTAAAAAGTACATTTTATCCAGTGGAGTCACGGGGACCGTACATTGATCTATTTACAGAATTGGTGAAAAAGGACTTTTCAAAACTAAATGAAAGGGGTACTGTGAAATCTAACATGAGCCATAATGAAAGTGTTGCCTTAAAAAACTTACAGATGGATAAAACCATCGTTATAAAGAACGCCGATAAAGGCGGTGGTGTGGTGCTGTTGGATAGGGATGTGTATATTGCAGAAGCCTATAAATTACTCTTAGATGTTGAATCTTATACAAAACTGGCCGGTGATCCCACTGCAGAGTTTCTGGTAAAATTAGAGGTTCTCCTAAGAAAGGGATTTAACGAAAAAGTTATCTGTAATAGTGAATTTAAATATCTGCTAAACACCACCCCAAATCTGGCAACGTTTTACCACCTTCCAAAGATACACAAAGGGGTGGTGCCCCCCCCTGGACGTTCCATTGTCGCCGGGGTGGGCTCACTCACCTGTCGTATCTCTGAATATGTTGATACCTTTATTAAAAAATATGTGCCATGTATAGGTACCTATGTACGTGACTCATCTCATCTTCTACAACTTCTTGATGGTGTGGAATGGAAAGAGGGTTTTGGTCTAGCAACTATTTATGTACAGGCCCTTTATACCAGCATTCCCCATGATAAGGGCATTGCAGCTGTGGAGAAGCGTCTAAGTCTTGACCCTAACATCACTAAGGTTAGAAGGGACTTCATTTGCGAATGTCTGAGGTTTGTGTTACAATTTAATTATTTTGAATTCCTTGGTGATTGGTTCCTGCAAACGTGTGGCACGGCTATGGGCACTATATGTGCGCCTAGCCTAGTCAATCTTTACATGGCAGAATGGGAGACCAACACCCTTACAGGTACCCTGATGGACAATGTCATTCTAATAAAAAGATATATTGATGACATTGTCATCATTTGGAATGGTGACCAGGCCCGTTTTGAGACATTTGTTGCTGAATTGAATGTGAATAATTACAACCTTAAGTTCACTTCATCCTTCAATAAAACCAAAATTGAATTTCTAGATATAATACTGGATGTAAATGATTTCCCTCGTGAGAGGAAAATCCAGACCTCCACATTTTTTAAGGCTGTGGATGCTAACAGCTATTTGGAATATTCCAGTTGCCACTTGGGAGCCTGGAAGGATAATATTCCTTATTCTCAATTCCTGCGGTTGCGCAGGAATTGTTCTAATGCCACAGTTTTTGAGGAACAAGCACTCATTTATGTAAAGAGGTTCACGGAGAAAGGGTATCCTCTTAGGATTATTCATGGTGCACTTCAGAGGGCACGTAACCTCAATAGAGAACAGCTTTTCCAGCCAAAAAGTGGTGAACCAGCATCTTCTTCTAATAATACTAATGATGCTATGTTTATCACCAAATTTAACACCCATGAGAAAGAACTTAGGGGTATTTTTAGGAAACATTGGGGTGTACTCCAATTGGATCCCATTCTCAAAGGCCACATCTCTGATGCACCAAAGATGGTCTTCCGTAGAGCCAATACCATCAAAACACTTGTTTCTAAGAGTCAGCTAGAGAAAATTGATGAAAGAGCCCCTTCTGACACATTTCTTACTATCAAGGGTTGCTTTCCATGTGCTCATTGTAAGGTTTGTCAATACATGAAGAAGGGCCCTCTTATTGATGGCACAGACCTTAAAGTTAATGAATTTATTAATTGTAATTCAACATCTGTAATTTATCTTTTAACTTGTGGCTGCGGCTTAAAATATGTGGGCAAGACCAAGAGGTGTCTCAAGATTAGAATTCTTGAGCACCTCCGTAACATCAAGCACGGAGTGCTTAATCATAGCGTTCCGAGGCACTTTAAGGAAGCCCACAATTGTGATCCAAGGTCTCTTAAGTTCAAAGGTATTGAATTGGTTCATATTAGTAAGAGAGGAGGTGATCATGAGAAATTGCTGCTAAAACGTGAAACCACATGGATTCTCAAATTAAACACCTTGGCACCTATGGGTCTTAACGAGGGTTATGAGATAATTCCCTTTATTAACTAATAGAGAACCCCAAATTTTGCCGGTCGTACCCTTAATGTCACTTTTTAGATAGGGCTTACTTTATTGTCTTCTTTTAAGTAAGCATATTTTATTCATCATTGATCTTTTTGTTAGAGTATTTTGACTAGTTGATTTTATATAATGTCTCTTAGTTTATTTTTGTGCATGTTTTAGTATATCTATCATTCATGTTCTATTTGTAAAGTCCGGGCTAAATTGCTCACATGCAGCGTTTTTTACATAGGTTTTTTCAGCTGCTTGCTAGTCTGAGATAAAATATAATATAACATTTTTCTCTGTTTCAGCCATCCACACTATCAGGTGGTTTAATCCCTTAAAGTATTTCCATTTTCATATGTTTTAAACTACACATGTTTTTTTTCCCCTATGTAGGTTATTATTGTGTTGAATTCTTTTTCATTTTATAAAATCTTGGCCCCTTCAGGCCACGTGTTATGTAGGCTTAGATGCCCATACATATTTCGGCCCCATAAATTTATATTTATTTATATATTTTTCTAAAAATGTTGTTCCCCTTTAATTCCGGTCACCTAGGTATACAGGCGTCCTGGGATACGGGTTATGCCCTTTGATGCGGCACCTTACGTTTTCTCACGTCATTTGACGTGATGCGCGTCACCTGACGCCTTATATGTTTATCCGATGGCAGTGTGTAGTGCGCGTCATTTGACGCTTCATACGCATGTCCGTCCCGGCCTCCCTCCTAGTCATGTGACGCTCACATCCCATGCGCCCTGGTAGACGGCACCTGATGTTTTTCACGTCATTTGACGCGATGCGCGTCACCTGACGTGACGTCGGGAGGTCCCTCCGGCGTTCGCGTGCAGTGCGCGTCATCTGACGCGGTACATGCACGTCTTCCGGATTACACCATAGCCGTCCATTCACGGCCGGGCGCGTCATATGACGCGTCTCCCCTCCCATTGGCTTTACACCTGGTTCCCCGTCATTGGAGGGACGTGCACTACGCATTGCGTGTGCGCGCCCATCATAGAACGGCATCCAATGCCGCTAATGGATGGGTTTATTGATTAATTACTTCATCCCTATTTAAACCTGATGAGCGTTCGTAGTAGCCACGCCCTCTGACGAAGTCTATGTGACGAAACGCGTCAGGGCGTGGCCTACGACGCTCCTTTGTCCTCACATCAGCTGTCTTGGTCCTTGGATACCCCCTGCATACCTCCCTGCAAGCCAGCTTAGCGGTGTTTATGGTGGATCCTGGTCCTGCGCAGACGTGTGAGCAGCTTAGCCTGTGGCTATTGTTTTAAACCGTGTGGTACCCAGTCCACAGTGCTTTTATTTGTGGTACGAGTCTCCATTTGCCTGTGCCTGGATTTGTTACTTGTCCAATAAATGTTTTTAAAGCTATACTGCACCATGAAGCGCCTTCTCTCTGCCCTTTTCTAGATTTGCCTTACTCTGTGGATTCCAGAGTCCCTCCCTGAGAGTGAAGCAGCTGCAGGTCCATAAGTGACTTTGGTGCCCCCTCCCCTTGTTGTTATACAGGGGTATTGTTTACTGGTGGACTATTCTGAGATCACACTTGGCGCACAGGTCCATGCCCTTTACAATATATATATATATATATATATATATATATTTTTTTAACCTCTACTGCTTATTTTGCCCTCTTATTTCGGATAATATATGAAAAGTATTATGATATATAAGTGGTTATGAATATATGATTTTGAAAAACTGATTGAAGGAATGTGTAAATATATATTCAGACAGTAAAATGACATATCTCTGAAAAAAGAGAATAATTAAAGATATAGGTGACTACAGATGTATATAGACAGCATAATGTTTCTAATAATTATTGTACCTATTTTTCTGTTTTGTTTCGTTTTCTATTTTTTTAGGTTGTAATAATGTGCGGGGATGGTATTGGTTGTCCGAGACAAATAGAGGGATATAGGACTAAGAGGAAGAGGGGAATGAAAAAGAAAATAACTAACTATCATCCCGATTTACATAAGAATTTTCTGGTTACCCAACCAAGGTAGAATCCTCCCTATCTCCTCATACCCCCCCCCACTCTTGAATTTATATATATATATATATATATATATATATATATATATATATATATATATATATATGTGTGTGTGTATGTAAAACAAATTATTTTTTTTCCCTTTCTCACATACAAGCACAATACACTCATCACTTGAACTAGAGTAACTCTATATATAGATTTTTTACAAATAATTCTTAGATAAAAGCACGATAGTAGATCACTAAATTAACGACACTTATTTACATAATAAACACATAGAAAGGTTAGTTTAGAAACCTCATACACTGGACACGATATACACATTTTATTTTATTTTTTTTTCTCTTTTTCATACCTCACAAGAAGTACACAAACAGATTCACATAGAAGTAGTACAAGCAATACGAAAATAGACTCACATAAGAATGCCCACATAACAAATCACCTAAAAGCACAGGGGGAGAGGGGAGAAGGGAGGGAGGAGAGAGTAAGGTAAACAGTAGTAAAATGGTGTAAATAATAAGAGATAGGGACGATCCCTCTATTTTAATCGGATAAGATACCAAGCCGGGCCATTATAGTTATGATGGATATTATATGTATTTTTCAATGTGTATTTTGTTGATGTGTAAATGTTTTCTGTTTATAAAAAAAATAAAATAACAATAAATACTACATAAGTAAAAAAAAAAAAAGGGTACTCTTTACTTATCACGGCGCCCATCGCATGCACTAAAAAAACGGGTGCGATGCGACCGACGCGATGCCCGCGATTTCCCATAGGGAACAATGTTAAATGTCTCAATTGACCCGATTTTCCTGTTCAATGCCTCAATGGACGCGATTTTGCCATAGGAAACAATGTTAAATGGCCCACAGAGGCCAAATAGGCACCCTGAAGTGTATAATGGCCACCCGAATTGTTAACGCCACCCCACGATCAACGTCAACCCGAAGCGTGGCGAGCACAGCGAGCCCGTGAGGGGCAGTGGTACGCATCCTCCGACCTTTTCATACCCCCACTATCCACGTCGGCGTGGAGTTGAGAATAGAATAGTGTGGCGAGCGCAGCGAGCCACCGAGCCCGAAGCGTGGCGAGCGCAGCGAGCCCCGCGAGGGGACGCGGATACCTTCACAGGTAAACGCGTCCCTTTGCGGGCTTCACAGGTATCCGCGTCCCCTCGCCACGCTTCGGGCTCGCTGCGCTCGCCACACTATTCTATTCTCAACTCCAAGCCGACGTGGATAGTGGGGGTATGAAAAGGTCGGAGGATGCGTACCACCGCCCCTCGCGGGCTCGCTGCGCTCGCCACGCTTCGGGTTCACGTTGATCGTGGGGTGGCGTTAACAATTGTGGGGGCCATTTCACACTTCAGGGTGCCTATTTGGGCTCTGTGGCCCATTTAACATTGTTTCCAATGCAAAAATCGGGACCATTGAGGCAGTGAACAGTAAAAACGGGTCAATTGAGACTTTTAACATTGTTCCCTATGGCAAATCGCGGGCATCGCGTCGGTCGCATCGCACCCGTTTTTTTAGTGCATGCGATGCCCGCGATTTTTTACCCGCGATGACCGCGATCAGAATCGTGGGCGCCGTGATAAGTAAAGAGTACCAAAAAAAAGTCTCTAGACTTTATACCCATTCTGTGAAGCTGGATGTAGCAGTCTGTGCACATGATATAAATTATCCAAAATGACAAGTTTCCCGTTCACATAGTTATGGACACAATAGCCCATACAGCTTACTAGACAGCTTCCATCAGACATACTGATAGCAGGAACATATATTTATTATAATCAGTTTGCCTAAACACTGGCTACCCTTCCCACACACTATATCTTCCACACCAGGTCAAGGATAAAAAACAGCTGGCATTTAGAATGGAACTATATTTCTAACTGGTGCGTATATGTCTGTAAAAACACTAATCCTAATGAAAAGTACATTTATATAGCAATGAAGTTATACAGATACAAAATGGAGGTTATACATGACAAAATGGCGTCCAAAAAATAGTTAAAAATATCACCCTATACACGGTATGATCATAGAAAGAGCCCACAGGCTGGGCCCAGCCCGAGATGACCCTAATGGCAGGAATCACACCTCAAACCCCCTGAAATCCTTTAATTAAACACCTTAGGGTGGACGGTGCTGGCATCGGTCCCCTATCATTCAAAATCCAGAGGGGTTGTTATACTAGCCAGGAAATAAATCCTGTTACTGTACACACGTCCATATCTGACCCTGAAGGCAGATATTGCCACATAGATGCCACCATACATTCATCCAGGTATACTCTTTGCATTGTATACGCACCTAATGTTTTTTTTAACTGTTTTTTTCTGAACCATTGTTACCCTACTTACCCTGTATTTAGACACTATGATTATTCTAGCTGGAGACATCATTGTGATCTACAAGAGCTACTCCAAAACATGGCATGCAATTATCACACATTCATAAGGAATGATCGAAATTATACCTAGAAGCCCATTCTAACCTCACGGCAGCATACCAGAGATATAAAACTCCTCCCACCACAACACATAAACGTGCTTTTAACCAATGCAAAACTCTGTTTGACAACCTGCTAACCAATAGAGAAACACATATATTTCCATACACCAAGTAAATACCATAGATTTGGAGGCAAGTCCAACCACATGACCCCTCGCCCATATCACCCATTTCACACCTCAACACTGAGGTGCACTGGCTACGCATAACATTCTAGGACAGTGGTTCCCAAACGGTGTGCCGTGGCACCCTGGGGTGCCTTGTGGGATATGCAGGGGTGCCCTGGGTTGATGGTCCAGGACCAATTCAAATTATTTATGTCCATTATAATAGTCAAATTGGGGACAGACTGTACCGAATCCTGTTACCACATAACTGATCCTAAGGATGAGATATAAGCACAATTTATTTAACTTATATTTGTTTCTGACTTTCTCAATGAGAAAACTTTAGCCTAGAGGTGCCGCGAAAACATTTCTGGCGCTTTGGGGTGCCTTGATTCAAAAACTTTGGGAACCCCTGTTCTAGGATATAGAATTAAAAACCTACACCAACAACTGGTGGTGATGCCAAGAGACAAATTATATTAGAGTTTACATGGAAATCTGATATCCCGACTTTCCCCTCAATACACACACTACTAAATAAACTTCCATCCATGTTAAAATATTTACAGTCTTCTTCACTTCAGGAAACCCACCTCAAGTTTTTCAATAGAGTGTATGTGTCCTAACAACAGAGAAGCCACTTTATCTAAGAAGACCTAGGCCTCTGCCCTAAATGCCAGATAAGACGTGCTACCCTACACCATAACTTCTGCGACTATCGGTGGATAAAAACCTTCTGGAGGAAATTGCTTGGTTTTTTTTAAACACCTTATTCTCCCTCCAATTGTCATACAGCCCTCTGCCCTGTTTGTTTCTTTACTTTTGTGATTGGGAATTACACCCCAATAAATTACAGATTATACCACTACTTACATTGATTTTCCTTCTAGCCAAGAAACTTATCCTAACCCTTTGGATAATCAATACACCCCCTCCGTTGATGGAACTGAAAAGCTCAGTCTTCAATATATATTATTCTTTGAACACCAAGCTGCTTTGAACGACATAGAAAAAGGGGTAGCCCATTGCTGTGCCAAGTGGGATTTATATATACAATCCCTAGACCTTTCTATACAAACATCAATACAAAAAGATATTTGAAAACACAACATGGTTCTTATTACATCAGATTTCCCTTGCAGCTGGCTCACCTTGATCTCTGCAATATATGACATGTACCAGCCTTCCAATGGTCACCTGTTATGCCTACTTGTTCAATTACAACCCCCAATACAGTTCACTCGACTCATTCAGACCTCCCCTTGTCGGTGATCATTGTCTTGTCTCCCGCATCCCCCCTCCTTTTCCCCTAAAGTTGTTATACACAAAAAAATAGGTCCTAGATGTATCTAATAGTCATGGGCAAAGCGATTCATTGAATTGAGATGAGACACAAGGCTCAGTGAAATGAAGTGTGTCGAGTCAGTGTCTTGGCTCATGAGCCACTACTCATTTGGAATTGCAGGCAGAGAGGGACACGGCTCACAGCACACTTAGGGAGTTGCAGAGTCTCAGTCCCTCGGTGTTTGCTGGCAGACCAGGAAGTAAGACATTGTCTTGGCTCATGACTCATATGGAATTGCAGGCACAGAGAGACAGTGCATGGCTCGCAGCACAGACTTGACTCAGCTGTTACTGCACTCTCCTCCTGCTGAGCCTGACGACTCAGAGAGGAGGGGCTGAGCCTGCTATGCTATAATGCTGCTGCTGTCTTGGCTCTTGCAACAGTGAGTGAATGGAATCACGCTTTCAGCTTAATGATTCGAGTCACTGAGTCAAGACAACTATTCACTAGCCATCTCTAGTATCTACTAGGCATTATGTTATTAGCATGCATGGACTAGCTAAGGTTTTATTGCCTGATTAATACCGGGGCTTCTACAGCCATCCACAAAGGCTTGGACTCCTCTAGTAAATGCACATGAGAGATTTGTCTATTTAGCTAGAAAAGCGGAAATATAGTATTTTGATATTTGGGCTAGATGCCTGGATTCTTCTTATTCAGCCAGAACAGAACAGCCGACCAAGTCCGTTGGGTTGGTGAGTGTAGCGCCGGGGGGTATGAAGCTCATATAACATTGGTGGTAATCTCCCCCTAATGTGATAAGGAGATCTGTAACTTACTATTGTCTGTAACGAACAGTTTGCAGCCAAGTCCTGTGCTAGAATTATACCCAGAATCTCTCCTCCTCCCTGATCACTGCTTCCCATGCTAGAGTACAGGACTTTGCCCGTGCTGCACCCCTTCAGTGGAACGCACTCCCTCGCTCCATTAGACTCTCCCCGACCTTACAAAGCTTCAAACGGGCACTGAAAACTCACCTATTCATCAAAGCGTACCCTTCATACACCAGCTGGTTCTCCGACCCCTTGCCCTGCTCCTCCGAGCAGGGCCCTCTTCCCTCCTGTTGTCAAAGCCCACTTCTCTTCACATTTCACTCACAGCTCTCCTATACTCCAACACTCAGTGACCATCTTCGTCTGCATACTCATCTCCATCATTGGCCTCTAGTTGTATGTTGATTGAGTCCTCACTACTTACATTTAAGCTGTAATGTGTATTGAACTGTGGCGCTCTTTATTTGTACTCTATTTTTGTTATGTATTCAATGTAATACTGTTTTGTCTCCCTGTACTGTTCCAGTGTACGGCGCTGCGAAACACTTGTGGCGCCTTATAAATAAAATTATAATAATAATTTCTTTTTATAGACAGAATTTTCATGAGTGTGATTGATGGCTTGGGGCTCGCAGCACCCTCTTCTCCCCCCTTTCCTTTGTATTTTCTCTGTTTTTTTCTCATCTTTCTTTATTTTCCTTATCTGATCAAAAAAAAAAGATCTGTATCTGCTCCAGACTCTCAGGTAACAGTTTGCCTTTATGTAATTGCCTGAAATATCTGAGAGATTTGATGTATATCAGACTATGTGAAGTTATATTAAAATGCTTGTTCTGCACATATTGTCTATGATCTGCTACGTATCTTTTGAAAACTCAATAAAATCTTATTTGCAAAAAAAAGTCCTCTGTTCAGACCAGGTAGCAGCCCGACAAAGCTGCTGTATAGAAACTCTCCGGGCAACAGCCCACCGATCTCGTAGAGTGAGCTGTAAGAAAAGCAGCAGGAGGAGGCTGTGAAGCAGCTACATAGGCCTGACGAATGATTAGCCGTAACCATCATGCAAAAGTTTGTTTGGATGTTGGCCAACCCGTTTTAGCAGAATCGTGTAAAACAAAAAGGGCATCCAATTTTCTGGAGACATAGATCCTAAGGGCATGAATGACGTACAGTGATTGAGACCGTGCAGAATCATCTGTGAAGGCTGGCACAACAATCGATTGATTGATGTGAAAGGAGGATACCACCTTTAGAAGAAAAGATGCGCTGGTACGTTATTTTTCCCTATCCTCGTGAAAAATTAGAAATGGAGGGTGACAAGACAATGCGCTCAACTCAGATACCCTTCTGGCTGAAGCCAATGCCAAAAGAAGCACTGTTTTTCAGATAAGGTATTTTACATCTACGGACTCCAAAGGTTCAAACAACGGAGATTGTAGAAAAGAGGTTGGAGGCATAAGACTATCTGTATCTGCAGCAACAAGGCCAATTTCTTCTGGAAGAAAATAGAAAGAGCGGAGACTTCGACCTTCAAGGAGCCCAATCACAACCCTGCAGAAAGACCCGCCCGAAGAAAAAGCAACATGCATGCTAACTTAATCCTAGGGAGACATATGCTCGCCAAATGCGGTAGTAATGTACCCAAGTGACCTCCTTCCTGGCCCATAGCATGGTGGGGATGACTGCTGAGGGAATGCCCGCCCTCCTTAAGATGGCCCTATAAGTAGCCAAGCCATTAAATGGAGTTGATTTAAGTCCAGATGGAGGAAGGGACCCCAAGACCATCTTCTCGTAATGGCAGGGGCCATAGTTTATCCATGAGTAGAGAGGGTAGGCTGGTGTACCAGGACCTGAATGGCCAGTCTGGTGCGATTCTTCCTGCAAATTTTCTGAAGGATCCGAGGTAACAGCAGAAGGGGAGGGAAGAGGTAAACTAATTGATAACACCAGGGGAGAGTGAGCGCATCCCCTCCGAATGCTGCCAGGTCCCGAGTCCAAGCACAGTACAGAGGTAACTGGTGGTTGAGTTGAGACACCATCAAGTCTATCTGAGGGCAACCCCCACCAACAGATCAGACTCTGAAAGACTTGAGGATGAAGCATCCATTCCCCCTAATGCATCTTGTGATGACTAAGGTGGTCGGCTTCCCAATTTTCTACCCCCGGTATGAAGACAGCTGAGATTACCTGGAGGTGGTCTTGCACCCAGAGGAGAATCCGACTGACCTCTCTCATTGCGGCCCGGCTTCGAGTTCTTCCCTGTTTGTTGATGTACGCCGCGGTCAAGCGTTGTTGGATTGCACTCTGACGGGATGGCCCCAAAGAAGGTTCACCGTTGTATATTGCCCGTAGTTCTAGAATGTTGATGGGAAGCAGCACCTCTTACGGTGTCCAAAGACCCTGGAAATGGTGACCCCTCATGACCGCACCCAAACCTGTGAAGCTGGCGTCCGTCGTGAGCAGAGTCCAGGACCAGACGATGAACCTCTTGCCCTTTGGGAGGTTTGAGGTGTTGAGCCACCAAGAGAGGGAAACCCAGGCCCGCGGTGAGAGACAAATCTGGTGATGGAGGGTGAGGTATGAGCCCGACCACTGATTAAGAAGGCATAGCTGGAATGGTCTGGAGCAAAATCGACCATATTGGATCGCTTAAAATGCTGCCACCATTTATCCCAGAAGGCATGTGCAAAGGTGTACCGAGACCCGGCGGTGTTGGAGCACTGCTTGAACCAAGTCCTGAAGCGAAGCCGCCATGTCTGCTAGCAGGAAGACCTTTAGCTGGACAGTGTCCAGAACCATTCCCTAAAACAGCAGATACTGTGAGGGATGGAGTCGTGACTTCTGTAGGTTGAGCATCCAGCCGTGAAGCGAAAGTACCTCCTGTTTTTGTGATCGTTGCTTGCAGCATTATATTTATTCACTTTACACGTATTGTAACATTTTATTTGAACAAAACCAGCATTGTTAAACCCTAAAGAACACAAAAGGTCTAATTGGAGTCTAATCATGTGGTTTTGAATTCATTTTTTTAGATTACATATCCGGTTGCCATGGGAAATATCCCCAATCACCTCTAAAGAAATGCACCTCACAGGCGCCCTATCAGAATGCCAGAAGCAAACTTCTGCTCCACTTCCTTGCGTCTACGCAATGGAACATTGAAAACTTCCGCCTAGCTGGAGGTCACATGAGCGCTACCCATGGAACGTCAGAGGTATGCACTCCACCGTCGCCGCCAAGCGGAACCGGAGACCATCAGTGTGGGTGCATCATATGGATCCGAGGGTCCGTTCGGCACTGCCCCACAGATTGAGTTTATAATCCAGGACTATTTATTAGATTAGTGATTTATTCACTAAATAAATCGAAACCCGGAAGTGACAAAGGGTTCCCATGGCAACAACTGATACACAAATGTCGGACTCTTTAATTAATATATGATTCTTTGTAAAATCTGTATGTTTTGCTAGGACATTATAATGGACTGTTTAAAACAAAAAATACTAATCCTATATATTAATGTTTTGGACACTAAAACTATATTTTTACTATTAATTTACATGCAGAAGGATGTGACCTCACTTCCTGTCACTGATTATTGGCTGTTCATCATATAAAACTGGCTTCTCACTCCACTCTGACACATCTTGATAAAGGTCTACCTGACCGAAACGCGTAGATCCTGTCAGAGGAGAGTGAACAGCCACACCATTCCGGACGCGTGTAATGTTGAACTTTGTTTTTATATCATTTTTTCAATTAATTTTTGTTTGTTTTGTTCTTGTCCAGATTGTATCTCTTTTTAGACGTTAGAAGTCCCTTTTTGTCTTTTGTGGAACACGTGTCATTTTTTATCTTGTGGATTAAAAACCGTTTCAACTAAATTGGGCCCTTGAAAAAGTCCTTTGGTTGTGGAACTCCATTTTAAAGTTTAACCTCATGTCAAAGAGATAAAGAAACTGCTACAGGCTTATGTCCGCCACTATGAGGGGTGAGTAAGGTACACCAACATTAGATGGCTTACCATTTCCTCAATTGTTGAATGTACAGAACTACACATTGGGGCCATTTTTTATCTTTCATATTTCCCGAGCAAGTGGAACCATCAGATCTTTGTGACATCAATAACCTTGAAAAAAAATAAACCCAGTTATTTATCAGTACTTGTTTCCTAGCAGGGCGCCCAGTTTTCTTAAGGTGCCCATACACATTACAATTATTGTATACAATATCGCATCTCATCGCATCTCAGTTTTGCGATGAGATGAGATCTAGTACAAAAAGTATGTGCTGCACATTCTTTTTGTACTAGATCTCATCGCAAAACCAAGATGCGATATTGTACACAATATTGTATACAATAATTGTAACGTGTATGGGCACCTTTACGAACGCTACTGTAGCAAAATCGCATTGCATCTCATGGGCCATTATAGTGCCATGCAATGCGATTTTTTTATGTACATTATTCTCTGCTCTGTTGGCCCTAGACTAGGATTGCATTGCATTGTATCTACCACAAAATCGCATGTGATTTTATAGAGTGCGATGCCATGCCATGGGAAATATCCAAATGTGGCAACTTTTTTTTAGCAAAAAGTCCTTAATAAAAGTTATGTCTTAAATTATTTAATAAATTCATCAACAAAAGAGTGCGCCCAAAAAGCGTTTTTTTCTTTCTCTGTCAGCCTCTTTTCTGACAGAAAAATCCCCAGTGTATAACAAGATAGAAGGCTTCCAAGTTCGGAGAGGGTTTGGGCAAACCAGCGGGGTATGGTGGCAATATGTCAGGGTTTAGTATCTCAAACAATTAATCTGTTGGGCTGCAAGTAGAAATGGCGCAGCGGGTGGGTCTCACGGTTTAGTGGATGGAATATTGGGCTTTTAAATGGGAATGGGGACACAGGCGATACTTGCTGGTTTCCCAGTCTCTGGTACCAGGCAGTCAGAGTGGTATAGTGCACACAAAACAAACAACAAATGAGGATGTTTTGTGGTTCTCTGATCCTCAACGGTGAGGTCTGATAATCAGGCAAGACAAGTTTTTCAAAAAAATATCAAAAAAATATATATATATATATATAGCAGTAATAATATATAAATAAATATATTGATGTCACATCATAGTTGGTTACAATTTTTATGAGGTGTTAATTGCTATAATGCTGTCCCATGTTGCAGACACACTGAGATTAATGTTCCTCTGACCGAGGTAACTATATATAGTGTCCTGTTTGCTATGTATCTGATGCCCCAAAAGGAATCATCCCAGTTGTTAGGGGTTTATAGAAATAGTGATTCTTAATGTTCCAAACATTAGCATATATCACACACACAGTTGCACATATTCTTATTTGCCAATTTGCCAAAAGTAATTTTGTATTGAGACCCTGATATCATTTGTTATACAATGTATCGTGCCGCAGAAATAACAGAGGGGCTGAAGGACAAGAGCAAACAGTGAATAGTGGAGCGTCTCCCAGCTGCAGCTAGCAGTGAGGGAGCGCTGGTCTACCTTCTGCCGCTGCCTAAGTTAGCGGCTGACGTGGATGGTCCAGTTGACAGTACCGTTCCGTAGTGGGGCTTGGTCGCCGCTGTGGGAAGGGAGAGCTGGACCCGCCAAGTGCTTTGAGCTGACAGACGTGGTGTACGGGGGGCGGGAGGTCAGACCCGCTTAGTACCGTTGCCGGAGCTTGCTGGTAAGCGTGTTGGTGGCAGCGTGTAGAACCCGCTGGTCGCCGTTCACGTATTGCTTGGGAGCCAGAGGAGTGAGGCTGGGCTTGAGCTGGACACGTGTTTCGCCTATGAGGCTTCCTATCTTTTTTTTTTTTTTTAAATCTTTTTTATTCAAACATTTTTCTTTCAAATGCAGAACAAAAAGTTATACAAATAATATTTTACAATAGTATATCAGGAAATGAGCATTCAAGTATTACATATTTAAGAGTGTTCCCAAGTAATATAACAACCACATTCCGTCGCAAGATGAATAAAGACATGTAATACAATCATTTGTTTAAATACTTCGTAGTCTTCTGTCCTTTCTCCATTGTGTCAAACAATAGATTAATTGTCGTTGGAATATGGTTAATAATCCTTGACGGGAAACCTTTAGGAGAACTCATCCGCTTATAATAATATTCCCGAGAATACTCATTGTTTAATAAAGACAAAAACTTAAACATCAACACACATCTACCTAAACATCAGACTAAGACAAAGACAAATGGGGAGGACACGGTAAGAAGGGGAGGGAAAGAGAAAGGGGGGGAAGGGAATAGTATCTCTTACATTTCTTGCTTTACAATCCACATTAATTAATTAGCATAGTATTAAGACGACTGTTTCATACCACATGATATAATGTACGACCATTCTCAAAGTCTCAATCAACTTTTTAGTACCATCCACAAATTTTAAGAGGGGGTCTGTTTCACTCTCTAGAGCAAATATGGGGCTTCCTTTTTTTTTTTTAATTATATATATGTTTACAATCCATTATTATATCCAATCATTACCCGAACTCTTTACTCATCCCATTTCAAACATTGACATAACATGCGTTCTGTTATCCACTTCCATGGAATTGATGTATGTTGACCATTTTTTCAAAAAATTAACATAACCATTAGGTGAGTCTAATTTGGCAAATCTTTTTTCAGAATATAGGATTTGCGTGAGTTTCAATTTCAGGGATTCCAAGCGTGGGGCCCCCTTTTTAGTCCAACAGATTAATATACATTTTTTTGCAGTTGCCAAAATAACAATTAGCAGTGACAATTTATATTTATCTAGATTGGCAATTGACCAATTTTTAAATGAAAGGCCCATCCAAGCCAGAGGATCCATAGTGAATTTAACTTTAATTTCAAATAAAAAATTTAGCACTTTCCACCAAAAAATTTTAACTTTACCGCATGACCACATACAATGTTCGGTACTTGTGTATTTTGGCGGCGCCCGTCGTGGGCATCGTGTGCCTTAACTTTAAGGCACAGGACGCGACGCGATGGACCCGATTTCTCCATAGGCTTCAATGTTAAAATATTTTTAACATTGAACCCGATGGAGAAATCGGGTCCATCGCGTCGCGTCCTGTGCCTTAAAGTTAAGGCACACGACGCGACCGACACGATTTCTCCATAGGCTTCAATGTTAAAATATTTTTAACATTGAAATACTGTCGGTCGCGTCGGACTTGTGCCATTATAATGGCACAAGATCAAATGTAGTTGTTAAAATCCATCTAACATAGAAAACAATGGGAACGGGCCAATATGGCCCATTTCTCATTGTATATGGCCCCGTCATGTCCAAATATAAATGCCCCCCATTGTCAGCGGCACCCCAGTATTGACGCCAACCCGAAGCGTAGCGAGCCCGCGAGGGGCGGCGGTACGCGTCCTACGACCTTTTCATACCCCTACTATCCACGTCGGCGTGGAGTTGAGAATAGAATAGTGTGGCGAGCGCAGCGAGCCACCGAGCCCGAAGCGTGGCGAGCGGATGCGGATACCTTCACAGGTATCCGCATCCCCACGCGGGCTTCACAGGTGTCCGTGGCCACGCGGACACCTGTGAAGTCCGCGAAGGGACGCGTTTACCTGTGAAGGTATCCGCGTCCGCTCGCCACGCTTCGGGCTCGGTGGCTCGCTGCGCTCGCCACACTATTCTATTCTCAACTCCACGCCGACGTGGATAGTAGGGGTATGAAAAGGTCGGAGGACGCGCACCGCCGCCCCTCGTGGGCTCGCTGCGCTCGCCACGCTTCGGGTTGACGTCAATACTGGGGTGCCGCTCACAATGGGGGGGCAGTTATATTTGGACATGACGGGGACATATACAATGAAAAATGGGCCATATTGGCCCATTTCCGATTTTATTCCATGTAAAATGGACTTTATCAAGTCCATCTTATCTTGTGCCATTATAATGGCACAAGACCGACGCGACCGACACGATTTCAATGTTAAAATATTTTAACATTGAAGCCTATGGAATAATCGGGTCCATCGCGTCGATCACGTCGTGTGCCATGTTAATGCACACGACGCGACGCGATGGACGCGATGGACCCGATTTTTCACACACGATGGACGCGATCCTCATCGTGGGCGCCGCCAAAATACACAAGTACCCAATGTTCAAAGTTGGATTACCTACTCCACACTTGATACAATTTCCTAGCTCTTCCTTTACCATAAACTTACGTCGGTGTGGGGTTATGTAAGCCCTGTAAACCGTTCGCATGTATACCTCCTGTAGATAAGCTGATTTTAAGGCCTTAAGTGACTGTATCTGTAAACCTGTAATATCTTCTAATTGAGTAATACATGGGATATCTCGTTCCCATTTATTTAGTAGCCCCTGCCATTGTGTCATGTGGACATTCTTGCCTTTAGTCAATATTCCATACAGATTTTTGAGTTTAAAATCCTTCTTTATTGTATATTCTAATAATAAATCTATAGAGGTAACTTGCGACAAAGGCACTGGGGTCGACGGTTTTAAGTTAGGAGCCTTTGTTGACTTGAGAAAATGGCGCACTTGTAGGTAGAAAAATAAATGTGAGCGAGGAAGATTATATTCCTGTGATAAATATGTAAAAGTGTACATTTGTCCGCCAGGGTCAAAGACTTTAGATGATGAATCTAAACCCCTACTTTTCCATATATTTCCCACATTACTTGTTATAGAGGGCACAAAAGAGGGGTTCCCCCACAACGGCAAGAATCGTGAGGTATATGGGTTTCTAGAGCACCTCTTATTTGCTGTCAACCACATGGGCGTAAGTATCTTGAAAAAGAATATTAGTTTTAATGTGCTGTGGGATCAACGAGGGTTTTGATTGAATTAATGCACCTGGGGCGAAGGGACAGAAGACAGCAGAATCCAAGTCAGGGTCTGTATATGTGGCTTTGTTGAGCAACCAATCGGACACATAACGAAAAAAGATGGACATTGAGTAGGCCTTTAGGTTGGGAAGTCCAAATCCTCCCTCTTCTTTGGGAGATTGCAATTCTTAGCAATTCTAGGGCGCTTCCCCTGCCATACAAATTTTAAAAATATAGATTCAAGTCGAGTAATATCTCCCAATGACAATTTAATAGGAAGCAATTGCATAGGGTATAGTATTTTGGGGAAAACTACTGATTTAACAACTGCCAAAATACCAATAAGGGAAATAGGCAGTTCACGCCAAGCAGTTAGCTTCGTTTCAATAGTATTAATAACCTGTGAAAAATTTAATTTATAAAGTTTAGACAAATCTGCACTTATTTGAATACCCAAATACTTAAAATGGGATTCAGTGAAAGTAAAGGGAATATTCAACCCTTGGAGAGAGGACGGAGCACAGCCTCCCAACAGCATTATCTCCGGTTTAGTCAGATTAATTTTGTACCCCGAGGTCTCCCCAAACGAGCCAATCAGGTGCAGCAAAGCCGGTATGGATTGAGATGGTTTTGAAATAAAGATCAGGGTGTCATCAGCGAACAATGCCACTTTTAATTCTTCAGAATTTATCCTTATACCATGTATAAGGGGGGATAATCTGATAGCAATTGCCATTGGCTCTATTGCAATGGCAAAAAGTAACGGCGATAGCGGACACCCCTGTCGTGTGCCGCGTCCCAGTTGGAAATACTTTGATAGTAGACCATTACAAAAAATTGCAGATTTGGGGGCCATGTATATTGTTTCAATTATTGATATAAATTTAGTTGGAAAGCCCATATGTGCCATAGTGGCAAACAGGTGTGGCCATAAGACCAAATCAAAGGCCTTTTCCGCATCAACTGTTAAAACCATTTGCGGCGTTCCAGACCGGTCCACCCGTCTATTGGCGTGTTGAATAGCTGCTAGGACACGTCTAACATTCGTATTAGAATGACGGCCCGTTATGAACCCCGTCTGATCTTTATGTATCACAGAAGGGATAACCAGCTTCAATCTCTCTGCTAAAACTTTCGTGAAGATTTTATAATCCGCATTTAGCAGAGAGATTGGGCGGTATTAACCTGCTAAACTTAGATCCCTGTCTGCTTTAGGTAGAACTTTGATGATCGCGTCAGAGAAATATAATGGTAAGACCTTCTGGGTCCACAAATGGTTAAAACAGTCTGTTAACGGTTTTTCAATAAACGGTTCCATTATTTTATAAAACTCATTAGCATAGCCATCGGGCCCGGGGGCCTTAGCTAACTTTAGTTTCTTAATAACCGATGAGACCTCCTCTGTGCTAATTGGTGCTTCTAGTATAGATCCAGCCCTTACTGAGACTTTTGGATATGGAAGAGAATCCCAGAATTCCCTTCTTGTGGTGTTGGATGTAACTCCCTGTGCTGCCCCTACCGGCTCACCCAAGGGACCCATCGGGACTGAGTACAGTTGACTATAAAAAGTTTTTAGAATCTCCGCCGTTTGCTCATCTGTTGTGGACAGTGCACCGCCCTCCCCTACCAACGGTCGAACCGTTGTTTTCTGCCTAGATCCCTGAAGCAAATTGGTTAACATTGAGCCCACCTTATTCCCATATCTATAAAATTTGGATTGTACATTGAAAAGATACCTATCACCCTGAATCTTCAAATAATCTTCAAATTGGGATTTAGCCATCTGAAATTTCTGTCTATTTTCCCCATTGGGTAGTAACTTGAACTCCTGAAAAGTGTCCGTCAGTTTGCCCTGTAACTAAATATTTAGACTTCTGCTGTCTTCTAATCCCCGCCACATACACTATCAACTCTCCCCTCATCACCACTTTAGCTGATTGCCATATTATATCCGGATTAGGGGGTATTGTTCCCTCAATATTATTTTCAGATTCAAACCTACGCCATGCAGTCTTCAGCTTCTCTCTCAACCCTTCATTCTGTGCCATATGCGAAGGGAACCTCCAATTCTGATTAGTACGTCTAAATTTAGGGGGTTCAAAACTAATTAAAACCAGTCCATGGTCAGATAGGACCGGTGTGAGAATTTTTGCCATTTTTACGTATGGAAAAAGGGGTTCCGCTACAAATATAAAGTCTATTCTAGACCAGGTTTTATGAGTAAGCGACATACACGAATATTCCCTCTCAGTTGGATGCAATGAGCGCCATGTATCTACTACATTCAAAGATTTTACAAAATATGGTATACCAATTTTTGGGAGATTTATCAGCTTTTTAGGTGGAGGCGTCCTATCCAAAAGTGGAGAAGCTAGCTGGTTGAAATCTCCACATATAATTAAAGTAGTTGGGTCAATTGTGTGTAGGATAGCTAATAGGTCCATGAAAATTTTTTTGTTGTACTGGGCGGGGGCATAAATATTACATATATGAAATATATTTCCTTCCAGTTCTATTTTATTTATTATAAAGCGTCCATCTTTGTCTGGAATAGACGTTTCTACTTGCACCCCTAAAGTTCGCTTTGCTAATGTAACAACTCCTCTAGATTTCGTATTATAATATAACCCTAGAACTACCCAATTCAACATCTGGAGTTTTTTAACTTCATCTGCTAACAAATGCGTCTCCTGCAAACATATTATATCCACACCTTGTTTATTTAAGTAAGTCAGTAACTTACATCTTTTTACTGGTGTATGTATGCCTCGAATATTCAACCATCCAATGTTAACTGACATTTGGCCCCAATACAAAGTATGTCACTGTCTTGCAAGCAAGAGGTAAGAGGGAAAGACACATTAGGGAAAACTTACAACATGAAAAGACACGGACAAATACATCTACACATCTAAACATCCTAAATAAACTAAATGCAGCCAACCTGTGACCTAAACCTCAGCTAGGACTTCCGTTTACTTTTATGATGCAATCTACCAGTTGCTCCACAAAAGTACAAATGAGTAAACAAGATTATATATATATATATATATATCCTTTTCTTCCTCAAAGGGGAAGTAAAAAGATATATATATTACTAAAGTATACGCGAAGAAATACAAATAAAAATAAAAATGAAAAGAAATAGAAAAAATAAGAAGAAAAAACAAAAGAATTAACGGCTAGGCCTAGCCGCCTCCCAGCCCTGGGTTACAATTACTTTAAGATTATCATCAAAACCTCTGACGACATATTTCCTAATTTACCACCGCTCTAAATAACCTAGCTCACACCATCCATCTAGTGCAAGGCAAAAAACTCAGATGAAATTGGTATTCTACTATTAAATACCCTAAGATGATCCCGCTGAACAGTCCAACTTAGTCCTCATTGCTCCTTTCAAAAGTAACTGCTCAACCTGGTTTCTTTGTAGGTGGATCCGAGATGTCCTCTTGGCGATCAATTAAACGATGTTTCAAAAGGAATAATTTAGCAGAATCTGCATCAGTAAAATCTTGGTGCCCATTATCAGTCATGATCCTAAGTTTCGCTGGGAAGAGCATGTTAGCGACAGTTAGACTTTATCATAGCTGAGCATAGCGGAGTAAATGCTCTCCTGGCTTTGGTCACATCACTAGTAAAGTCTTGAAAGATCCTGATAACATGGCCCTCCCAGTTCACAGGATTTATCTTTCTGGAGGCAGCCCATATTGTTTGCTTATGCACATAGTTTAGGATCCTTAAAATTACCACTCTCGGTCTCGCAGGTGTTAACGTACTAATTGCTCCCATTCTATGGATCCTTTCCACTATCACTTCGGCTGTAATTGCCTCAAGTTGGAGTAGCTTTAATATAGTAGTGCGGAAGAAGGCTTCTAGCTGCGGGCCTTTTACACTTTCAGGAATACCAGTGATACGGATGTTATTCCGTCTTGTTCTGTTTTCTAACGACTCCAATCTTTCCCCCATCTGTTTATTTTCTGATGTGAGTGTCTTTACAGAATTCTTTAGCCCTTGAATATCGTCCATATTTACCCCTATTTGCTCCTCAGCTTCAGTCAGCGTGGCAGATAAGCGGTTAATCTGCTCTGATATATCTGACACGGCTTGTTGTAATAGCGGAGCCATGGACGCCTGTATTACAGAGACTAAGTCCCCTTGGCTAAAAGCACTGGTCCCCGTTATGCCCGCAATGTCTGGGGTACCTGGGTGTTTGATTGAAGTCTCCGTTATAGGCCTTTTCGATACAGGAGTCCCCTGGGCGTTGTCTCCAGCCGCCGCCATATTCTGCTCAACGCGTCTTTTATCCTGGCGTTGTGGCTGTGGAGCGGGGGTCTGCGGCTCTAAGAAGCGGTCCATAGTTGCCTCCGGTCCCCGTGGAGAACGGGAGCGAGTTCTGGGCTTGGTCATCAGGGTTGAATCGGGTCTGGGCTTGGTTGACGGCGGAGTGCTGAGGAGATGCTGCTCACTCCTCCATGCCGCAACCGGAAGTCCGAGGCTTCCTATCTTGTTGTAAGTGCATTATTTGGTCTTACATTGACTACCTTCTGTAACTCTGCTTTATACTCAATAAAAATTGATTGCATAAAAAAAAAGGCAAATGCTGAAATAATTCCACACCAACACAAACTTGTAAAAAAATGAATGACAATGCTTTACTTGGAAGGTATCTTGATTACAGGTATTTGCAAATGCAGATTAACACAATAAACATATAATTGATTGGCTTATACTTATACAATAATTCTAGATCAAATCAAGATGGAAACCTATCAAGGGCAGTGATCAGCCATTAAACCTCATTCATAGTTACCTCCAGCCCCCGTGCTGGCCTGTTCTTCCTCAACTGCCTGCTCCTTCCTTCTCTAACTCTGATATTTATACTTTACTTACTTTAATTAATTATTCATAAGCCTTGAGTCTTATTGGCCAGCTTTGCTTTCAATCATACTGTCATAATTCACCCATCACCCATCTTCTTTGTTACTAGGGAAAGATTCGGTGGATTTGTGGCCCTGTTATCGGGTAGTTCCCATGTTGGTGACAAGAACGTGAAGACTAGCTGTCTGTCCTCACTCTCTGTACTGTCAACATTGCATTCTTAAACTTATAAAATCAAAACAATTTTCTACAAGAAATCACTTTTCCAGCACTGTCCTAAATCTTCAGCCATTTTGTAATGTTTTTATGCAAGTCATAGTTGACAAAAATGGTTGCTGCTTCTGGCAAACACCTGCTGCTTAGCGCAAAGGGTATTTATTTATAGTTTCTTATATAGCGCAGCATATTACGTTGCGCTTTACAATTGGAAACAACAGTGATTACACAAGCTGGGTAGAAACAAAACCAACAATGATAGGAGGGCCCTACTTGCTAGATTACAATCTATAGGGATAATAGGAGGAATATATATGGACAGAATTCCATAGCATGGCAGTCCCACCAGATTACAGGACAGTCCTGATGTGATGTAATTAGATATGATTGCTACGGGAGGTTGTGTGGGGGTTCCGGAATATGATAGGCTTGCCTGAAGAGGGGAGTTTTCAGGGAACGCTTGAAAGATCGGAGGCTAGTGGAGAGTCTTAACGTGTGTGGAAGGGCATTCCATATGGTGGGTGCTGGCTGACAAAAATCCTGCAAGTGTAAGTGGGAGCGAGTACTGAGTGTGGATGAGAGACGCAGATCTTGTGCAGAGCGGAGAGGTCGGGTGGGGATATATTTTGAGATAAGCGAAGAGATATAAATCGGTGTAGTATTGGCTTTAGGTAGGCCTCATACCCCGTGGCTAGTACCTTGTGCAACAAGCTAAGGCCATCTGCAGCAATAACAACAGTATTTAAGAAAAACATAGTGTAATAAAAGCATAGGAATACTGATGCGTTGATTTCTGTTTTAACACTACATACATTATCAGTACATACAGAGCAGTATCACATTAATTCCTACATATCAGATTGCTGGGACTAAGGGGACCAAGTATTATAATTTGGTACCAGGTCCCAAAGGGCAATGACCTGCTGTATATAGTATCTCCAGGTAACCACAATCACTCTCACACATCATACAATAGGGCCCAGAGTATAAAAGGGAAACTATGCAATTCTTTACTCATTACTGAATACAGATGGTTATATTTTAGGATTTAATGAAGTACAATATATTGTGCAAAACCTATTAAAGGATGGTTCTAGTACAACAAAGGGATTTTTGTAAGAACCGTTCGAATCCCTTTCTCTTTTCCCCTTTTCTCTTTCGTCCATCCTGGTGACACAGCTTGACCTTGGGATGGAGGAGATTACGCAGGAGCAAGGCACCTATGCTGACTTCTTTTGAGAGTAGGCTCCTCCCTTCTGCATCCCGTAGTTCCTCAGTTCAACGTCTAATGCACACTTAATATGCACAATCAACATAACCAAAAACATGACAATACATGAATGGTATAACTTACTGCGCGTAAGGGAGGGATCGCTGTGTCACCAGGATGGACTGAGAGACATCCATTTTTATCTTTTGTCCATCCTGGTGACACAGTTTGACCTTGGGACGTTCAAGAGCCGGTCCTTTGGGAGGGTACGCTCAGGCTTACAGTTCTCATCACTGCTTGCCCAAATGAAGCGTCCACTGACGCGAACTCATGGAACCTATAAAATTTGGTGAAGGTGTGAACAGAGGACCAGGTGGCGGCCCTGCACAACTGTTCCGCTGTAGCCCCATGATGAACAGCCCAAGAGGAAGCAACCGACCTGGTGGTACGGGCATTTATCCTTGAAGGAACAGGTCTACCAACCCTGGTGTAGGCAAAGGCAATCACTGATCTAAACCATCTGTCAGTGGTCTGCTTAGAAGCAGGCCACCATCTCATTTGCACATCATATAGAACCAAAAGCATATCAGTTTTGCGGATATCCTTTACTCTTTCCATGTATATTCGCAAGGCGCGAACAACGTCCAATTTTTTTTTAACTTGTCCCTATTTTTTGTCCCTTCAGGAGGGGAAAACACCGGGAGCACAATTCTCCTGGTTTAAATGAAAAGAAGACACTACTTTTGGTAGGAACTTAGGTACTGTTCGAAGCACAGCCCTGTCTTCATGAAAAATCAAGAATGGAGACTTGCACGATAAGGCCCCAAATTCTGAAACTCGCCTAGCCGAAGCTATAGCCAACAAAAAGGTAAGCTTCCAAGATAGAAATATAAGATCAGCCGACCTTAAAGGCTCAAAAGAAGGCTTTTGTAACACTGACAAAACCAACGACAGGTCCCAAGGCGCCACCGGCTGCTATATGGGGTTTTAGTCTCATGACTCCCTGTAAAAAGGTCTCAACTTCCGGTAACAGGGGTAACCTTTTCTTAAAGACTGCACACTAAGCCCTGCAGAAAATCCATCCTGGAGAAATTCTAACAGCCTAGACACCTTGCACCTAGAGGTGTGTACCCTTTGACGCTCACACCACCCGGTATAGATTTTCCAGACACGATGATAATTTGCAGCTGAAACAGGCTTGCAAGCTCTGAGCATGGTCTGGATAACTGCTTCCGAAAACCCCTTCTTCCTTAGTATGGAGGTTTCAAAAGCCAAGCAGTCAAATTTAGACGAGCTAGGTCCAGGTGCAGAATGGTCCTTTTTTTAAGAGTTACAGAGAAAGAAAGATCTGTCTCTGTAGTGGTGCACCAAGAAATAATTTGGAGACTTAACATATACCTTGTATTAGGTTAATTAAAAAAGGCTCTGCGAGATATGACAAACTACATCACACATGTAACATGGACAGTGAAACAAGTGCAAATTAAAATTAGGGCTTATGCGGCGTCCCTTAGCTTTACTTCCTAATTGGTTAATTCAATTGTGATTTCTGCGTCTCTCTCCCACAGTGCCGGCGGTTTGGCCTGTGCTTTTACTTGGGGGACGCTATAGACACAATTTTTATGAATAAATTTATTCATTCAATATTTTCTTGTCTGTTATGGTGGCTTGTGTTCACTAACAACCTGTCAAATATATCCCAGTTCTCAGTAATGTTCATATATTTCCTGTCTCATGTCCGTACAAACAACAGGCTTAAATAAATTCTTTACTCCTCATGAAACTGTGTCACGTTGTGTCATTTAGTGCAAGAGAGAGAGGCTAGTATCATACATTGTTGCAATATAGGTTGCAATCCTAGTGATCTCACTGTGTAGCGTATAGGTTTTAATGACAGACCCACACAGTGATTGGTGGGTGTATTTGTCACTGTGGTAGCCGGCAGATATCGCCTGGTGTGTATTGCAAAGGTTCAGGGCAACCTGAAGAAGAACTGCGAACAGGAGATCCTCCGCCTTCCGAAGGGTGTTCCAAACTGCCTGGAGCTTCACGATATTGATCGGTAACCCTGATTCTTCCTGGGACCACAGGCCCTGCAACCTTTGGTGCTGAACTACTACCCCCAGCCCCTGAGGCTGGCTTCGATTGTGACAACCAACCATTCCTGGGAGCTGAGTGAACGTCCCAGCTGCAGCAACTCCAGATCTGTCCACCAAGCCAAGAACTCCCTCGTCTCTAGAGACAATGACAGACTTTTCTTTTACATGGTCTTTGGATTTCCCGACCAACAAGAGAGAATGTTCCACTGAAAAGTTCTGGAGTGAAACCTTGCAAACTGCAGGGTCTCGAAGGTTGCCACCATCTTGCCTAACAGTTTCACTTCCTGCCAAACTGTTGGCTTTGGAGATTGCAGTATCATCAGGACCAATTGACGAATATCTGCTGCTTTGGATTCCGGCAGAATCCCCGAATGTAGGTGCATGTTCAAAATCAGCCCCAGAAACTGAAGTCTCTGTGTCGGTGTCAGATGAGACTTTGGGAGATTTAACAACCACCCAGGGTCTTGGAAGAAACGTGTTGCAATGGCCAGATCTTCCTGTAACTTCTCCGCCAACTCTGGCTTGAAAAGGAGATCGTCCAGGTACAGGATAATTACTATCCCTTTTTTCCTTAGGGCTGCTGCCATGACAGACATCACTTTTGTGAATGGACAGAACCCAAGGGCCCGTGGTGGACATGTTTCACTGGTCTTGAAACTTCAGGAGGTGACCCCCCACTCTGGACACAGAATGGGGGGTCTCCGCCCCGTCATGTGGAGGATTTATCCTCGCTCTTGGACGTGTGCTTTTTCAGAAAGGCCCCAAAACGAGATCTGGGTGCCTTTCCCTTACCGGCTGGACACTTTCCTTTTCCTGCCTGTCCTCTGTTAGACACAACCCCTTGAAAGGAGGAGCGAAATGATGGCTTAAAAGCTCCGAATTTGGATACAGAATGTTTGGATGTGGTAGGGAGGAAAGTGCTCTCCCCCCCCCCCCCCCCCCATGGCTTGCTTTATAATGGACTCCAATTCTGTCCCAAAAAGCTGCTCACCTTTAAAAGCTAAGAGACTCTTTAGATTCACTGTCCGCTTCCCAGGCTTTAAGCCAGAGAGCTCTCCTTGCAGTCACAGATATGGCTGACACTTTTGACGCCATCTTTGCGCCTTCTTCCCTAGCCTCACATACATACTCCGCCGCACACCTAAGCTTTTCGGCCAGTGTGAAGGCCTCAGAATCAGGCTGTAGCTGGTTTCTGAAAGCCTCAGCCCACTTAAACCTAGCCTTGGAGACCAAAGCCGAGGCAATAATAGGGCGTAGGGTATATATAGCCCACCGCTTCAATAACCTCCTTAAGACATCCTTCAAGTTTCTTATCTAATGAGTCTTTAAATGCCGCACCCCCCTGAATCGGTAAGGCCGTGGCTTTAGAAAACCTGGCCACTGGTACGTCCACTAAAGGGATTCTTTCCCAAATCTGTACATGTTCCTCTGGCATTGGTTTACTGTTTGCAAACCTCTTTGGCATGAGAAGCTTCTGGTCAGGTGCTTTCCATGCCTCTCCTAGAAGAAAAACCAAACCCTCGTCTGAGGGAAAGGTCACCGCATCTCTGCGAACCTTCTTAAAAACACAATGCGCAGGTACTTTATCTTCCTCAGACAGGTTTAAAGTCTGCTTAACTGCAACAATTAAATCTTCAACACCTGGGACAGAGGATCCAACATCCTCTTTTTGGTCCCAAAAGACATCTTCTGCACATACACCCTCTTCATCACCTCATCAGAATCTACATTCAACAGGGGAGGTGTAGATAAGGGATGTCTAGTAGAAGAAACTTCAATAAGCTGTTCCATAAACACATTAATTTCATGAACACCTCGAGCAGTGTCCTGCATGACCTGCAACAATGCTGGGTCCCCCTGAGATGGGGTAATGGAGCCCAGAGATGGTTGAGAGGGGGAAAAGAGACCAGGAGATTTGACCATGTAGATGACATGGTCTGTCTTTTTCAAGCCTTAATCAAAGCATTCATAGACCTCCCCAGAGCAGCCACCCACGCAGGTTCAGGCTGCTCTGACCTCTGGGCTTGAGCCCCACTGGGCACAAATTCACATGAGGGGCACAAATCCCCCTGATCCATCTGTTCACTAGATAATTTTTCACCACAAAATCTGCAGTTAGTTAACATGGCCTGCGCTCCCTCCCCCGGAGCAGCAACACTACACCCTTCAGTCATGAAATAACCACAGTGCACAATGTCAGGCAAATGCACAAAGCAATGTAGCAGTGTACTTAGCGGTCTGTCTGCTGCTCAATGATCCTCAGCGATCCGCGGGGAAATCGCTGCCCAGGAGAAAAACTTTTCACTCTGCACTGTAAAAGGATCCTTGTTTCAGCTCCAGCATGGAGAGAAAAGGGCGCCAGTACACAGAGCAGGAAGAGACCAAGTCTCTGCTTCAGCGGGGAAGGAAGCCTATTGGCACCTTTTCCCCCTTCAGCTGCTCCCATGTGTGTTTCTCCTCACCTCCAGTGCCTGCCCTCCTTCTGGGATCACTTGGAAGCGTCCTGTGCTGGGCTGCACCTCCATCATGGATTTCCGCCCCGAAGCCCCTGCAAGATGGCGGCCGCCATTGTGTGGGGTCCCTCCCCCACGATCCCCCTCTAGCAGGAAGCCGGTTCAGGACACCTCTTCTGTAAGCAAGAGGTTAAGCGCTCTGCAGAGGGAACAAACTCCACACAATCTGTACACAGAGAGCGGACAGGATGCGCTTCTATCAGCCTGCGCTCTCAGTGTGTGTGAACTTCTGCTAGAAGTAACACACTGGCAAAGCCTATCTAACTAGTGTAAAATTAGGTACCTATGTATTATCTGGGCTCCCGTTTTTCTTATGAGACCGCGTCCCCTCGCGGGGCTCGCTGCGCTTACCACGCTTCGGGCACGGTGGCTCGCTGCGCTCGGCACACTATATAAAATCAACTCCATGCGTAGTTGGATAGTAGGGGTATGAAAAAATGGGGTGCATTTAACATGGGAGCACAGATAACATATAAGTACCTAAAATTAATATAATAAAAAAAACCTAGCTATCTCTACAAAAATGGTTGCGGACAGCAGCCTATCAGCACAGCACCCACTGTAATGGGCACCTAAAACTTACTGGGGAACTATGGGATGCAGAAGGGAGGAGCCTACTCTCAAAAAGTCAGCATAGGTGCCTTGCTCCTGCGGACCCTCCTACATCCCTAGGTCAAGCTGTGTCACCAGGATGGACTAAAGAGAAATGTATGCAAGTTGATTGACAGGCGCCGGGCGTTTGGGGGCGTAATGTCAGCATTTTACGGGAGCGCTCCAGAAAACACAGGCGGCTCCTGGCCATTGGGAGGGAAGCTGACATCAGTGGTCCCGATCTCCTCACAACCATTGCACTGCCGAGTATGTCTCAGTTTATGCAGAGCTACACATGGGGTGGTGGGGGGGATTCATTTGATGGTTGAGTTAACTCTCCCCTCTTCGCACAGCTGCGATTGCATTTACAGCCATACACATGGGTGGGATTGTATGTGAGCAGGGTGACATTTACCTAAATCGCTGGGCTCCAAACTCACAGCCCAGAGATCAGGTCTGAAGCATTCACTATGAACATGGAAATGGCTTCTCACCTGTGTGAGTTCTCTCATGTTTAACAAGATCTGCTTTCCTCCTAAAAGGTTTCCCACACTCAGAACATGGAAATGGCTTCTCACCTGTGTGAGTTCTCTGATGTAGGACAAGATGACACTTCTGGATAAAAGATTTCCCACATTCAGAACATTGAAATGGCTTATCACCTGTGTGACGTCTCTGATGTATAGCAAGAGATGATCTATGGGTAAAAGATATACCGCACTCAGAACATGGAAATAGCTTCTCACCTGTGTGAGTTCTCTGATGTGAAGCAAGCGTTGATTTATAGGTAAATGATTTCCCACACTCAGAACATGGAAATGGATTCTCACCTGTGTGAGTTCTCTGATGTGAAGCAAGCGTTGATTTCCGGATAAAAGTTTTCCCACACTCAGAACATGGAAATTTCTCACCTGTGTGAGTTCTCTCATGCTGGACAAGATATAACTTCTGGGTAAATGATTTCCCACATTCAGAACATGGAAATGGCTTCTCACCTGTGTGAGTTCTCTGATGTGAAGCAAGCGTTGATTTCCGGGTAAAAGGTTTCCCACACTCAGAACATGGAAATGGCTTCTCAACTGTGTGAGTTCTCTGATGTATAGAAAGAGATGATCTCTGCTGAAAAGATTTCCCACACTCAGAACATGGAAATGGCTTCTCACCTGTGTGAGTTCTCTCATGTTGGACAAGATAGAACTTCTGGGTAAATGATTTCCCACACTCAGAACATGTAAATGGTTTTTCTCCTGTGTGAATTCTCTCATGTTGGACAAAATTTGACTTCCGAGAAAATGATTTCCCACACTCAGAACATGGAAATAGCTTCTCACCTGTGTGAGTTCTCTGATGTGAAGTAAGCGTTGATTTGTGGGGAAATGATTTCCCACACTCAGAACATGGAAATGGCTTCTCACCTGTGTGAGTTCTCTGATGTGAAACAAGCCTTAATTTCCGAGAAAAAGATTTCCTACACTCAGAACATGGAAATGGCTTCTCACCTGTGTGAATTCTCTGATGTCTAATGAGATATGATTTCTTGATAAAAGATTTCTCACACTCAGAACATGGAAATGGCTGCTTAACTGAGTGAGTTCTCTGATGTTTAGTAAAAACTGACAGATTAATAAAAAACATATCACATTCGGAACAGGTAAATATGTCAGCCCCTGTATGAGCTGTTCTATGTGTAGCAGTATCTGAGTTACCAGGAGAACAGTCCTCAGGATTAGAGGTATCAGGTGATGTATCTGCACTGTGAGGCACTGGCTGTATATTTAGGGTAATGGAGGTGTCTTCTGGAGAATCCTGTGTGATGTTATCTTCTGTTTTATAATCTGGAGACAGAAGAAGATGTCCCTCCGAGGTATTCCTGCTTCTGTGTCCATCTGCTGGAAATAACATACAGATATAGATATATCGCTCTTCCCCTTTCCCCTCACCCATTTCATACTATTAGTGAGTACAAGTTATTCCGTTATAAATACTTTCCTACAGTTCTAAATATCATGCAGCTAATAATGGGATTTATGTAGATAAGGTAACCCTTATTATATTAGTGCATTGGGAGACACTGAGGTATTGGGAGCCGGGCAGTGTAAGGGAACTGTAAGACTGGGTGTCACTATTCTGCCTAACAAAGCCCCTAAAGACAGAATAGGAGTAAAGTGTCAGCTGCGCTGACTTGTGCTGCTGCGGCACCGCCACAACAGAGTCCCGGCGGCCTTAGAAGGGTGGCCCGGGCACTTCCGCCTGGTGGTGTCCGGGCAGGCAGCGTCACGTCCTCCTGAGGCACATCACTTCCGCCCGGCCAAGGACGCTGTCAAACATCAGCCTGCATCGCCTGGAGGTTGTATAGCAACCAGGGGACGCCGGGCGGCGCGCGCTCAGCCTCCTGAAACAAAATAGCAATTATTGGTGGCTGGTCTGGCGGCGGCTGATTGGCTGCAAGATCCTTTTTAAGAGATCTGGCCCAGCTCAGCCCCGCCGGTGATATTGTTCATTACAGTGTGTCTGCAGCACGCTGTTGTCCCGGTCCTGCAGTGTCTTGGTGCTGTGTAATCCTATCCAGCCGTGGTCCAGTCATTTGTCCAGCCGTCATCTTAATGCTGTCTGCGTCCAGTCCTGGTCCAGTCTCAGTCCAGTCACGGTCTTGTCCTTGTCCAGTATATTCCGTCCTGGTCCAGTCTTTATCCGGTTCCGTCTTGGTCAGCGTATTTCCATCCAGTCCTGCCAAGTCTCTACCGGTGTGCACATTACCATCCTGAGCTGCCGGAGGGTTCGGTCCAGGTCACGTAAGTGCTCCAGTGGAGCCTGGTTCCTTCTCTCTTTATTTCTACGGGCAAGCTGCCCTTTATCCTCAATTATTTTTATTATTGTCCTAGTCCAGCTCTCCGTGATTCGGAGAGACCCACGGCTGTGGGTTTATGCCTGTTTAGGGGTACCGTTACTTTAAGTGTACAGTTTTATGTTGGCGTGCGTCTCGTTTGGTAGCACCCCGTTATTAGTTGGTCCGGTGCCTGTGACGTGGTCACACTCCCCGTCCTTGGCCTGGTGCCATTAGCCAGGGTGTTCAGTTCAGATAGGCCCTGTTAGTAAGATCATCCTCTTGGTCCTGTCTCTGACGGCTGCCGTAGATTTGTACCATCATTAAACCTGGTTGCATCGAGGTCGAACACAGCGACTAAATCTCAATCTACGGTCACCTGCCTGAGAAGGCCAATAGAGTGAGTGTAGGGTTTTGCCATGGCCGTTCTAAACAGCGGTCCCGGCTGAGGGCTCTGCCCACCACCACTGCTTGCACGCACCAGCGCACGTTACATTATCACCGGCCCAAACAGATTATATATAATATACCTGTTTAGTCCGCTGGTGCTGGTGGTCGTGGGATATCCTCATCATGAATCCCACTGCCCCTACGTTAGACGCCCAGGTTATGGGTCTAACACAAATGGTTCAGGATTTGTCCCTCTGAGGAGAGAGCTCCTTCGGTAGTGGCACCTGAACCAAAGATGAATCTGCCCAACCAGTTTTCGGGTAGTAGAAAAGATTTTTACAATTTTAGGGAGAGTTGTAAATTATACTTTCATCTGCGACCTAAGTCCTCAGGGTCAGAGGCGCAAAGAGTGAGTTTGGTGATTTCGTGGTTACAGGGGGACCCACAGACGTGGGCTTTTGGCTTGCCCTCTGATAGCCCTGTGTTAGCCTCAGTGGATAACTTCTTTAAGTCTTTGGGTTTGCTTTATGATGACCCTGATAGGGAAGCTTCTGCGGAGTCCCATTTACAGGCCCTGAGACAGGGAAGGGATCCAGTAGAAGTGTACTGTACGGAGTTTCGCCGGTGGGCGAATGACTGTGGTTGGAACGATCCGGCTCTGCGTAGCCAGTTCCGGTATGGGTTGTCTATTACCATCACAGACTGTTTAATCCAACATCTGGTGCCTGGCTCATTAGATAAACTTATGGAGTTGTCTATTAAAATAGACCATCGGCTCCGTCACTCTCTCGCCCCATACCATTTGTTATGAATACCTCGGATGATACCGAAGAGCGCATGAACTTGGGGTCCATTCGGATCACGCCAGAGGAAAGGGCTCGGAGGAACAGCGCTGGTCTTTGCCTGTATTGTGGCCGTAAGGGTCATCAATACCGTTCTTGCCCTAGCAAATCAGTAAAAGATCAGGCCAAGTGGGTGAGGAGGAGATTCACTTGGGCCTTAAATTATTCTTCTCCCATAACACTCTACTGATTCCTACTACCCTCACTTATGGGGAGGTTAGTTTTGATTGTGCCACTCTTGTCGATAGCGGCCCAGCCGGCAATATTTTGGACGCCGCTTTAGCCGAGAGACTCGGCATCCCCGCTATTCCTTTAAGGCAATGTATCATCATGAGAGGATTAGATGGTAGCTCATTGCCCAATGGGAAGATTTCTTTTCAAACCCCTAACTTGCGGCTTACTGTTGGTTCTCTTCACAAGGAAGAGATTTATTTATTTTTTTCCCGCTGGTCTTGGGCCATCCCTGGTTGGTCCAACATAACCCACAGATTAATTGGAAAGCTGGGGATATCGTTCAGTGGAAATCCAGTTGTTTTGGTTCTTGTATTGATACCTCCTTCCTCCAGGCCTCGGTCTCATTGTCTGCTATCCCAGCAACCTACTCGGAATATGCAGATGTGTTTTCCAAAGGTAAATCAGATAAGCTCCCGCCCCATCGTCCATACAATTGTGCTATCCAGCTTAATCCCGATGCTCCATCACCTAAGGGTAGGCTTTACTCTGTCTATTCCTGAGACTAAGGCCATAAATGAGTACATCCAAGAAAGTTTGAAGAAGGGGTTCATTCGCCAGTCAAAGTCGCCACTTAGTGTAGGGTTCTTCTTTGTGGTCAAGTAGGATGGGTCCCTGCGCCCATGTATTGACTTTCGGGCTTTACACAAGATTACGGTGAAGAATGCGTACACTCTCCCTCTGATCTCTGTCCATTTCGATCAGTTGAGGTCCGCCGTGTTTTCTAAAATTGATTTGAGGGGGAGGGGGCATCCTCAGGCATCCTGACGTGGATCGTCCTTTTGTGGTGGGGATGGACTCTTCCGAAGTGGGAGCAGGAGCAGTGCTGTCGCAAAGCAACCCCAAAACCCAGGTCCTTCATCCTTGCGCATATATGTCGAGGAAATTCTCTGAGGCTCAAACCATCTATGATGTTGGTGACAGAGAATTATTAGCAATCAAATGGGCCTTCGATGAATGGAGGCATTGTCTAGAAGGAGCCAATCATCAGGTGTTGGTTCTTACCGACCACAAGAACCTGCAATATATTGAAGCTGCTAAAAGGCACAATGCCCAGTATGCCCGCTGGCCTTTGTTCTTTACTTGCTTCAATTTTGTGATTACATACAGGCCTGGTCCCAAGAATGTTTGAGCAGATGCTCTGTCCCAATGCTTTATTCCACAGCATGCAGGTCAGGAAACTGCTGCCCCTATCATTCCTGCCTCTTGTATACAGGCTGGTCTCAGTTTGACCCTGGAGGGGCTCATTCGCCAGGCTCCAGCCCAGACCCATAATGGTAGTTTATTTGTGCCAAAGACGCTTAGGCGGAAAGTCCTTATTGAGTTCCTTGACAGCAAGGCATCCTGGAGTCCATAAGACCATGGACTTGTTAGCCCGGGTTGTGTGGTGGCCAGGAATGTCCAGGACATCAAATATTTTGTTCAATCATGTCCTGCTTGTCCCAAGCAAAAGGTTCCTCGGTCTAGGCCTTTTGTAGAACTAATGCCCTTGGCCATCCTGTCAAGGCCATGGTCGCACATTGCCATGGACTTTGTGGTAGGTTTTCCAGTTTCAGCCGGCTGTCAAACCATTTGGGTGATCGTTGAAAGGTTTTCCAAAATGGCGCCTTTTGTGGCACTGAAGCAATTGCCTTCAGCCAAAGAATTGGCCTATTTGTTTCTGCGGCATGCCTTTAGGTTGCATGGATTGCCCTCTGACAGGGGTCCACAATTTTGGAGATCGTTCTGTGCTTCGCTTAAAATCAAACTGAGTCTGATTTCAGCCTTTCACCCTCAAGTCTAATGGGCAAACTGAGCAGCTGAATCAGTCTCTGAAGCAATATCTCCACGTTGCAGAATGATTGGGTGGATTGTCTTCCCATGGCGGAATTTGCATATAACAATGCGGTGCATTCGGCCTCCAAAGTGTCACCCTTTTTCGCAGTTTATGGTTACCATCCCCAGGCTAATTCTTTTCTATAAGCTTCTTCCTCTGCTCCGTCTAGGGCCTTTTGTTTTAAGGCTACATGGAGAAAGATACATGATGCTCTAAAGGAGGCAGCCTTCAAAGAAAAGGTGTTTGCAGATAAGTCTAGACGTCCTTGTCCATTCAAGGTTGGTGATTTGGTCTGGTTATCGTCCCGGAATATCAAATTGCATCAACCATCGGAAAGGTTTGGGCCAAGGTTTATAGGCCCGTAGAAGATCATTAAGAGGGTTAATCCAGTTGCATTCTGTTGCAGTTGCATTCTGTCTGTTGCTCCCCAAGTCCCTCAGGATTGCAAACACCTTTCATGCTTCTCTTTTGAAGCCAGTCTTCTTCTCCCACAAGTTCCCTCCTAAGGTTATCAGAGGAATCCCTTCTGTGGATGTGCAGGGAGAACAGGAGTTTCTTGTGGAGAAAATTCTGGACTCCAAATTTGTTTGTGGTTCCCTTCAGTTTTTGGTCCATAGGAAGGGGTTCGGGCCAAAAGAGAGATCGTGGGCTCCGGACAGAGATGTTCATGCTCACAGCCTCAAAAAAAGGTTCTTTCAGGAATTCCCTCATAAGCCTGGGGTAGAGGTTTCCAAACCTCTCCTCAAGGGGGGGGTACTGTCAGCCACGCAGCAGAGTCCTGGCACCCTTAGAAGGGTGGCCCGGGCACTTCCACCGGGCGGTGTCCGGGCAGGCAGCACCACGTCCACCCGGCCGCATTATCTCCGCCCGGTCGGGGGACGCTGTCAAACATCAGGCTGCGTCGCCCGGAGGTTGCATAGCAACCAGGGGGTGCCGGGCGGCGCGCGCTCGGCCTCCTGATACGAATTAGCAATTTTAAGGGATCAGGCCCAGCTCAGCCCCACTGGTGATATTGTTCATTACAGTGTGTCTGCAGCACACTGTTGTCCCGGTCCTGCAGTGTCCTGGTGCTGTGAAGTCCTGTCCAGCCGTGGTCCAGTCATTTGTCCAGCCGTCATCTTGCTGCTGCCTGCGTCCAGTCCTGTCCGGTCTCAGTCCAGTCTTGGTCCTGTCCTGGTCCAGTCTTTATCCGGTTCCGTCTTGGTCAGTGTATTTCCATCCAGTCCTGCCAAGTCTCTCCCGGTGTGCACATTACCATCCTGTGCTGCGGGAGGGTTCGGTCCAAGTCACGTAAGTGCTCCAGTGGAGCCTGGTTCCTTATCGCTTTACTTCTACGGGTGGTGGCACCCCGTTATTAGTTGGTCCGGTGCATGTGACTTGGTCACACTCCCCGTCCTTGGCCTGGTGCCGTTAGCCAGGGTGTTCAGTTCAACTAGGCCCTGTTAGTTAGATCATCCTCTTGGTTCTGTCTTTGACGGTCGCCATAGATTTGTACCATCCTAAAACCTGGTTACATCGGGGTCGGAGCGGGCATCACTCACTCCTTCGAACGCGGCGACTAAAGGAGAAGCCTAGCACATTGCAATCTACGGTCACCTGCCCGAGAAGGCCAATTGAGTGAGTGTAGGGTTCTGCCGTGGCCGTCCGAAACAGCGGTTCCGGCTGAGGGCTCTGCCCACCACCGCTGATTGCATTCACCTACGCACGTTACATAAAGAACAGGGGAGAGGGAATAAAACAATATTCAGGAATGAGAACAACAGTGCTTAAAGGAAAGGCATAAGGGATGCCCCAAAACTGATCCTAACGGCAAGCTGGCATCTCTGGTTTAGCCAAACTGGTAACATTTGGTAAGAGCTGCACTGAAGAGCAGGTGACAGCCCAGCACCCCAGCTTAGCAGAGGTTCCGTACCACACCATCCTAGCTGCACACACCAGTCTCTTGGTGCCCCAACAGGATTAGGAACAGGTAGGCTTGATACAAGGTAATCCTGGTAACAGTTATCCACTTGATAATGCTGATCACAGGCTAACCAGCCTCTCCTGCTGTTATCATGCAGAACCAGCAGGTCATCCATCCAGTGCAAATCCTGGGTCTTATGTACATAGCAACCAAAAGTGGTCTAAGCCAGCAAGCTGAAGCCCAACTCCCTGATACAGGGTCTGGTGGTGCTGGTTCTCCCAGGGAAATTGCGGTACTGTGGATGACAGGTGCCAGTCCGAGTATGGCAACCATTTCATCCTTCTGTCTCCCATCTGCCCAGTGCCTCCCCTTTCTGGTGCCAGTATAGGCGGCTCTGGCTCCTTCCCTGGTGGCAGCAGGGAGGTGTGTGGTGCTCCGTGAAAGATTTATAGGGACAGGTGCCAAACATGTATCTTCATGTTGGTGCCACATTAGTACCTCTTCCACAGTAGGACATCTGTAGGCACTACCCAGTGGCAGAGGTTTAGGCTTGCCTCCTGTACTACGACGTCCATTCTGTAATAGTCCCGCTGTTAGTCCCTGTGTTCTGCTCTGGTCCATCCGACAAGTCTTTGCTTACTCCTATGATACTACTCTCAGTGACTTCTCGGTGTGACCTCTGGCTGTTCTCTGACCCGATTCTGGCTGTCCCCTAGTATTGCACTGCCCATCTGGTTCTGACCTAATCCCATTACCTATGCTATAAAATGCCCCACAACCAGTCTCTGCCCACAATTCCTTCATACCCACTTACCCGTACCTTGGACCACAGTCAGAGATCCGTGACTTGCACATCGGGTTACCTAAAGCCAAAACCCTGTTGTGTGAGCCCATTAGGCTACATAGTAGGGTAATACCCCATGTAGTGATGCACAGAGAGGGTCATGGGTAACACAACAGAGAGAACTATAGGTAATGCCACATGACCTTCCATACCATTGTACCCTGTATACTGCTATTATTCCCGTCCCTTCTACTGATGATGTAGGCGAGTCACTGGAGAACATGGGGGGGGATTGGTCAGATCTCTGTTCTGGTAACAGACAATGATCGAATGCGCAGGAAAAGAAGAGGATAATAATAGGGGCTGATGGCTCGTGTCTCCCTCCCCTGCCATCCCCCTCTCCCACTGGGCAGATACATTCCCCTCATTAGTCTGTACTGACAGAGGAGGGTGCAGGAGTGGCATGTCCAAACCATGGCCCTCTAGCCGTTACAAAACTACAAATCCCATCATGCCTTGCCACAGTTTTGCTTTTTAGGGAATGCTAAAACTATTGCAAGGCATGCTGGATTGTGTATTTTCACAACAGCTGGAGGGCCATAGTTTGGACATGTCTGGTGTAGGATAGGAGGCTGCTGTAGTGATAAAACAATGAGAATATGTGACTCTCTGTAATAAGCAATTATTCCTCACCTGTGCTGGTATCTGTGGGGATTTCCTCCTCCTTACACTGCTGATCACCCCTCACATCCATCTCTTCTCCCACTGTATCTTCTCCCTTAACGTCAGTCACATCCGTCTCTTCTTCTCCTTCTGTATCTTCTACCTTAATATCAGTCACATATGAAACTTCTCCTTCTGTATCTTCTACCTTAATGTCAGTCACATACGTATCTTCTTCTCCCTCTGTATCTTCTACCTTAATATCAGTCACATATGAAACTTCTCCTTCTGTATCTTCTACCTTAATGTCAGTCACATACGTATCTTCTTCTCCCTCTGTATCTTCCGCCTTAATATCAATCACATACGTATCTTCTTCTCCTTCTGTATCTTCTACCTTAATATCAATCAGGCCTCCACCCTAAATAAGAACAGTAAAATATTAGTGTATGAGACACACACACAGCTTCTCTACAGATCATGTAGTGAAAACTCACTTTGGTGTATCCCACCTACCTGATCCTCCTGTGGGGTCCTGTGAGTCTCCTCTGTAAAGTGCTGGGAATACGAAGGACGGGGACATCTCTCTGGGGTATCTCTGTTACTGGCTCTATCTGCAGGGGATACAGAGTGGTTAAATACACGCTACATATGTACATATCAGATTATCTCCAGTAAAATAGTCATGAATCCCGTAGCCTACAAGGTGACATTACTAACATTTCTATGTATCTCTTTCCATATATCTTGCTGAGACCACTGATCCTGAATGGCTTCCAATCAACTCTTTCCAGAGCTCCAATAGTTCAAACGCAAAAAAATAAAAAAGCCTTGGCCTACGGGAATAATTATACTACATCTAGTAGCTAGTTAATTAGAACACGTAAAGATACCGTCCAATTCTACAAAATGAACCATCATTGTCATCATTGATAAATGTGCCATTGCTTCTGTGCTATAGGAGAGGCAGGAACATGAGGGATATGGTAATGTACACAGACATCTCTAGGTTGTGCAGACCCGAGGGATCACCTGGTGTGTGTATATATATATATATATATATATATATATATATATATGTAAGTGATTATTACTCACCTGTGCTGGTGTCTGTAGGGATTTCCTCCTCCTTACACTGCTGATCCATCTCTTCTTCTCCCTCTATATCCTCCACTGTAATATCACACAGATCTTCCCCCTAATTAAATAAATCACACATCTTACTATCACTTTATTTTTACATGTAAATCTCTCTCACCTTCAGCTTCTATTGGTTGGGAATTTATCTCCAAGTCCAGGTTCCCCTCCTCCTCTCCTTAGATGAAAATCTAATTCAGAATACTACAGGAACCCAGCAAACAAATATCACATCACCCGTCTAATATAACTTTAAAAACTCTTTAGTTGTGCAGGGTGGAATGCAGACCCTGTAACAAATCAGCCTCCATCTAGGTTTTCTTTCTCTTAAACAACCTCACCCCTCTGGCAATAGCAAAAACGTGGCTCAAACTAATCAGACACTGCCTCATCTGAAGCCCACTCACACAGTTCTCTCCACCTCACTCACACCTCCAGGTTTGGAAGCAGACAAGGAGGTGGGGTTGGAATAGTTCTTCACAATGGGTGATTGCACATAACCTCTGCTCTTGGACAGTCCCTATGGACTGACTCTTATAGACATTGGGGTGGCCACTGGCTGTTTCTGTAGACTAGGACTTTTCTGATCTCTAGAACAGACTTTTCTCACCCCCAGATCAGCACCTTATCACCTGCCAGGTCTCCTCCATTACTAGAACCTCTCTGCTGAAGAACCCTCATATCAGCAGAATTCTGTGTGATTACGCAACAACGTTCCCACCTCTCTGCCAAAGCTAACCAGGCTCTCCTGCTATTATCATGCAGAACCAGCAGGTCATCCATCCAGTGCAAATCCTGGGTCTTACGTGCAGAGATCCACAAAGCAAACTGAAGCCCAACTCCTTGTTATCGGGTCTGGTGGTGCTGGTTCTCCCTGGGTGCCTGCGGTACTGTGAATGACAGGTGCCAGTCTTCTAGTATGGCAACAGTCTCATCCTTCTGCCTCCGCTGAATGTGCACATCCCGCTAAGCTGATATATCAGTGCCGCAGCTTCACCAAACCCCAGCAACAGCCTCTCATCATGTGGTTCCCATTATTCTTCCCACTCCTCACTGGTGTGAGTATAAGCCATGGCTGCCCACTAAAGCAGCACAACGCCTCCTTAGGTGTACGCAAGATAGACAATCATTAGCGGCCATCTTGTACTCCTTACATAAACTGCCATCTACCACTGCTACCGATAAGCCCCGGACACCACAAAGTAACACACTGCCATCTCTCAGCTCAGGCATCTCTCAGCCCTCCCACAATCCCCCTACTAACATCAGTGCCTACTTCCTACTGTGCTCCCTGTCCTCTCCATCCTGTACCCTCACATATGAGTCCATCCCTGTCTCCTGTGCACATCCCAGCCTCACATATGGTCTCTCTATGCTGCTATAATCCCATCACTATGGGAGCGCGCAGTGATTACTCCTATACTGAGAACACACAAATCTGATCCAAGCTCTCACAAGTTACTGCCCCATCTCTCACCTGATTTGCCCCATCGTTATCTCCATTTCTTTAACACTCACACATCGTCCTGGATCCTCATCATCCTGGCTTTCCTGCCCAACACTCCACAGAGACTGCACTTACTCAGGTAAGAGGAGCAGCGATGGGCCGGGGGGGGGCGCAGGAGAAGATCAGCGACAGGTGGGGGGGAGGGCAGGAGAAGAGAAGCGACAGGCGGGGGAGGGCAGAAGAAGAGCAGCGACAGGCGGGGGAGGGCAGAAGAAGAGCAGCAACAGGTCTGGGGGAGGGCAGAAGAAGGGCAACGACAGGTCAGGGGGAGGGCAGAAGAAAGGCAGCGACAGGTCGAGGGGAGGGCAGAAGAGGTGCAGCGACAGGCGGGGGAGGGCAGAAGAGGTGCAGCGACAGGCGGGGGAGGGCAGGAGAGGAGCAGCGACAGGCAGAGGGAGGGCAGGAGAGGAGCAGCGATGGGCGGGGGGAGGGCAGGAGAGGAGCAGCGACAGGCGGGGGGAGGGCAGGAGGAGCAGCGACAGGCGGGGGAGGGCAGGAGAGGAGCAGCGACAGGCAGAGGGAGGGCAGGAGAGGAGCAGCGATGGGCGGGAGGAGGGCAGGAGAGGAGCAGCGACAGGTGGGGGGAGGGCAGGAGGAGCAGTGACAGGCGGGGGAGGGCAGGAGAGGAGCAGCGACAGGCAGAGGGAGGGCAGGAGAGGAGCAGCGACAGGCGGGGGAGGGCAGGAGAGGAGCAGCGACAGGCGGGGGAGGGCAGGAGAGGCGCAGCGACAGGCGGGGGGAGGGCAGGAGGAGCAGCGACAGGCGGGGGAGGACAGGAGAGGAGCAGCGACAGGTGGGGGAGGACAAGAGAGGAGCAGCAACAGGCGGGAGACCAGGACATTAGTAACGATGGGCAGGTATGATAAAGAGATGGTGACAATACCACCATTCAAAATCCCAAAAACCCCTTCTACAGCTTAACCCAAGCCATCCCTTTTGGTAGCCTAACTCCATCCATCCCTTCCCACATAACGCTAATGAGCCGGTAACGTGACCATCACAATGGTGACCGCTGGGATTCTGACCACTGGGATCCTATAAAATGGCATAAATTACCCATGTATTTAATTGTCAACTGATGGATCCTGTATAACTGGAGGTTGGAAGTTGATCAAAATACTTGGTCAGCACCAAATAGAAATGGACGGCATAGAACCATCAATCTCATGAGTTCATTACATAAGGTTATTTTAACCCTTTCAAGTCCAACATCTAGTCAGGCTCAACAGCCCTAGCGCTGGTAGATCCAATGATGAGACACTTTTAAAATAAGAACATTAACATTGTTCAACATTCACTGTAGACCAATGTAGAGTATGGGACATCCTTAGCCCTGTGCTCAATCTGGAGTATACAACACTTACAGATGCTGCCTACTGAGCACTGTAATGGAGGGGATGGCGGTCTGCACTGTAGTTGCAGACGCGCGTTTCGCTCAGCTTCATCACACATTGATAACTTACACACAATTCAAGGAGTGATATTTAAATTAATCTACTAAGTGTGCTGTAATGTATTGTGTGTGTTTTAACTGTGACTGGATGTGAAAAAACCCCCATCAAAACAGCCTAATTAATGCCCATTAGTATAAATATATATAACTTACCCTTATACTATACAGTGCAGGTTGTACAGCACTAAGTCTCCTGTACGGCTAATATCAGGTCACACAGCGACACAACATTATGCAGTACAAATAAGTGACAAATCATATGGGATCAGGATCTCAGCCAACAGGAACAGGAAGTTCTAAATCTCAATGGATCCCAGTAAGTAACCCTACCCCACCCTCTAAGCCTCTGTATAAGGATGGCTGTATAGATGTATGATGGAACCCACCTTATGGTGCAACTGTGAATCTTAGTCATTATTGTAGATATTTTATTATTATTTATTTGCAGTGTCTTATATATCGCAGCATATTCTGTTGCGCTTTACAATTGGAAAAAACAGTGATAAAAAAACTGGGTAGAAACAAACGGACATGGAGGTAGGGGGGCCCTGCTCACAAGCTTACAATCTTCCGGGATAATAGGAGGGATACATAACAATAGGATTTCATAGCATGGCGGTCCCACCAGGTTACAAGACAGTTCTGATGGGATGCAATTACATATGAATGCCATGGTCAGGAACCTGGGAGTTTGTTCTTCTGTTCCCCTGATTCTGCATGGTCCTTCAGTGTGTTCTGCCTGCAATCATTGTGTGTGTGAAATTATGGTCAGCTCTCCCTAATTAGACACCTGAGAGACTGCTGTAACCCCTTTAGCTCCCTACTAGCAGTGGTTCAGCATTCTCCATTTGAATTCTCACTGAGGGGTAGATTTATTAAGCTCGGTGAAGTGATAAAGGGGGAAATTTACTAAAGGAAATTTGTAAAAAAAATAGGTGTATTTGTATCCAGAAATACACTTATTTTTGACATTTACTATCCCGAAAATACGGCTATTCGTATTGACAGAACATCAATACGAATTGCCGTATTTTCGGGATAGTAAGGGGGAAATTTACTAAAGGAAATGTGTAAAAAATAGGTGTAAAAATAGGTGTATTTGTATCCAGAAATACACTTATTTTTGACATTTTTTATCCCGAAAATACGTCAATTCGTATTGATAGCACATCAATACGAATTGCCGTATTTTTGGGATAGAAAATGTCAAAAATAAGTGTATTTCTGGATACAAATACACCTATTTTTACACCTATTTTTTACAAATTTCCTTTAGTAAATTCCCCCCAAAGTGTCTGGTTTTTATCACTGGCCAATCAGCTCCTAATGATTGGCCGGTGATAAAAACCAGACAGTGGGCGAGATTTATTGTGTTGACCGTTTTTCCGAAAATGCGATTTTTGCTCAAATCGCCCTGTATCGCCGTTTTGTAAAATCGCTTTTTTTTCCAGAAATCGAATATTTAATGAGGTGTGTATTCCGGCATGAAAAGTGCGAGAAAGTGCGATGTAGGGCGATTTTCGGGATGAAAAGTGCGATTTTTTTAAAATGTGCGATTTTGTGATAAAAAATAAAATAAAAATTGGCGTGATGTCCCCCCTCCTGTACATAACCAGCCCCGGGCTCTTGGACCGGTCCTGGTTCCAAAAATACGGGGAACAAAAAATCTGGGGGTCCCCGTAATTTGAAACCAGCACCGGGCTCCAACAGCCCGCAGTGTCATGCCACAGCCGGGGGACACTTTTTACACAAGGTCCCCCGGCCGTACCATGAGCACCATGGCTGGTCAGCCTTGGACGGGGTACCTGGAGGAGTGGGGACCCCCCCAATAAAGGGGTCCCCCCCAGGCTTCACCCGTCCAGGGCTGAAGCCCGGGGCTGTCACCGGCGTCCCTGGCCATTGGACGCCGGCCTGATATGGTTAAATTCACATTCCTAACATTGCTTAATACAGGAGAACTACAAGTGCCAGCAGACCTCCCCCGCATGCTGGGACTTGGAGAACCACAAGTCCCAGCATGCGGGGCATTAATGGGCCCGCTGGGACTTGTAGTCCACCTGTAAAAAGAATGTTAAAATAAAACACACACACAGAGAAGTAAAACTTTATTACACACACACCTCACTTTTACACCGCTATACATACCGATCCAGGATCCAGCGCTGGTCTCTCTGCAGCAGAGCCGGACAGCCCGCACTGACAGCGGGCTGACCGGCTTTCTCCGATGCAGCTAACAGCTTCTGTCGCGCTGTCCCAGCGCGACACTGGCTGAGAGCGTCTCCGGCTTATGTGTCTCCATGGAGACGCATAGCTCAGCCAATCAGGGCAATAGTATAGTAGGGTGTTTTTGAGTCAGCGTCTCCCCACTGGCGGAGGTCACGACACAGGAAAACAAGAGGCTGGGTAGTGATAGGGGTGTGTGGGCATAAGGGGGACTAAAGAGGAGGGTGGGAGACACTGTGCAGCTTCTGCCAGTGGGTGAGGGTCCAGCGTGGCAGTACAGGAGTACAGGATGGTGGCCCTGAGCCAGTGTCTTCTCCTACTGGGTGGGAGTTAGGGTGCATGAGAGCAGGAGGCTGGGCTATGAGGCATGATAGGGGCATGTGGGCAAAACAGCGTCAGCGACACCCCAGTGGTGGAAGTTACGGTTCAGGAGAGCAGGAAGCTGGGTAGTGATAGGGGTGTGTGAGTATACGGGGGACTAAAGAGGGGCTTAGGGGTGCCGTGAATTGCGGGAGGTGCGCGGGGGGTGCCGCAAATCAAGGGAGGGAGGGGGCACAGGTGTCCACGAATCGTGGGAGAGGGCGGGGGTCCGCAAAGCGTGGGAGGGTGCGTGAATCGCGCGAGGGGGTTGCGAATTGCGGGAGGGGGGGTGCGCGGGGGGGGTGACGTGAATCGTGGGAGGGGGGCGTGAATTGCAGAAGGGGGGGTGCACGGGGGGTCAGCGAATTGCGGGAGGGGGGGCACGGGGCGCGATGAATCACCTAGTTGGTTATATATTCTTGTAGCAGAATGGTAGGATGTTGCTGTCATTCAGAATGCATTTACATAAACAATAATAGTAGCAGTAAAAGATCTGACTTAAAGCACCTACAGTAAAACAGAACAGGTGTTATATATTATACAAAGAATTGGTTGATGATGTCTAGGTTGACGTGCACATAGTTGTCACTGGAAAAAAATTTACACATGTAAATGTTGACATAAGTGTGGCACCTCATTGGTGTCCATGTCGACACATGAGAATGAATATGAAAACATTCAAAAAAAGAATAATAAATCTTTAAAAACTCATCTCAACCTTTTTCATTGTCGACCATAGCCGTGTCAGTGTTTTGCATGTGCCATTTAATCCTGGGGTTGCCGTGAATCGCGCGGGGGGGTGAGGGAGGAGGTTAGGGGTGTCCACGAATCATGGGAGGAGGGGTCGTGGGTGGATGCCGTGAATTGCAGGATGGGGTCGCGAGGGGGTGTGGGTGCCGCGAATCGTGGGAGCGCGGGGGGTTGCAGTGAATCGTGGGAGGGTGGGTTGAGGGGGCGGGGGGTTGCCGCAATGACAGGAGGGGGGGTCAGGGCGGGAAATCGCGGTAGGGGGGGTCACGGGGGTGGGGGGCAACGCAAACAACGGGAGGGGGGGCTGGCGCGAATCGTGGGAGGGGGGCTGGCGCGAATCGTGGGAGGGGGTGCCGCGAATCGCAGGAGGGGGGTGTCACGGGGTGGGGCCACGAATCGTGGGAGTTGCGGGCGGTGACGCAAATTGCGTGGAGTGTTCTGCGAATTGCGGGGGGTGCCGGGAATCGCCACAAGAAAAAATCAACACAGAAAGGTCAACACATTTAATGTTGACATAAGTGTGGCACTCCATTGGTGACCATGTCGACACATGAGAATGAATATAAAAACAATCTTAAAATGAAAAATAAATCTTCAAAAACTTATGTCAACCTTTTTCATCGTCGACCATAGCCGTGTCAGTGTTTTACATGTGCCATTTGATCCTGGGGTTGCTGTGAATCGCGGCGGCTGGGGGGGTGTGCCATGAATTGCGGGAGGGGGGTGGGTGCTGCGAATTGCGGGAGGGGGGGTGCGGGTGTTGCAGCGAATCGCGGGAGGGGGTGGGAACGGGGCCGGAGTTTTGCCGCGAATCACGGGAGGGGGGTGGGGGTGCCGGGAATTGCAGGGGGGACGTGGGGGGTGCAGGGGGGACGGCGCGGGGGGTTGCAGCGAATCGCAGAAGGGGGGACACGGGAGCAGGGGGGTAACGGGGACGGGGGAGCGCGCGAATCGTGGGAGGGGCCCAGTGAATCGCTGGAGGGGTGGTCGCGGGGGGGGGGGGGGCGTGAATTGCGGGGGGAGGGTTTTTTGCCGCGATCGCGGGGTCCTGCGAATCGCGGGAGGGGGGCGGCGGGGGGCACTCACCTGGTGTGTCTGGTGAGTAGCTGTGTCTTTGTTGGGTAACATGGGGAGGCAGAGGGTGTCTCACTGGGCTGGTTCTCTGTCATGTGAGTCTGTCATGTGAGTCAGAGGCTCCACCCAGTGTTAGAGAGTCAGACACACTTTGAGTGACAGATGTAGCCAAATATATGAGATATATATATATATATATATATATATATATATATATATATATATATATATATATACTAGGGGATTCATCGCGCCCTACGGGCGCTCTTCACACCGTCGTAAGGGGCTGCGCCCCCTTAATTTGTGAACGTTTGTATATGAGAAATATGGTTAGAATTGTATGAAAGATGCCCTTAGGTGTCCGCGAATCGCGGGAGGGGGGGTCGCGGAGGGTGCCGCGAATTGCAGGAGGGGGGGTCGCGGGGGGTGCCGCGAATTGCAGGAGGGGGGGGTTGTGGGGGGGTGAATGCTGCGAATCGCGGGAGGGGAGGGATTGCAGAGAATCGCGGGAGGGGGGTCGCGGGGTGGGTTGCCGCAAATCGCAGGAGGGGGTTACGGGGGCGGGGGTTGCGGCGAATCATGGTAGGGGGGGTCGCAGGGGGTGTGCCGTGAATCACGGGAGGGGGGGTCACGGGGTGGGGTGCCGTGAATCGCGGGAGTGGGGGTTGCGGGGGGGGGTGGGGGGGTGTGACGCGAATCGCCACAAGAAAAAATCAACACAGAAAGGTCAACACATGTAAATGTTGACATAAGTGTGGCACTTCATTGGTGTCCATGTCGACACATGAGAATGAATATGAAAACATTAAAAAAATGAAAAAAAAAAATTCAAAAACTCATGTCAACCTTTTTCATTGTCAGTGTTTTCCATGTGCAATTTAATTCTGGAGCTGCCGCGAATCGCGGGAGGGGGGGTTACGGGGCGGGGGTTGCGGCGAATCATGGGAGGGGGGGTCGCGGGGGTGTGCCGTGAATCACGGGAGGGGGGGGTCACGGGGTGGGGTGCCGAGAATCGCGGGGGAGGTGTGTGTGCCGTGAATCGCGGGAGTGGGGGTTGTGGGGGGGGGGGGGGCCCCAAATCGCCACAAGAAAAAATCAACACAGAAAGGTCAACACATGTAAATGTTGACATAAGTGTGGCACTTCATTGGTGTCCATGTCGACACATGAGAATGAATATGAAAATATTCAAAAAATGAAAAAAAAAACTTCAAAAACTCATGTCAACCTTTTTCATTGTCGACCATAGCCGTGCCAGTGTTTTGCATGTGCCATTTAATCCTGGGGCTGCCGCGAATCACGGGGGGTGCCGCGATTTGCGGGAGGGGGGGGTTGCGGGGGATGGGTGCCACGAATCGCGGGAGAGCGGGGTTCATGGGGGTTCCGGCGGGGGGTTGCCGCGAATTGCGGGGGGGGGGGGGGGGCGGTCACGGGGGGGTGCCGCGAATCGACTAAGGGGGGGTTGCGGGGGGTGTGACGCGAATCGCCACAAGAAAAAAATCAACACAGAAAGGTCAACACATGTAAATGTTGACATAAGTGTGGCACTTCATTGGTGTCCATGTCGACACATGAGAATGAATATGAAAATATTCAAAAAATGACAAAAAAACTTCAAAAACTCATGTCAACCTTTTTCATTGTCGACCATAGCCATGTCAGTGTTTTCCATATGCAATTTAATTCTGGAGCTGCCGCGAATCACGGGGGGGTGCCGCGAATTGCGGGAGGGGGGGTCGCGGGGGTGGGTGCCGCGAATCGCGGGAGGGCGGGGTTCACAGGGGTTCCGGTGGGGGGTTGCCGCGAATTGCGGGAGGTGGGGGGTCACGGGGGGTGCCGCGAATCGCCACAAGAAAAAATCAACACAGAAAGGTCAACACATGTAAATGTTGACATAAGTGTGCCACTTCATTGGTGTCCATGTCGACACATGACAATGAATATGAAAAAATTAAAAAAATTAAAAATAAATCTTCAAAAACTCATGTCAACCTTTTTCATTGTCGACCATAGCCATGTCAGTGTTTTGCATGTGCCATTTAATCCTGGGGCTGCTGCGAATTGCGGGTGGGGGGGGGTGTGCCGCGAATCGCGGGAGGGGGTTCGCAGGGGGGGTGCCGCCAATCGTGCAAGGGGGGGGTCGCGGGGGGGGGGTTTCTTTTTGCCGCGAATCGCGGGAGGGAGGTCGCGGGGGGGTGTGTTTTTTCCGCGAATCGGGGGGGGGGGGGGGTCACGGGGGAGGGTTTGCCGCGATTCGCGGGAGGGGGGGTCGCGGGGTGGTGGTTATGCCGCGAATTGCGGGAGGGGTCGTGGGGGGGTTCTTTTTGCAGCGAATCGTGGGAGGGGGGGTCGCGGGGAAGCGGGTGTTTTTGCCGCGAATAGCGGGAGGGGGGGGGGGTTTGCCGCAAATCGCGGGAGGGGGGGCGCTCACCTGGTGGCTGAGTAGCAGTGCTGGGCAACATGGGAAGGCAGTGGGTGTCTGGCACTGTCTGTGGGCTCACTGGGCTGGTTCTCTGTCACATACCTCCCAACATGACCCTCTCCAGGAGGGACACAATGCTCTGTTTCTAGACTTCCCCTTAATGTATGATTGCCATCACCTGTTTTAAACAGGTTAATTTCTCAGAAAGGTGTTCAGCACAGATGAAGGCAATCACACATTAAGAGGAAAGTCCAGGAACAGAGCGTTATAGACACAGACACCCACTTTGAGTGACAGATGTAGCCAAATATATAGGAGATAGTGTGTGGGTGTGTGTTAAAACAAGAAAAATAAAGGATAATCTTCCCAACCTTGTGCTGTGTGAGTTTCCTGATTTGGATCTCACACAGCACACTTCACCCTACTAAGGCTAGAGTCTGTGTTGTGACTCATACTTAATAAATCAGAAATAGAGGATCTTATACATTGGTGGCGACTTTTTCAAATTCAGACCATTCCTAGATTCTGAAGTCGGTCTAAGGACCCCATGGAATATTAACATTTTTGAGAAAATGAAAGGGGTCTACTGACCATATTGCCCCTTATGAAGTCACGTGTGTGACGAAACGCGTTGGGCCACATGTGTTTTCGACATCTTACAACGGTGAACAAAGCATTATTATATTGAACCAATGGATTATCTGAATTATTATTAAATTTGTGTTGACCGGTGTCCTCCACGGCTTCCGAGGTTGGAGTTTCCCCGAGCGCAATCCAGCGCCTGAGGTCTTCCCCTAATCAGCTTCTGGTGGAGCACATTTGGAGCAGTGTGCCCCGGGTATTGTTTTAGGTCATGTGGTAGCCAGTCCACAGAGTTTGTTTTAATGGTACGAGCATTCGCTTATACTTTTAATTGGACTTACTTGTCTCCTAAAATAAAACTGTCGTTTATGTGCACCATGGAGCGCCCCTCTTTTCTTCTGTTTTTCTCAGATTTGATCATCCTTGACCCTGGATGCCGTGTATTGTTGGAAAAGGGAGCTGCAGTCTTATATTGGACTTTGGTAATATCCCCCTGATCAAGGGTGTTTGTACTGGAGCAAAATTGGATTATATTACTAGTCAGCGCCGTTCACACTGAACTCTTTCATATATATATATATATATATGTAGCTGTGCGAGCCGGCACTCCCAGAATAAAGGGATAAGTGCCCCGGGTGCCTTCCAACGTATTAGTAAAGCAGAAAGAAATGGTGTCACTCTAGGGGGCTTGGTAGAAATAGTAGACTTTTATATACAAAATATCATATGAGTAACATGTCAATTCAGTAGTCGACGTTTCAATGCTATGGCAGCATTTTCATCAAGACATGACATGCGATACAACAAGAAACGAGTGAAAACAGCAAAGATATAAATACACTTACCAGGCTGGTCCGTCCGGTGGCCGGGTGCACGCCGTCCCTCCCCTATGACAGGGCCGTAACAGAGTAGCCTGGGAGACCTGTGTAGTTGACGCCCCCAGCCACCGGACGTCATCCTGTGTAACCAAGCAACCAATATAAACAACAACGTGCGTATAGAAAAAACAGACCGCTCAATAGGAGCTGTGCTGAACACACTGAGAATAATAACATGCTAAGCGAAGCGGTGTCAGCAGAACGCTGCTGCAGGGATATAACACATAACAAGACCTGTGCAGACTGATAATGTCAATAAAGGACACTCCAATTGAAGCATTCATTCAAACCATTAGGTTTGCTGGTTTGTAACCTATGGATCCATCTGGATTCCAATTTGAGGAGGGCTCCATCTCTATCGCCTCCACGGCGAAAAGGGGAAACATCTATTAAAATTAATTTTAAATCGGTGATCCGATGACCCGCCTCCAAGAAATGACGGGCCACAGGTTGGTCGGCCGATTTACTCTGGATAGTGTTCTTGATTGCCGATCGGTGCAGGGCCATTCTGTCACGGATTGTACGGATGGTCTTACCAACATAATGTAATTGGCATGGACAGAATAATAAGTACACGACATGTGTCGTTAAACACGTGAGGATGTGTTTGATGGGAATGATGGATTGATTGATCGGATGTTTAAATGTCTTACATGCTATTAAATTTTTGCAGGTAGTGCAACTGAGGCATTTGTAACAACCCGGCAATTTAGTGAGAAAATTGGATGGTGGTGGTGGTGGTATATCAAAGCCAGTGATATCTGCATGTACAACACGATCTTTAATGTTGCGGCCCCTGGTATAACAAGCCATAGGCCTTTTGTTTTGTAATCCAGGTAGAGAGCTGTCCGTTTTGATTATCGGCCAAAGAGCCTTCCCATCAAACACATCCTCACGTGTTTAACGACACATGTCGTGTACTTATTATTCTGTCCATGCCAATTACATTATGTTGGTAAGACCATCCGTACAATCCGTGACAGAATGGCCCTGCACCGATCGGCAATCAAGAACACTATCCAGAGTAAATTGGCCGACCAACCTGTGGCCCGTCATTTCTTGGAGGCGGGTCATCGGATCACCGATTTAAAATTCATTTTAATAGATGTTTCCCCTTTTCGCCGTGGAGGCGATAGAGATGGAGCCCTCCTCAAATTGGAATCCAGATGGATCCATAGGTTACAAACCAGCAAACCTAATGGTTTGAATGAATGCTTCAATTGGAGTGTCCTTTATTGACATTATCAGTCTGCACAGGTCTTGTTATGTGTTATATCCCTGCAGCAGCGTTCTGCTGACACCGCTTCGCTTAGCATGTTATTACTCTCAGTGTGTTCAGCACAGCTCCTATTGAGCGGTCTGTTTTTTCTATACGCACGTTGTTGTTTATATTGGTTGCTTGGTTACACAGGATGACGTCCGGTGGCTGGGGGCGTCAACTACACAGGTCTCCCAGGCTACTCTGTTACGGCCCTGTCATAGGGGAGGGACGGCGTGCACCCGGCCACCGGACGGACCAGCCTGGTAAGTGTATTTATATCTTTGCTGTTTTCACTCGTTTCTTGTTGTATCGCATGTCATGTCTTGATGAAAATGCTGCCATAGCATTGAAACGTCGACCACTGAATTGACATGTTACTCATATGATATTTTGTATATAAAAGTCTACTATTTCTACCAAGCCCCCTGGAGTGACACCGTTTCTTTCTGATATATATATATATATTTATTACATTCAGTCTGCATCAGATAAATCACGTGATTTATCTGTGACGCAAATTGGATGTAAAAAATGGCACATCAAGTGTCAAATTGTATGTAGGCCTCCTGGGGAAGTTGAAGTGAAATAAGATGCAATTTTAGAGGTCAGATAAACCTCATAGTGTATGGGGGCCTTAAGTCAGTGTATCTGTGTAAGAGATGATGTGCCGTATTACTGCGTACCATCTGTAAGTCGGTGTATCTGTGTAAGAGATGATGTGCAGTATTACTGCGTACCATCTGTAAGTCGGTGTATCTGTGTAAGAGATGATGTGCAGTATTACTGCGTACCATCTGTAAGTCAGTGTATCTGTGTAAGAGATGATGTGCCGTATTACTGCGTACCATCTGTAAGTCAGTGTATCTGTGTAAGAGATGATGTGCCGTATTACTGCGTACCATCTGTAAGTCAGTGTATCTGTGTAAGAGATGATGTGCCGTATTACTGTGTACTATCTGTAAGTCGGTGTATCTGTGTAATAGATGATGTGCCGTATTACTGCGTACTATCTGTAAGTCGGTGTATCTGTGTAAGAGATGATGTGCCGTATTACTGCGTACCATCTGTAAGTCAGTGTATCTGTGTAAGAGATGATGTGCCGTATTACTGCGTACCATCTGTACGTCAGTGTATCTGTGTAAGAGATGATGTGCCGTATTACTGTGTACTATCTGTAAGTCGGTGTATCTGTGTAAGAGATGATGTGCCGTATTACTGCGTACCATCTGTAAGTCAGTGTATCTGTGTAAGAGATGATGTGCCGTATTACTGCGTACCATCTGTACGTCAGTGTATCTGTGTAAGAGATGATGTGCCGTATTACTGCGTACTATCTGTAAGTCGGTGTATCTGTGTAAGAGATGATGTGCCGTATTACTGCGTACCATCTGTAAGTCAGTGTATCTGTGTAAGAGATGATGTGCCGTATTACTGCGTACCATCTGTAAGTCGGTGTATCTGTGTAAGAGATGATGTGTCGTATTACTGTGTACTATCTGTAAGTCAGTGTATCTGTGTAAGAGATGATGTGCCGTATTACTGCGTACCAACTGTATGTCAGTGTATCTGTGTAAGAGATGATGTGCCGTATTACTGCGTACCATCTGTAAATAAGTGTATCTGTGTAAGAGATGATCTGCCGTATTACTGCGTACTATCTGTAAGTCGGTGTATTTGTGTAAGAGATGATGTGCCGTATTACTGCGTACCATCTGTAAGTCAGTGTATCTGTGTAAGAGATGATGTGCCATATTAGTCCCATATTACTGCGTACTATCTGTAAGTCAGTGTATCTATGTAAGAGATGATGTGCCGTATTACTGCGTACCATCTGTAAGTCAGTGTATCTGTGTAAGAGATGATGTGCCGTATTACTGCGTACCATCTGTAAGTCAGTGTATCTGTGTAAGAGATGTTGTGCCGTATTACTGCGTACCATCTGTAAGTCGGTGTATCTGTGTAAGAGATTATGTGCCGTATTACGGCGTACCATCTGTAAATCAGTGTATCTGTGTAAGAGATGATCTGCCGTATTACTGCGTACTATCTGTAAGTCGGTGTATCTGTGTAAGAGATGATGTGCCGTATTACTGCGTACCATCTGTAAGTCAGTGTATCTGTGTAAGAGATGATGTGCCATATTAGTCCCATATTACTGCGTACTATCTGTAAGTCAGTGTATCTGTGTAAGAGATGATGTGCCGTATTACTGTGTACTATCTGTAAGTCAGTGTATCTGTGTAAGAGATGATCTGCCGTATTACTGCGTACCATCTGTAAGTCGGTGTATCTGTGTAAGAGATGATGCGCCGTATTACTGCGTACCATCTGTAAGTCGGTGTATCTGTGTAAGAGATGATGTGCCGTATTACTGCGTACCATCTGTAAGTCAGTGTATCTGTGTAACAGATGATGTGCCGTATTACTGCGTACCATCTGTAAGTCAGTGTATCTGTGTAAGAGATGATGTGCCGTATTACTGCGTACCATCAGTAAGTCAGTGTATCTGTGTAAGAGATGATGTGCCGTATTACTGCGTAACATCTGTAAGTCAGTGTATCTGTGTAAGAGATGATGTGCCGTATTACTGCGTACCATCTGTAAGTCAGTGTATCTGTGTAAGAGATGATGTGCCGTATTACTGCGTACTATCTGTAAGTCGGTGTATCTGTGTAAGAGATGATGTGCCGTATTAGTCCCATATTACTGCGTACTATCTGTAAGTCGGTGTATCTGTGTAAGAGATGATGTGCCGTATTACTGCGTACCATCTGTAAGTCAGTGTATCTGTGTAAGAGATGATGTGCCGTATTACTGTGTACCATCTGTAAGTCAGTGTATCTGTGTAAGAGATGATGTGCCGTATTACTGTGTACCATCTGTAAGTCAGTGTATCTGTGTAAGAGATGATCTGCCGTATTACTGCGTACCATCTGTAAGTCGGTGTATCTGTGTAAGAGATGATGAGCCGTATTACTGCATACCATCTGTAAGTCGGTGTATCTGTGTAAGAGATGATGTGCCGTATTACTGCGTACTATCTGTAAGTCGGTTTATCTGTGTAAGAGATGATGTGCCGTATTACTGCGCACTATCTGTAAGTCGGTGTATCTGTGTAAGAGATGATGTGCCGTATTACTGCGTACCATCTGTAAGTCGGTGTATCTGTGTAAGAGATGATGTGCCGTATTACTGCGTACCATCTGTAAGTCGGTGTATCTGTGTAAGAGATGATGTGCCGTATTACTGCGTACCATCTGTAAGTCGGTGTATCTGTGTAAGAGATGATGTGCCGTATTACTGCGTACTATCTGTAAGTCAGTGTATCTGTGTAAGAGATGATGTGCCGTATTACTGCGTACCATCTGTAAGTCAGTGTATCTGTGTAAGAGATGATGTGCCGTATTACTGCGTACCATCTGTAAGTCAGTGTATCTGTGTAAGAGATGATGTGCCGTATTACTGCGTACCATCTGTAAGTCAGTGTATCTGTGTAAGAGATGATGTGCCGTATTACTGCGTACTATCTGTAAGTCAGTGTATCTGTGTAAGAGATGATGTGCCGTATTACTGCGTACCATCTGTAAGTCAGTGTATCTGTGTAAGAGATGATGTGCCGTATTACTGCGTACCATCTGTAAGTCAGTGTATCTGTGTAAGAGATGATGTGCCGTATTACTGCGTACTATCTGTTAGTCAGTGTATCTGTGTAAGAGATGATGTGCTGTATTACTGTGTACTATCTGTAAGTCAGTGTATCTGTGTAAGAGATGATGTGCCGTATTACTGTGGGTACTTGTGGAGTATCACGGCTCCCATCGTATGCCATATGTAGTGGCATACGATGCGATGCGATTTTCACTGATTTTTGAGCATTTTTGGTCAAAAATCGTATGCGATCGCATCGGATGCCATACGATGCGATGGCATACGTTTTTAATCTTAAATGCATCCAAATGCATTTAAATTATTATGAAACATGTTAATTGGCCCCCAAATGTCATTTTTCACTGTGTACCACCCCCAATATCAACGCCAACCCGAAGCGTGGCGAGGGGCGGCGGTACGCGTCCTACGACCTTTTCATACCCCCACTATCCACGTCGGCGTGGAGTTGAGAATAGAAAGTGTGGCGAGCGCAGCGAGCCCGAAGCGTGGCGAGCGCAGCCGGATACCTGTGAAGCCCGCGAGGGGACGCGTATAGCTGTGAAGGTATCCGCGTCCCCTCACTGCGCTCGCCACGCTTCGGGCTCGGTGGCTCGCCACACTTTCTATTCTCAACTCCATGCCGACGTGGATAGTGGGGGTATGAAAAGGTCGTAGGACGCGTACCGCTGCGCTCGCCACGCTTCGGGTTGACGTTGATAGTGGGGGTGGTACACTATGAAAAATGGCATTTGGGGGCATTTCACAAGTTCACTACACATTTCAATGCATTTTGATGCATTTCAGTGCAAAATCAGGTGCGATCGCATCGCATGCGATTTGATCGTATGCGATGCGATTTTTTAGCATACGATCAGCATATTTGTTCCTGAATCGCTGGTCGCAATCACACCTTACACACGATCAAGGTCGTGGGAGCCGTGATACTCCACAAGTACCTTACTGTGTACTCTCTGTAAGTCAGTGTATCTGTGTAAGAGATGATGTGCCGTATTACTGTGTACCATCTGTAAGTCAGTGTATCTATGTAAAGGCCCCCATACATTATGCCGACTTGTCCTAAGGACAAGTCGCCCCCGATTTCCCCCTGAGCTCCCCAGGGGAGCTTGATCAGATTTGGCACTTGATGTGCCATTATTACATGTGATAAATCGGATGCGATTTATCACATGCAAAAAAAAAACCTGGGGAAGCGACAGCAGAGGAGGGTCCAGGAGAGTTGTACAGGCAGGCGGGGATCGGAGAGCAGGGTCCGGTCCGAGGGATTGGCAGCGACAGGCTGAGAGAGGGGTCCGGTCCGGGGGAGCTTCAGGGGGGGACCACAGACGCAAATCAGAGACCGGGGGCGAGGGGGGAGAATAGGAAGAAATCCTATTTAAAAGACTGGGCGGCCGCTGATTGGCTGAGAGCTCAGCCAATCAGCGGCCGCCCAGTCTTTTGAATAGGATTTCTTCCTATTCTCCCGCCGCGCCCCCGGTCTCTGCTCTGCATCTGCGGTCCCCGTCTGCCGTTACATCTCCTGCCGCTCCCAGCCTGCTCCTGCCGCTCCCCCGGACTGGTCCCCGAGAGGGGGGTGGGGGGTCAGGCTAGCGCCCACGGCCACACAAGGTACCCATAGATATATCGGATCTGAAACATCGTGGGGACCCACGATGTGCCCAAGATGGGTCAGATTCCGATATATCTTATGTTTAGCAGGTCCGACACCCTGATCCGATTCGATGCGCGCGGGAACGCGCATCAGATCAGATGTCACAAACTTCTGATTTTGGGCCGATTTCACCAGATTTATCTGCCCAAAGAGCCGAAATCGGGTGAAATCGGCTCAAAATCACATAGTGTATGGGGGCCTTTAGAGATGATGTGCCGTGTTACTGCGTACCATCTGTAAGTCAGTGCATCTGTGTAAGAGATGATGTGCCGTATTACTGCGTACCATCTGTAAGTCAGTGTATCTGTGTAAGAGATGATGTGCAGTATTACTGCGTACCATCTGTAAGTCAGTGCATCTGTGTAAGAGATGATGTGCAGTATTACTGCGTACCATCTGTAAGTCGGTGTATCTGTGTAAGAGATGATGTGCCGTGTTACTGCGTACCATCTGTAAGTCAGTGCATCTGTGTAAGAGATGATGTGCAGTATTACTGCGTACCATCTGTAAGTCAGTGTATCTGTGTAAGAGATGATGTGCCGTATTACTGCGTACCATCTGCAAGTCAGTGTATCTGTGTAAGAGATGATGTGCCGTATTACTGTGTACTATCTGTAAGTCGGTGTATCTGTGTAAGAGATGATGTGCCGTATTACTGCGTACCATCTGCAAGTCAGTGTATCTGTGTAAGAGAGGATCTGCCATATTACTGCGTACCATCTGTAAGTCAGTGTATCTGTGTAAGAGATGATGTGCCGTATTACTGTGTACTATCTGTAAGTCAGTGTATCTGTGTAAGAGATGATGTGCCGTATTACTGTGTACCATCTGTAAGTCAGTGTATCTGTGTAAGAGATGATGTGCCGTATTACTGTGTACCATCTGTAAGTCAGTGTATCTGTGTAAGAGATGATGTGCCGTATTACTGTGTACCATCTGTAAGTCAGTGTATCTGTGTAAGAGATGATGTGCCGTATTACTGCGTACCATCTGTAAGTCGGTGTATCTGTGTAAGAGATGATGTGCCGTATTACTGTGTACCATCTGTAAGTCAGTGTATCTGTGTAAGAGATGATGTGCCGTATTACTGTGTACCATCTGTAAGTCAGTGTATCTGTGTAAAGGCCCCCATACATAGAGCCGACTTGTCCTTAGGACAAGTCGGACCCAATTCTCCTCCGAGCCGCCCGGCAGCTCCCCGGGAGGCTCACATACGATTTAGGACTAGATGTGCCATTTTTTACATGTGATAAATCGCATGCGATTTATCACATGTAAAAAAAATAACAGGGAGCTGCAGGGCGGTGAGGAGCAGTGGGGGCGGGTAGCGGCGGCTCTGAAATGAGTGGCCGGCTGGGGAGGTAGCAGTGGGGCAGCAGCATTATCAGATCAGTCGGGGGGCGGTGACCAGCAGTCTCCACTGTCCAGCGCCGTAGCGGGCAGGCAGCGGCGGCTATTACATCTTTAAAATAATGTGTCAAATGACTCTCCGGCTTTTGATTGGCTGAGATTGGCTGAAAGTGCTCTCAGCCAATCAAAAGCCGGATAGTCATTTGACATGTTATTTTAAAGTTGTAATTGCTGCGGCTGCTGCCCGCCCGCTACGGCGCTGGACACAGCGGACACTAATGATCATTCTGGCCACCACCGCCCGCCCCACCGATTGCAATGGATCTTATGTCCCACCGGTCCGACCCCTGGGGTCGGGTCCGATACGCACGGGACCGCGCATCGGACCCGACACCATGTCATGAAGAAACTATTTGGTCCGACTTAACGAGCCGATTGATCGCAATCGGCCGAAATCGGACCAAATCGGCTAGATGTATGCCCACCTTTAGAGATGATGTGCCGTATTACTGCGTACTATCTGTAAGTCGGTGTATCTGTGTAAGAGATGATGTGCCGTATTACTGCGTACTATCTGTAAGTCGGTGTATCTGTGTAAGAGATGATGTGCCGTATTACTGCGTACCATCTGTAAGTCGGTGTATCTGTGTAAGAGATGATGTGCCGTATTACTGTGTACTATCTGTAAGTCTGTGTATCTGTGTAAGAGATGATGTGCCGTATAACTGTGTACTATCTGTAAATCAGTGTACTATATACTTATTATGCTGCTGTTATATTCTATGTGAACGATATTACCCTCTGCACATAAGGGTTCATTCAGACCTGATCGCACAACCACCAATTTGCATTCAGCTGAATATCGATGAACTGAGCATGAGTACGTTCGCAAGGCGATTGACAGGAAGTAGACATTGAGGTTTGAAACTAAGGGAGTGCTATGAAAAACACATGGGTGCCTGGAAATAAGCTAGGTGTACCTGAGCGTGTTAGGGGAGGGTGTGTGACGTCAGCACCAGGCCGGATACGCCTGTATTAGGGGAGGGTGTGTGACGTCAGCACCAGGCCGGATACGCCTGTATTAGGGGAGGGTGTGTGACGTCAGCACCAGGCCGGATACGCCTGTATTAGGGGAGGGTGTGTGACGTCAGCACCAGGCCAGATACACCTGTATTAGGGGAGGGTGTGTGATGTGAGCACCAGGCCGGATACGCCTGTATTAGGGGAGGGTGTGTGACGTCAGCACCAGGCCGGATACGCCTGTATTAGGGGAGGGTGTGTGATGTCAGCAGCAGGCCGGATATGCCTGTATTAGGGGAGGGTGGGTGATATAAGCACTGGGCTGGATATGACTGGACCAGTGTAACAATAATCCGATGGTGAACGGCTTACGACGGGATTTGGACATATTTGCACACCTGCGCATAGCTTCACACACCGCACACATTTATGCACAAGGCGGGATATCACTCTAGCGGGCCGGAGTCTTACCTGAACTGTGGCCGCTGCAAATTCACAACCCTGCGATCAGATCTGAATCAGCCCCATAGTAACAATTTGCTGCAATATATAGTAATTAGGCTTCTCATATATTAGATACAATATACATATAAATGACATTGTCTCCCATTATACTGAATTGGCATTCCTTATCAGCAGACCAGACTGTCATTCCACTGTCATTCCTTTTAGTATGTCCCGTACTACTTAGTATCCCCAAGTGTTACACAGACTGAGGATAATGGTATGACAGTAGCACCTGCCTATCTCAGGATTACTGATAGTAAATATCACACAATGTGCCTTATGTGGAATTGCTGCACACAAATACATGTACGGCGGTGTCACATATACAGAGGGGGATTTCCCTGTACACGGCTGCAGCTTGTTCAGCCCACGGACTCCTAGCAATCAGGATCTCTCTATTACGGAGCACCACATACACTGTATACAGCCATATGTACACTACTGTGGGTATATCCCTCTTATATTCTCACACTGGTGTAGTACACATATCACCAATTATATACAAGGCTGATTATACACATATTTATCAGCACAATAGGCTAGTGATGATGCCCATCTACACCATAATACCTGCTATATAAAAGGAATAATACTGTGCCACAGGGGCCACACACTGCTGGTAACAAGCCTATGGCAGAGGGTGGGACAGGGCCCCAGTCACTGTATCGGTATATACAGCTATTATATCCCCCCTCAGCCACAGCCCCACAGCACACGTGTAAGGCCGGAAGGCGCCGTCTCCCCAGCAGCAGCTCCCGGGGGTCACCCGCTACCCATACCCTCTCACCCCTGTTTATGGGGACACTCACCCGAGGACTGCTCTCTCCCAGACACAACAGCAGGTTACACACGCCGCACTTCCGGATTGTGCGTACCACTGTACTTCCGGATTGTGCGTTCCACCGTACTCCGCCCTCGCTCTGAGTTCCAGGGTCCAGGAATGTTTCAATTGTCCATAACAAGACAAGTTGCGGGTTGCGGAGGAGGCAGCAGGGAGGACCCAGTGTTGAGTCCGGCAGCAGCGGCAGGTAATTGCATCTAGTATTATTGTTACATTCTAATATAATGTTAAATAGGTGGCGCAGACTGTGGTGCTCCGTGATGATAATGCAGGTGGAGCAGACTGGTGTATTATATATGGATATCAGACACAGTTCCCAACTCCTGGGCTCCACAGTAATGTATGGTCATTTTTGGTAACGTATGGTAATGTAGGGTTGCAGTCGTGCACTTGTGTTAATAAGGATGTGTATCATGGGGCCAACAGTGTCTAATCTGGCCCAGAAAGGTCAACACAAGCAAAGGATCAACATGTAAAAAGTTGACACATTAAAAGGCGGAATGAGTTTTTCATGATTTTTTGTGTGAATGTTGACACTTGCGCACGTGACACCCCCTTAGTGTAACACTTCCCTCCCCATCCTTCTGGTCATGTGACTCCGCTACTGGATCACTCAGCACTTTACTGTTTACAAACTCAGTCCATATGATGTCTAAAAACCTAATATATATCGTAGCTATTTGAAAGGTGATGAAACTGGGGCGACCACACCAACAAATGCTCAGTGATGTGGAGTGCACTGTGTGAGAGGGCCTCAGATGAGGCAGTGACTGTCTAGTGTGCACCATGTTTCTGTTATTGCCAGAGGGGTGAGGTTGTTTAAAAGAAAGAAAACATAGATGAGGCCAGTTTGTCTGCATTCCATCCTGCACAATGAAAGGATCTGTAACACTATCTTTAACGCTATTAGAGAAGGGTGATGTGTGTTATGTTTTCTGGATTCCTGTAGTATTCTGAATTAGTTTTTCATTGAAGGGGGGGGGGGAACAACTTAGAGGTAAATCAACTAATAGATGCCAAAGACGCAATTAATTTAAATAAAAAATAATGTGATTGTAAGATATCTGTGATTTTATATATTTTATCAATTAGGGAGAAGATCTGTGTGATATTATGGGGGAAGATACAGAGGGGGAAGAGATGGATATGAGGGGTGACCAGCAGTGTAAGGAGGAAGAAATCCCTACAGATACCAGCACAGGTGAGGAATAATCACTTATTACAGAGAGTCACATATTCTCCTTGTTCTGTCATTACAGCAGCCTCTTATCCCGCACCCTCCTCTGTCACTACAGCAGCCTCTTATCCTGCACCCTCCTCTGTCACTACAGCAGCCTCTTATCCTGCACCCTCCTCTGTCACTACAGCAGCCTCTTATCCCGCACCCTCCTCTGTCACTACAGCGGCCTCTTATCCCGCACCCTCCTCTGTCACTACAGCGGCCTCTTATCCCGCACCCTCCTCTGTCACTACAGCAGCCTCTTATCCTGCACCCTCCTCTGTCAATACAGTAGCCTCTTATCCCGCACCCTCCTCTGTCACTACAGCGGCCTCTTATCCTGCACCCTCCTCTGTCCCTACAGCGGCCTCTTATCCTACACCCTCCTCTGTCACTACAGCGGCCTCTTATCCTACACCCTCCTCTGTCACTACAGCGGCCTCTTATCCTACACCCTCCTCTGTCAGTACAGCGGCCTCTTATCCCGCACCCCCCTCTGTCACTACAGCGGCCTCTTATCCCGCACCCTCCTCTGTCACTTCAGCGGCCTCTTATCCTACACCCTCCTCTGTCACTACAGCGGCCTCATATCCCGCACCCTCCTCTGTCACTACAGCGGCCTCTTATCCCGCACCCTCCTCTGTCACTACAGCAGCCTCTTATCCCGCACCTTCCTCTGTCACTACAGCGGCCTCTTATCCCGCACCCTCCTCAGTCACTACAGCGGCCTCTTATCCCGCACCCTCCTCTGTCACTACAGCGGCCCCTTATCCCGCACCCTCCTCTGTCACTACAGCAGCCTCTTATCCCGCACCCTCCTCTGTCACTACAACGGCCTCTTATCCTGCACCCTCCTCTGTCACTACAACGGCCTCTTATCCTGCACCCTCCTCTGTCACTACAGCGGCCTCTTATCCCGCACCCTCCTCAGTCACTACAGCGGCCTCTTATCCTGCACCCTCCTCTGTCACTACAGCGGCCTCTTATCCCGCACCCTCCTCTGTCACTACAACGGCCTCTTATCCTGCACCCTCCTCTGTCACTACAGCGGCCTCTTATCCCGCACCCTCCTCAGTCACTACAGCGGCCTCTTATCCTGCACCCTCCTCTGTCACTACAGCGGCCTCTTATCCCGCACCCTCCTCTGTCACTACAGCAGCCTCTTATCCTGCACCCTCCTCTGTCACTACAGCGGCCTCCTCTGTCACTACAGAAGACACTTATCCCACACCCTCCTTTGTCACTACAGCAGCCTCTTATCCCGCACCCTCCTCTGTCACTACAGCGGCCTCTTATCCCGCACCCTCCTCTGTCACTACAGCGGCCTCTTATCCCGCACCCTCCTCAGTCACTACAGCGGCCTCTTATCCTGCACCCTCCTCTGTCACTACAGCGGCCTCTTATCCTGCACCCTCCTCTGTCACTACAGAAGACACTTATCCCACACCCTCCTTTGTCACTACAGCAGCCTCTTATCCCGCACCCTCCTCTGTCACTACAGCGGCCTCTTATCCCGCACCCTCCTCTGTCACTACAGCGGCCTCTTATCCCGCACCCTCCTCAGTCACTACAGCGGCCTCTTATCCCGCACCCTCCTCTGTCACTACAGCGGCCTCTTATCCTACACCCTCCTCTGTCACTACAGCAGCCTCTTATCCCACACCCTCCTCAGTCACTACAGCGGCCTCTTATCCTGCACCCTCCTCTGTCACTACAGCGGCCTCTTATCCTGCACCCTCCTCTGTCACTACAGAATACCTGTCATGCCTGAGGTCTGGAGCTGACCTGGTGAGGACTCAGGCATAGGGGCTGACGTGTGTGTATAAACCTGGGAGGACTAGACTTAGTGAGGGCTTCTGAGCATTGGCCGCCTGAAGGCATGACCAAAAATGAAGTCTTTAGGTATGAATAAAATAAGTCTTTTTTATTAAAGCACGCAATAGATATGACAACACACAGCGGCAGATGGTAATAAGACTTAATGCAGGAGTCGGGTGCACCCAATGAAAGCACACTGGTAAGTAGTAACAGTCCTCAATGGCACAGGGAGTCAGTATGAATGCTGATGATAATAGTATCAATGCTAAACTCTCACAGATGGTGCAGGGTTAGAACAGTGATGAAGTCCCAAGGATGCAGATAGAAGCCAGCATGAAGACTCATAAGGTGGCTAGATGTTACTGACCAGATGGTGCAATGATGGGTAACTGATGAGCAGGATCGGTGGTGAGACACTGATGGTTAGCAGGATTGATGGCAGAACATATATGGAGGCAGGATCGATGTTGGAACATCAATAATAGCAGGATCAATGGTGGACCACCGAGCCATCAGCCCCCATTATACTCCTGCTCTCCTCCTCACATCATGTCACTGTGTGTTACCAGCCCAGAGATCTGACCAGTCTCCTCCCCACACTCTCTGGTGTATCTCGTACATCAGGAGCCATCAGCACCTATTATACTCCTGCTCTCCTCCTCACATCATGTCACTGTGTGTTACCAGCCCAGAGATCTGACCAGTCTCCTCCCCGCACTCTCTGGTGTATCTCATACATCAGCAGCCATCAGCCCCTATTATACTCCTGCTCTCCCCCTCACATCATGTCACTGTGTGTTACCAGCCCAGAGATCTGACCAGTCTCCTCCCCACACACTCTGGTGTATATCATACATCAGGAGCCATTAGCCCCTATTATACTCCTGCTCTCCCCCTCACATCATGTCACTGTGTGTTACCAGCCCAGAGATCTGACCAGTCTCCTCCCCACACTCTCTGGTGTATCTCATACATCAGGAGCCATCAGCCCCTATTATATTCCTGCTCCCCCTCACATCATGTCACTGTGTGTTACCAGCCCAGAGATCTGACCAGTCTCCTCCCCACACTCTCTGGTGTATCTCATATATCAGGAGCCATCAGTCCCTATTATACTCCTGCTCTCCCCCTCACATCATGTCACTGTGTGTTAAGGCCCCCATACACTATGAGATTTATCTGACCTGTAAAATTGCATCTGATTTCCCTTGAACTTCCCTGGCAGCTTCCCTGGGGGCCTAAATACAATTTGACACTTGACGTGCCATTTTTAACATCCTATTTGCGTCAGATAAATCACATGTGATTAATCACGTGTGATTAATCACGTGATTTATCTGACACAAATTGGATGTGCCATGAGATTTATCTGATGGGATGGCCCTAGGGAGTGGCCTGAACAGTGCTATACCTTGCAGGTATTACTGTTCTGAGAAAAGGAGAATGGCGCTATATGTATATATAGCTGGGGGGGTCGTCATTCGTACAAAAAGACACCAGGCATGGTGCCGCAGCACGACACAAACAAGTCACTCTGGTATTTATATAAGAGAGGTTTGATTCTCTCTGCACCTTGAAAAAGGGTCCACTTGACTCCGAAACGTTGGCTTATACTCCATGCCTGGTGTCTTTTTGTACAGTGCCGCCACTACCCCCTCAAACTATACATAGTGACATAGTTCTGGAGGGAACTGTTTTTTTTTGTTACTAACATTTTGCTCCCTTTATCGGAGTGAAGCACCATGGATGGATGGATATATAGGGATATATATATAGCTAGCAGTGGATTAGTGACGGGACATGTACCAATTAATGCACAGACACAGTGGTCAGGGGGCAACGTATCGGTTTTAATAACCGTTTTCTAGCTTCCAGAAGTCCATGCAGCGATGGGAATCACAAAGGGACGGGTAGCTCTAATTGGGAGAGCTACCCTTTACGTTGCTCATTACATATGCAATGAGCATAGCGACGATCCCATCCCTGTTATCCTCATTGGCCTTGTGCCTCACTCTGGGCCTATTTCAGCTTGAGTTGTAGTTTTGCAAGTAATCGCAAAATGACAACTTCCAGCAGTAGCAGGCGGAGGGCTGCCCAGCACAGGGCAAGACCGTCCTGCACGCCGGGTCTCTTCTCAAGATGCGATCGCGATGCGATCAATGACCCTTAGGCTGCAATCACATTTTTATGAATGTGACCTCAGTTTAAGGCAGGGATGGGGAACCTTCAGTCCTCCAGCTGTTGCTAAACTACACATCCCAGCATGCCCTGCTACAGTTTAGCCATTGAACTATGCTAAAACTGTTGCAGGGCATGCTGGGATGTGTAGTTCAACAACAGCTGGAGTGCTAAAGGTTCCCCACCCCTGGTTTAAGGGGATGCGCATATGCGCTGCTACATGCGCACATTTGCAGATTACAGAAAATATGTATAGATTCCTAATACTGTACATAGAGCTTTAAAATTAAATTTCCAGGTTTCATTCCCCGTAATGCATACAAATGTTGGACACATGAAATATGTGTCCTTGCTGTGACACACGAGCTTCTTGCATACGTCCGGGCTCTGCTGCCAGTTTTGACATTCAGCAGGTGGGGGTCCGTGCTCTGCTGCCCGCACTCACATTCAGCAGGGAAGAGGGGGTCCGGGCTCTGCTCTGCTGGCCACGCTCACATTCAGCAGCACGGAACAGTTTTATCACTGCCGCCCTCTGCCCTCTGTAATCCTCTCCCTCCCGTCACGCCTGTGACGTGCTCCGGCTGCTGCTGATACACTGACCGGGGGTTGGAGGATGTCCGCGCACTTGAAGAAGGTACCCGGAGTTCTTCATATAGATATATCGGATCTGAAACATCGTGGGTGCTAAAAAGCACCCACGATGTGCCTGTGATGGGTCAGATCCCGATATATCTTATGTTCTGCAGGTCCGACCACCTGATCCAATCTGATGAGCACGGGAACGCGCATCAGATTGGATCAGATGTCACAAACATGCGATTTTGGACCGATTTCACCCGATTTATCGGCCCAAAGTGCCAAAATCGGGTAAAATCGGCCCAAAATCGCATAATGTATGGGGGCCTTTACCAGCCCAGAGATCTGACCAGTCTCCTCCCCACACTCTCTGGTGTATCTCATATATCAGGTGCCATCAGTCCCTATTATACTCCTGCTCTCCCCTCACATCATGAGCTGGATGCTTCCAAGTTGTCCCAGCCTGAGGGGAGATACTGGAAGTAAGGAGAAACACTTGGTAGGAGCGGCTGATAGGGGGAGGGTGCCAAAAAGCTTCCCTCCCCACTGAAGCAGAGACTTGGTATCTTCCTACACTCTGTTCTGGCGCCATTTCTCTCCACACTGTGCGGAGCTGGAGGAGGATTTTACACTACAGAACTGAGTGGAAAGTTTCTCCTGGGCAGCGCTTTCCCTGGTGACCGCTGAGGGTCCATTGCAGCAGCGCAGACAGAAGTACTTGGGTATATTATTCGGTACTTGTTTCCTAGCACGGCCACACCGATTTGCATTGGGGTGGTCACGTCGGAAAAATCGCGTCGACGCGATTTTTACATTGAATCAAATGTGAATAGGGTCCCTGGGACCCTATTTTACATTGCCTTCAATGTAAAATATTCCCCAGACCCCCAATTTGACCCCCTCAACGCCACCCCACGATTGACGTCAACCCGAAGCGTGGCGAGCGGCGGCGGTGCGCGTCCTCCGACCTTTTCATACCCCTACTATCCACGTCGGCGTGGAGTTGAGAATATAAAGTGTGGCCTTGAGAATATAAAGTGTGGCGAGAGCAGCCGGCCACCGAGCCCGAAGCGTGGCGAGCGCACGCGTATATCTTCACAGGTATACGCGTCCCCTCGCCACGCTTCGGGCTCGCCACACTTTATATTCTCAATTCCACGCCGACGTGGATAGTAGGGGTATGAAAAGATCGGAGGACGCGGGCTCGCTGCGCTCGCCATGCTTTGGGTTAGCGTCAATCGTGTGGTGACGACGGGGCCATATACAATGTGAAATGGGTCATATTGGCCCATTTCACATTGTTTCCTATGTGAGATGGACTTAATCAAGTCCATCTCATCTTGTGCCATTATAATGGCACAAGACCGACGCGATGCTCCCGATTTCAATGTTAAAAAATATTTTAACATTGAAGCCTATGGCAAAATCGCGGGCATCGCGTCGGTCGCGTCGGGGGCAATGTTAATTGCCGCGACTGACGCGATGCCCGCGATTTTGTCTTTGCCGGCAAAATGGACCTGATTTCAAAGGAAATCGGGTCCATCGCGGGCATCGTGTATCTTAACTTTAAGGTACACGATGTCCCCGATTGTGGCCGTGCTAGGAAACAAGTACCTATTATTCTGTACAAAAGCCTAATATTGTGCACTGTGTGTGTGTTATCATGACAGAAAGGTGTAGTGCTGCTGCTCTTGGGGAGGGAGCGTCTGCCATGTTAATTAACTGCAGGTTTTGTGGAATTAAATTAACTATTGAACAGATGGATCAGGGGGACTTGTGCCCTGCATGTCAGTCTGTGCCCAATGGGGCTCAAGCCCAGAGGTCTGAGCAGCCTGAACCTGCGTGGGTGGCTGCATTAGGGAGATCTATGAATGCCTTAGTACAGGCTTTAAATAGGCAGAGAGATGAGCTTGTTAAATCTCCTAGGCCTTTATCCTCCTCTCAACCGTCTGTCGGCTCTATTACCCCATCTCAGGGGGACTCTGCTCTACTGCAAGTAATGCAGGACACAGCACAGATTGTCCATAAAATGAATACTTTTATGGAGCAGCTTTCCAAGGCTCCTGAGGTAACTTCACCCAGGCACCCTTTATCCACACCTCCCCTTCTTAATTTAGAGTCCGAAGATGAAGGTGAATGTACTGAAGATATGTTTTGGGACCAGAGGGAAGAGTTTGAGTCTTCTGTCCCTGGTATTGAAGATTTAATATTGGCAGTTAAACAAACCTTAAACCTCTCAGATGGAGGATAAAGTGCCAGTTCAGGGTGTATTTTAGAAACAGTGCAGGGATGCAGTTACCTTCCCTTCGGATGAGGGCATGAAAGCACTACTTGGGGATGCATGGAAGACACCTCATAAAAGGCTTCTCATGCTTAAGAGATTTGCCAACATGTACCCCATGCCGGAGAAGCATGTGAAAGTGTGGGAAAAGGTCCCTCTGGTGGATGCAGCTGTTGCTAGGTTGTCTAAGACCACTGCTTTGCCTGTACAAGGGGGTCCTGCCTTCAAAGACCCCGTGGATAAAAAGATCGAAGGCTGTCTGAAAGCTGTGTTTGAAGGGGATGGCTTTACTTTACGTCCGGTCATTGCATCAGCTTGGGTATCCAAGGCCATGATGAAGTGGGCTGATGCTTGGCGTGCTCAGCTTCAGCCAGACACAGAAGCTTTTGCTTTGGCAGAAAAGCTAAAGTGTGCAGTGGAATATGTTAGTGAGGCTGGTGAAGAAAGCGCCAAGATGGAGTCAAAGGTGTCAGCCATTTCTGTGACAGTTAGGAGAGTTCTCTGGCTTAAGGCTTGGTAAGCTGATAGCGAGTCTAAAAAGTCTCTAGAGGCATTGGCTTTCAAAGGAGATTTCTTTTCGGGGCTCAACTGGATTCACTTATTAAACAAGCCACGGGGGGGGGGGGGGGGGTTAAGAGCACTTTCCTCCCCACCACATCTACGAAGCACTCAGTATCAAGGTTTGGGGCATTCAGGTCTTCCTTTCGAGGTGGTGTGTCCCGTAGAGGACAACCAGGCAGAGGAAAGTTTCCCTGTGGCAAAGGAAGGTTGCCCAGATCCCACTTTGGGGCCTTTGCAAAGAAACATTCTTCATAAAGTGAGGATAAGTCCTCAGCATGACAAGGCGGAGACTCCCTGTTCTGGGATCGGAGTGTGTGTGGGGGGGGGGTTGCCTCCTGCAGCATCGGGATGTGTGGTCTCTCTCCACCCCGGACCTTTGGGTTCACTCTATAATTTTGCTGGGTTACAGGATCAATCTCAGGGGAGTCCCTCCAAAGAGTTTTCTCCCAACACCCTTGCCACGAGAAGCTCGCTTGCGGAAAGCCCTCTTGGGGGTGGCAACGGAGTTGTGATCCCGGTACCTCAGGAGGAAAGAAAGATGGGATTTTATTCCATTCTTTTCTTAGTCCCCAAACCGGACGGTTCCTTCTGACCCATTCTAAACCTGAAGTCTTTAAACCTACATCTGTGGGTGGATCACTTCAGGATGGAATCTCTTCGGTCAGTGCTTTTAAGCATAGAACCTGGAGAATTTTTAGCCTCAGTGGACATCCAGGATGCTTATCTACACGTGCCGATATGCAGGGAACATCAATCTTTGCTGTGTTTTGCAATAGGAACAACTCATCTGCCGTTTCAGCCTGAAACTGCAGATGAGTTGTTCCTATTGCAAAACGCCTCTACCCTTCCGACTGGCCACAGCGCCGAGAGTTTTCACAAAGGTGATAGCTGTCATGGCAGCGGCTCTTAGGTTAAAAGGGATTGTGATTATTCCGTACTTGGATGACCTCTTGTTAAGGGCGGAAACGGCAGAGAAGTTGCAGGAACATCTGACGATTGCAACGCAGTTTCTTCGAGACCACGGGTGGATGTTAAATCTGCCAAAGTCTCATTTAACGCCCGCTCAGAAACTCCAGTTTTTGGGTGTGATTTTGGACACACATCAACATCGTGTTTTCCTTCCAGAGTCCAAGGCAGTGGACATTTGCTGGTTGGTGATGGCAATTCTCCAGTCGCCAAATCCCTCTATATGGCAGTTTGAAGCTGTTGGGCAAAATGGTGGCAACATTTGAGACCCTGCAGTATGCGGGGTTTCACTCAAGGCCTTTCCGATGGAACATTCTGTCCAGTTGGTCCGGGAACCCGAAATCAATGAAACAGGAAACACTGCTACTGTTTCAGGAGACAAGGGACTCGTTGATCTGGTGGACAGATTTGGAGTCTCTTCAATTGGGCCATTTCCTTCGTTTGTGGGATTGGTTGGTTGTCACAACAGACGCCAGTCTCAGGGGCTGGGGGGCAGTGGCCCTACACCTCAGATTGCAAGGTCTGTGGTCCAGATCGGAATCAAAACTGCTAATCAACATCCTGGAGCTCCGGGCAGTTTGGATGACACTTCTACAGGCGGAAGAACTTCTGAAGGGGTCGCCCATCTACATACAATTGGGCAATGCCATGGTTGTGGCTTACCTCAACCATCAGGGGGGTACTCGCAGCAAGATGGCCATGCAAGAAGTCTCTTGATTTTTCAGTGGGCAGAAGTGAACATTCCAGCTCTATCAGTGGTGTTCATTCCGGGGATCCGGAATGTGGAGGCGGACTTCCTCAGCAGAGCAGATTTTGAGGAAGGAGACTGGGCATTGCATCAGAAAGTTTTTCAGGACATAGTAGCACTTTGGGGGCTCCCAGAGGTGGACCTGATGGCGTCCAGACACAATTGTGAGGTTCCCAAGTTCTGCTCATGGACCAGGGATCCTATGGCATGGGCAGTGGATGCCATGACTGTTCCTTGGTGCTTCAGCCTCGCGGATATATTTCCTCCATTTCCCATGATTGCTCAAGTCCTCAAGAGAGTGAGGACACAGGGGGTGCAAATCATCTTGTTTGCTCTGGATTGGCCCAGGAGGTCTTGATATTCAGACATACTGAGGTTATCGACGGAATCATGGTGTCTTCCTCTTCGGCCAGATCTACTCAGGCAAGGACCCTTCCTACACCAGGACCTAGCTTGTCTCAATTTGACAGCCTGGCTTTTGAAACCTCCTTATTGAAGAATAAAGGTTTCTCAGATGCTGTTAGCCAAACCATGCTCAGGGCTCGGAAGCCTGTATCAGCAGCAAATTATCATAGGGTTTGGAAAATATATATCCGGTGATGTGAACGTCAGAAGGTACACACCTCTAGGTTTAAGGTTACTAGACCCTAGGAGTTTCTTCAGGATGGTTTTTCGGCAGGGATGAGCTTGCTGTTTTTAAAAATGCAGTTGTCCGCTTTGTCCATATTCTTTCAGAAAAGAGTGGCTCTGTTGAAGTACCTCCATATAGACAGCCGGTGGAACCTTGGGGCCTGTCTCTGGTGTTGTGGGTTCTACAAAAACCTCCATTTGAGCCTTTAAGTTTGGCTGATCTTAAATATCTTTCTTGGAAACTTACCTTTCTATTAGCTATAGCCTCGGCTAGGCGGGATTCGTAATTGGGGGCCTTGTCTTGCAAGTCCCCATTTCAGGTTTTTCATGACGATAGGGCTGTTCTGAGAAGAAAAAAAACGAAGAAATAGACAAAGCGCAGATTCACTGTTGCTTCCAAACATGCAGCTGCTAAATTAGGGGAACTCAGCCCCTATATGTAACGGTAATCAAAAAACCAAAGGAAAGCAGTGCTTTTGAAAGTAACTATTTATTTGAAAAATGAAGATTATAAAAATAATTGTGTGCAATTTATTAAAATAACAATTTTAAACAGTTTTAGGCAATAAATTCATAATACCGGCCGGTGTTAGTATAATTTTAAAACCACAACATATAATATAACATAGTATAGTAACGAGCCCTCTCACAGCTTGAAATAATATGTAATCAGATTAATAATGGTTAGTAATGAATTAGAATACAAAACATGGCATAATTTCAGAGTCTTGGATATATCTGTAGGCTTGGTGGGCAACAGAAATGGATGATATATTCCCTTTAATGAACTCTCTCACCGTTCTGGATGTTAGTTTTCCATATTTTTATATGGACACATATATATATATATATATATATATATATATATATATATATATATATATATATATATATATATATATATATATATATATATATATATATATTAATGATATCAACAGGTCTCCCAATAGTTCTTAAATGGCAATCATGTTCCTGATTTAGTTGTTTAGAAATCATGCAACATGAAAAGAAGGGGACAAAATAAGAGTTTTAAAATACTTGTGAGTGGAGCTCCACTTTTTAGAGGAGGATGTCCGTCACTGTGATCAGCGTCCATGGGTTCCCTCCCGGCCACTGGTGCTTTCCAGAGATGCAGCCTTTTCTGGTGTAGAACCATGGGCAGCAGGGTGTGTAACTGGCCGATGTTCGGAAATGATTGACGCGTTTCCCCGCCTCTCCTTACGAAGGGTCAGCGGCTTCCTCAGAATCTCAGTGAATATTTTTTCCCCTTTTTTTCATGCTGCATGATTCCTAAACAACTAAATCAGGAACATGATTGCCATTTAAGGGGTGTTGTATAGGGGTCCGACAGTCGGGATCCCGACAGTCATTATCCCGACGTCGGGATCCCAACTGGCCAGAACCAGACAGCATGGTGAGTGCAACTAAGCCCCTTCCCGGAAATATCCGTTTACCCACGCCATGTGATTCGGGGTTATAACAAACATACTCCTTATGTCCCCACAAAAGCATCTACACCTATGGGGACATTTACAAATCTTCCTTTTACTTTTGATCTACAAATTTGGACCTATATCGCTGCTTCTAACATCCGAAAACCGGAAGTAGAGAGCGTTCCCATAACAATGGATAACACACAATTGATATAACTGCTGTGATAACTGGATTTTCATGGTTTTAGAATAATGGTTCTTTGCGGACATTTTTTATTATCATTATAAATCTCTGTTAAGTGGATAATTCATACAGAATATGAGTATGAAACCAAAATTTGCATATGTAATGAATTGACTTCACTTCCTGTAAACGGTTGATTGGCTGTTCACCAGTTAAATATCGGCTTCCCACACTACTCCGGCACATCTTGATAAAGGTCCAATGACCGAAACGCGTTGATAATGCCAGAGGAGTGTGAGCAGCCATTTATTCTTGGATGTATGTATGGGACTTCTTTTTAAATTTTTATATATTTTTATTTTTTGTTGGACTTCAAATTGCTTTGAGGTTTTTCCCCAGTGGGACCCCTGTACTTTTTTTTATCTGTCTGGATTAAAAACTGAAACTTTTTAACCATTGGCAACAAAATAATTTTTCGGGGAAACCACGGGTAGAAACAACATTGAGAAACCGAAGAAACCATTAAGAGTTTTCACTCTATCACCACAAGGGTGAGTAAGGTATGCCCTTCATTCTGGCTTACTAGTTTTCCAGAAAAACAGAAATTCACCTTGGAAAGATCTACACATTGGGCTTATCTTTCTTTTCATGTACTACGAATGATCGAATTGTGGTATATGGTCCTATGACGCCACACCCGGTAAAAGAAACCCAGATACGTGGACTACCAAACACTCAAGTGTGAGTTAGGGTACGCCCTTTTCAACTTTTGCACCTTAAAGTTTATTCACTATTGAGGGTGAGTGAGGTGTGCCACATAATTTGGTAGACACCTCCCCCCCTATAATCAAGTTTTATTGTTTTACACATTATATATATTTTTTCCTTTTACATATTTGAGCACATACGACAGAGTGGAAAAAGGTTGTGGTACCTTAAAAGAGAACAAGAATAAAAAAGAAACCTTTATTGGTTTGAACATCACAAAAACATCGTGAGTAGGGGTACGCCCACATTATAAAGATACCTTTATATACTTATTTCACCTTGCGTTCTTGGTGAGGTACGCTGTTTAAAATCTTTTTCAGCACCTCACACACCAATAACACATCTCACATCACTGAATCTACACACGATATGTATTTCTTAGCTCATGAAGGATGGATTCGACCACATCCTAAAAATTTAGATCAGAAATCACAAAGATACCATTATAGGATTTGTATCAACTTGACGTGAGTTGGGTACGCTAGATCGATATTCTTCTCATAACTTAAAAGAGAACTTTGTTCAAAGAAAACACTCAACAGGTTCTAATGATTTTATTATTATTGTTTCCTCCACATGATTAAACTACCTTCACGTGAAACTGAGGATCACAATTGGACACTAACATCACCAGGAGAGACCACGTCACCATAAAGGACTATATCCACGTGTCGATTATAAGTATATATTGCGCCCTATTGTACGAAGTTCCACTTTTTTCTTTCTTTAGCTGGCCTTATGTAAAAAAGAGAAGTGGCCTGACCCAATGTATTTAATTACTCCTAGGTCCAGGACATTGGTGATCAGACCAGAATCCTGAGTTTTCTTGTTTGGACCAGAGTTGACAGATTGTGTTCTACAACCAGCACAGGAGGTAAATCCTTGAGGATATACAGATGGAACCGGCCTCTTGATTGCGGGTCGGAAGGGGACACACACGCACGAGACGCTCGTGCATCCCATTCTGACAGAGCTCCCTGTCGACCCCCCGCTGTCTCCCCCCCCCCCCCTAACCAGACCGATCTCCCTAAAGCAGAGACGGGCAGGGTCTCGCCGCCGAATGACTGGGACATGCATCTCAATCTAATCGAGTCCCTCTCAGCCAACTGGGACATTCTGGCGAGCACCAGCATTGAATGAGAAGTCCTCCATCTTTAGGACCAGCTTGTAGTTGAGGGATCCGGTTTATGTGAAAATAATATCTCATAGTGATGTTGAAACCCTTTTAAAGGCCAACTAATGCTCTTGGAAGAGAAGACATTTGGGCCAAAAGGCCCGGTAAAAGAAAACCCTTATACACAAGGACATTCATCTTTTGAAGCTAATGCTTAGAACTGAATTCTTGGAGCAGCTTTGAAACTCAAGAGAAATGCTATCCACTCATGCACAATGGTGTGATAACAGAAGCATTAATCGAATAGCTCTCAAAAAGAGGCCAAGGGGAGAAGATGTTCTAGACAAGTACAATGTAAGGTACCAGATGAGTAACCCTTGTGACCAAGTAGAACGCCCCGTGTGTGATGTGAAAGGAAGGTGGACGTGTGGATAAGTCTAAAACCCAACTGGAACGATTTTACAAATGAAATCAATTTATGAGACATAGGTGTGACCAACGTTAAGGGAAATTTATGTGCATTATATCTAATTATAAGTGAATAAAATATACATAAACATAAGAATTGTTTCTCGAAAAAAAGTTAAAAGTGAACGTATGCTAGTGCACTAGACTAATATAAAACAATAATGCATCATTCCTGGTATACAGAGGTTTACTGTCCGTTCCTATTTTACCCTTTGAGATTTTCCAAATAAATTAAGATGGTTATTAGTTACCGTCCACCATGGATAGTTGCACAGTCCCGCATTGATGTTTGCCTACTGGGCAGGTGGTTTTGCTGGTGCAGGAGGGGTCCAGTCCACCAATGGAGGATAGCTGGCGGTGTTAGGGCTTGTTGAACAAGACTCCTGTGCTGGGTGGATGAAGGGTAGAGGAACTAGGGCTAGTTCGGATCAGTCCAAAATTTTGAAGATGAAAAAAACAGGAATTTGGCAATGATCGAGAGACTCATCTGTATGCTGTTGATACTCAATTCTATTTTTCCTCCACGGAACTGTCACCATCAGTATTGCTTCATGTCTCTGAATGTCTATCTGACATTTCATCTTGCATGTCATCTCACTCAACATTTCCAAAACAGAATTATATTCCCACCAACCAAGAGTAGTTACCAACCTGATATCTCTATCACTGTTGAGAACACAACAATCAATCCTACTCCACAAGCTCGCTGCCTAGGGGGCCATCCTCGCCTCTGAACTGTCCTCCATTCCTCACAATCAATCTCTCTAAATCATGTTACATGCATCTAAAAAAAACATCCAAAATTAGTCCGTACCTTACACAAGACACTTCAAAAACTAATTCATGCACTCATTATATCACGCATTCATTATTGGGATAGCCTCCTTACCGGTCTTCCCAAGAACAGACTCACACCGCTACAATCCATTTTGAATGCTGCTGCGAGACTGATCTTCCTGGCTAGCCGTCTGCTGATCCGCTCTGTCAGTCCCTCCATTGGTTGCCTGTATATTACTGCATTCAATATAAAATACTTCTACTTACATACAAAGCCATTACTCTGACGACATCGACCTATATCTCTTCACTTATCTCAAAATATATCCCCCACCCGACCTCTCCGCTCTGCACAAGATCTGCGTCTCTCATCCACACTCAGTACTTGCTCCCACTTACACTTGCCGGATGTTTGTCAGGCAGCACCCACCCTATGGAATGCCCTACCACGCACATTAAAACTCTCCACTAGCCTCCTAACTTTCTAGTGTTCCATGAAAACTCCCCTCTTCAGCCAAGCTTATCATATTCCGGAACCCCCACACAACCTCCCGTAGCAATCATATCTAATTACATCCCATCAGGACTGTCCTGTAATCTGGTGAGACTGCCATGCTATGGAATCCCAGCCTTATGTATCCCTCCTATTATCCCTATAGATTGTAAGCTTGCGAGCAGGGCTCTCCTGCCTCCATGTCTGTTTGTTTCTACCCAGTTTGTTTAATCACTGTTGTCTCCAATTGCAAAGCTCAATGGAATATGCTGCGCTATATAAGACACTGCAAATAAACAAAATACATTATTAACAGAGAGTTTGAATGATGATCTTCATTAGAGAACCCATATCTTCTCGTTTCCTACATTGGCCACTGAATTGCAATAATAAAGGAGGGAGATAGGACTTTTTATATTTCAATGAATAAACACAAGGCAAATAATAAAATCCGTTTATTGAATTGAAGACGCTGAGCAACAATATATGAATAGGAGAATTGCACTTGGCACATTGGATTCCCTGCATGTGCTTTCTTCCTATGCGCAATATCACGGCCTGTAGGAGAGTTCCACAAATGACAGACATGATCCCGTCCTATGGCAATGGCGCACATTACACCTATGTCTGCGGTGGGAAATGACAGAACATGTTACTACACTGTGTGACTGGTGCTTCCAATGACTCTCCCTACCATCAGTGACGCTAACAATCCTTGTTGTACACTCTGGCCCTGCTTCGGAATTGCACAGATCCCATGATGCTCGGCAGCTGTGCATGTGTCGGTATACACAACGCTGAGCTGTTATATGCTGTTAGCAGCCGGACAGATCTCCTCTTGCTGCAGAGCGGGTGTAAAGTACTGTGGGAGGGCAGGATGAATTGGGGCTATTCAGGGTTGTGCGCATACAGAGAGAGATTTCCTTGTAAAAGAAGCTCATTAGTGTAATAAACGTTCCACACACTCAGAATGTGCAAATTATTATGGTTTCACCTTTGTGAGTCCTCTGATCTCTAACAAGACTACGAGGGTTATTCTGGATGATTAGCAAGGCTGCGAATTTGCAGCCTTGAGAGTCCACCAAACCCCCGCCTTGTGACTGGTGGCCCGGCTACCACCCATTTGTGAGGGCGATTCGCTCGCGGGGCCTGCGAATGGATGGTACACAGTAACATTCATTCGCGACCTCGGGGGACCCTCCCACATCATTCGATGGTCGACGAGCCTCGAATGAGGGCAAAGGCACACGCAAATTAAAGTTACCCTCAAGTCACTTATATATGCGTGGACACTCAGGAGAAAGTGGGCGGCCAGCTGACAACCGGTGATGTCAGCTGCCCGTCCCATCAGCATGATAATGTCCAGCATTCTGGACATGATCATGCATATGGGCATTCCCATATGCAAATGAGCCAGCCTGCCGCCCCTCTCCACCCCCCACCCGCACACTTGGGTGTGTGTGACCGGCTAACACCCGGCTTAGGCACATGCACAGATATGACCCTGCGTATACACCCACCATCAAAGCCCTTGCAAAGATTTCGGTCCAGATCAAAAGCCTTTGTTTTGATAAAAAATACATTTTTCAAACTAAATGCATGGAAATGGCTTCTCCCCTGTGTGAGTTCTCTCATGTCGGACAAGATTTGACTTATGGGTAAATGATTTCCCACAATCAGAACATGTGTGAGTTCGCTCATATATAACAAGAGCTGATTTCCGGTTAAAAGATTTCTCACACTCAGAAAACGGAAATGGCTTCTCACCTGTGTGACTTCGCTCATGTATAACAAGAGCTGATTTAAAGGTAAAAGATTTCCCACACTCAGAACACGGAAATGGCTTCTCACCTGTGTGACTTCGCTCATGTATAACAAGAGCTGATTTAAAGGTAAATGATTTCCCACACTCAGAACATGTAAATGGTTTTTCTCCTGTGTGAATTCTCTCATGTTGGACAAAATTTGACTTCCGAGAAAAAGATTTCCCACACTCAGAACATGGAAATAGCTTCTCCCCTGTGTGAGTTCTCTCATGTATAACAAGAGCTGATTTAAAGGTAAAAGATTTCCCACATTCAGAACATGGAAATGGCTTCTCACCTGTGTGAGTTCTCTGATGTCTACCAAGAGCTGATTTAAAGGTAAAAGATTTCCCACACTCAGAACATGGAAATGGCTTCTCCCTTGTGTGAGTTCTCTGATGTCTAACAAGATCTGATTTCTGGTTAAAAGATTTCCCACACTCAGAACATGGAAATGGCTTCTCCCCTGTGTGAGTTCTCTCATGTATAACAAGAGCTGATTTAAAGGTAAAAGATTTCCAACACTCAGAACATGGAAATGGCTTCTCCCTTGTGTGAGTTCTCTGATGTCTAACAAGATCTGATTTCTGGTTAAAAGATTTCCAACACTCAGAACATGGAAACAGATTCTCACCTGTGTGAATTCTTACATGTGTAGCAAGAGCTGATTTCTCGGTATAAGAACATGGAAATAGTTTCTCACAATTGTGAGTTTTCTGATGTCTAATAAAAACAGACTGATTTATAAAACATGTATCACACTCAGAACAGGTAAATATGTCAGCACCTGTATGAGCTGCTCTATGTGTAGCAGTATCTGAGTTACCAGGAGAATAGTCCTCAGAATCAGAAGTATCAGGTGATGTATCTGCACTGTGAGGCACTGGCTGTATATTTAGGGTAATGGAGGTGTCTTCTGGAGAATCCTGTGTGTTGTTATCTTCTGTTTTATAATCTGGAGACAGAATAAGACGTCCCTCCGAGGTATTCCTGCTTCTGTGTCCATCTGCTGGAAATAACATACAGATATAGAGATATCGCTCTTCCCCTTTCCCCTCACCCATTTCATACTATTAGTGAGTACAAGTTATTCCATTATAAATACTTTCCTACAGTACTAAATATCATGCAGCAAATAATGGGATTTATGTAGACGAGGTAACCCTTATTATATTAGTGCATTGGGAGACACTGAGGTATTGGGAGCCGGCAGTGTAAGGGAACTGTAAGACTGGGTGTCACTATTCTGCCTAACAAAGCCCCTAAAGACAGAATAGGAGTAAAGTGTCAGCCGCGCTGACTGTTGTGCTGCTGCGGCACCACCACAACAGAGTCCCGGCGGCCTTAGAAGGGTGGCCCGGGCAGGCAGCGTCACGTCCTCCTGAGGCACATCACTTCCACCCGGCCAAGGACGCTGTCAAACATCAGCCCGCATCGCCTGGAGGTTGTATAGCAACCAGGGGATTCCGGGCGGCGCGCGCTCAGCCTCCTGAAACAAAATAGCAATTATTGGTGGCTGGTCTGGCGGCGGCTGATTGGCTGCAAGATCCTTTTTAAGGGATCTGGCCCAGCTCAGCCCCGCCGGTGATATTGTTCATTACAGTGTGTCTGCAGCACGCTGTTGTCCCGGTCCTGCAGTGTCTTGGTGCTGTGTAATGCTGTGTAATCCTATGCAGCCGTGGCCCAGTCATTTGTCCAGCCGTCATCTTAATGCTGTCTGCGTCCAGTCACGGTCTTGTCCTGGTCCAGTATATTCCGTCCTGGTCCAGTCTTTATCCGGTTCCGTCTTGGTCAGCATATTTCCATCCAGTCCTGCCAAGTCTCTACCGGTGTGCACATTACCATCCTGAGCTGCCGGAGGGTTCGGTCCCGGTCACGTAAGTGCTCAAGTGGACCCTGGTTCCTTCTCTTTTTATTTCTACGGGCAAGCTGCCCTTTATCCTCAATTATTTTTATTATTGTCCTAGTCCAGCTCTCCGTGATTCGGAGAGGCCCACAGCTGTGGGTTTATGCCTGTTTAGGGGTACCGTTACTTTAAGTGTACAGTTTTATGTTGGCGTGCGTCTCGTTTGGTAGCACCCCGTTATTAGTTGGTCCGGTGCCTGTGACTTGGTCACACTCCCCGTCCTTGGCCTGGTGCCATTAGCCAGGGTGTTCAGTTCAGATAGGCCCTGTTAGTAAGATCATCCTCTTGGTCCTGTCTCTGACGGCTGCCGTAGATTTGTACCATCATTAAACCTGGTTGCATCGAGGTCGGAGCGGTCCTAACTCGCTCCTTCGAACACAGCGACTAAATCTCAATCTACGGTCACATGCTTGAGAAGGCCAATAGAGTGAGTGTAGGGTTTAGCAATGGCCATCCTAAACAGCGGTCCCGGCTGAGGGCTCTGCCCACCACCACTGCTTGCACGCACCAGCGCACGTTACATTATCACCGGCCCAAACAGATTATATATAATATACCTGTTTAGTCCGCGGGTCCTGGTGGTCGTGGGATATCCTCATCATGAATCCCACTGCCCCTACGTTAGACGCCCAGGTTATGGGTCTAACACAAATGGTTCAGGATTTGTCCCTCTGGGATACCAACGAGGAGAGAGCTCCTTCGGTAGTGGCACCTGAACCAAAGATGAATCTGCCCAACCAGTTTTCGGGTAGTAGAAAAGATTTTTACAATTTTAGGGAGAGTTGTAAATTACACTTTCATCTGCGACCTAAGTCCTCAGGGTCAGAGGCGCAAAGAGTGAGTTTGGTGATTTCGTGGTTACAGGGGGACCCACAGACGTGGGCTTTTGGCTTGCCCTCTGATAGCCCTGTGTTAGCCTCAGTGGATAACTTCTTTAAGTCTTTGGGTTTGCTTTATGATGACCCTGATAGGGAAGCTTCTGCGGAGTCCCATTTACAGGCCCTGAGACAGGGAAGGGATCCAGTAGAAGTGTACTGTACGGAGTTTCGCCGGTGGGCGAATGACTGTGGTTGGAACGATCCGGCTTTGCGTAGCCAGTTCCGGTATGGGTTGTCTATTACCATCACAGACTGTTTAATCCAACATCTGGTGCCTGGCTCATTAGATAAACTTATGGAGTTGTCTATTAAAATAGACCATCGGCTCCGTCACTCTCTCGCCCCATACCATTTGTTATGAATACCTCGGATGATAGCGAAGAGCGCATGAACTTGGGGTCCATTCGGATCACGCCAGAGGAAAGGGCTCGGAGGAACAGCGCTGGTCTTTGCCTGTATTGTGGCCGTAAGGGTCATCAATACCGTTCTTGCCCTAGCAAATCAGTAAAAGATCAGGCCAAGTGGGTGAGGAGGAGATTCACTTGGGCCTGAAATTATTCTCCTCCCATAACTCTCTACTGATTCCTACTACCCTCACTTATGGGGAGGTTAGTTTTGATTGTGCCGCTCTTGTCGATAGCGGCCCAGCCTGCAATATTTTGGACGCCGCTTTAGCCGAGAGACTCGGCATCCCCGCTATTCCTTTAAGGCAATGTATCATCATGAGAGGATTAGATGGTAGCTCATTGCCCAATGGGGAGATTTCTTTTCCAACCCCTAACTTGCGGCTTACTGTTGGTTCTCTTCACAAGGAAGAGATTTATTTTCTTTTTTCCCGCTGGTCTTGGGCCATCCCTGGTTGGTCCAACATAACCCACAGATTAATTGGAAAGCTGGGGATATCGTTCAGTGGAAATCCAGTTGTTTTGGTTCTTGTATTGATACCTCCTTCCTCCAGGCCTCGGTCTCATTGTCTGCTATCCCAGCAACCTACTCGGAATATGCAGATGTGTTTTCCAAAGGTAAATCAGACAAGCTCCCGCCCCATCGTCCATACAATTGTGCTATCCAGCTTAACCCCGATGCTCCATCACCTAAGGGTAGGCTTTACTCTGTCTATTCCTGAGACTAAGGCCATAAATGAGTACATCCAAGAAAGTTTGAAGAAGGGGTTCATTCGCCCGTCAAAGTCGCCACTTAGTGTAGGGTTCTTCTCTGTGGTCAAGTAGGATGGGTCCATGCGCCCATGTATTGACTTTCGGGCTTTAAACAAGATTACGGTGAAGAATGCGTACACTCTCCCTCTGATCTCTGTCCATTTCGATCAGTTGAGGTCCGCCGTGTTTTCTAAAATTGATTTGAGGGGAAGGGGGGCATCCTCAGGCATCCTGACGTGGATCGTCCTTTTGTGGTGGGGATGGACTCTTCCGAAGTGGGAGCAGGAGCAGTGCTGTCGCAAAGCAACCCCAAAACCCAGGTCCTTCATCCTTGCGCATATATGTCGAGGAAATTCTCTGAGGCTCAAACCATCTATGATGTTGGTGACAGATAATTATTAGCAATCAAATGGGCCTTCGATGAATGGAGGCATTGTCTAGAAGGAGCCAATCATCAGCTGTTGGTTCTTACCGACCACAAGAACCTGCAATATATTGAAGCTGCTAAAAGGCACAATGCCCAGTATGCCCGCTGGCCTTTGTTCTTTACTTGCTTCAATTTTGTGATTACATACAGGCCTGGTCCCAAGAATGTTTGAGCAGATGCTCTGTCCCAATGCTTTATTCCACAGCATGCAGGTCAGGAAACTGCTGCCCCTATCATTCCTGCCTCTTGTATACAGGCTGGTCTCAGTTTGACCCTGGAGGGGCTCATTCGCCAGGCTCCAGCCCAGACCCATAATGGTAGTTTATTTGTGCCAAAGACGCTTAGGCGGAAAGTCCTTATGGAGTTCCTTGACAGCAAGGCATCCTGGAGTCCATAAGACCATGGACTTGTTAGCCCGGGTTGTGTGGTGGCCAGGAATGTCCAGGACATCAAATATTTTGTTCAATCATGCCCTGCTTGTCCCAAGCATAAGGTTCCTCGGTCTAGGCCTTTTGTAGAACTGATGCCCTTGGCCATCCTGTCAAGGCCATGGTCACACATTGCCATGGACTTTGTGGTAGGTTTTCCAGTTTCAGCCGGCTGTCAAACCATTTGGGTGATCGTTGAAAGGTTTTCCAAAATGGCGCCTTTTGTGGCACTGAAGCAATTGCCTTCAGCCAAAGAATTGGCCTATTTGTTTCTGCGGCATGTCTTTAGGTTGCATGGATTGCCCTCTGACAGGGGTCCACAATTTTGGAGATCGTTCTGTGCTTCGCTTAAAATCAAACTGAGTCTGACTTCAGCCTTTCACCCTCAAGTCTAATGGGCAAACTGAGCAGCTGAATCAGTCTCTGAAGCAATATCTCCACGTTGCAGAACGATTGGGTGGATTGTCTTCCCATGGCGGAATTTGCATATAACAATGCGGTGCATTCGGCCTCCAAAGTGTCACCCTTTTTCGCAGTTTATGGTTACCATCCCCAGGCTAATTCTTTTCTATAAGCTTCTTCCTCTGCTCCATCTAGGGCCTTTTGTTTTAAGGCTACATGGAGAAAGATACATGATGCTCTGAAGGAGACAGCCTTCAAAGAAAAGGTGTTTGCGGATAAGTCTAGACGTCCTTGTCCATTCAAGGTTGGTGATTTGGTCTGGTTATCGACCCGGAATATCAAATTGCATCAACCATCGGAAAGGTTTGGGCCAAGGTTTATAGGCCCGTAGAAGATCATTAAGAGGGTTATTCCAGTTGCATTCTGTTGCTCCCCAAGTCCCTCAGGATTGCAAACACCTTTCATGCTTCTCTTTTGAAGCCAGTCTTCTTCTCCCACAAGTTCCCTCCTAAGGTTATCAGAGGAATCCCTTCTGTGGATGTGCAGGGACAACAGGAGTTTCTTGTGGAGAAAATTCTGGACTCCAAATTTGTTTGTGGTTCCCTTCAGTTTTTGGTCCATAGGAAGGGGTTCGGGCCAAAAGAGAGATCGTGGGCTCCGAACAGAGATGTTCATGCTCACAGCCTCAAGAAAAGGTTCTTTCAGGAATTCCCTCATAAGCCTGGGGGTAGAGGTTTCCAAACCTCTCCTCAAGGGGGGGGGGGGGGTACTGTCAGCCACGCAGCAGAGTCCTGGCACCCTTAGAAGGGTGGCCCGTGCACTTCCACCGGGCGGTGTCCGGGCAGGCAGCACCATGTCCACCCGGCCGCATTATCTCCGCCCGGCCGGGGGACGCTGTCAAACATCAGGCTGCGTCGCCCGGAGGTTGCATAGCAACCAGGGGGTGCCGGGCGGCGCGCGCTCGGCCTCCTGATACGAATTAGCAATTTTAAGGGATCAGGCCTAGCTCAGCCCCACTGGTGATATTGTTCATTACAGTGTGTCTGCAGCACACTGTTGTCCCGGTCCTGCAGTGTCCTGGTGCTGTGAAGTCCTGTCCAGCCGTGGTCCAGTCATTTGTCCAGCCGTCATCTTGCTGCTGCCTGCGTCCAGTCCTGTCCGGTCTCAGTCCAGTCTTGGTCCTGTCCTGGTCCAGTCTTTATCCGGTTCCGTCTTGGTCAGTGTATTTCCATCCAGTCCTGCCAAGTCTCTCCCGGTGTGCACATTACCATCCTGTGCTGCGGGAGGGTTCGGTCCAGGTCACGTAAGTGCTCCAGTGGAGCCTGGTTCCTTATCGCTTTACTTCTACGGGTGGTGGCACCCCGTTATTAGTTGGTCCGGTGCATGTGACTTGGTCACACTCCCCGTCCTTGGCCTGGTGCCGTTAGCCAGGGTGTTCAGTTCAACTAGGCCCTGTTAGTTAGATCATCCTCTTGGTCCTGTCTTTGACGGTCGCCATAGATTTGTACCATCCTAAAACCTGGTTACATCGGGGTCGGAGCGGGCATCACTCACTCCTTAGAACGCGGCGACTAAAGGAGAAGCCTAGCACATTGCAATCTACGGTCACCTGCCCGAGAAGGCCAACTGAGTGAGTGTAGGGTTCTGCCGTGGCCGTCCGAAACAGCGTTTCCGGCTGAGGGCTCTGCCCACCACCGCTGATTGCATTCACCTACGCACGTTACATAAAGAACAGGGGAGAGGGAATAAAACAATATTCAGGAATGAGAACAACAGTGCTTAAAGGAAAGGCATAAGGGATGCCCCAAAACTGATCCTAACGGCAAGCTGGCATCTCTGGTTTAGCCAAACTGGTAACATTTGGTAAGAGCTGCACTGAAGAGCAGGTGACAGCCCAGCACCCCAGCTTAGCAGAGGTTCCGTACCACACCATCCTAGCTGCACACACCTGTCTCTTGGTGCCCCAACAGGATTAGGAACAGGTAGGCTTGATACAAGGTAATCCTGGTAACAGTTATCCACTTGATAATGCTGATCACAGGCTAACCAGCCTCTCCTGCTGTTATCATGCAGAACCAGCAGGTCATCCATCCAGTGCAAATCCTGGGTCTTATGTACATAGCAACCAAAAGTGGTCTAAGCCAGCAAGCTGAAGCCCAACTCCCTGATACAGGGTCTGGTGGTGCAGGTTCTCCCAGGGAAATTGCGGTACTGTGGATGACCATTTCATCCTTCTGTCTCCCATCTGCCCAGTGCCTCCCCTTTCTGGTGCCAGTATAGGCGGCTCTGGCTCCTTCCCTGGTGGCAGCAGGGAGGTGTGTGGTGCTCTGTGAAAGATTTATAGGGACAGGTGCCAAACATGTATCTTCATGTTGGTGCCACATTAGTACCTCTTCCACAGTAGGACATCTGTAGGCACTAGCCAGTGGCAGAGGTTTAGGCTTACCTCCTGTACTACGGCATCCATTCTGTAATAGTCCCGCTGTTAGTCCCTGTGTTCTGCTCTGGTCCATCTGACAAGTCTTTGCTTACTCCTATGATACTACTCTCAGTGACTTCTCGGTGTGACCTCTGGCTGTTCTCTGACCTGATTCTGGCTGTCCCCTAGTATTGTACGGCCCATCTGGTTCTGACCTAATCCCATTACCTACGCTATAAAATGCCCCACAACCAGTCTCTGCCCACAATTCCTTCATACCCACTTACCCGTACCTTGGATCACAGTCAGAGATCCGTGACTTGCACATCAAAACCCTGTTGTGTGAGCCCATTAGGCTACATAGTAGGGTAATACCCCATGTAGTGGTGCACAGAGAGGGTCATGGGTAACACAACAGAGAGAACTATAGGTAATGCCACATGACCTTCCATACCATTGTACCCTGTATACTGCTATTATTCCCGTCCCTTCTACTGATGATGTAGGCGAGTCACTGGAGAACATGGGGGGGGGGGGGGATTGGTCAGATCTCTGTTCTGGTAACAGACAATGATCGAATGCGCAGGAAAAGAAGAGGATAATAATAGGGGCTGACGGCTCGTGTCTCCCTCCCCTGCCATCCCCCTCTCCCACTGGGCAGATACATTCCCCTCATTAGTCTGTACTGACAGAGGAGGGTGCAGGAGTGACATGTCCAAACCATGGCCCTCTAGCCGTTACAAAACTACAAATCCCATCATGCCTTGCCACAGTTTTGCTTTTTAGGGAATGCTAAAACTATTGCAAGGCATGCTGGATTGTGTATTTTCACAACAGCTAGAGGGCCATAGTTTGGACATGTCTGGTGTAGGATAGGAGGCTGCTGTAGTGACAGAACAAGGAGAATATGTGACTCTCTGTAATAAGCAATTATTCCTCACCTGTGCTGGTATCTGTGGGGATTTCCTCCTCCTTACACTGCTGATCACCCCTCACATCCATCTCTTTTCCTTCTGTATCTTCTCCCTTAATGTCAGTCACATCCGTCTCTTCTCTGTCTGTATCTTCTGCCTTAATATCAGTCACATCCGTCTCTTCTCCTTCTGTATCTTCTACCTTCATATCAGTCACATCCGTCTCTTCTTCTCCTTCTGTATCTTCAACCTTAATGTCAGTCACATCCGTCTCTTCTTCTCCTTCTGTATCTTCTACCTTAATATCAGTCACATATGAAACTTCTCCTTCTGTATCTTCTACCTTAATGTCAGTCACATACGTATCTTCTTCTCCCTCTGTATCTTCCGCCTTAATATCAATCACATACGTATCTTCTTCTCCTTCTGTATCTTCTACCTTAATATCAATCAGGCCTCCACCCTAAATAAGAACAGTAAAATATTAGTGTATGAGACACACACAGCTTCTCTACAGATCATGTAGTGAAAACTCACTTGATCCTCCAGTGGGGTCCTGTGAGTCTCCTCTGTAAAGTGCTGGGAATACGAAGGACGGGGACATCTCTCTGGGGTATCTCTGTTACTGGCTCTATCTGTAGGGGATACAGAGTGGTTAAATACACGCTACATATGTACATATCAGATTATCTCCAGTAAAATAGTCATGAATCCCGTAGCCTACAAGGTGACATTACTAACATTTCTATGTATCTCTTTCCATATATCTTGCTGAGACCACTGATCCTGAATGGCTTCCAATCAACTCTTTCCAGAGCTCCAATAGTTCAAACGCAAAAAAATAAAAAAGCCTTGGCCTACGGGAATGATTATACTACATCTAGTAGCTAGTTAATTAGAACACGTAAAGATACCGTCCAATTCTACAAAATGAACCATCATTGTCATCATTGATAAATGTGCCATTGCTTCTGTGCTATAGGAGAGGCAGGAACATGAGGGATATGGTAATGTACACAGACATCTCTAGGTTGTGCAGACCCGAGGGGTCACCAGGTGTGTATATATAAATGTGTATGTGATTATAACTCACCTGTGCTGGTGTCTGTAGGGATTTCCTCCTCCTTACACTGCTGATCCATCTCTTCTTCTCCCTCTATATCCTCCACTGTCATATCACACAGATCTTCACCCTAATTAAATAAATCACACATCTTACTATCACTTTATTTTTACATGTAAATCTCTCTCACCTTCAGCTTCTATTGGTTGGGAATTTATCTCCAAGTCCAGGTTCCCCTCCTCCTCTCCTTAGATGAAAATCTAATTCAGAATACTACAGGAACCCAGCAAACAAATATCACATCACCCTTCTCCTATAACTTTAAAAAATCTTTAGTTGTGCAGGGTGGAATGCAGACCCTGTAACAAACCAGCCTCCATCTAGGTTTTCTTTCTCTTAAACGACCTCACCCCTCTGGCAATAGCAAAAACGTGGCTCAAACTAATCAGACACTGCCTCATCTGAAGCCCACTCACACAGTTCTCTCCACCTCACTCACACCTCCAGGTTTGGAAGCAGACAAGGAGGTGGGGTTGGAATAGTTCTTTACAATGGGTGATTGCACATAACCTCTGCTCTTGGACAGTCCCTATGGACTGACTCTTCTAGACATTGGGGTGGCCACTGGCTGTTTCTTTAGACTATGACTTATTTCTGATCTCTAGAACAGACTTTTCTCACCCCCAGATCAGCACCTTATCACCTGCAAGGTCTCCTCCATTACTAGAACCTCTCTGCTGAAGAACCCTCATATCAGCAGAATTCTGTGTGATTACGCAACAACGTTCCCACCTCTCTGCCAAAGCTAACCAGGCTCTCCTGCTATTATCATGCAGAACCAGCAGGTCATCCATCCAGTGCAAATCCTGGGTCTTACGTGCAGAGATCCACAAAGCAAAATGAAGGCCAACTCCTTGTTATCGGGTCTGGTGGTGCTGGTTCTCCCTGGGTGCCTGCGGTACTGTGAATGACAGGTGCCAGTCTTCTAGTATGGCAACAGTCTCATCCTTCTGCCTCCGGTGAATGTGCACATCCCGCTAAGCTGATATATCAGTGCCGCAGCTTCACCAAACCCCAGCAACAGCCTCTCATCATGTGGTTCCCATTATTCTTCCCACTCCTCACTGATGTGAGTATAAGCCATGACTGCCCACTAAAGCAGCACAATGCCTCCTTAGGTGTACGCAATATAGACAATAATTGGCAGCCATCTTGTACTCCTGACCTCCTTACATACACTGCCATCCACCACTGCTACCGATAAGCCCCGGACACCACAAAGTAACACACTGCCATCTCTCAGCTCAGGCATCTCTCAGCCCTCCCACAATCCCCCTACTAACATCAGTGCCTACTTCCTACTGTGCTCCCTGTCCTCTCCATCCTGTACCCTCACATATCAGTCCATCCCTGTCTCCTGTGCACATCCCAGCCTTACCTATGGTCTCTCTATGCTGCTATAATCCCATCACTATGGGAGCGCGCAGTGATTACTCCTATACTGAGAAACACAAATCTGATCCAAGCTCTCACAAGTTACTGCCCCATCGTTATCTCCATTTCTTTAACACTCACACATCGTCCTGGATCCTCATCATCCTGGCTTTCCTGCCCAACACTCCACAGAGACTGCACTTACTCAGGTAAGAGGAGCAGCGATGGGCCGGGGGGGTTCAGACGAGAAGCAGCGACGGCAGGGGGGGGGGGCAGGAGAAGATCAGCGACAGGTGGGGGGGAGGGCAGGAGAAGAGAAGCGACAGGCGGGGGGAGGGCAGAAGAAGAGCAGCGACAGGCGGGGGGAGGGCAGAAGAAGAGCAGCAACAGGTCTGGGGGAGGGCAGAAGAAACGCAGCGACAGGTCGAGGGGAGGGCAGAAGAGGTGCAGCGACAGGCGGGGGAGGGCAGGAGAGGAGCAGCGACAGGCGGGGGAGGGCAGGAGAGGAGCAGCGACAGGCAGAGGGAGGGCAGGAGAGGAGCAGCGATGGGCGGGGGGAGGGCAGGAGAGGAGCAGCGACAGGTGGGGGAGGGCAGGAGGAGCAGCGACAGGCGGGGGAGGGCAGGAGAGGAGCAGCGACAGGCAGAGGGAGGGCAGGAGAGGAGCAGCGATGGGCGGGAGGAGGGCAGGAGAGGAGCAGCGACAGGTGGGGGGAGGGCAGGAGGAGCAGCGACAGGCGGGGGAGGGCAGGAGAGGAGCAGCGACAGGCAGAGGGAGGGCAGGAGAGGAGCAGCGACAGGCGGGGGAGGGCAGGAGAGGAGCAGCGACAGGCGGGGGAGGGCAGGAGAGGCGCAGCGACAGGCGGGGGGAGGGCAGGAGGAGCAGCGACAGGCGGGGGAGGACAGGAGAGCAGCAGCGACAGGCGGGGGGAGGGCAGGAGAGGAGCAGCGACAGGCGGGGGGAGGGTAGGAGAGGAGCAGCGACAGGCGGGGGAGGACAGGAGAGGAGCAGCGACAGGCGGGGGAGGACAAGAGAGGAGCAGCAACAGGCGGGAGACCAGGACATTAGTAACGATGGGCAGGTATGATAAAGAGATGGTGACAATACCACCATTCAAAATCCCAAAAACCCCTTCTACAGCTTAACCCAAGCCATCCCTTTTGGTAGCCTAACTCCATCCATCCCTTCCCACATAACGCTAATGAGCCGGTAACGTGACCATCACAATGGTGACCGCTGGGATTCTGACCACTGGGATCCCATAAAATGGCATAAATTACCCATGTATTTAAGTGTCAACTGATGGATCCTGTATAACTGGAGGTTGGAAGTTGATCAAAATACTTGCTCAGCACCAAATAGAAATGGACTGCATAGAACCATCAATCTCATGAGTTTATTACATAAGGTTATTTTAACCCTTTCAAGTCCAACATCTAGTCAGGCTCAACAGCCCTAGCGCTGGTAGATCCAATGATGAGACACTTTTAAAATAAGAACATTAACATTGTTCAACATTCACTGTAGACCAATGTAGAGTATGGGACATCCTTAGCCATGTGCTCAATCTGGAGTATACAACACTTACAGATGCTGCCTACTGAGCACTGTAATGGAGGGGATGGCGGTCTGCACTGTAGTTGCAGACGCGCGTTTCGCTCAGCTTTATCACACTTTGATAACTTACACACAATTAAAGGAGTGATATTTAAATTAATCTACTAAGTGTGCTGTAATGTATTGTGTGTGTTTTAACTGTGACTGGATGTGAAAAAAAACCCCATCAAAACAGCCTAATTAATGCCCATTAGTATAAATATATATAACTAACCCTTATACTATACAGTGCAGGTTGTACAGCACTAAGACTCCTGTACGGCTAATATCAGGTCACACAGCGACACAACATTATGCAGTACAAATAAGTGACAAATCATATGGGATCAGGATCTCAGCCAACAGGAACAGGAAGTTCTAAATCTCAATGGATCCCAGTAAGTAATGTAGATTGTTGATATTATTGTAGATATTTTATTATTATTTATTTGCAGTGTCTTATAAAGCGCAGCATATTCTGTTGCGCTTTACAATTGAAAAAAACTGTGATAAAAAAAGCTGGGTAGAAACAAACGGACATGGAGGTAGGAGGGCCCTGCTCACAAGCTTACAATCTTTCGGGATAATAGGAGGGATACATAACAATAGGATTCCATAGCATGGCAGTCCCACCAGGTTACAAGACAGTTCTGATGGGATGCAATTACATATGAATGCCATGGTCAGGAAGCTGGGAGTTTGTTCTTCTGTTCCCCTGATTCTGCATGGTCCTTCAGTGTGTTCTGCCTGGATTTATTCAGCCTGCAATCATTGTGTGTGTGAAATTATGGTCAGCTCTCCCTAATTAGACACCTGAGAGACTGCTGTAACCCCTTTAGCTCCCTACTAGCAGTGGTTCAGCATTCTCCATTTGAATTCTCACTGAGGGGTAGATTTATTAAGCTCGGTGAAGTGATAAAGGGGGAAATTTACTAAAGGAAATTTGTAAAAAAAATAGGTGTATTTGTATCCAGAAATACACTTATTTTTGACATTTACTATCCCGAAAATACGGCTATTCGTATTGACAGAACATCAATACGAATTGCCGTATTTTCGGGATAGTAAATGTCAAAAATAAGTGTATTTCTGGATACAAATACACCTATTTTTACACCTATTTTTTACAAATTTCCTTTAGTAAATTCCCCCCAAAGTGTCTGGTTTTTATCACTGGCCAATCAGCTCCTAATGATTGGCCGGTGATAAAAACCAGACAGTGGGCGAGATTTATTGTGTTGACCGTTTTTCCGAAAATGCGATTTTTGCTCAAATCGCCCTGTATCGCCGTTTTGTAAAATCGCTTTTTTTTCCAGAAATCGAATATTTAATGAGGTGTGTATTCCGGCATGAAAAGTGCGAGAAAGTGCGATGTAGGGCGATTTTCGGGATGAAAAGGGCGATTTTTTTAAAATGTGCGATTTTGTGATAAAAAAGAAATAAAAATTGGCGTGATGTCCCCCCTCCTGTACATAACCAGCCCCGGGCTCTTGGACCGGTCCTAGTTCCAAAAATACGGGGGACAAAAAATCTGGGGGTCCCCCGTATTTTGAAACCAGCACCGGGCTCCAACAGCCCGCAGTGTCATGCCACAGCCGGGGGACACTTTTTACACAAGGTCCCCCGGCCGTACCATGAGCACCATGGCTGGTCAGCCTTGGACGGGGTACCTGGAGGAGTGGGGACCCCCCCAATAAAGGCCCCCCCCCCAGGCTTCACCCGTCCAGGGCTGAAGCCCGGGGCTGTCACCGGCGTCCCTGGCCATTGGACGCCGGCCTGATATGGTTAAATTCACATTCCTAACATTGCTTAATACAGGAGAACTACAAGTGCCAGCAGACCTCCCCCGCATGCTGGGACTTGGAGAACCACAAGTCCCAGCATGCAGGGCATTAATGGGCCCGCTGGGACTTGTAGTCCACCTGTAAAAAGAATGTTAAAATAAAACACACACACAGAGAAGTAAAACTTTATTACACACACACCTCACTTTTACACCGCTATACATACCGATCCAGGATCCAGCGCTGGTCTCTCTGCAGCAGAGCCGGACAGCCCGCACTGACAGCGGGCTGACCGGCTTTCTCCGATGCAGCTAACAGCTTCTGTCGCGCTGTCCCAGCGCGACACTGGCTGAGAGCGTCTCCGGCTTATGTGTCTCCATGGAGACGCATAGCTCAGCCAATCAGGGCAATAGTATAGTAGGGTGTTTTTGAGTCAGCGTCTCCCCACTGGCGGAGGTCACGACACAGGAAAACAAGAGGCTGGGTAGTGATAGGGGTGTGTGGGCATAAGGGGGACTAAAGAGGAGGGTGGGAGACACTGTGCAGCTTCTGCCAGTGGGTGAGGGTCCAGCGTGGCAGTACAGGAGTACAGGATGGTGGCCCTGAGCCAGTGTCTTCTCCTACTGGGTGGGAGTTAGGGTGCATGAGAGCAGGAGGCTGGGCTATGAGGCATGATAGGGGCATGTGGGCAAAACAGCGTCAGCGACACCCCAGTGGTGGAAGTTACGGTTCAGGAGAGCAGGAAGCTGGGTAGTGATAGGGGTGTGAGAGTATACGGGGGACTAAAGAGGGGCTTAGGGGTGCCGTGAATTGCGGGAGGTGCGCGGGGGGTGCCGCGAATCAAGGGAGGGAGGGGGCACAGGTGTCCACGAATCGTAGGAGAGGGCGGGGGTCCGCAAAGCGTGGGAGGGTGCGTGAATCGCACGAGGGGGTTGCGAATTGCGGGAGGGGGGGTGCGCGGGGGGGTGACGTGAATCGTGGGAGGGGGGCGTGAATTGCAGAAGGGGGGGTGCACGGGGGGTCAGCGAATTGCGGGAGGGGGGGCACGGGGCGCGATGAATCACCTAGTTGGTTATATATTCTTGTAGCAGAATGGTAGGATGTTGCTGTCATTCAGAATGCATTTACATAAACAGTAATAGTAGCAGTAAAAGATCTGACTTAAAGCACCTACAGTAAAACAGAACAGGTGTTATATATAATACAAAGAATTGGTTGATGATGTCTAGGTTGACGTGCACATAGTTGTCACTGGAAAATTTTTTACACATGTAAATGTTGACATAAGTGTGGCACCTCATTGGTGTCCATGTCGACACATGAGAATGAATATGAAAACATTCAAAAAAAGAATAATAAATCTTTAAAAACTCATCTCAACCTTTTTCATTGTCGACCATAGCCGTGTCAGTGTTTTGCATGTGCCATTTAATCCTGGGGTTGCCGTGAATCGCGCGGGGGGGTGAGGGAGGAGGTTAGGGGTGTCCACGAATCATGGGAGGAGGGGTCGTGGGTGGATGCCGTGAATTGCAGGATGGGGTCGCGAGGGGGTGTGGGTGCCGCGAATCGTGGGAGCGCGGGGGGTTGCAGTGAATCGTGGGAGGGTGGGTTGCGGGGGGTGGGGGGCACCGCAAACCACGGGAGGGGGGGCTGGCGCGAATCGTGGGAGGGGGGGCTGGCGCGAATCGTGGGAGGGGGTGCCGCGAATCGCAGGAGGGGGGTGTCACGGGGTGGGGCCACGAATCGTGGGAGTTGCGGGCGGTGACGCAAATTGCTTGGAGTGTTCTGCGAATTGCGGGGGGTGCCGGGAATCGCCACAAGAAAAAATCAACACAGAAAGGTCAACACATTTAATGTTGACATAAGTGTGGCACTCCATTGGTGACCATGTCGACACATGAGAATGAATATAAAAACAATCTTAAAATGAAAAATAAATCTTCAAAAACTTATGTCAACCTTTTTCATCGTCGACCATAGCCGTGTCAGTGTTTTACATGTGCCATTTGATCCTGGGGTTGCTGTGAATCGCGGCGGCTGGGGGGGTGTGCCATGAATTGCGGGAGGGGGGTGGGTGCTGCGAATTGCGGGAGGGGGGGTGCGGGGGTTGCAGCGAATCGCGGGAGGGGGGGAACGGGGCCGGAGTTTTGCCGCGAATCACGGGAGGGGGGGGGGGTGCCGGGAATTGCAGGGGGGACGTGGGGGGTGCAGGGGGGATGGCGCGGGGGGTTGCAGCGAATCGCAGAAGGGGGGACGCGGGAGCAGGGGGGTAACGGGGACGGGGGAGCGCGCGAATCGTGGGAGGGGCCCAGTGAATCGCTGGAGGGGTGGTGGGAATGATGGATTGATTGATCGGATGTTTAAATGTCTTACATGCTATTAAATTTTTGCAGGTAGTGCAACTGAGGCATTTGTAACAACCCGGCAATTTAGTGAGAAAATTGGATGGTGGTGGTGGTGGTATATCAAAGCCAGTGATATCTGCATGTACAACACGATCTTTAATGTTGCGGCCCCTGGTATAACAAGCCATAGGCCTTTTGTTTTGTAATCCAGGTAGAGAGCTGTCCGTTTTGATTATCGGCCAAAGAGCCTTCCCATCAAACACATCCTCACGTGTTTAACGACACATGTCGTGTACTTATTATTCTGTCCATGCCAATTACATTATGTTGGTAAGACCATCCGTACAATCCGTGACAGAATGGCCCTGCACCGATCGGCAATCAAGAACGCTATCCAGAGTAAATCGGCCGACCAACCTGTGGCCCGTCATTTCTTGGAGGCGGGTCATCGGATCACCGATTTAAAATTCATTTTAATAGATCATGTTCCCCCTTTTCGCCGTGGAGGCGATAGAGATGGAGCCCTCCTCAAATTGGAATCCAGATGGATCCATAGGTTACAAACCAGCAAACCTAATGGTTTGAATGAACGCTTCAATTGGAGTGTCCTTTATTGACATTATCAGTCTGCACAGGTCTTGTTATGTGTTATATCCCTGCAGCAGCGTTCTGCTGACACCGCTTCGCTTAGCATGTTATTACTCTCAGTGTGTTCAGCACAGCTCCCATTGGGCCTTATTTTGGTTCACTCTTTCTGACAAAATCCTTCTTAGATGGACAATACTATGTGCACTGCAGGGGGGCAGATGTAACTTGTACAGAGAGAATTAGATTTGGGTGGGGTTTTACTTCAAAGTGAGATCTATATTGAAGTGTAAAAATAAAGCAGTCAGTATTTTCCCTGCACAGAAACAAAATTACTCACCCAAATCTAATTCTCTCTGTACATGTTACATCTGCCCCCCTGCAGTGCACATGGTTTTGTCCATCTAAGAAGTATTTTGTCAGAAAGAGTGAACCAAAATAAGGCCCATTGAGCGGTCTGTTTTTTCTATACGCACGTTGTTGTTTATATTGGTTGCTTGGTTACACAGGATGACGTCCGGTGGCTGGGGGCGTCAACTACACAGGTCTCCCAGGCTACTCTGTTACGGCCCTGTCATAGGGGAGGGACGGCGTGCACCCGGCCACCGGACGGACCAGCCTGGTAAGTGTATTTATATCTTTGCTGTTTTCACTCGTTTCTTGTTGTATCGCATGTCATGTCTTGATGAAAATGCTGCCATAGCATTGAAACGTCGACCACTGAATTGACATGTTACTCATATGATATTTCGTATATAAAAGTCTACTATTTCTACCAAGCCCCCTAGAGTGACACCGTTTCTTTCTGATATATATATATATTTATTACATTCAGTCTGCATCAGATAAATCACGTGATTTATCTGTGACGCAAATTGGATGTAAAAAATGGCACATCAAGTGTCAAATTGTATGTAGGCCTCCTGGGGAAGTTGAAGTGAAATAAGATGCAATTTTAGAGGTCAGATAAACCTCATAGTGTATGGGGGCCTTAAGTCAGTGTATCTGTGTAAGAGATGATGTGCCGTATTACTGCGTACCATCTGTAAGTCAGTGTATCTGTGTAAGAGATGATGTGCCGTATTACTGCGTACTATCTGTAAGTCAGTGTATCTGTGTAAGAGATGATGAGCCGTATTACTGCATACCATCTGTAAGTCGGTGTATCTGTGTAAGAGATGATGTGCCGTATGACTGCGTACTATCTGTAAGTCGGTGTATCTGTGTAAGAGATGATGTGTCGTATTACTGCGTACTATCTGTAAGTCAGTGTATCTGTGTAAGAGATGATATGCCGTATTACTGCGTACCATCTGTAAGTCGGTGTATCTGTGTAAGAGATGATGTGCCGTATTACTGCGTACCATCTGTAAGTCGGTGTATCTGTGTAAGAGATGATGTGCCGTATTACTGCGTACCATCTGTAAGTCAGTGTATCTGTGTAAGAGATGATGTGCCGTATTACTGCGTACCACCTGTAAGTCAGTGTATCTGTGTAAGAGATGATGTGCCGTATTACTGCGTACCATCTGTACGTCAGTGTATCTGTGTAAGAGATGATGTGCCGTATTACTGCGTACCATCTGTAAGTCAGTGTATCTGTGTAAGAGATGATGTGCCGTATTACTGCGTACCATCTGTACGTCAGTGTATCTGTGTAAGAGATGATGTGCCGTATTACTGCGTACCATCTGTACGTCAGTGTATCTGTGTAAGAGATGATGTGCCGTATTACTGCGTACCATCTGTAAGTCAGTGTATCTGTGTAAGAGATGATGTGCCGTATTACTGCGTACCATCTGTACGTCAGTGTATCTGTGTAAGAGATGATGTGCCGTATTACTGCGTACCATCTGTAAGTCAGTGTATCTGTGTAAGAGATGATGTGCCGTATTACTGCGTACCATCTGTAAGTCAGTGTATCTGTGTAAGAGATGATGTGCCGTATTACTGCGTACCATCTGTAAGTCGGTGTATCTGTGTAAGAGATGATGTGTCGTATTACTGTGTACTATCTGTAAGTCAGTGTATCTGTGTAAGAGATGATGTGCCGTATTACTGCGTACCAACTGTATGTCAGTGTATCTGTGTAAGAGATGATGTGCCGTATTACTGCGTACCAACTGTAAATCAGTGTATCTGTGTAAGAGATGATGTGCCGTATTACGGCGTACCATCTGTAAATCAGTGTATCTGTGTAAGAGATGATCTGCCGTATTACTGCGTACTATCTGTAAGTCGGTGTATTTGTGTAAGAGATGATGTGCCGTATTACTGCGTACCATCTGTAAGTCAGTGTATCTGTGTAAGAGATGATGTGCCATATTAGTCCCATATTACTGCGTACTATCTGTAAGTCAGTGTATCTGTGTAAGAGATGATGTGCCGTATTACTGCGTACCATCTGTAAGTCAGTGTATCTGTGCAAGAGATGATGTGCCGTATTACTGCGTACCATCTGTAAGTCAGTGTATCTGTGTAAGAGATGTTGTGCCGTATTACTGCGTACCAACTGTAAATCAGTGTATCTGTGTAAGAGATGATGTGCCGTATTACGGCGTACCATCTGTAAATCAGTGTATCTGTGTAAGAGATGATCTGCCGTATTACTGCGTACTATCTGTAAGTCGGTGTATCTGTGTAAGAGATGATGTGCCGTATTACTGCGTACCATCTGTAAGTCAGTGTATCTGTGTAAGAGATGATGTGCCATATTAGTCCCATATTACTGCGTACTATCTGTAAGTCAGTGTATCTGTGTAAGAGATGATGTGCCGTATTACTGTGTACTATCTGTAAGTCAGTGTATCTGTGTAAGAGATGATCTGCCGTATTACTGCGTACCATCTGTAAGTCGGTGTATCTGTGTAAGAGATGATGCGCCGTATTACTGCGTACCATCTGTAAGTCGGTGTATCTGTGTAAGAGATGATGTGCCGTATTACTGCGTACCATCTGTAAGTCAGTGTATCTGTGTAAGAGATGATGTGCCGTATTACTGCGTACCATCTGTAAGTCAGTGTATCTGTGTAAGAGATGATGTGCCGTATTACTGCGTACCATCAGTAAGTCAGTGTATCTGTGTAAGAGATGATGTGCCGTATTACTGCGTACCATCTGTAAGTCAGTGTATCTGTGTAAGAGATGATGTGCCGTATTACTGCGTACTATCTGTAAGTCGGTGTATCTGTGTAAGAGATGATGTGCCGTATTAGTCCCATATTACTGCGTACTATCTGTAAGTCGGTGTATCTGTGTAAGAGATGATGTGCCGTATTACTGCGTACCATCTGTAAGTCAGTGTATCTGTGTAAGATGATGTGCCGTATTACTGTGTACCATCTGTAAGTCAGTGTATCTGTGTAAGAGATGATGTGCCGTATTACTGTGTACCATCTGTAAGTCAGTGTATCTGTGTAAGAGATGATCTGCCGTATTACTGCGTACCATCTGTAAGTCGGTGTATCTGTGTAAGAGATGATGAGCCGTATTACTGCATACCATCTGTAAGTCGGTGTATCTGTGTAAGAGATGATGTGCCGTATTACTGCGTACTATCTGTAAGTCGGTTTATCTGTGTAAGAGATGATGTGCCGTATTACTGCGCACTATCTGTAAGTCGGTGTATCTGTGTAAGAGATGATGTGCCGTATTACTGCGTACCATCTGTAAGTCGGTGTATCTGTGTAAGAGATGATGTGCCGTATTACTGCGTACCATCTGTAAGTCGGTGTATCTGTGTAAGAGATGATGTGCCGTATTACTGCGTACCATCTGTAAGTCGGTGTATCTGTGTAAGAGATGATGTGCCGTATTACTGCGTACCATCTGTAAGTCGGTGTATCTGTGTAAGAGATGATGTGCCGTATTACTGCGTACTATCTGTAAGTCAGTGTATCTGTGTAAGAGATGATGTGCCGTATTACTGCGTACCATCTGTAAGTCAGTGTATCTGTGTAAGAGATGATGTGCCGTATTACTGCGTACCATCTGTAAGTCAGTGTATCTGTGTAAGAGATGATGTGCCGTATTACTGCGTACCATCTGTAAGTCAGTGTATCTGTGTAAGAGATGATGTGCCGTATTACTGCGTACCATCTGTAAGTCAGTGTATCTGTGTAAGAGATGATGTGCCGTATTACTGCGTACCATCTGTAAGTCGGTGTATCTGTGTAAGAGATGATGTGCCGTATTACTGCATACCATCTGTAAGTCAGTGTATCTGTGTAAGAGATGATGTGCCGTATTACTGCGTACCATCTGTAAGTCGGTGTATCTGTGTAAGAGATGATGTGTCGTATTACTGTGTACTATCTGTAAGTCAGTGTATCTGTGTAAGAGATGATGTGCCGTATTACTGCGTACCAACTGTATGTCAGTGTATCTGTGTAAGAGATGATGTGCCGTATTACTGCGTACCAACTGTAAATCAGTGTATCTGTGTAAGAGATGATGTGCCGTATTACGGCGTACCATCTGTAAATCAGTGTATCTGTGTAAGAGATGATCTGCCGTATTACTGCGTACTATCTGTAAGTCGGTGTATTTGTGTAAGAGATGATGTGCCGTATTACTGCGTACCATCTGTAAGTCAGTGTATCTGTGTAAGAGATGATGTGCCATATTAGTCCCATATTACTGCGTACTATCTGTAAGTCAGTGTATCTGTGTAAGAGATGATGTGCCGTATTACTGCGTACCATCTGTAAGTCAGTGTATCTGTGCAAGAGATGATGTGCCGTATTACTGCGTACCATCTGTAAGTCAGTGTATCTGTGTAAGAGATGTTGTGCCGTATTACTGCGTACCAACTGTAAATCAGTGTATCTGTGTAAGAGATTATGTGCCGTATTACGGCGTACCATCTGTAAATCAGTGTATCTGTGTAAGAGATGATCTGCCGTATTACTGCGTACTATCTGTAAGTCGGTGTATCTGTGTAAGAGATGATGTGCCGTATTACTGCGTACCATCTGTAAGTCAGTGTATCTGTGTAAGAGATGATGTGCCATATTAGTCCCATATTACTGCGTACTATCTGTAAGTCAGTGTATCTGTGTAAGAGATGATGTGCCGTATTACTGTGTACTATCTGTAAGTCAGTGTATCTGTGTAAGAGATGATCTGCCGTATTACTGCGTACCATCTGTAAGTCGGTGTATCTGTGTAAGAGATGATGCGCCGTATTACTGCGTACCATCTGTAAGTCGGTGTATCTGTGTAAGAGATGATGTGCCGTATTACTGCGTACCATCTGTAAGTCAGTGTATCTGTGTAAGAGATGATGTGCCGTATTACTGCGTACCATCTGTAAGTCAGTGTATCTGTGTAAGAGATGATGTGCCGTATTACTGCGTACCATCAGTAAGTCAGTGTATCTGTGTAAGAGATGATGTGCCGTATTACTGCGTACCATCTGTAAGTCAGTGTATCTGTGTAAGAGATGATGTGCCGTATTACTGCGTACTATCTGTAAGTCGGTGTATCTGTGTAAGAGATGATGTGCCGTATTAGTCCCATATTACTGCGTACTATCTGTAAGTCGGTGTATCTGTGTAAGAGATGATGTGCCGTATTACTGCGTACCATCTGTAAGTCAGTGTATCTGTGTAAGAGATGATGTGCCGTATTACTGTGTACCATCTGTAAGTCAGTGTATCTGTGTAAGAGATGATGTGCCGTATTACTGTGTACCATCTGTAAGTCAGTGTATCTGTGTAAGAGATGATCTGCCGTATTACTGCGTACCATCTGTAAGTCGGTGTATCTGTGTAAGAGATGATGAGCCGTATTACTGCATACCATCTGTAAGTCGGTGTATCTGTGTAAGAGATGATGTGCCGTATTACTGCGTACTATCTGTAAGTCGGTTTATCTGTGTAAGAGATGATGTGCCGTATTACTGCGCACTATCTGTAAGTCTGTGTATCTGTGTAAGAGATGATGTGCCGTATTACTGCGTACCATCTGTAAGTCGGTGTATCTGTGTAAGAGATGATGTGCCGTATTACTGCGTACCATCTGTAAGTCGGTGTATCTGTGTAAGAGATGATGTGCCGTATTACTGCGTACCATCTGTAAGTCGGTGTATCTGTGTAAGAGATGATGTGCCGTATTACTGCGTACCATCTGTAAGTCGGTGTATCTGTGTAAGAGATGATGTGCCGTATTACTGCGTACTATCTGTAAGTCAGTGTATCTGTGTAAGAGATGATGTGCCGTATTACTGCGTACCATCTGTAAGTCAGTGTATCTGTGTAAGAGATGATGTGCCGTATTACTGCGTACCATCTGTAAGTCAGTGTATCTGTGTAAGAGATGATGTGCCGTATTACTGCGTACCATCTGTAAGTCAGTGTATCTGTGTAAGAGATGATGTGCCGTATCACTGCGTACCATCTGTAAGTCAGTGTATCTGTGTAAGAGATGATGTGCCGTATTACTGCGTACCATCTGTAAGTCAGTGTATCTGTGTAAGAGATGATGTGCCGTATTACTGCGTACCATCTGTAAGTCAGTGTATCTGTGTAAGAGATGATGTGCCGTATTACTGTGGGTACTTGTGGAGTATCACGGCTCCCATCGTATGCCATATGTAGTGGCATACGATGCGATGCGATTTTCACTGATTTTTGAGCATTTTTGGTCAAAAATCGTATGCGATCGCATCGGATGCCATACGATGCGATGGCATACGTTTTTAATCTTAAATGCATCCAAATGCATTTAAATTATTATGAAACATGTTAATTGGCCCCCAAATGTCATTTTTCACTGTGTACCACCCCCAATATCAACGCCAACCCGAAGCGTGGCGAGGGGCGGCGGTACGCGTCCTACGACCTTTTCATACCCCCACTATCCACGTCGGCGTGGAGTTGAGAATAGAAAGTGTGGCGAGCGCAGCGAGCCCGAAGCGTGGCGAGCGCAGCCGGATACCTGTGAAGCCCGCGAGGGGACGCGTATAGCTGTGAAGGTATCCGCGTCCCCTCACTGCGCTCGCCACGCTTCGGGCTCGGTGGCTCGCCACACTTTCTATTCTCAACTCCATGCCGACGTGGATAGTGGGGGTATGAAAAGGTCGTAGGACGCGTACCGCTGCGCTCGCCACGCTTCGGGTTGACGTTGATAGTGGGGGTGGTACACTATGAAAAATGGCATTTGGGGGCATTTCACAAGTTCACTACACATTTCAATGCATTTTGATGCATTTCAGTGCAAAATCAGGTGCGATCGCATCGCATGCGATTTGATCGTATGCGATGCGATTTTTTAGCATACGATCAGCATATTTGTTCCTGAATCGCTGGTCGCAATCACACCTTACACACGATCAAGGTCGTGGGAGCCGTGATACTCCACAAGTACCTTACTGTGTACTATCTGTAAGTCAGTGTATCTGTGTAAGAGATGATGTGCCGTATTACTGTGTACCATCTGTAAGTCAGTGTATCTATGTAAAGGCCCCCATACATTATGCCGACTTGTCCTAAGGACAAGTCGCCCCCGATTTCCCCCTGAGCTCCCCAGGGGAGCTTGATCAGATTTGGCACTTGATGTGCCATTATTACATGTGATAAATCGGATGCGATTTATCACATGCAAAAAAAAAACCTGGGGAAGCGACAGCAGAGGAGGGTCCAGGAGAGTTGTACAGGCAGGCGGGGATCGGAGAGCAGGGTCCGGTCCGAGGGATTGGCAGCGACAGGCTGAGAGAGGGGTCCGGTCCGGGGGAGCTTCAGGGGGGGACCACAGACGCAAATCAGAGACCGGGGGCGAGGGGGGAGAATAGGAAGAAATCCTATTTAAAAGACTGGGCGGCCGCTGAATGGCTGAGAGCTCAGCCAATCAGCGGCCGCCCAGTCTTTTGAATAGGATTTCTTCCTATTCTCCCGCCGCGCCCCCGGTCTCTGCTCTGCATCTGCGGTCCCCGTCTGCCGTTACATCTCCTGCCGCTCCCAGCCTGCTCCTGCCGCTCCCCCGGACTGGTCCCCGAGAGGGGGGTGGGGGGTCAGGCTAGCGCCCACGGCCACACAAGGTACCCACGATGTGCCCAAGATGGGTCAGATTCCGATATATCTTATGTTCAGCAGGTCCGACACCCTGATCCGATTCGATGCGCGCGGGAACGCGCATCAGATCAGATGTCACAAACTTCTGATTTTGGGCCGATTTCACCAGATTTATCTGCCCAAAGAGCCGAAATCGGGTGAAATCGGCTCAAAATCACATAGTGTATGGGGGCCTTTAGAGATGATGTGCCGTGTTACTGCGTACCATCTGTAAGTCAGTGCATCTGTGTAAGAGATGATGTGCCGTATTACTGCGTACCATCTGTAAGTCAGTGCATCTGTGTAAGAGATGATGTGCCGTATTACTGCGTACCATCTGTAAGTCAGTGCATCTGTGTAAGAGATGATGTGCAGTATTACTGCGTACCATCTGTAAGTCGGTGTATCTGTGTAAGAGATGATGTGCCGTGTTACTGCGTACCATCTGTAAGTCAGTGCATCTGTGTAAGAGATGATGTGCAGTATTACTGCGTACCATCTGTAAGTCAGTGTATCTGTGTAAGAGATGATGTGCCGTATTACTGCGTACCATCTGCAAGTCAGTGTATCTGTGTAAGAGATGATGTGCCGTATTACTGTGTACTATCTGTAAGTCGGTGTATCTGTGTAAGAGATGATGTGCCGTATTACTGCGTACCATCTGCAAGTCAGTGTATCTGTGTAAGAGAGGATCTGCCATATTACTGCGTACCATCTGTAAGTCAGTGTATCTGTGTAAGAGATGATGTGCCGTATTACTGTGTACTATCTGTAAGTCAGTGTATCTGTGTAAGAGATGATGTGCCGTATTACTGTGTACCATCTGTAAGTCAGTGTATCTGTGTAAGAGATGATGTGCCGTATTACTGTGTACCATCTGTAAGTCAGTGTATCTGTGTAAGAGATGATGTGCCGTATTACTGTGTACCATCTGTAAGTCAGTGTATCTGTGTAAGAGATGATGTGCCGTATTACTGCGTACCATCTGTAAGTCGGTGTATCTGTGTAAGAGATGATGTGCCGTATTACTGTGTACCATCTGTAAGTCAGTGTATCTGTGTAAGAGATGATGTGCCGTATTACTGTGTACCATCTGTAAGTCAGTGTATCTGTGTAAAGGCCCCCATACATAGAGCCGACTTGTCCTTAGGACAAGTCGGACCCAATTCTCCTCCGAGCCGCCCGGCAGCTCCCCGGGAGGCTCACATACGATTTAGGACTAGATGTGCCATTTTTTACATGTGATAAATCGCATGCGATTTATCACATGTAAAAAAAATAACAGGGAGCTGCAGGGCGGTGAGGAGCAGTGGGGACGGGTAGCGGCGGCTCTGAAATGAGTGGCCGGCTGGGGAGGTAGCAGTGGGGCAGCAGCATTATCAGATCAGTCGGGGGGCGGTGACCAGCAGTCTCCACTGTCCAGCGCCGTAGCGGGCAGGCAGCGGCGGCTATTACATCTTTAAAATAATGTGTCAAATGACTCTCCGGCTTTTGATTGGCTGAGATTGGCTGAAAGTGCTCTCAGCCAATCAAAAGCCGGATAGTCATTTGACATGTTATTTTAAAGTTGTAATTGCTGCGGCTGCTGCCCGCCCGCTACGGCGCTGGACACAGCGGACACTAATGATCATTCTGGCCACCACCGCCCGCCCCACCGATTGCAATGGATCTTATGTCCCACCGGTCCGACCCCTGGGGTCGGGTCCGATACGCACGGGACCGCGCATCGGACCCGACACCATGTCATGAAGAAACTATTTGGTCCGACTTAACGAGCCGATTGATCGCAATCGGCCGAAATCGGACCAAATCGGCTAGATGTATGCCCACCTTTAGAGATGATGTGCCGTATTACTGCGTACTATCTGTAAGTCGGTGTATCTGTGTAAGAGATGATGTGCCGTATTACTGCGTACTATCTGTAAGTCGGTGTATCTGTGTAAGAGATGATGTGCCGTATTACTGCGTACCATCTGTAAGTCGGTGTATCTGTGTAAGAGATGATGTGCCGTATTACTGTGTACTATCTGTAAGTCTGTGTATCTGTGTAAGAGATGATGTGCCGTATAACTGTGTACTATCTGTAAATCAGTGTACTATATACTTATTATGCTGCTGTTATATTCTATGTGAGCGATATTACCCTCTGCACATAAGGGTTCATTCAGACCTGATCGCACAACCACCAATTTGCATTCAGCTGAATATCGATGAACTGAGCATGAGTACGTTCGCAAGGCGATTGACAGGAAGTAGACATTGAGGTTTGAAACTAAGGGAGTGCTATGAAAAACACATGGGTGCCTGGAAATAAGCTAGGTGTACCTGAGCGTGTTAGGGGAGGGTGTGTGACGTCAGCACCAGGCCGGATACGCCTGTATTAGGGGAGGGTGTGTGACGTCAGCACCAGGCCGGATACGCCTGTATTAGGGGAGGGTGTGTGACGTCAGCACCAGGCCAGATACGCCTGTATTAGGGGAGGGTGTGTGATGTGAGCACCAGGCCGGATACGCCTGTATTAGGGGAGGGTGTGTGACGTCAGCACCAGGCCGGATACGCCTGTATTAGGGGAGGGTGTGTGACGTCAGCACCAGGCCGGATACGCCTGTATTAGGGGAGGGTGTGTGATGTCAGCAGCAGGCCGGATATGCCTGTATTAGGGGAGGGTGGGTGATATAAGCACTGGGCTGGATATGACTGGACCAGTGTAACAATAATCCGATGGTGAACGGCTTACGACGGGATTTGGACATATTTGCACACCTGCGCATAGCTTCACACACCGCACACATTTATGCACAAGGCGGGATATCACTCTAGCGGGCCGGAGTCTTACCTGAACTGTGGCCGCTGCAAATTCACAACCCTGCGATCAGATCTGAATCAGCCCCATAGTAACAATTTGCTGCAATATATAGTAATTAGGCTTCTCATATATTAGATACAATATACATATAAATGACATTGTCTCCCATTATACTGAATTGGCATTCCTTATCAGCAGACCAGACTGTCATTCCACTGTCATTCCTTTTAGTATGTCCCGTACTACTTAGTATCCCCAAGTGTTACACAGACTGAGGATAATGGTATGACAGTAGCACCTGCCTATCTCAGGATTACTGATAGTAAATATCACACAATGTGCCTTATGTGGAATTGCTGCACACAAATACATGTACGGCGGTGTCACATATACAGAGGGGGATTTCCCTGTACACGGCTGCAGCTTGTTCAGCCCACGGACTCCTAGCAATCAGGATCTCTCTATTACGGAGCACCACATACACTGTATACAGCCATATGTACACTACTGTGGGTATATCCCTCTTATATTCTCACACTGGTGTAGTACACATATCACCAATTATATACAAGGCTGATTATACACATATTTATCAGCACAATAGGCTAGTGATGATGCCCATCTACACCATAATACCTGCTATATAAAAGGAATAATACTGTGCCACAGGGGCCACACACTGCTGGTAACAAGCCTATGGCAGAGGGTGGGACAGGGCCCCAGTCACTGTATCGGGATATACAGCTATTATATCCCCCCTCAGCCACAGCCCCACAGCACACGTGTAAGGCCGGAAGGCGCCGTCTCCCCAGCAGCAGCTCCCGGGGGTCACCCGCTACCCATACCCTCTCACCCCTGTTTATGGGGACACTCACCCGAGGACTGCTCTCTCCCAGACACAACAGCAGGTTACACACGCCGCACTTCCGGATTGTGCGTACCACTGTACTTCCGGATTGTGCGTTCCACCGTACTCCGCCCTCGCTCTGAGTTCCAGGGTCCAGGAATGTTTCAATTGTCCATAACAAGACAAGTTGCGGGTTGCGGAGGAGGCAGCAGGGAGGACCCAGTGTTGAGTCCGGCAGCAGCGGCAGGTAATTGCATCTAGTATTATTGTTACATTCTAATATAATGTTAAATAGGTGGCGCAGACTGTGGTGCTCCGTGATGATAATGCAGGTGGAGCAGACTGGTGTATTATATATGGATATCAGACACAGTTCCCAACTCCTGGGCTCCACAGTAATGTATGGTCATTTTTGGTAACGTATGGTAATGTAGGGTTGTAGTCGTGCACTTGTGTTAATAAGGATGTGTATCATGGGGCCAACAGTGTCTAATCTGGCCCAGAAAGGTCAACACAAGCAAAGGATCAACATGTAAAAAGTTGACACATTAAAAGGCGGAATGAGTTTTTCATGATTTTTTGTGTGAATGTTGACACTTGCGCACGTGACACCCCCTTAGTGTAACACTTCCCTCCCCATCCTTCTGGTCATGTGACTCCGCTACTGGATCACTCAGCACTTTACTGTTTACAAACTCAGTCCATATGATGTCTAAAAACCTAATATATATCGTAGCTATTTGAAAGGTGATGAAACTGGGGCGACCACACCAACAAATGCTCAGTGATGTGGAGTGCACTGTGTGAGAGGGCCTCAGATGAGGCAGTGACTGTCTAGTGTGCACCATGTTTCTGTTATTGCCAGAGGGGTGAGGTTGTTTAAAAGAAAGAAAACATAGATGAGGCCAGTTTGTCTGCATTCCATCCTGCACAATGAAAGGATCTGTAACACTATCTTTAACGCTATTAGAGAAGGGTGATGTGTTTTATGTTTTCTGGATTCCTGTAGTATTCTGAATTAGTTTTTCATTGAAGGGGGGGGGGGAACAACTTAGAGGTAAATCAACTAATAGATGCCAAAGACGCAATTAATTTAAATAAAAAATAATGTGATTGTAAGATATCTGTGATTTTATATATTTTATCAATTAGGGAGAAGATCTGTGTGATATTATGGGGGAAGATACAGAGGGGGAAGAGATGGATATGAGGGGTGACCAGCAGTGTAAGGAGGAAGAAATCCCTACAGATACCAGCACAGGTGAGGAATAATCACTTATTACAGAGAGTCACATATTCTCCTTGTTCTGTCATTACAGCAGCCTCTTATCCCGCACCCTCCTCTGTCACTACAGCAGCCTCTTATCCTGCACCCTCCTCTGTCACTACAGCAGCCTCTTATCCTGCACCCTCCTCTGTCACTACAGCAGCCTCTTATCCCGCACCCTCCTCTGTCACTACAGCGGCCTCTTATCCCGCACCCTCCTCTGTCACTACAGCGGCCTCTTATCCCGCACCCTCCTCTGTCACTACAGCAGCCTCTTATCCTGCACCCTCCTCTGTCAATACAGTAGCCTCTTATCCCGCACCCTCCTCTGTCACTACAGCGGCCTCTTATCCTGCACCCTCCTCTGTCCCTACAGCGGCCTCTTATCCTACACCCTCCTCTGTCACTACAGCGGCCTCTTATCCTACACCCTCCTCTGTCACTACAGCGGCCTCTTATCCTACACCCTCCTCTGTCAGTACAGCGGCCTCTTATCCCGCACCCCCCTCTGTCACTACAGCGGCCTCTTATCCCGCACCCTCCTCTGTCACTTCAGCGGCCTCTTATCCTACACCCTCCTCTGTCACTACAGCGGCCTCATATCCCGCACCCTCCTCTGTCACTACAGCGGCCTCTTATCCCGCACCCTCCTCTGTCACTACAGCAGCCTCTTATCCCGCACCTTCCTCTGTCACTACAGCGGCCTCTTATCCCGCACCCTCCTCAGTCACTACAGCGGCCTCTTATCCCGCACCCTCCTCTGTCACTACAGCGGCCCCTTATCCCGCACCCTCCTCTGTCACTACAGCGGCCTCTTATCCCGCACCCTCCTCTGTCACTACAACGGCCTCTTATCCTGCACCCTCCTCTGTCACTACAACGGCCTCTTATCCTGCACCCTCCTCTGTCACTACAGCGGCCTCTTATCCCGCACCCTCCTCAGTCACTACAGCGGCCTCTTATCCTGCACCCTCCTCTGTCACTACAGCGGCCTCTTATCCCGCACCCTCCTCTGTCACTACAACGGCCTCTTATCCTGCACCCTCCTCTGTCACTACAGCGGCCTCTTATCCCGCACCCTCCTCAGTCACTACAGCGGCCTCTTATCCTGCACCCTCCTCTGTCACTACAGCGGCCTCTTATCCCGCACCCTCCTCTGTCACTACAGCAGCCTCTTATCCTGCACCCTCCTCTGTCACTACAGCGGCCTCTTATCCCACACCCTCCTCTGTCACTACAGAAGACACTTATCCCACACCCTCCTTTGTCACTACTGCAGCCTCTTATCCCTCACCCTCCTCTGTCACTACAGCGGCCTCTTATCCCGCACCCTCCTCTGTCACTACAGCGGCCTCTTATCCCGCACCCTCCTCTGTCACTACAGCGGCCTCTTATCCCGCACCCTCCTCAGTCACTACAGCGGCCTCTTATCCTGCACCCTCCTCTGTCACTACAGCGGCCTCTTATCCAGCACCCTCCTCTGTCACTACAGCGGCCTCTTATCCCGCACCCTCCTCTGTCACTACAGCGGCCTCTTATCCCGCACCCTCCTCTGTCACTACAGCGGCCTCTTATCCTGCACCCTCCTCTGTCACTACAGAAGACACTTATCCCACACCCTCCTTTGTCACTACAGCAGCCTCTTATCCCGCACCCTCCTCTGTCACTACAGCGGCCTCTTATCCCGCACCCTCCTCTGTCACTACAGCGGCCTCTTATCCCGCACCCTCCTCTGTCACTACAGCGGCCTCTTATCCCGCACCCTCCTCTGTCACTACAGCAGCCTCTTATCCCGCACCCTCCTCAGTCACTACAGCGGCCTCTTATCCTGCACCCTCCTCTGTCACTACAGCGGCCTCTTATCCTGCACCCTCCTCTGTCACTACAGAATACCTGTCATGCCTGAGGTCTGGAGCTGACCTGGTGAGGACTCAGGCATAGGGGCTGACGTGTGTGTATAAACCTGGGAGGACTAGACTTAGTGAGGGCTTCTGAGCATTGGCCGCCTGAAGGCATGACCAAAAATGAAGTCTTTAGGTATGAATAAAATAAGTCTTTTTTATTAAAGCACGCAATAGATATGACAACACACAGCGGCAGATGGTAATAAGACTTAATGCAGGAGTCTGGTGCACCCAATGAAAGCACACTGGTAAGTAGTAACAGTCCTCAATGGCACAGGGAGTCAGTATGAATGCTGATGATAATAGTATCAATGCTAAACTCTCACAGATGGTGCAGGGTTAGAACAGTGATGAAGTCCCAAGGATGCAGATAGAAGCCAGCATGAAGACTCATAAGGTGGCTAGATGTTACTGACCAGATGGTGCAATGATGGGTAACTGATGAGCAGGATCGGTGGTGAGACACTGATGGTTAGCAGGATTTATGGCAGAACATATATGGAGGCAGGATCGATGTTGGAACACCAATAATAGCAGGATCAATGGTGGACCACCGAGCCATCAGCCCCCATTATACTCCTGCTCTCCTCCTCACATCATGTCACTGTGTGTTACCAGCCCAGAGATCTGACCAGTCTCCTCCCCGCACTCTCTGGTGTATCTCATACATCAGCAGCCATCAGCCCCTATTATACTCCTGCTCTCCCCCTCACATCATGTCACTGTGTGTTACCAGCCCAGAGATCTGACCAGTCTCCTCCCCACACACTCTGGTGTATATCATACATCAGGAGCCATTAGCCCCTATTATACTCCTGCTCTCCCCCTCACATCATGTCACTGTGTGTTACCAGCCCAGAGATCTGACCAGTCTCCTCCCCACACTCTCTGGTGTATCTCATACATCAGGAGCCATCAGCCCCTATTATATTCCTGCTCCCCCTCACATCATGTCACTGTGTGTTACCAGCCCAGAGATCTGACCAGTCTCCTCCCCACACTCTCTGGTGTATCTCATATATCAGGAGCCATCAGTCCCTATTATACTCCTGCTCTCCCCCTCACATCATGTCACTGTGTGTTAAGGCCCCCATACACTATGAGATTTATCTGACCTGTAAAATTGCATCTGATTTCCCTTGAACTTCCCTGGCAGCTTCCCTGGGGGCCTAAATACAATTTGACACTTGACGTGCCATTTTTAACATCCTATTTGCGTCAGATAAATCACATGTGATTAATCACGTGTGATTAATCACGTGATTTATCTGACACAAATTGGATGTGCCATGAGATTTATCTGATGGGATGGCCCTAGGGAGTGGCCTGAACAGTGCTATACCTTGCAGGTATTACTGTTCTGAGAAAAGGAGAATGGCGCTATATGTATATATAGCTGGGGGGGTCGTCATTCGTACAAAAAGACACCAGGCATGGTGCCGCAGCACGACACAAACAAGTCACTCTGGTATTTATATAAGAGAGGTTTGATTCTCTCTGCACCTTGAAAAAGGGTCCACTTGACTCCGAAACGTTGGCTTATACTCCATGCCTGGTGTCTTTTTGTACAGTGCCGCCACTACCCCCTCAAACTATACATAGTGACATAGTTCTGGAGGGAACTGTTTTTTTTTGTTACTAACATTTTGCTCCCTTTATCGGAGTGAAGCACCATGGATGGATGGATATATAGGGATATATATATAGCTAGCAGTGGATTAGTGACGGGACATGTACCAATTAATGCACAGACACAGTGGTCAGGGGGCAACGTATCGGTTTTAATAACCGTTTTCTAGCTTCCAGAAGTCCATGCAGCGATGGGAATCACAAAGGGACGGGTAGCTCTAATTGGGAGAGCTACCCTTTACGTTGCTCATTACATATGCAATGAGCATAGCGACGATCCCATCCCTGTTATCCTCATTGGCCTTGTGCCTCACTCTGGGCCTATTTCAGCTTGAGTTGTAGTTTTGCAAGTAATCGCAAAATGACAACTTCCAGCAGTAGCAGGCGGAGGGCTGCCCAGCACAGGGCAAGACCGTCCTGCACGCCGGGTCTCTTCTCAAGATGCGATCGCGATGCGATCAACGACCCTTAGGCTGCAATCACATTTTTATGAATGTGACCTCAGTTTAAGGCAGGGATGGGGAACCTTCAGTCCTCCAGCTGTTGCTAAACTACACATCCCAGCATGCCCTGCTACAGTTTAGCCATTGAACTATGCTAAAACTGTTGCAGGGCATGCTGGGATGTGTAGTTCAACAACAGCTGGAGTGCTAAAGGTTCCCCACCCCTGGTTTAAGGGGATGCGCATATGCGCTGCTACATGCGCACATTTGCAGATTACAGAAAATATGTATAGATTCCTAATACTGTACATAGAGCTTTAAAATTAAATTTCCAGGTTTCATTCCCCGTAATGCATACAAATGTTGGACACATGAAATATGTGTCCTTGCTGTGACACACGAGCTTCTTGCATACGTCCGGGCTCTGCTGCCAGTTTTGACATTCAGCAGGTGGGGGTCCGTGCTCTGCTGCCCGCACTCACATTCAGCAGGGAAGAGGGGGTCCGGGCTCTGCTCTGCTGGCCACGCTCACATTCAGCAGCACGGAACAGTTTTATCACTGCCGCCCTCTGCCCTCTGTAATCCTCTCCCTCCCGTCACGCCGGTGACGTGCTCCGGCTGCTGCTGATACACTGACCGGGGGTTGGAGGATGTCCGCGCACTTGAAGAAGGTACCCGGAGTTCTTCATATAGATATATCGGATCTGAAACATCGTGGGTGCTAAAAAGCACCCACGATGTGCCTGTGATGGGTCAGATCCCGATATATCTTATGTTCTGCAGGTCCGACCACCTGATCCAATCTGATGAGCACGGGAACGCGCATCAGATTGGATCAGATGTCACAAACATGCGATTTTGGACCGATTTCACCCGATTTATCGGCCCAAAGTGCCAAAATCGGGTAAAATCGGCCCAAAATCGCATAATGTATGGGGGCCTTTACCAGCCCAGAGATCTGACCAGTCTCCTCCCCACACTCTCTGGTGTATCTCATATATCAGGTGCCATCAGTCCCTATTATACTCCTGCTCTCCCCTCACATCATGAGCTGGATGCTTCCAAGTTGTCCCAGCCTGAGGGGAGATACTGGAAGTAAGGAGAAACACTTGGTAGGAGCGGCTGATAGGGGGAGGGTGCCAAAAAGCTTCCCTCCCCACTGAAGCAGAGACTTGGTATCTTCCTACACTCTGTTCTGGCGCCATTTCTCTCCACACTGTGCGGAGCTGGAGGAGGATTTTACACTACAGAACTGAGTGGAAAGTTTCTCCTGGGCAGCGCTTTCCCTGGTGACCGCTGAGGGTCCATTGCAGCAGCGCAGACAGAAGTACTTGGGTATATTATTCGGTACTTGTTTCCTAGCACGGCCACACCGATTTGCATTGGGGTGGTCACGTCGGAAAAATCGCGTCGACGCGATTTTTACATTGAATCAAATGTGAATAGGGTCCCTGGGACCCTATTTTACATTGCCTTCAATGTAAAATATTCCCCAGACCCCCAATTTGACCCCCTCAACGCCACCCCACGATTGACGTCAACCCGAAGCGTGGCGAGCGGCGGCGGTGCGCGTCCTCCGACCTTTTCATACCCCTACTATCCACGTCGGCGTGGAGTTGAGAATATAAAGTGTGGCCTTGAGAATATAAAGTGTGGCGAGAGCAGCCGGCCACCGAGCCCGAAGCGTGGCGAGCGCACGCGTATATCTTCACAGGTATACGCGTCCCCTCGCCACGCTTCGGGCTCGCCACACTTTATATTCTCAATTCCACGCCGACGTGGATAGTAGGGGTATGAAAAGATCGGAGGACGCGGGCTCGCTGCGCTCGCCATGCTTTGGGTTAGCGTCAATCGTGGGGTGACGACGGGGCCATATACAATGTGAAATGGGTCATATTGGCCCATTTCACATTGTTTCCTATGTGAGATGGACTTAATCAAGTCCATCTCATCTTGTGCCATTATAATGGCACAAGACCGACGCGATGCTCCCGATTTCAATGTTAAAAAATATTTTAACATTGAAGCCTATGGCAAAATCGCGGGCATCGCGTCGGTCGCGTCGGGGGCAATGTTAATTGCCGCGACTGACGCGATGCCCGCGATTTTGTCTTTGCCGGCAAAATGGACCTGATTTCAAAGGAAATCGGGTCCATCGCGGGCATCGTGTATCTTAACTTTAAGGTACACGATGTCCCCGATTGTGGCCGTGCTAGGAAACAAGTACCTATTATTCTGTACAAAAGCCTAATATTGTGCACTGTGTGTGTGTTATCATGACAGAAAGGTGTAGTGCTGCTGCTCTTGGGGAGGGAGCGTCTGCCATGTTAATTAACTGCAGGTTTTGTGGAATTAAATTAACTATTGAACAGATGGATCAGGGGGACTTGTGCCCTGCATGTCAGTCTGTGCCCAATGGGGCTCAAGCCCAGAGGTCTGAGCAGCCTGAACCTGCGTGGGTGGCTGCATTAGGGAGATCTATGAATGCCTTAGTACAGGCTTTAAATAGGCAGAGAGATGAGCTTGTTAAATCTCCTAGGCCTTTATCCTCCTCTCAACCGTCTGTCGGCTCTATTACCCCATCTCAGGGGGACTCTGCTCTACTGCAAGTAATGCAGGACACAGCACAGATTGTCCATAAAATGAATACTTTTATGGAGCAGCTTTCCAAGGCTCCTGAGGTAACTTCACCCAGGCACCCTTTATCCACACCTCCCCTTCTTAATTTAGAGTCCGAAGATGAAGGTGAATGTACTGAAGATATGTTTTGGGACCAGAGGGAAGAGTTTGAGTCTTCTGTCCCTGGTATTGAAGATTTAATATTGGCAGTTAAACAAACCTTAAACCTCTCAGATGGAGGATAAAGTGCCAGTTCAGGGTGTATTTTAGAAACAGTGCAGGGATGCAGTTACCTTCCCTTCGGATGAGGGCATGAAAGCACTACTTGGGGATGCATGGAAGACACCTCATAAAAGGCTTCTCATGCTTAAGAGATTTGCCAACATGTACCCCATGCCGGAGAAGCATGTGAAAGTGTGGGAAAAGGTCCCTCTGGTGGATGCAGCTGTTGCTAGGTTGTCTAAGACCACTGCTTTGCCTGTACAAGGGGGTCCTGCCTTCAAAGACCCCGTGGATAAAAAGATCGAAGGCTGTCTGAAAGCTGTGTTTGAAGGGGATGGCTTTACTTTACGTCCGGTCATTGCATCAGCTTGGGTATCCAAGGCCATGATGAAGTGGGCTGATGCTTGGCGTGCTCAGCTTCAGCCAGACACAGAAGCTTTTGCTTTGGCAGAAAAGCTAAAGTGTGCAGTGGAATATGTTAGTGAGGCTGGTGAAGAAAGCGCCAAGATGGAGTCAAAGGTGTCAGCCATTTCTGTGACAGTTAGGAGAGTTCTCTGGCTTAAGGCTTGGTAAGCTGATAGCGAGTCTAAGAAGTCTCTAGAGGCATTGGCTTTCAAAGGAGATTTCTTTTCGGGGCTCAACTGGATTCACTTATTAAACAAGCCACGGGGGGGGGGGGGTTTAAGAGCACTTTCCTCCCCACCACATCTACGAAGCACTCAGTATCAAGGTTTGGGGCATTCAGGTCTTCCTTTCGAGGTGGTGTGTCCCGTAGAGGACAACCAGGCAGAGGAAAGTTTCCCTGTGGCAAAGGAAGGTTGCCCAGATCCCACTTTGGGGCCTTTGCAAAGAAACATTCTTCATAAAGTGAGGATAAGTCCTCAGCATGACAAGGCGGAGACTCCCTGTTCTGGGATCGGAGTGTGTGTGGGGGGGGGGTTGCCTCCTGCAGCATCGGGATGTGTGGTCTCTCTCCACCCCGGACCTTTGGGTTTAATTTTGCTGGGTTACAGGATCAATCTCAGGGGAGTCCCTCCAAAGAGTTTTCTCCCAACACCCTTGCCACGAGAAGCTCGCTTGCGGAAAGCCCTCTTGGGGGTGGCAACGGAGTTGTGATCCCGGTACCTCAGGAGGAAAGAAAGATGGGATTTTATTCCATTCTTTTCTTAGTCCCCAAACCGGACGGTTCCTTCTGACCCATTCTAAACCTGAAGTCTTTAAACCTACATCTGTGGGTGGATCACTTCAGGATGGAATCTCTTCGGTCAGTGCTTTTAAGCATAGAACCTGGAGAATTTTTAGCCTCAGTGGACATCCAGGATGCTTATCTACACGTGCCGATATGCAGGGAACATCAATCTTTGCTGTGTTTTGCAATAGGAACAACTCATCTGCCGTTTCAGCCTGAAACTGCAGATGAGTTGTTCCTATTGCAAAACGCCTCTACCCTTCCGACTGGCCACAGCGCAGAGAGTTTTCACAAAGGTGATAGCTGTCATGGCAGCGGCTCTCAGGTTAAAAGGGATTGTGATTATTCCGTACTTGGATGACCTCTTGTTAAGGGCGGAAACGGCAGAGAAGTTGCAGGAACATCTGACGATTGCAACGCAGTTTCTTCGAGACCACGGGTGGATGTTAAATCTGCCAAAGTCTCATTTAACGCCCGCTCAGAAACTCCAGTTTTTGGGTGTGATTTTGGACACACATCAACATCGTGTTTTCCTTCCAGAGTCCAAGGCAGTGGACATTTGCTGGTTGGTGATGGCAATTCTCCAGTCGCCAAATCCCTCTATATGGCAGTTTGAAGCTGTTGGGCAAAATGGTGGCAACATTTGAGACCCTGCAGTATGCGGGGTTTCACTCAAGGCCTTTCCGATGGAACATTCTGTCCAGTTGGTCCGGGAACCCGAAATCAATGAAACAGGAAACACTGCTACTGTTTCAGGAGACAAGGGACTCGTTGATCTGGTGGACAGATTTGGAGTCTCTTCAATTGGGCCATTTCCTTCGTTTGTGGGATTGGTTGGTTGTCACAACAGACGCCAGTCTCAGGGGCTGGGGGGCAGTGGCCCTACACCTCAGATTGCAAGGTCTGTGGTCCAGATCGGAATCAAAACTGCTAATCAACATCCTGGAGCTCCGGGCAGTTTGGATGACACTTCTACAGGCGGAAGAACTTCTGAAGGGGTCGCCCATCTACATACAATTGGGCAATGCCATGGTTGTGGCTTACCTCAACCATCAGGGGGGTACTCGCAGCAAGATGGCCATGCAAGAAGTCTCTTGATTTTTCAGTGGGCAGAAGTGAACATTCCAGCTCTATCAGTGGTGTTCATTCCGGGGATCCGGAATGTGGAGGCGGACTTCCTCAGCAGAGCAGATTTTGAGGAAGGAGACTGGGCATTGCATCAGAAAGTTTTTCAGGACATAGTAGCACTTTGGGGGCTCCCAGAGGTGGACCTGATGGCGTCCAGACACAATTGTGAGGTTCCCAAGTTCTGCTCATGGACCAGGGATCCTATGGCATGGGCAGTGGATGCCATGACTGTTCCTTGGTGCTTCAGCCTCGCGGATATATTTCCTCCATTTCCCATGATTGCTCAAGTCCTCAAGAGAGTGAGGACACAGGGGGTGCAAATGATCTTGTTTGCTCTGGATTGGCCCAGGAGGTCTTGATATTCAGACATACTGAGGTTATCGACGGAATCATGGTGTCTTCCTCTTCGGCCAGATCTACTCAGGCAAGGACCCTTCCTACACCAGGACCTAGCTTGTCTCAATTTGACAGCCTGGCTTTTGAAACCTCCTTATTGAAGAATAAAGGTTTCTCAGATGCTGTTAGCCAAACCATGCTCAGGGCTCGGAAGCCTGTATCAGCAGCAAATTATCATAGGGTTTGGAAAATATATATCCGGTGATGTGAACGTCAGAAGGTACACACCTCTAGGTTTAAGGTTACTAGACCCTAGGAGTTTCTTCAGGATGGTTTTTCGGCAGGGATGAGCTTGCTGTTTTTAAAAATGCAGTTGTCCGCTTTGTCCATATTCTTTCAGAAAAGAGTGGCTCTGTTGAAGTACCTCCATATAGACAGCCGGTGGAACCTTGGGGCCTGTCTCTGGTGTTGTGGGTTCTACAAAAACCTCCATTTGAGCCTTTAAGTTTGGCTGATCTTAAATATCTTTCTTGGAAACTTACCTTTCTATTAGCTATAGCCTCGGCTAGGCGGGATTCGTAATTGGGGGCCTTGTCTTGCAAGTCCCCATTTCAGGTTTTTCATGACGATAGGGCTGTTCTGAGAAGAAAAAAAACGAAGAAATAGACAAAGCGCAGATTCACTGTTGCTTCCAAACATGCAGCTGCTAAATTAGGGGAACTCAGCCCCTATATGTAACGGTAATCAAAAAACCAAAGGAAAGCAGTGCTTTTGAAAGTAACTATTTATTTGAAAAATGAAGATTATAAAAATAATTGTGTGCAATTTATTAAAATAACAATTTTAAACAGTTTTAGGCAATAAATTCATAATACCGGCCGGTGTTAGTATAATTTTAAAACCACAACATATAATATAACATAGTATAGTAACGAGCCCTCTCACAGCTTGAAATAATATGTAATCAGATTAATAATGGTTAGTAATGAATTAGAATACAAAACATGGCATAATTTCAGAGTCTTGGATATATCTGTAGCCTTGGTGGGCAACAGAAATGGATGATATATTCCCTTTAATGAACTCTCTCACCGTTCTGGATGTTAGTTTTCCATATTTTTATATGGACACATATATATATATATATATATATATATATATATATATATATATATATATATATATATATATATATATATATATATATATATATATATATATATATATATATATATATATATTAATTAATGATATCAACAGGTCTCCCAATATTCTTAAATGGCAATCATGTTCCTGATTTAGTTGTTTAGAAATCATGCAACATGAAAAGAAGGGGACAAAATAAGAGTTTTAAAATACTTGTGAGTGGAGCTCCACTTTTTAGAGGAGGATGTCCGTCACTGTGATCAGCGTCCATGGGTTCCCTCCCGGCCACTGGTGCTTTCCAGAGATGCAGCCTTTTCTGGTGTAGAACCATGGGCAGCAGGGTGTGTAACTGGCCGATGTTCGGAAATGATTGACGCGTTTCCCCGCCTCTCCTTACGAAGGGTCAGCGGCTTCCTCAGAATCTCAGTGAATATTTTTTCCCCTTTTTTTCATGCTGCATGATTCCTAAACAACTAAATCAGGAACATGATTGCCATTTAAGGGGTGTTGTATAGGGGTCCGACAGTCGGGATCCCGACAGTCATTATCCCGACGTCGGGATCCCAACTGGCCAGAACCAGACAGCATGGTGAGTGCAACTAAGCCCCTTCCCGGAAATATCCGTTTACCCACGCCATGTGATTCGGGGTTATAACAAACATACTCCTTATGTCCCCACAAAAGCATCTACACCTATGGGGACATTTACAAATCTTCCTTTTACTTTTGATCTACAAATTTGGACCTATATCGCTGCTTCTAACATCCGAAAACCGGAAGTAGAGAGCGTTCCCATAACAATGGATAACACACAATTGATATAACTGCTGTGATAACTGGATTTTCATGGTTTTAGAATAATGGTTCTTTGCGGACATTTTTTATTATCATTATAAATCTCTGTTAAGTGGATAATTCATACAGAATATGAGTATGAAACCAAAATTTGCATATGTAATGAATTGACTTCACTTCCTGTAAACGGTTGATTGGCTGTTCACCAGTTAAATATCGGCTTCCCACACTACTCCGGCACATCTTGATAAAGGTCCAATGACCGAAACGCGTTGATAATGCCAGAGGAGTGTGAGCAGCCATTTATTCTTGGATGTATGTATGGGACTTCTTTTTAAATTTTTATATATTTTTATTTTTTGTTGGACTTCAAATTGCTTTGAGGTTTTTCCCCAGTGGGACCCCTGTACTTTTTTTTATCTGTCTGGATTAAAAACTGAAACTTTTTAACCATTGGCAACAAAATAATTTTTCGGGGAAACCACGGGTAGAAACAACATTGAGAAACCGAAGAAACCATTAAGAGTTTTCACTCTATCACCACAAGGGTGAGTAAGGTATGCCCTTCATTCTGGCTTACTAGTTTTCCAGAAAAACAGAAATTCACCTTGGAAAGATCTACACATTGGGCTTATCTTTCTTTTCATGTACTACGAATGATCGAATTGTGGTATATGGTCCTATGACGCCACACCCGGTAAAAGAAACCCAGATACGTGGACTACCAAACACTCAAGTGTGAGTTGGGGTACGCCCTTTTCAACTTTTGCACCTTAAAGTTTATTCACTATTGAGGGTGAGTGAGGTGTGCCACATAATTTGGTAGACACCTCCCCCCCTATAATCAAGTTTTATTGTTTTACACATTATATATATTTTTTCCTTTTACATATTTGAGCACATACGACAGAGTGGAAAAAGGTTGTGGTACCTTAAAAGAGAACAAGAATAAAAAAGAAACCTTTATTGGTTTGAACATCACAAAAACATCGTGAGTAGGGGTACGCCCACATTATAAAGATACCTTTATATACTTATTTCACCTTGCGTTCTTGGTGAGGTACGCTGTTTAAAATCTTTTTCAGCACCTCACACACCAATAACACATCTCACATCACTGAATCTACACACGATATGTATTTCTTAGCTCATGAAGGATGGATTCGACCACATCCTAAAAATTTAGATCAGAAATCACAAAGATACCATTATAGGATTTGTATCAACTTGACGTGAGTTGGGTACGCTAGATCGATATTCTTCTCATAACTTAAAAGAGAACTTTGTTCAAAGAAAACACTCAACAGGTTCTAATGATTTTATTATTATTGTTTCCTCCACATGATTAAACTACCTTCACGTGAAACTGAGGATCACAATTGGACACTAACATCACCAGGAGAGACCACGTCACCATAAAGGACTATATCCACGTGTCGATTATAAGTATATATTGCGCCCTATTGTACGAAGTTCCACTTTTTTCTTTCTTTAGCTGGCCTTATGTAAAAAAGAGAAGTGGCCTGACCCAATGTATTTAATTACTCCTAGGTCCAGGACATTGGTGATCAGACCAGAATCCTGAGTTTTCTTGTTTGGACCAGAGTTGACAGATTGTGTTCTACAACCAGCACAGGAGGTAAATCCTTGAGGATATACAGATGGAACCGGCCTCTTGATTGCGGGTCGGAAGGGGACACACACGCACGAGACGCTCGTGCATCCCATTCTGACAGAGCTCCCTGTCGACCCCCCGCTGTCTCCCCCCCCCCCCCTAACCAGACCGATCTCCCTAAAGCAGAGACGGGCAGGGTCTCGCCGCCGAATGACTGGGACATGCATCCCAATCTAATCGAGTCCCTCTCAGCCAACTGGGACATTCTGGCGAGCACCAGCATTGAATGAGAAGTCCTCCATCTTTAGGACCAGCTTGTAGATGAGGGATCCGGTTTATGTGAAAATGATATCTCATAGTGATGTTGGAACCCTTTTAAAGGCCAACTAATGCTCTTGGAAGAGAAGACATTTGGGCCAAAAGGCCCGGTAAAAGAAAACCCTTATACACAAGGACATTCATCTTTTGAAGCTAATGCTTAGAACTGAATTCTTGGAGCAGCTTTGAAACTCAAGAGAAATGCTATCCACTCATGCACAATGGAGTGATAACAGAAGCATTAATCGAATAGCTCTCAAAAAGAGGCCAAGGGGAGAAGATGTTCTAGACAAGTACAATGTAAGGTACCAGATGAGTAACCCTTGTGACCAAGTAGAACGCCCCGTGTGTGATGTGAAAGGAAGGTGGACGTGTGGATAAGTCTAAAACCCAACTGGAACGATTTTACAAATGAAATCAATTTATGAGACATAGGTGTGACCAACGTTAAGGGAAATTTATGTGCATTATATATAATTATAAGTGAATAAAATATACATAAACATAAGAATTGTTTCTCGAAAAAAAGTTAAAAGTGAACGTATGCTAGTGCACTAGACTAATATAAAACAATATGCATCATTCCTGGTATACAGAGGTTTACTGTCCGTTCCTAGTTTGCCCTTTGAGATTTTCCAAATAAATTAAGATGGTTATTGGTTACCGTCCACCATGGATAGTTGCACAGTCCCGCATTGATGTTAGCCTAATGGGCAGGTGGTTTTGCTGGTGCAGGAGGGGTCCAGTCCACCAATGGAGGATAGCTGGCGGTGTTAGGGCTTGTTGAACAAGACTCCTGTGCTGGGTGGATGAAGGGTAGAGGAACTAGGGCTATTTCGGATCAGTCCAAAAGTTTGAAGATGAAAAAAAACAGGAATTTGGCAATGATCGAGAGACTCATCTGTATGCTGATGATACTCAATTCTATTTTTCCTCCATGGAACTGTCTTGCTTCGTGTCTCTGAATGTCTTTCTGACATTTCATCTTGCATGTCATCTCACTCAACATTTCCAAAACAGAATTATATTCCCACCAACCAAGAGTAGTCACCAACCTGATATCTCTATCACTGTTGAGAACACAACAATCAATCCTACTCCACAAGCTCGCTGCCTAGGGGGCCATCCTCGCCTCTGAACTGTCCTCCATTCCTCACAATCAATCTCTCTAAATCATGTTACATGCATCTAAAAAAAACATATCCAAAATTAGTCCGTACCTTACACAAGACACTTCAAAAACTAATTCATGCACTCATTATATCACGCATTGATTATTGGGATAGTCTCCTTACCGGTCTTCCCAAGATCAGACTCTCGCCACTACAATCCATTTTGAATGCTGCAGCGCTGCTGATCTTCCTGGCTAGCCGTCTGCTGATCCGCTCTGTCAGTCCCTCCATTGGTTGACTGTATATTACTGCATTCAATAAAAAATACTTCTACTTACATACAAAGCCATTACTCTGACGACAGCGACTTATATCTCTTCACTTATCTCAAAATGTATCCCCCACCCGACCTCTCCGCTCTGCGTCTCTCATCCACACTCAGTACTCGCTCCCACTTACACTTGCAGGATTGTCAGGCAGCACCCACCATATGGAATGCCCTACCACGCACACTACTAGCCTCCTAACTTTCAAGTGTTCCCTGAAAACTCACCTCTTCAGCCAAACTTATCATATTCCGGAACCCCCACACAACCTCCCGTAGCAATCATATCTAATTACATCACATCAGGACTGCCATGCTATGTATGGAATTCTATCCCTATATATCCCTCCTATTATCCCTATAGATTGTAAGCTTGCGAGCAGGGCCCTCCTACCTCCATGTCTGTTTGTTTCTACCCAGTTTGTTTAATCACTGTTGTCTCCCATTGCAAAGCGCAATGGAATATGCTGCGCTATATAAGGAACTGTAAATAAATACATTATTAACAGAGAGTTTGAATGATGATCTTCATTAGAGAACCCATATCTTCTTGTGTTTCCTACATTGGCCACTGAATTGCAATAATAAAGGAGGGAGATAGGACTTTTTATATTTCAATGAATAAACACAAGGCAAATAATAAAATCCGTTTATTGAATTGAAGACGCTGAGCAACAATATATGAATAGGAGAATTGCACTTGGCACATTGGATTCCCTGCATGTGCTTTCTTCCTCTGCTCTATATCACGGCCTGTAGGAGAGTTCCACAAATGACAGACATGATCCAGTCCTATGGTAATAACGCACATTACACCTATGTCTGCGGTGGGAAATGACAGTATAACATGTTACTACACTGTGTTACTGGTGCTTCCAATGACTCAGTGACATCAGTGACGCTAACAATCCTTGTTGTACACTCTGGCCCTGCTTCAGAGTCGCACATATCCCATGATGCTCGGCAGCTGTGCATGTGTCGGTATACACAACGCTGAGCTGTTATATGCTGTTAGCAGCCGGACAGATCTCCTCTTGCTGCAGAGCGGGTGTAAAGTACTGTGGGAGGGCAGGATGAATTGGGGCTATTCAGGGTTGTGCGCATACAGAGAGAGATTTCCTTGTAAAAGAAGCTCATTTGTGTAATAACCATTCCACACACTCAGAACGTGCAAATTATTATGGTTTCACCTTTGTGAGTCCTCTGATCTCTAACAAGACTACGATGGTTATTCTGGATGATTAGCAAGGCTGCGAATTTGCAGCCTTGAGAGTCCACCAAACCCCGCCTTGTGACTGGTGGCCCGGCTACCACCAATTTGTGAGGGCGATTAGCTTGCGGGGCCTGTGAATGGATGGTACCCTCCCACATCATTCGATGGTCGACGAGCATCGAATGAGGGCAAAGGCACACGCAAATTAAAGTTACCCTCAAGTCACTTATATATGTGTGGATACTCAGGAGGAAGTGGGCGGCCAGCTGACATCCGGTGATGTCAGCTGCCCGTCCCATCAGCATGATAATGTCCAGCATTCTCATAGGAAACCCCAAAAACCGCTGGGCATTCCCATATGCAAATGAGCCAGCCTGCCGCCCCTCTCCACCCCCCACCCGCACACTTGGGTGTGTGTGCCCGGCAAACACCCGGCGTAGGCACATGCACAGATATGACCCTGCGCATATGCCCACCATCAAAGCCCTTGCAAAGATTTCAGTCCAGAAAAAGGGCCTTTATTTTGATAAAATAAAAACATTTTTCAAACTAAATGCATGGAAATAGCTTCTCACCTGTGTGAGTTCTCTCATGTCGGACAAGATTTGATTTGCTAGTAAAACATTTCCCACAGTCAGAACATGGAAATGGCTTCTCACCTGTGTGACTTCTCTCATGTCTAACAAGAGCTGATTTCTTGATAAAACATTTCCCACACTCAGAACACGGAAATGGCCTCTCCCCTGTGTGAATTCGCACATGTCTAACAAGAGCTGATTTCTGGTTAAAAGATGTCCCACACTCAGAACATGGAAATGGCTTCTCACCTGTGTGACTTCTCTCATGTCTAACAAGATCTGAGTTCTGGTTAAAACATTTCCCACACTCAGAACATGAAAATGGCTTCTCACCTGTGTGACTTCTCTCATGTATAACAAGAGCTGATTTCCGGTTAAAAGATTTCCCACACTCAGAACATGGAAATGGCTTCTCACCTGTGTGAGTTCTCTCATGTCTAACAAGATCTGATTTGTAGGGAAAATATTTCCCACATTCTGTACATGGAAACAGATTCTCACCTGTGTGAATTCTTACATGTGTAGCAAGAGCTGATTTCTGGGTATAAGATTTTCCACACTCAGAACATGGAAATGGCTTCTCACCTGTGTGAGTTTTCTGATGTCTAATAAAACATGTATCACACTCAGAACAGGTAAATATGTCAGCACCTGTATGAGCTGTTCTATGTGTAGCGGTATCTGAGTTACCAGGAGAACAGTCCTCAGGATTAGAGGTATCAGGTGATTTATCTGCACTGTGAAGCACTGGCTGTATATTTAGGGTAATGGAGGTTTCTTCTGGAGAATCCTGTGTGATGTTCTCTTCTGTTTTATAGTCTGGAGACAGAATAAGACGTCCCTCCGAGGTATTCCTGCTTCTGTGTCCATCTGCTGGAAATAACATACATATATAGAGATATCGCTCTTCCCCTTTCCCCTCACCCATTTCATACTATTACTGAGTACAAGTTATTCCGTTATAAATACTTTCCTACAGCACTAAATATCATGCAGCTAGGGGAGCGTGGCCTGGCCGGGAAAGGAGCAGGACACGTTTTTCTTGAGCTCCCACTGCTTTCTTCACAAAACCCCTTAAATAGCACCTACCTGCCCGGCAATAGCCTGCGACAGGCTCCCCGTACCTTGCTGACACCTCACACACTGAGGCTCCCGCGGAGCCGGAGGAGGGAGTAATCCCAACTTGCAGGTTGCGGCCCTCACCTCTCCTGAAGCTGCGGACTGTGGTAGCCTGCTACACCCGGCGGCTGGTCTCCGGGACCGAGACGGTGCGGACGGCGGACACCTGAACCTCCCAGTGGCACCCCACCAGTAGCCAGACGAGCGGGTAGCATCCCCCTACCTCCCCGGGCGCCCTGGAGCAAGGTGAGAGGTGCAGGAATTGAGCGGGGAGCGAGCGATCCCCCTGTGCATAGACGCCGCTGCCGCCATCTTTGTTCTGGGCATCCAGCAGACGCCGGGCTCCTACACGCCACACGGCCCTACAAATCACACCGGAGGGGAGCGGGGGGAGCAGAGGAAGTCCTTACCAACAGGAAGAGGCGCTGGTGACTCCCTGTGGCCCCTGGGCGAGAGGAGCCCGCCGGCGTTATATACAGCCCATACACTACAGCAGCGGCCATATTAAAAAGACCTCCATAGGGGGGCGCAGCCTGGCAGTCATCCGTGCCAGACGCACCTTGGTGAGCTCCGAAACCTCCAGGGGTTCTAGGGCCCAATTTCTCCACAGTGGGGGAGATCTCACTGTCTCCCCTCTCCTCCGCTTACCACCGATCAGCCAGGAGTACCTGTAACCGCGCCGGAGCTGCTCCCAGCGATCACCACGGATCGGGGCCTACTCGCCGGCTGAAGCCGGGACCTCGATTTTGGAGCCCGGCCGTGGCGGACACCCGTCGATCTCGGCCGCAAACGGCACCTCCCCCGGCACTTCCCCGGGACGCCCGCCCTGTGTGTCCTCCGCCCCTGTGTGTCCTCCCTGACGCTTCCCCGGGACGCACACCCGCCCTATGTGTCCTCCCTGACACGCACAGGCAAACAGCAGGGCCTTTGAAAGATCCCCAGGAATACCAGCCTCCCTCCGGCGGCCATCTTGGTTGTGGGCGAACTGCCAACCTGCTGTAAATACCTCTACTGCTGTCTACTGGGGTCACCTGAGCAGGATACCTACAGAATATTGTGGCCACAGAGGGCAAAACTCTCTGACACCATTACTTCACTGGTGCCCTGACCCCCAAGCCCTATTGTTCCCCAATTGGTCCCCCTGGACCCGCTGTGACCCCGTGGTGGACTCCAAGCAGGGACATCCTATGGACCTAGCTCCTGCAAGATAGTATACCAACAACAGGGGACCCTCTTAGCACCAGGTCTGCTGACTGAGTGCTTGAATCTCCCTCTGGTGCACATTACTATCACATAAAGTGCCCATACCAAAACTAATTCCCTACTCCATCGTCCCCTACCCATACATGCTTCACTAAACACAGCGTTTTCCGCCCAAGAACCTACAATCAGAGCAGTGGATGCCTGTATAAATATCCTTTACTGCCTGTAACGACTGACTATATCCCTTGATCTATGATACTATGAGCCGATCTACATCGAAAACCAAAAAAGAAAGTCCTGCAAGAAATATCTCATCACTTCCTCCATCAGGAAAATCATTCCTCACCCCCACTCCCTAAAGGATCTTCTTGCTCCCCCAAGATGGATCAAGCCTCATCACCTGCTACTAGGGGAGATATAAAGAACTTGCAGGACCTCATTGTAGACTTCAAGGACTCATTCACCACTGCTCTCCAGAAGGCCGTTGGCGAGCTCAAGGCCGACCTGACCGACCTGTCCTCTCGCACCACCTCGCTAGAAACCAACGTAGCTAAAGTACAGGCAGAACAAGAAAATTTATCTAAAGACCTAAATTACTTCTACAACGAACTCGACCTTCTGCGGGAAAAGAATGAAGATCTGGAGAACAGGGAAAGAAGAAACAACCTACGTATTCGGAACGTCCTTTTTGCCCACCTTCTCCCCTCGGAAGCCCCCTCCATGTTCCAAATTGAGAGGGCTCACTGAGCCCTACGGCCTAAACCAAAGGATGCTGAACCTCCTAGGGACATTATCACCAAACCCTTTCCTTCAAGACAAAAAACATGATCACAACGGCCAGCAGATCCTCCTCTTTTATACTATTTGAGGGATCAAAGCTTCAGATCTTTCAGGACTTAGCTCCGTCAACTATTGCCAAACGAAGGGACCTTCGCCCCGTGACGACGCTCCTGAGAGACCAGGGCTACAAATATAAATGGGGATTCCCCTTTCGCCTCACGGTAGATGTCAGGGGCAAACCCTACTCGATACGATCGATTGAAGAGGGAAAGGAACTTCTTCGCACACTTAAATTACAATCTGCCGCTGATCCATCCGGACCTGATCTACGAGACTCTCCTCCCTGAAAAATCCTCTGATTGGTCGTATATAACCTCTTACTAATGTTTTTTTCTTGTTTTATAGTACTATGTCTAGTCGTTACTTACTCTAACTTGTTTAACCTTAGCCCTAATTGTAGCTCTGTCATAATGACACTTCTCCATATCTCTGCTTGGCTATTAGGGCAAGGACTTTAGAATTATATTTTAGAAATATTTTTATCCACTTGCTATTTATGTTATGTTACATTTATGTTCTGGGTGGAGATTGCTGGCCCCTTGCCAGGCCTCACTACCCCCACCTCCAGGGATTATTGCCTCTAATATTGCATAATTAACTCTGTACCTTGGGTTTATTTACCCGACTGGTGTATCCCAACTTAGAGCTCCCTATCCTAGTTGGAGCTCAGGTATAGTAGCAGTTCGCCATCCCTAGTGGCGCCTCCTGCTACTTTCCCCACATGTCAATTTGTCTTGTTATTGTTAGCTTTTTCGTGTTTGTTGCAGAGTCCAATCCCTATTTCCCCCACCCTCTACCACCAACACCGAAAGGTGCCATGCCTTTTAAGTGTCTCTCTATTAATGCCAAAGGCCTGAACACCCCTCAGAAACGCACCCATCTGTTTCAATCTCTCCGGAGCCTTCATGGGGATTGCATATTCTTACAGGAAACTCACCTCTGGACAGACCACCATCCCTCCCTAGCTACTAAAAGATACCCGAATGTATACTACTCGAATAATCCCTCTAAGCGTAATGGAGTGGCCATACTGCTCCACTCATCCTTCCCATTTATATTATCAGAATGTAAAATTGACCCTGAGGGGCGATACCTGATTCTGAAGGGAAAACTAGGCCACGAGATGGTCACCATGGCAAATATTTATGCCCCTAACACAGGCCAAGCAAGGTTTTATAATAAATTCTTTAGAATCCTCTCTGACTTTCGGTCAGGTAAAACATTGGTAGGCGGAGACTTTAACACAGTCATACATCCATCCCTAGACAAATCAGGTCAATTAAATGACTCCACACAAATCCCAGGCTCAACAGCCCATCGAAAACATATGGCCGAGGCTGGTCTTTTCGATATATGGAGATCCCTTAACCCTACAACCAGGGATTATACTTTTTATTCCAACCCTCATGCTTCCTACTCACGCATCGACATGTTTCTAGGATGCGCCTCCCTATCCCAAGTAGCAACTCACTCAACTCTTGGTCAGATCACTCTATCCTTGAAGCATCCTTTGGTCTCTTGGAGGCCACCTCAGGCAGACCCTCCTGGAGACTGAACGAAATGCTCTTGAAGCTTCCCCAATTTCGCGAAACGATTGCTGGCCACCTCCAAGAATACTTCCGTCTCAATTCTACTGACGATGTGCCAGTCCCCACAATGTGGGAGGCACACAAATCGGTAGTTAGAGGACACATGATCCAATTCGCCTCCCGTCGTAAAAAATCCCAGGAAGCTTTGATTGCTTCATTGAACATTGAAATTGCAGCACTAGACAGGGAACATAAGAGAACACTGTCTAGACACACACTATCCCGACTTTCCAAAAAACGAGCCGAACTGCAAGTCCTACTAGCTGAGAGGGTTGAGAGAAGCCTTAGATGGTCGAACCAAAAATTCTACGACAAGAGTAATAAGGCCCAATCTCTCCTAGCCCGTCGACTGCGGTCCAAACAGGCATCTCAGACCATCGCCTCAATTAAGGACCCGTCGGGCACCACACTATATAACCCCAAAGACATCAACGAGGTATTTGCTAATTACTATAGAGCCCTATATAACCTGGACGCTCCGTCTGACGTCTCCTCTCACACCCTTGACACTCAAAAATATTTAGACTTCTGTAGCCTCCCTACTATCTCCGAATCCGCGGCACGGTCATTGGGGGTGGACATCACTGAGGAGGAACTTGCTGTGGCCCTCAAATCACAAAAGTCGTCGAAGGCCCCTGGCCCTGACGGCTTCACAATGGCTTATTATAAAACATTTGCACAGCACCTTTCCCCCCAGCTGATCAGAATATTTAACGCAATCCTGCATGGTGCCCCATTCCACCCTGATTCCGCTACATCCAAAATAATTGTAATTCCCAAGCCAGGTAAAGACCCCTCCCTCTGCGCCAGTTACCGCCCCATTTCCTTGATTAATACCGATCTTAAACTATTCGCAAAGATTTTAGCTACCCGACTGAATGGACTTCTACCCTCATTAATACATCCAGACCAAGTAGGCTTCATCCCTCACCGACAGGCCTCCGATAACACTAGACGCACCATTAACCTGATCCACCATTCCAATACACATAAGATCCCATCGATTGTATTAGCGCTTGATGCCGAAAAGGCATTTGATCGCATCTTATGGCCTTTTATGTTCACGACTTTGAAATTTGCAGGCATTACTGGAAACTTTCTTCAGGCAATAAAATCCCTATATTCATGCCCGACATCTACCGTCATGACCAATGGCCTCCAATCTCCAAGATTTGCTCTCGGAAATGGGACGAGACAGGGCTGCCCCCTGTCCCCTCTCCTCTTTGCCTTATGTATAGAACCATTGGCGGCTAGAATCAGAGCCAACCCTGATATACGGGGCGTTGAGGTCGGGGGACATCAGTACAAACTGTCACTTTTTGCTGACGATATACGCCTCACTCTGTCTAACCCCCTGGTCTCCCTCCCTAGCCTGCAGTCAGAGCTCAACGCTTACGGTTCCCTCTCGGGATATAAAAATAATAGCACAAAATCTGAGGCAATGGCTCTATGTGTCCATCCCCAACTTTTATCTACACTAAAATCATCCTTTCCCTTTACATGGCGCCCCCAGGCGATCAAATATTTAGGCATACACATTACTAAATCCTATTCCCTTCTATATCAGGCTAACTATTCCCCCATAATCCGCACTCTGACCGCGGACATTGCTCGTTGGCAACCACTTTATATCTCTTGGATCGAAAGGATCAATATGATTAAAATGAACGTCCTTCCAAGTCTACTCTACCTCTTTCAGACCCTGCCAATATCTGTGCCATACGCAGCCTTAAACTCCTTACAAACCTTATGTAACCAATTCATCTGGGCAAATGGCAAACCCTGTATTCGCAAAACCACTCTAGCAAGACCCGCCTCAGATGGCGGTCTTGGCCTTCCAAATTTCCGAATGTATTACCATGCGGCCCAAATAAACCAGATAATTTTATGGCACTCTGAACCCGGATATAGAAAATGGGTTGACCTTGAGAACGCCCTGCTCCAGGGCGGACGGGTTGATGAGATAGTATGGCTCCCAAGATCACTGAGACCAGACTCGGCCTACGAGGCCACAACCATCCGATTTACGCTGACACTGTGGGACAAAATACAATCTCAGACAAAACTAGCCCCACACCCCTCACCTATGTCCGCTATATGGAACCACCCCCTTTTTCCTCCGGGATGTGAAGAAATGACAGCCACGCCCTGGCGTGAATTGCAGATCACTAGATTTAAACATGTCAACAATGAGTCGCCCACTTCCACCTTTTACTCAATTACGATCCTCAACTTCGGCCCCCGCTAGGACACACTTCCAGAGTGCACAGATTCTAAGCTTTGTTAACTCTCAATATCCATCTAGCAGAAAGCGCACACTGACTTCGTTTGAACTCCTTTGCTCTAACTCCGTGGGCCGACGGGGCAACATCTCTTTTTTGTACAACAAAAAAAAAAAACCGAGAACCACACGAAATAGCATGGGAAAGGGACTTTCCAAACTCAATAGCTGAAGACGACTGGCCTGTCATCCGAACTAGAACCGCTAAGGCCTCCATTAGTGTAGCTATTAAAGAGACATGCTACAAGGTCTTCACACGATGGTACCTGGTCCCGTCTTGTTTGCATGCAATTTTTCCCTCGACATCTGATTTATGCTGGAGGAACTGTGGCCAAGTGGGCACATTCCCTCACATTTGGTGGGACTGCCCAATAATCAAGACCTTCTGGACGACAGTATGGTCACTGATAGCGCAACTAATCGGCACGCCCCTCTCACCATCAGCCACAGTTGCATTACTGAACGCCCCATCCCCAAATGTCAATAAATTTCAGGACAGGCTCATTGTCCACATTTGTAATGCCGCTAAAACTTTGATTGCCAGACATTGGAAATGTGCTGTGATGCCGTCTAAAACAGCTCTCCATTCCCGTGTCAATTTTGTAGCCTCAATGGAATACATCACCTGTCTACAAAATGATTCTGTCTCTACCTTCCACAAGATATGGTCCCCCTGGTATTCCCTCAACTCCTCCCCCATCCCTGGACTCTGGTAAATATATTCTATGCTATCGTTAATTATCTGTATTTCTTCCTTCAAATGTTTTTTATATAAATTGTATCTGATGTTACAAGTATCTGTAATGGAACAACTTGCTGAAATGTGTATATGTTCTCTCTTTTATTTTACATTATTTTTCTATGTAAAAGAAAAAATTCTAATAAAAAATTTACAGTTTAAAAAAAATATCATGCAGCTAATAATGGGATTTATGTAGATAAGGTAACCCTTATTATATTAGTGCATTGGGAGACACTGAGGTATTGGGAGCCGGCAGTGTAAGGGAACTTCAAGACTGGGTGTCACTATTCTGCCTAACAAAGCCCCTAAAGACAGAATAGGAGTAAAGAACAGGGGAGAGGGGATAAACACTATTCAGGAATGAGAACAACAATCCTAACAAGGAGAACAGTAACATAACAGAACAGAAACAAAGAGCATAAAGGGAAGGCATAAGGGATGCCCCAAAGCTGGTCCTAAGGGCAAGCTGGCATCTCTGGGGTACCCAGACTGGTAACATTGGGTAAGAGCTGCACTGAGGAGCAGGTGACAGCCCAGCACCCCAGCTTAGCAGAGGCTCCGTGCCACACCATCCTAGCTGCACACACCAGTCTCTTGCTGCCCCAACAGGATCAGGAACAGGCAGACTTGCTACAAGGTAATCCTGGTAAAAGGGCATACACACGTAGAGATCTGTGCTAAGCAATTTTGCTAAACAATATAGCTGGTGTCAAGATCTCCCATGCAGAGCACATACACACGCATTGATTTGTGCTAAACAATTTTGCTAATCAATTTTTCTTAGCAATTTTGCTTAAGCAAAAAAAGGCCGGGTAGTTGTTCAGAATGAGAGATTGCGATCAGTATCTCTCATTCTGTACACACAGAGAGATTTGCAGTCATGTGCTAAGCAATCTAACTAGATTGGGACTGCATGCACTGACTTAGTTAGCAAGAGATATTTAATCTCTCGAAGCATACACACAGAGAGATATGTGCTTACTTTCTAAGCAATCTAGTTAGATTGCTTAGAAAATAGCACAAATTTGCTCCGTGTGTACACCCCTTAACAGTGATCCACCTGATAATGCTGATCACAGGCTAACCAGCCTCTCCTGCTGTTATCATGCAGACCCAGCAGGTCATCCATCCAGTGCAAATCCTGGGTCTTCTGTACATAGATCCACAAAGCCCTGACCACTTCTGGTTACTAAGTCAGCAAGCTGAGGCCCAACTCCTTGTTACTGGGCCTGGTGGTGCTGGTTCTCCCTGGGCGCCTGCGGTACTGTATATGACAGGTGCCAGTCTGAGCATGGCAACCATCTCATCCTTCTGTCTCCCATGTGCCCAGTGCCCATGGTGATGACCAGTGCTTCCCCATCCTGGTGCCAGTATAGGTGGCTGGCTTTTCTCTGACCTGATTCTGTCTGTCCCCAGTATTATACTGTCTGGTTCTGACCCAATCCCATTACCTACACTATAATATGCCCCACAACCAGTCTCTGTGTGCCCACAATTCCTTCATATCCTTGTACCCGTACCTTGGACCACAGTCAGAGATCTGTGTCTTCCACATTGGGTTGTTAGAAGCCCATACCCCCCGTTGTGTGAGTCCCTGGTAAAGACCAACAGTCCATTAGCCTACATAGTAGCCAAACCACATTGTCCTGCCAGCATCACAGGACTGGAAGCCTCTCTCTTATCTGTTACATTGTTACACTGCAAATCTGTACTCACGTATCTGCTAAATTATAGTTATATTTATACTTATTGTATCCAGGGATATTATATCTGTATGATGACCGCCCAGCAGCACAGAATCTGTGGCCCCCTATACATACTGTAACCGGGGATATTATATCTGTATGACCGCCCAGCAGCACAGAATCTGTGGCACCCTATACATACTGTAACCCGGGGATATTATATCTGTATGATGACCGCCCGGCAGCACAGAATCTGTGGCCCCCTATACATACTGTAACCAGGGATATTATATCTGTATGATGACCGCCCAGCAGCACAGAATCTGTGGCACCCTATACATACTGTAACCAGGGATATTATATCTGTATGATGACCGCCCAGCAGCACAGAATCTGCGGCACCCTATACATACTGTAACCAGGGATATTATATCTGTATGATGACCGCCCAGCGGCACAGGATCTGTGTCCCCCTATACATACTGTAACCAGGGATATTATATCTGTATGATGACCGCCCAGCAGCACAGAATCTGTGGCCCCCTATACATACTGTAACCAGGGATATTATATCTGTATGATGACCGCCCAGCAGCACAGAATCTGTGTCACCCTATACATACTGTAACCGGGGATATTATATCTGTATGATGACCGCCCGGCAGCACAGAATCTGTGGTACCCTATACATACTGTAACCAGGGATATTATATCTGTATGATGACCACCCAGCGGCACAGAATCTGTGGCACCCTATACATACTGTAACCAGGGATATTATATCTGTATGATGACCGCCCGGCAGCACAGAATCTGTGGCCCCCTATACATACTGTAACCTGGGATATTATATCTGTATGATGACCACCCAGCAGCACAGGATCTGTGCTACCACAGAATCTGTGGCACCCTATACATACTGTAACCAGGGATATTATATCTGTATGATGACCGCCCAGCAGCACAGAATCTGTGGCACCCTATACATACTGTAACCAGGGATATTATATATCTGTATGATGACCGCCCAGCAGCACAGAATCTGTGGCACCCTATACATACTGTAACCAGGGATATTACATCTGTATGATGACCGCCCAGCAGCACAGAATCTGTGGCACCCTATACACACTGTAACCAGGGATATTATATCTGTATGATGACCGCCCAGCAGCACAGAATCTGTGGCACCCTATACATACTATAACCAGGGATATTATATCTGTATGATGACCGCCCAGCAGCACAGAATCTGTGGCACCCTATACATACTGTAACCGGGGATATTATATCTGTATGATGACCGCCCAGCAGCACAGGATCTGTGGCCCCCTATACATACTGTAACCAGGGATATTACATCTGTATGATGACCGCCCGGCAGCACAGGATCTGTGGCACCCTATATATACACTGTAACCAGGAATATTATATCTGTATGATGACCGCCCGGCAGCACAGGATCTGTGGCACCCTATACATACTGTACCCAGGGATATTATATCTGTATGATGACCGCCCAGCAGCACAGAATCTGCGGCACCCTATACATACTGTAACCAGGGATATTATATCTGTATGATGACCGCCCAGCAGCACAGAATCTGTGGCACCCTATACATACTGTAACCAGGGATATTATATCTGTATGGTGACCGCCCAGCGGCACAGAATCTGTGGCACCCTATACATACTGTAACCAGGGATATTACATCTGTATGAGGACTGCCCAGCAGCACAGAATCTGTGGCACCCTATACATACTGTAACCAGGGATATTGTATCTGTATGATGACCGCCCAGCAGCACAGGATCTGTGGCACCCTATACATACTGTAACCAGGTATATTATATCTGTATGATGACCGCCCAGCAGCACAGAATCTGTGGCACCCTATACATACTGTAACCGGGGATATTATATCTGTATGGTGACCGCCCAGCGGCACAGAATCTGTGTCCCCCTATACATACTGTAACCAGGGATATTATATCTGTATGATGACCGCCCAGCAGCACAGAATCTGTGGCACCCTATACATACTGTAACCGGGGATATTATATCTGTATGATGACCGCCCAGCGGCACCCTATACATACTGTAACCGGGGATATTATATCTGTATGATGACCGCCCAGCGGCACAGGATCTGTGGCACCCTATACATACTGTAACCGGGGATATTATATCTGTATGATGACCGCCCAGCAGCACATGATCTGCGGCCCCCTATACATACTGTAACCAGGGATATTATATCTGTATGATGACCGCCCGGCAGCACAGAATCTGTGGCATCCTATACATACTGTAACCGGGGATATTATATCTGTATGATGACCGCCCAGCAGCACAGGATCTGTGGCTCCCTATACATACTGTAACCAGGGATATTATATCTGTATGATGACCGCCCGGCAGCACAGAATCTGTGGCATCCTATACATACTGTAACCGGGGATATTATATCTGTATGATGACCGCCCAGCAGCACAGAATCTGTGGCACCCTATACATACTATAACCAGGGATATTATATCTGTATGATGACCGCCCGGCAGCACAGAATCTGTGGCACCCTATACATACTGTAACCAGGGCTATTATACCTGTATGATGACCGCCCAGCAGCACAGACTCTGTGGCCCCCTATACATACTGTAACCAGGGATATTATATCTGTATGATGACAGCCCAGCAGCACAGAATCTGTGACACCCTATACATACTGTAACCAGGGATATTATATCTGTATGATGACAGCCCAGCAGCACAGAATCTGTGGCACCCTATACATACTGTAACCGGGGATATTATATCTGTATGATGACCGCCCAGCAGCACAGGATCTGTGGCACCCTATACATACTGTAACCAGGGATATTATATCTGTATGATGACCTCCCAGCAGCACAGAATCTGTGGCACCCTATACATACTGTAACCTGGGATATTATATCTGTATGATGACCGCCCAGCAGCACAGAATCTGTGGCACCCTATACATACTTTAACCAGGGATATTATATCTGTATGATTACCGCCCAGCAGCACAGAGTCTGTGGCACCCTATACATACTGTAACCAGGGATATTATTTCTGTATGATGACCGACCGGCAGCACAGAATCTGTGGCAACCTATACATACTGTAACCAGGGATATTATATCTTTATGAGAGAGAACCATGGGTAATGCCACATGACCTTCCATACCATTGTATCCTGTACGCTGCTATTATTCCTATCCCTTCTACTGATGATGTAGGGGAGTCACTGGGGAAAATGGGGAGATTAGTCAGATCTCTGGGCTGGAAGCAGACAATGATCTAATGTGTGGAGGAGACGAGGACAATAATAGGGGCTGATACCCCTGGACTCCACCACTGGGCAGATACATTCCCCTCATTAGTCTGAAAGAGGAGGGTGCGGGATAAGAGGCCGCTGTAGTGACAGAGGAGGGTGCGGGATAAGAGGCTGCTGTAGTGACAGAGGAGGGTGCAGGATAAGAGGCCGCTGTAGTGACAGAGGAGGGTGCAGGATAAGAGGCTGCTGTAGTGACAGAGGAGGGTGCAGGATAAGAGGCTGCTGTAGTGACAGAGGAGGGTGCAGGATAAGAGGCTGCTGTAGTGACAGAGGAGGGTGCAGGATAAGCGGCTGCTGAAGTGACAGAACAAGGAGAATATGTGACTCTCTGTAATAAGTGGTATTTACTGACCTGTGCTGGTATCTGTGGGGATTATCTCCTCCTTGAACTGCTGGTCACTCCTCATATACATCTCTTCTCCCTCTGTATATTCTACCTTAATATCAGTCACATCCGTCTCTTCTCCTCCTTCTGTATCTTCTACCTTAATATCAGTCAGGCCTCCACCCTAAATAAGAACAATAATATATTAGTATAGGAGACACACACAGCTTCTCTACAGATTATGTAGTGAGAACTCACTATGGTACATCCCACCTACCTGATCCTCCTTTGGGGTCCTGTGATTCTCCTCTTTACAGTGCTGGGAATACAGAGGACGGGGACATCTCTCTGGGGTATCTCTGTTACTGGGCCCATCTGTAGGAGACACGCAGTGACTGAGGACATTGTATATATGTGATTATCCTGGGAATACAGAGGACGGGGACATCTCTCTGGGGTATCTCTGTTACTGGGCCCATCTGTAGGAGACACGCAGTGACTGAGGACATTGTATATATGTGATTATCCTGGGAATACAGAGGACGGGGACATCTCTCTGGGGTATCTCTGTTACTGGGCCCATCTGTAGGAGACACACAGTGACAAAATTAAATAGTCGTTATACCTGCCATAGAGGACCAGGCTGTCCCTGAGATCGTGACACCTGGCATACTGCTCCTCAAAGCGGCCCCTGAAGAGGTCAGCAAAACTCGGGGCGAACCTGGTCCCCATGGCGGTCCCTCGTGCATGTAAAAAATGTTGTGTATCAAAAATAAAATAATAATGTTGAAGACTAAACTGAATTGACTTTAAAATAAAAAGTCTTCGTTCCTCTGTTACCATAGGATCCCCCATAGAAAGTTCTCTGAACCTTCGCCCTTCTTCCACTTCACTTTTTATTTCTCTCTCTTCTGTTACTGCTTCTGTGCGCATTATCTGTAATTGGCATTACTGCTGGCTTTAATTTGCACTACTATGGGCATATAAGTAGCACCACAGCCAAACAACTATTAAAATAAAGATACAAACAAAACATGCTGTGAAAGTATAACTTTAATAAACATATATATATATACACACACACACCTATGTTAAAACAAGCCCATTCGATCCATTGTGCAGTAGAATCCATTAGGAGATGTGTTAAAAAACTCCCCCAAATTCAGTGTAGACCGGTCCTCTTTGGTCCATGTAGATATACAGGGGTTAAATAAAAACAAAATGGTCTACATGAACTGAAGGGAACCCATGTATTCACATGGGCTCCCTTCCCCCGACTCTTGGGTCCCCATGTGACTACTGTCACCGGACCCAATCAGGGAATAACTCCTATGCAGTGCTCCCCTGATTGGCTTAGCCATGGGGGCATGTATGTATATCTAGATATATATGCACACCTATGCCTATGTGTGTGTAGAAGCTCGGATTTCACCTGATGTGCTCACATTGGCCCATATAGTGATATATATGGATTGAGCTGACAACTTCCCCAGCAACACCTGGGCACGCCTGTCCCAGGTTTCCCTGACACACCCCAAACATACCCCCTTAGTCTGTTACACATGACTGCAACATAAATAGGCGGGACTATGCAGGACAATAAATACGGCACTGATTGGCCAGGCTGTCCGTCATGATAAAGTCTCCAGTTGTCTAGGAGATGAAACGTGTCAATGTTACTTCCGCAGTGCGGTCTCCTATGGTCATCCTCTCCCTGCAGGCCCGGGACAACCTGAAGGGTGCAGCCACTTGGGATATCCTGTCCACTCACCACTGCAACCAATCATCACACTCTCCCGGTTTGATAGCTTACTGGGAATCGTGTGATTGGCTTAGAGGACGGCAGGCTACAAATTAACCGTCTTCCCTGCAAAACTTGCTGACGAGCCGCCTGGTACATTGGTGACCAATGTGATTACACTCCCAGGTAACTAGCTCTGTATTAGCACAGTAATGACTGCTCCATCTGTGACATACTGACCCGCGGAGCATACTGTACCTGCATTCCTGCTAGCATTATTCCCACACTGCCACTGAGGAGACCTACTATAAAGGCTGGCGATTATCGCTGGGACGCCAGCATGTTCCCAGGTGACAGAGGTGGGTGCAGGATAAGAGGCCGCTGTAGTGACAGAGGAGGGTGCGGGATAAGAGGCCGCTGTAGTGACAGAGGAGGGTGCAGGATTAGAGGCCGCTGTAGTGACAGAGGAGGGTGCGGGATAAGAGGCCGCTGTAGTGACAGAGGAGGGTGCAGGATTAGAGGCCGCTGTAGTGACAGAGGAGGGTGCGGGATAAGAGGCCGCTGTAGTGACAGAGGAGGGTGCAGGATAAGAGGCCGCTGTAGTGACAGAGGAGGGTGCGGGATAAGAGGCCGCTGTAGTGACAGAGGAGGGTGCAGGATAAGAGGCCGCTGTAGTGACAGAGGAGGGTGCAGGATTAGAGGCCGCTGTAGTGACAGAGGAGGGTGCGGGATAAGAGGCCGCTGTAGTGACAGAGGAGGGTGCGGGATAAGAGGCCGCTGTAGTGACAGAGGAGGGTGCGGGATAAGAGGCCGCTGTAGTGACAGAGGAGGGTGCGGGATAAGAGGCCGCTGTAGTGACAGAGGAGGGTGCAGGATAAGAAGCCGCTGTAGTGACAGAGGAGGGTGCAGGATAAGAGGCCGCTGTAGTGACAGAGGAGGGTGCGGGATAAGAGGCCGCTGTAGTGACAGAGGAGGGTGCGGGATAAGAGGCCGCTGTAGTGACAGAGGAGGGTGCAGGATAAGAGGCCGCTGTAGTGACAGAGGAGGGTGCGGGATAAGAGGCCGCTGTAGTGACAGAGGAGGGTGCAGGATAAGAGGCCGCTGTAGTGACAGAGGAGGGTGCGGGATAAGAGGCCGCTGTAGTGACAGAGGAGGGTGCAGGATAAGAGGCCACTGTAGTGACAGAGGAGGGTGCGGGATAAGAGGCCGCTGTAGTGACAGAGGAGGGTGCGGGGTAAGAGGCCGCTGTAGTGACAGAGGAGGGTGCGGGATAAGAGGCCGCTGTAGTGACAGAGGAGGGTGCGGGATAAGAGGCCGCTGTAGTGACAGAGGAGGGTGCGGGATAAGAGGCCGCTGTAGTGACAGAGGAGGGTGCGGGATAAGAGGCCGCTGTAGTGACAGAGGAGGGTGCGGGATAAGAGGCCGCTGTAGTGACAGAGGAGGGTGCGGGATAAGAGGCCGCTGTAGTGACAGAGGAGGGTGCGGGATAAGAGGCCGCTGTAGTGACAGAGGAGGGTGCGGGATAAGAGGCCGCTGTAGTGACAGAGGAGGGTGCGGGATAAGAGGCCGCTGTAGTGACAGAGGGGGGTGCGGGATAAGAGGCCGCTGTAGTGACAGAGGAGGGTGCAGGATAAGAGGCCGCTGTAGTGACAGAGGAGGGTGCGGGATAAGAGGCCGCTGTAGTGACAGAGGAGGGTGCGGGATAAGAGGCCGCTGTAGTGACAGAGGAGGGTGCAGGATAAGAGGCCGCTGTAATGACAGAGGAGGGTGCGGGATAAGAGGCCGCTGTAGTGACAGAGGAGGGTGCGGGGTAAGAGGCCGCTGTAGTGACAGAGGAGGGTGCGGGATAAGAGGCCGCTGTAGTGACAGAGGAGGGTGCAGGATAAGAGGCCGCTGTAGTGACAGAGGAGGGTGCAGGATAAGAGGCCGCTGTAGTGACAGAGGAGGGTGCGGGATAAGAGGCTGCTGTAGTGACAGAGGAAGGTGCGGGATAAGAGGCTGCTGTAGTGACAGAGGAAGGTGCGGGATAAGAGGCCGCTGTAGTGACAGAGGAGGGTGCGGGATAAGAGGCCGCTGTACTGACAGAGGAGGGTGCGGGATAAGAGGCCGCTGTAGTGATAGAGGAGGGTGCGGGATAAGAGGCCGCTGTAGTGACAGAGGAGGGTGCGGGATAAGAGGCTGCTGTAGTGACAGAGGAGGGTGCGGGATAAGAGGCTGCTGTAGTGACAGAGGAGGGTGCGGGATAAGAGGCTGCTGTATGGACAGAGGAGGGTGCAGGATAAGAGGCCGCTGTAGTGACAGAGGAGGGTGCAGGATAATAGGCTGCTGTAGTGACAGAGGAGGGTGCGGGATAAGAGGCTGCTGTGGTGACAGAGGAGGGTGCAGGATAAGAGGCTGCTGTAGTGACAGAGGAGGGTGCGGGATAAGAGGCTGCTGTAGTGACAGAGGAGGGTGCGGGATAAGAGGCTGCTGTAGTGACAGAGGAGGGTGCGGGATAAGAGGCCGCTGTAGTGACAGAGGAGGGTGCGGGATAAGAGGCTGCTGTAGTGACAGAGGAGGGTGCAGGATAAGAGGCCGCTGAAGTGACAGAGGAGGGTGCAGGATAATAGGCTGCTGTAGTGACAGAGGAGGGTGCGGGATAAGAGGCTGCTGTAGTGACAGAGGAGGGTGCAGGATAAGAGGCCGCTGTAGTGACAGAGGAGGGTGCGGGATAAGAGGCCGCTGTAGTGACAGAGGAGGGTGCGGGATAAGAGGCTGCTGTAGTGACAGAGGAGGGTGCAGGATAAGAGGCTGCTGTAGTGACAGAGGAGGGTGCAGGATAAGAGGCCGCTGTAGTGACAGAGGAGGGTGCGGGATAAGAGGCCGCTGTAGTGACAGAGGGTGCAGGATAAGAGGCCGCTGTAGTGACAGAGGAGGGTGCGGGATAAGAGGCCGCTGTAGTGACAGAGGAGGGTGCGGGATAAGAGGCCGCTGTAGTGACAGAGGAGGGCGCGGGATAAGAGGCCGCTGTAGTGACAGAGGAGGGTGCGGGATGAGAGGCCGCTGTAGTGACAGAGGAGGGTGCGGGATAAGAGGCCGCTGTAGTGACAGAGGAGGGCGCGGGATAAGAGGCCGCTGTAGTGACAGAGGAGGGTGCGGGATGAGAGGCCGCTGTAGTGACAGAGGAGGGTGCAGGATAAGAGGCCGCTGTAGTGACAGAGGAGGGTGCGGGATAAGAGGCCGCTGTAGTGACAGAGGAGGGTGCGGGATAAGAGGCCGCTGTAGTGACAGAGGAGGGTGCGGGATAAGATGCTGCTGTAGTGACAGAGGAGGGTGCGGGATAAGAGGCTGCTGTAGTGACAGAGGAGGGTGCGGGATAAGAGGCTGCTGTATGGACAGAGGAGGGTGCAGGATAAGAGGCCGCTGTAGTGACAGAGGAGGGTGCAGGATAAGAGGCCGCTGTAGTGACAGAGGAGGGTGCGGGATAAGAGGCCGCTGTAGTGACAGAGGGGGGTGCGGGATAAGAGGCCGCTGTAGTGACAGAGGAGGGTGCAGGATAAGAGGCTGCTGTAGTGACAGAGGAGGGTGCAGGATAAGAGGCCGCTGTAGTGACAGAGGAGGGTGCAGGATAAGAGGCCGCTGTAGTGACAGAGGAGGGTGCGGGATAAGAGGCCGCTGTAGTGACAGAGGGGGGTGCGGGATAAGAGGCCGCTGTAGTGACAGAGGAGGGTGCGGGATAAGAGGCTGCTGTAGTGACAGAGGAGGGTGCAGGATAAGAGGCTGCTGTAGTGACAGAGGAGGGTGCGGGATAAGAGGCCGCTGTAGTGACAGAGGAGGGTGAGGGATAAGAGGCCGCTGAAGTGACAGAGGAGGGTGCAGGATAAGAGGCTTCTGTAGTGACAGAGGAGGGTGCGGGATAAGAGGCCGCTGTAGTGACAGAGGAGGGTGAGGGATAAGAGGCCGCTGAAGTGACAGAGGAGGGTGCAGGATAAGAGGCTGCTGTAGTGACAGAGGAGGGTGCGGGATAAGAGGCCGCTGTAGTGACAGAGGAGGGTGCGGGATAAGAGGCTGCTGTAGTGACAGAGGAGGGTGCAGGATAAGAGGCTGCTGTAGGGACAGAACAAGGAGAATGTGACTCTGTAATAAGTGATTATTACTCACCTGCGCTGATATCTGTAGGGATTTCCTCCTCCTTACACTGCTGGTCACTCCTGATATCCGACTCTTCCCCCTCTGTATCTTCCCACATAATATCACACAGATCTTCCCCCTAACAAAAAAAATGAAATGACACATACCTTACAACCACTTTATTTTTCAAATGTAAATGTCTTGCATCGTCGTCTATTAGATGGTGATTTGTTTCCAAGTCCAGCCCACTCCTCCAACCCCCCCCCCCCCCCACCCTACATGAAATTGTAATTCTTTTGTCCCTGTCTGCTGTGATAAAAACAACACAGCGACCCCCAGGCAGGAAAGAGGAACTGCACGGGTTTTGAAAAGGTGCAGAGTTATAGAATGAACACTACAAAATATAATATATATATAGATATGGGGACGGGGGGCGGCGGCACTCGGCGAATGATGAGACAGCAAGACAGGGTTTTGAAAACCAACGTTTCAAGGTCCTTAGACCTTTTTATCAAGGTGCTGGTGAGATCTCACCAGCACCTTGATAAAAAGGTCTAAGGACCTTGAAACGTCGGTTTTCAAAACCCTGTCTTGCTGTGTCTTCATTCGCCGAGTGCCGCCGCCCCCCGTCCCCATATCTATATAGGAGACGCATCTGCACCCCCTATCTGGAAGGCACCAGCCATTGTTCGGGGCTCTACTCACAGCCCAGTACAGCACATTATCCAGGAGTGCTACCTAAGGAACCCATATATATATATATATATATATATATCTCTTATATATTTGGCTACATCTGTCACTCAAAGTGTGTCTGACCCTCTAACGCTGGGTGGAGCCTCTGACTCACATGACAGAGAACCAGCCCAGTGAGCCCACAGTCATAGGAGGGACACATTGCTCTGCTCCTGCACTTTCCTTTTAATGTATGATTGCCATCACCTGTGTTGAAGCACCTTTCCTATCAATTAACCTGTTCAACACAGATGGAGGTAATCATACATTAGGAAGAAAGTCCAGCGGCAGAGCATTGTGTCCCTCCTGGCATAGGTCATGTTGGGAGGTATGCACAGTGCCAGACACCCTCTGCCTCCCCATGTTACCCAGCAAAGACACAGCTACTCACCAGACACACCAGGTGAGCGCCCCCCGCCCCCCCCCCCCTCCCGCGATTCGCGGGGCCCCTCCCACGATTCGCGTGCTCCCGCGAACCCCCCCTACCGCAATTCGAGCCCCCCCCCGCGATTTGCGGCAACCCCAGCCCCCACGACCCCCCCTTCTGCGATTCACTGCAACCCCCCCGCGCCCTGCACCCCCTGCGACCCTCCCGTGATTCGCGGCAACCCCCCTGACCTCCCCCTCCTGTGATTCGCGGCAAACCCCCCGGCCCCGTGACCCCCCCCCCCTCCCGCGATTCGCTGCAACCCCGCGCCCACCCCTCCCGCAATTCGCAGCACCCACCCCCGCGACCCCCCCCTCCCCCAATTCATGGCACAACCCCAGGATCAAATGGCACATGCAAAACACTGACACGGCTATGGTCGACGATGAAAAAGGTTGACATGAGTTTTTGAAGATTTATTTTTCATTTTAAGAATGTTTTCATATTCATTCTCATGTGTCGACATGGACACCAATGAAGTGCCACACTTATGTCAACATTTACATGTGTTGACCTTTCTGCGACATATATATATATATATAACTAGATTTATTGATTTTGGACCAACTGCTTTGTGTAAATCCTCTTTATATAGCGTTATTGAAATTTTGCCCCAAATACCTCATGCAGCTTTATTGATTTTGTTTTCTTGATATTATATAGCTATACTAGGTGATTCATCGCGCCCTACGGGCGCTCTTCACACCGTCGTAATTTGTGAACGTTTGTATATGAGAAATATGGTTAGAATTGTATGAAAGATGCCCTGTATTGCAACTTAGGTGTCCGCGAATCGCGGGAGGGGGGGTCGCGGAGGGTGCCGCGAATTGCAGGAGGGGGGGTCGCCGCGAATTGCAGGAGGGGGGGTTGTGGGGGGGTGGATGCTGCGAATCGCGGGAGGGGAGGGATTGCAGAGAATCGCGGGAGGGGGGTCGCGGGGTGGGTTGCCGCAAATCGCGGGAGGGGGGTTACGGGGGCGGGGGTTGCGGCGAATCATGGTAGGGGGGGTCACGGGGGGTGTGCCGTGAATCACGGGAGGAGGGGGCCACGGGGTGGGGTGCCGAGAATCGCGGGGGGGGGGGGGTGTGTGTGCCGTGAATCGCGGGAGTGGGGGTTGCGGGGGGGGGGGTGAGGGGGGTGTGACGCGAATCGCCACAAGAAAAAATCAACACAGAAAGGTCAACACATGTAAATGTTGACATAAGTGTGGCACTTCATTGGTGTCCATGTCGACACATGAGAATGAATATGAAAACATTCAAAAAATGAAAAAAAAAACTTCAAAAACTCATGTCAACCTTTTTCATTGTCGACCATAGCCATGTCAGTGTTTTTCATGTGCAATTTAATTCTGGAGCTGCCGCGAATCGCGGGGGGTGCCGCGAATTGCGGGAGGGGGGGTCGCGGGGGTGGGTGCCGCGAATCGCGGGAGGGGGGGTTACGGGGCGGGGGTTGCGGCGAATCATGGGAGGGGGGGGTCGCGGGGGTGTGCCGTGAATCACGGGAGGGGGGGTCACGGGGTGGGGTGCCCGAGAATCGCGGGGGAGGTGTGTGTGTGTGTGCCGTGAATCGCGGGAGTGGGGGGGGGGGTGTGACGCAAATCGCCACAAGAAAAAATCAACACAGAAAGGTCAACACATGTAAATGTTGACATAAGTGTGCCACTTCATCGGTGTCCATGTTGACACATGACAATGAATATGAAAACATTAAAAAAATGAAATAAATCTTCAAAAACTCATGTCAACCTTTTTCATTGTCGACCATAGCCGTGCCAGTGTTTTGCATGTGCCATTTAATCCTGGGGCTGCCGCGAATCGCGGGGGGTGCCGCGATTTGCGGGAGGGGGGGGGGGTTGCAGGGGGTGGGTGCCGCGAATCGCGGGAGAGCGGGGTTCATGGGGGTTCCGGTGGGGGGTTGCCGCGAATTGCGGGAGGTGGGGGGTCACGGGGGGTGCCGCGAATCGCGGGAGGGGGGGTTGCGGGGGGGTGTGACGCGAATCGCCACAAGAAAAAATCAACACAGAAAGGTCAACACATGTAAATGTTGACATAAGTGTGCCACTTCATTGGTGTCCATGTCGACACATGACAATGAAAAAATTTAAAAAATTAAAAATAAATCTTCAAAAACTCATGTCAACCTTTTTCATTGTCGACCATAGCCATGTCAGTGTTTTACATGTGCAATTTAATTCTGGAGCTGCCGCGAATTCACTGGGGGGTGCCGCGAATTGCGGGAGGGGGGTCGCGGGGGTGGGTGCCGCGAATCGCGGGAGGGCGGGGTTCACAGGGGTTCCGGTGGGGGGTTGCCGCGAATTGCGGGAGGTGGGGGGTCACGGGGGGTGCCGCGAATCGCGGGAGGGGGGGTTGCGGGGGGGTGTGACGCGAATCGCCACAAGAAAAAATCAACACAGAAAGGTCAACACATGTAAATGTTGACATAAGTGTGCCACTTCATTGGTGTCCATGTCGACACATGACAATGAATATGAAAAAATTAAAAAATTAAAAATAAATCTTCAAAAACTCATGTCAACCTTTTTCATTGTCGACCATAGCCATGTCAGTGTTTTGCATGTGCCATTTAATCCTGGGGCTGCTGCGAATTGCGGGGGGGGGGGGGGGTGTGCCGCGAATCGCGGGAGGGAGGTCGCGGGGGGTGTTTTTTCCGCGAATCGGGGGGGTCACGGGGGAGGGTTTGCCGTGATTCGCGGGAGGGGGGGGTCGCGGGGTGGTGGTTATGCCGCGAATTGCGGGGGGTGCCGCGATTTGCGGAAGGGGGGGTTGCGGGGGGTGGGTGCCGCGAATCGCGGGAGAGCGGGGTTCATGGGGGTTCCGGTGGGGGGTTGCCGCAAATTGCGGGAGGGGGGGGGTCGCGGGGGGGTGCCGGGGTGCCGCGAATCGCCGGAGGGGGGGTTGCGGGGGGTGTGACGCGAATCGCCACAAGAAAAAAATCAACACAGAAAGGTCAACACATATAAATGTTGACATAAGTGTGGCACTTCATTGGTGTCCATGTCGACACATATTGAAAATATTCAAAAAATGAAAAAAAAAACTTCAAAAACTCATGTCAACCTTTTTCATTGTCGACCATAGCCATGTCAGTGTTTTCCATGTGCAATTTAATTCTGGAGCTGCCGCGAATTCACTGGGGGGTGCCGCGAATTGCGGGAGGGGGGGTCGCGGGGGTGGGTGCCGCGAATCGCGGGAGGGCGGGGTTCACAGGGGTTCCGGTGGGGGGTTGCCGCGAATTGCGGGAGGTGGGGGGTCACGGGGGGTGCCGCGAATCGCGGGAGGGGGGGTTGCGGGGGGGTGTGACGCGAATCGCCACAAGAAAAAATCAACACAGAAAGGTCAACACATGTAAATGTTGACATAAGTGTGCCACTTCATTGGTGTCCATGTCGACACATGACAATGAATATGAAAAAATTAAAAATAAATCTTCAAAAACTCATGTCAACCTTTTTCATTGTCGACCATAGCCATGTCAGTGTTTTGCATGTGCCATTTAATCCTGGGGCTGCTGCGAATTGCGGGGGGGGGGTGCCGCGAATCGCGGGAGGGGGGTCGCAGGGGGGGTGCCACCAATCGTGCAAGGGGGGGTCGCGGGGGGGTTCTTTTTGCCGCGAATCGCGGGAGGGAGGTCGCGGGGGGGTGTTTTTTACGCGAATCGGGGGGGGGGGGGGGGGGTGTGTGTCACGGGGGAGGGTTTGCCGCGATTCGCGGGAGGGGGGGGTCGCGGGGTGGTGGTTATGCCGCGAATTGCAGGAGGGGTCGTGGGGGGGGGGTCTTTTTGCAGCGAATCGCGGTAGGGGGGGTCGCGGGTGTTTTTGCCGCGAATCGCGGGAGGGGGGGGGCGCGCGGGGGGGGAGGTTTTGCCGCAAATCGCGGGAGGGGGGGCGCTCACCTGGTGGCTGTGGAGTAGCAGTGCTGGGCAACATGGGAAGGCAGTGGGTGTCTGGCACTGTCTGTGGGCTCACTGGGCTGGTTCTCTGTCACATACCTCCCAACATGACCCTCTCCAGGAGGGACACAATGCTCTGTTTCTAGACTTCCCCTTAATGTATGATTGCCATCACCTGTTTTAAACAGGTTAATTTCTCAGAAAGGTGTTCAGCACAGATGAAGGCAATCACACATTAAGAGGAAAGTCCAGGAACAGAGCGTTATAGACACAGACACCCACTTTGAGTGACAGATGTAGCCAAATATATAGGAGATAGAGGGATTTTGTACTTACCGTAAATCCTTTTCTCCGAGTCCACAGGTGTCACTGGAGTTACACTGGGGAATAGAAGGCGACCACAGGGAGCTTGGGCACTTTAAATAAAAGATTAGAGTGGCTAACTCCTCCCCTTCTACTTCCCCTCTCAGGCCAGTCGTAAAGGTTGTGCCCGGAAGGGAGCGGGAAGATAAAAACACACTTCCGAAGAGTAGGTTAACACCACATACATCATTCAATACAAGAAGTAAAGAAGAAACAGTGAGTAAAAAACAATGAAAATCCAAACATACAGAGTCAACAGACAACGTAATATTATAACTTAACAGTTGCAACCCTAACAGGGAAACTCCAAGGGAACGATCACTGCAGGAACATGCCCTAAGGCAACAGAAAGGAACAGCGCTGAGGCGGGCGTCCAGTGACACCTGTGGACTCGGAGAAAAGGATTTACGGTAAGTGCAAAATCCCGCTTTCTCCCTTATCCACCAGGTGTCACTGGAGTTACACTGGGGACGTCCCAGAGATTTCTACCCGGGTGGGTGAGCACTGAGATCCCCTTAATACCCTGCGGCCGAACACTGAAGCTGGAGCCGCAAAGGTATCAAACCTGTAGAACCTCACAAAGGTTCTACTGCCCAACCAGGTAGCAGCTCGGCAGAGTTGCTGGAGGGAGACTCCTCGAGCAGCCGCCCAAGAAGGACCCACCGATCTGGTTGAGTGTGCCATGATACAAGCAGGAGGAGTCCGAGAAGAGGTGACGTAGGCCTGACGGATGGTCAGCCGAATCCACCTGGAAAGAGTTTGCTTTGAAGGGTCGTAGGTGACAAAAAGAGAGTCAGACTTCCTAATGGAGGCTGTGCGAGATACATAGATTCACAAAGCCCGAACTACATCCAGAGATCTTGCTTCTGGCGAGTCCTCCGCAAAAGCTGGAACCACGATAGGCTGGTTCAAGTGGAAGGCAGACACCACCTTTGGAAGAAAGGACAGAGTAGTACGGAGCTCTGCTCTGTCAACATGGAGCTGAAGAAAAGGGGAGCGACAAGAAAGAGCCCCCAGTTCTAATACCCGCCTGGCAGATGCCAATGTCAGTAAAAGTACGACCGACCACGTGAGGTAACGAAGGTCCACCTCCTCCAAGGGCTCAAACACTGAGGTTTGCAAATACTGGAGGACCACATCCAGGTCCCAGGAAGCCGTAGGAGGACGTATGGGCGGTTGTAACCATAACACCCCCTGGAAAAAGGTCTGTACCTCTGGAAGAAAAAAGACAGTTGAGCGGCGCCCGTTGCAGCTCCAGAGATGGTGGTCTCTTCAGCCAGGGAGCCGGGCGCAAACCATAGCAGCAGCAGCCAGCTCCCTCCGCCAGGCTCCCATGTAGCAGGCAGATAAGAGCAGCAACTATCTGCCTGTCCATCTGCGCAGAAAAAAGTTTTCTTGTTTAAAAATAAATGTATTGCTCAGAGTGAGCAAAAGTGTGTCCGCTCCCTTGCGGGCACAACTAAGACTGGCCTGAGAGGGGAAGTAGAAGGGGAGGAGCCAGCCACTCTAATCTTTTATTTAAAGTGCCCAAGCTCCCTGTGGTCGCCTTCTATTCCCCAGTGTAACTCCAGTGACACCTGGTGGATGAAGAAAAAATATTGATTTGTGATCCTTTATTTATTCTGTGCCATCCTCTGTATAGTGTTAGTTACTGTTTACATAACGTCAGGGGCAAACGCAGGATTTTCAGAAGGGGGTTTCCAGAGAGGGGCGGAGCAAAGCACAGAGATGGACACTTATATATGCCGAGTCAGTTAAAGTATTATAGATAGACCAAATGTATATAAATAATATATATATATATATATTTATATTTAACAGCAGTGTAGACCCCTGGGCATAGCAATGTATTGGGGCCCCAACCGATCCTTCAGTGGTAGGGGTAGGGGGTGCTATGAGCGGAAGCTTTAATGTCCCGCAGGTGGTAGGGGGTATTATATCAACCGCTCAGCATGTAGGGCCTGGATCAGTAATTTCCACTAATTACCCCTTTACTGCACAGATGGTGGGAGATGGGGTGGGAGAAGGGGGCATTGGGCTGAATGAAGGGGCCCTGATACATAACTTCCAGGGTGGTAGAGGATATTTAATATGCAGAGGAGGGGTGTATAGTGGAGTGTGCTTATTATTCAGAATTTTCTGGTGGGAGGACAGCTTGCTTGACTGCAGATATTTCCAGTTCCTGTAACTAGATTTCTTAGCTGTTAATGGAATTAAAAACTAGAGAATCCCACCTACCAAACGGTACTGGGGACTAGGGGATGAGAGTTCAGGAGGCAGAGCAATCTGCCAACGAGTATATAATACTACATACCAGGTGTGTGGAGCTGGAGCAGTAAACAGCTGCTGGAAGGCTGATATCTCTGGTTCTGGGCACAGTAGAGACAAGCTACTATTGTCCCTCAAAGTCCCAGCTTTTGGAATATACCTGAATATCTGACTGGGAAGAGCAATTAACAGGCTAGGATGGGGACCACTCCTTTGAAGTCAGATATCTCCGGTTCCCCAGGGCCGATTTTTAAAATTCGTGTACCCATGGAAAGAGGGGACCCTCAGCTTTCAGACTAGCACCGTTAGATTCCTGGGGGGGGTTCTGGGTACTCAGAAACCCCCCCTGCGTGTGCTACTGAACGTTACTGACTTGTGCCATGTTTGACTTTTTATTCTTTCCCTTTGTGTGACTATTACATGTGAGAACCCCCCCCCCCCCTTTATGTATTAGTGTTCATTCTAGCACTCGCTAACTTTGAAGACCCATGCAGTTCCTCTTCCCTGCCTGGGGTGTCGCTGTCTGCAGTAGTGCTTCTAGCAATGTGGTCTGTATATCAGCACTGATAAGAAAACCAGACATGTGCTAGAAACACCACAGATCTCAGAAAAGACCCACCGCGCATCGGATCGGGATCGCATCAAAAGGACAGCGAAATGGCCCAAAACATGGCCATAGAATCGGTCGAGATTGTATCTAAATCGGCTAGTTTTGGGCCATGTCGTCCTGGTGTGTACCCCACATTAGTATGATCGGAGTAGATTTACTCATCTGAGAACATTAAACCGTCTGGATCACCGGGAGCTACGAGTCACCATGCTGCTGCTTATTTGTGTTAATATAGCGTACATGTAACTAGCATAACGGTGGCTGATGTAGTGACCTATATTTGATTACAACACTTTTTGTCATACTGTAATAATGTTGAGATGCACCTTCTTAAGTTTTGATACTTTCAATGTTTGTTTGCTGATGGCTGGGTTGCCGTGGTTACACAGCTAGCGTGCGCACGGCGAGTGGCTGGGAGCTGGCGTGCGGCGTTCCTTCGGCAACCCGCTTGTTTACACAGTGACGATTACATGTCACTGAATGATGACGTCACCGGGATCAGAATACCGGCCGCGGCGGGAGGCTTTTTCGCTGGCTGGTAAGCGTGTGGGGGGGACAAAAGGGGTTTCTGTCACACTTGTTTGTTAAGCCTGATGACGACACTACGGTGTTTAAACATTGCTGTTCCTGTTACACTGTATTGCTCACTAAAGAACCTTAAAGCATTGCTGGACTGCGATATATATATCAAATCCAATAGGTGGGAGGCACTCAAATAAACCAAGAAGCCACTGTGGTAAAAAATAGACTGTGTATTGCGCACCAAGCGCTTTCGGGAGTCACCCCGTCCTCAGGGCACAAATCACACAAGAGAAAAGCACAGATCACAGTCACTTACCCAACTAAATACCCCCAGTGGGTCCCTCCAGGCTCCCCCACCGTCGCGGGTTCACGCTTATCATCCGCACTTCCGGGTACGCGGCTCACCTAAGCCAGAAACTACGCTGGTGCGTTCCGGCTGGTTCTTCCTGCGTTCTACCTGTCCTGCTGGTCTGACCTCCTCAGCAGAACAGCAGCCCCTGCTGGCTGGCGGATGGGTTTGCCTGTAAAAACATAATACATGCAAAAAGATATATAAACATGAAAAAAAACAGATAAGAAAAACGTAAGCCCAGGGACAGTTATGGTGCTACCATGCAGGCTCACTGCATGCACTGGTGCGCCCACCAGTCCCCCTTCAGGCTCTCACAGGAAAAAATACATATACAACAGAAAAACGTACAACATACAACAGAATAATGCAAAGTGCATAATATACACACGGTTCTGAACGTACGTATATATTATGCACTTTGCATTATTCTGTTGTATGTTGTACGTTTTTATGTTGTGTATGTATTTTTTTCTGTCCCTGTGGGAAGGGTCCTGTATGTGGGTCTGGTATTACAGTCACAGGGCACAAGAGTCTGATGTACATATATATATTATATAACACTCAGGACACCAGAGTCTGATCCGCCTGCATCACAACCACGGAGCACCACAGTCTGCGCCACCTATATAACAGTAGTAGAATATAATGTAATAATAATACTAGATACAATTACCTGACGCTGCCGGACACAACACTGGGTCCTCCCTGCGGCCTCCTAAGAATGTGGAACGCACAATCCGGAAGTAGAGTGGACCGCATAACCCGGAAGAAGGTGGAACGCAGAGCCGTGAAGTACAGTGGGGCACAGAGCCCAGACGCGGATACTGGAAGCAGCGTGCAATGCTGAGCCCGGAAGCTCGTGGGGACGCTTACTCCGGCCGTATGGAGGAGCCCGTTACCCGGAAATGCGGCGTGTGTAACCTGCTGTAACTGTTGTGTCCGGGTGAGAGCAGGTGCCGGCTGACGGTGGTGGGAGAAGAGATGGGGTGGAGCGGGATACACAGTCAGTCAGTATTTATGTGACTCCCGTGGGCTGAGGGGGGGATCTAGTAGCTGTATATCCCGATACAGTGACTGGGGTACCGGTCCCACCCTCTGCCATAGGCTTGTTACCAGCAGTGTGTGGCCCCTATGGCACAGTATTATTCCTCTTATATATCAAGGCTTCTTATTCAAGCTCCAGCTTCTTATTCAGGACATTCAGTTTTACAAGGGTTAACGAGTCTCGTGCAACAGCTTTCATGCCTAAAATCAACAGAGAGGGGGTTACTTGCATATGGCCCACGTGTAGACCACTGGGGGCAAATCAGGTGAGAGATGGGGCAGTAACTTGTGAGCGCTGGGACCAGATTTGTGTGTTCTCAGTATAGGAGTAATCACTGCGCGCTCCCATAGTGATGGGATTATTGCAGCATAGAGAGGCCATAGGTAAGGCTGGGATGTGCACAGGAGACAGGGATGGACTGATATGTGAGGGTGCAGGATGGAGAGGACAGGTAGCACAGTAGGAAGTAGGCACTGATGTTAGTAGGGGGGTGATGTGGGAGGGCTGAGAGATGGAAGTGTGTTACTTTGTGGTGTCAGGGGCTTATCGGTAGCAGTGGTAAATGGCAGTGTATGTAAGGAAGTCAGGAGTACAAGATGGCCGCCAATGATGGTCTATCTTGCGTACACCTAAGGAGGCAGCAATTTACAGGATCCAAAACAGCATGGGTTTACTGGGGGAAGATCATGTCAAACAAATCTTGGTACTCTTTACCTAGAACGGCGCCAGCGATTGAAATCGCGGTCGTCATGGGTAAAAATCGCGGTAATCGCGGGTAAATCGGGATGGCCGCGATGACCGCGATTACCGCGATTTTCCCATAGGGAACAATGTTAAAAAGCCTGATTGACCGCGATTTTACACTTAAATGCCTCAATGGACCCGATTTGGGCATAGAAATCAATGTAAAATGGGCCACACAGCCCAAATAGGGCCAATTAACCGTTAAATGTCCCCCCCAATTTTTAACGCCACCCCACGATCCACGCCAACCCGAAGCGTGGCGAGCGGCGGCGGTACGCGTCCTCCGACCTTTTCATGCCCTACTATCCACTAGGGCGTGGTGTGAGAATATAATAGTGTGGCGAGCGCAGCGAGCCACCGAGCCCGAAGCGTGGCGAGCGCAGCCGGATACCTTCACAGGTAGACGCGTCCCCTCGTGGGCTTCACAGGTGTCCGCGTCTCCACGGACACCTGTGAAGCCCGCGAGGGGACGCGCATAACTGTGAAGGTATCCGCGTCCCCTCGCGGGGCTCGCTGCGCTCGCCACGCTTCGGGCTCGGTGGCTCGCTGCGCTCGCCACACTATTATATTCTCACACCACGCCCTAGTGGATAGTAGGGCATGAAAAGGTCGGAGGACGCGTACCGCCGCCCCTCGCCACGCTTCGGGTTGGCGTGGATCGTGGGGTGGCGTTAAAAATTGGGGGGGGCATTTAAGGGTTAATGGGCTCTGTGGCCCATTTAACATTGATTCCTATGGCCAAATCGGGTGGATTGAGCCATTTAACAGTAAAATCGGGTCCATCGCGCCTTTTAACATTGATTCCTATGGGAAATCGTGAGCATCGCGTCGCGGGCATCGCGGGTACATTTATGTGCGGCCGCGACGCGACCGACACGATTTCAAAGTTTAACATTGGTTTCAATGGGAAATCGCGGGCATCGCGTCGGTCGCGTCGCGGACGCACATAAATGTACCCGCGATCAGCACGACGGGCGCCGTTCTAGGTAAAGAGTACCCAAATCTTATTGACTTTTTTGACTGGGTGACTAAAGTAATAGATCAAGGTGGGGCTGTAGATGTAGCTTATCTAGACTTTAGTAAGGCTTTTGACACTGTCCCACATCGCAGACTGTTAAATAAACTTGAAAGCTTGGGATTGGATTCTAAGATAGTTGAATGGATAAGAGCGTGGTTGCAGGACAGAAAACAGAGTTGTAGTAAACGGAGTACAGTCAAAGGAGGGAAAGGTTACAAGTGGAGTACCCCAGGGATCTGTACTTGGACCAGTGCTTTTTAATATCTTTATTGGTGATATTGCAAATGGAATTGAGGGTAAAATGTGCCTTTTTGCAGATGACACAAAGGTATGCAACAGGGTAGACACACCAGGAGGGGTAAAACAAATGATTGATGATCTAGGTAGATTAGAGGAATGGTCAAGAGCATGGCAACTACAGTTTAATGCCAAAAAATGCAAAATCATGCACTTGGGTTGCAAAAATCCAAAGACTAAATATAGTATAAATGGCACTATAATGGAAACTACTGAGGAAGAGAGGGATCTAGTCAGGGGACTTAAAGGCAGGTAGGCAATGTAACAAAGCAATGAAGAAGGCACGTCAGATGCTTGGTTGCATAGGGAGAGGTATCAGCAGTAGAAATAAAAAAGTAATAATGCCACTGTATAGGTCATTGGTACGACCTCATCTAGAGTACTGTGTTCAGTTCTGGAGGCCATATCTCCAGAAGGATATAAATACATTAGAGACTGTACAAAGAAGGGCAACTAAAATGGTGCATGGCCTACATCACAAAACGTACCAGGAAAGACTAAAAGATCTTAATATGTATACTTTAGAGCAGAGAAGGGAAAGGGGGGACATGATAGAAACTTTCAAATATATCAAGGGTTTTAACAAGGTACAGGTGGGAGACATTCTTCACAGGAAGAGGAGCAGCAGAACCCGAGGACATGCACTGAAACTAGAGGGAGGAAGATTCAGGGGAAATTTGAGGAAGAATTACTTCACAGAAAGAGTAGTAGATAAGTGGAATAGCCTCCCATCAGAGGTGGTAGAGGCAAATACAGTAGTACAATTTAAACATGCTTGGGATAGGCATATTGATATCCTTACAAAAAAATAAGGATCAAATATGGTTTGAGGTAACATGTTTAAAAAAGGGGCAGACTAGATGGGCCAAGTGGTTCTTATCTGCCGTCAAATTCTATGTTTCTATGAGGCATTGTGCTGCTTTAATGGGCAGCCATGGCTTATTATACTAACACCAGTGAGTAGTGGGGAGAATAATGGGAACCACATGATGAGAGGCTGTTGCTGGGGTTTGGTGAAGCTGCGGCACTGATATATCACAAGAGCAGGATGTGCACAATCACCCGGGAAGCTTTGGCAGAGAGGTGGGAACGTTGTTGTGTAATCGCACAGAATTCTGCTGATATGAGGGTTCTTCAGCAGAGAGGTTCTAGTAATGGAGGAGACCTGGCAGGTGATAAGGTGCTGATCTGCAAGTGAGACAAGTCTGTTCTAGAGATCAGAAATAAGCCCTAGTCTAAAGAAACAGGCAGTGACCACCCCAATGTCTATTTCTCTTTCAATGGTCCTGGTGACACAGCTCAACACTGGGATGTAGGACGGTCCGAAGGAGCCAGGCACCTATCCTAAAGCTTTAGAGGGTAGGCTCCTCCCCTACTGCATCCCGGACTCTTCAGTTCGTGTTAGGTGCCCACTGGAGTGGGTGCTATTCTAAAGGGCTGCAGGAGCAGCCGAAGAATTAGAGTAGTTAGGGAATTTTATTGTTTTATTAACTTTCACCCTAGCTAGGTAGGCACAGTGTGAGGATTCTCATAGTGAATCCTCACACTGCTAGCGCAGCAGGAGCTGACAGAATCGCGTCCTGTCAGCTCACTGTGCACAGGGGAGACGCTGTCTGGCCTCCCTGTGCAGTGCTTACAGCTTCTATTAAGAAGCTGCCTGGGCTCCGGAGTACCCTGAAACCGGCTCCACGTTTAGGTGGGGATCATGGGGGACAGGCGCTCCGTGATGGCGGCGGCCATTTTATGCGGAGCTTACACGCTGAGCTCCTATATGAGAGGACAGCAGCGTTGTGACAGGCATGTTCCAAGTGGTCCCCAGTCGAGGGGGAGATACTGGAACTAGGAAATCCTACCTAGGGAGCAGCTGACTGGGGGTGGTTGGCGCCAAAAGTCACGGACCCCGCAGCAGCAGGGACTTTTGGTCTCTTCCCTCACTCTGTGTTTGGCGCCTTTCAGAACGCTTGCAGCGGAGCTGAGCTGGCTTACTGATCCTGGCAGAGTGATTTGGATTTCCTGGGCATCGTTTCCCCGCATCTGAAACCAACAGACAGCTAAGTGACTGGGTGCATTGACTCTGTATAAACGCTGGTACATTGTTTGCACTGTATATATATATATATATATATTTTCACTTGCATCATGTCTGAGCATCAGGCTGTGGTTTTGGGGGAGGGAGCCCTTATTGCACTGAGCGCGTGCAATGCATGCACACAGAAATTTGTCCCAGAGCAGATGGCCAAGGGGGGCTTATGTATTACTTGCGCTGCTGTGAGACCCATGGGGAGTGAACCCCATAGGGCAGAGCAGATTGAACCCGCGTGGGCCAGTGCCCTAGGCAGGTCTGTGAACGCTTTGGTGCAGCTTTTGGACAGGCAGAGTGATGTGTTGGTAGAATCACAGAGACCTATGCCATCATCTCAGCAGTCTTCTGGCTCGTTGCCTCTTACCCAGGCAGATCCTGCTCTTATTCAGGTGATGCAGGATACTGCTAAGGGGATCAACAGGTTTAGTGAAATACTAGACAAAATGGATGTTGATGTTGCAGGGACCCCTAAAAGGTCTTATGCTATGCCTACTTTGGCAGATGAGGAGGAGGGAGCGTATACTGACATCCCCTGGGATCAGGGTGATGATTTTGAAGAGACCTCTTCTGCTGGTATAGAGGATCTTATTGTAGCTGTGAAACAGGCTTTAAAACTGTCTGTGGAGGATAAGACTCCTGTTAAAGGTGTTTTTAAGCGACAGCGGAAGGAGGCTGTTACTTTTCCTTCAGATGAGGGGTTACAGGAATTGTTGGAAGGGGCTTGGAAAACTCCTGATAAGAGGCTACAGATGCCTAAGAGATTCCTTAGTCTGTACCCCATGCCAGAGTCTCATGCGGAGCTCTGGGAAAAGGTCCCAGTTGTGGATGCTTCAGTGGCACGTTTGTCCAAAGCTACTGTATTGCCAGTACAGGGCGGTGCAGCTTTTAAAGATTCTGTGGATAAAAAGCTGGAGGGTAACCTCAAGGCTATGTTTGAAGGGGTGGGATTCACCCTACGCCCCCTTATTGCTTCAGCCTGGGTCTCTAAGGCCATGATTGAGTGGGCTGGTGAATTATGCACCATGCTGCAGGCTGACCCTGGTGCATTGCTGCTGGCAGAGAAAATTAAGGCAGCTGCAGAGTATGTGGTGGAAGCAGAGGAGGAAGCTCTTAAAATGGCGACCAGAGTGTCCACAGTCTCTATTAATGCCAGGAGAGTGCTCTGGCTTAAGGCCTGGGAAGCGGACAATGAGTCCAAAAAGGCCCTAGAAACTTTAGCTTTCAAGGGGAAGTTACTATTTGGAACTGAACTAGAGGAAATTATTAAACAGGCCACGGGCGGCAAAAGTACATTTCTGCCGGCCCCCTCGGCTAAGCAGACATCCAGATTTTCTGCTTTTAGGCCGTCCTTTCGGCCCTCCCCTAGAGGTGGTGCGTCCTTTCAAGGACAGTCTTTCAGGGGAAAGTTTCAGTCCTCTAGGGGCAAGACACAAAAATCCAAGTTTGGTTCCTTTAACAAGAAGCCTGCCTCCAAAGGAGAGGACAAACCCTCCGCATGACTGTCAGGGGTTTTGCCCGACAGTGATAAAGGTGGGGGGGCGTCTCACACACTTCAGGGACGCATGGGCTTCTCTAGACCAGGATTCCTGGGTGTTAGATATTATAACCCAGGGCTACAAAATCCCTTTCAGAGGTCCACCTCCGAAAAGGTTCATCCCCACATCCTTACCAAAGGAAGCGCTGCTGCGTACAGCTCTTGTGAGAGCAGCTCACTCACTTTTGGAGAAAGGGGTGGTTACCCCGGTTCCCAGGACAGAGTGGAAGAAAGGCTTTTACTCCACTCTGTTTCTGGTGCCCAAACCAGACGGATCCTTCAGACCAATACTAAATTTGAAGACCCTAAATGTTCACTTATGGGTAGACCATTTCAAAATGGAGTCCCTACGGTCAGTACTCTTGAGTCTGGACCAGGGAGAATTTTTGGCGTCCATGGATGTCCAGGACGCATATCTGCACGTCCCTATACACCCGGAGCATCAGACCTTGTTGAGGTTTGCTATAGGAGACCTGCATTTACAATTCCGGGCGTTACCCTTTGGGCTAGCAACCGCGCCAAGGGTATTCACAAAGATAATGTCAGTGATGGCGGCGGTGCTGAGGCTCAGGGGAATCACAGTAATACCCTATTTGAACGATCTCCTGTTCAAAGCAGAGTCAGCAGCCATGCTTCAGAGTCACTTGGCAGAGGCCATCAGTTTTTTGCAGGCTCACGGCTGGATTTTAAATTTACAAAAATCTCAGTTGGTACCATCACAGAGGCTCCAATTCTTGGGAGTCATACTGGATACCCATCTCCATCGGGTATTTCTCCCGGAGGCAAAGGCCAGGGATCTGTTCACCTTAGTCCAGGAGATTCTCAGAGCTCGGAGCATTTCAGTATGGAGGTGCCTCAAGCTCCTGGGGAAAATGGTGGCGTCATTCGAGACGCTTCAATTTGCCAGGTTCCACTCTCGGGTGTTCCAATGGAACATTTTGTCAGCCTGGTCAGGAAACACTCTGACCATAAAGTCGGAGATGATAGTGCTGTCTTCGGACACTCGAGACTCCTTGAAACAGAAGTAGATTCCCTTCAGTGGGGTCGTCATTACAGACCTGGGACTGGTTGGTAGTAACTACCGACGCCAGCCTCAGGGGCTGGGGTGCAGTAGTCCTGGATCTCAGGCTGCAGGGCCTGTGGACGGCGGAGGAATCAGTGTTGCCAAACAACATCTTGGAGCTGAGAGCTGTCTGGAAAGTGATTTCCTTGGCGGGAGACAGGTTACTGAACCTCCCTTTGAGGATTCAGACCGACAATGCCACAGCTGTGGCGTATCTGAATCACCAGGGAGGTACACGCAGCAAATTAGCCATGTGGGAGGTGTCCAGAATCTTCCTATGGGCGGAACAGAATGTTCCAGCTGTATCGGCTATATTCATTCCAGGAGTAGAGAATATAGAAGCCGACTTCCTGAGCAGGGAGGAGCTCAAGGAAGGGGAATGGAGCTTACACCCTCAGGTGTTTCACCAGATCACTTTGATGTGGGGAACTCCGGATGTGGACCTGATGGCATCCAGGTTCAACCATCAGGTGCCCAGGTTCTATGCCAGAACGAGGGATCCACTAGCGGAGGCAGTGGATGCCATGACTATTCACTGGCAGGGAGATTTCCTCTATGCATTTCCACCAGTACCAATGTTAGCGAGACTTTTGAAGAAAATACAGGGGCAGAAGGTTCCGGTGATCTTAGTGGCCCCAGATTGGCCAAGGAGGTCTTGGTACTCGAGGCTTCAGAGGTTGTCTGTGGACTCATGGCGTCTACCTCTGAGGCCAGACCTTCTAAGACAGGGCCCATTCAATCACCTGGATTCCGATCGATTGATTTTGACGGCCTGGCTATTGAAACCGCCATTTTGAAAAGGAAAGGGTTTTCTGAGGCAGTAGTACAGACTATGATAAAAGCCAGAAAAGCTGTATCTTCGGCAAATTATTATAGAGTCTGGAAGACTTACATTCGATGGTGTGAGAGAAGAAAGGCTCACACATCTCATTTTAAGCTATCAAGAATGATGGAATTCTTACAGGATGGTTTTTCATCGGGCCTAAGCCTTCAGTCATTGAAGGTGCAGATTTCGGCCTTGTCCATCTATTTCCAGAAAAGGATAGCTATTTTACCAGAAATTCAGACTTTTTTACAGGGGGTATCTAGGTTGAAACCTCCATACAAACAACCAGTGGCGCCTTGGGATTTGTCACTGGTCTTGGAATGCCTTCAGAAGGCACCCTTTGAACCTTTGAGGACCTTAAGTTTCTCACATGGAAGCTGGTGTTCTTGTTGGCAGTGGCATCAGCTAAGAGGGTGTCAGAGTTAGGAGCTTTGTCATGCAAATCTCCTTTCTTAATTTTTCATGACGACAGGGCAGTTCTTCGGACAGTGCCTCAGTTTTTGCCGAAGGTAGTCTCTGCCTTCCATCTAAATCAGGAGATAATTCTACCTGTGTTTCAACCCCCAGAGGGTTCTAAGAAAAGGGATAAGTTGAGGAATTTGGATGTTGTGCGTGCTTTACGCATTTATGTGGACAGAGTTAAGGGGGTCAGAATGACTGACACCTTGTTGGTGTTGTATGACATACACAAAATTGGTTGGCCTGCATCTAAGCAGACTATTGCTAGGTGGTTGCGATCTGTGATAGCTTTTGCATACACCAAAGTGGGAAGGCCTGTACCGGCCAGAATAAATGCGCATACCACCAGGACAGTTGCCACCTCTTGGGCGGTTTGACATGGGGCCACAGCTGAGCAGGTTTGCAGGGCTGCCACTTGGTCATCTGTTCATACCTTTGCCAAATTCTATAGATTCCACGAGTTCGCGTCGGACGACGCATCATTTGGGCGAGAAGTGCTGAGAGCTGCAGACCTGAGCGTACCCACCCAAAGGACCGGCTCTGGAACGTCCCAGTGTTGAGCTGTGTCACCAGGACCATTGAAAGAGAAAAAGGGATTTTTGTAAGAACTTACTGTTCGAATCCCTTTCTCTGATATGGTCCTGGTGACACAGCGATCCCTCCCTTACGCTCAGTAAGTATGCCAGAAGTTTCATGATGTTCATGTTAAAATGGTTAAAAGTTAACAGTTACTGTTATAAAATGTGCATATAATATGTGCAGGCGTTTGTACTGAGTTAATGTATTCCAGTGGCTTTGAATGATTGAACTGAAGAGTCCGGGATGCAGTAGGGGAGGAGCCTACCCTCTAAAGCTTTAGGATAGGTGCCTGGCTCCTTCGGACCCTCCTACATCCCAGTGTTGAGCTGTGTCACCAGGACCATATCAGAGAAAGGGATTCGAACGGTAAGTTCTTACAAAAATCCCTTTAATAGTCAGTCCATAGGGACTGTCCAAGAGCGGAAGTTAGTGTGAGCCATGTTTCTGCTATAGCCAGAGGGGTGAGGTTGTTTAAGAGAAAGAAAACCTAGACGGAGGCTGGTTTGTTACAGGGTCTGCATTCCACACTGCACAATTAAAGGGTTTGTAAATTTCTAGGAGAAGGTCGATGTGATTTATATTTGAGAAAAAACACCAAGGAATAGAAGCCGAAGGTGAGAGATTACATTTTAGAAAAAGTAATATTAAGATGTGTGTGATTTTATTTATTGTTTTATTAGGGGGAAGATCTGTGTGATATTACGGTAGAGAATATAGAGGGAGAAGAAGAGATGGATCAGCAGTGTAAGGAGGAGGAAATCCCTATAGACACCAGCACAGGTGAGTAATAATCACTTACACATATATATATATATATATATATATATATATATATATATATATTCGGGTCTGCACAACCTAGAGATGTCTGTTTACATTACCATATCCCTTGTGTTCCTGCTGCTCCTATAGGCACATTTCTTGTTATTGGCACATCTAAATCATTGTGTAAAATTGGCTTCTATGTGTTCATTGTCCTAATTAACTAGCTACTAGTATGTAGTATAATTATTCCCGTAGGCCAAGGCTTTTTTTTTTTTTTGCGTTTGAACTTTGGGATCTCTGGAAAGAGTTGATTGGAAACCATTCAGGATCAGTGGTCTCAGCAAGATATATGGAAAGAGATACATAGAAATGTTGGTAATGTCACCTTGTAGACTACGGGATTCATGACCATTTTACTGGAGATAATCTGATATGTACACATGTAGCGCATATTTAGACACTCTGTGTCTCCTACAGATGGGCCCAGCAACAGAGATACCCCAGAGAGATGTCCCCGTCCTCTGTATTCCCAGGATAATAACATATATACCATGTCCTCAGTCACTGCGTGTCTCCTACAGATGGGCCCAGTAACAGAGATACCCCAGAGAGATGTCCCCGTCCTCTGTATTCCCAGGATAATCACATATATACCATGTCCTCAGTCACTGCGTGTCTCCTACAGATGGGCCCAGCAACAGAGATACCCCAGAGAGATGTCCCCGTCCTCTGTATTCCCAGGATAATAACATATATACCATGTCCTCAGTCACTGTGTGTCTCCTACAGATGGGCCCAGTAACAGAGATACCCCAGAGAGATGTCCCCGTCCTCTGTATTTCCAGGATAATCACATATATACCATGTCCTCAGTCACTGTGTGTCTCCTACAGATGGGCCCAGCAACAGAGATACCCCAGAGAGATGTCCCCGTCCTCTGTATTCCCAGGATAATCACATATATACAATGTCCTCAGTCACTGTGTGTCTCCTACAGATGGGCCCAGTAACAGAGATACCCCAGAGAGATGTCCCCGTCCTCTGTATTCCCAGGATAATAACATATATACCATGTCCTCAGTCACTGTGTGTCTCCTACAGATGGGCCCAGTAACAGAGATACCCCAGAGAGATGTCCCCGTCCTCTGTATTCCCAGGATAATCACATATATACCATGTCCTCAGTCACTGTGTGTCTCCTATAGATGGGCCCAGTAACAGAGATACCCCAGAGAGATGTCCCTGTCCTCTGTATTCCCAGGATAATCACATATATACCATGTCCTCAGTCACTGCGTGTCTCCTACAGATGGGCTCAGTAACAGGGATACCCCAGAGAGATGTCCCCGTCCTCTGTATTCCCAGGATAATCACATATATACAATGTCCTCAGTCACTGTGTGTCTCCTACAGATGGGCTCAGTAACAGACATCCCCCAGATAGTTGTCTCCGTCCTCTGTATTCCCAGGATAATCACATATATACCATGTCCTCAGTCACTGCATGTCTCCTACAGATGGGGCCAGTAACAGATACCCCAGAGAGATGTCCCCGTCCTCTGTATTCCCAGGATAATCACATATATACAATGTCCTCAGTCACTGCGTGTCTCCTACAGATGGGCCCAGTAACAGAGATACCCCAGAGAGATGTCCCCGTCCTCTGTATTCCCAGGATAATCACATATATACCATGTCCTCAGTCACTGTGTGTCTCCTACAGATGGGCCCAGTAACAGAGATACCCCAGAGAGATGTCCCCGTCCTCTGTATTCCCAGGATAATCACATATATACCGTGTCCTCAGTCACTGCGTGTCTCCTACACATGGGCCCAGTAACAGAGATACCCCAGAGAGATGTCCCCGTCCTCTGTATTCCCAGGATAATCACATATATACCATGTCCTCAGTCACTGTGTGTCTCCTACAGATGGGCTCAGTAACAGACATCCCCCAGATAGTTGTCTCCGTCCTCTGTATTCCCAGGATAATCACATATATACCATGTCCTCAGTCACTGCATGTCTCCTACAGATGGGGCCAGTAACAGATACCCCAGAGAGATGTCCCCGTCCTCTGTATTCCCAGGATAATCACATATATACAATGTCCTCAGTCACTGCGTGTCTCCTACAGATGGGCCCAGTAACAGAGATACCCCAGAGAGATGTCCCCGTCCTCTGTATTCCCAGGATAATCACATATATACCATGTCCTCAGTCACTGTGTGTCTCCTACAGATGGGCCCAGTAACAGAGATACCCCAGAGAGATGTCCCCGTCCTCTGTATTCCCAGGATAATCACATATATACCGTGTCCTCAGTCACTGCGTGTCTCCTACACATGGGCCCAGTAACAGAGATACCCCAGAGAGATGTCCCCGTCCTCTGTATTCCCAGGATAATCACATATATACCATGTCCTCAGTCACTGCGTGTCTCCTACAGATGGGCCCATTAACAGAGATACCCCAGAGAGATGTCCCCATCCTCTGTATTCCCAGCACTGTACAGAGGAGACTCCCAGGACCCCACAGGAGGATCAGGTAAGTGGTATATACCATAGTGAGTTCTCACTACATTATCTGTAGAGAAGCTGTGTGTGTCTCATACACTAATATATTACTGTTCTTATTTAGGGTGGAGGCCTGACTGATATTAAGATAGAAGATACAGAGGGAGAAGAGACGATTGTGACTGAAATTAAGGCAGAAGATACAGAAGGAGAAGAGACGGATGTGACTGCAGTTAAGGTAGAAGATGCAGAAGGAGAAGAAGAGATGGATGTGTGGGGTGACCAGCAGTGTAAGGAAGAGGAAATCCCTACAGATATCAGCACAGGTGAGGAATAATCACTGATTAGAGAGTCACAGACCCTCCTCTGTCAGTACAGACTAATGAGGGGAATGTATCTGCCCAGTGGGGGAGTGAGCCATCAGCCCCTGTTATTGTCCTTCTCTTCCGCACATTAGTTCATTGTCTGCTACCAGCCCAGAGATCTGCGTTACACAATAGCTCCCTCCAATCTCTGTCCTCTTACCATAATCATCATTGTCTATGTATAGGGTGCCACAGATTCTGTGCTGCTGGGCGGTCATCATACAGATATAATATCCCTGGTTACAGTATGTATAGGGAGCCACAGATTCTGTGCTGCCGGGCAGTCATCATACAGGTATAATATCCCTGGTTACAGTATGTATAGGGGGCCACAGATTCTGTGCTGCTGGGCGGTCATCATACAGATATAATATCCCTGGTTACAGTATGTATAGGGGGCCACAGATTCTGTGCTGCTGGGCGGTCATCCTATAGATATAATATCCCTGGTTACAGTATGTATAGGGTGCCACAGATTCTGTGCTGCTGGGAGGTCATCATACAGATATAATATCCCTGGTTACAGTATGTATAGGGGGCCACAGATTCTGTGCTGCTGGGCGGTCATCCTACAGATATAATATCCCTGGTTACAGTATGTATAGGGGGCCACAGATTCTGTGCTGCTGGGCGGTCATCATACAGATATAATATCCCTGGTTACAGTATGTATAGGGTGCCGCAGATTCTGTGCTGCTGGGCGGTCATCATACAGATATAATATCCCTGGTTACAGTATGTATAGGGTGCCACAGATTCTGTGCTGCTGGGCGGTCATCAAACAGGTATAATATCCCTGGTTACAGTATGTATAGGGTGCCACAGATTCTGTGCTGCTGGGCGGTCATCATACAGGTATAATATCCCTGGTTACAGTATGTATAGGGTGCCACAGATTCTGTGCTGCTGTGCAGTCATCATACAGATATAATATCCCTGGTTACAGTATGTATAGGGGCCACAGATTCTGTGCTTCTGGGCGGTCATCATACAGATATAATATCCCTGGTTACAGTATGTATATGGTGCCACAGATTCTGTGCTGCTGTGCAGTCATCATACAGATATAATATCCCTGGTTACAGTATGTATAGGGGGCCACAGATTCTGTGCTTCTGGGCGGTCATCATACAGATATAATATCCCTGGTTACAGTATGTATAGGGTGCCACAGATTCTGTGCTGCCGGGCGGTCATCATACAGATATAATATCCCTGGTTACAGTATGTATATGGTGCCACAGATTCTGTGCTGCTGGGCGGTCATCATACAGATATAATATCCCTGGTTACAGTATGTATAGGGTGCCACAGATTCTGTGCTGCTGGGCGGTCATCATACAGATATAATATCCCTGGTTACAGTATGTATAGGGTGCCACAGATTCTGTGCTGCTGGGCGGTCATCATAGAGATATAATATCCCTGGTTACAGTATGTATAGGGTGCCACAGATCCTGTGCTGCTGGGCGGTCATCATACAGATATAATATCCCTGGTTACAGTATGTATAGGGTGCCACAGATCCTGTGCTGCTGGGCAGTCATCATACAGATATAATATCCCTGGTTACAGTATGTATAGGGTGCCACAGATTCTGTGCTGCCGGGCGGTCATCATACAGATATAATATCCCCGGTTACAGTATGTATAGGTGGACACAGATTCTGTGCTGCTGGGCAGTCATCATATAGATATAATATCCCCGGTGACAGTATGTATAGGGTGCCACAGATTCTGTGCCGCTGGGCGGTCATCATACAGATATAATATCCCTGGTTACAGTATGTAAAGGTGGACACAGATCCTGTGCTGCTGGGCGGGCATCATACAGATATAATATCCCTGGTTACAGTATGTATAGGGTGCCACAGATTCTGTGCTCCTGGGCGGTCATCATACAGTTATAATATCCCTGGTTACAGTATGTATAGGGTGCCACAGATTCTGTGCTCCTGGGCGGTCATCATACAGATATAATATCCCCGGTTACAGTATGTATAGGGTACCACAGATTCTGTGCTGCTGGGCGGTCATCATACAGATATAATATCCCTAGTTACAGTATGTATAGGGTGCCACAGATTCTGTGCCGCTGGGCGGTCATCATACAGATATAATATCCATGGTTACAGTATGTATAGGGTGCCACAGATTCTGTGCTGCTGGGCGGTCATCATACAAATATAATATCCCCGGTTACAGTATGTATAAATATAACCATAATTTGGTAGATCCGTGAATACAGATTTGCAGTGTAACAATGAAACAGACAAGAGAGAGGCTTCCAGTCCTGTAATGCTGGCTGGGCAACAGGGTTGGCTACTATGTAGGCTAATGGGCTACCAGGGACTCGCATAATGGCCCTCATTCAGATCTGATCGCAGTACAAATATGTTCTCAAAATGCCCGGCTGCCAATACCTCAGTGTCTCCCAATGCACTAATATAATCAGGGTTACCTCATCTACATAAATCCCATTATTTGCTGCATGATATTTAGAACTGTAGGAAAGTATTTATAACGGAATAACTTGTTCTCACTAATAGTATGAAATGGGTGAGGGGAAAGGGGAAGAGCGATATCTCTATATCTGTATGTTATTTCCAGCAAATGGACACAGAAGCAGGAATACCTCGGAGGGACGTCTTATTCTGTCTCCAGATTATAAAACAGAAGATAACATCACACAGGATTCTCCAGAAGACGCCTCCATTACCCTAAATATACAGCCAGTGCCTCACAGTGCAGATACATCACCTGATACCTCTAATCCTGAGGACTGTTATCCTGGTAACTCAGATACTGCTACACATAGAACAGCTCATACAGGTGCTGACCTATTTACCTGTTCTGAATGTGATAAATGTTTTATAAATCAGTCGGTTTTTATTAGACATCAGAGAACTCACTCGGTTACAAAGCCATTTCCATGTTTTGAGTGTGGGAAATGTTTTACCTATAAATCAGATCTTGTTAACCATATCAGAATTCACACAGGTGAGAAACCATTTCCATGTTCCTGGTGTGGGAAATGTTTTACTAACCAATCAGCTCTTGCTTCACATAAGAGAACTCACACAGGTGAGAAGCCATTTCTATGTTCTCAGTGTGGGAAATGTTTTACTCAGAAATCACATCTTGTTACACATGAGATTACTCACACAGGAGAGAAGCAGTTTCCATGTACAGAATGTGGAAAATATTTTACCCAGAGATCAGATCTTATTAATCATCAGAGAATTCACACAGGTGAGAAACCATTTCCTTGTACAGAATGTGGGAAATCTTTTACCGAGAAATCAAGTCTCGTTAAACATTTGAGAAATCACACAGGTGAGAAGTTGTTTCCATGTTCTGAGTGTGGGAAATGTTTTATTCAGAAATCAGATCTTGTTATGCATGAAAGAACTCACACAGGTGAGAAGCCGTTTCCATGTTCTGAGTGTGGGAAATGTTTTACCCACAAATCGAATCTCATTAAACATGTGAGAATTCACACAGGTGAGAAACCATTTCCATGTTCTGGGTGTGGGAAATGCTTTACTAACCAATCAGCTCTTGCTTCACATAAGAGAACTCACACTGCCGAGAAGCCGTTTCCATGTTCTGAGTGTGGGAAATGTTTTACTCAAAAATCAAATCTTGCTATACATGAGAAAACTCACACAGGTGAGAAGCCGTATCCATGTTCTGAGTGTGGGAAATGCTTTACCCGCAAATCAAATCTCATTAGACATGTGAGAATTCACACAGGTGAGCAACCATTTCCATGTACTTGGGGCCCAATTCAGACCTAATTGATTTGCTGTGAGTTGTCTGAGCCCAGTGATCAGGTAAGTGCCGCCCTGCACAAGTAAGAGCTTGCCTATGTGCACGGCTGCAAATGTGATCGCAGCTGTATAAAGAGAAAATGAGCTAGACCATGGAATTAATCCCCCATGTGCCGCGCCGCATAATGAGACTTTGTCGGCAGTGCGATGGCTGTGGGGAGATCGGGACCACTGATGATCAATGGTCAGCATCCCTCCCTCCCAACGGCTGGGAGCCACCAGCGTTTTCCCAGATGCCCGGCGCCTGTCAATCAACTTACGTACGGCCATTGTCATTTGTGGACCTCTCCTACAGACCATGATACAGAGCAGAGATAGGGGTAGAACCATGTGTATGCAGTCTTCTAGGTATGAGCTGTTATATTGCCTATTCCTTATTATTACTCTGTAATATACATGTTGTACTAGAACCGTCCTTTTTAGCATCTGCTTTAATCTGTTTTGCACAAGAGATTGTACTTAATGAGAACCTATAATATAACCATCTTTATACAACAATGAGTGTGGCCCCTAACAATTACATTGTTTCTCTTTTATACTCTGGGCCCTATTGTATGATGTGTCAAGGTGCCCATACACTGAGGCGATTTGGGCCGATTGCGACCAATCGGCCTGTTAAATCGGACTAATACGCCTCTCCCTGACATGCAGTTGGGTCTGATGCGCGGTCCCATGCATATATATATATATATATATACAGCACTTTGGGAGCTGGTACCAGGTTATAACTCTTGGTCCCCTTAGTCCCAGCAATCTGATATAGGAATGAGTGTGATACTGCTCTGTATGTACGGTACTTGTGAATTATCCGGGCGCCCGATCGGGTCCGAAAAATCGCATCGTGTGTTAACCAAATGACATGCGATGCGACGAGAGAAGGACCCGGTTTTAGCAGTGGACCCGATTTTAACATTGGAATCAGTGTAAAATGGTCCCTGAGACCCAATTTTACATTTATTTCAATGTAAAAATGCCCAAAACCCCCAAAAAAGTGAAATCCCACCCCCATTGTTAACGCCACCTCACTAATGACGCCAACCCGAAGCGTGGCGAGCGGCGGCGGTACGCGTCCTCCGACCTTTTCATACCCCCACTGTCCACGTCGGCGTGGAGTCGAGAATATAAAGTGTGGCGAGCGCAGCGAGCCACCGAGCCCGAAGCGTGGCGAGCGCACGCCGACACCTTCACAGCTATCCGCGTCCCCTCACGGGCTTCACAGGTGTTCGCGTCCCCTCGCGGGGCTCGCCACGCTTCGGGTTTGCGTTGATAGTGGCCTGGTTGTGAACATCCAATATCATTCATCAATATCATTCATATCTGACACATTAAGGACAACAGAATTTAAGGAATAACTGTAATTATCATATATCAGCAATAAATTAGAACAACAAGAACACATAGCATACAATCATTAATAGGCGTAATTACTTCACTAACAAACTTAGTGCATGTAGAATGCGTGTAAATGGGCTGTCACTCGCCAGGCACTTTCGCCACACAAATTCTTGCATGTAAGAGTCAAGGTGATGGCAGGCTGTGCCCCGCTGGCGTTTGTTACGCCACTTTGCACACCCCCATAGTCTTTCTATATTTTGTGTGTGTGCTCCAGTGTCCGGGTCCACAAAGTTATATTTATGATTCACCCTCAAATGATTGTATCCAGCACGCTCAAGTTCTGCGGTATTGTAGGCACGCCAGCAATCACTTACAATTGTAGTGCCAGCCTCGATGTGCTCTGCAATTGCGGTCATCAGGGTCGTCGCATCTCTCTTTTCCACAGGCAACATGAAACATTCCCCTGTTTCGCGACACACTCCTCCAAAGACCCACTGCTGTGGGAGAACTCTGCCGACATTCGCTTGTCTCTTTGCGAACAGCGACTCATCTATCTCCACAATTTTGCCTGCTCCACCAATCCGGCGTTGAGGCTGGGACATGAGGTCGCATTGACACGCCTCCCGCATCAAGGCGTTGTAGAAGATAGCCGTCTTATTGCAGATATTCAAATGTTTGTCACAGAAGTCTATGGACACCAGCAGAAAATAAATCTGAGGATTGTCATAAATGGAAGTCTGCATCCAGGGTAAAATAGTGAGGCCCGCAGACTTTGCTTTTTGCCACAGCATTTTATATAGCAGCGCCATTTCCGCTCCTTCACGGACAGGCGCATTGGGTGTCCGTTTGGACAGGTAGCTGTCGCTGGAAGAAGCCCATTGTCCTGCATGAACTTCACAGTATCCTCTTCCGTCTTGGGGAGGCTGAAGATACTGCCCGGCAAAGCCATACCGTCAAATAGGATGAAAGGGGCAAAATGGGCCAATATCCAAAGAAATTGAATGAAAATTCCTGAAAAATCACCTCAGGAAAAGTCTCATACACAGCACCACAGCAAACCACTTGTTATCTCCTGACAAAACTTCCTCGGAGTGAAATTCTGCCAGATGTGGCAGAGGGCGGGATTACAATTGGGCGGGATGGGTTAAAATCGCGGTGCGTCGCATTGTATACCATACAATGCGACGCGATTTTGTCTTCAAGGAAATTTCAAGGGAAATTGCGTCGCATCGTATTCTTAATGTACTGTAATACAAATTCAACATCGGGCCCCCGGATAATTCACAAGTACCGTAAGTACTGATAATGTATGTAGGCAGTAAGTTACTGAGATGTTCCAAATGTTGCCATTAATTCGGATTGCTTACTTCCTTTTTTATTTTTTATTTTATTTTTTTTAATTCAATAGTTGTGATTGGATTTAATGCATATAAAAACCGAAAACAATACAAAACGTAACCTGTTCGCTATATTATTACTGTCTACCTAGAAAAGTGTAAGTGTAGCTTATACACTAATACAGGGAATAAGATCCTATCCGCGTGCCTGTGTCCTGAGTCTTGCCTGCTGCTCACACATCGTCAAATCAATATACAAGAATACAGTAAAATTAACATTGCACCTAAAACAAAGTACACAAATAGAACTAGGAATGCAGGCATTAGATGTAAGGAGTGTACACAACACCACAAACCACAACCCTATATCTCTGTGCACAGTTGTCTATTGGCTGCTTTTGAAGACAACATATTAAACACACCTGGTGGTAAATGCCTGCATCAGGACTCTGGTGGAAATTATTCCATGTATAATGTCAGTCCAGAATGAGGCAAGTACAGGGCAAGACCACAGTAAGTGCCAGAATGTGCCATCCGTAGAACAACACTTCGGTCACTTTTACTCCACTTCCCCCCCTTCTCATCTGACGGATAGGGGTAATGTACACCCTTTGTAGTACAGCTGAATCTATGGATAAGGCATAGTGGTCGTAGAGACCCCAAATCTTCCCATATCTCCTCTGAAAGAGGGTCCGTATCCATTTCCCATTGTGACTTAAGATATATGGTATTATCATGGAACGAACGGAGTAGCGATGAGTACACCACTGATATTGAGTGTCTAGGGGTCAGGGAGAGCAGGAGCTTTTCAAGAGGGGAGTCCTGGAGGGTCAGTGCTAAATTGAGCCGAGCAAAAATGTGTCTTCGAGAGCCCATCCTGATATAAATGTCCTATAGTGAGCACATTCCAGCCCGAACCCTGAGCCAGAAAGGATTCCATTTCCAGAAGGGTTGGCCTCTCTGATCCCCCTATGGCTAGCTGCAGCGATGGTGGGGACTGGTCTGAAATTGCCTATAGTCTCCTATGCTACAGACCGAGTTCTCGGAATCCATCCACAGGAAATGAGGGCAGAGTCTATCCTAGAGAAAGCAGAGGAAACACGAATATTGTTTGGTGTGAGGGTTTTTCAGTCTCCACACATCAACCAGGCCCATCTCCTCCATTAAGGCAGAGAAGTGGCCCACAGTACGTCTATGGCCCACAAATGAACTATTCAACCTGTCTAGTTCAGGCACAGGGCAGGGGTACCTGGAAAAAGGGCAAGGAAGCCTGCCAATTTTTAGGAATATCGTTGGAGTATGGTGGAGGTATAAATACAGCAAGAATCAACAAAGACAGAGTGACTAGTACATAGCAAAAATCCATACCCCTCCACGGGTCAATTTGTACCTGGCCTGCCCTAAGCGGGGTCGTTTTACAGACTAGAACAGATACTGCCTTCTGAAGAAACCGCTATCCCTCTACAGCAGAGAAACGCGTCAAGGACTGTTTTCCAGCACATATCTCCTGTATATCTCCTACCCGGACTGCCTGTCCCTTCTAAACAACAGCCGGTACCTCTTCCCAACTGCCGAACTCTGCCGTTACCTACTATCCATTCCAACAACCTCTGGAGCCGTTCAGTGTCCCTGCATTCCATCACAGGTTCGTGCCGCTCGCTTCCTGCTCAAACATCTACAGCGGCCAGGCGGCTTTATGCCGACCGCTGTGCGGGTATAGCTTGAGCAGCACCTGACCCTCGTGTTTACCATCTCTTGGCTGCCATGAGGATTGGATTCATTCAGTAAAGGGCCCTACATACGCAGAGATGTGTGCCAGAGATACATAACGGGAGATTCAGCACAAGAGATTTCACTCTTGTGGCTCATTTCAGACAATGAGCCACATACAGAGAGATTTGTGTCAGAGATTCAAATTGGGAGATTCAGCACGGGAGATTTCAAATCTGTCACGACTGTCACAGCCGTACATGCCATCAAACTGCACTGTGTATGTATGTATGTGTGTGTATATATATATATATGTATATATATATATATATATATATATATAATGTGGTATAGGGGTCCCCATCCCTAAACATAGGCGTCTAGACCCCGGTAGGCGTCTAGACCTTCTCTCCATCTCTTCCATGATGCCTTGGATGTGGCCCCCAGTTATCCTGTGGAGGAGTATTTACTCCCTGGTATTTACAAGCCAACAAACCAACAAGGCTTGCAATGGCAGCCAATAACAGAACTTCTCTCATGCACGGCAGCCCTGTATGCCCCTCTGAGCTGAGCAGGGATTGGCTGAGCCCTCTTGCTGTGTTGCCATGTGAGGTGCTGTAGGTAGGGGCCGGGCTGAATCTCCAGGGCACTCTACTGACCCAGGGAAGGAGCCCTGTGGCTATGCTGGCTTATGTCTGTGATGGGGCAGGGCAGGCTGCTCCCGTCTATCATAGCAGCAGCTTCCCGGCGGCGGTGCTCCCCGCAGACACTGCCAGCTCCCCCAAGCCACCAGGTCCCGCCATTAGGATACCTGTAATAAGCACCGGCTGAAGTGGGTGCCTGTCACAAATGGCGATGGCAGCGGGTCCAGCCATTAGCGCCGGCTGCCGCGGGTCCCGACTCCCTACATTAATGTCAGTGACAGTGGACCCTGTAATCACCTCGGCAGCAGGGGTGCCTGTCATTAGTGCTGCGGCAGCGTCAGCGGAAGTAATAGATACAAGGACAGCCTATAGCGGGAGTAAGCTATATGACACTGCTGTGTGCTGGGTGTCAGACCCGGGGGTGCGTTGCAGGGAGCTGTGAGTGCAGTGAGAGAAGCCAATACTTGCTTGGACTGACGCAGGAATGCTTCCGAGCGGCAGCGGCTTCAGTGGGGCGGTGAGTGACAGCGGGGCTTCTTGTTGGCGGCGTCTTCAGTGACGGTCGCTCAGATGGCCCTGCTCATCCCCGCGCCACACATGCGGGAGATGAGCAGGAGCATCTCAGCGACTGCTCTGAATTGACAGACAGGTCCGTTCTGAATCTTGTGCAGATTCAGAACGGCGGGGGCGCGCATGTAAATCGCTGTGTGGGCTATATACACAGCGATTTACATGCATTTTCAGGCATTTTCTGAGCGATTTGTTAAAATCGCTCAGAAAATGCCTGAATATTGTGCTGTGTGTGGGGCCCTTTAGAGGTATTACCGCTGTTCATTTATCTCCCTATTCCCTATTTGATTGCATCAAAAGTACAGCGAAATGGCCCAAAACATGGCCGATTTACATACAATTGGTCGAGATTGTATCTAAATTGGCTCGTTTTGGGCCATATTGTCCTGGTGTGTACCCCACATAACACTATTCCCTTTGAGTATTCAGAGACTTTATTCACTCATTAATTAAAAAGGTGGTACCACTCCGGAGCTAATGCAGCATAAGAATATCAATTCCTATCAATTTATTAAGGAACTGATATGTTGCCCAACTAATTTTATCTTACTATTCAGTTTTTATGTATATTGTTTTTTTTTTTTAGACTGAATTGTAGCGAACTAATAAATATATCTATTTATTTTTATTCATAAATTCTCCAGATGTGTGGCGCTCTCTTTTACACCTACATGCAGTTATTGGTATACGTGTATAAATTTTATTGTTTAGTCGTTTAATGTGAATTCCATTTCTGTCCTAAACAGCAATTTTTCCAGAATTCCTGTTGGGAGAAGCCCACCCGTTGGGTCTTATTCTAGTTCACTCTTTCTGACAAAATCCTTCTTAGATGGACAAAACCATGTGCACTGCAGGTGGGGCAGATGTTACTTGTGCAGAGAGAGTTAGATTTGGGTGGGGTTTTACTTCAAAGTGAGATCTATATTGCAGTGTAAAAATAAAGCAGCCGGTATTTACCCTGCACAGAAACAAAATAACTCACTCAAATCTAATTCTCTCTGCACATTTTACATCTGCCCCCCTGCAGTGCACATGGTTTTGTCCATCTAAGAAGGATATTGTCAGAAAGAGTGAACTAGAATAAGGCCCATTGTGTCTATTCAACGCACGCTCTTACAGTGTGCGTATGGAAAAGTGGAGCCTTGAGATTGATATCGCGCCTGATTGTTTTGCAGTTAGAACACAGACTCCCCTGAGCTGACTACATACTAGCTCCCGGCAACAGGACAGAAGAGCAGACTCTCCGCCCAATCAAGCACTGCACGACCCAAACAATGCTAATACGATAACCAAGTCCATTGCGGCTGTGAGAACGGACAGAAGTAACTGAGCCACTCATCAACCCAACAATTAGTCCCAGCTCGAGGGAAGAGGTGTAGAACAGTAACAAGGCATAGAAAAACAAATAGGGTTACTCGTCGGGGTCGACCAATTTGGCCCGTCAGCCTGTGAGTGTCCAGCCATGTGGTCAACTGCCTGGGAGTAGAAAAAAAACCTTGTTTTCACCATCAATGACCACACGCAGCCTATATGGGAACAGCATGGCACACGGAATGTTCTGGCTGCGTGAGGGGGGATTGCGGCATGTCCGTCACACAGATGCTGGGAGCGTGTCCTGTGCAGTAGTCTGTGAGCCTGCCGTCCCCATCGACACCGGAAGCTGCAAATTCACTCTCTAATGTTCAAAAACCATGTGCACAGCAGGTGGGGCTGATGTAACATGTGCAGAGAGTGTTAGATTTGGGTGAGTTATTTTGTTTCTGTGCAGGGTAAATACTGACTGCTTTATTTTTACACTGCAATATAGATATCAGTTTGAAGTAAAACCCCACCCAAATCTAAATCTCTTGCAAAAGTAACATCTGCCCCACCTGCAGTGCACATGGTTTTGTCCATTAGAGGGAAAATTTGCTTTTGCAAGTGAACCAGAATCAAGCCCAAAAATCACATCTCCCTCAGTGGTATTCTTGCTTGTGCTTCCATCGGTCAGAAATGAAATAAATGACTGGAATTTTTATTTAACTACAAGCTAATTAAATATGTTTGATAATTTTTTAATTGTAAAATACAAATAATTAAAGGTGAAAGTATAAGCGGAATGAAGAACTGCATCTGAGCCGTAAGTTACATGACTAGAGGTATAAGATGAGAGGGGTCCTCCAGGAGGTCATAGAGTACAGCTAAGAAGGCTGCTGGCCAATACATTATCAGGAGGGATGACCAGTTCTTTACCATACAAACATTGAATCCTATTTCTCGCCTGTCGGCCATGAAACATGAGAACAAGTAATCTATCAGCCCTGTTACCAGATTCATAAAACCTATGGTCAGGTAAAGCAGACTACATTTGGGTATGAAAAAAATATTGCAAATGGTGGCGCACCTCATTAAGCCCCTGGGTAAGGGATCGGGACAGGCGGGATTTAATCTGTCATTCTAGAAGGGCTAATTCAGCTTCCAGGTCCACCTGGGTCTGCAAATAGCTATGCTTTAGCCTGGCCCCAAGCAGAATAAGGCCCTGCTAACCACAGCTTTAAGGTTGCCCCAGTGCTCACGTTTATTTAGACAACACACATGACAGAAGCCACCAACGTCTTGGTGGAAAACTGCTCAGACTAAGCGACCAGGACCAAAATAGGGGTCAGACCCAAGAATGGCCTTTCTATTAATGGATCTAGGCCCGAATGGAACTTTACATATTACAAGAAAACATCTCATCCTGTAATGGTAGAGGCTGGCGGTACACCGGAAGTGTTCCATTCTGTAAGTAACTAGCAAACACTTCACTTGATCTGTCAGATGCCATCTAGTGGCTGGTGGGGAGCAACACACTCAAATTCACATCAAAGAAGATTACACGTAGTCGAGAGACCAAGAGTATACAGTATGCCCTGGTGATGAGCTACTGCACGCTCCCGCATCATTGCTGGGAAAGCCAATCATCTGCTGGTATTACCAGCAAGATCTCCGCCACACAGGTATTCAGGTCCGTTCGCATCCCCCATTCAGACCAGTGGCGTACGTCTGGTCATGAGCAGGTGCAGGGTGCGTGCGCCTACGGAGAACAGAGTGTTCTCCGGGCTCATGCACCCAACACAGAGTGTAACCCCACAGCCTGCGACTGGATGAGCATACATGGCATGCGAGGGGAGGAGGGGTGGGCAGCGTCTGGTAGAATCGAAAGGCTGCGAATTTGCAGTCTTCTAAATCAACCAGAATAACCCCCACAGTTTGGGAACTACTGACGTAACACAGGTGATGGCACTCATAAACAGACAGGAAAGCCCAGGAGCCGAGCATTGTGTCCCTGCTGGAATGGGTCTTGTATAATAATAGAAACAACAGGACACCACAGGCTGCTCCCCCTGTAAACTAATATTTATTTATTAACAGTTCCTTATATATAGTGCAGCATATTCCATTGTGCTTTACAGTAGGAAAAACTGATAAAACAAACTGGTATGATAAAAGGTATGAGGGTCCTGCTTGCAAGCTTAATAAGAGGACACCACAGGCTGCTCCCCCTGTATACTAATAACAGGACACCACAGTCTGCTACCATTGTATAATAATAATAACAGGACACCACGGTCTGCTACCCCCAGTATAATAATAATAACAGGACACCACAGGCTGCTCCCCCTGTATACTAATAACAGGACACCACAGGCTGCTCCCCCTGTATACTAATAACAGGACACCACAGTCTGCTACCATTGTATAATAATAATAACAGGACACCACGGTCTGCTACCCCCAGTATAATAATAATAACAGGACACCACAGGCTGCTCCCCCTGTATACTAATAACAGGACACCACAGGCTGCTCCCCCTGTATACTAATAACAGGACACTACAGTCTGCTACCATTGTATAATAATAATAACAGGACACCACGGTCTTCTACCCCCAGTATAATAATAATAGGACACCACAGTCTGTTCCTCCTGTATACTAATAATATGACACCACAGGCTGCTCCCCCTGTATACTAATAACAGGACACCACGGTCTGCTACCCCCAGTATAATAATAATAACAGGACACCACAGGCTGTTCCTCCTGTATACTAATAACAGGACACCACGGTCTGCTACCCCCAGTATAATAATAATAACAGGACACCACAGGCTGTTCCTCCTGTATACTAATAATAGGACACCACAGGCTGCTCCCCCTGTATACTAATAACAGGACACCACGGTCTGCTACCCCCAGTATAATAATAATAACAGGACACCACAGGCTGTTCCTCCTGTATACTAATAATATGACACCACAGGCTGCTCCCCCTGTATACTAATAACAGGACACCACAGTCTGCTACCATTGTATAATAATAACAGGACACCACAGTCTGCTACCCCCAGTATAATAATAATAACAAGACACCACAGGCTGTTCCTCCTGTATACTAATAATAGGACACCACAGTCTGCTCCCCCTGTATAATAATAACAGGACACCACAGGCTGCTCCCCCTGTATACTAATAACAGGACACCACAGGCTGCTCCCCCTGTATACTAATAACAGGACACCACAGTCTGCTCCCCCACTATAATAATAATAACAAGACACCACAGGCTGTTCCTCCTGTATACTAATAATAGGACTCCACAGTCTGCTCCCCCTGTATAATAATAACAGGACATCACAGGCTGCTCCCCCTGTATACTAATAACAGGACACCACAGGCTGCTCCCCCTGTATACTAATAACAGGACACCACAGTCTGCTCCCCCACTATAATAATAATAACAAGACACCACAGGCTGTTCCTCCTGTATACTAATAATAGGACACCACAGTCTGCTCCCCCTGTATAATAATAACAGGACACCACAGGCTGCTCCCCCTGTATACTAATAACAGGACACCACAGGCTGCTCCCCCTGTATACTAATAACAGGACACCACAGTCTGCTCCCCCACTATTATAATAATAACAAGACACCACAGGCTGTTCCTCCTGTATACTAATAATAATAGGACACCACAGTCTGCTCCCCCACTATATTAATAATAACAGGACACCACAGGCTGTTCCTCCTGTATACTAATAATATGACACCACAGGCTGCTCCATCTGTATAATAATAACAGGACACCACAGGCTGCTCCCCCTGTATACTAATAACAGGACACCACAGGCTGCTCCCCCTGTATACTAATAACAGGACACCACAGTCTGCTCCCCCACTATAATAATAATAACAAGACACCACAGGCTGTTCCTCCTGTATAATAATAATAATAATAGGACACCACAGTCTGCTCCCCCACTATAATAATAATAATAACAAGACACCACAGGCTGTTCCTCCTGTATACTAATAATATGACACCACAGGCTGCTCCATCTGTATACTAATAACAGGACACCACAGGCTGCTCCCCCTGTATACTAATAACAGGACACCACAGTCTGCTCCCCCACTATAATAATAATAATAATAATAACAAGACACCACAGGCTGTTCCTCCTGTATACTAATAATAGGACACCACAGTCTGCTCCCCCTGTATACTGATAGAGTTTATCTTACTCAACATTATATTACTTATACCATAGCATAAGTCTTGTCAGTACAGAGTATTATAAAGACCCATATGTACTAGCATTATAATTATCTTGTGTACAGGAAGCTGAATGGGTTAAAATATATTCCTTCTGAGTTTCAGGTTCTGTAAATAAGTCAAAGTTGCTAATGATACCCATATGGGGAAATACACTCTTCCATGTCATCGGAGATGGCATAGTAAAATTACGTCAAACCAGTTATAGACTTTGTAACTCCACACTAGGGGAGTGTCGCATGTAAACATGTATGTATTTGGTAATATCCCCTCCCATAAGAGGGAGGAATCATTTGTGTTACATAGTATAAGTACATGACCAACGAGCTAAGGAGTTTGTGTGAATAAACCTGTTTGAAAGAGACCCTGTCGGACAGTCATTTCCAAGGCTCTGAGATAACTGCGTGCTCTAGAGAAAGGTCACATTCCGAAAGCTTTCAGTGGTGGCCCGTCCTCGGATGACAAGAAGCAAGAAAGAATGCGTACATTTGTGTCTGCTATTTACAGAGGGATCTGAGGTGAGTGGAATCTCTTTAAAAAAATATATATATATAAATATATGTATATATTTTACTCTCTCAGAATCCCTGTTTTAAAAGGCAGAGCATAAATGTACACTTACGTTTCTCTTGCAAACTTCATATAAAAAACCCATATATAGAGCATTTGGATATCGCACAGCTTTGGATATGACTGCATAAGTTGTGTTTGTTTTTTATTTATTTATTATTATTTTTTTTTTATTTATTTATTTTTTTATTTATTTTTATTTATTTATTTATTTTTATTTTTATTTTTTTGGAGTTTTTGTTTGTTTGTCAGAATTTTGTATTGCACATGTTTCATGTTGTATGAATTGGCCATCTTAACGAGGCTTGTAAGTGGAGCGATCTGAGTCCGGTATTACTTCTGGTTAACGCCGGACAAAGTGCTCTAAAAGCGTTTTTGTTGTTTGTCTTGTAAACACAAATAAGTTATAAGGTGTGAATAAAGTTCAAAAAAGCTTCTAAGACTTTCATTGGAATATGCTGTGATAGGCTGGACCTGCCTTATTTCAAAGAATGCCCCTGGAAGCCATTTTGAACCAATTAGGATACAGCCCTTATAAAACTAGAAGTGTTTACGTACATGTTGGGGTGTGAGTGACGGATTGTCTGTCTAATTGTCATTTAAACAGCAACAAGCGTAAGGTGCATATAACAGAATTGCTTGCAGTAATACATTTTTAAAGTGCTCAGAACAGGATGTCTGCCCAGGTTATAAAAGTGGTATCATATTATTGTCCTGATAAGTGGTTATGATATTTTGACTTAGATTGAAAACAAGGAACTGAAAGCAGCATCTATATTAAACTTTAGCCAATAGAAGCACAGTTGTTTTACCTTTTTGCACAACGTTACACGCTGCTTTACGCACGTGGATAATGGCCACACCCACAGGAAGTAATTAATCCTATGGGAGTGAACAGTGGAAGGTTAATGGAGCGCTCCTCCCCCCCCCCTAGAGGTTGTAGCAGAAAGGGAAGGTTAGAAATCGATCAAATCGATCGTTTCGATTTTAAGAAGGGCTAATTTTCATAAGGATAGAAGTTTAGATCCTGTCGCATGGAAGCAATTCCAAGTGACGAACGCACATTGGCTACAGGAAAAAAGGTTATATAGATACAGTTAATATATGGCTTACAGTGTTACAGGAATTACAAGATAAAAAATACGGGGAAAAAGAGGTGCCATTTGAAAGTCCACCCAAAGATGGGTTATCTGAGGCTAGGACACGCAAGCAATTAAGAATAAAAATGAGTATCTTAAACAAAGACAGACAGTATAAAAATCCAGATAAAAATAATGACATCCAAAGTAACTATAAAAAGAAATTAAAGTTTTGTTTTTATTTAAAAATCATAGGAATAAAAAAATATGTGCCCAGATCAAACAACTGATCTGAGAAAATAAAAAAAACTTTGTTTGAAAGTCTGCAAATTGGTGATTTTGGAAAATGTATCCTGGCCAGGAAAATACTGTAAATTAATATCTTAATTTTCCTCATATTACCAATGCGCAGAATCAAATGTACAGTTTTGTGTTCAAAGTAATGAACTAAAATCATCAAATTTGTGTCATTACATGTGTGTAATCATTTGTAATGTTTAATGTGCATGTCTAATTCATATGTATGCAATTATGATCTTTGCATTTGGTGAATTTTAATACTAAAGTGTATTTAAACATTCAGTATTTAACATTTGAGCATGTTAAGGATTTTAACTGACTGCATGACAGCTAAAGGTCACGAAAGATCACGTAGCTGCTCTATGCTTAACACAGTGTGTGTAACAGTGAATGTCTCTTTATGTTCAATGCATGTGACGTCACAACATCTGCTATTGCAGTAAGCTAGCTACAAGAATCATTCTTTTAGGATTATAGCGCTGACTTTAAAATTGTTTTTTTATTTTTCTTTTAGAAATTTGATCAGTATTTAAGTTGTATGTTTAATTTGTTGTTTTTTTTAAAACAATTATGTGACAGTAACATTTGTTTTTTTGTCTCCTTAGTTAAAGATACGAGCTGACTGCTATTTTCTGTTCTCTTTTTATAGAATCATAGCAAACTTTTCAGTACAATGAAGTGTATTTTTTGCATATCAGATATTTCTTAATTTTCATTGGGTATTACTACTTGAATTTTTCCTTAAAGTAAGAAAATATGTGGATATATACACACATACTCAAACACATATGTGTGCATTTAATAAGAACTTAGTATTTGAAGGGAACGTTATACTTCTTTACTATGAAATTATTTGGAAATTTAGTTTTACGTTAAAAATGCAGTGCTAAAATAAACACAGTTCCTATTGTTGTTCATATGTGACTATGTTATCTTTCATAGCCTAATATGAAAAATGATACTTTACTGAAACATTGTTACAAGCCACAGAGTGGCTCATTCCTGTTTTGGGTATTTCGTTAGAAATTTTCTGTTTTGTGTTTAGTTTGTATGGTCTCTCTGGATTAGTTTTCCAGGTTTTGCATTAGCTTTTGGGGTTTTGCCTTATTCACTTGTTCTTGTATTTGTGGGCACAGCTACTCCTATGGATCTATAGCTTGAGTGTTCTGTTAGGCTGCACAGGTGTAGCATGTGTGCTCATTAGTGGATTTTATAGTCTGTTTTGTGTCATTTGTGGGTATAGGCAGTTTCTCTCCCCGTCATCTATTACAGATTTTGCTGAAGTTATCCTCCCAGATTGGATCACATCCCAAGTACCAGACAAGCTGTGGTCTAAGGGGAAGATGGACACTGGCAAGCTGAACGTACAACCTGTCCAACTGCAACTAAAGCCAGGAGCAGTGCCAGTATCCGTAAAGCAATATCCACTGAATCCTGATCAAAGAGTCGCCATCACCAAGCAACTACAAGCTTATCTACAGTCCGGCATCCTTGTTCAAAGTAGATCTCCATGGTCGACGTCTTTGTTTCATGAATGATTCATGACCTTAGAGAGGTCAACAAGAGACTGTTAATTAATTGTCCCATTGTGCCTAATCCACACACCTTGCTGAATCAGATCCCACCATCAGGGGCCTGGTTTACGGTGATCGATCTGGCAAATGATGTGCCCATCACTAAAGACTCTCAAGAACTGTTATCTTTTACACATGATGGCAAACAATATTGCTGGACACGATTACCCCAGGGGGCTGCTAATAGTCCCAATAACTACTCTGAAGCCATGTCACTGGTTCTCCAGGCTTGGAGACCCTTTTTTTTCTCAGAAGAAACTCAGCTTATCCAGTATGTCGATGACCTCTTGTTAACTACTACAACTCAAGCCAAATGCCAACAGGAAACAGTGTCTCTACTCAAGTTCGTGGAAGAACAAGACTGCAGAGCTTCAAAAGAAAAACTACAGCTCTGTAAGCAAAAAATCATCTATCTTGGACATTGTATCTCTCAAGGCATCAAACACCTGACAGAAGACAGAAAGCAGCTAATACTGCAAGCCAAAGTACCAAAGACTGTGTAACAAGTCAGGTCATTCCTGAGCCTGGTGGGCTATTGCAGAGACTGTATACCTCTTGCATCAGTTTACATGCAAACATTATGCAAGGCCATCAAAACAGAGGGTCCACATCCAACAGATGAAGACATCGCTCAAGCAATTCAGCAACTAAAGTTGGCCAGTGCTTCTTCACCTGCCTTAGGCCTGCCAGACTATTCTAAACTTTTCACCTTATATTGTCATGAGGAAAGAGGACATGCTTTGGGAGTGTTAACACAGATCCACGGAACAAGACAAAGACCTCTTGCTTACTATTCCAGCAGGCTTGACAATATCAGCCAAGGATCACCTACATGTATTAAAGCTGTAGCAGCGGCTGCTGTATTGAAGTACAAGTGCATAGACATTGTTCGTAATCATGAACTAACTATACAAGTACCACAAGCTGTTACAGAAATCCTACGACAAGCAAGAACCAAACAACTTTCAGCGGCTAGACTCACCAAGTACGAAGTGTCCCTATTGTGTGCAACCAACGTGACAATCAAGAGGTGCACTACCCTCAGTCCTGACACTCTTACCAGCTCTGTTGCCGGAACAAAAGGAGTATGAACATCAATGTTCAAAAGGAGGGAGAATGAGGGGGACAAGCGCCTTCTGTCAGCACAGTATCATCTAACACAGCCCAGAGAATGGAAGTCGATACAAAAGCTGAAAGTGAGGACAAAAAAAAAAGGAAAATACTAATACTTAAAAATTTTCCCATGACTGTCTTGCTTTGATGGAACAAGAAACCCAGACATTGCCACACGTCCAAGATATGCCCATACCCAATGCTCATTATGAACTATATGTTGATGGGTCCAGATACTATGAAGATGGCAAGCCCTACACTGGATATGCCGTCACTACTGACACTGAAGTAGTAACTTCTGGAGCCCTACCAGCACACTTATCAGCACAAGCAGCTGAACTTGTGGCCCTTACTAAAGCATTGGAGCACGCAGAGCATACAACAGCGAACATTTATACAGATTCCAGATACAGCTGGGGAGTGACAATGGACTATGGTTTGATCTGAAAAAAAAAACAGAGACTTTAAAACAGTTACAGGTAAACAGATACAGCACGCTGACCTCATTAAAAAACTTTTTCAAGCATTAATGAAGCCACACAAAGTTGCCATCATCAAGATTCAAGCACACACAAAGAATCAAACAAAAGAAACAAGAGGAAACAATCTTGCAGATGCAGAAGCTAAGAGAGCAGCAAAAGCCCAGCCAGTAGAAGGAAGACACTACATGGTCGTGACGGAAACGGAAGAACCACAACACATGGCAGATATGCAGCAATTAAAGAAGTTCCAAGACCAAGCAGGTCCAGTGGAAAAAGCAGAATGGCAAAGGAAAGGTGCAGCAAAAGATGAAGAAACAGAGCTCTGGAAAAAAGATGAACTGTTATGTCTACCCAGAGTACTATACCCAGCCATGTGCCAAGTCACTCATGGACAGACCCACCTTGGGAAAGATCAAATGACTGCCATTACTAAAGAGAGATGGATTGCTCCAGGATTCCAATCAGCAGCAACACTTCATACACAAGCATGCTGGATCTGTGGAACAAGCAATCCAGGGATAAGAGTAAAAACTCCACAAGGGGCAATACCAAAAGCAACAGCTCCTTTTCAGAGACTGCAGATTGACTACATTCAGATGCCCAAGTGTGGAGTGTATGAATATGCACTTGTAATAGTGGACATTCTATCAAAATGGGTTGAGGCTTTCGCTGTAGCAAAGGCCACAGCAAGGAATACAGCTAAGAAAATCCTCTCAGAAATTGTCTGTAGATATGGTGTCCCAGATGTCATTGAGTCAGATAGGGGGACACACTTTACAGGTGAAGTAATGAGACACATAATGCAGGATTTGGGTATACAACAGGCTTTCCACTCGGCTCACAGGCCTGAGGCCTCTGGCTTGGTGGAGAGAACGAATTATACTTTGAAGTCCAAGATTATGAAGGCAATGAAGGACACAGGTAAAACATGGGTAGAATGTTTACCTCTAGCACTTTTTAGTATGAGGACCATTCCTCATAAAAAGTCAGGATACTCTCCATATGAGGTCCTATTTGGTAGCATACCTAGGATAGGATGTTACTACCCACAAGAACTTGTGCATAAACATGCAGATCTAACCTGTTATGTAAAAGAACTAACTAAAAGACTAACTGAACTTCATGTTGCAGCTTATGCTTCACTTCCAGATTCTACAGCAGAAAACAATCCGCATCATCTCCAGCCAGGAGATTGGGTGTATCTCAAAAGACACGTACGAAAATCGCTTGAGCCCAGATATGATGGTCCATTTCAGGTCCTACTGACTACACCAACATCAGTAAAGCTACAGGGGAGGGACACATGGATTCATGCCTCCCATTGTAAACGATTACAAGTTAAGTTTGAAGATGCAGTTTGCTGAGATGTTATTGGGGCCCAAACCCGATAAAAGTTTATGGGGATGCATTCTGTGTTTGGCAACCACAATAGTTGCAATAATATGGTTATGTACAATACTAGAGGCACCAGATTATGTTAATAACAACAGTACAGTACAAGTTACCTCTATAGTCTATCCCAAACCACATTATGTGAGAAAAAGGGAAGTAGTAAACCCTAACCATGAATGTAGGAATTCACCACTCATCACAAGGTGTATTTGTGAGTATTGTGGACAGCCACCTGAGGAAACATGCATAGAATGATGAAAGGCCCCTACTGGAGAAAACCAAAACATGTTGTTGCAATTGCATAATTTGGTAGGGAATGCCCTTAATACTACGAATTGTTGGATCTGTTCACATGGTCCTACTTCAGGAGGGGGAGGAGAGTGGACATTCGTCCCCATCACATTTGATGAATGGACAGAATTTTATGATAACCGTACAGATGATGTCCCATTCAAAGCATCAGTAAACCAATACTTACGCAAGACACCACCTAAGTTGCTAGCACACCTAGTTACCCCAAATGTATCTTTTTGCATTGATTTTAAGAAAAGAAAAAGTGAAACCATAACTGATCATGGTGAAACATATCTCCCATCAAACACCTACCTGGGATCATTTTACCCTTGCACAAAGGCTCCTTTCCGAGTTGGTTCTATCCCTTATAATCCCACACCAGGAGTACCTCCATTTCAAGTATTTTCAGCACCAACTCAGAGGGACCCTGTGCAAAGGAAAATGATAAATGTTGGAGTATGGCCAGGGCCAGGATTCCCTGACTTTTTGAATGATACAGGAAGCAATTCCAACGAGTTTGTAATTGATAGTCTAACAACAGAAAGAGGATTGGATACCTTAAGGAGAATGTGGGACAACATACCTCCAATTCTCCCAAAGAATCTATATTATTTATGTGGGAAATACGCCTACAAGTGGCTTGTTTATGGCGACTATGGGAATTGCACCCTAGGACGCATAGTACCTGCAGCACAAGTGATAAATCATGAAGATCTAAAAAATATAATAAAAGGCCAAGAAGGCCAAGTAAGGAAGTATAATCCCATACACAGGGACAGAAGGGAAATAAAGGAAGCAGGAAAAAAGGCAAGAAAGCTAATCTACACACCCTGGCATGAGAGAATGGGATTTTTAGATTTATTTGGTTCAAAATCATATTATAGAGTTGAATCACTTGCAATGTTATTAGATAACATTACTGAGATATATGATAACACCTTTAGATATGTAGGTAGAGAAATTCAAGAGGTAAAAAAAGAACAGTTACAACACAGATTAGTTCTGGATCACTTAACGGCACAGACAGGAGGTTATTGTATGACATTATATACTCAGACAGGAATATTGTGTTGTACATTCATTACTAATGAGACTGACAATGCACAAGAGACAATAGAAAAACATGTACGAGAGATAGAAGAAGAAAAAAAGATCTATGCCACTAAGCATAATACACCTGACACTCTAGGAGGTGATTGGGGCTGGCTGTCTTTTCTAAATCCATCTACATGGTTTTCAGGAATCGGTGGATGGGTTATGGGAATTCTCATGTTTGGCCTAAAAATTATAGGACTATGTATACTTGCTTATATTGCTTTCAAGGTATTGATGTGTGTTTTCTCTATTTGTATGAAACAGTGTCAGTCCGCTGCAACTACAACCAAGTTCAAAAAACTCATATCTGGAAGGACACAGAAAGCAGAGAATCAGTCTATTCCGATGGATGTGAGCGAACAGCCAATTGCTCTCTGACGACGGGGAGAAGCTACCTTGTTCTCAGGGCCATAACCCACTAGAACCATCTGATGTGACTAATACTTTGCATAGTTAGGCAGTTTGAATTGTAAGATGTCCGACCACTATGAGTTTTCTTATATTTATAATAATTTTTGTATTTTTGACTTTGTTTACTACTGTATGTAAACAATGTAACCTCAATTGTAATGTTTAATTATTATAAAAAGGAGGGAGTAAATGATAGAGTTTATCTTACTCAACATTATATTACTTATACCATAGCATAAGTCTTGTCAGTACAGAGTATTATAAAGACCCATATGTACTAGCATTATAATTATCTTGTGTACAGGAAGCTGAATGGGTTAAAATATATTCCTTCTGAGTTTCAGGTTCTGTAAATAAGTCAAAGTTGCTAATGATACCCATATGGGGAAATACACTCTTCCATGTCATCGGAGATGGCATAGTAAAATTACTCAAACCAGTTATAGACTTTGTAACTCCACACTAGGGGAGTGTAGCATGTGAACATGTATGTATTTGGTAATATCCCCTCCCATAAGGGGGAGGAATCATTTGTGTTTCATGGTATAAGTATATGACCAACGAGCTAAGGAGTTTGTGTGAATAAACCTGTTTGAAAGAGACCCTGTCGGACAGTCATTTCCAAGGCTCTGAGATAACTGCGTGCTCTAGAGAAAGGTCACATTCCGGAATCTTTCAATACTAATAACAGGACACCACAGGCTGCTCCCCCTGTATACTAATAACATGACACCATAGTCTGCTCCCCCACTATAATAATAATAACAAGACACCACAGGCTGTTCCTCCTGTATACTAATAATAGGACACCACAGTCTGCTCCCCCTGTATAATAATAACAGGACACCACAGGCTGCTCCCCCTGTATACTAATAACAGGACACCACAGGCTGCTCCCCCTGTATACTAATAACAGGACACCACAGTCTGCTCCCCCACTATAATAATAATAACAAGACACCACAGGCTGTTCCTCCTGTATACTAATAATAGGACACTACAGGCTGCTCCCCCTGTATACTAATAACAGGACATCACAGGCTGCTCCCCCTGTATAATAATAATAACAGGACACCACATTCTGCTCCTCCTGTATACTAATAATATGACACCACAGGCTGCTCCCCCTGTATACTAATAACAGGACACCACAGGCTGCTCCCCCTGTATACTAATAACAGGACACCACAGTCTGCTCCCCCACTATAATAATAATAACAAGACACCACAGGCTGTTCCTCCTGTATACTAATAATAGGACACCACAGTCTGCTCCCCCTGTATAATAATAACAGGACACCACAGGCTGCTCCCCCTGTATACTAATAACAGGACACCACAGGCTGCTCCCCCTGTATACTAATAACAGGACACCACAGTCTGCTCCCCCACTATAATAATAATAATAATAACAAGACACCACAGGCTGTTCCTCCTGTATAATAATAATAATAATAATAGGACACCACAGTCTGCTCCCCCACTATAATAATAATAACAAGACACCACAGGCTGTTCCTCCTGTATACTAATAATATGACACCACAGGCTGCTCCATCTGTATACTAATAACAGGACACCACAGGCTGCTCCCCCTGTATACTAATAACAGGACACCACAGTCTGTTCCTCCTGTATACTAATAATAGAACACCACAGTCTGCTCCCCCTGTATACTAATAACAGGACACCACAGGCTGCTCCCCCTGTATACTAATAACATGACACCATAGTCTGCTCCCCCACTATAATAATAATAACAAGACACCACAGGCTGTTCCTCCTGTATACTAATAATAGGACACCACAGCCTGCTCCCCCTGTATAATAATAACAGGACACCACAGGCTGCTCCCCCTGTATACTAATAACAGGACACCACAGGCTGCTCCCCCTGTATACTAATAACAGGACACCACAGTCTGCTCCCCCACTATAATAATAATAACAACAAGACACCACAGGCTGTTCCTCCTGTATACTAATAATAGGACACTACAGGCTGCTCCCCCTGTATACTAATAACAGGACATCACAGGCTGCTCCCCCTGTATAATAATAATAACAGGACACCACATTCTGCTCCCCCGTATAATGTTCCTCCTGTATACTAATAATAGGACACCACAGTCTGCTCCCCCTGTATAATAATAACAGGACACCACAGGCTGCTCCCCCTGTATACTAATAACAGGACACCACAGGCTGCTCCCCCTGTATACTAATAACAGGACACCACAGTCTGCTCCCCCACTATAATAATAATAACAAGACACCACAGGCTGTTCCTCCTGTATAATAATAATAATAATAATAGGACACCACAGTCTGCTCCCCCACTATAATAATAATAACAAGACACCACAGGCTGTTCCTCCTGTATACTAATAATATGACACCACAGGCTGCTCCATCTGTATACTAATAACAGGACACCACAGGCTGCTCCCCCTGTATACTAATAACAGGACACCACAGTCTGCTCCCCCACTATAATAATAATAATAATAATAACAAGACACCACAGGCTGTTCCTCCTGTATACTAATAATAGGACACCACAGTCTGCTCCCCCTGTATACTAATAACAGGACACCACAGGCTGCTCCCCCTGTATACTAATAACATGACACCATAGTCTGCTCCCCCACTATAATAATAATAACAAGACACCACAGGCTGTTCCTCCTGTATACTAATAATAGGACACCACAGTCTGCTCCCCCTGTATAATAATAACAGGACACCACAGGCTGCTCCCCCTGTATACTAATAACAGGACACCACAGGCTGCTCCCCCTGTATACTAATAACAGGACACCACAGTCTGCTCCCCCACTATAATAATAATAACAAGACACCACAGGCTGTTCCTCCTGTATACTAATAATAGGACACTACAGGCTGCTCCCCCTGTATACTAATAACAGGACATCACAGGCTGCTCCCCCTGTATAATAATAATAACAGGACACCACATTCTGCTCCCCCGTATAATAATAATAATAATAATAATAACAAGACACCACAGGCTGTTCCTCCTGTATACTAATAATAGGACACCACAGGCTGCTCCCCCTGTATACTAATAACAGGACATCACAGGCTGCTCCCCCTGTATACTAATAACAGGACACCACAGTCTGCTCCCCCTGTATAATAATAATAACAGGACACCACATTCTGCTCCCCCGTATAATAATAATAATAATAACAAGACACCACAGGCTGTTCCTCCTGTATACTAATAATATGACACCACAGGCTGCTCCATCTGTATACTAATAACAGGACACCACAGGCTGCTCCCCCTGTATACTAATAACAGGACACCACAGTCTGCTCCCCCACTATAATAATAATAATAATAACAAGACACCACAGGCTGTTCCTCCTGTATACTAATAATAGGACACCACAGTCTGCTCCCCCTGTATACTAATAACAGGACACCACAGGCTGCTCCCCCTGTATACTAATAACATGACACCATAGTCTGCTCCCCCACTATAATAATAATAACAAGACACCACAGGCTGTTCCTCCTGTATACTAATAATAGGACACCACAGTCTGCTCCCCCTGTATAATAATAACAGGACACCACAGGCTGCTCCCCCTGTATACTAATAACAGGACACCACAGGCTGCTCCCCCTGTATACTAATAACAGGACACCACAGTCTGCTCCCCCACTATAATAATAATAACAAGACACCACAGGCTGTTCCTCCTGTATACTAATAATAGGACACTACAGGCTGCTCCCCCTGTATACTAATAACAGGACATCACAGGCTGCTCCCCCTGTATAATAATAATAATAATATCAGGACACCACATTCTGCTCCCCCGTATAATAATAATAATAATAATAATAACAAGACACCACAGGCTGTTCCTCCTGTATACTAATAATAGGACACCACAGGCTGCTCCCCCTGTATACTAATAACAGGACATCACAGGCTGCTCCCCCTGTATAATAATATTAACAGGACACCACATTCTGCTCCCTCATATAATAATAATAAGACACCACAGTCTCATCTACCTCTATAATAATAAGACACCAGTCTGCTCCCCTTGTATAATAATGATAGGACACCACAGTCTGCTCCCCCTGTATAACAATGATAAGACACCACTGTCTGCTCCCCCTGTATAATAGTTAGACACCAGTCTGCTCCCCGTATATAATAATGATAAGACACCACAGTCTGCTCCCCCTGTATAATAGTTAGACATCAGTCTGCTCCCCTGCATAATAATAAGACACCAAAGTCTGCTCTCCCTGCATAATAATGATAGGACACTACATTCTGCTCCCCTGTATAATAATAATAATAAAAACAACAGGATTTTTTTTTTCCCGAAGCGTGCTCCACCGCCCAGTGACAATAAAACCAACAGTATATCTTATGCCCCTTTCAGACCGCACTTTTAAAACGGTAAATTGCCGTTTTTTTACCCTTTTAAAACGGTAATGTGTGCGGTCTGAAAGGTCCAGTCCCACTTAACCGGTTAGAAAATGCCGTTTTTTCTAACCGGTTAAAATGCAGGGTCCTACCCGTTTCTGAACCGGTATTTTAGCGCAAAAATCGGCACTTAAACGGTAATATACCGTTTAAGTGCTGCGGTGTGAAAGGGGTTTTATCTGGCAGACCCATTTTTGGAAACGTTTCCAAATACAGGGTCAAAGCCAGTTATGCGGTCTGAAAGCAGCATTACTTGCTGCTGCCTAGCAGCGTCGTAGGCACCGACCTCACCCCAGTATATAAATAACCCATAAAAATTTGGAATTCTACACAGTTACACATACAACTTCCGGCATATGGACCGCGCCTGGAACGCACACATCGGAAGACCATACAGGAAACGTAGAGCTTTACCATGCAGACCGGAAGCTGGTTGTGCACTGTAAATGTCCTCCGTCGACAGAGAGCAGGCTGTAAGTAACTGCCCGAGGTGAGTCCACAGGTCACGCGGCAGCAGCTCACAGGGAGAAAGTAGCACCCTGTGGTGCCCTGTGATTCGTATTCTACAGGAGGAGCAGCCTGTGGTGTCTTATTATTAGTATTCTACATGGGGAGCAGGTTGTGGTGTCCTGTTATCAGTATTCTACAGGGGGAGCAGCCTGTGATGTACTGTTATCAATATTAAACAGGGGGAGCGGCCTGTGGTGTCCTGTTATCAGAGGTGGAGTGGCCTGTGGTGTCCTATTAAAAGTATTATACAGGGGGAGCAGCCTGAGGTGTCCTACTATCTATTATACACAGGGGGAGCAGCCTGTAGTGTCCCGTTATCAGTATTATACAGGGGGAGTGGCCTGTGGTGTCAGGTTATGAGTTTTATACAGGGGGAGCAGCCTGTTGTGTCCTATTAGTAGTATTCTACAGGAGGAGTGGCTTGTGGTATCCTGTTATTAGTATTCTACAGTGAGAGCGGCCTGTGGTGTCCTGTTATAACTTATCAGTATTCTACAGGGGGAGCGGCCTGTGGTGTTTATTGTAATTATTATATTTACTCCTAGACTACAGAGCAGTGAGTAAAACAGAGTGTTTACCAGACATCACGTGAGGATGAGATGCGTCACTGATTCCCTGAGGTTGGACAAGGACCAGAGTCACATGACTGAGAGGATACTAAATCTCACCCTGGAGATCATCTACCTGCTGACTGGGGAGGTGAGGGGATCTGGGAGTGTCACTGTGACATCACATATATCTATAGTAATAATACAGGGACGTGACTGGGGAGGGGATCTGGGAGCATCACTGTGACATCACTTATATCTATAGTAATAATACAGGGACATGACTGGGGAGGTGAGGGGATCTGGGAGCGTCACTGTGACATCACTTATATCTATAGTAATAATACAGGGACATGACTGGGGAGGTGAGGGGATCTGGGAGCGTCACTGTGATGTCACTTATATCTATAGTAATAATACAGGGACGTGACTGGGGAGGTGAGGGGATCTGGGAGCGTCACTGTGATGTCACTTATATCTATAGTAATAATACAGGGACGTGACTGGGGAGGTGAGGGGATCTGGGAGCGTCACTGTGACCACTTATATCTATAGTAATAATACAGAGACGTGACTGGGGAGGTGAGGGGATCTGGGAGCGTCACTGTGACATCACTTATATCTATAGTAATAATACAGGGACGTGACTGGGGAGGTGAGGGGATCTGGGAGTGTCACTGTGACATCACTTATATCTATAGTAATAATACAGGGACATGACTGGGGAGGTGAGGGGATCTGATAGTATTTGCATAGCAAGTGTGTTTTCCAATACACAGGATTATACAGTAATGAAGAAATCCAGAGAGCATGAGACACCCAATTGCTGTCTCCTTGGGTTAGAAAGACTGAGCTGGACCCAGAGCCCCATCACAGTGCCTCCACCTCACTCACAGAAACATGGGAGAGACAATGAGCAGAAGATCCGAGAACTCGCCAACAAGATCATCCAGCTGCTGACAGGAGAGGTGACTGCTGGGAATGGGGCATTATACAGTAACACTGGGGGATGTGACCGGAGAGGTGACTGCTGGGAATGGGACATTATACAGAAACACTGGGGGATGTGACCGAGGAATGTAACTGCTGGGAATGGGATATTATAAAGTAACACCGGGGGATGTAATCGGAGAGGTGTCTGCTGGGAATGGGACATTATACAGTAACACCGGGGGGATGTGACCGGAAAGGTGACTGCTGGGAATGGGACATTATACAGTAATACCAGGGGATGTGACCGGAGAGGTGACTGCTGGGAATGGGGCATTATACAGTAACACCGGGGGATGTGACCGGAGAGGTGACTGCTGGGAATGGGACATTATACAGAAACACTGGGGGATGTGACCGAGGAATGTAACTGCTGGGAATGGGATATTATAAAGTAACACCGGGGGATGTAATCGGAGAGGTGTCTGCTGGGAATGGGACATTATACAGTAACACCGGGGGGATGTGACCGGAAAGGTGACTGCTGGGAATGGGACATTATACAGTAATACCAGGGGATGTGACCGGAGAGGTGACTGCTGGGAATGGGGCATTATACAGTAACACCGGGGGAGGTGACCGGAGAGGTGACTGCTGGGAATGGGACATTATACAGTAACACCGGGGGGGGATGTGACCGGAGAGGTGACTGCTGGGAATGGGGCATTATAAAGTAACACCGGGGGATGTGATCGGAGAGGTGACTGCTGGGAATAGGGCATTATACAGTAACACCGGGGGAGGTGACCGGAGAGGTGTCTGCTGGGAATGGGACATTATACAGTAACACCAGGGGATGTGACCGGAGAGGTGACTGCTGGGAATGGGGCATTATACAGTAACACTGGGGGATGTGACCGGAGAGGTGACTGCTGGGAATGGGACATTATACAGTAACACTGGGGGATGTGACCTGAGAGGTGACTGCTGGGAATGGGACATTATACATTAACACCGGGGGATGTGACCGAAGAGGTGTCTGCTGGGAATAGGACATTATACAGTAACACCGGGGGGATGTGACCGGAGAGGTGACTTCTGGGAATGGGGCATTATACAGTAACACCAGGGGATGTGACCGGAGAGGTGACTGCTGGGAATGGGGCATTATACAGTAACACCGCGGGATGTGACCGGAGAGGTGACTGCTGGGAATGGGACATTATACAGTAACACCGGGGGATGTGACCGGAGAGGTGACTGCTGGGAATGGGACATTATACAGTAACACCGGGGGATGTGACCGGAGAGGTGACTGCTGGGAATGGGACATTATACAGTAACACCGGGGGATGTGATCGGAGAGGTGACTGCTGGGAATGAGACATTATACAGTAACACCGGGGGGGGATGTGACCGGAGAGGTGACTGCTGGGAATAGGGCATTATACAGTAACACCGGGGGAGGTGACCGGAGAGGTGTCTGCTGGGAATGGGACATTATACAGTAACACCAGGGGATGTGACCGGAGAGGTGACTGCTGGGAATGGGGCATTATACAGTAACACTGGGGGATGTGACCGGAGAGGTGACTGCTGGGAATGGGACATTATACAGTAACACTGGGGGATGTGACCTGAGAGGTGACTGCTGGGAATGGGACATTATACATTAACACCGGGGGATGTGACCGAAGAGGTGTCTGCTGGGAATAGGACATTATACAGTAACACCGGGGGGATGTGACCGGAGAGGTGACTTCTGGGAATGGGGCATTATACAGTAACACCAGGGGATGTGACCGGAGAGGTGACTGCTGGGAATGGGGCATTATACAGTAACACCGCGGGATGTGACCGGAGAGGTGACTGCTGGGAATGGGACATTATACAGTAACACCGGGGGATGTGACCGGAGAGTTGACTGCTGGGAATGGGACATTATACAGTAACACCGGGGGATGTGATCGGAGAGGTGACTGCTGGGAATGAGACATTTATACAGTAACACGGGGGATGTGTCTGGGTGATGACTGTATCACTGTCTGTGTCAGGTTCCTATAAGGTGTCAGGATATCACTGTCTATCTCTCCATGGAGGAGTGGGAGTATGTAGAGCGACACAGGGATCTGTACAAGGATGTGATGATGGAGAATCACTGGCCCCTTACATCACTGGGTAAGAAGAGACTTAAATTGTACATAGGTCAGCAGGTGTGGTGATCAGCCTTATATACACACATCATCTGATTATCACACATATTCAATCTACTCAGTCACTGTGTGTCTCCTACAGATGGGCCCAGTAACAGAGATACCCCAGAGAGATGTCCCCGTCCTCTCTATTCCCAGCACTGTACAGAGGAGACTCACAGGACCCCACAGGAGAATCCGGTAAGTGGGATTTGGGGCATGTACAGCAGCTGTGTGGTGACTTATTTACAGATATTCTATTGTTTTAATGTATATTACTAAAATCAGACATTAATAATGTGCTATTGTTTTGATGGTTATGTAGAATGATGATCTGAGTTATATTAAGGTAGAAAATATAGAAGAGGAGACATGTGTGAGGGATGATCATCAATGTAAGGTGGAGGAAATAAACACATGTGAGTAATTATTATTACATATTTTACATTACATACAATAATTATTACAGAATAATGTGAGAAGTGTCGCATATTTTCCTTGGTCAGTCACTAAAACACCCTCCTTTATTAGTACAAACTAATGAGGGACCAGTGAATGCCCAGTGGGGGAGACAGAAGTAACCCAGTGACATGATGTGAGGGGAGAGCATACATCAGGATCCATCAGACCCTATTATACTCCTGCTCTGCCCCTCACATCATGTCACTGTGTTACCAGCCCAGACATCTGACCAGTCTCCTCCCCACACTCTCTGGTGTATCTCATACATCAGGATCCATCAGACCCTATTATACTCCTGCTCTCCCCCTCACATCATGTCACTGTGTTACCAGCCCAGAGATCTGACCAGTCTCCTCCCCACACTCTCTGGTGTATCTCATACATCAGGATCCATCAGCCCCTATTATACTCCTGCTCTCCCCCCTCACATCATGTCACTGTGTGTTACCAGCCCAGAGATCTGACCAGTCTCCTCCCCACTGTTATGATCCGGGGACCACCTTGCCACCCCTATCTCCGTTGCCTCAAACCGGGATTGGCGGACGTGTGCAGAGAGCTAGGCTTCACCAATAATAGCCGCGTTCGAGGGAGCCAGTTAGTCCGGCTCCAACCCCGATGCCACCTGGTCTTATGGGAGGACAACACGACCGCCAAGGCCAATAGAGAGCAAGGGTACAGCTAACTACACCTACAGAAGGCAAGGGGACCCCGGACGCCGGGCGTGTAATACCCCTGGGGGACACTACCCAATAATACGGGATAGATCCAGGGGAGTATGACTAAACGTAACAATACGTGAAAATGGTAATAAATATAAATGGTGAACAAGGGAGCAACAATGCTACGAAGATGGTATGCTATCACAACAACTGAGGGCAACAATGCCGAAGATGGAATATAAAGACAAAAGATACAACTGGCAGCAATGCTTCTAACTAGATGGAATATGAGACTAGAAAGCACTGGCAACCAGGTTCTCTGATGACACTTATCTGTAGCCGGACACGGGTACACGGGACACGGCACGAGGCACAGCACGAGGCACGGCACAGAACGGAACGGTAGAGCACTGCAGAGCACTTCTGGAACCAGGAACACCAAGGCACACTCAGGTATGACCAAAGCTATAACCGGCGTCTGTTCCCAGCAGACGCCGGCTATTTATTTGAATCTGCCGCCTGTGACTGTGCTGACGTCAGCTGCGCTGACGCCGCACGCTGCTTGGAGACTCGGGAGCGTTGCCCAGCAACGCCCCGACGTCCAGCAGCCGGAGCTACAGAGCCGGAAGCTCCGCCGCCCGTCCTGGACGTGACATCACGCAGAGGCGCTCTGGGACGGCGGCGGCTGACACCCACACTCTCTGGTGTATCTCATACATCAGGAGCCATCAGCCCCTATTATACTCCTGCTCTCCCCTCACATCACTTCACTGTGTGTTACCAGCCCAGAGATCTGACCAGTCTTCTCCCCACACTCTCTGGTGTATCTCATACATCAGGAGACATCAGCCCCCAGTATACTCCTGCTCTCCCCTCACATCATGTCACTGTGTTACCAGCCCAGAGATCTGACCAGTCTCCTCCCCACACTCTCTGGTGTATCTCATACATCAGGATCCATCAGCCCCTATTATACTCCTGCTCTCCCCCCTCACATCATGTCACTGTGTGTTACCAGCCCAGAGATCTGACCAGTCTCCTCCCCACACTCTCTGGTGTATCTCATACATTAGGAGCCATCAGTCCCTATTATACTCCTGCTCTCCCCTCACATCATGTTACTGTGTGTTACCAGCCCAGAGATCTGACCAGTCTCCTCCCCACACTCTCTGGTGTATCTCATACTTCAGGAGCCATCAGCCCCTATTATACTCCTGCTCTCCCCTCACATCATGTCACTGTGTGTTACCAGCCCAGAGATCTGACCAGTCTCCTCCCCACACTCTCTGGTGTATCTCATACATCAGGATCCATCAGCCCCTATTATACTCCTGCTCCCCCCTCACATCATGTCACTGTGTGTTACCAGCCCAGAGATCTGACCAGTCTCCTCCCCACGCTCTCTGGTGTATCTCATACATCAGCAGCCAACAGTCCCTATTATACTCCTGCTCTCCCCCTCACATCATGTCACTGTGTGTTACCAGCCCAGAGATCTGACCAGTCTCCTCCCCACACTCTGGTGTATCTCATACATCAGGAGCCATCAGCCCCTATTATACTCCTGCTCTCCCCTCACATCATGTCACTGTGTTACCAGCCCAGAGATCTGACCAGTCTCCTCCCCACACTCTGTGGTGAATCTCATACATCAGGAACCATCAGCCCCTATTATACTCCTGCTCTCCCCCTCACATCATGTCACTGTGTGTTACCAGCCCAGAGATCTGACCAGATGTCTGGGCTGGTAACACAGTGACATGATGTGAGGGGCAGAGCAGGAGTATAATAGGGTCTGATGGATCCTGATGTATGCTCTCCCCTCACATCATGTCACTGTGTGTTACCAGCCCAGAGATCTGACCAGCCTCCTCCCCACACTCTCTGGTGTATCTCATACATCAGCAGCCATCAGCCCCTATTATACTCCTGCTCTCCCCTCACATCATGTCACTGTGTGTTACCAGCCCAGGGATCTGACCAGTCTCCTCCCCACACTCTCTGGTGTATCTCATACATCAGGAGCCATCAGCCCCTATTATACTCCTGCTCTCCCCTCACATCATGTCACTGTGTGTTACCAGCCCAGAGATCTGACCAGTCTCCTCCCCGCACTCTCTGGTGTATCTCATACATCAGCAGCCAACAGTCCCTATTATACTCCTGCTCTCCCCCTCACATCATGTCACTGTGTGTTACCAGCCCAGAGATCTGACCAGTCTCCTCCCCACACTCTGGTGTATCTCATACATCAGGAGCCATCAGCCCCTATTATACTCCTGCTCTCCCCTCACATCATGTCACTGTGTTACCAGCCCAGAGATCTGACCAGTCTCCTCCCCACACTCTGTGGTGAATCTCATACATCAGGAACCATCAGCCCCTATTATACTCCTGCTCTCCCCCTCACATCATGTCACTGTGTGTTACCAGCCCAGAGATCTGACCAGTCTCCTCCCCACACTCTATGGTGTATCTCATACATCAGGAGCCATCAGCCCCTATTATACTCCTGCTCTCCCCTCACATCATGTCACTGTGTGTTACCAGCCCAGATATCTGACCAGACCTGTGTGTCTCCTACAGATGGGTCCAGTAACAGAGATACCCCAGAGCGATGTCCTTATTCACTGGACTGTACAGAGGATAATGAATGGACCCCACAGGATTATCAGGTAGATGGGATTTATGCTCCGACCAATTAGCAAAGTTATTTATTACATGATCTATGTGGCAGCTCTTTGTGTGTTTACATTTTCATTCCTTCTCAAGAATGAGATGAATTTTCAATGTAAATTCTTAGTTCTCTGAAGACATTCTCCAACAGGTCATTAAAAGCCAACTGATGTGCAGTCTACACTTATGCACACGTTTCCGATGTTTCTCTTAACGCAGACAAACTGTGGCCCTCCAGCTGTTGTGAAACTACACATCCCAGCATGCCTTGTCATAGTTTAAGAATTCCCTGATGGCAAAACTGTGGCAAGGCATGATGGGACTTGTAGTTTCACAACAGGTGGAGGGTCATAGTTTGGCCATGCCTGTCTATACACCTCTGACTCCTCCAACTGCTGTTGAAATCCTAGTCTGGGGGGTTAGGGTACACATTTAAAGACAGCAAACCAGACAGTATATGCATTCAACTATGTTTTCAAGAAGTATTATTAAGCGATAACATTGGATGGATGATACTTAGAAAAAGATATGATGAGGATCAATCAGAAAGATATGTTCTATGCAACATGCAAATAGTCCAGCAGCCTTGTCTTCTATGCTAGACTGGTCTGGTCTGGTCATTCTCTCCGGCTCCCCTGTAGGTCTGAACACTATTTTTGGTCATTGTTAGTTGATGAAGGAGACCATCTAAGATTGTTGGTTGATGAAGGAGACCATCTAAGATTGTTGGTTGATGAAGGAGACCATCTAAGATTGTTGGTTGATGAAGGAGACCATCTAAGATTGTTGGTTGATGAAGGAGACCATCTAAGATTGTTGGTTGATGAAGGAGACCATCTAAGATTGTTGGTTGATGAAGGAGACCATCTAAGATTGTTGCTTGATGAAGGAGACCATCTAAGATTGTTAGTTGATGAAGGAGACTAAGATTGTTAGTTGATGAAGGAGACCATCTAAGATTGTTGGTTGATGAAGGAGACCATCTAAGATTGTTGGTTGATGAAGGAGACCATCTAAGATTGTTAGTTGATGAAGGAGACTAAGATTGTTAGTTGATGAAGGAGACCATCTAAGATTGTTGGTTGATGAAGGAGACCATCTAAGATTGTTGGTTGATGAAGGAGACCATCTAAGATTGTTGGTTGATGAAGGAGACCATCTAAGATTGTTGCTTGATGAAGGAGACCATCTAAGATTGTTGCTTGATGAAGGAGACCATCTAAGATTGTTAGTTGATGAAGGAGACCATCTAAGATTGTTAGTTGATGAAGGAGACCATCTAAGATTGTTAGTTGATGAAGGAGACCATCTAAGATTGTTGCTTGATGAAGAAGACTATCTAAGATTGTTGGTTGATGAAGGAGACCATCTAAGATTGTTGCTTGATGAAGGAGACTATCTAAGATTGTTGGTTGATGAAGGAGAAGCTGTAGCAAAGCGATCCGTGTCACCATAATGGCTCTCCTTACAGCATTGAGGATCTGTCTGCTTATTGGTCAGGATGTCCTTTCCTTCCTACTGTGACTGCCTATAGCACAGGTCTTCAACCTGTGGCCCTCCAGATGTTGTGGAACTACATGTCCCAGCATGCCCTGACAGTTTTGGCATGCTCTTATAGGAAAAAATGTGGCAATGCATGTTGGAACATGTAGCTTCACAACATCTGGAGGACCACAGGTTGAAGACCCATGACCTATGGGAACCTTCCTCATTCTTTGCATCCTAGTTATGACTGATGACCACTAATACCCGAGTCACTGTACCATGTGAAATCGACAACAGGAAAACCGGGTAACCCAGTTCGCGCAATCTGGTTCCCGTTTGCACTATAAGGAGGAGGCAGCATCCGCTCCAAGCGCTGCCCTCTGCACTCCCCCCCCTCCCCCCCACCCGATGATGCTCCACCCCGACCCCGTGACACGTCAGGGACCCAGTTTATTGCCAGGTCTCTGAGGGGAACTTCAGCTCGCAAATGCTGGGTTACTCCCAGGATGGACCTGTGTGCGATGTGAAAGAGGTATTAGAAGGATATCTGTGTGGGCAGCACTTATGCGCAATTTCAGGAATTTTCTATATTTAGGGTGAACGTCTCGCTGATAAGGAGGGAGAAGAGACGGATATGACTGACATTAAGGCAGAAGATACAGACGGAGATGAAGAGACGGATGTGAGGGATGCCCAGCAGTGTAAGGAGGAGGAAATCCCTACAGATATCAGCACAGGTGAGAAATAATCACAGAGAGTCACATATTCTCCTTGTTCTGTCAGTACAGCAGCCTCTTATCCCGCACCCTCCTCTGTCACTACATCAGCCTCTTATCCCGCACCCTCCTCTGTCACTACAGCGGCCTCTTATCCCGCACCCTCCTCTGTCACTACAGCAGCCTCTTATCCCGCCCCCTTCTCTGTCACTACATCGGCCTCTTATCCCGCACCCTCGTCTGTCACTACAGCGGCCTCTTATCCCGCACCCTCCTCTGTCACTACATCGGCCTCTTATCCCGCACCCTCCTCTGTCACTACAGCGGCCTCTTATCCCGCACCCTCCTCTGTCACTACAGCGGCCTCTTATCCCGCACCCTCCTCTTTCACTACAGCGGCCTCTTATCCTGCACCCTCCTCTGTCACTACAGCGGCCTCTTATCCTGCACCCTCCTCTGTCACTACAGCGGCCTCTTATCCTGCACCCTCCTCTGTCACTACAGCGGCCTCTTATCCCGCACCCTCCTCTGTCACTACAGCGGCCTCTTATCCCGCACCCTCCTCTGTCACTACAGCGGCCTCTTATCCCGCACCCTTCTCTGTCACTACAGCGGCCTCTTATCCTGCACCCTCCTCTGTCACTACAGCAGCCTCTTATCCCGCACTCTCCTCTGTCACTACAGCGGCCTCTTATCCCGCACCCTCCTCTGTCACTACAGCGGCCTCTTATCCTGCACCCTCCTCTGTCACTACAGCGGCCTCTTATCCTGCACCCTCCTCTGTCACTACAGCGGCCTCTTATCCTGCACCCTCCTCTGTCACTACAGCGGCCTCTTATCCTGCACCCTCCTCTGTCACTACAGCCGCCTCTTATCCCGCACCCTCCTCTGTCACTACAGCCGCCTCTTATCCCGCACCCTCCTCTGTCACTACAGCTGCCTCTTATCCCGCACCCTCCTCTGTCACTACAGCGGCCTCTTATCCCGCACCCTCCTCTGTCACTACAGCGGCCTCTTATCCCGCACCCTCCTCTGTCACTACAGCGGCCTCTTATCCCGCACCCTCCTCTGTCACTACAGCGGCCTCTTATCCCGCACCCTCCTCTGTCACTACAGCGGCCTCTTATCCCGCACCCTCCTCTGTCACTACAGCGGTCTCTTATCCCGCACCCTCCTCTGTCACTACAGCGGCCTCTTATCCCGCACCCTCCTCTGTCACTACAGCGGCCTCTTATCCCGCACCCTCCTCTGTCACTACAGCGGCCTCTTATCCCGCACCCTCCTCTGTCCATACAGCGGCCTCTTATCCCGCACCCTCCTCTGTCCATACAGCGGCCTCTTATCCCGCACCCTCCTCTGTCACTACAGCGGCCTCTTATCCCGCACCCTCCTCTGTCACTACAGCGGCCTCTTATCCCGCACCCTCCTCTGTCCATACAGCGGCCTCTTATCCCGCACCCTCCTCTGTCACTACAGCGGCCTCTTATCCCGCACCCTCCTCTGTCACTACAGCGGCCTCTTATCCCGCACCCTCCTCTGTCACTACAGCGGCCTCTTATCCCGCACCCTCCTCTGTCACTACAGCGGCCTCTTATCCCGCACCCTCCTCTGTCACTACAGCGGCCTCTTATCCCGCACCCTCCTCTGTCACTACAGCGGCCTCTTATCCCGCACCCTCCTCTGTCACTACAGCGGCCTCTTATCCCGCACCCTCCTCTGTCACTACAGCGGCCTCTTATCCCGCACCCTCCTCTGTCACTACAGCGGCCTCTTATCCCGCACCCTCCTCTGTCACTACAGCGGCCTCTTATCCCGCACCCTCCTCTGTCACTACAGCGGCCTCTTATCCCGCACCCTCCTCTGTCACTACAGCGGCCTCTTATCCCGCACCCTCCTCTGTCACTACAGCGGCCTCTTATCCCGCACCCTCCTCTGTCACTACAGCGGCCTCTTATCCCGCACCCTCCTCTGTCACTACAGCGGCCTCTTATCCCGCACCCTCCTCTGTCACTACAGCGGCCTCTTATCCCGCACCCTCCTCTGTCACTACAGCGGCCTCTTATCCCGCACCCTCCTCTGTCACTACAGCGGCCTCTTATCCCGCACCCTCCTCTGTCACTACAGCGGCCTCTTATCCCGCACCCTCCTCTGTCACTACAGCGGCCTCTTATCCCGCACCCTCCTCTGTCACTACAGCGGCCTCTTATCCCGCACCCTCCTCTGTCACTACAGCGGCCTCTTATCCCGCACCCTCCTCTGTCACTACAGCGGCCTCTTATCCCGCACCCTCCTCTGTCACTACAGCGGCCTCTTATCCCGCACCCTCCTCTGTCACTACAGCGGCCTCTTATCCCGCACCCTCCTCTGTCACTACAGCGGCCTCTTATCCCGCACCCTCCTCTGTCACTACAGCGGCCTCTTATCCCGCACCCTCCTCTGTCACTACAGCGGCCTCTTATCCCGCACCCTCCTCTGTCACTACAGCGGCCTCTTATCCCGCACCCTCCTCTGTCACTACAGCGGCCTCTTATCCCGCACCCTCCTCTGTCACTACAGCGGCCTCTTATCCCGCACCCTCCTCTGTCACTACAGTGGCCTCTTATCCCGCACCCTCCTCTGTCACTACAGCGGCCTCTTATCCCGCACCCTCCTCTGTCACTACAGCGGCCTCTTATCCCGCACCCTCCTCTGTCACTACAGCGGCCTCTTATCCTGCACCCTCCTCTGTCACTACAGCAGCCTCTTATCCCGCACCCTCCTCTGTCACTACAGCGGCCTCTTATCCCGCACCCTCCTCTGTCACTACAGCGGCCTCTTATCCCGCACCCTCCTCTGTCACCCTATGATGGGAGCTGGATGAGATGAGTCTTCTCTTTCTCTGAATTTTTGATCTTTTAAAATGTTATTTGGAATTGGAACATAGGAGAACGTATGAAATTACTAATTGGCACCATTGTTAGTGGTCATGGTTCGATGGCGAATTGTTTCTGTGCAGCAAGCAACATAATCCAATATGTCCAGAATATAGTTCCTTCTCTCCAGACTCTGGGCACGTCTTCCCATGATCCTTTGCTGGTTAATCTGGATGTGGTCCACACTAAGGACATTTATAGGTGTGATTCCCTGTATGATTTCCCTAAACATGGCTGCCAGCTTCCAAGTGTTAACCAACATCACCACACCGGTACTACTTTTCAAAATGGCTCCCAGCGCAGCTCATACTTATGTCCCCTACATCTGCCTGACCCCCTGTCTCCAAGCACGATCATGTAAATTCCAGATATGTGGAATTCCCTGTCACATCTTTCACGTGTACATATGTGACTGTACTGACTGATTTAGTCACATGAATATTTCATGTGTATCGGATTGGTTCATTGAGCACTACTTGTTCCTGTGGACAGTTGTTTTCCCCCCAACACAATTTTTGTCTTGAACAGACCATGTTGCTAGGCAAGGGGAGAAAATACATTTATATTGTTTCTGTGCAGGGTAAATTCTGGCTGCTTTTTCTGTCATGCAGTGGTGGTCACTTGGACACTGGGTGGGGGCGGAGCTTCAGCAAACAGGCACCGATGAGTTAATCTTCTTGAGTGCAGGTCAGGCCCCTCCTCCTCTATACCCCACCTCCAGTTTTTCCTTGGCGTCTCAGGGCACAGTATTACTGCCTTGGCTTAGTAGCCTCTGCTGAGCTGCTCTGATGGACTGGGGCGGCGTGCAGACCTGTCCCTCCAGCTGCCCCCCTGGTCCTTCCCCCAGCGGTCCTGGCAGCAGCGCACTGTTCTCTCAGACCACCAGGAAATTCTCTGTCAATGGGGATACCATTAGAGGTGACTGTTCCCTGTGGTCTCCAGGTGAGGGGCGGAGCTTCCCTGTCTCTCCGCCCCCACTCCCCTGGCTGGGAGGGAATGCTAGGCTAACTTCAATTCTATATCTACAAAGCGTCTTCAAAGCAATGCGCTATGTGGGAGTTCTGAAGGCTATACAGGAATTTAAGCTGTTTATTCAGCATCAGTTCTCCGTATTACCTGTCCGGGTTGCTGCATGGTTACTGTGGGCTAACATGCCTACTACTAATCCAAGGGCTGCAGCAATAATCATTGTGTGTTGTATTTACACATTTCATGGTAACCTGAGGACCTTCCAGTCTCTATAGTAAATGTATCGTATAAGGAAACGTTCCCAATGTCATATATTTATTTTATTCTCTGCAGGCGGTCTATGGGAGATGATTACCTCAGAGGACCGTCTCTGTTTATTACCAGCTGGTGATATAAAAGATGACATCACACGACTGTCCCCAATAGAAAACTCTGTTACTCCAGTGACCATTTCAGAACTGCTGAGTGCACATATGTTATCTGTTCCTGCTTGTCATGAGAAACATTCCCCTGATAGTGTCACATATATTACAGCTCTTAAAGGAGATAAGACATTTTCCTGTTCTATAGGTCAGGCGTCTTTTACACAGATCTCAAAGCCTATTCCCCATGAGCCAATGAAGACAAGTAAGAAACAGTTTCCATGTTCTGAGTGTGGGAAATGTTTTACAGATAAAACCAAACTTGTTATACACAATAGAGTTCATACAGGTGAAAAACCATTTCTATGTTCCGAGTGTGGGAAATTGTTTACACAGAAAACAGATCTTGTTAGACATAAGACACTTCACACAGGTGAGTCACCGTTTTCATGTTCTGAGTGTGGGAAATGTTTAACATCTAAATCAAAACTTGTTATACATGAGAGAAGACACACCGGTGAGAAACCCTTTCCATGTTCCGAGTGTGAGAAATGGTTTACACAGAAATCAGATCTTGATAGACATAAGAAACACCACACAGGTGAGAGGCCATTTCCATGTTCTGAATGTGGGAAATGTTTTGCAGATAAATCATATCTTGTTGTACATAAGAGAAGTCACACAGGTGAGAAACTATTCCCGTGTTCTGAGTGTGGAAAATGGTTTTCAACTAAAGCACATCTTGTTGTACATCAGAAAATTCACACAGGTGAGAAACCATTTTCATGCGCAAAGTGCGGAAAATGTTTTACACATAAATCTGGTCTTTTTAGGCATCATAAAATTCACACAGGTGAGAAACAATTCCCATGTCCTGACTGTGGGAAATGTTTTACACTGAAATCAAATCTTGGTAAACATGAGAAAAGTCACACGGGTGAGAGGCCATTTCCATGTTCTGATTGTGGGAAATGTTTTACACACAAATCAGATCTTGTTGTACATCAGAGAAGTCACACAGGGGAGAAACCATTTGCATGTTCTGAGTGTGGAAAATGTTTTGCAACTAAATCAGATGTTGCTAGACACAAGAAACGTCACACAGGTCAGAAGCCATTTCTATGTTCTGAGTGTGGGAAATGTTTTGCAAGTAAATCAATACTTGTCACACATAAGAGAAGTCACACAGGTGAGAAGCCATATCTATGTTCTGAGTGCGGGAAATCATATAGACAGAAAGCAACTTTTGATAAACACCAGAGAAGCCATACAGGTGAGAAGCCATTTCTATGTTCTGAGTGTGGGAAATGTTTTACACAAAAATCAAAACTTGTTCTACACGAGAGAAGACACACAGATGAGAAACCCTTTACATCTATTGATAAACACCATAAAAGTCACATAAGCGTAAAGCAATTTCAATGAGCTGATATAAAGCATTAATTGGTGGACTGTACATCTCAAAATAAGACTAGAGCAGATCTCAGGTCTGGTTCTCTATTACACCGATTGGTACTCATTTTATTGCCAATCATATTACAGGTATTTTGGTGAAACAGTTGGTGCTGATCTAGACAGTTTGGCACTTGATAAACACATTACTGTATAATGACAATGACTGTTGGCTTTGTCTCCCTTATTAAATGTAACATTCAATCGAATGTTGGTTTGTTTATTGATGTAGCCTTTGTTGTACAGACATCTTGGCTGATTGCCCATCACTGCATCATCTCACAGCTACATTAATGTTACCATTGTGACAAATTCAATTGTCACACACTTGTATTCACAGGCATCAGAAGGAGGGTGAGGGCTGCACCCAGGTGTCAACAAATGACAGGAGCCTGGTGCTGCACGGTGACATTATCCTGCAGGCACTAGTCTCTGTGCCAGCCCCCCCTTGTCTCCGGGGATGCTGAGTATGACTCGGAGAGGGGACATCGAGGGCTTCCCCAAAAGCCACATCACATTAGTGACATCAGTTAGGGACTTCCTGTGAGGCCACACCCCCTTTGCAGACATTAACGCCTCCGGCAGAGGAGGGGGAGTGGTAATATTGGCTGCAGCAGGTGCCTCCGCTGTAATGATCCTTTGATTTATTAAATCCAGATTCTGCAAATGGATATCATTGTAATAATCTCCATATTAATAGTATAATCAATAATTGATTTCCTTAGGAATAGACAAACGTGTGTGACTATGTACTAAGTAATAATTGGTGCCGTGAATACCATTACAGCTATGCCTATGTACTTGGTATGTAGCCTATGATGAGGGGAGATGAATTCAGATTAAATTCCCTAAAGCGGCTGAACTCAGGAGGTTGGAACTGAAGTGAAGGGATTAGAAACCGCAGCTAGAAGATCATCAGTGCACAGTGCAAGCTCCCTATCCTCCACCACTATCCCCCCAATATTCACATTTTATTGAATAGCCCTCGCCAGGGCCTCTATACAGAGAACTAATATAGAAGATTACGGACAACCCTTACAGGCAGGGCCGGTGCAAACCCTGTCTGCGCTACAGGCAATCCACACCGCCGCTCCCCCTCTCCCCTCTGGGGGCGGGAAAGGGTGCGGATGATACTGCGGCATGGGGGGGGGGGTTAGTCGGGCACTTCATTCCCGCTGACCAGCATCCGGGGGGGGGGGGGGGGGCAGCGTTGATTCGCGGGTGGGATCTGGGCAAGGGGGGGACAGGGGGGAGAGGGATGCTCACTGACTCACCTGCTCCCCGCTTTCTATGGTACCTCTCCTCAGCGGCTCAGTACCGCCCTCCAGTGGTGCAGGTGCCATTTGAAATCCAAATTGGGACTGAGAGTTCACCATTGGCACACACCTGAGCTGATGGGTCAGCATAAAGGACTCTGATTCTTTGGAGGCCTATGTGTTTCAACTGGTGCATCGCAACTTTGCTGAGCAATCTGTGCTTAAGCACCTGCCTCCGCACAAAGGCTCCGTCGTCCTCTTCTCACCCCCCCACCCCCCCCCCCCCCATAGGAAAATTGTTAAATGGAAGAAGAGATGGGAATTGGAGTTAAGATAGATGAAGAGTTGTTGGGCCAGATGTAACAAGTTTAAAAAAAAAAAAAAAAGGAGAGTGATAAACAATCAGCCAATCACCTTCCACCTGTCATATTTCAAACCCAGCCTGTAACATGGCAGGTAGGAGCTGATTGGCTGGCTGTTTATCACTCTCCTTTTTGAAGCTTGATACATCTGGTCCTTAGAGCAGAGGTGTCCAAACTTTTTGAGACGAGGGCCAGATTTGGTGAAGTGTAAATGTGTGGGAGGCCGACCATTCAGCCTGACATTCTTTGAATCATTAATCACATAAGAATGGTCCCCCACTCTGCCCCCATTCACTCTATGTCCCCCAGCCTGCCCCTTTCACTGTATTTCCCCCAGCCTGCCCCCATGCACTGTATGTCCCCCTGCCTGCCCCTCCTTCACTGTATGTCCCCCACTCTGCACCCATTCACTCTGTCCCACAGCCTGCCCCCTTCTCTTAATGTCCATCAGTGCCTCCATTCATTGTATGTCCCCAAGCCTGACCCTCCTTCACTGTATGACTCCCATTCACTGTATGACCCCCATTCACTATGTATCCCACTCTGCCCCCATTCACTGTATGTCCCCAAGCCTGACCCTCCTTCACTGTATGACGCCCATTCACTGTATGACGCCCATTCACTATGTACCTCACTTTGTCCCCATTCACTGTATATCCCCCAGCCTGCCCCTGCTCCCCCTTCTCTGAATGGCCATCACTGCCTCCATTCACTGTATGTCCCCCACTCTGTCCCCTCCCTTCTCTTTATGTTTCCCAGCCCGTTGTGTGAGCCAGAGGAAGGAGAGGCAAAGCAGTCACGGCAAGGACAGGAGATGCTTGGGCTCCCGCTGCTACCCTCCTCCGCTCTGCATGTTACAGGAGCAAGCTTCCCCCTTGCTGCACCCCCTCCCCAAACACTGCTGTCACTGTGTCTGAGGAGTAGGGTGATATATGATTGTAGCAGCAGGGGTAGGACGCCAAACACATCTGACTGGCGGCCGGCACCTCCTCACTGCAGCAGACAGCAAGGTAAAGGCGCGATCGCTGGGGGCCCCACCTTTAGTGTCCTGTGCTGTGCTTCCCAAATCTGATGCTCTGCCCGCTTCCAGCTGGAGGGTGCGGGCCACTTGAAATGACAGCACGGGCCACAATTGGCCTCCGGGCCTGACTTTGGGCATGCCTGCCTTAGAGAGATAGAGGAAGAACTCATACCTCCCAACTTTGATTCCGCCGGAGTAGGGACAACCATATGCTCGCTGAAATTTTTGGCAAAAGGGGGCGTGACCTATACTCGCGGCTCCCCCATTTTTGCCGCTGTATGGGCATGTCCAGCAGCTCCTTGAGCTGCTGGCTATTCCCTCAGGCTGCAGGGATAGATGTTGTGTTCAGGGTGACAGGGGCAGACTCCCAACTGTACACTCCACCATAGCCACATTGTGCCCACTATACACCGCCATATCATGCCTGGCATACATACACCCCTTTACCCATACACTGCCCGACTTGCATACACCCCCATAGTACCCATCGCACAGACATACATCCCATTATATGCACAGTGCTAAACATACACTGCCCATGACCATAGTGCCCAGCATACATACACATAACAGCTTTCACCCAGACAGTGTAGCAGCCAGGAGGTTCTACAGCAGAAGACAGAAGTCGGGTGGAACGCACAGTCCGGAAGTCAAGTGAACCGCACAGACCGAAAAACAGATGGAACGCATACGCCGGAAATCAGGCGGAAAGAGGGGGGGTGGAACGCACACGCCGGAAGCAGATAGAATTTAACACCATACAAAGACGGAGCGGACGGCAGCGGGTGAGTTAGCGGCAGCGGGAGATGTACAGAGACGCAATGAGGCGCTTACAGGTTATACAGAGCAGATACCTGGGTGCTGCGCTGTAATGTCACCATTATCCGGCTGTGCTGCAGGGATTTACCAGGCTGGTGCCTCATACCTCCCCCCTGTACCCAGCTCTGTATATCCCCTTATTACCTCCTCCCAGTGCCCCCCTCCTACCCACATACAGCTCTGCCCCTGTCCTGCTAATGCTGCCCCATGCTCCCCCCACATTACCCCCATCTCACACCCCCACTCTCTGTGCTGTCACTGCGCCCTGAGGCCCTCAGCCATTATTTAGCAGCATCTTTAGAACAAAGGGGACGGGGGATGAGGGATTGTTTGGTCCGCACCAATCCCTTACATAAACGTTTCTGTATATTTTATTTATCGCACCTACAATATTGGTGTTTCATATTGTTCTATGTCACTATAATTTCCCCTTACATATTAGGGGAGGTGCTGCCTGTCTCTAGATACATGTCATTCAGATAAAAAGAAAGAACCTTGTACTGGTGCACACTTGGATTGTTTTTTTGGGCTCCAATGACAAATTCATTAAAAATGTACTTTTATTATAATGCCCATAACATTCCCGTTAAGTAGGGTATGATCATTAATGTATTACTAATACCCCTTTTACACCGCTTCAAAACCCCCGGGTTTTCGGCGAATCATACCCGGGTCAGAGGCAGTGTAAATGGGACACGCCATGTCCCTTTACACGCGACTTCTACCCAGGTCCTGACCTGGGTAGAACATGGCTAGAACCTGGGTAGAGGGTGGTGTAAATGGGTACGCCGGGTCGGATGACCCGGCTCGCATTTACATCAATGGGGACGTACAACCTGCGGACTGCAGGTTGGGGGGGGGGGGGGGGGGTCGGACAGCCGGCGCTGCTGTCTGCTAAACTCTGCAGACAGCAGCGGCGGCAGCGTAGGAGGTGAATCGATGCCTGGGTGCAGCATCCATTCACCTCCCGGACGACAGCTGTTGGGGGGGGGGGGTGCACAGGGGCTGGGGGTAGCCCAGCAGCTTACCTTGGTGCTGGGCTGCCCCCAGCACGGCAATCGGTGTATCCGGCGGGAATCACCGCGGTTCCGGGGCTTGGAGATGATGTCCTCTCCAAGCACCGCCTCAGTCTACACTGTGGGTGGGCACCGCAGTGTAAATGGAGTAAATCCTGGATCCGACCCGGCTTGGATACTTCTTCCAAATGCTGGGTCGGATCCGGGATTTTTGGTTTAAAAGGGGTATAATAAAGATAACAAATATATATATATTTAAAAAATAAGATGTGCAAGAAGTGTTGAAAGAAAAAAAACTTTATACAGTTTAACAATGGTGTCTTATGCTTGTTTGTAATTCTGTCCTCTGGGCCAGTGGTTCCCAACCCTGGTCCTCAAGTACCCCCAACAGTGCACGTTTTGCAGGTCTCCACACAGAATCACAAGTGCTATAATTAGCTCCACCTGTGGGTCTTTTAAAATGTCTCTGAATAATGAGTGCACCTAATGGGTGACCTGGAAAATGTGCACTGTTGGGGGTACTTGAGGACCAGGGTTGGGAACCACTGCTCTGGGCTAATAATGCCTCAGATAAATGACTTTAGGTTATTGTGTCCGTGTGTTGTGTGTTCAAATGTATTTCTCCATTGTTACTGGAGGGTTGCATCTGAGGAGATTGACAGCATGTCGTAACTAGGGATGCCAATCCCGGGGCATTTTTTTTTAATCCCGGAATTCGGGATTGAAAAAGGGCCAATCCCGGGATTGGCTTCCCTAATAAAAAAAAAACCCGCCCAGGCCTCCCCGCATATTTACTTGTAGCCAGGAGAGTGGGCAGTGGGTGAGAGGGCTATCTGTGAAACCAGGAGCTGGGCAGGTGATGCATTTAGGGTGGGAGGGCGGGCTGCGCGCCCAGTACTGGGCTGCTTGGCCTGTGCAGAGCTGCGCTGCTGTGGACAGGAGAAGCTGGTAAACAGTTAATTGAATACTTAGTAACAACATCTAGACAGCTCAAGGGATTTGATACTTTCTTGGGTACTTGTGTATTATCACGGCGCCCATCGCATTGCATACCATAAGGCTTAATATGGTATGCAATGAGATGAGATGTGATGCGATGGGACCCGATCTTATACAATTTAAAATTGTATACCATTGTATATGGCATACAATGAGATGAGATACGATTTTAAATTGTATAAGCACACTAATGGTTGCTTTCAATGTTAATTGGCCCCCATATAAGATTTTTAATTGTATAAGCACCCTAATGGGTGCTTACAATGTTAAATGCACCCCCACGCCACCCCCACTATAAACGCCAACCCGAAACGTGGCGAGCGCAGCTGTACGCGTCCTCCGACCTTTTCATACCCCCACTATCCATGTCAGCGTGGAGTTGATTTTATATAGTGGGGCGAGCCCGAATCGTGGCGAGCGAACGCGTAATACATGTAAAGTAAAACGCGCCCCCTCGCTTGGCTCGGTGGCTCGCTGCGCTCGCCACACTATATAAAATCAACTCCACGCCGACATGGATAGTGGGGGTATGAAAAGGTCGGAGGACGGTATATTGCCTTTTTTTCACATTTCAACACGTTTAAGGCTGCAGTGGGAAAGTGCCAGAGTTGATTTACCAGTTAAAGATAACCGGTATTTCAAAACGTTTAACCCCTTCCCGACATTTGACGTACATTTACGTCATGGTCGGGAAGTACTTCCCGACACATGGCGTAAATGTACGTCATGGCTTTAAACTGTCACCGCGTCTATAGACGCGGTGACAGTTTAAACATGTCTGCTGTCCCTGACAGCAGACATGTCCCTGCATGCCCAGGGGGGGCTGCGATGCCGCCCCCCCGTCGGCGATCGCTGTGATTGGCTGTTCAGTGTGAACAGCCAATTACAGCGTTTTCTGTGTCACCGGCGAATAACGTTCGCCGGTGACACAGGGATCGGAGGTGATTGGTGCTGTAAAGTACAGCACCAATCACCACGGGGTGTAAGGGTGACACTGGTGTCACCCCACCTCACCCCGCCCGCCCCCAAAGGCCGTGATTGGTTCGTCGTACCGACGAACCAATCACAGCCATGGAGGGGGATTTAAACTAACGGTGACTGCACTGCAGACGCCATTCCGGTCTGGAATTGCGTGCAGTGCGGTCACCGTACCTAGCTGCCGTGATATACTGACCTGATCCTTGCAAAATACTTACCTGATCACTTGCTTGTAGCGTGCTGGATGCTTTCTGGATCCTGTTACTACTTGTGACTTCCTGTGTTGTGCTGCTGCAGAGGAATAGCGTTAGATAGAGAGAGATAGAGAGATAGAGAGAGATAGTGTCAGAGAGTGCTATATTTTGTGCTGCTGCAGTGTGATAGAGTTATAGATAGAGAGATAGAGAGAGATAGAGAGATAGTGACAGATTGTGCTATATATTTTTTATATAACTGACTGCTGCCCCCCCTTTTGTGCTGATCAGTATAAATTAACTGATCAGCAACTTTTTGGGGGCGCAGGTTTTTTTTTTAATATATATACCTGTCAGTGCTGCTGCTGCACTGACAGTGAGATAGAGAGAGATAGTGACAGAGAGTGATAGAGAGTGCTATATTTTGTGTCTGCTGCCCCCCTTTTTGTGCACCCCCAGCAACTTTTTGGGGGTGCAGGGGTTATTTTTTATACATATAACTGTCAGTGCTGCTGCTGCAGTGTCATAGAGTGATAGATAGAGAGAGATAGTGACAGAGAGTGATAGAGAGTGCTATATTTTGTGTCTGCTGCCCCCGCCTTTTGTGCTGATCACTATATCTGAGGTGATCAGCAACTTTTTGGGGGTGCAGAGGTTTTTTGTTTTTTTATATATACCTGTCAGTTGCTGCCAGTTGCACTGTCAGTTGCACCAAAGGTTGTGCACCTGCTGCCCCTCACTGGTAATCAGTGTCGCATCAGTGATCACCTTTTTTTTTTTTTTTGAGGGTGCTGTGGGGTCTTTTTTTAATTTTTTTTTTACACACACTGTGATTTTGTGGGTGTCCTGTGGCCACTGTGCGCTGATCAGTGACGTACATCACTGATCAGCTTTTTCGGCACAGGGTTGATCTATTTTTTTTTTTTGATCAAATTCCTGTTGCCTTTGAGCGCTGTTCAGTGACGGACGTTACTGACCAACATCTGTGCTCAATTTTTGGCGCAGGACCTTTTTTTTTTTTTTTTTTAACCCCTTCAATTTTTTTTTTTTTTTAACCCCATCAATTTTTTTTTTTTTTTTTATATTGGGATCAAATTCCTGTATAAAGTATTTTTTTTTTTCTGCACTACATACACACTACACACTACATACCCCCCTGGTTGAAATAAAGTTTGTACCCCCCCTACACTATACACGTGTTGAAACATTTCACTACCAGAAACACAAAAATAAAAATGGCATCCCAAATGTCATCCCAAATGTCATCCCAGTCATCCAGAAGAATGTATTCAGCGGAGGAGGCATATGCCATGCTTGCCTCTGACTCTGACACAGCCAGTGAGGCAAGCGGGGAATTTGAAGGATTCATCTTAAGCTCCTCTTCCTCCTCTAGTGATGAGGGACCCCCTCAAAGACGCCCCCGTAGAGCAGCTGAGACCCCCCCCCCCAATAATTGATCTCGTATGGACCCCACCACCAGACAATTTTGAGCCCCAGGTTCCTGAGTTTTTGGCCATGCCAGGAATCCAATTTGATTCCACAGGTCTCAGAGAAATTGACTTTTTCAAATTATTTTTCTCTGATGATTTTATAAATTTAATGGTGGACCAAACTAATTTATATGCCCAGCAGTTTATTGCTCAAAACCCCACGTCATCATTTGCTAGGTGGACCCCTGTAGATGCAGTAGAGATGATGACGTTTTGGGGTCTGGTGTTTCATATGGGCATAGTAAAAAAAGCCAGAAATTAGGCAATATTGGAGTACAGATGTTCTGTACAGCACCCCATTTTACCGTATGGCCATGACTCGGGCTCGTTTTGAGATGATCCTTAAATTTTTGCATTACAACGATAATGCACAGTGCCCACCCAGAGATGATCCCACCTTTGACCGGCTATTCAAAGTCAGGCCGGTCATTGATCATTTCAGTGCCAAATTTGCAGAGATGTACATCCCTGAAAAATTTATTTGTATTGACGAGTCCCTTATACATTTTAAAGGAAGGGTTAAATTCCGCCAGTACCTTCCCAGTAAGAGGGCAAGGTATGGCATAAAAATGTATAAGCTGTGTGAAAGCACCTCAGGGTACACCCACATGTTTAGGGTATATGAAGGGAAGGATTCAAGAATTGAACCGCCAGAATGCCCCCCCTCCCTCGTATGTGTTAGTGGAAAAATTGTCTGGGATTTAGTGCACCCCTTCCTGGATAAAGGTTATCACCTCTATGTGGATAACTTTTACACTAGCATCCCCCTGTTTAAGGCCCTTGGTTCAAGAGGTACAGCAGCTTGCGGTACTGTGCGCAAGAACCAAAGAGGCCTCCCAAAAACGCACATTGCCCAAGTAATGAGAAGGGGTGAAAGCAGGGGAATATGCACCGAAAATATGTTGTTGGTCAAATATAAGGACAAGAGGGATGTCCTTATACTGACAACAATTCACGGAGACAGTACCACCTCCGTCCCTGTACGAGGTACCAGTACCCACACCTCAAAACCTAATTGTATCCTGGATTACAATAGGTACATGGGCGGAGTGGATCTTTCAGATCAGGTACTGAAGCCGTACAGTGCCCTGCGGAAAACAAAAATCTGGTACAAGAAGCTGGCCGTGTATATCATCCAGATGGCACTGTATAACGCTTACGTGCTATTCCGTTCTACCGGCCAGAGGGGGACATTTATGCACTTTCAAGAGGAAGTCATAAAGGCAGGGCCGGTGCCACCATTAGGCAGCTCTAGGCATTTGCCTAGGGCGCCGGCACCTGGAGGGCGTCAGTTTGCCCCTCACCCCCAGCATGTGCATATAGCTGGCGGCGTCAGCGTCCCTGCAGTCCGTGCTGCGGGGGTACCTGCGGCGCTGTCACTGTGTTTAAAGCTGCTGCTGGCGGCGGGGTCCCGGGAGCCAATCGGCATATGGCAAGTGTTTTCAAAATCAGAAGCGCTTCCCGCGCCGCCACATAGCGCTAGTTATTCTCTATTCACTGCAGGGACCCCGCCACCGCCGCCGACAGCAGCTTTATACACAGTGACAGCGCCGCAGCTACCCTCACGGCACGGACACCCCTGCCCGCTCCAGCACTTCAGGGACACCGACGCCGCCAGTTTTATAATACAGGTACCACCCCCGGGCACTGGGGCGCCCCCACCCCGACTCGCCTGGGGCGCTCCGGTGCCTTGCACCGGCCCTGCATAAAGGGCCTAATATTTGGGAACCAGCAGGCAGAGGGCCCCAGTACTTCTAGTACTGGCCCCCGTATTGTACCAGGGCAGCATTTTCCTGATGAAATCCCCTCCACTGGAAAAAAGGGCAGGACACAAAAAAGGTGCAAAGTTTGCTATAAAAAGGGAATAAGAAAGCAAACTATTTTCCAGTGTGACACTTGCCCCGACAAAATCGGCCTATGTATAAAGGAGTGTTTTAAAATATACCACACATCTATGGATTATTAGGTTCATAATTTCACCGTGCTTCGGGGGTCTTGCTAATGCCACATAGCACCCACCATTCATTCCACCAGAATCTGAGCCGCAAAATCCAAAAATCACTCCTTCCCTTCTGAGTCCTGCCATGCACCCAACTGGTATTTTTTGGTCACATGTGAGGCATTGCCGTACTCGGGAGAAATTGGGGCACAGATTTTGGGGTGCTTTTTCTCCTTCATACCTTCTGAAAATGAAAAATTTTGAGCCAGAACTGAATTTTTGTGTAAAAAAATGTAATTTTTCATTTTCACTGCCCAGTTGTATCAAAATTGGTGAAACCCCTGGGGGTTTGAAATGTACACTATACCCCTAGATGAATTCCCTGAGGGGTGTAGTTTGCAAAATGGGGTCACTTGTGGGGGGGTTCCACTGTATTGGTGCTTTGGGGGTCTTGCTAATGCGACATAGCACCCACCAACATTCCACCAGAATTTGTGCTGCAAAATCCAAATATCACTCCTTCCCTTCTGAGTCCTGCCACTTTTTGGTCACACATGAGGCATTGCTGTACTCGGGAGAAATTGGGGCACAGATTTTGGGGTGCTTTTTCTCCTTCATACCTTCTGAAAATGAAAAATGTTGAGCCAGAACTGCATTTTTGTGTAAAAAAATGTAATTTTTCATTTTCACTGCCCAGTTGTATCAAAATTGGTGAAACCCCTGGGGGTTTGAAATGTACACTATACCCCTAGATGAATTCCCTGAGGGGTGTAGTTTGCAAAATGGGGTCACTTGTGGGGGGGTTCCACTGTATTGGTGCTTTGGGGGTCTTGCTAATGCGACATAGCACCCACCAACATTCCACCAGAATTTGTGCTGCAAAATCCAAAAATCACTCCTTCCCTTCTGAGTCCTGCCATGCACCCAAATGGTATTTTTTGGTCACATGTGAGGCATTGCCGTACTCGGGAGAAATTGGGGCACAGATTTTGGGGTGCTTTGTCTCCTTCATACCTTCTGAAAATGAAAAATGTTGAGCCAGAACTGCATTTTTGTGTAAAAAAATGTAATTTTTCATTTTCACTGCCCAGTTGTATCAAAATTGGTGAAACCCCTGGGGGTTTGAAATGTACACTATACCCCTAGATGAATTCCCTGAGGGGTGTAGTTTGCAAAATGGGGTCACTTGTGCGGGGGTTCCACTGTATTGGTGCTTTGGGGGTCTTGCTAATGCGACATAGCACCCACCAACATTCCACCAGAATTTGTGCTGCAAAATCCAAAAATCACTCCTTCCCTTCTGAGTCCTGCCATGCACCCAAATGGTATTTTTTGGTCACATGTGAGGCATTGCCGTACTCGGGAGAAATTGGGGCACAGATTTTGGGGTGCTTTGTCTCCTTCATTCCTTGTGAAAATGAAAAATTTTGAGCCAGAACTGCATTTTTGTGTAAAAAATGTAATTTTTCATTTGCACAGCCCAGTTGTATCAAAATTGGTGAAACCCCTGGGGGTATGAAATGTACACTATACCCCTAGATGAATTCCCTGAGGGGTGTAGTTTGCAAAATGGGGTCACTTGTGGGGGGGTTCCACTGTATTGGTGCTTGGGGGGTCTTGCTAATGCGACATAGCACCCACCAACATTCCACCAGAATCTGAGCTGCAAAATCCCAAAATCACTCCTTCCCTTCTGAGTCCTGCCATGCACCCAAATGGTATTTTTTGGTCACATGTGAGGCATTGCCGTACTCGGGAGAAATTGGGGCACAGATTTTGGGGTGCTTTGTCTCCTTCATTCCTTGTGAAAATGAAAAATTTTGAGCCAGAACTGCATTTTTGTGTAAAAAATTTAATTTTTCATTTTCACTGCCCAGTTGTACCACAATTGGTGAAACCCCTGGGGGTTTGAAATGTACACTATACCCCTAGATGAATTCCCTGAGGGGTGTAGTTTGCAAAATGGGGTCACTTGTGGGGGGGTTCCTAAATTTTAGCATCTTATGGTGCCTAGAAACCTACATGGTGCCTAAAAAATAATCTCATAAAAAGGAGGCTCTAAAATCATGTAGGTGCTCCTTCTATTATGAAGCCTGTAGTTTGGTCAACGTGCACACTAGGGCCACATATAGGATATTTATGAAAACAAAAGAATTGGGGGAATCAATTTTTAGTCACATTTCTCTAGTAAAATCTACGGTGTTCCTTAGAAAAATGTATTAAAATTGCAAATCTGCAAAAAAAATGAAATTTTGAAATTTCACCTACACTTTGTTTTAATTCCTGTGAAACACCTAAAGGGTTAACAAACTTCCAAAATGCTGTTTTGAATACTGTGAGGGGTGCAGTTTTTGAAATGGCATCATTTATGGGGGTGTCTCACATACAAGTCCCTCAAAGTCACATCAGAACTGAACTGGTCCCTAAAAAAATCAGTGTTTGAAATTTTCTTGAAAATTTGAGAATTTGCTATTCATATTGTAAGCCTCCTAGTGTCCAAAAAAATTAAAAGGAAGTTGAAATAATGATGGAAACATAAAGTAGACATATGGTCTATGTTAGTTATTAACTATTTTGAGTGGTATGATTATTTGTCTCACAAGCAGAAAATTTAACATTTTGCAAATTGCTAAATTTTCCATTTTTTTACGACATTTTGGTATTTTTCACAAAAAAACACAGACTGTATCGACCCAAATTTACCACTAATTTGAAGTACAATGTGTCACGAGAAAACAATCTCAAAATCACTGGGATAAGTAAAAGCAAAAAAAAGTTATCCCCACTTAAGTGATACATGTCAGATTTGAAAAAAAGGGCTCTGTCAGGAAGGCAAAAACATGCTGTGTCAGGAAGGGGTTAAAAAGCAGAGTCCTACACGTTTCAGAGCCGTTTTTTATGCCGCGAGAATGGCTCTGAAACGGTATTTAGTAAAAACAACAGATTACAGACCTGTGATAGGTTTTCAGGGGATAAAAACGGATTGACTGATGTGAATGGTATTTAAATGTTTTTTTTTTTAAACGGTAATCTACTGCAATGTTAAAGCTCAGACCGGTTTTAAATACCATTTTAAAATACAGAGGCAGATGTATTAAGCTTTAACAAGAGATAAATCCAAGGGTGATAAGGAGAGATAAACGTCCAGCCAATCACCTAATAACTGACATGTTACAGCCTGTGTTTGAAAAAAGTCAGTAAGTAGCTGATTGGCTGGACGTTTATCTCTCCTTATCACACTTGCATTTATCTCTTGTTAAGGCTTAATACATCTGCCCCATTGTTTTTTAAAACGTTTATGCAGTGTAAAAGTGGTATAAATAATCATTTATCTGAGGCATTATTAGCTCAGAGGATAGAATTACAAACAAGCATAAGACGCCATTGTTATGGCCCCCACACACAGCACAATTTTCAGGCACTTTCTGAGCGATTTTACTAAATCGCTCAGAAAATGCCTGAAAATGCATGTAAATCGCTGTGTATATAGCCCACACAGCGATTTACATGCGCGCCCCCGCCGTTCTGAATCTGCACAAGATTCAGAATGGCCCGGTCAGTCAATTCATAACAGTCGCTCAGAAGCTCCTGCTCATCTCCCGCATGTGTGGCGCGGGGATGAGCAGGGCCATCTGAGCGACTGTCATGCCGGTGACTGTGACTGTCAAGCCCCGCTGCCACCGACCTGGAAGCCCCGCCGCCGCCGCCTGGAAGCCCCGCCGCCGCCGCCTGGAAGCCCCGCTGCCGCCGCCTGGAAGCCCCGCCGCCTGGAAGCCTCGCCGCCGGAGCCCAGCAGAGACGCTTCCTGGACCTGCCGGGTGCCGCGCCCGCCCTCTGCAGTCAGATGGAAGCTGCAGTGAGAGGACGCGACGCTGGAAGACAACGGAGTTGGTAAGTATATTCTTTTTTTTTTTTTTTACACTGTGCCACCAACGGTTGAGGGGAGAGGGGGATGCCACACTATACCACCAACGATTAAACTTTTTATATGGGGGACTAAAACTATTAAACTGTGTATGCATATATATATATATACTGTGTGTGTATATATATATATATATATATATATATGTATATGTATATATATGTATATATATATATATATGTATATATATGTATATATATATATATATGTATATATATATATATATATATATATGTATATATATGTGTATATATATATATATATATATATATATACACTATGTATGTGTATGTATATATATATATACTGTGTGTATGTATATATATATATATATATATATATATATATATATATATATATATATATATATATATATATATATATAGCGCAGTCTGGGCAGGCACATCCAGAGTAGCCAGCTGCACAATGTGCAGTCGTGACAGATTTGAGATCTCCCGTGCTGAATCTCCCAATTTGAATCTCTGACACAAATCTCTCTGTATGTGGCTCATTGTCTGAAATGAGCCAATTAGTGAAATCTCTTGTGCTGAATCTCCCGTTATGTATCTCTGGCACACATCTCTGCGTATGTAGGGCCCTTTATACCATATAAACTGTTTTTTTTTTTTTTTTTATCACTGCCTTTCAACACTTCTTGCACATCTTTTTTTTTAACTATATATATTTTTAGTCATTATTAGTAATGAATTAAGGATCTTACCCTGCTTAATGTGAATTTTATGGGAATTATAATAAAAGTACATTTTTAATTCATTTTTCATTGGAGCCGAAAAACATAATCCCAAGTGCACCAAGTCTCTTTCCTTTTTTTTTCTGAATGACTAAGCAGCACCTTGGGCTAAAGGGAAGACGCGGTTTAGCGGTGGCGATGCCAGGCACCTGGCATAGTAACGCTGCTGGTGGGAGGAGTCTCTGCCATATTACTGCACTGTGTCTGTGCGTAGAAGAATCATTGCGCTTACTTCAGTCTGTCAGATGGGATGCAGTTGATTTCCCGGCGGTCGGGATCCCGGCGGTCGGAATCCCGACACTGGAATCCCGACCGCCGAAATCCCGAAACTTTCTCCCTCCGTGGGTGTCCACGACACCCATAGAGGGAGAATAAAATAGCGTGCCGAGCGTAGCGAGGCACCGGGCCCACTGCGTGGCGAGCGCAGCGAGCCCGCAAGGGGGGGCGATCCATGTCCCCCCCTTGTCGGGATTTCGGCGGTCGGGATTCCAGTGTCGGGATTCCGACCGCCGGGATCCCGACCGCCGGGAAATCGTATCGGATCCTGTCAGATATTGATATAATGAGAAAACTGCTCTTACTTGGCAGTCAGGCTAATGGGTCTATGTACTAAGCTATAGAGAGAGATACAATATCAACCAATCAGCTCCCAACTGTCATTTTTCATACAATCTCTAACACGACAGGAATTTGTTGGCTGCTACTTTATCCCTCCCCATGGCGTATTACATAGACCCCTCCCCCCCAGTTGTGTGGTGTTGGGGCACAGTTGCACTTTTATTTGGCCTGTTCCATGAAGCAGGAAAGAATGTGTGTGGGGTGGGGGGGGGGGGTAAAAGACCTAAATTAACAGTCATTTATAGTTCACCATTCACATCAGTTTCTGCCCCAGTGGAGCTTGGGTTGGGATCAATTGGTCTACAGCATGATGGTCGACAGTCATTAGGTCGACATAAGAAAAGGTCAACATGGGTCTAGGTCGACATGGGAAAACATGGTTGTAGGTCAAAAGGTCATTAGTTCGACAGGTCGTTAGTTCAACAGGTCATTAGTTCGACAATGTCTAGGTCGATCGTCAAAAGGTCGACATGGGGTTTTTCACAGTTTTTTTACCTGAATGTCAACACAGTTGACATGGACACAGTTCCCAGCAAAAAAGAATGTCACTGATAAAGCGTTGCCAAATTGCATTGTTCTCCCAGTGGGCCATGAACAAACTGGCATAGCTTGGGGCAAACTTAGTGCCCATTACAGTCCCCATAGTCTGGATATAATAGTTACCATTGAAGTATGTCTTTCTTGTTGTTAATCTGAGTCAGAAGCCGGTTGACTGCTGTTAATGTATTCCTCATGTGGATTGTTTGAGTATAGTGATGCGACATCTGCCCTGGCTAATGTCTAACACAGACTGGCTTGTATATTAGCATTGTGATATAAACCGGAATGTGCCACAGCAGACAGCTCCACCCCAGGGAGGAAGGAGGAACTGCAAGGACTTTACAAGGTGCAGGGTGTGAGAATAAACACAACACTATTGTAAATGTTAGTGACCTAGAAAGATACTGAGGTATGTATGATCTTGATGAGACATCGGGGAGAGGAACAATAAAGGAAAAAACATACACTTGTTATGCAGAGTTCCTTTATCAGATGACTTAAACCACTGTGTTTATGGAGACGTTGCCCATGTAACAGACCCAGAGAACACTTATTCGCACAAGCAATTATAGCCACAGATAATGAGCAAGTTATGTTACATGTGTACTGTGTGATGTTTCATGCAATTATTATATTTACTCCTAGACAAAGAAAAGGGGAGGAAACAGGATTTAACAAATATCACGTGAGGATGAGACGCATCACTGATTCCCCGAGGATGGACAAGGTCCAGAGTCACATGACTGAGAGGATCCTAAGTCTTACCCTGGAGATCATCTACCTGCTGACTGGGGAGGTGAGGGGATCTGGGAGTGTCACTGTGACATCACATATATCTATAGTAATAATACCGGGACGTGACTGGGGAGGGGAGGGGATCTGGGAGTGTCACTGTGACATCACTTATATCTATAGTAATAATACAGGGACATGACTGGGGAGGTGAGGGGATCTGGGAGTGTCACTGTAACATCACTTATATCTATAGTAATAATACAGGGACGTGACTGGGGAGGTGAGGGGATCTGGGAGTGTCACTGTGACATCACTTATATCTATAGTAATAATACAGGGACATGACTGGGGAGGGGAGGGGATCTGGGAGTGTCACTGTGACATCACTTATATCTATAGTAATAATACAGGGACGTGACTGGGGAGGTGAGGGGATCTGGGAGCGTCACTGTAACATCACTTATATCTATAGTAATAATACAGGGACGTGACTGGGGAGGTGAGGAGATCTGGGAGTGTCACTGTGACATCACATATCTATAGTAATAATACAGGGACTTGACTGGGGAGGTGAGGGGATCTGGGAGTGTCACTGTGACATCACATATATCTATAGTAATAATACCGGGACATGACTGGGGAGGGGAGGGGATCTGGGAGCGTCACTGTGACGTCACTTATATCTATAGTAATAATACAGGGATGTGGCTGCGGAGGTGAGGGGACCCGGGAGCGTCACCGTGACGTCACTTATATCTATAGTAATAATACAGGGATGTGGCTGCGGAGGTGAGGGGATCTGGGAGTGTCACTGTGGCATCACCTATATGTATAGTAATAATACAGGGAGGTGACTGGGGAGGTGAGGGGATCTGGGAGTGTCACAGTGATATCACTTATATCTATAGTATTAATACAGGGACGTGACTGGGGAGGTGAGGGGATCTGGGAGCGTCACTGTGACATCACTTATATCTATAGTAATAATACAGGGACATGACTGGGGAGGTGAGGGGATCTGGGAGTGTGACCGTGACATCACTTATATCTATAGTAATAATACAGGGACATGACTGGGGAGGTGAGGGGATCTGGTAGAGTCACTGTGACATCACTTATATCTATAGTAATAATACAGGGACATGACTGGGGAGGTGAGGGGATCTGGGAGTGTGACCGTGACATCACTTATATCTATAGTAATAATACAGGGACGTGGCTGGGGAGGTGAGGGGATCTGGGAGCGTCACTGTGATATCACTTATATCTATAGTAATAATACAGGGACGTGACTGGGGAGGTGAGGGGATCTGGGAGTGTCACTGTGACATCACCTGTATCTATAGTAATAATACAGGGACGTGACTGGAGAGGTGAGGGGATCTGGGAGTGTCTCTGTGACATCACTTATATCTATAGTAATAATACAGGGACATGACTGGGGAGGTGAGGGGATCTCTGGGAGCGTCACTGTGACATCACTTATATCTATAGTAATAATACAGGGATGTGACTGGGGAGGTGAGGGGATCTGGGAGTGTCACAGTGATATCACTTATATCTATAGTAATAATACAGGGACATGACTGGGGAGGTGAGGGGATCTGGGAGTGTGACCGTGACATCACTTATATCTATAGTAATAATACAGGGACGTGGCTGGGGAGGTGAGGGGATCTGGGAGTGTCAAAGTGACATCACATATATCTATAGTAATAATACAGGGATGTGGCTGCGGAGGTGAGGGGATCTGGGAGTGTCACTGTGGCATCACCTATATGTATAGTAATAATACAGGGAGGTGACTGGGGAGGTGAGGGGATCTGGGAGTGTCACTGTGACATCACTTATATCTATAGTAATAATACAGGGACGTGACTGGGGAGGTGAGGGGATCTGGGAGTGTGACCGTGACATCACTTATATCTATAGTAATAATACAGGGACATGACTGGGGAGGTGAGGGGATCTGGTAGAGTCACTGTGACATCACTTATATCTATAGTAATAATACAGGGACATGACTGGGGAGGTGAGGGGATCTGGGAGTGTGACCGTGACATCACTTATATCTATAGTAATAATACAGGGACGTGGCTGGGGAGGTGAGGGGATCTGGGAGCGTCACTGTGATATCACTTATATCTATAGTAATAATACAGGGACGTGGCTGGGGAGGTGAGGGGATCTGGGAGCGTCACTGTGATATCACTTATATCTATAGTAATAATACAGGGACGTGACTGGGGAGGTGAGGGGATCTGGGAGTGTCACTGTGACATCACCTGTATCTATAGTAATAATACAGGGACGTGACTGGAGAGGTGAGGGGATCTGGGAGTGTCTCTGTGACATCACTTATATCTATAGTAATAATACAGGGACATGACTGGGGAGGTGAGGGGATCTCTGGGAGCGTCACTGTGACATCACTTATATCTATAGTAATAATACAGGGATGTGACTGGGGAGGTGAGGGGATCTGGGAGTGTCACAGTGATTTCACTTATATCTATAGTAATAATACAGGGACGTGACTGGGGAGGTGAGGGGATCTGGGAGTGTCTCTGTGACATCACTTATATCTATAGTAATAATACAGGGACGTGACTGGGGAGGTGAGGGGATCTGGGCGCGTCACTGTGACATCACTTATATCTATAGTAATAATACAGGGATGTGACTGGGGAGGTGAGGGGATCTGGGAGTGTCACAGTGATATCACTTATATCTATAGTAATAATACAGGGACGTGACTGGGGAGGTGAGGGGATCTGGGAGTGTGACCGTGACATCACTTATATCTATAGTAATAATACAGGGACGTGACTGGGGAGGTGAGGGGATCTGGGAGTGTGACCGTGACATCACTTATATCTATAGTAATAATACAGGGACGTGACTGGGGAGGTGAGGGGATCTGGGAGTGTCACTGTGACATCACTTATATCTATAGTAATAATACAGGGACGTGACTGAGGAGGTGATGGGATCTGGAAGCGTCACTGTGACATCACTTATATCTATAGTAATAATACAGGGACGTGACTGGGGAGGTGAGGGGATCTGGGATTGTCACTGTGACATCACTTATATCTATAGTAATAATACAGGGACATGACTGGGGAGGTGAGGGGATCTGGGAGCGTCACTGTGACATCACTTATATCTATAGTAATAATACAGGGTCGTGACTGGGGAGCTGAGGGGATCTGGGAGTGTGACCGTGACATCACTTATATCTATAGTAATAATACAGGGACGTGACTGGGGAGGTGAGGGGATCTGGGAGCGTCACTGTGGCATCACTTATATCTATAGTAATAATACAGGGACGTGACTGGGGAGGTGAGGGGATCTGGGAGTCACTGTGACATCACTTGTATCTATAGTAATAATACAGGGACGTGGCTGGGGAGGTGAGGGGATCTGGGAGTGTCACTGTGACATCACTTATATCTATAGTAATAATACAGGGACATTACTGGGGAGGTGAGGGGATCTGGGAGCGTCACTGTGACATCACTTATATCTATACTAATAATACAGGGACGTGACTGGGGAGGTGAGGAGATCTGGGAGCGTCACTGTGACATCACTTGTATCTATAGTAATAATACAGGGACGTGGCTGGGGAGGTGAGGGGATCTGGGAGCGTCACTGTGACATCACTTGTATCTATAGTAATAATACAGGGACGTGGCTGGGGAGGTGAGGGGATCTGGGAGTGTCAGTGATAACACTGATAGATATATATATATATATATATATATATATACTGCAGTGACCTGACTGGTGGATCTTGAGAGTGTCCCAGTGACCTCACTTATAGTAATAATAGAGGGTCATAACTAGGAGTGTATGCAGTGATAGTATATTTATTCTTCGGGACACATCAGGGGACACCGGCTTAGCGCTGGGTAGTGGAGTGGGAATGAGAGACCACCAGCACCCAAGAGGTTAAACTTCCTCTGCCAGCCAGGCACCTCCCCTCCCCTACCCCGCCTCCAGGCCAGGCAGCTCAGGCTTTTTGGTGCAATAAGCAGCCTGACTTCTTCATTTTTCATTTTTTTATCTTATTTTTACACTAACTGTGGTCAGTGACAGAGCAGCGGAGCAGCGGGTCCATTAGACACCAGCGCTGCTGCTCCATCACCCGGGCCCAGTGGCTGCATAGCCACACATCAGTGAGTGACCGTCACCATCCCTGGGCACTCGGGAGACCACAGCCGCAGCTGGGCCCTGGGACAACATGATACAGGTAACGTTCCCCCCGCTAGGAACACGCTCATGTGAGGAGCTATAGCGGCTGCAGCCTGGCGTTGGGGACCACTTTGCTGTGCTAACACGGGGGGCGGCTGGTGCCACCCACTCCTGCTGGACCGACAGGGGAAAAGTGTGTGGGCAGCAGCGCGGTAGCAGGGCCACCTGATGCGCACCAGATTCCCACCATTTTACCGGCGTTGCGTGAAACACTTCCCTGGGGGCCATTTGTTAGCAGGGGGGTGGGCTCTCCTCACACAGCCACTCCCCCGGGGACAGTAGGCGGCATAACCCACAGCACTTTTTGCCACTGATCCTTTTCCCACCCTCAGTTCATACAGTCAGGGACACGGAGAGACTCCTCAGCCACCCGGAGATCCACTCCTTCACTGCCAGAGAGAGGACGGCTTATGTAGAAGCTGCTAAGATGCGCAGGCGCCGCCCGCAACTTCAGCCTCCTTTCAGGAGCCTGCTTGGGCCACATCACTTACTCAGGTGATGGCGCAGGTAGTAGAAAGGCTCTCATCTGCACTGCCCCAGCAGCCTGTAAGGCCATCCTCATCCCTGGCTGGATTCCCTATCAGCCACTGACAGTGATGAGGAGGACGCCCCATCACATGTCGATGTGGCAGCTTCAGTCTCAGCAGTAAAAGAGGTCCTCAATTTAGAGGACCCTGCTGAACCGCCTAAATCCTCTGGCCCTAATTTCATACATCCTAAATGGACTGTAGCTGTTAGAGGACTTGGAAAAAAATCCTCGAGGAGGCCTGGGAGGTGCCTATACGTTTTGCCTCCCTTTACCCCCTCTCTCAGACATCTGGCTGGAAACCACAACAGACGCATGTGTTCGCAATGTGATTTGCCGGGGCTACTCCTGAACCTTCCGGCGTCCTTGTTCTTTTCCACAAGTTCTCCAAAGGACTTGAAAAAGTTCAGGGCTCTGGAGCAATTCATCCAGAAGCTCCTTCAATCCGGAGTCATAGCACCGGTCCCTTCATCTAAACAGGGCTCGGGATTCTTCGCCAGCCTCTTTCTAGTCCAGAAACCCAATGGGTCATATTGTCCCTTTCTCAACTGAAAAGGACTCAACAAGTTTGTTCGAGCCCAGAAGTTCCAAATGGAGACATTGCAGTCCATGGGCTTGGCTTTACAACCAGGAGACTACATGGCATCCCTGGACATTCAGGATGCGTATCTGCTCATCCCCATCAGGTCGGAAAATCAGCGGAGGACCATTACTTTTAGTTTCAGGCTCTGCCTTTCTGATTGTCTACCGCCCCCGGGTGTCATGGCAGCGATGGGCAGCACACTTCGCAACCAGGGAGTCTGGATACTTCTGTATCTAGACAACCTGTTGATTCTGGCACAATCTGCAGAAATTCTCAAGGACCATCTGACCATAGTGGTGGTGGTCCTAGAATGCCACGACTGGATCATCAATTGGTCCAATTTGTCCATGATTTCTGCATTATGATCCATCTGGGTGCCCAATTGGATACGGTCCATCAAAGGATCTACCTGCCAGAGGTTCGTCACCAGACATTGCAGTCCTGCATCCGATGCCTCCTCTCCCTCAGATGGGTGTCCATTCATGCCTGCATGAGGGTCCTAGGTTTGATGGTATCTACCTTCTACATGGTGGAATATGTCAACGGGAGATCCTCACCAAGTGGTTGGGATCCTACGCCAACATCCCGTCTCAGCTGACAGCCCTGTCACCGACTGTGGGTCTCTCACTTTCTTGGTGGCTTCTAGGCCAGAACCTCACAGCGGGGAGACCATTTTGGATCCACCAGTGGACTCTCCTCACCACAGATGCCAGTCTCCACAGGTGGAGGGCAGTAACCTGACAGAAATCGTACCAGGGAACGCTCATGAAGCCAAACTGTCTATCAATGTCCCTGAACTGAGGGCAGTCTTCCGGGCCTTTTGCTTGATGGAACCCTGGCTCTGGGGTCGCGTTGTTCAGGTCCAGTCGGACAATGCGACAACGGTGGCTTATATCAACCACCAGGGTGGCACTCGCAGTTGGGATGCCATCGCGAAGACATCCCGCATTTTTCAATGTGCAGAGAAAAAGATCCCTGCTCTCTCGGCAATCTCTATCCCTGTCCTCAACTGGGAAGCGGACTTCCTAAGCCATCACACTCTGGATGCTGGCAAATGGGCCCTTCATTCGGTGTTCCAGATGCTGGTACAACGCTGGGGCAGACCGGAGATGGACTTGATGGCATCGTGCCACAAGCACAAAGTCACCGCCTTCCCTCTCATTTTGCTCCTCCTGATCGGCAAGTTGAAAGTGGAGGGAGGCACGGTGATCCTGGTGGCTCCCAGTTGGCCCAGAAGGATTTGGTTCTCAAATCTACAGGCCCTGTCAGTGGCCCCTCCGATCAGTCTACCTCTATGTCCAGACCTACTCTCTCAGGAACCGTGTCTACATCCAGACTAAAAGCATCTGGCTTTGACAGGGTGGCTGTTGAGACCTCCCTGTTAAGAGCCAGAGCCTTTAACTCAAGGGTAATCTCTACTATGCTCAGGGCCTGCAAACCTCCTTCAGCCGCTGCTTACCATCACATCTGGTGAGCTTACTTTTCCTGGTGTCGTGCTCCCCACTTCAATCCCAGGACTTTCCGCTTGGCCAGGATTTTGTCCTTCTTACAGAAGGGCCTGGAGGTTGGATTGCGCTTATCTTCTTTGAAGGTACAGGTTTCAGGTTTGTCCATCTTGTTCCGTAGGAAGATGGCGTTGTTGACAGATGTCCGCACATTGATGCAGGGTGTCCTACATGTCCAACCTCCCTTTTTTTCCCCAGTAACCCAGTAAGACCTTTCCCTCGTACTCGCTGCTCTTCAGACCCCACCGTTTGAGGCCTTTATGGTCAGTGGACCTTTATTGGCTCACCTGGAAGACCGTTTTCCAGGCAATTCCTTCCGCCAGGAGGGTGTCTGACCTGTGGGTCCCTGTTTTTGGTCTTCCATTCTGATCGGGCGTTTTTTTGATCTGTTCCTTCTCACCTCCCTAAGGTAGTGTCCAGAACTCACCTCAACCAGGAGATTGTGGTCCCTGCCTTTCGAGGGCCGGATGCTTCTCCTGAACAGTCTACCTTGGATGTGGTCCGTGCATTGCGCATCTATGTGCACTAAACTAAGCCTTTTTGCAAATCAGACTCTTTGTGCTCTATGGGATTCAAAAGAAAAGAAAGAAAGAGGTCGGCCTGCAACTAAGCAAATGATTGCTCACTGTTTTTGCTCTGTCATCTAACAAGCATACTTGAATGCCTCCCTCGGGGGTTCCTTAGGGGGTCAGGGCACATTCCACTAGGTCTGTGGGTGCGTCTTGGTCTGTTTGGGGTGGTGCAAATTTGCATGGGGGTGAATTGGTTGTCTGCCAACACTTTTTTGCGCTTTTACGCATTTGATACGTTTGCCTCCCAGGACTCTGCATTTGGTCACAGTGTACTTGGTGCGGCACAGGCGTATCCTCACCCTTAGGTGGCTGCTTTAGGACATCCCAGGATTAAGCCTGTGGCTCCTGACATGTCCCAAAGAATAAAATGAGATATATGTCTTACCTGTTAAATCTCTTTCGAGGATGTCAGGGGCCACAGGGATCCCTCCCTGCCTCGCCTGCTTTAATTCTGTTTAAAGTTAATAGTTCCTCCGTTGAGTGAACTATTATATGTTCTGTGTGGCATTTCTCTTCCTTCTCTTTGGTCTCCTGTCTTGGCTTGTTAAAATCTGAGCTGCCTGGCCTGGAGGCGGGGTAGAGAAGGGGAGGAGCCTGGTCTGCCTGGGAGACAGAAGAAGTTTAATCTCTTGGGTGCTGGTGGTCTGTAACTCCCACTCTACTACTCAGTGTTAAGTCTGTGGCCCCTGACGTCCTCGAAGAAAGACATTTAACAGGTAAGACATAAATCTATTTTTTTCCAACACACAGGGTTACACAGTAGTGAAGAAGACATCCGGTGAGCATGAGACACCCAGTAGTCGTCCTTGTGTGTCCGGAGGACAGAAAAGGACCCAGAGCCCCATCACAGTGCCCCCACCTCACTCACTGATACATGGGAGAGACGAGGAGCAGAAGATCCTGGAAATCACCAACAAGATCAACCAGCTGCTGACTGGAGAGGTGACTGCTGGGAATGGGGCATTATACAGTAACACCGGGGGATGTGACCGGATGAGGTGACTGCTGGGAATGGGACAATACAGTAACACCGGGGGATGTGAACGGAGAGATGACTGCTGGGAATGCGGCATTATACAGTAACACCGGGGGATGTGACTGGAGAGGTGACTGCTGGGAATGGGACATTCTACAGTAACACCGGGGGATGTGACAGGAGAGGTGACTGCTGGGAATGGGACATTATACAGGAACACCGGGGAAGTTGACAGGAGAGGTGACTGCTGGGAATGGGGCATTATACAGTAACACTGGGGATGTGACAGGAGAGGAGACTGCTGGGAATGGGACATTATACAGTAACACCGCGGGATGTGACCGGAGAGGTGACTGCTGGGAATGGGACATTATACAGTAACACCGGGGGATGTGACCGGAGAGGTGACTGCTGGGAATGGGACATTATACAGTAACACCGGGGGATGTGACCGGAGAGGTGACTGCTGGGAATGGGACGTTATACAGTAACACCGGGGGATGTGACCGGGGAGGTGACTGCTGGGAATGGGACATTATACAGTAACACCGGGGGATGTGACCGGGGAGGTGCCTGCTGGGAATGGGACATTATACAGTAACACCGGGGGATGTGACCAGAGAGGTGACTGCTGGGAATGGGACATTATACAGTAACACCGGGGGATGTGACCGGAGAGGTGACTGCTGGGAATGGGACGTTATACAGTAACACCGGGGGATGTGACCGGGGAGGTGACTGCTGGGAATGGGACATTATACAGTAACACCGGGGGATGTGACCGGGGAGGTGCCTGCTGGGAATGGGACATTATACAGTAACACCGGGGGATGTGTCTGGGTGATGACTGTATCACTGTGTATGTCAGGTTCCTATAAGGTGTCAGGATGTCACTGTCTATGTCTCCATTGAGGAATGGGAGTATATAGAGGAACACAAGGATCTGTACAAGGAAGTGATGATGGAGAATCACCGGCCCCTCACATCACTGGGTAAGAGGAGATTTAATTTTATTGTACGTGATATTGTACACTTATCATCTGCTAATCACACTTTTACAATATACTCAGTCCCTGTGTATCTCCTACAGATGGGGCCAGTAACAGAGATACCCCAGAGAGGTGTCCTTCTCCTTATTCCCAGCACTGTACAGAGGAGACTCACAGGACCCCACAGGAGGATCAGGTAGGTGGGATTTAGGGTCTCCTCAATATACCAGAGTGACTGTCACTATATGAATTGCAGCAGGTGTGTGTGTGTGTGTGTGTGTGTGTGTGTGTGTGTGTGTGTTATACACTGATAGTCTACTGTGTAATCTCCATAACATCAGACATTACTAATTACTAATGTGGTATTTTTTAGGTTCGGTGTGAAGATTTGTCTGATATTAAGGTAGAAAAAATAAAGGAAAAAGAAGAGACGTATGTGACTGACATTAAGGCAGAAGGAGAAGAGTCTTATGTGACAGATAAGGAAGAAGATATAGAAACAGAAGACACATGTATGTGGGGTGACTGGGAAAGTAAGAAGGAGGAAATCCCTACAGATATCAGCACAGGTGAGAAATAATCACCTGTTACATATTTTCCTTCATATGTCAGGAGCCGTCAGCCCCTATTATACTCCTGCTCTCCCCCTCACATCATGTCACTGTGTATTACCAGCCCAGAGATCTGATCAGTCTCCTCCCCACACTCTCTGGTGTATCTCATACATCAGGAGACATCAGCCCCTATTATACTCCTGCTCTCCCCTCACATCATGTCACTGTGTGTTACCAGAGATCTGCTCTCCCCCTCACATCATGTCGTGTGTTACCAGCCCAGACATCTGACCAGTCTCCTCCCCACACTCTCTGATGTATCTCATACATCAGGAGCGATCAGCCCCTATTATACTCCTGCTCTCCCCTCACATCATGTCACTGTGTGTTACCAGCCCAGAGATCTGACCAGTCTCCTCCCCACACTCTGTGGTGTATCTCATACATCAGGAGCCATCAGCCCCTATTATACTCCTGCTCTCCCTCTCACATCATGTCACTGTGTGTTACCAGCCCAGAGATCTGACCAGTCCCCTCCCCGCACTCTCTGGTGTATCTCATACATCAGGATCCTATTATACTCCTGCTCTCCCCTCACATCATGTCACTGTGTGTTACCAGCCCAGAGATCTGATCAGTCTCCTCCCCACACTCTCTGGTGTATCTCATACATCAGGAGCCATCAGCTCATATTATACTCCTGCTCTCCCCTCACATCATGTCACTGTGTGTTACCAGAGATCTGACCAGTCTCCTCCCCACACTCTCTGGTGTATATCATGCATCAGGAGCCATCAGCCCCTATTATACTCCTGCTCTCCCTCTCACATCATGTCACTGTGTGTTACCAGCCCAGAGATCTGACCAGTCTCCTCCCCACACTCTCTGGTGTATCTCATACATCAGGAGCCATCAGCCCCTATTATACTCCTGCTCTCCCCTCACATCATGTCACTGTGTGTTACCAGCCCAGAGATCTGACCAGTCTCCTCCCCACACTCTCTGGTGTATCTCATACATCAGGAGCCATCAGCCCCTATTATACTCCTGCTCTCCCCTCACATCATGTCACTGTGTGTTACCAGCCCAGAGATCTGACCAGTCTCCTCCCCACACTCTCTGGTGTATCTCACTTTTACAATATACTCAGTCACTGTGTATCTCCTACAGATGGGGCCAGTAACAGAGATACCCTAGAGAGATCTCCTCCTCCTTATTCCCAGCACTGTACAGAGGAGACTCACAGGACCCCACAGGAGGATCAGGTAGGTCGGATTTAGGGTCTCCTCAATATACCAGAGTGACTGTCACTATATGAATTGCAGCAGTTGTGTGTGTGTGTGTGTGTGTGTGTGTGTGTGTGTGTGTGTGTGTGTGTGTGTGTGTGTGTGTGTGTGTGTGTGTGTATTATACACTGATATTCTACTGTGTAATCTCCATAACATCAGACATTACTAATTACTAATGTGGTATTTTTTAGGTTCGGTGTGAAGATTTATCTGATATTAAGGTAGAAAAAATAAAGGAAAAAGAAGAGACGGATGTGACTGACATTAAGGCAGAAGGAGAAGAGTCTTATGTGACAGATAAGGAAGAAGATATAGAAACAGAAGACACATGTATGTGGGGTGACTGGGAAAGTAAGAAGGAGGAAATCCCTACAGATATCAGCACAGGTGAGAAATAATCACCTGTTACATATTTTCCTTCATATATCAGGAACCATCAGCCCCTATTATATCCCTGCTCTCCCCCTCACATCATGTCACTGTGTGTTACCAGCCCAGAGATCTGACCAGTCTCCTCCCCACACTCTCTGGTGTATCTCATACATCAGGAGCCATCAACCCCTATTATACTCCTGCTCTCCCCCTCACATAATGTCGTGTGTTACCAGCCCAGAGATCTGACCAGTCTCCTCCCCACACTCTCTGGTGTATCTCATACATCAGGAGCCACCAGCCCCTATTATACTCCTGCTCTCCCCTCACATCCTGTCACTGTGTGTTACCAACCCAGAGATCTGACCAGTCTCCTCCCCACACTCTCTGGTGTATCTCATACATCAGCAGCCATCAGCCCCTATTATACTCCTGCTCTCCTCCTCACATCATGTCACTGTGTGTTACCAGCCCAGAGATCTAACCAGTCTCCCCCCCACACTCTCTGGTGTATCTCATACATCAGGAGCCATCAGCCCCTATTATACTCCTGCTCTCCCCCTCACATCATGTCACTGTGTGTTACCAGCCCAGAGATCTGACCAGTCTCCTCCCCACACTCTCTGGTGTATCTCACACATCAGGAGCCATCAGCCCCTATTATACTCCTGCTCTCCCCCTCACATCATGTCACTGTGTGTTACCAGAGATCTGACCAGTCTCCTCCCCACACTCTCTGGTGTATCTCATACATCATGAGCCATCAGCCCCTATTATACTCCTGCTCTCCCCTCACATCATGTCACTGTGTGTTACCAGCCCAGAGATCTGACCAGTCTCCTCCCCACACTCTCTGGTGTATCTCATACATCAGGAGCCATCAGTCCCTATTATACTCCTGCTCTCCCCCTCACATCATGTCACTGTGTGTTACCAGCCCAGAGATCTGACCAGTCTCCTCCCCACACTCTCTGGTGTATCTCATACATCAGGAGCCATCAGCCCCTATTATACTCCTGCTCTCCCCCTCACATCATGTCACTGTATGTTACCAGCCCAGAGATCTGACCAGTCTCCTCCCCACACTCTCTGGTGTATCTCATACATCAGGAGCCATCAGCCCCTATTATACTCCTGCTCTCCCCCTCACATCATGTCACTGTGTGTTACCAGCCCAGAGATCAAGTCTCCTCCCCATACTGTAACCCACAATTACCCCAATCACAGCAGACTCTGTGGTGTTACGTTACCTGTGTTGCCACCTCGAGTAGGGGTAACCAGTGACTAGGACAGGGGTGGCCAACCTGTGGTTTTCGAGCCACATGCAGTTCTTTTGTTCTTCACCTACAGCTCAGCGAACCCCCTCACTCGCAGCACTACCGGAATGTGCAGCCAGAGCATAAGGGAATGACACGGCGCATGCACTGTCACGCTAGGATGCTGGCATCAGCGTCTCTGGCTTCATGTGTGTCCTCCTACTTCTGCCATCTTGAGCCCTCCGGACTGCAACCCAGGGCCTTGGTACGCAGGCCCCTTTTCAGCATTTATAATTATACTAGTAAGCCCTCTCGAAGCAAAAGCTTCAAAAGTTAGTCTGCTACATTCTGTGTTTGCATCTGTGGGAAAAAGATGTAGTTTAACTCTCTGCCAGCAGATGGTAGTCTTTCGGAGACTCAAGGACACTAGACGTGTGTGTATGTGTGTCTATGCGTGTATGCAAAGGAGAGGAGGTAGTTGGTAACTAGTTACCGACTGGTGTAGGGGGCGCAATAGATATAAGGCGCTTTGCCAAGCAGCAGTGTGGGTAGGGGGTAGTCAACCTCCTCTTTTGGTACAAAAAAAACAAGGGGATACACTGCGCTATGCAATAAATAATAATGATAATAATATTAATAAAATAGATAATAAAGGAATGTGTGCCAATTGGATAAAAATGACAATGGCTTTAATGAACATCAGACATAACATAACATTCTAAAAAGTGATGGAAATGGGCAATAAAAAAGGTAAAAAATGTTCCAGTTCATACGGTACCGTACTGAAGAAGTCCACTGATGGGTGGGTCCGTTCCTATAGTGTCTCCTAATAGGTAACTGGTTTTATTTTGTATCCAGTATGTCCAGAATCCGCCCGCGGTAGGTATTATTGGTGGAGAAGCACTCTCCTACTTGTAGTGGATAGCCTCCGTCCAGGTTGGATCATGGAAGGGCTTTTGCTAAGTTTACCAACTGATGCCCATAATATTTGTGGAAATAAAAAATGGAGACTGGTCCAGATCCTAAATAGTGGATGGTGGTAGAGTCCAGAACTGGATAGGGGTACCCTCTTGGTCCACCATTAGAGCGGCTCTTGGATATAGAACTGCCATGCACCATCCTCCGCCAGCCGCTGTCCTCCAACAGAATGAGGCGCACAAGACGTTTGCGTGCCCCATTTTGTCAGAGGCTGTAGCCGCCTGTCTCCCTGCACCTGCCCACTCTGCCCCAGCCTGGCCCCACTCCCTACCAGTCTCCCGGTCATTGCTCCCTGCCGCATTGCTGTTGGGGATGCGGGAACGAGTGAGCCACTCGCGCACCCGGTCAGCTGGTCCGCCAGCACATGAGATTTGGCGGGGCAGGCTGGCTGATGGCGGCTCTATCTGTACATATATAGATAGTTATATACACTGCTGCTTGTCCCGGCTAAGGTTCGTTGTGGACCCAGAGGATTATGAGCTGTAAGTGGACTGGAGTAGTGAGGACAGAAGCTAGCGGGTTTAATATAAGACTTTCTCATAGATGGGAAGGGTTAAAAGTCTTTGGCTAGAATGAAATGAAGCAATGCAGGAATACTAGAAGACGTGAAGCTGGATATCAGCAGAGGAGGATTTCCAGATGACTGAAGCTGGGGATGCCAGCACTGCAGGAAGACGTGAAGCTTGCTAACAGCAGAGCAGGATTTCCAGATAGCTTGAGCTGGGGATTGCAGCAGATCAGGATAGCTGAGTGGCTTCAGGCTGGGAACACCAGCATGGCAGGATAACTGGATAGATTGAGGCTGGGGACTCCAGCAGGGCAGGATAGCTGAGTGGCTTCAGGCTGCAGACATCAGCAGGGCAGGTCAGATAGCTTGAGCTGGGGATTCCAGCAATGCAGGAGAGCCAGATGGTACAGAGTCAGGAAGTGCAATAGATGATAGCTGCACTGTGTTATTAAGGAGCTCCTTACACGCTGACAGACAACAAAGCACTGACAGGCTCCTTTGGCTTTCTTGGAAACTTGATATGGAACTGTTTAACAAGAAGAGGAGCAAGATGATCTGCGAAGATCCAAGATCTTTTCTCAGGACCATATCCTCGCCGATCAATAAGATATTGAAGAAGACCATAACGAATATGGGAGTCCAGAATCTTGTCAGTTTCAAATTCCATACCATGTTGAGTACAAATTTTAGGGCCAGAAGGAGAACAAGACTGGAATCACTTCAAAACAAGAGCTTTGAATGCGGAGATATGGAGGAAGTTTGAGCTGAAAGGCAACAGGATTAATTACATTTCTGAATGACAAAGGGTCCAATGTAACAAGGTGGAAATGTCATGGATGGAACGCTTGGATGAAGGTTACGTGTTGTCAACCATACTCTGTCACCTGCTTGAAGATGAGGTACAGCTTTTCTTTTCCAATCTGCAAAAATGTATACCGCTTGGAAGACTTTTTCCAGAGAAAAATGAACTGTTTTCCATATTAGAAGCATGTCTTTGAGAGCAGCTTGAACTGCTGGGACATCTAGCGGTGGAATGAACTGAAATTCTGCGACCCGTGGATGCTGACCGAAGACTGCTAAGCATGGTGTTGTGCCCGGAGAAGAATGGTAAGCATTATTATGAGAAAATTCAGCCCATGGAAGTAGGTTGGCCCAGTTATCCTGTGAGAAAGAAAGAAACATTCGAATAAATGTCTTGATTGACTTGTTAGGTCTGTCCATTGCTCTGATGGTTATAAGCTGTGGAGAACTTCAGTTTGATTTGCGCAAGATGTGCAACGAGGTTTCCAAAACTTTGACACAAATTGAACTCCTCGGTCTGATACAATTTCTTTTGGAAGACCATGAAGATTAACTATTTCAGTAATAAACAGCTTGGAGAGTTGAGGAGCAGAGAACAGACCCGTGAGTGGAACGAAGTGTGCCATTTTTTAAAAAATTGGTCCACAATGACCCAGATGGTATTCTACCCTTGCAATGGAGGAAGATCTGTGACAAAATCCATTGATATGTGAACCAATGACGGACAGTAATGGATAATGGATGTAATGGACCTACGGGTGCTTGATGGGGTGACTTATGTTGACACAAGAAGCAACAACGTTTTTTGTAACTTGTTGCATGGTGAGCCACCAGTAGGATCTTCCCAGGGGTTCAATGAGTTTTGGGTCCCCTGTATGTCCTGAGAACAGAGAGGAATGTGCTCATTGAAGAAGTTGCTTATGAACATTAGGAGCAACAAAGGATTTCCCTGTAGAAGGAGTAGATCTTGCTTTAGTTGAAGCAAATACTCACGGATTCAGAATTGGGCGAGGTTCATCCGGAGAAGAGTCCTCCTCAGGGCAAAGTGAACGGGATAGGGCATCTGCCTTCCTGTTCTGAGGACCAGGCCTATAGGTGAGCTTGAAGATAAACCAGGAGAAAAACTGTTACCACCGGGCCTGGCGAGGAGAGCAGCACTGAGGACTCCTCAGAAGCAGCAAATTACGGTGATCTGTGAATACAGCAATCGGGTATTGAACTACTTCTAAAAGATATCGCCACTCTTCAAAAGCAAGTTTAAATCGCAAGTAATTCTTTCTCCCCAATAGGATCAGTTTTCTCCGGAGAAGAGAATTTTCTTGAAAAAGAAGCCCTAGGATGAATCTTTTCATCAGCAGAACGTTGAGAAAGGACCACTCCCTATTCTTCAGAAGAGGCATCAGCTTCTAATATGTAGAATTGTAATAAGTGGCTGTAGTTGGCAAATTCAGATTAGACATCATGGACTCACTAATGGTATTATTAGCTTATATTTATATGGGGCTTGTCAGGATCCGATCAGTTGATGGATCGAATAAATCATGCCTCCAATTATTATGTGTGAGAAGAAGGCATTTTGTGTAGTCTGTTCGTGAAATCATGTCTTCTGTTGTTATTATTATTTGTGAAATCAATGTATTTCTTCTGTACTGGTGAACTATTGGTGACCCAGGGAGGTTGGGTCTGTATTCCCTCAGAGTGACCATCTGTAGAAATCCTCTGAAGTTATATTGTCAGATAAGATCTGAGACCCCTCATAAACCATGGTCCGGAAGAGAGGTCAGAGATTGTCACCCTCCTCCAGTTCAGATCACTTATCAGTGAAGCCTGTCTGTTATGCATCTCACTGGATAAGGAATGGGTATCAATCACTTTGAAAACAGCAGATGAATTCTGTATGTACTGTAGAAGTTCCATTATCTAGGACATTCACTATGTACAGCAGGGAAAGGGTCAAAATCCCAAGGGTGGGAGGGATGAGGGAGCCTGCAGAGAAAACCACTCTCTTGTCAATATTTGAGTGTTACTTCTTGGGGGAACAGCAAGCTGGCTGGAAGCAACCGGAGATTTCATGTGGAGATCCCCCCACTACAGAACCGGTGTAAGATACAGTTCTGTCATTTTTCCCTTTTATTTTGATGTACTTCTCTTGTGTGTACTTTTAAAATCATTGTAATATCTTGTAACCATTTTTATCACTAAAGCTCTGTAGTATTTCTAGGAATAAATAATACATATTTTTCCAGTTTCTGATTTTGTGTTCTTAGGACCTGTAAGCCAAAGAAGAGAACGCTACAATGTTACCATTTTTATATTCCGTTGTGTGGTCAGGTGCGATCAAGGCTTAAATCAGGCTTTGCTGGTGGCAGTGTACCTCATAGAGGGGACTCGTGTGTCCAAAGTGAACCCCAGTCACGGCCGAAGCTGCTCAGATTGACGTATCTGCAGAGGCGACCGGTGGGTCCGTGACAGGGCTCATTTATCACCATCCGCATCTGAGGATGACTTAATATCGGCAAAACGCGAAATGCGATCATTGAATACATTGCACGAATGTATCAATTATCAGTGCAAATTGTACTGACTCCCAAATCGGGGATCAGATGGAGGTGCACCCGCACAAGTTGTGCATACAGACAAAGCAGCTGCTCCGGTGTATAGAGCCCTTTATCTCCCTGATGATGTACCAGCGTTCCCACTGCAATGCTGGTTTCTCACAGAGAGCTTCCAAGTGGGCAGATATCCCGGCTGGTTGGGACATATAACCCTATGGTGTAGTAATGTCTGGGCAGTGCAGCAACGGATCCCCCTCCCAGTCACAATGACACCTTCCCCATGCACCACGACCCCCCCCCCCCCCCGGATCGGCTCTTCGGGGTTCCCTTCTCCTGCAACCCCTGGTGCTTTAAAGTGACTTGCCACTTTGCAGCTTCACTTTACTGCACCAGGGGACACCGCGCAGCAGGAGGCCCCATAGACTTGCAGCAATCCCCAGACCCTGGGGAGGTGAGTATGATTGATTGTTTTATTACACTGTGATCAGCCTGTGTGACATTGGACACACACAGCTGATCACCCTGGATTCGTCCCCGCACAGCTCTCTATGCCTAGGAGCAGAGAGAGCTGTTCAGAAGCCCAGAATTTGCATCTGAGCCCTCAGATTCGCTAGACTGAGGATCATAGAGAGGGGATACAAAGTGGATAGACTGAGGATCATAGAGAGGGGATACACAGCAGAGAGACTGAGGATCATAGAGAGGGGATACAGAGTGCAGAGACTGGATCATAGAGAGGAGATACAGAGCGGAGAGATTCAGGATTATAGAGAAGGGGATACAGAGCAGAGAGATTTAGGGTCATAGAGAGGGGATAAAGAGTTGAGAGACTGAGGATCATAGAGAGATAGGATAGAGAGCGGAGAGACTGAAGATCATAGAGAGGGGATATAGAATGACAGCAAGAAATTGAGGATTAGGCTCTGGAAGGAATGGGAGCCAGTGTAGGGCCTGTAGGAGAGGGGGGGCAGAAGCAGTCAGGTTGGGGATGAGCCATGGCCAGAGTTCACTAGCGCCCGCACGGTTTCCATTTGGAAGTCGACAATCAGCTCAGATTTAGGGGTTTATTTACTAAAAGTTCAATAAAAATTCAATATTAATCAATGTTGGGCTGCCAGGGCTAAAACACCCATTTACTGACGGTTGGATTTTTATATTCATTGTTAAATGTTAGTAAATGTGTCCTAGTCCTGGAAGTCCAGCATAGATTAAGAGCGAGTTTAAAAAGATCAATATTGACCTTTAGTAAATATATTCCTCAGGCTGGGTAGATACTTATATAGCTATATCTGTGGACGGATCGCGCAGTGTGTTCTCCATACACCCTGCTCAATCCATAGTGACTGGTGTCACAACTGCTGCCCATCACCGCTGCCTACTGCAGCGGGTGTACAGGAGGTCAGGAGATCGCCCTCACACACCGCACCATGCACCAGCTTTATGTATGTTGACCATGGGCTGAGTTGCAGAGCTGACGCGATATATCTGAAGGACATCATTCACAGACCTATCACTGACTGACAGACCAGCGATATATCGGCCAGTGTGTGCGCAGCATTAGACATGTTCAGTTTAAGTGATAAAACATCAATGAACATTTCCTTCTCAATGTAAACAATTCATCTGTTTCCTGTAGATGGGCACACAAGCAGGAATACCTCGGAGGGAGATCTCATTGTGGCTCCAGATTATATACTAGAAGATAAGAACATCAGACAAGATTCTCCAGAAGAAAAACCCATTATCCCCAATACAGACCCAACATTTCCCAGTGCAGATATTTCATCTGGTCCCTCTAGTCATGAGGAACCTTCTCCTGATCATTCAGACCTTACTGCACACAGTACAGACCATAAAGATGATACAGTATCATCCAGTTCTGGGTTTGGTAAGAGTTCTATACATCAGTCAGTTTCTGTTTTACATCAGAGTCGTCGCAGATGTGAGAGACCATTTTTATGTTCTGAGTGTGGGAAACGTTTTAAAAAGAAATCACATATTGCTAGACATGAGAGAACTCACACAGGTGAGAAACCATTTCCATGTCCTAAGTGTGGGAAATGTTTTAAAGATAAAGCCTATCTAATTATACATGAGAGACATCACACAGGTGAGAGGCCATTTTCATGTTCTGAGTGTGGGAAATGTTTTGGACTAAAAGACAGTCTAGTTAAACATGAGAGAATTCACACAGGTGAGAAACCATTTTCATGCTCTGAATGTGGGAAATGTTTTAGAGATAAATCAACTCTTGTTAGACATGAGAGACTTCACACAGATGAGAAACCATTTTCATGCACCGAATGTGGGAAATGTTTTAGAGATAAAACAACTCTTGTTACACATGAGAGAAGTCACACAGGTGAGAAACTATTTTCATGCTCTGAATGCGAGAAATGTTTTACAAATAAATCAACTCTTGTTACACATGAGAGAAGTCACACAGGTGATAAACCATTTTCATGCTGTGAATGTGGGAAATTTTTCATAAAGGAATCAGCTCTTGCTATACATGAGAGAATTCACACAGGTGTGAAACCATTTTCATGTTCTGAATGTGGGAAATGTTTTAAAGTTAAAGCAAGTCTTGTTATACACGAGAGAATTCACACAGGAGAGAAACCATATTCATGCTCTGAATGTGGGAAATGTTTTAGACAAAAAGACAGTCTAGTTAAACATGAGAGAATTCACACAGGCGAGAAACCATTTCCATGCTCTGAATGTGAGAAATGTTTTAGAGATCAATCAAGTGTTGTTAGACATGAGAGAAGTCACACAGGTGAGAAACCATTTTCATGCTCTGAATGTGAGAAATGTTTTGCACATAAATCACATCTTATTGCACATGAGAGACATCACACAGGTGAGAAACCATTTTCATGCTCTGAGTGTGGGATGTGTTTTAGAGTTAAATCAACTCTTGTTGCACATCAGAGAAGTCACACAGGGGAGAAACCATTTTCATGCTCTGAGTGTGGGATGTGTTTTAGAGTTAAATCAACTCTTGTTGCACATGAGAGAAGTCACACAGGTGAGAAACCATTTCCATGCGCCGAATGTGGGAAATGTTTTAGAGTTAAATCAGCCCTTGTTGCACATGAGAGAAGTCACACAGGTGAGAAACCATATTCATGCTCTGAATGTGAGGAATGTTTTACACATAAATCACATCTTGTTACACATGCGAGGTTACATACAGATGAGAAACCATTTTCATGCTCTGAATGTGGGAAATGTTTTACAAATAAATCACATCTTGTTACACATGAGTGCAGTCATACGGGAGATAAACCATATTCATGCACTGAATGTGGGAAATGTTTTAGCGATAAATCATCTGTTCTTAGACACCAGAAACGGCAGCATTGATACTAAATTCCTCTATCTTCCATCGAGTGGGGATTATTAGATAGACAGTGTCAAGACAGGTCAATAGGTCTACACTGAAAATCAGCATAGGAACGTTTAACAGGGTCAAAATGTCGACCTGAATAGGTCGACATGAGTTTTTTACACATGTTTTGGTGTCAGTGTTGACATGGACTCCCAATTAGTGCAAAGCATAACCCCACC